>NC_082639.1:141683341-142933341 GCF_028023285.1 Balaenoptera ricei
CAAGTGTGTTTCCTATAACGAAGGAGTGAGTTGTAGCACAGTAACAAAAAAAACAACACAGATAAATTTACCAGATCTACTAACAGATCATGGTCTTTGGGAGGGGATGCTAGGACAGTTAACTTTTGATGAAGAGTTGAAGCTGGGAAAGATCTGGAAAGTAAGAGACTATCTGAAGAGGGCATGCCTACATGGAATTTAGTAGTAAGAGGCCGGGAGCAGACCTGACCAGCATGAAATCTCGTCTCTCTCTAGGAGAAACTGAAAATACGCTCTGTAACAGTTAATTTTTACATAGAATAAGCCATAAATTTTGTTTCCATTAATTATTTTTTTTATCTCTCAGTTCAAATCAACATCAAATAAGAACGTGTCTGTAGTAGGATGGATGGTGATGATGGCTGATGACCCGGAACATCCGGATCTCTTCTTGCTGACTGACTCTGAGAAAGGTGAATCATTAAAATAACTAGGGCTTAAGATATTGCATATACACAACTTTCGATAAGCCAAAATTTATCAGTAGTTTAACTGGAATACACGACTAGGGGCATTGTTTGTGTAGTTTAATCTCTTGGGAAATATTTGTGTCACATAATGTAATGTATACTAATGATAGCAATATTTTTAGATATCAATATCTATTAATTGCTTATTTAATAAGCTTATTAAATAAGCTTATTTTCTTTGCTACATGGGCATAAGCTTGAAATTAAAAACCCAAATAATCCCTAGAGAGCTAATAACCAGAAAAGGAAAGAGGGAATTCGAGAATCTATGTAGACCACTGTTACTTTAAAATCTCAGATTTACAGTATGCAGTACCCCTTCGTTTATATTCTGAGATAAATTGTTATTCTTAAGCTCTGAATGTGGCAGAAGTTTTCCTTTAAATGATTTTTATTCCATTACTTTTAATTAATTAGTAATTTGACTCAAACCACTTTCCAAATGAGTATAATTTTAATTATAATACTTAGCTTACAATGTATAGAGACATTTATGAGTGAAAGTATTGGCTCTTGACCGTAGGACTTTTAAAAACTTTAAAACTTTAAATAAACTTTAAAAGGGGATGAGAGAGGTTGGAGGGTGGGCTGTGTAGTAGAATCAGATCATACCTTCTCACCCTGCCTGTGCCTGTTGTGGAGACCTCAGTGGTCATCAGAACAGATCCTCATGTGACTGCAGCTCTTCCTTCGTAACATCTGCCAGCTGTTGATAAGCACCACAAAGGAAGCCAGAAAGGAAATTCTTTCATATCTGCCCAGAATCTTCCACTTCAGCAGCTCACTACTACTAAAATGATGTTATATTACCTTTTACTGACTGTAAAATTATACTCTCTGACTTCTGTTTATTTAGAATGCATATCCACAGATATTCTGCTTTTAGGATATTGTGGTACTTTAAGTAAAAATTTAAGAAAATATGCAGAAAAAGTTAGTGCAGAAAAAATAATAGCAAAATGTTATGTTTTGAGATGAAATAGATTGACTTACAGAGTAAGGAGCTCCTACTCAACATTCTGAATTCAAAGCCCCAGCCTCCACCCTGCCAATCCCAAAGACCTTCATTATTCATAAAAGATCATTTTCATGGGGTTCAGTTAACAAATTATTTGTTTTCCATCAATTCCTTAGTGTGCTTGTCAGAACCGTTTCAGAGTACAAGGTTTTTATGAAGTCTGTAGTGATGGTCTTTTTCAGGGAGGAGAGAGTAGGTAAATGGCAGCTGTGGCAAGCTGATCAGACACGTCTGCTATTTAGGTTGATCTAATGTTTGCATCTGTGTTTAACAAGCAAAAAAGTGTTATTTTAGTAATTAAACATTTGGTGAAGAAAGCTGTTGCCTCTGAAAGTAAAAAAGTCTTTGATAAAATCTCAAAGAAGAGCTGTATAATGCCTACATATAGATCAGGCTCTTGAGCCATTGAATTCAGTTATAAAGGAAAGAGTAGCACTCAGTAAGAATTGGGAGATAAAAAGAACTCAGGTCAGTGAAAAAGGGGAATGAAGCTCAACTTAGGGCACCTATACTACATGAGTCCTTTCTTCTTTTCTCAGTTTATTACCTTAATACATACAAACATATAAAATATCCTTATTATGTGACAGTTTTGAATTAGAGTCAACATAAGGTCTAATACATACAACACACATGAAACAAATGAATTTCTAATTTTCTAAAAGAGAAAAAGTTGCCTTCTCAGATTTTTCACATAAGCCCTCACTAGACCTAGAAATTTCTCTAATAATTTTGACAAATGTTAACTAAAATCTGAAAGCATAGGTTATATTGATGTTAGCTGATTAATCCTTAATCACATTAATTAGCTAATGTTTAAGTGTTAAACATGTTAAAGCATTCTGGCCTATAAAAATTCAGTATTAGCATCTACTAATATTTAGATCATCTAAATAGTGCTGAGAAGTGATTCTCTGCACTCTCATCCACTCATACAAATCTAGAGAAGCCAAACAATTATTTTATTTAAATATACTTTAAAGAGCATTTAAGGAGACAAAATACTTCTCTTCCAATTCATAAACAGCAAAACAGTGACTGTCTGAATAAATGATAGCACGTGAATGTAGCACAGAGAACTCTTCGTTTTATTTGTATTGTAAAATCAGGTGTTAGAGAAATAGAATTCTTAAACGGAGAACTGTCATCAATTTTTATTGTTTCCCTTTGTTTTTAATAATTTTAGGAAATTCATACAAGTTTCAAGCTGGCAATAGAATGAATGCAATGCTGTGGTTTAAGCACTTGAGTGCAGCCTGCCAAAGTAACAAACAACAGGTAAGCATCTCTCTTAATCCTCAAAATAGTCTATAAATTGAGAATATATTTGAAAGAGTTCCAAAGAGAAGTAAGTGGACTAATTTTTGGAGTGAAGTAGGGAAATTGTTCATATTCTATTTCTTGTTGACCACAGTCAGCAAGACATGAAGTCCACATTTTAGAGAGGAGATGGGCAATAAACAAGTGAACAAATAACAAAATTTCAAGTAGTAAAAACTGTATGAACAAAATAGAATTACATGATATGGAGTGATGGGAGTAGAGACAGACTTTAAATAAATAAGAGTGAACAGCAAAGATCTCCCTAAGGAGATGACAGTGACATGAATGACAGGAAGGAAGGGCCATGTGACGATAAGGGGGAACAAAGTTCTGGTGGAGGGAACAGTAAGTGCGCAAAGACCCTAAAGATGGAACAAGCTTCAGGTGTTCAAAACAGGGAACTGTAGCCCTCGTTGGGAGAATGTAGTGGGAGACAAGGAGACTTTAGAGAGGTAAAAATGTGACGGCACCTTAACAAAAATTATTCTGATTTGTCTTTATTTGTTCTATTGACAATTTTATGCGGGTTCCTGTGCTTGCAGTGAAACCCAAAACTATGTGGACTTTTTGTTTGTTTTTATTTTTACTGAAACAAAGATGGTCTAACTCAAAGGCTTTCAGCTACAAAGGGGAATGAATCCATAGTGGTGTTTTCCCCAAACCCGGTTGCAGATTTAAAGGTGAACCAGGGCAGGGTAGGGCAGACATAAAATAAACATAGTCTTTTTTAGGCCAGTTTTCAGTTGAATATATTTGAAAATTTTATTGTCTTAAGGTACTGAAATACAGAAGTATGTGGTAAGTGTTATCAATAGCTAATTTTGAATAATATAATACACTATTCAAGTTTATAAAGCCTATAAACATATTTTCCACCGTGTGCTATCAGGATCTAAGTTATTACCCCTTTTTTGATGAAGGAAGAAACTAAGGCTCGGAAATCCTAAATGACCTACACAGGGTCAAACAAGTAAAAAATGGTGGACCTGAGACGACACAAACTCTGTCTTCATCCTATAGATTCATTCTTCTTAAATATTGTTGGAATGGGCCTTGTTCTCTTATAATTTTTATTTCAAATATATATGAAAGACTAATAGCAATATTTGCTACCATTTTTAACAATGTCCCTTAAGGACATGAAATACCATAGAACAAAAATTACTTTCTTGCCCCTGTCAAGTTAGTGTCTGGGACAGAATGAAGGAAACAGACCTTCTTTTGCCTAAACCAAGCTTTTCAGGATTCAGCTCCATGGCCGTACATTTTCTTTAAATGTAGCTTAAAGTACTGTATCATTTCTTTTTAATCTCAAGTTTCAAGATTAATCTAGACAGGGTATGCGTACCAGCATAGAGGTTCAATTTCTTTTTACTATATTAGTGGACTTTGCTACTGAACAAGTCAACCGTATGTGTATAAATGGGCTTTTTAAAATTTGTTTGTTTCTATACTTGGAAGAATCTGAGAAGTAGCAAATTTATAAATGGAAGCTGTGAAATTTGAAAACTTTTAGTAGAAGACTCTAACTCAGATACAACACCTTAAACCGTAGTCAGGCAACTTAGGAGGAAATGAAAATGTTACTTTAATAAAATATTGGGTTTCTTAGAACCAGACCTGAGAATTTATACTTTAAGTACTCTTGTTGTATTTATAGTTCAGTTATGATTATATTGTCAAATAATTTTTCATTCAGAAGCTGACACACGTAAGAGATTAATCTTTTTTTTTTTTTTTAGTATCCCAGGTTTTCAGAAAAAGGTTGCTAAAGTGTGGGAACTGTTAAGCTTTTTTAAAGGACAGAGAAATGACCACTGATGCATGAATATCTCTACCAGCACAACTTTGGAAAACTGGTAGTAAAAGTTAAGAGCATTTTTTTTTAGCATGGTGAAACCCTCTTTAGTCCTTGACTAGAGGGTTCATTAATTTTTAAAAACAAAATATATTCATATTACTAAGAATTATTGTTGAATTTCAGACTTAAAAGAAATCAAATTAAATTTGATCCAGTCTATAAGCAGCAAACTGTTATATAAACTATAGATTTTTCAGAGTCACAAAGTTTCAGGTAAGAGTTTATCTAGCAATGAGTTTTATTCTTTTATACTCATTTTCATGATGATTTCATAAAGAAATTCTTAGTAATGTTCGTTATAAAATTATCTGTGCTGGATTTTAAAATTTGCATGTAGGAATTCATTGTAATACATATAATGAAAAAATAAATTATGACAAGCATATTTGTGTGGAATCTCACACTACTAGGGCCATACTTACTCTTTCCTCATTCATTTATTCACTCAGCGAACATCTCCTGAGCTCCCCTGTGTTAGACAAGAAAGATACTGTCTCTGCCCTTTTTCCCACCCAGATTTCAATTTATTGGAAAAAGTATTAACTCATCTCAGTGACTTTCTCTCAAAAATGTTCTAGTGTATTTTATTCATTATTCATAAACAATTACAGTACCTTCTATCAAATTCCTTTTTTAAAAAGATATTTAGGTCAGAAAGATTTTAATATTTGGGCTCACTTAGAATGACAAGGAAAGATAAGAAATAGTACTTTGAAAAACACCTTTTAAATACTATCAGTTTGTAATGCTTATATTTTTTAGGTTCCTACAAACTTGATGACTTTTGAGTAAAAGCCTGATAGAAAACAAGGTGAACTGTTATCTTAAGTGAAAGCAAGGACCTGATGAAAGAGCGCCAGCTATAAACCAATCCTGTGCCAGGAAGAGCCCAGAGGTTCCATCTCAGCCTCTGGAGTTCTGAACCAAAAAAGCACTAATTTCAGGGAATGAAGTGAGATATTCCCAGAGAACAAATTGGAGTTGCAAAACAAACTGCCATGGACCATGCTTCTTATCTCTGAACTGACCTGTGGAAACCACTGCCTTAAAAGAATGAAAGGAAAACCAACATGAAACACCAAATAGTGTGTGTGAATCTTCTGGCGGTGCTGTGCTTGGAATAGATCGTAGCTAATTTGCATTTCTTTTAACTTTGTACTAATTTTGGAGGGGAGAATCGCCTTTTTTTAGATACACTTTAAAAAGAAAAACATATTTCTTATGGGTTACATTAGGAGCTGGTTTTGAAGTGAGGTGTAAAGCTACTCCAGCTTAGTAGGGTTCTACCAGCAGCCTAGCGGAAAGGTTTGCTTGAGCTTCCATTAGTCTGCAGCCTCACTCGCTTTTTCATGGCAAGAGTGTAGGAATTAGAAATATTAATAATGTGAGTTGTTGGAGTTTGTTTGGGATTTGGGGGGGGTTGTTTTGGATGGGGGGAGATTTTTTAAAACACTAAACTTCTGAAATTTAGTACTGTTTGGGGTACATTATTTCCTGCAGGAGGTATAAAGGCTGAGTGTTCATATGCCAGACACTTTTTTCAAGTGGGCTCCAGAAAACATGGTTGTTTTTAACTGGGTTTAAAGCTTGGCCTTCTGTATGAATTCATTGTCAGACCACAGATCTGCTTAGTAGAGAACTGTAATCCCAACCTAAACTTTTCTAAGAAGATTTTACAATAACTACATTTTTCAAGTGAATTGGATTATCCCTTCTATCACTCACAGGTGATTTTTATCATCAAGGGTGAGGTATTGATATTTTATCAGGATAGTTTCTTTTACAGTGTTTCATGTGCACAATGCCAGTTATTTTTTTGTTATTCATTTTCATTATTTTTGCTCAATATGAGATTCAGGATCACATTCGTTTAAAAGAGAGTCTACGTATGTATGTATGCATGTATGTATTTTATTATAAGGCATACAAAATAATTTTCAAAGGGAAAAAGGTGAAAGACTGAGATGCTGGGAATTTTAAGTATCAAAACTTTCCTTCCTACTTAACCTTCCTTTATTACAAACATTTTTCTCTAAACTTACTATAGGTCCTTACGATGAAACCATATTTTGTCAGTAGTTGATCAAGCAGTTTTGTGAGAGCTCTTTTATGCAATAATGCATTTAGCTTTTGAAATAAATGTTGAGTTACAAAAACAGTTTGAAGGTGAAATGCCTTAGAGTTTTAACAAAAAACTGGCACTTGAACAAAGACTGTGTGTTGGATGTTACAAACTCATGAGGCATCATGAATTTCGGCCGTGGCCCAGAGTAAGAAGTGCTTTTTGACTGGTAACTTCTAATAGACTTCTATTACTTTGGGCCTCACATAAAATTTTTCAGATTGTGTTCTTGGAGAATTTTATGCTTTTTTTTAATCATAAGTATTTCATACTTGAATCCATGAAACTTAAATAGAAAATATTGCTTATTAGAATAATTAGCTAAAAAATCTATCCATTGGAAAGTAGAAGAGCTTTCCCTGAGTGCTTAGCTTTTAAATTTAGTTTTCTGTTTGGAAAGGATAGTAAGAGTTCAAATACCTTTCTCATATAGCACAGTTAGAAATACCATTACTTCTGGTTCTGTGGAAAGTGACATGAGCTGGAGGAGGGCAATATGTGGCCTGTGCTAGTGATTTTATCTCCCAGCATAGCCCACACTGGGCGCTGAGAAGAGGCCCTGTGCATAACCAGCATAGCAGTATTACTCTGTAGACCTTGCACATCTGACTTTTGTCTTAATTTTCTTGTTTATTTCTCTTCAGAAATAAGTGTTTTTAACAGTGTATGTGCTTTTTAAAAAACGCTGTGGATGAAAACCCTGTGGATTTTTTATTACGTTTTCTGTTTGTCATAAATAAGCTAAAGTAGATAAGTTTCTGTGGAGATAACGCACCTGGAAGTCAGAGCCTGACAGCCCACAGTTTTGCCAAAGAGAGAGCTCCACTGGAAGATGTGTTTGATATTTTCAGCGCTAAACGTGAGGCTGCTTGTGCAGAGTGAGAACAGTGCTGAGGTTGGGTGACTAAGTCCATGTATAGATCTGTGGCCTCTGACCGACTGAAACTGAACCGTGCAGCGGAAGTCACCATTATTTTTCTGTCTTCAAATTTGTCCATTCAAAAGATTGCTCATTGCTTTTTAAGATGAATTTAGCATTTGAAGCAAAGACCAGTGAAGGAAGTGAATTAAAATAGTATAGGTGAATTTTTTATCTGTAATTCACCAAATGAGACCTAATAATAATTCAAGCAAAAATAAATGTTACCAAAATATATTAAATATTTAGGCAGTATATTAGTGGGAAGGTGAAATTTTTCTCCTCTTGTTAAGCCTGCCCTTAATAAATTTGTAAAGTAGCGACTCAAAAGCTTGAAATTTCCACCAATATTAAGCTCATTTGTTTCTCTCCAAGTCAAGAAGACCTCATTGGAAATTCCATTATAATTTAAATTTAAGCTAGTTTTTGATAAACATAATGATTGGTATATTATCCAGCCTGGTGTAATAGTATAATACCACCCAAAATACAGTTTGAGGCACATCTTATTTAACAGTTTGTTTGAACATGGAAGCTTATTTTTCATGAGGAAGTAACATAACAGTTTTTAAAATACAACTATAAAAATAACTGCTGACCTTGAAGAGCACTGTTTTTGGTCTCATGCCCCCTCTTTGTTTGAGTTCTGCTTATTTTTTTCAGAGGCTTTATTTTTACCATACCTCCAAACTGTAAGAATTAAAAGAACCGATCAAACACACCTTCCTATTACATTTTCTTCGCTGTGTAGATATTATTTGTGTAAACATTACAAAAAGGGATCCAAACAATTTGAGTTTGAGTATTTTTTTCTCCCCAGGCATGTACTTCAATGACAAATGTTTTCCTGTGTGGAAAATGCCATATGACTATTGCACTACCTTCTGTATGGACTGTCTTGGTATTGTGTCTTTTTGTATGTCATGAACTAGGGTGTTTGTAGCTGCGAAGTTTCTGTAAGTGGCTTTATTCCTCTTCTAGAAGATTTATAAAGGAGCCCAAGGTGCACTGTTATAGAAGGAAAAAATGTTTACGGTCTCTAGTGTATACACCTTATATATTAGTTGAAACCAGGGCCCTCCAAGAGCAGCCTGACCTATTGCTCTCTTAGGATTACTAGAATTTACCTGGCCAAATGATTTGAGTGGAAGTCTTTTTTCTTTTTTCTTTTTTTTTTTTTAAGGTTAAATCTGTAAGTTATATATGCCTTTACTACTGAAAACAAAACTATAGGACATCGTATTAATTAGAAATCGATAATAATAGTAGATTTAATCCATTAACTTTTTAAAAGAACGTATCCACTATTGATTTCCTTCCTGTTTTTTTGAGGCACATTCCTTTACAATGAGTTTTTAAACCACCATATTATCTTTTTCTGCAAACAAGGGGTACCAGCGTTGCTTAACAGAAGATAATCTTCAATTTTAAAAAATTCTCTGCTTCAAAGGCTTTTGAAATAATTGGATCCCTTTTTGAAAATGAAGATGAATTTTTACTGTGTCCCCATGGAACAATAGTACAGCTGTTGCATGAATAGGTGATACAAAGCAAGTGGTGAGGTTTGTCTGACTTCTTCAGTGATCTTTTAGGGTTTGCTTTTATTTTCTCTCTCTCTCGCTCTCTTCTTTTATATTTCTTTCAAACATAGTAAATGTATAATTCTACAGCCAGAATAGTATTCTGTTTTTTTCTAACAAACATTGTTATTTAATCACATTGATGATAATTATTTTCTGTGTGAAGTCAACCTTTTCAAAATGATTTAAGTATTGCTGGTTTTGCTTCCTTAAAAATGGCTTGTGTCTAAAGTAATTACTTTTTTCTTTTTAGAGGATTCCAATGAAAGACATCTGTGCATGCAAACTTTTAAGCTTTTGGATAGCAATTTCATTACACTGGTATCTCAAGTATGTAGTGTGGGGAAGATTTGGTCAGTGCCTTATCAATTTGAAGACCAACTTTAGGGCATCGAGTATGATAATAATCATTTGCCCTCTTACTCCTCTTATTTCAGGAGTGTGTGCTATCCCTCTCTCCACCAGCTTACTCTTTCTCACAGCAGGTCTAAGAAAATGTGTGCAGATCGCTCTAGGTAATTGTTGCATTCCACCTTGGCTTTGAGTCTTTTTACACAAGCTCCCTCCCTGCTCCTCTCCTTCCAGGGTAGAAGATTAAAATTAAACCCACCAAATCAGCCTTTAGATGAGCACTCCTGAGAACAACTTTGAAGAGCATCCATCCAGCTGAGTTTATTTTTATTTTGTGTTGTTGAAATTGTTGTTTTGAGCATAGATTTAATCATGTCCTTTCAGAAAATCCTTAAAAGAACACAGTACAGCCAGAAAGATCTGTTTGGGTTTTATTAAAGCTACTGAAATCCCGAAATGAGAGTCCCTTTGCCCAGAAGTGAGATTTAGTTCAGTACATTCTTATACTTAAATAAGACTCAGACCAAACAAGCAGTCACTTAACCTACCAGTTATTGTTTACTTGAAAATACTATGTCAGGAAAGTGAAAACAGCTCCAAAATATAAATTAAAGAGAAGTTAAGAGAATAAGCCAATTCTCAGTAAAAGCAAAGCTTGGAAACATTTTGCTTCTCCGAGATTATTGCAAGATCTGGAGCTACTCTTGTTCAACTGAGTCAAGATGCTATTTTCACATTTTCTAAAGGGCTAGTATGTTCTAGAATAGGCAAGTAAATTTAGTCTTTAAAGCCAAATGAAGGGTTAACTCGTCCTTGGGGGTTGTTAGTAGAATTTAAAGTTTGATTCTAGTCATTTGGACTGCAAAGTGGTGATGGGATTAAAGGAATACATAATTAGAATGTTTTGGGATTGAACTTTTTTTAAAAATAGACAAGTAGGAAATTTCGTACTTAGCTGTGCTTTAGATATGAGGTAACAAATATTAATTTTCCCATGAAGATATCACTTATTAGAACTATTCACAGATATAGTCCAGTAATTATTGACTTACTAGGTCTGACAGAGTAGCTGATAATAAGTCACCAGACTCTCAAGAGTTTCTATACCTTGATAATTGACAAATCCATTGTTTTACAGCTGACTGAATTATGTTATGTGTGGGGAGGGGGTGGGGAACTCGTTCACAGTGTAATCTAAAGGAGATAAAAGCGTCTGTGGGGATCAATATCCAATGATAATAATATACAGGAAAACACAAGCCATTTTTATTCTCCTTCATCCCGGTTAACTTGAGGTACAAAGATGAAGTACTCATTTGCACTATGACCTCCTGGAGTGACGTGCAGCTTGGTTCCTCTCTCACTTCTTGTTTCTGTTTAATATGCAAATGTGAGTGTGAGATCTTCAGTGTGTTTGCATAATCTAACTTAAAATGAATTTAAGTACAGTTTTCTGAAATATTTCTATTGGAATAAATTACTTAAAAATATAGATTGTGTGGGGATAGTTTTGTTTCCATATTTACATTTTTATCATTAACTTTTAAATAAATGCTCTAAGTTGATTTTTTTCCTCTTTCTAAAATAGTTGACAAGGATTTTGTTGGTACGGGGAAGCTTCTGTCTGGGTAAACTTCCGTTGCGCTTCTTTATCCCAGAACAAGGATGTGCCCTGGCATGCTGACAGATGGGGCCTTGGGGAAAAGAGGTCCACGGTATAATATTTCCAACCATATCTCCCCACTCCAAGTATGTGATATAATATGACCAGTCCCCATAGAGGCCCTCTTTGCTAGTACTGTATTTCATAGATTCCAAAACATGACACTTTCACTTCTCACCATTTCTGAAAATAGAATCCGTCTTCCAGCCTAGGGAGCCTTAAATTGGAAGAAGTACAGAAATACATGTGTTGAGTCTCCTATAAGTCATCGGCTGGGGTGTTTGCTCTGCTCTAAGAATTCCACATGAGCTTGCCTCTTAGGAAGCTTGGGAAACCTCCAGACAGGACTGAATGCCCAGTGTTTGGGTAAACCACAACCCAATTTTCAACTATTTTCTCACCTTTCTGATGGCCTTTGAAATTTTTCCCTGTCCCTGCACTAGAACCAAAAGAGAGTGACAACTCTCTGATGAGGTCAGCCTGTCTTTACCTCACACAGTACCCCATTCTCCATGTATGTATGCTAAGTTTCTGGGTTCCCTTTTCTGTTTCATTAGTTGTTTTTCCCTGAGCCAGTACCATATTGTCTTCATTACTGTATTAGCTGTGTAAGTCTTGATATCTGGTGAGATAATTGCATTGTTCTTCAAATTTGCCTTAGCTCTTCTTGACTCTTTCTTCCTCCCTATGAATTCTAGAATCAGTGTGTCAAGTTCAGTGAAAATACTGTTGGTATTTTTATTGGAAGTGCTTTCAATTTATAGATTAATTTGAGAATTAACAGTTTGAAAAGTTTACTCATCTCATTTATGAACATGAAATGTCTCTCCATTTATATAGAGTTTTTAGTGTCTGTCAATAATGTTTTACAGTTTTCTCCCTACTGTTTTCATACATCTTTTATTAGTTTATTCCTAGGTAAACTAGTTTTTGTTTCTGCTATGAATTACTTGTGTGTATGAATGCTATTGATTTTTTTTTAAATATTTATTTATTTATCTGGTTGCTTGGGATCTTAGTTGCAGCACATGGGCTCCTTAGTTGCGGCTCACCAGCTCCTTGGTTGCGGCACACAGGCTTCTTAGTTGTGGCATGCAAACTCTTAGTTGCGGCATGCATGTGGGATCTAGTTCCCTGACCAGAGATGGAACCCGCGCCCCCCCTTGCATTGGGAGCGCAGAGTCTTATCCACTGCACCACCAGGGAAGTCCCAGTGCTATGGATTTTTTTTTAATTTATTTATTCTATTTTTGGCTGCACTGGGTCTTTGCTGCTGCATGCAGGCTTTTCTCTAGTTGAAGCAAGCGGGGGCTACTCTTTGTTGCGGTGTGCGGGCTTCTCATTGCAGTGGCCTCTCATGTTGCGGAGCACAGGATCTAGGTGTGCAGGCTTCAGTAGTTGTGCCTTGCGGGCTCTAGAGCGCAGGCTCAGTGGTTGTGATGCACGGGCTTAGTTGCTCTGCAGCATGTGGGATCTTCCCAGACCAGGGCTCGAACCTATGTCCCCTGCATTGGCAGGCAGATTCCTAACCACTGTGCCACCAGGGAAGCCCATGCTGTTGATTTTTATGTCAATACTTAACATCTGGCAACCTTATTGAAATCCCTTATCTAGTTCCAATGGTTTGTCCAGTATGATTCCATTATCATATTGGCTGCAAATAAGGTGATAGATTGGGAGAAAATATTTGGAGTTTATAAAACAAAGGATTCATATCAAGAATATACACGGATTTTTTTGTACAATAATAAGAAAAGTTATTCAATAGAGAAATGTGCTAAAGGATATGAATAAACAGTTTATAGAAGGAAGCCTATGTGGCTAATCTATGAAAAGATGCTCAACCTCACTAATAGAGAAATTCAAAGTAAAATCATGGAAGAGCTGTCACATTATATCCATCAAACTGGTGAGGCCATGCCAAAGAGCATCTGGGCAGTGTTAGGGAAATTGTGTATGTATACAGAGCATAAGAATTAAGAATTCCAGCACTGGATCACTTACCAGCTGCATGATATTGAGCAGATGACTTAACCTTCTTTCTCAAGTTCCTCATCTATAAAATGTACACAATGCCAAGGCCACCTCATAGAGCTGTGAGACTCACCTTAGCTCATGTCTCTGAAGCCCCAAGAGCAGGGCCAGCACTAGGAAGAACTGTCCGTGTAGAGAGGGTTGTTGTCACTGTTACACCATAGCCTACAGTTCTGCTCATGGAGTCAGTTACAGGCAGTGGGATTAGAGGTGAAGGGGAAATTTTAAGTAAAACAAGGGAGAGGTCTTTGCATAGTGAAGTCATAGTGAACTGAGAAGCACCTTCTTATAAACCAGTAAACCAACTGAAGAAGTAAGCCAGGTATATTCATTACAGACCAACTGGCAAGTAGAGAAAAACATGAAGAAAAGCCACCTAAAAAGAGCCCTCATTTATTACTGTTGATTATTAAGAACAGTATTGCACCCACCTGGTGCTTGTTTAAAACAATGACTTCTGAACACCACCCCAAATTGCCTAAATCAGAATATGAGGACAGTGCCTGGTACCCTCTAAAACTGGAATTCAATTTGGGCTGATTTGCCCACAGCCCAGGCTCAGGTAAAAGTAACGATTATTCAATTTGCTTTGTTATTGCCTGTCAAAGCCAAGTTGTTCATACAGTTTAGGTTTGGAAACTGTTAGCATCTATATTAAGCTGTTGCAGAAGAGAGACAAGTTGCTGTTTTTATAGCCAGAAACTATTCTGAGATTTTAATGTGAAAACAGGAAACTTCTTCAGTAGGTGTGGACAGAAAACCTGGAGATTCACTGTGAGTTTCTTAACATCTTAAGCAATTAACAATAAGTACAATCAATCAACCAGTGAACCTCTACTGACCACTAAGTTCTATAGTAGCCATGTTTTATGACCTTTTGCAATCTCAGTAATGTTTTAACAAATCTTAACCACACAAATACAGGATTAGAATTTCTGTGTTGAAAGAGATTAAAGAGACTGTACTTTGGGTCGTGGTCACATATCTCCCTGGATCTTTGGGATAGACAACCTACAAAAAAGTCCAGAGTATGGTCTGATGCAATTTGAATTGAGACCTTTGATTCTAGCCTAACTTGCTATGACATAGCTAATTATGTTCTATGTCTCATTCCAAATCAAGATAACTCATGCACTTGGGTGACAAATTTTATGAGATTCCTTAGTTTTACTAAATTAAACCTAATTCCCCTCTCAAAGGAAGGCTCATTTCTGGTTTCATGTTTTTCCTTCTTTAAGAAGAGGCTTGTATTCCGTTTTCCTATTGGTTAAAATCGTCCATGGATGCCCTTTGTTCTTTGAGCTTACTGCCAGCAGGATGGCCTTCTGCACTAAAGGAACTTTCACAGAGGCCCATCCTATGTCTAATGGTGACTTGACGCTCTGTTGCAGCTCAAGCTCAAGTTCCCTCTATCGAACTCAGAGAAGGGAAAAGGACAGTGAAGGGAACATATCAAATGATGGAAGTGTCTCATAGTGAGCTGTGTGTTTTGAAGCAGTAAAGAGAACTTTTCATGTAACACCCCCAGCAGTTTAGAAACCATCAATATATACTTGTTCCCAAAGGAGGTAATAAGCTTTTCAGCCTAATTTAAATCGTGGGAGCTGGGTTATCTCTAACAGTGTCTAACGCAAACCATCTCTCTTCTTTATACTTCTGGTTTCACAGTTTAACCTCTAATGTTAGCCTTTTTTCCCCCTACATTTTTTGTCAATGTGTCTCACTTTTGGATATCTACTTAATCATTTACAGTAAGATTGTCTCCCTTCATATTTGTTTAGATCAGTGGTTCTCAACCTTTGCTGCAATTCAGAATCATCCAGGGAACTTTTAAAAATCCCAAAGCCTGGGCTACACACCAGACCAATTATATAAGTAAGCATGGGGGCGGGGAGGCAGTAAGCCCCTCAGGTGACATGAATGTGCAGCCAGGGTTAAAAACCAATGTTTAGATTGTTGGTCTCTGAACATTACAGAGGCTTTAGGACAGTGGCTTTCAAACATCAGAAGGCATCAGAATCCCCTGGAGGGCTTGTTAAGACTTAAGATTGCTGGGTCCCACCCCACAGAGTTTCTGATTCAGCAGGTCTGGAGTGGGACCTGAAAACGTTCATTTCTAACAAGGTCCCAGATGAGGTTGATGCTGCTGGCCTGCAGGCGGTAGTTTGAGAACCACTGGGGATGAGAAATCGGATTAGAAAGGGGAGACTGGAGGATCCATCCTCACAGCACACTAAGCTGTGAGTGTGCCGCTCGATCCCTGTGAATGTGGTGGATGGCGTGCCACGGGGAGCATGAGCATATGTGCCAGGTGGTGGGAGGGCGCGAAAGGAGAAGGTGGCGCCCCAGAACTCTGAGGAGGCTTGGGATGGATGGGAGGAGGCCGAGCTTGTGGCTGGGCAGCAGCAAGTTTCCCAGCAGCTGTGGAGTGGCTGAGGAAGCCTTCACCCTCATTTGATCTCTGGCCCACCTCCCATCCTCCCTGCAGCTCAGTGTTGACCTCTGCAAAAGTGGAGCAATAACAATGTTTTGACTGCTTGCAACAATGTATTTACTCACGGAACAGTTATTTCAGAACATCTGTGAAACTCTTTTCCTCCCTCTAACAACAACGAAATATTTTGAAGCAACAGGAAAATGGTTCTGTTGAAAGCCTTTGGCAAGGTCATTTGCCCCAACGCGCCATAGTCCCAACCACTCCCCATAGTCTTTTGACCGATTTTCTCCACTAGAACAGAGGGTCCCATTTTATGACCGAGAAATAAGCTGGCCTGGAACCAAAGCTGTCTCAAAGAGCAGAGAGGAAGATGGAAAGAACCTAGGTCCTTAATAATTTCCTTGTGCTGCTGAATTAACCCAACCCTGGGAGATTCCAACTAACGGACTTCTTACATATAATAATCATCCCTTTTATTTTTAAGAGAAGAAAAACAGGAAGAAAGAAGATACAAGGGAAATAGAGGAAGGAGGAAGGGAGGGAAGAGAGGGAAAAAAAGATGGGATGGAAAAAAGAAAAAACGAGGAAGACGGGGAAAAGGCAGGCCACCTTTAAGACTTCTGTGCGCTGGTAAGGAATGATGGAGCTGCAAAAAGAATACTTTAATAGAGAAATTTCTTGCAAGATTTCTGTTTGTGCCCCCATAATATATTAATTTTTAAAAGTAACAGCCAGGAGGTATTAACAGTCTCAAGGGAGAGAAACACTTCTTCCTTAGGTGGATCTTTTTTGTTTGTTTTGTTTTGATTAAAGGGGAGGAAGTGCGCCTGCACAGGCCAGAAAGGTGGTGTAGAGACTGGACGCAGGGGCAGGCGGCGGAGCCCTGGTCAGCCCGTGCCCTCGCGCACGGCTGGAGCGCCCTGAGCCGCCTCTGCACGCAACCCCGTCAGCCGCAGTTCTGCTCGAGGGGGAACGTTCTGTTCCTCCACTTGGGTAAACGGGACGCAGGCCCCTGCTGGTTCTTGAATCAACGGGGAGGCCAGCTGAGCAGCTGCCTCCTCACGGGGTCAGTCAGTGTTGGCAGGCCCTCTGCTCCCTCGGGGCCCTGTTCTCCCTTTGTCGACAGCACCAGCTTCTTCAGAGATGCTGCTGAATTCTCCTAAACTCTTAGAGCCAGATTGTTTCCCTCGTTGCTTTTGTTTTGATGTGTCTTAAAATAATTAGACTTTTACTGGCAAATATCTCCATTCTCCCTTATGGCTAACGAGGCATCTCACACACCACACCAGGGCAAGGCGTGCTACTATGGTATCCGGTAAACAGTTGCTAAACAAAGTCAAAAGTCCTGCTCAAATCAAGTTCTCTTTTGTACTTGTTCTTCCGTCTGCCCCGAGCTATGTAATTGCTGTCAAAAAATGTAACCCACCGCACCTCTGAGGAGTTTAAGAAAAGCAGCTTCCGGTACCTTTGCCAGTGACTTCCTTGCAACATCTTAATTATCCATTTGCTAGTTAGCAAGTTGGTCTAGGAAGAAGTCTCTTCTTTTATTCTTGGAAAGTATGTACTTGGGAATGTCCAATAAAAACCAGTATGTGCTGGACGCCTGCTCTCTGCCAGATTCTGGGGAATGGGAGGCTGTCTCTGACCGGGGGCTCTCACAGTCGGGGTGGGAACAGGAGGGCTGAGGAGAGTCACTCAGGAGTGACCGAGTGATCACCTG
This sequence comes from Balaenoptera ricei, assembly GCF_028023285.1. Taxonomy (NCBI): domain Eukaryota; kingdom Metazoa; phylum Chordata; class Mammalia; order Artiodactyla; family Balaenopteridae; genus Balaenoptera; species Balaenoptera ricei. Next base: position 141,700,879 of record NC_082639.1, read on the forward strand.
CGTGAGACGGGCAGAATCTCTCACCCAGCAGTTGAGGTCAGAACAGACAGATGGCTGGGTGGGGACAGCCCCCTCCCCATCACCCAGTCCCTGTACCTGGACCCTGAAGCCACTCTAGGCAAAGGTGGCTAAGCAGCTGGTATCCTGTCCAGCCCACTCTAGTCCTGCCCTGTGTCTCCTCACTGTGTCCCTACAGACACCACTCCACGCTCCCAATGTGTTTCATGGAAACTTAGCAATTTGTTTCATCCCATAATCACTAATGACTTGGTTATAATCTTACTCACTTTATATGCAATATCTTCGTATTCCTTATAACAACCCTATGAGGAAGGGATACTTCTTCCCAAATAACAACAGGAAAAGTCAGAGAGGTTAAGGAATTTGCCTACGTCGTCACCCAGCAAGGGGTGGAGCCAGGATTCAAACTCTGATTGGTCTGATTCTCAACCTGGTAGACTTTAGCTTTCAGAGCTGTAACTAGCGGATTTTGGTGCCCAGAGCTAGCAGCACAAAAGCTCAGCAAATAATGTTGTGATTTATTATGTGACTCAAAGAAAGAACAACCAGCAGCTTCCTGTTTTAGTTATTCTTGCTTAGGACAGTTTCTAGCTGAAGAAATTCATGTGCTGTCAACATGCAAATGTAATCTTTTTTTTTTCTTCAATATCTGTGCCAGGCCAGAACCTCCCTATGGGCCTCGCACGCACTGTGCTGAGTCTGGTCCCTGGAGTTCTACAACCTCACTTCAAATACAAAGCACAGGACAGTTAGCACAAACAATCCCGAATTGCTTAAATGTCACGTGTACGTGGTAGACCAGAAAAGTTCTGCCTAATCAGAGGGAGAAGCGCCACGCTGGGGCCTAGAGAGGTTGGGAAGACTGGGTGGAAGAGATGAGATTTATGTGTGGGTAGGATTTACGGCCAGAGGAGAATTGAAAGCAAGAACTGGAGTGTTACCAACCCAGGTTCTTGGTCTCTTTAATCAATAGCAATTGGTAAGAGGCCGGACGAGGAATTCAGGCAAGGCTTTATTGGGACTCATGCTACAGCAGGAGGGAGCAAAAGCAAGCAACAGTTTCCCTTGCTTGCTCCCCGACAGGGGGTCGAGCCAGTCCCTTAAGTGGGGTGAGGGTGGGAGCGGATCGGTGGTTCAGGCTGCAGGGGCGGCTTAGGTGGCCGGCCCGCCCCCTTGGTGGTGCTGTGTGCACGTGCAGCACCCTGCTTTTGCTCCGGCACCTCAGAAGTGGCAGTTGGGTTTTGGCCTTTTTTTCCCCAGGTCCCAGCCTGTCTCAGAAGTATATAGTTGAGGCTGGGATGAGACCACACTGACGAGCGGCAGGACATTAAGTTGAAAAAGTAGGTTGGAGCCACACTGGTCAGGACTTTAACTGCCAGCATGAGGAATCGAGGGTGGAAGCTGGGAGAACAGGCCGGGAGTAGTTACACTCGAAGGGAAAGAGAATAAGGGCCTGTCCCAGCATAGGAGCACAGGAGAGAGAGGACTGAAGCATGTTGAAGGAAGGCTGCTCTTCTGTCCCATGCACCCAGGAACACTGCTCTCTGGGAAACGGTACAACTAACTGGTAACGATGATTAGTTGCTCAGTGGCAGGCTACGTTGGCCCTCGCTAGCAATACAATACCCTTTCTAGAAAAAAGTGGGACCTCCCAGCACCCTCCACGTTCAACTGCCTGTTTCACTCAACTCCTCCTGTCAGTCGTACTTAACCTCCCCAGGCTGGTTCCTCATCTATAAAATCAGCATGAACCGCTGCCTCCTTCCTAGGGTTATTATGAGGTTGAATGAGATAATGCATGGCAAATGCAAAGCACAAGGCCAGGCACTAGGAAACACTCAGCCGTGATGAGCCACCAGTGTGATAATCTGCTCCCTTGGTCAGCTAGAACCAATGCCTCCTGAGCCTTGAGCATGCTATGTGATGACTTGCTGCTGTGGAAAGTGGCTATTTTGCTGTCTTTCTCTCTCTAGGAAGTGTTAGACACTAGCAAATAGCTGAAGGTGCAATCAAGCAAACTTAAAGTGTGATCCCTCTCTAGAGTTTCCCATAAGTTAATTTGAACACAGGCAGCTTTCTGACAGTGAACCGTGATGTCATAGTTCCTTATTTTATACTATTGTTTTACATACAGACTTGTCCTCTGCCTTTGTGTTTATACTATAATGTCCTTGAGCCAAACTCTAACAGAGCTCCTGGATGGGAATCTGGGATGCTTTGGACCCCATCCATAGAGGTCAAGACCTGAGAATACTGGAAGGGCCCATCACACACAAGACTTCACTTATTTCATCCTCCAGGACACTGTGCTGTACGTTTGGCATCTGTCATGTTATGCAGTCCTCACATCAGTCTCGTGAGGCAGGAATTAATTGCATTGTTGTAAATGAGAAAATAGAATCTTGGTTGAAGGATCTTGCCCAAACACATGCATCTAGCCAGAGTTGCAACAAAAATCCTCTCTCTTGTGTGCCTGGCTGAAGCCCTTTCTTTCCTGCACATGTTCCTTCTCACGGGTTGTCACTCCAGGCCTCACGGTAAGGCTGGTGCAGTTGTTACTGTGATTTTCAAGTTTAGCATTTTGTTGTTGTTGTTGTTGTTACAGGATGCTTGAGAGGTTTGTAGTTCCGTAATGGTGATTTGCTATAATAATTACCTCTAACCTATATAATTAGGAATAAATGTAAACACTGCAATTTCTCATCAGCCCCAAATAGCATCTTATTTCATGACAAGTAAATGACATGTTGAATGAAAATAAAAGCCATAGGACAGAGTATGGAAAGGCATGGTAAATGGAATTTCTTGCTCATCACTAAAGAAAGTAGGATGGCATGGCGAATCAATTCAGACAGAAACTAAAGATCAAACAACAGAACATTTTAGCTTGTTTTAATTATGCCTTTTACAGTTAGATTGCAAGGAAGATACATTTTATTTGCACTTCTCATCTTTTCAAATATCTTTGCTTACAAAGGCAGTCAATTTATTGAGCATCAGACAAGGAATTTAAAACTTGTATGTATGTATGATTTAGGAGATGTAATCATGTGTATATGTGTGACTAATATGCTAAGGGTGCTAATGGATAGAGTAGACAGCATGCAAGAACAGATGGGCAATGTAAGCAGAGAAATGGAAATCCTGAGAGAGAACCAAAAAGAAATGCTAGAGATGAAAAACACTGTAACGGAAATGAAGAATACCTTTGATGGGCTTATTAATAGACTGGACACAGCTGAGGAGAGACTCTCTGAGCTTGAGGCTATTTCAATAGAAATCTCCAAAACTGAAAAGCAAAGAGAACAAAAACTGAAAAAATAAATAAAAATACAAATAAAAAACCCAGACCAGAATATCCAAGGTCTGTAGGACAACTGCAAAAAGTGTAACCTATGAGTAATATGAATACCAGAAGGAGAACAAAGAGAAAAAGAAACAGAAGATATATTTGAGACAATAATAACTGAGAATTTCCCCCAAATTCCAGATACCAAATCACAGATCCAGGAAGCTCAGAGTACACCAACCAGGGTAAATGTCTAAAAAAAAAAAACTACACCTAGGCATACATAGCATTTTCAAGTTACAGAAAATTAAAGGTAAAGAAAAAATCCTGAAAGAAACCAGAGAAGAAAAATGCCTTACATATAGAGGATCAAAGATAAGAATTAAGCCAACTTCTCCACAGAAACCATGCAAGCAAGAGAAAAGTGGAGTGAAATATTAAAAGTTTTGAGAGAGGGCTTCCCTGGTGGTACAGTGGTTGAGAGTCTGCCTGCCAATGCAGGGGACACGGGTTCAAGCCCTGGGCTGGGAGGATCCCACATGCCGCGGAGCGGCTGGGCCCGTGAGCCACAACTACTGAGCCTGCGCGTCTGGAGCCTGTGCTCCGCAACAAGAGAGGCCGCGACAGTGAGAGGCCCGCGCACCGCGATGAAGAGTGGCCCCCACTTGCCACAGCTGGAGAGGGCCCTCGCACAGAAACGAAGACCCAACACAGCTAAAAATAAATAAATAAAAAATTAAAAAAAAAAAAAAGTTTTGAGAGAAAAAACTACCAACCTAGAATTCTGCACTTTGTAAAATTATCCTTCAGAAGTAAAAGAAACAGACTTTCTCAGACAAACAAAAATTGAGGGAATTTGTTGCCAGCAGACCTGCTTTAAAAAGTTAAAAGTTAAAAAAAAAGTTAAAAGTTAAAAAGAAGTTAAAAGTTCTTAGTTAAAAAGTTAAAAGTTCTTCTCTTTAAAGAAAAGAAAATTGACATAGGTCAGAAACTTAGCTCTACATAAAGAAAGGAAGAGCATCAAAGTAAGAACAGTGAAGGTAAAATAAAAATTTTCATTTTCTTAAATGATCTAACAGTTTGTTCAAAATAATAATAGCAACAATGCATTTGATTATGTATGCTTATGTATCATATATATATCTTATGTATATATACACACACACATATGTATGTGTATATATATGCTTATGTATGCTTATATAATGCATGAAATGAGTGATGGCAGTGATACAGGGACAGGAAGGAATTAGGATTATTTCCTTATTATTAGGCACTCACACTACCCAAGAAATAGTATGGTGTTATTTTAAAGTGAACTTGTATTAGTTGTAAATGTGTATTCTCACTCTAGGGCAACCACTAAAAAAAGAAAGAAAGAAAAGGAAAAAGGAAGTATAACTGATATCCCTGAAATCCTAAGAAAGGAGAGGAAATGGAATCATATAAAATGCTCAATTAAAATCACAAAAGGGAGGAAAAGAGTGGAAAAGAACATGGGCAACAAAGAGAAAACAGTAACAAATAAGGTAGATATTAATCCAACCATATCAATAATCCCTTTGAATGTCAATAGTCTGAATGCACTAATTAAAAGACAGAGATTGTCACAGTAGATAAAAAGACAAGAAATAAATGTATGTTGTCTACAAGAAACCCACTTTAAATAAAAAGACACATGTAGATTAAAAATAAATGGATGGAGAAAAATATACCTTGCTAACACTAATCAAAAGAAGGAAGGAGTGGCTCTATTAATTTTAATCAGAGCAGACTTCAAAGCAAGAAAGAGGTCAGGGATAAAGAAGGATGCAATATAATGATCGAGGGGTCAATATTCCAAGAAGACCTAACAATCCTTAATGTACATGCGTCTAACAGAGCATCAAACTCTGAAAATTGCTTGTTAAGCAGAAATCAGGGAAAAGGTGTTGAGGGGTGTGTGTCTCAGATTCTGGTAGAGTCTGGAATGCCTTCTCTACCGTTCTCTTGACACTCCTGGGTAAACACCAATGTGATTCTTAATCTTTAACCCTCTTTTTGAAGGCTCAATATAGGGTCATTCATATCTACCTATTTAATTCTCTTCAAATAACATGATCTTATTACAACCTACTTTGTCATTACTTTATGTAATTTAATCTTCCAATAAACTTTGAGTTACCTAATCTTGATGTAGCAAACTATGAAATCCTCAGCAATACATGCAAAACCTCCCCTAGGACGGGTTGCATCTGCAGGTGGTTAATCTCAGTTATATTGTGAGAGTTCTAGTAGCGTCTTCCTTCAATGCCTGACACTTTCTGACCATGTCCCCAAATTCTGGAGGTGCTCTCTGTGTTGCTCATACAGAAAATAAATGTGTTTTAGATTCTAAAAATGCTAGAAGATTCTGGAGGGAAAGAGGAACTGACTTTATACTGGCCTGAAACAAACCTGACTGCACAGAGACTGGTCTCACAAGGTTCTTTTATGTCTGATGCAGCTCAAGTGTACAGATAGCTGATCCCCTGGAGTTCACGGTAACAGAGCACCTAATAGCTTGCTTGAATATTGTCCTAATCTGCTTGAGCTGCTATAACAAAATACCATAGATTGGCTGGCTTAAACAGCAGTCATTTACTTCTTACAGTTCTTGAGGCTGAGAAGTCCAACATCAAGGTGCCAGCAGATTCTGTTCCTAGTGAGAGCTCTCTACCTGGCTTGCAGACAGTGGGCTTCTTGTTGTGCGCTCACATGGTGGAGAGAGAGGTGACCTCTTGTCTCTTCCCCTTCTTAAAAGGGCACTAATCCCATCATGGGGCCCCACCCTCATGACCTCATCTAAACCTAATTATCTCCCCAAAGCTTCTCCACCAACTACCATCACATTAGTAGTTAGGGTTTCAAACTATGAATTTGGGGAGAACACATACATTCAGTCCACAGCAAATACCACTGGGTTCTTTCGTACCAGATATTTTCTATTAAGTGGGGAAATGGTGGAAATTTTTTGGTACACATACAACTGTTTTGGTACAGAGCCCAAATGAATGGTAGGACAGAGAGGTTTGTTTTCTAACCAGCTTCTTAAATGAGCTTCAGGTAAAGGGTGAAGGAAATTAGTGCACCTAGATATTGGGCCATCATTTTGCTGAGGATTGTCCAGGGTCTTTTAAGGCCACAATTAGAAGACTAGACCTTTCCATTCCTCATCTGCTCTTCTGGACTCCAAAGCACTGCCTTTCTCCAAAAAGGAAAATTAAAAACACAAATTCTCCAGTGGTTTGACAGTAATTCAGCCCAGCAAATTTTACTTTCCTTAAAAGTCACCAGCTGTCATGTGCTTAGCTTTAAATGGGAATAACTTGCTCTCAAAGAACATTTTTCAGTTGATGTCACTTGGGAGTTTTATTTTCTCCTAATGAAAAATGGATTTGCATTAGTGTGGCTTTGGTGACAGAAAACCCCTGGATGGAGGCCTGACTTGGTGATCTGCCCCTGCCCCGAGGAAAGCTAAATTGCTCTACCAGCCAGCTCAGAGGATTGACACTGCGGTCAGGAGGAGCCTTTGTGGGGGGACAGAGGGGAGAGGTGGCAATAATGTTCTGTCTTCTTTCAGGGAGGGTCTCACAGGGCTTCTCCCCCCCAAAAAAAAATTGATAAAAAAATGCTTTTAGGTGTTGAGGTTGTTTGGAGAGAGGAGTGATTAATTTTAACGTGATTAACAGCTTGGGGGAGGCAGCCCTTCTGATACACGTGTGCCCAGAGCCTGTCACAGCTGAGACCAGATCCCTGCCAGAGCTCTTCTCAGAAGGGTCCCTGTGGACCCGCCACTCTGTGCAAGTGCCTAGAATCTCTTGTCTGTGGCCATTGGAATAATCTCTTCATAAGTTTCAAGAACAAAACAAAGCAAAACAAAAAGAATCTCTGGACTGAAGCTCCTGAAGCCTGAACCGTGTCATGTGCAGTCGTGACTCTGTGGACACTCAGGAGCTGCCTGCAGGCGGCCCTGTGACAACCATTGGCTTGGCAGACAAAAGGCAGGAGTGTGACACCGAGGACCCCGGCTTTACCTACCGGCAGTCTCCGATGGGGAGGCCAGCACAGGCTCTGCTAGTCATTCCGACAAGGTCCCAACCCACTGAAAATGACCTAAGGTGACCAGAGACACGGGGAGGTGGTTAAACTAGTGAAACTAGGAAACAGAGACAGGGAGACACGGACAACTCCAGCACAGAGCAGCCTGCCCACCTGAGGGCCGGAGGCGCCCTTGACCTGCGTCCTCAGAAGGGCTTGGCAGGCTCTCTTGCCTCACCGGCCCCCGACGTGCACACACACGCTGGCACAGACACACACACAAGCATCGCACACCACCTGTGGGCGAGCTCCCTGTGGAAACAGCAGCATCTGAACCTGGGGCCATGACAAGGGCCCTCCCAGCTGAGGCAAAGCGCCCCCAACCCCACTGCCCCCCCCCCAACACAGTGCTCACAGTGAGGGCTCAGGAAGTATCCAAGAATTTCTGAATAATGCTCTTGACAAACACCAAAGCGCTCTCCTCCTCTGAGCGTGGAGCGCCGGGGCTGCCCCCAGGGAAGATGACCCTGGCAGCTCCCAGCTGTCCGAGCAGCTGCAGCCAGCTCCAGGAACACTAAATTCTGGCTGCACTTCCAGCCAAGCCTGGTTCTTTAGATTCCCTCTCCTCTCGGCTTGTCTTTTCAAGCAGCAGCCAGCCAAGGTATTCGTCATATTTCCGAGCTACCCTGCTGCTTGATTTATGCTCCAACGGGGCAGAAGTGAAGACTCCAGAGTGGGGGGTGAAAGCAGGGTCTGGGTGGGCAGGGGGTTGAGGGGTGCTGGAGGGTCCTGTCACCCCAGGGGTCACTGAGAGGGTCCCCGGTTTTAGGATTGACTCTGTTCAGTTAGTGCTGAGGAACGCACAGGTTCCACAGACATCAGGGGAACAGAGATGATTCTCTCTCTCCCTCTCTCTCTCTCTCTCTCTCTCTCTCTCATTGTGAGATACGGCCATAAAAGGAGTAAAGCTTCATTTGCCCTCTCGCTGGGCTTCACCTAAAAGGGCTTTCAGAAAAATTTCCAGCCTTCTCCTGCGGGACGTTGGGTGTGATCTCGTTGGCCAAAGAGAAAACGAGTAACAGATGACGCCCATGGGGATGAAGAGGCCAAAACCAAAATGTTAATCACCTCAAAATATGCACTGCTCCCTCCAAAGCCTCTCTTGGCTCTCCACAGAGGATCTTTGGAGACTTTCTCCCCTGGGGTAGGGAGTTTGCTGCTGATACTCGGCAATACATTGGAGGGTCCAAGTTGCAAGAAGATAGAGCATTGTCATTCAGGATAATTAATGTATTGTCTGTTGTGGTGACTTTAAATAGCTGGAATACTGACTGCCCCTCTTGGTTAAACTAATCCCTCTAGGACGCTCCCGTAAAAGCTCAAATGCTGTCATCCAAGATGAATAAAAATGCCTCTTTTTATTCCACTGCATATGAAAACATGAGATCATTGGAATATATTTAGAGTGAGATTTGGCAGCCTATACGTGTTTACAATTCTTGGACTCGAAGCTCTAATGTGAATCGGCGACACTCTTCCCTCTTCACCTTCTTTTCTTGCTCTAAGAGGGTGAAGACCTGTTCCAAGAGTTTAGAATCCCTTTTCTTGTTAGTTTCTGAAGTTAACCTTGCTCTGTGATTAACAACGTCCTCAGTACCACCGACCAGCTTTAGAGGCCGCATCTTGATGTGTTAACGTATTAATCCGACCATTGAAGTGTCTCCCCACCAGGGCGAAGCATCCATTGGGTTTGAGCAGAGCATCTAAAAATACAGACTTCTCAGTTCTTTGAATCATGACTTGGTCTGATTGCATGAGGGAGAAGTCTATAATGCCTTATGGTCGCTGACTCTTGTTATTCCATAGATTTTGGGTTTCTTTCTGGAGCCTTCAGGAGCAGCATGGAATCAACAGGAGGCTGCCTGTGCTCTGCTGTCTGGTACAATCTCATCTTTAAGGGCACTGGTTCTCAACAGTGGTTGCTCGTTAGAATCATCGGGAAGCCTTAAAAAACACTGATCCTTTGTCCCCAGCCCACAGCGATTCTGATTGTATTGATCTGGGGTACAGCCGAGCATCAAAAGTTTTAAAAACAGTATTACACTCTATTCCAAATTTGTTTTTAAAAATCATATATCACAGAAAAAAGATTTGGAAGAACATTCGCCAATATGTTGACTATCTCTGAGTAACAGAATTGAGAGAAAATTTTATTCACCTATATACTTTTCTGCATGACCTGAATTTTGTTTGCAACAAAGCAAATTGCCATGAAACAAATTATTGGTATAAAGGAGGGAAAAGCTATTCCTCACTTAAAAGGAAAGAAGCTCAAGATACTCAAAACAGAACTCTTCATCTTCTGCCATAACCTGATGTCCTCCTGCATCCCTGATTCTGAAAATGGCACTGCCCTCACCCAGTGTCATCCCAGCCTCCTTCCTTCCCTAAGTCTCTGCATTCAGCATCCTTAATACTTCTTAACTTTCTCTGCCTCTGACCACACAGGCCCCCTTCCTCTGCTACCTTAATGTGGAGCCCTCATTACCCTGCTTCCGTGTGGACGGGGCTGGCTCCTCACCGGGCTCTCTGTCCTGGAGGCTGCTGTGTGGCCGTCCTCCAGGGCACACTGCAGCCACATTTATCCTACACCCCACACCTGCCCCTGGTACTCACCTCTTATTTCCAGAGCACGCCGCAGCTCCTTGCATGGCTTACCAGGCCCTCCATGACCCGACCTGCCCACTCTCATAGCCCCTCACCCTGCACCCTTCCCCCCCGACCGTGTACAATATTTGGAGGTCCCCAAATATCGCCTTTGCTTATGCTTCTCCTGTGCTTGGAAGGCCCTTCTCTCCCATCCTCACCATTTTCCCCTAGTAAACTCCTGCCACTCAAGATTCCTCCTTCTCCAAGGAGTCTTCACATTACCAGATCCTCAACACCCGGTCTCTTTCACACTCACATATACCTGTGTCTTTGTCTAGCGCTGGCTATCTGTCTGTCCGTCTCCCACACTGCTCTATGACTTCCTTGAGGATTAGGACCTCTCACCTTTGTGCCCCAGCACCACTCACATTACCTGACATTCCCCAGGCATTCAATGATAAGGTAAGGAATGAATGGATAATATCAGTCCCTTACATTTATACAGCTCTTTGATTTTTTCAAAGTACTTTTACATATGTTTGGGGTTGGATGGTGTGCCCCCAAATTGTCTTCAAATGTACCAACTTGTCCTCCAGGTAAGTTTGGGAGAGAGGAGCGGTGTATTCTTCCTCCTTTGCTGGTAAGGCAAAGGAAAGTGAGGTGCGTGATTAAGGCGGGGAAGGGGGCGGGGGAGGGCTGCCCAAGGCGATGCAGCTGGCGCGTGGAGGACCCAGGAGACAGACTCTCTGCCTGTGTTCTTCACCCTCGCCACCTCATTTCTTCAGCATGCTGGCTCCACTGATCTCGAGTCCGCCCTGGGCGGTTGCCCACAAAGAAATGGAGATTGTCAGTCATTAAAAAACCTGCCTCCTTCATTTTCCAGTCATGCTTTCAGAAAGGAAGGGCGGGGAAACCAGGAGATATGAAGTGGAACCTGTAGCTCTGTTGAGTTTAAGATGAGGTACTCAAGGGTCTGCAGTCTTCCACAATCAACGTTTTCTGGAGAGAAAGCAGATTCAGTATGTGCGGATTTCACCTCTCTGGAGGAAATACACATTCACTAATCCCTTCCACTTTAACCAGACCTGGGCTGCCAGGGGATCCTTTCCACAGTGTCATCAGTGGGAGAAAGAGCAGAGCCACCTGTCTTCTGACTCAGTGGCCCACAGACCACATCCTTAGCCTATACACAGTGACCCAAACCGTGGCTCATGGCTTTGCCCATCAAGCCAGATTTGGGAGGATAACATTAGGAGGGCCTTGTCTCTGGCACACTTGGAGTCAACCTCACTTGATCCTTGCATTAAGTCTGATGCAGAGAGGGCTCCTGGCCCCTCTCCGCTCAAGCAGGTGTTGGAGGAGGTCATCGGGAGGATGTGGTAATCAAAGGCTCCTCACCCCCTCCCCTGGTCCTCGGAATGTACGTTCCACTTGCCTTCCCTGCACTAGGAGCTGCCCAAGGACACAGCCTCGAAATAGTAAGCTGTTGTTGAGACCATCTGGACAGTATATGTGATTGAACCCAGTTAAGCCCTCTATGTAAACTTTTAAGATTCTGGCAGAGGGTACACAGAGATCCACTTATCTTGCAGCTGCCAAGACAAGCCTTATATGTCAGTCCCCTTGCTTATTACACCTGCCACCTACCAATTTAATGTGCCATAGTCTGCCTCTTTCTTCAGTCTCTCCCTGCCCTCCGTGTACAGGGGGCACATTTCCAATGACAACCAGGGAAGCTCCCAAGGTTTTGAATGAACAGCAGGGCCAAAGGTGCATCTTCACCATCACCTTCCCAGGAGAGTGCAGAAGTGGAGGTAAGGTGGTTGTGAGGGTCAGGGGTGGGAGGCTGGCGGGCAGGGAGGAGTGCTACCCCTACCTCAGATTCTCTTACAAGCTATAGCATGGAAGCCCTGGGACAGACGCCGTCCCTACCAGGAGAAGGAAGTCACATAGCTGAGCTCCACAAACTCTTAACGGGCACCTACAGTGTGCCAGCTATTGTGCCAGGAGCCAGGCAGATAGGGATACATTAGACATGGCTCCTCACCAGAAAAAAGGCATGTACACACACAGGCAAATAACCATGATGCCTGGAAAACGGTGACAAGAGATGCAAACAAGATGCTGTGGGCGGTTAGGAAAGATGATTTCAAGATGGGAATTCAGCAAAGACTTCCTGGGGGAGGTGGCATTATTTAAGCTGAACTTTGAAGTGAAGGTAAAATTTGGACAAGAAACATGGTTGGAGATGGGGGGAGATGGAGTAGTAAAGACGGTGAAGGCTTTTCAAGTTGCAATGTCTACTGTTGGATTAAATCACATGAAACTGCTGATATTTTACTGTTTTACCAATAACATTGATTTCAGATGGTTCAACATAATACTTTCCAGGTAAGTGGGGACAGGAAAACACAGGTTGTAGAGAGTAAACAAGGCAGAAGAAGTTCAGCAGTAGCTGGTAAACTTTACATTAAGTTTCACCTTTCAATAACGTGTTGATAGAAATAATCTAGGAATGGCATTTTCCTAATTTCTCCAAAGGAGACTGATATTGCAAGGTTTGTCTACTGTCCAAAGAGCTGAACTTCAGAATCAGACAGAACTGACAAATCACTGGAAGGCAGTGTTGCACCCCCAAGTCTGAAAGAGTTGAGTTCAAATCCTGGCTCTACAACTTGAGAGCTATGCGACCAGCTTCATAACTTTCTGAATCACACTTTTCTCACCTAGAAAATGGTCATAATAGTAGTACTTCTCTTCCTCATAAGACTGTGGAGACGATTACATGAGATGGTGCCTGCATTGCTTAGCACAATCGCTGGCCCTCAGGAAGTGCCCAGCAGCTGTTTGCAGGGCTGTAATCTATGTCAAGAGGCACCGAGGATGACACCGTGTCCAAAAATCATAATGGGAATTCCATCCTCCGGGTCATGGCTTGTTTCAGTGGAGAAGGCAAGACTGTGACCTATTTTAGCACCTACTTCAGTCACAAGAGAAGGGGGAAAGGAGACACAAGGAAACATACGATACTTGAGCATCTCAGGCCAGAATGACAAGAGTAACAAAAGCTCGACATGATCCTCTAAAACCATTCAGTTGCTTTCAGCCCTCAAAGCAAACCTGCTAAGGGATTTCACATTCCCAGGTCTCCACTGGCAGGCACACCTGGCGCAGAGATGGCTTTTTTTGAGCAAAAAGGGTTTCTGCAAGCTACCAAGCCAACCACCGCGGAGCGGTTCCCGGGAAAGCAGCGGTGACATCAGAACAGCAGGCTTACTTGGGCACCAGAGGAGCGGGAAAAACAGACACTCGGCTTTCCAGGAAAAGAAGTCTTGGCCACTCAGGAAAATCTAAAACCAGAGAGGTAAGGCAGTGAAGAGCACATTCTGACCAGAAAGCACAGTGTTGGGGCAGGCACCTGGGCAGGACTTCTGGCCAACCAGGATGTGGGGTGACTTACCCGTCTTGGTTCCCAGCCTTCCACTTCATTCTAAGCCATCTCCTGCTGGGCATGGGGACAGTGTCTTATCACCACCAGGAAGATTGGCTTGTGTATTTTATAACCCTTGTCAATAAGAATTTTTAAATGATCTTCAGGATTCTAAAGCAAATAGTGTTTGTGATGGGGTACTGCTTCGAGACTAAGAAACAGTGTCAGGGAACCTACTCTCCCAGCCCCACCTGGCCCTCCCGCCTGTCCTTCCCCCGTATCACTGCTGTCTTCAGTGACCCGCATCTCCCCCCAGGGTCCTCCAGGGGGCCAGCAGCTCGGTTTCCTGTTCCAGGCAGGTTCCTGAGGCCAGCTCAGCTGGCATCTTCCCATTCTTCTGTTCGTCTTCTACCACCCTTTCCCCCAAAACGGAATTGATGGAGCTCGGGGCAGGAGTGCGCTGTGAACACCCTGAGCCAGTATCATCTTTGGGGACTAGATACCCCTGTAAAAGCTCTGAGAGCAGCACTTCTCTCTGCAGCCCTGAACAGTTTCCCCACGGTTTAAATTTTTCATTCAAGTCACCATTTCCAGTCCTGCTGACAAGTCTGCGGGGTCGGAAAGTGGCTCTGGCTGGGAGCAACAGCACGCCGGCAGCACGCAGCCAGGCCTGGCCCGTGTGTCGACAGCTGGGAGCCATCCCAGAGGCCTGGGGACCAGTTCACGCTGCGAGATTGGTTCCTCCACCCTGACGGAGGGGGACCGCGAGCCAGCGCTCCTGCCATGCGGAGGGAAACTCCAGGCCTCCGCGCTCAGGAGGGCATCTTCTCTGTCATTCCCTGCGGCATCAGCAGGCCCAACTCTAGCCGCCCTTCACCTCACCCCATCCAGGGAACTCCGGAGAATTTCCTCTCTAATTTCAAAGACAGTGTCCCCTTCCACTCGGTCCCTCCGTGACTGTCCTTAAAGACTAAACCTGCTCTAGGAGATCATTCTGCAGAAGATCAGAGAGAACCCAGCCCCATGCCAGGCTCTCCTGACTCAGAAATGAGTGAATCCACAGGCCCATCTCAAAGGACATGTCGGGGAGGACCCCCCAGGATCAAGACACTTTTCCTCAAGCATTCAAGGCACTGTGTATGCAGGCAGCAGCCCCGAGTGGAGTCTTCCCCCAGGAGGTGACATTGGAGTTGAATCTTGTAAAGTGAAAAGGAGCCAGGGAAAGGGAGCAGCATTTGCAGAAAGCCAGGAGACAGGAATTGTGAGCCCTTAGGCCCTCCTGGTGTGTGAGCTGGGTCCGGAGAGAGGCCCAGAGCCAGACCGGAAATGGCCTCATGGGTAAATGTTTAACAAGCAGCTGTGGGCAGAGTTGGGCAAGTTGCTGATGTGTAATATTTGTGCCAGTTTCCGTGGTATAAATACCTCCCTCCTTGGCAGATTTCGATCTACCAATAGTTTAACAACCAACTCGCGAAAATTCCTGGAATTTCAACAATCAGTTTGCGAGCTGGTAAAGGACTAGTGCATCACACGTCACATATAAACCCTACCCTCCCTCCCCCATTCCCTGCCACAGAATCCCTACAAAGTCCTTGGGTAGAGGGGCCCCAGATTAATTAAGTAACTCAGTCCCCCTCACCTCTCCCTGCCCATAGCTCTTCCTTCTCTCAACCCCATGGACACAGGCGTGGAGCTCAGTCACTTTTCCTGGAGTTCCCAAAAAAAAAGCTCACTCACACAGCGTAACCAATTTGTGGAAATGGAGAAGGTCCACATCACACTGATGCTAATTACATCAAACTTAATATTAAACTGCCCATTCTTAAATTTACTTAGCCATTTCCACAATCCCGGGCTTTGGTCTCCTGCCATATTTCTTTGTCCCCCTCTCTCCAACCTTGACTGAATCCCTCTGCCCTTGACACCTGCCCCCGCAAATCCTTCTATCTATCACAGAGAGCAATTTGGCCCTTTTTTGCTACCCCTCACCCAGGCCTGCAATGTTCAGTGCATGGTCAGGCCACTGATGGCTATTTCAAGTCTCAAGGGCCTCTGGGCATGGAGAGGAATACTGACTACTCTTTACACCTGGTTTAATGTCCACTGATTAATCTTATGAAAGTATAACAATCATCATTCCTTAAACTATCAGCATTCCTTTAAATATTCACACACTACTAACACAGCTAATAAATAAAAAATTCATTGTAAACAACGAGATACCACTACACATCTATCAGAATAGCCAAAATCCAGAGCAATGACAGCACCGAATGCTTGGAGGTTGTGAAGCAACAGGAACTCTTATTCATTGCTGGTGGGTATGTAAAGAGGTACAGCCACTCTGGAAGACAGTTTGGCAGTTTCTTCCAAAACTAAACATACTCTTACCACATGATCCAGCAACTGTACTCCTTGGTATTTACCCAAAGGAACTGAAACTTATGTCCAAACAAAACCTGTGCACAGGGCTTCCCTGGTGGCTCAGTGGTTGAGAATCTGCCTGCCAATGCAGGGGACACGGGTTTGAGCCCTGGTCTGGGAAGATCCCACATGCCGCGGAGCAACTAGGCCCATGAGCCATAACTACTGAGCCTGCGCGTCTGGAGCCCGTGCTCCACAACAAGAGAGGCCGCGACAGTGAGAGGCCTGCGCACCGCGATGAAGAGTGGCCCCTGCTTGCCGCAACTAGAGAAAGCCCTCGCCCAGAAACGAAGACCCAACACAGCCAAAAATAAATAATAATAAATTAAAAATTTTTTTTTAAATGTGAAGCTGGCTAATGACAAAACTTTACAGGATGGTTCTAGTCATGTCATAATGATAAAGTCGTGTGACAGTGGTGGAAAAAAAAAAAAAACCTGTGCACAACTATTTATAGCAGCTTTATTCACAATTGCCAAAACTTGGAAGCAACCAGGATGTCCTTCAGTAGGTGAATGGATAAATAAACTGTGGTACATCCAGACGATGGAATATTATTCAGCACTAAAAGAAAAAAATGAGCTACCAAGCCACGAAAAGACATGAAGGAAGCTTAAATGCATGTTACTAAGTGAAAGAAGCCAAACTGTAAAGTCTACATACCGTATGATTCCAACTACATGATGTTCTGGAAAGGGCAAAATTATGAAGACAGTGAAAGGCTCAGTGGTTGCCAAGGGTTGGCAGGGAGGGAGGAATGAATAGACAGAGCACAGAGGCTTTTTAGGGCAGTGAAACTACTCTGTGTGACACTATAATGGTGGATACAGAGCATTATACATTTGTCCACACCCATAGAGTGCCCACCACCAAGAGTGACCCCTAGCGTAAACGATGGGCTCTGGGTGATGAAGATGTGTCAGTGCAGGTTCACTGATTATAGTACCTGCCATCTGGTGAGGGATGTTGACAGGGTGGGAGGCTGCATCTGGTTGGGGGACGGGGTAAATGGGAATTCTCTACTTCCCACTATTTTGCTATGAACCTGAAACTGTTCTAAAAATACTTTTTCCAAAAATTCATTAATTTAGCCCATCGAATTTTCACAAGCATTTAACATTGATTGCAGACTTAAAGAAATACCTCCAAACGTTTAATTTATATTCACAAATTTAATATAGCAGATCCCCTTAACTCTACATGCATTAAATATACAAAATATTACAATTCCAAAGCTGGTCAATACCCTTACATCAAAACCTATTCTAAAAGTGCTAATATTGTGGGTTTCACTTTGTTTCTTATCCTGAATTCCACACCTTTCTGGGGTGCCAGTTTTGATACCTTCCTAGGATTTCAGTGATTTTTACCAAGTACTATTTTTACCTTTCTAGGGATTTTAACAATCTTACCAGACCAAAAGGAAAAAGAAAAATACCAACTTTGACTGCTGGAGTTGCAAAATCTGGGTGGTCGAACAATTCATTCTGGGTCAGGATGTGAGCCTGGGTTGCAAAGGAAAAGAAATCAAGTGGAGGGGGGGATCCTTTTCATAATTATTCTTTGTTTCTTCAATAAGACTTTTTAAGTCCACACCTTTGGGGAAGGTTTCCAGTTTGACAGCATTGAATTTTCCCCCTGAAATGAGATGAATTCTCATCTTGCTTGGCCAGCATTGGCCTAACCCATTGTCCTGTCATCATGATGTATTGACCTGATCTGTTAGCATTATTAAAAATGTGCATCTCCTTGCTGGTGTTGTATTATAATTTATAGAGACCATCTCAAAGTTTCATACCGTAAGGGAGGAGGCACCAAGTCCGTAGTTTCTGCTCCTCTCTAGGACCCCATGGAACACAGAGGGACCCACCTTTACTCAGTTGTCCTGTGTGACCCCAGGGCTGAGAAGCCCCATCCTGGGACAGTGCCTACTTTTTCCTAAACAAGTTGGCTGACTCAGTGTTCCCAGCATTTATTCTTTCCTGCTTTCACAGATAGAAACAAAAACATATCTCTCCTTGGTAAACAGATATATAATTAATAGAAGAAACAAAAGACCTGTTTATATGAAATGCCCACTTACTAAAGTCAATACAAATTAACATACGCCATTGTAGTCTCTGTCCTTTTGTTCTCCAACCACTGCGCTACATGCTTCGGAATTTTTTGAGAATTGTCTTGAACGCACATTCTTTCTCTGGCTCGACTTGTTCTAATTAATGTCCAAATGGTCAAAGCTTGGCCCAGAAGCCCCCTGGTTTGGCTCCTTTGTCCTTGCAACACTGCCCTTGACATTCTTGAAAGCATTCTTGCTTTCTGGCAACAACAAGACGTTCCAGACCTATCCTAACTTTTTTTTCCAGCCTCAGTACATGGAATCAGCTGTCCTCCGTGGAATCCTCGTTCCTGTGAGTGATATCAGAGACCACAATCTGGGAGCTTGGGGTGCATGTGAGCATCGGGGGAAGTGAGGGACAGGGGCAAGGGTGCCACCCTGAGGGTAACAGAGACAGAAAGGTAACATGTTTATACCACTATTTCCAACTTAACACACCATACCTTGTAGCTTCCACCTACTTTTCTCACAGTATAAGTCATCAGTGACCACTAAGCCTTTCTCTGCAGCTCTCACCTATTCTCCCCACCCCTTCCTGCAAGGGGAAGGGAGATGGACATAGATTTATTTGCCCATTGATAGAAACTGTGCCACTGCCTCACCCTCAGAAGGACGCTGCCTGCAACGATTTGGTTTTCAACTGTTTTCTCCATTGTACATTCCAAGGGATTGGGGCAGGGCACATGATCAACTTTGTATTTGTATCAAACCTATTGAGTTTGATATGTTTCCATTCAGATGGAAACATCTAACAGTCAGTTTCAGTTGGACGTGTGGGTCAGAATTTCTAACATGAACCACAAGCAGAGAAAGCCTCTCAAGCTAAAGGCAGGTGGTTTGAAGCTGTCTGTTGCCAAAGGGGCCATCAACAGCTTGGGCTATTTGCTTGCGAAAACTTGGAGACTCTTCTGTTTTTCTAATTCTCATTTTGTCTGAGTCCTTGCCAGGAATCCCTGATGTTTTTACTTAACACCAGAGTTCCAAAACAAAACTTAGCAAACAGCCCAAGCGGCTGGGAGCCAGAGAAGGGGCCAGCCACCTCTCCCCGTTGCTAACCCTCGAGAAAAGTTAAGCGTGATGGAGACCTGGAACCAAGGCAATAGAGGCTTTTGGAGCAAGCCCTGGACATTCCAGAAGATGTCTCCCCAGGTTTTCCTGGTATGTTCTGGAGCCTCTGGAGGAACCACAGAAGCGAGGAACAGAGGCGGGTTTGCCGAAAAAGATCTTCTCCCATCTCCCAAAAAGCCATTTCTAGTGGTGCTGTGGGGAGCGTTTGGCCTGAGCGTCAGCTGCCCCCTTGGCCGAGACAAGACAGTGCAGCTTCTTTCCTGACTCTGCAGGACTGTGTTCATCTGAGAGTGTTGTTAGAATTGAGACAGACACTAGGCAGCATGCTCTCACTCAGGGTCTGGACACAGCAACTTGGATCTCGGTTGTTTACCTAATCAAGCATTAGGTTATTTTTTTTCCCCTTTCCTGATTATAAGAAATTGCCAAATGTAATCAGCCCCCTCATCCTCATCACTGTTCTCCACTCTGAGCCAGAGAAAGTCAGACCTGCAGAAGGATCACTCCCCAGGCTAACAGCAGTCCAGCGGCCCTGTTTCCAGCCTCATTTCTTGCCTTTCCCCAACACAGATCCGCCCGAGTGAGTTCTGTCTCCTCACTGGCTCCCCACTCACCCCACACATTCCCTTCTTATTCCCATCTCCCAGCCTGAGCTTCTACCATCTCCTTGCCCAGGTTGCCCTTCCCATTTCTTTATACCCTCTGGAGTCTCACCCACCCTTCAGAGCTGAGCTTGGCCTCCACTGCTTCCAGCCCACAGTGATGGGGACCCCATCACCTCTTCAGACCAAAGCAGAGTATGGCCCAGACCCTGCCTTCCTACAGCTTCTTGCACAGATGGAGGTACAACATGGACTGTAAAAATGACAACTATGGGAATTCCCTGGCGGTCCAGTGGTTAGGATTCCGGGCTTTCACCGCCAGGGGTGCGGGTTCAATCCGTGGTCAGGGAACTAAGATCCCACAAGCTGCACGGCGTGGCCAAAAAGTAAATAAAATAAAAATAAAAATGACAGCTACAATTGGGAGGGGTAAGAAATTTCTCTTGGGTGTTTAGAGGAAAACCCCAAGTACACTTAGCCCTTTGCCTTCTTCATTTCTCTTAGCAGCTTATGCCTGTACCTCATTGTCACCTCACCAGCACCCCACCATCCCAGCCCCTCCTCCTGCTAGAGTTGTCCCCAACCGCTTCCTGAAGTTGTTGGGAAATGACAGCTTTTGATGTGTTAAGATTTGCTTATTCACTAGGGTTTGGGAGTGATGTAAATCTGACATACATGGATTAGGACCTTGTGATTATCACCTACTAGCACCCAGAGAAGGTGAGCATCCTTCCTGAGCCTCAGGCCGTCAAATACCTACTTCATTGTGTGAAAGCGTGCAGTAAGATCATTCACACGAAGCATTTAGCATCTGGCACATGGTACTTATGCGATAGATCCAAGCGAGCATTGCTGTGTACAACCCACCCCCCACCCCAAACATCACTTAGATGTACACACTGTTCTGCATCCACCAGCTCTAAGTAAATAGAGTTCTGAGGTGAGGTCTTTTCCTCACAGCCAAGTTTTACAAACGTAGGCAGGGAAGAGGGCCAAGTTTTCAGAGCCAGAGACAGTGCAGAAATTGCTAATGATGCCTGTGACCTAACTGCCTACAGGATGGTGGCTGGGAAGCCTGCTTTGTGAGCTGGGTGGTGCAGACAAAACTGAGGCAGACTACCTCAGAGCCAGCTGTTTAATCAATACATCAACTGATAATATTTAAAACAAAAAAACCGAGGCAGAAGTTGACCTTCCTCAGACTTCCCTGGTGGCGCAGTGGTTAAGAATCCGCCTGCCAATGCAGGGGACACGGGTTCAAGCCCTGGTCTGGGAAGATCCCACATGCCGCGGAGCAGCTAAGCCCGTGCGCCACAACTACTGAGCCTGCGATCCAGAGCCCGTGCTCCGCAACAAGAGAAGCCACCGCAATGAGAAGCCCGCGCACCACAATAGAGTAGCCCCCGCTCGCCGCAACTAGAGAAAACCCGCGCGCAGCAACGAAGACCCAACGCAGCCAAAAATAAATAAATTTTTTTTTAAAATTAAAAAAAAAAAAAAAAGTTGACCTTCCTCCACTTTCTCTCCCTTGCATACCACCCTCCCCTTCCAATCCTACCTCCACACACAACAGTCCTGGCCTCTCTGTCCCTCCAAAAGAAATGTATGGGCAAAGATGTCCATCATACAATTATTTATAAAAATTAACTTCAATCTTCAACTATTGGGGAATAATTTAACCATGGCTCAAAAATGTGATAGAAAACTCTACAGATATTAGAATGGATCAACGTGAAGATGAGAATATAGGAAGATGCTTGTAAGTTACTTCCAAGTAAAATAAGCAGAACACAAAATTGTTTATAAACCCTGATTAGAACTAATTTTAAAAATGTGTATTTCTCTGGCTAAAGGTTGAAAAGAGACACAGACAAATGAAAACAATTGTGTAAGAAGAGTAGGTAGGATTATACATTGGACTGTTATCTCTAAATTCCTTCAACGTTACTGAAAAGTTGTGTCAATAATAAAAGTGTCATATAAAATTGAAGCGCCAGGATAGTGGACTTACTTATCCCAAGTAAATTCATGACAAGCTGATCATGGCTTGTGGTTTACCTTCCCCTAGTTACATATTTGGATCTGAAAGAAGTCTGTTGGGAAGGAGACCTCTTGAATTGAAGAAGAGATTCCAGGAGGTGAGGTCTTGGGTGGGGTAGCATGGAACAAGGTCTCTGCTTCCCCAGCACCTGGTGTGTCTCCTCACAGGGCTGGAGAATTCCGTGGCTCTGCTGGCCATAGAGACCACTACACTTTTCTGGGCTCCTCCCATGGGCCGAGTACCCAGGGATCAAGAGGAAAATGAGAGATGGCACCATGGATGTGGCAGACAGACCAGGCACACTCCAAGCTATGGCGTGGGTTACAAGGGCAGGAAGTGAGTCCCTGAGGTCCCAAAAGATGAGGATGATTTTGACAGATGAAGAAGAGCTCAGACCTGACTGAAGTGAACTGGATGAGGCCCATGCTGGGAGGCAGTGTGCTCCAGGAGAGAAAGCACAGACTTTGCACCCTGAGTTTAGATCCCAGCTCCATCACTTACTACTCAGGTGATCTGGAGCAAGCTACTAACCTCCCCAAGCCTTAGTTTTCTTGTCTGTAAAATGGGTATTAATGATCCCTATGGGAGTATTAATTCTTCTGAGTATTAAGACATGAAAGTACAGTGCCTACACATGGGAGGCACTCAATAAATATTGGTTTCCAACTGGGGCAGTCTGTCTTCAAACCCATGATGCTCCCACAGAACCACATAATGGGAAGGACAGAAAGAGAACTGTGAATCAGGGCAAGAGGCATAGAAACCCCAGGCAGTTTCCAGAAGAGTACAGGGAGAGTGCAGCCCAGATAATCCCTCTGGGTAGGGCTCTTTCTTCCAGATTTTTACCCCACACCTGTTCATGTCTTATCATCACCATCTGTATCAGTCTCAGCGTCACAAGAACCCTAAATCTCTTCCCACTGAGTTGGGCGATGTCTCTCCAAAGGGCTTTGCCCTTCAGGTTTGACAAAGTTCAGGGAGGGGAGTGGTGGCCGCATGCAAGTTCTCTGATCAGTTAAGGGTGATCTTGCAACGTCTTGACCAACTGTGCCAACCCAACACCTAAATTGTGAAATGAGTGTCTAGAGGGAGTCTCCATGAGTGCTGGCTGCCCTGTGTGATAGGAAGGACAGTGGATTAGGATTCAGGACCCTGGAGCTGGGTTCATAGCCTGGTCCCACCCCCACTGTACATTGCATGTCCTCAGGCAAGTGCCTTGACCTTTCTGGGCTGCAGATCCTTTGTGGGCTAAATGAGGGCGTTGGGCTTCATCAGAGGTTCTCAGCCCGCTGCACATTACTACCACCTGGAGACCTATCAAAACCAACCAAAAGAAAGCCCAGGCCCTCACAGAGAGTCTGATTTCATTGGTTTAGAGTGAGTCTGGGACAGGAGAATTTTTTTTTAATTCCCTAGATCACCTTTTTTCAAACTTGGCCACACCTTGGAGTCCCGTGGGGCATTATTTGTTTGTTTGTTTGTTTTTTATTGAAGTGGAGATGATTTTCTATATTATGTTAGTTTCAGGTATACAGCATAGTGATTCAGTATTTTTGCAGATTATATTCCATTATAGGTTATTACAAGATAATGAGTATAATTCCCCGCGCTGTACAATATTTCCTTGTTGCTATCTATTTTATGTACAGTAGTTTGTATCTGTTAATCCCATCTCCCCCTTTGTCCCTCTGCACTTTCCTCTCCCCTTTGGTAACCACAAGTTTGTTTTCTACGTCTGTGAGTCTGTTTCTGTTTTGCATATACATTCATTTGTATTACTTTTTAGATTCCACTTATAAAGATATCATATAGTATTTGTCTTTCTCTGTCTGACTTATTCCACTAAGCATAATATTCTCTAGGTCCATCCACGTTTCTGGGGTGTTTTAAAGACTGATGGCTGGGTCCCACCTCCAGCAATTCTGCTATGGGGTGAAGCCTGGGCATTGTGGTTTTCGAAGCTCACCAGGTGATCCTAATGTGCAGCAAAAACACATCTCACCTGGAGGCCTCTCCACAGGAGGCTCGCATCACACTGGCTGGTGATACTTTCTCCGCTTTGTCAGGTTTTCATTCCTGCTCAGGAAGAGGCACCTCAAGAGCCCGGTGGAACCAGAACCAGGAGTGACCAGCAACGCCCAGCTCAGTGGCAAAGCTGAGGCCCCTGCGACAGGCAGACAAGCCCTGGCTGCAGAGAGGGCGTTGGGCGCCTTCTTCCTGCCTGCTCCAGGCAAGGTGAGTGTGCTGGCTGGACACAAGCTTCATGGGGCTTTCTGTCTGTGGCCATCATCCCTCCGGCAGCAACTGCAGAAACCCAGGGGAAGGGCACAAGCGCCAAACGCAGCTGATGCTGGAGACTTGGGTTTGGGTCTTGGTTTGAATACTAGAGAATCCGGGTGAGTCCCTCACTCTCTCCACTTATTCATTTTTTCATACATGTTTTCCACCATTTATCAAGCACTCTGCTGGGCCCTGAGAAAAAAAGTGAATCGGTGTAAGTGACTGCCAGGCAGAAAGGGTAGGGGGAGGAGAAGGTTCAGGCGGAGGAGCAGGTCAGGCAGAGGCGGGGGGCTATAAGCGGTGAGATAAGGATGGTCCGAGGAAGGGACAGGCAGGGGCCCAGTCAAGCCTCATGCGCCATGCTAAGGAGCTCAGGCCTTAACCTGGTGACCCCCACTGCCCATGCACGGGAACCTCAGGCCAAGTAGTGTCACAGTCACTACAGGACGAACATTGCTGCCCTCCTGGCCTCCACCTGCTATCATGGGATGCCTGCTTCAAGGTACCCTAATTCTGGGAGTCCCTGGGGCTGTCTCTGGCCATACCAAGGCAGCACTGTGGTGCCCACCCCACTCTTACTGTGCCTTTCTTCCAGCCCCTGCAAAGGCATCCTCTACCGAGTGCTCCCCGGAGCCCAAGAAGGGCCCCTGGGCCCCCGGATGGTACTGAGGCTTCTCCATTGCAGCACCTCACCATGGGGGCCTCAGCTTCATGCGGGCCTGTCCTCCTGGGCTGAGAAGGAACTTAGGGAAATTATGCCATCCCTTGTGTTTATTGACCTTCCTGCTGGGATTCCCCAGAGGTACTCAAAGCCACCCCTCCCCTTCAGAGAGCCACCCCAAGCCCTGACTTCTACCCTTTCCTCCATCAGGATGAGTTCTCCCTTGTGGGTGATCCATGGTCCCTGATAGAAATGGGCCCCAGCAGACCCCCAGCGCCCAGAATTCTGGGACCCACACGTACTGCTGGCAACCAGGAGAACTCAAGGCAGGAAGGTGAGCCAGAGAGTGACATCTGCTTTCCTTTGTAGAAAAAATATATGGAAAATTGAAAATTCATTTGTCATCTTTGGGCATGGTCAAGCTCTTGAGCATCAAGACTTGAGCATCTTTGGGATTAACATATACACACTGTGATATATAAAATAGGTAAATAACAATGACCTGTATAACACAGGAAACTATACCTATAATGGCAAAGAATCTGAAAAAGAATATATATATATATGAATGAATCACTTTACTGTACACTTGAAACTAACACAACATTGTAAATTAACTATACCTCAATTTTTTTTTAAAGTGAAAAAAAAAAACTTGAATGTCAAGTGAGATGAGGTGTCAACTCCACAACAGCCACCTTCAGCTGTTAGCACTTTACAACTTGAACGTGAATTTGCTGGAGTTTGCCCACGAGATTCACAACTAGCCCATGAAACAGGAATCATTATTTTCCCCATTTCACAAATGAGTAAATGGAGGCTCAGAGAGGTTAGGTGATTTGCCCAGGGTTGCACAGCTAGGACAAAGAATGGGAATCTAAACATTTTGGCTCCAAAATACAGGCTATACCAAGCTGCTGACAGCATTTTTAAAACTATGAAGTGTTACACACATGTCAGGCATTAATAATTATTATCACTTCCACCATGTGGAGCTTGGCTTGAAGCCCCAGTGTAGACCGCACTTCAGCCCCACTGCACTACACACGCTCCCCTTTCCACTCGCCTGTCCCCAGCTGGCCCTCGATGAAAAGCCGCCATCAGGAGTGGGTAGAGCTATCTTGGGATTCTCCTGGCCAAGACCCCAGGCTCCCAACAAAATGTGAATCCCTGTCTGGTTTCACATAAGGCTTTGTACTATCTGGCTTTGTACTGTCCTGATTCCAAGTGTGTAAAGAGACATCGAGGTCCCGAAAGCTGCCTCCATGGCTCCAAAAGCAACGCTCAGGGAGTGGGACACGCAGGGAATGGATGAGGGCAGTCTGTCTGATGCGGCGTGAGGCTCAGAGGTGACGGCCCCCGGAGGAGGCCCCTGTAGGTATCTCAGTGGTTCAAAGCCATTCACGCTTCTCAGGGCATAGCCTTAGTGTTTCCCCCAAGTTTGGCTTTTGTTGGAACGTGAATTCCCACTTCTAAAGTGTTGGGAGAGATGGGATAATGCAGAAGACAGGGAGAAGAAAATGGGGGAAGGTTCTGAGGTTTGGGGAAGTCAAAACTCCCTAGGAAACATTTCAGTGTATAAAAGACTGAGAAACATATGGATTGAATTTTCCCAAAGAATACACAAAGAATTTAAAAATTAAAGGGCTAAGGTGGGGGGTTGGATTTTTTTTTTTTTTTCCTGGATGATTGGGTGTTTCCCAATCATATTTTGGGGAATTTTACTGGCAGCCAAACCACTTACAACACCCTGAGATATTAACCAGACGTGGAGTCATCCAAGTGATCTATCACCCAGCTCTGCAGGTTACCAAGCTGTCAGCCCCTCCCTGTTTCTGAGCACACATTCCTGCCTCGCTCCACACCCAGAGGCTGCAGAGATATAAGGAGATGATGACTTCAGGTATTCCCACAGCCAGCTGGCACGCTTTGACTGAGGTCTGTTGGAGCTGGGGTTCATCCATTGTGAGCTCCAGAATGTTGACTAATAAAAGCCAAGCGGAGACTGGTGGATCTGGCCTGAACTTTTCCATGCTGCAGTTTCCTCATCTGACAAACGGGAATAATAATAGCACTTATCTCATATTTAATTGTTGAGAATTAAATGAATATGTATGTGTAAAATGCTTAGATCTGTGCCTTGCAAACTTTAAGTGTTTGGCACTCAAAAAAACCTAATAATACTGATAATAACTAATGTTATTATTGTATATGATATATCTATCAATACCTAGAGTGGAGTTCTTTAACTCAGGACTTTATGAAGGCAACCAAAGGATTCATTGACTATTTATTTATTCATTAAATATTTATTGAAGACCTAATGTATCAGTCAAGATCAGCTAGGTTATTCTGCAGTAACAAACATCCCCATCATCTCAGTGACTCAGAACAACAAGGTGTCTTTCTTGCCAACGCTGCTGTGCACCTCAGGTTGCAGGGGCTCTGCTCCACCTGGTCCTAAGGGATGAGGACAAACATACAGGATGCAGGGGACAAGTCACACACTGGCTGTGAAACGTCCCTTTTGGAAGTAGCACATGTCACCTTTTACTCACATTTCAGGAGCCAAGACAAATCCAATGGCCATTCCAGGGGAGTGGGGAGAGTGTGGTTCTACCCTGTACCAGAAGAGGCAGAACAGGAAGTGGCAGCAGAGATTACTAAGGAATCCAATGGGCCAGCTGTTATTCTAGATGCTTGGGATATAACAGTGAACAAAATAGACCAAAACCCCTGCCCTCAGAGAGCTGACCATCTAGCTAAGGGAGAAAGACAATAAACATCATAAATTAAGGGCTGCAATTTTTTTTTAGTTTTTTATTTTATTTTATTTTTTTAAATTTTATTGGAGTATGGTTGATTTACAATGTTCTGTTAGTTTCAGGTGTACAGCATAGTGATTCAGTTATACATATATATATTCATTCTTTTTCAAATTCTTCTCCCATATAGGTTATTACAAAATATTGGGTAGAGTTCCCTGTGCTATACAGTAGTCCTGTTATCTCTTTTGTATATAGTAGTGTGTGTATGTTAATCCAGGCTCCTAATTTATCCCTCCCCTCCACATTTCCCCTTTGGTAACCATAAGTGTGTTTTCAAAATCTGTGAGTCTGGTTTTGTTTTGTAAATAAGTTCATTTATAACATTTTTTAATTAGATCCCACATATGAGTGATATCATATGATATTTCTCTTTCTCTGTCTGACTTACATAGTAGGATAATCTCTAGGTATGTCCATGTTGCTGCAAATGGCATTATTTCATTCTTTTCTATGGCTGAGTAATATTCCATTGTATATATGTACCCCATCATCTTTATCCATTCCTCTGTTGGTGGACATTTAGGTTGCTTCCATGTCTTGGCTATTGTGAATAGTGCTGCTATGTACATAGGGGTGCATGTATCTTTTTGAATTATAGTTTTGTCCAGGTATACTCCCAGGAGTGGGATTGCTGGATCATATGCTAATTCTATTTTTAGTTTTTTAAGGAACCTCCATACTGTTCTCCATAGTGGCTGTACCAATTTACATTCCCACCAACAGTGCAAGAGTGTTCCCTTTTCTCCACACCCTCTCCAGCATTTATTGTTTGTAGACTTTTTGATGATGGCCATTCTGACCAGTGTGAAGTTATACCTCACTGTAGTTTTGATTTGCATTTCTCTGATAATTAGTGATGTTGAGCATCTGTTCATGGGCTTTTTGGCCATCAAGGGCTGCAATTTTAAACAGGATAGTCAGGGTAGGCCTCATTGAGAAGATGACACCTCAGCAAAGACTTGAAGGAGGTGAGGGAGGGAGCCACACAGGCATCTGGAGGAAAGTGTTGTAAGTAGAGGGGACAGCCTGTGCAAAGCCCAAAGCCAGGTGTGTTGCAGGAATAGTAAGGAGGCCAGCAGGACCTGGGTGGAGTGAGTGAGGGGAGGGCAGCGGGAGCTGAGCTGAGAGGGAGGAAGGTGGGGTCAGACCCCGTAGGGCTTCCTAGGAGAGGACTTCGGCTTCTACCCTGATGGGATGAGGAGCCACTGGAGAGTTCTGACTTAAGATTGAAAAGGCTAATTGACTGCCATGTGGAGAGTAGACTGCGGGGAAGCAGGGAGACCAGTTAGGAGAGAAATGACAGCTCCAGCCTCCCTCTGTGATAAGAATGCACATGACTCGCTGTTTCTGGGCAAGTGTGCTCGTTCCCGCCTGAAATGGCTGACATTTGGTCAGCCCTACTGGTCTCTCCAACCCCGGCCCTCTGTAGACATAATCTTGAGCCAATGGGCTCTGGCTGTGGGGTCAGGGTTCCTTCTGTGGTGGTCATATGGGGTGGGAAACATTGTTAGTTTAAAGCATTTTGAAAAGAAGTATTGCTTCATGCTCTTGCTCCCCACCTTGATTTAAATTAGGTACTGCACCCTAAAAAAGATTCTCCACTCCCTCCTGGTATCCCTACCCACTATTCTCAGCAAGAGAGGCACAAGACCTAAGTACCCTGTATATGTCAATTTAGGTCTGCCCTGATCCCTGCCCACCCCCCTTGATAGAATTCCATTAATAAGCCCTTTTCAAGAACTTTCGTGGACCCAGCCTACAAACCCATCTATATTAGTCAACTTGGGCGGCCATAACAAAATACCACAATCTGGATGGATGAAACAATGGAGGTTTTATTTTCTCACAGTTCTGTAGACTGGAAGTCCAAGATCAGTGTGCCAGCAGAGTCGGATTCTGGTGAGGCACCTCATCCTGGCTTACAGATAGCCACCTTCTCACTGTGTTCTCATGCAGTGAAGAGAGAAAGAAAGAGGGTGCTCTGGTGTCTCTTCCTCTTCTTATAAGGGCACTGATCCCATCATTAGGACCCCACCCTCATGACTTCATCTAATTATCTCCCATAGACTCCTCAAATAGGACCAATCAGAATTTGGGGGTATTCTTTGCAGGTTCTGTCCATGCTCTAGGATGTATCTGAACTAGGTTAAAGGTGCCAGGAACTCCCTTCCTTGTGTAACTGGATAATTTCTCCTTTAAATGTCCTGGTCCTGGGACTTCTCTGGTGGTCCAGTGGTTAAGACTTTGTTCTCCCAATGCAGGGGGCCCGGGTTCAATCCCTGGTCAAAACTAGATCCCTCATGCCGCAACTAAGAGCCCACGTGAAGCAAAGAAGATCCTGCCCGGGCAACGAAGATCCCATGTGCCACAACTAAGACCTGGAGCAGCCAAATAAATAAATAAATATTAAAAAATAAATGTCCTGGTCCCAAGATTGGTGAAGGTAGCTGTGTTACCTTCTATGGGACTTTTATACAATGAGGCCCAAAATAGAAGTACTCACTTGGCTGTCTATTCTGGAATTGGTTGAAGAGATTATGATCAATATTTTTATGGCCATTGGAAGAGTAGGGGACAGAATTCCCTGAGGCAAAAAAAAATAGTCATCAATCAAGATAGGAAGGATGCGGGGTAAGTGCCTTGATAGACCTCATAAAAAATAAGATAGGAAGGAGCAGGACTGGCAGAGCTGAGGAAGTAGGAAGTCCTGGGTCGATGGCTGCATGGTACCCCTGGAGAGGCTAGAGCACAGGTACCAGGGTGCCCCATCTCATCAATGATTTACACACCCACACGTGGCATTCAAACAGAGAAAACCTTCAAGGGAACACTCTGAGTTCAGACAAGGAAGATACCAGCCACAACCATACGAGCCTAGAGCTGTGTGACTTTGGACAAGTTCCTGAACCTCTCTGGGTCTCAGTTTCTTCATCTGTAAAATGGAGATGTTAGTATTACTTGTGTCAGGATTGTTATGAGGATTAAATGAGTTCATATGTGTAAATACTTAGAGCAGTGCCTGGCGGGTAGAACTGTAGTGATGGTAATGATTGATTGTTCAGAGGTGCAGCCTCTGAATTCCAGGGAAAGGAAGAGCCTTGGGTAATAATTCAAATTGGGTTTCCTGCCAAGCTGGCAGGAAAAGAACTTGCCAATTTGAAGAAAATGGAGAAACATGACCTTTCGTGCACATTTGAATTTGTGAACCAAGATTCTCATGGGCTACACTATCTCACTCTATGTCGTGTTGCAATTTCCTCTTAAAATTGTTTGTTTTCCCCTTTACGGAGCAGATAGCATCTGAATGGGCTCTGACATCCATCAGCATTTACCACCAAGCAGTGGGTCTACCCTTTTCTTATTAATCTTCCTTACTCTTCCAAAGAAAACTAAAACAACTATGACAGACAGAATGGTCCCCCAAAGATGCCCACACCCTGATCCTCAGAATCTATGAATGTGTTATGTTACTTAGCAAAGAGGATATCTATGGAATTAAGGAATGTAAGGTTGCAGACAGAATTAAGGTTATTAATTAGCTGCCTGTAAAATAAGGAGATTATCTTGGACTATCCTGGTGGGCCAAGGAAGTCACAAGTGTCCTTAAAAGTAGAAGAGGGAGGCAATAAAGGGAGATAGAAGAGATGGCAGCATGAGACAGGCATGGCCCGATGTTACTGGTTTTGAAGATGGAGGAAGGGGCCACTAGCCAAGGAATGTGGGCAACCTCTAGAAGGTTGGAAAGGCAAGAAAACAGATTCTCCCCTAGTGCCTCCAGAAGGAATACAGAGTGCCAACACCTTGACTGAGACTCGTGTTAGACTTCTGATCTCCAGAATTGTAAGATTATGAATTTGTATTGTTTTAAGCCACTAAAATTGTGGTAATTTGTTACAGCAGCAATAGGAAACAAATATACAAACAATAAACAAAAACAACCAAACAAGAACAACTGTTTTTTCAAAGCTCAGCTTTAGCTTTCCTGACACTATTCTGAAAGAATTCTTGCTCTTCCCTTGAGTTTGTCCTTGCTTCTCTGTCCCCCATCCAGGACTGATGTGTGTTCTTTCAGATAAAGAGCTTTTTTAAGAGAGCCCTGTTCCATTTATTTAGACATGCCACTCTTCTTCACTGAGGTTAGTCCTGGCTAAACTCTCAGAACTTTCTTTTCTAGAACCTCCTGTCCCTCTCACATTGTATTGCTTTTTCGTGTCTCTGGGGTCATGCCTGCCTTTCCTCTGGACTTTCTGAAATCCTTCCCTAAAGCCTGATACATGGGAATGACTAGTTAAGATACCAAGATACGAAGTCACTCACTTACACGTAGCTCATGATCCATTGGCCTGGACCATATGAAACTGGCATTTTTTTTAAGATCTAAAAACGTCGAGATCATTAATAATTCCAGACAGTTCAACCTAAGGAAAGAGAAGACATGTAAATAACTACAAGTATGAGGAATACACAACAGGAAGCAGAAGCAAGGAGAAGAGGCATCAAGGAGGAGAGGGACAAATAAATAAAAGGATAGTGGGTAAGGAGAAGTTCCGAACATAAAAGCCAGCCCCATCAGGCAGAGCACCTGGGAGCCACTTTAGATTGGGTGGCCAGGGAAGGTGATTGGTGTGCCCTGCACAGGAGCTTGGTCTGTGCCCTGGGAACACTCAGGAAGGTGGGGAAGACTTCAAGGGGACAGGACCCACTGACTTTGTAGTTTGCTCTCTCTGGGGGAGTGTTGGGGAGGGCTGGAGGGGGCCAGTCCAGGAGGCGAGTCAGGTAGAGGAGCGCTTTCAGTAGCCCATGTGTGGGATGGCAGTGTCCTAGAGGAAGACCATGACAGGGGGTTGGGGGAGAGTGGAGGTGTTTAGGATACAGACAAGCAGGACTTTCTGGTGACTGAGTTGGTGGAGGGAGGGGCAGAGAAGAGAGGGGAACTTCAGGGGAGAGCCTGGGCTCAGTGTTAGGGGACTGGATGTTTGTGCCCCTCCTCAAGATGAGGAACCCAAGGAGAGGGGCAGATTGGGCAGACAGAGATGTGGGTAGAGGAGAATGGAGGAGGTGATAAACCCCAGTTCTAGAAATGCTGAGCCTGGCAGTGGGTCTGTAAAAATGGTCCCCAAGGACCCACCACCTCCCAGTATTCACCACCTAGTATATGACCCTCCCTTGAATCCAGGCTGGGCCTATGGGTCTCTTTAACCATTGGGATGTGGTGGCTCTGATGCTGTGTCAGGTCAGGGCCTGAGCCGTAAGAAAGTCTGGCATCTCCTGCCTTTGCACCTTTGGGAGCCCCAGACTGCCATGTAAGAAGTCTGGCTACCCTGCTGGAGTGACAATGTGGAGTGACCATTTGGAGAGGCCGCTTGGGGAGGATGAGGCCCTGAGTCTACAAGGAGAGAGAGGCCCAGTCACCCCAGCGTCCCAGCTGAGCCCACCTTCCAGGTGTTCCCCCCAGAGTGCCAACCATGTGAGTGAGTCCCAGCCAAGCCCCAGATGACTATAGCCCCAGCGGACATCGCATGGAGAAAAAGTACCTCTCAGGCAGGCCCAGGGAATGCACAGAATCATGAGAGATAATAAAATGGGTCTTGGTTGGTTTTTTTTTTTTTTTTTTTGGGCAGGAGGGTAGTATATAGACGTTTTTAAAAATTGTAGTGAAAATACATAAAATTTATTACTTTAACCCTTTTTAAGTATAAGGTTCAGTGGCATTAAGTACCTTCACATTATTGTGCTACCATCACCACCATCCATCCACAGAATAATTTTCATCTTCTCAAACTAAAACTCTGTACCCATTAAACAGTAACTCTGTTGCCCCAGCCCTTGGCAACCACCATTCTACTTTCTGTCTCTATGATATTGGGTTGACCAAACTGTTCATTCAGTTTTTTCTGTAAGATGGCTCTAGTAACGCTTAGTTGTCTTTAACTTCAATCGAAACAATTTTGTTAGATTGTATGTGACAGCTGTCACATCAGCGTGCATTTAAAAAAAAAACTTATCAAAATTGGTGAATTTTTGTGTAGCCATTTTAATATTGAAGACGGAAGAAAAAAACAACATTTTTGGCATATTATGCTTTATTATTTCAAGAAAGGTAAAAACTAAACTGAAATGCAAAAAAAGATTTGTGCAGTGTATGGAGAAGGTGCTGTGACTGATCGAATGGGTCAAAAGTGGTTTGTGAAGTTTCACAATGGAGATTTCTCGCTGGACGATGCTCCGCGGTGGGATAGACCAGTTGAAGTTGATAGCGATCAAATCAAGACATTAATTGAGAACAATCAATGTTATACTCTGTGGGACACAGTTGACATACTCAAAATATCCAAATCAAGCATTGAAAATTACTTGCCCCAGCTTGGTTATGTTAATCACTTTGATGTTTGGGTTCCACATAAGTTAAGCGAAAAAACCTTCTTGACCATATTTCCACATGTGATTCTCTACTGAAACGTAACAAAAACATTCTGTTTTTAAAACAAATTGTGACGAGCGATGAAAAGTGGATACTGTACAATAATATGGAATGGAGGAGATCGTGGGGAAAGCGAAATGAACCACCACCAACCACACCAAAGGCTGGGCTTCATCCAAAGAAGGTGATGTTGTGTGTATGTGTATATGGTGGGATTGGAAGTGAGTCCTCTATAATGAGCTCCTTCCAGAAAACCAAATGATTAATTCCAACAAGTACTGCTCCCAGTTAGACCAACTGAAAGCAGCACTCAACAAAAAGCGTCTGGAATTGGTCAACAGAAAACGCATAATCTCCCATCAGGATAACGCAAGACTGCATGTTTTTTGATGACCAGGCAAAACTGTTACAGCTTGGCTGGGAAGTTCTGATTCATCCACCATATTCACCAGGCGTTGCACCTTTGGATTTCCATTTACTTCGGTCTTTAAAAATTCTCTTAATGGAAAAAATTTCAATTCCCTGGAAGACTGTAAAAGGCACCTGGAACAGTTCTTTGCTCAAAAAGATTAAAAGTTTAGGGAAGATAGAATTATGAAGTTGCCTGAAAAATGGCAGAAGGCAGTGGAACAAAAGGGTGAATATGTCGTTCAATAAAGTTCTTGGTGAAAATGAAAAATGTGTCTTTTATTTTTACTTTAAAACCGAAGGAACTTTTTTGGCCAACCCAATACTACTCTAAGTACCTCATTCAAGTAGAATTGTATCATATTTGTCCTTTTGTGACTGCTTTATTTCACCTAGCATAATGTCTTTAAGTGTCGTCATGGTATAGCATGTGTCAGAATTTCCTTCCTTCCTTTTTTTTTTCTTTTAAATATTTATTTATTTTATTTTTGGCTGCGCTGGGTCTCCCTTGCTGTGCGTGGGCTTTCTCTAGTTGTAGTGAGCAGGGGCTACTCTTCGTTGCAGTGCGTGGGCTTCTCATTGCGGTGGCTTCTCTTGTTGCGGAGCACAGGCTCTAGGCACGTGGGCTTCAGTAGTTGCCACACGCGGGCTCAGTAGTTGTGGCTTGTGGGCTCTAGAGTGCAGGCTCAGTAGTTCTGACTCACTGGCTTAGTTGCTCTGCGGCATGTGGGATCTTCCCGGACCAGGGATCGAACCCGTGTCCTCTGCACTGGCAGGCGGATTCTTAACCACTGTGCCACCGGGGAAGTCCCGGAATTTCCTTCCTTTTTAAAGCTAAATAATATTCTATTGTGTGAATGTGTATATCACATTTTATTTATCCATTCATCCATTGATGGACACTTGGAATGCTTCCACGTTTAGGATATTGTGAAAAATACTGCTAGAAACATGTGGGTACAAATATCTCTTCAAGTTTTCAATTTTGGGGGGTATAAACCCAGAAGCGGAATTGCTGGATCATATGGTAATTCTGTCTTTAATTTTTGGAGGAACTGCCGTACTGTTTTCCATAGCGGCTGCACCATTTTACATTTCCACCAACAGTGCACAAGTGTTCCAACCTCTCCACATCCTCACCAACACTTACTATTTTCTGTTCTTCAGGTCTTTGTTTCAGAGTAGACATCTCAGTGGCTGTGAGGTGTTGGGTTAGTTTGTCATGCAGCAGTGGATAACCAAGGCACTGTGTTTGCAGTCCTGGTGCTTCCCTGGCTGTCTAGTTACCATTGGCTCTAAGATGGCACAGTGACCTCCCCACAAGATCTACCATCTGTACTCTCCAATTTTTTGTGGTTGGTCAGAATTAAGTTGGAAAATCATGTTGAAAATTTCCGCAACGTTTTTTTTCAGAAGAATTAGACATGCTCCTTCCTTGGCTTACTGTACCATTTGGGGGTTCGCTCCACAGGTGACTTGCATAGGAAATACTGGAACTCCTCCTTCAAGGTAGAAGGGTTTAAGGCCGTGGCTGGCCACCCTCACTTACCATCATAGACACAGATCTCACACCCCAGAGGCCTTGTACATTTCTTTACATGTTCACATATAAATCTAACTTTTCACTGCTTTCCACATTCACATGCTCAAGTACAAGGTCAGACCCTGTTACACAATTATGATGAATTACAACCAAGATCAGCCAAGGACAATTTGTCTAGCTGCCCTGGAGCCTTCAGCAAGCCTGCAAGCTGGGAGGAAGAGGTGCCAGCCCAGTGGAAAGGGAAGGTCCTTGGTGTTGGGATCCCTTGGGCAGCTTTCATAAAGCTCTGTGTTCATGCCTCTCCTCATGCCAATTATGTTAGAAACCTGGGTGTGGGACCCAGGCATCAGTATTGACTGGTGACTCCTATGTGCAGCCAAGTTTGAAAACCAAAGATCTTCATCCATCATCAAACATGGGCCTGTAGTAGAGATTTTTTTTTAATTGGGGTAAAATTCACATAACATAAAATTAATTATTTTAAAGTGTACAATACAGTGGCATTTACTACATTCACAGTGTTGTGCAACTACCACCTCTATCTAGCTCATCTTCATCACCTCAAAAGGAAACCCTGTACACATTAAGCAGTTATTCTCCCCAGCCCCTGGCAAGTGCTAGTCTGCTGTTTCTACCCATGCCATGTCCTTTGCTTGGAGGGGGCTTCTGCTCATGTTTGCCTGGTGATTTCGAAGACTAGCCAAGGTGCCCAGTCTTCAAAGTGGAATGAACCACTCTGTCATCCAATTTCCCATGAAACCTTGTGCACACGTCCTGCTATTTATCCTATTTACTGTATTTACCAGGGCTTCTTCGTGGGTTTGTCTTCTCACATTCACACTGGAAATTCCCTTACAGAAGAGTCAGATCTGCACCAGAAATAGTAACAGGGGCACCACTAAATGAAATATTTACCAGCCCCCCCAAAAATCTGTTTCTGTGGATTTACCTAATCTGGATATTTCATGTAGATGGAACCATATGACAAGTGACCTTTTGTTTTTGGCTTCTTTCACTTAGCATAGGTTTATTATGTTGTACCATGTATCAGAACTTCATTCCTTCTTATAGCTGAATAATATTCCATTGGGTAGATAGACCACATTTTGTTTATCCATTCGTCAGTTGAAGGATATTTGGGTTGTTTCTACCTTTTGGCTATTGTGAATAGTGCTGCTATGAACATTCATGCACAAGTTTTTATATGAGTATCTGTTTTTGATTCTTTGGGGGTATATATCTAACAGTGGGATTCCTGGGTCATATGGTAAGTCTATTTTTAGCTTTCTGATGATCCACTAAACTGTCTTCCACAGCAGCTGCTCTATTTTATATTCCTACCAACAACGTATGAGTGTTCCGATTATTCCACATCCTCATCAACACTTGTTATTTTTCATTTTTCTTTTTATTATTACAGCCATTCTAGTAGGTGTGGAGTGTTATCTCATTGTGGCTTTAATTTTCATTTCCCTAATGACTAATAATGTTGAGCAACTTTTCATGTGCTTGTTGACCATTTGTATATCTTTGGAGAAAGGTCTATTCAAGACCCAGATATTTCATAATCCCCAATCCTCACAACTGAAAGAAAAGGATTGTGCATGTTTTTATAGATGAAGAAACTGAGACTAAGAGAGGTTAGGTTGCCCCAGATCCAACTGGTGATGGAAAACGAGGTCTGCCTGACCCTGAAATTCACACCACACACATGCCCCAGACATCTAAGTGGTGCAGATGCTAGAGCCAAATGAGAATTACAGTCAAAGAGCTGCAGGGTGTGGAGGAGGGGTGAGTACAAAACGCCAGAGCCCCCAAGGAGGTCTTCAGGTGGGAAGTGGGGAGGGGATTCCACACGGGTTTGCAGTGACAGCGAAAGACACAGAGCATAAGGGGCAGGGCACATTGAAGGGAACCCCTTTGGCCAGGTCTGTGTCTGCAGCAGAGAAAGACACAGTTGGTGTGTTCAGCTGGGGGGTACTTGAGTTTCATGCTCTGGGCTCCCTTGTGTCCCAGGAAGTCTCCAAGTTTGGCCACACTCTGCTCCCGCTACAGATTCTGGGATGGACCCAGATAGACACAGCCTCACCCAGGGTCACACAAATGGAAGCAGTAAGTCAGAGCCCTGAGCCACTGCAGCTGCAGGAAGCCCGGAGGTGTGAGCCGTCATTTCTGTTAAACTTCCAGCCTCATCAGAAACCAGTGCCAGAAAATGGCTTTGCAGCAGTGTGTGTGTGTGTGTGTGTGTGTGTGTGTGTACATGGACTCCAACGTGAGCCCTTTAAGAATCTAACCTCTACCTCTAAGAGGTGCAAAGTGAGATTGGGATGGGTGGGTCATGAGGTGCGAGGAGTTCTGATGATCTGAGGCTGAGGAAAAATAAGGACCAGAGCTGCCCTCAGGCCCTGGCAGGCAGCCTTCAACTCTGGAAATGATGCTGAAATATTTAAGCCTCTCTCTCCTGGGGCTTCCTGTTTCCTATTTGGTCTCTGGTTTCCAGGCAACACGTGAATACCCCCAGACTCCTGAAACGTTCAGGTCTCCAAGTGTCCCTGTTACTCTGAGTCTCACATCTGTAATGAGTTTCCGATCTGCGGGATCTCCCAGGGCAGCCCATCCATCCTGCTCTCTCCAAAGGACAATAGCAACCGAAGGTGCCTTGTGGTTTGAGGGGTGTGTGTGTGTGTGTGTGTGTGTGCGCGCGCGTGTGTGTTTTCCCCCTTTGTAAGTGCCTCCAGTTTAATAAATCCTCCTGCAAAGTTGGTTTGGCTGGATCTGGTGTGAGGGTGAGGCAGGAGATTTAGGGTTTGATTTAGTAAAGAATCAAGTCTGGGCAGGAGCCCAGCAGCGTAGAGGGAAGGTGAGGGAATAAACCCTCTCCACCGGCTGCTGCGCTGTTGGCTGAGTTTCTGTCTCTCTCACGAAGGGGTACAGAGGCTGCTTCTGCTTTTGGTGACTGGCGGGCTTCAGGGGACTTGAGAAGCCCTTTCTTAGATGCATGGAGACCTGGTTTCTGAGTGCAGAGGGCCTGGTTGGGTTGTAGTATAAAGAGGGGGGAGGGCAGAAGTTTGGGGAATTGCCATCAGTTTTTGTTTTTAGCACGCTAATACAGGATACATGGTTATCACAGTTAAATAGTACTTCAAGGCTTGTAATAAAAAATAAGGGTCCTCCACCACTCCTATCCCCCTTTGAGCCCCAACCCCAGGGGAAGCCACCTTTATTTCCTGTAGCTATTTTTAAAAATTTACCTACATCTTTAAAAGGTTATTTCTTTATTTTTCATTTTAGACATCCTTTATTGACTTCCACCACAAAAGATAAGAATTTATCTCTCTTACACGCCCCCCCGCCCAAACACACACATACACACACTTCTACTCTCCCACCTCACGGTAAGTTGTATGGCAGTATTTAAAAATCAATATTCAGTATTTGTATTATTACTAAGTAAATACTGTTCCTAGCTGAGGTTCCTGGCTCCAGATTATACTTTCTCTCCTGTGCGGCTTCCTCACCTCTGCCCCACCGGTACATTCAGAACTGCCTTTTTTGTTTGCTTTCTTCTCTATGTACCTATCATTAATTTTTCTCCATAAACCCCTCTCTCTCTATGTGATCTGACACCCAGGTAGTGAGCCACGTTTGTTTTTCCTCTGAGACACCCCGTCCCCCAGCTCCCAGCCTCGGCTCTGACCTGGGCCTGAGGGAGTTCAGGGCTGCCATCCAGGACTTGTCTTCAACCTTATCCTGGAGATTCCCCTCACCTCCCTTTGGAGTTCTCTTTCTTGGTTTACTCCCTCATTTTGCTGGAGCTCCTGCTCCAGTAGCTTCCTGAGACAAATGTGCATGGGAGGTACATTGCTTTAAAGCCTACAGGTTTGAAATGCCTTTAGTCTGTCCTCCCAAGATTAAGAGTTTGGCTGGAGATAGAAGCTGCAACTGGAAGGCGTTTCTCCCATTATTTTGAAGGGATCATTTCCTTGTCTTCCGGTTCCCAGCGCTGCTGGTGAGAATCCTCATCCCGTTCTCGCTATTGATCTTTGCCTGTGACTTTATTCCTTGACTCCACAAGCTGATAGCATCATCTCTTTATTCTGGATGTTCTGACAATTCAAGATTAAGTACCTTGGGTTGGCTCTATTTTCATTCTTCTTGCTGGTGCCCTGTGGGACCTTTCAGACTGGTGATTTATGGCCTCAAGCTGCTGAAAATATTTCTTGTATTAGTTTATCGATAATGTCCTCCTCAATTTCCCCTGGTCTCTTCCACTGAAACTTCTCTAGTATATGATATTTGGCCACCTTATTTTCCATCTCTCTTTTTGTCCTACTTTCTGAGAGATTTCCACGAATTTACATTCCACCCCTCCTACTGAATTTATTTTGACTATCATATTTCCAAGAACTATTTTTTGTTCTCTGGGTGTATATGTTGTCCTCTTTTTTACGGCTCCTTATCTTTCTGAGGATCATTATAATTGCTTAAGTTTTCTTCTGTACCTTACATTATCTTTGTTTCCTGAATTTCTTTTTTTTTTTTTTTAATTTATTTATTTATTTTATTTTTGGCTGCATTGGGTCTTTGCTGCATGCGGGCTTTCTCTAGTTGCAGCAAGAGGGGGCTCCTCTTCGTTACGGTGTGCAGGCTTCTCATTGCC
Organism: Balaenoptera ricei; assembly: GCF_028023285.1. Taxonomy (NCBI): domain Eukaryota; kingdom Metazoa; phylum Chordata; class Mammalia; order Artiodactyla; family Balaenopteridae; genus Balaenoptera; species Balaenoptera ricei. The sequence continues at coordinate 141,741,379 of NC_082639.1, forward strand.
GTGGCTTCTCTTGTTGCGGGGCACCGGCTCTAGGTGCGCGGGCTTCAGTAGTTGTGGCACGCGGGCTCTAGAGTGCAGGCTCAATAGTTGTGGCGCACGGGTTTAGTTGCTCCACAGCATGTGGGATCTTCCCGGGCCAGGGCTCAAACCTGTGTCCCCTGCCTTAGCAGGCAGATTCTTAACCACTGCACCACCAGGGAAGCCCCTGAATTTCTTTTTGATTTCTGTTTATTTATTTATTTTTGCTTGTTTTGTCTCCATCTTTAACATTGGGGGTTGTCTGGTATGGATAAAAATTATATAAGCCAAAAAAGCAAAACACAAATAAGCTTCCCTTTAGAAATAAAATATAATAAAATATATATATAAGCTCCCCTCTTAAGGAAAAGAAATTAGGGTTTTTTTCAATAAAATGCTTTGCCAGGTAAACTCACTAGGGTAAAATTAAAAATCCCAAATCAGATTGCATTTTGCTGTACACTGTATTTTCTGTTCTTAAAAACTCCTGACACCTAAGGAATAAAAAATAAGAAACTTTATTTGCATTAAAACTTGTTTTTAATATAAGAAACACATAGAAAACACCTCCTATTCTTGAATTAGTCATCAGATTTGTGAAACCTTATTTAGATAATTATGTTAATCATAAATTTACGACTATGAATAATGTTAATGGTTTGAAGTTCACGTAAGCCTTTTTTCATAAAAAGTATGGTTTTCAAAACTCAGTGTAAACTCCTAGCAGATCAGGATAATTCTACTTGTTCTCTTCTGCAGTAGAGTGGTAGTTGTTTTAAATATTCACAGGCATACCTCGCTTTATGGCGCTTTGCAAATATTGAGGTTTTTACAAATTGAAGGTTTGTGGCAACTCTGCATTGTCAGGTGATGGTTAGCATTTTTCAGTGATAAAGTATTTTTTAATTAAGGGGTGTACATTATTTTTTTAGACATAATGCTATTGCACATTTAATAGATTACAGTGTAGTATAAACATAACTAATACATGCACTGGGAAACAACAAAATTCATGTGACTTGCTTTATTTGCTTTGTTGTGGTGGTCTGGAAATGAACCTGCAATATCTCCAAGCTATGCCTGGATAGTGTTTTCTGAGCATTTTCCCTAAAACTTGAATACAAGGCCAAGTTTGTGTTTGTTGGTTTACTAATGATTTTCTCCCACTCTGGAGACCCTGGGCTGTCTGGGGGTGATTGGGTGGGCCTCTCTGAGTGTTGGACCAGGCATAAGGCCCACTGGAGCTCTCTACAGAGTCACCAGGCTGAGACCTGCTTATTTTGTTGGGAGGACCCAAACTTCAGAAGCTGTAGGTCTTTTCTCTCAAGCTGGTCAGTTTTTCCAGAGAAGAACCCTCCAGTTGCCAACCTGGAAGCACCTACAATTGCTGGGCTGCTCAGATCAGAGTGGAAAAGGGCCCCTGGGGCCTCAGAGGATAGTGTGAGGCCTTGCACTCAATTGCCTTGACTTCAGTAGGTGCCTTCCTCCCAGTCCGCTGGGCCTTGTGACTTGGAAGGTGGTCTGTCTGATCTATTTCTGCAGTGAATAAACTTCCCATCTCCCACAAGGGTGAGGACAGGAGAGGTGGGTTCCGACTCTCCCTGCGTGCTCTGCCCCATTTCGTCCCCCACCTTCTGAGGAAGCTGGCACCTACTGCTGCCTCCTTGGCCCGGACAGGCCAGTTCCACTTATTCTGTCTTTTAAACAGTTGTTGACATCTCTTATCTTTGTCTCTGGGAGTTTACACCTTTTGTATTTCTTTTTTTTTTTTTTTTTTTTTTTTTTTGGCCATGCCGTGTCCCATGCGGGATCTTAGTTCCCTGACCAGGGATTGAACCCGTGCCCCCTGCAATGGAAGCATGGAGTCTTAACCACTGGACCTCCAGGGAAGTCCCAGTGTTTTTTAATGAAACTTCTTCTTAAATGGAGTTTGGGGAGGGAGGAGAGATATACATATGTTTTCAATCCATCTTGTTTAACCCAAAGTTCTCATTTTTCTTTTGTGATGACCAGATATTGTGCCTACCAGGCTCCAGCTCCTTCACAAATGCCTTCCCAACTACTCATTTATTTGCTTATCTATTCATTTATTTAACCAGTATTTTTTCAGTACCCCAGCCTCAGAGCCTGGTGGAACACTCATGTAAACAGACAGAGGCCAGCGTGATAAGGCTTGTACTTGACAGATCCAGGACTCAAATCTGGGTTATCGAATCAGACCCAGAGCTCTTTCCTCATGAGAATTCAAGTTAAAGCATCATATACAGTGGGCCCTCTGTACCCACATGTTCCACATCTGTGGATTCAACCAACCGCGGATAAAAATATTTTTAAAAAATTTCCAGGAAGTTCCAAAAAGCAAAGCTTGAATTTGTAGTGTGCTGGCAACTATCTCCATAGCATTTACATCGTATTTACAATGAATTTACTTAGCATTTACACTGCATTAGGTATGTTAAGAAATCTAGAGATGATTGAAAGTATATAGGAGGAGATTATACGCAAATACAACACCACTTTATATAAGGGACTTGATGGGGGATTTTGAGATCCTGGGGGTCTTGGAACCCATCCCAGATGGATACCGAGGGACGAGGGGCGATTGTACTGCCTTCCAAATCCCTGACCTCGGCAGTACAAAAGAAAGTTACTTCCCTTGGGAGAAGGTGAGTGCTCCCCTCTGCAGGGCTGGAGGCCGTGGGGAGCCTGGGGGGTCATGGGTAAGGAAACAGTGGGTGTAGGCTTGTCTGTCATGGGTGCTCTCCCAGGGCAAGGTCATTGGACAACCCCCCATATCCCTTGCGATTCTCAATTCCTTACTTCAGTGCAACCCACCGACCCAAACATGAATTATGTGCCCTGGGCTGAGATTTCCACCTGGATGTTTATCAGGAGACAATGAGGTGACCCTAACAGCTCCCCCAGCCAGTGTCCTAGTCCATAAAACTTGATTCGTTCAGTCCCCTAACTCAAAATCGGATCCTCACGGAGGCTGGAATAGTGTTTCCAAATTCTTGACAGGTATTTAACTTCAGGATTCAGGAACAAGAAGTTAAATTCCTGGGAATTCTTGGAAATTTTCCAAAGCATAAGTTATTCTTAAAACACTTTCAACATCCTTGATACTCTTTACTCATTATTATGTATATCTAAAAATTTTTGTTCAATATATAAGAAATATTAACTTTAGTGGTATTCACAAAGAATCATGGCCTATAGTGAATATTCAAACGTGGGAAGACAACGTGTGTTGTTGGGTTGTGTTATATTTGGATAATGTAACATTCAGATCTTCTAGCAAAGTAAACAGTGCTGCACAGAATTATGTTAAAATTGCCAATTTAGGGACTTATTTTTGCTTTCAAAGCTTGTTATTTCTTGGAACACCACTCATAGGATTTGAAAAAAGTATACAAAGTATATAACCCTATTAATATTTATGTTGTTTGCAGTAGTAACTCAAGCACCAAACAGGGCCACAAACACACACTCATAATATCATAACAGCTTTAAGCAAGACCAATTATATGGTGACCACATCTCTGCTCCCATCACTGTTCCCAAAAATGTCGACTTTAACCCTCAACTAGGAGTTATCAGCACTTCCTGCTTCTGATTTCACTAGATGTCAGTGGAATCCTTCAAACCTGTCATGTCTCTGTGTTGACTGTTAAGCTTTGATTCTCACAGGAGAATTATAATACTTTTTCCCTGTTTCCCAGATTGATTTTTCTCAGGATTCAGGATTTGGAAAAGCATACTAATTTTCCAAGAAGTGTCTGCATATAAACACTAGGCTGCAGTTGGTCTTTGCCTGATTTCTAAAGGAAGAACCTTGTTAAACAAAATAGTGTTGTAGATGAGAAGGTGGGCAAAGGGAAGGAAGGCAGCTGGTTGCTGCCTTTTGTGGGCTGTCCCCTGGCCCTCATACACCCACGGCCACTCAGGCACAAAACAGCCTTTATTATGCCCTCAGGGGCCTCCTGGGAGCACTCAGATCCCCCAACCCCATTCTGCTCTTCAAAGTCAACATTCATTGAGCACCAACTACATACCAAGAAGCATGCTAGACGCAGGCGACATGTAGATAAGTAAGACACAGCCTTTGCCATCAGGAGATTTGGTCTCATCCAAGGACAACTCAGGGTAGGGTCTGGTGGGGCCATGGGGGGAAATGGCAATGACCCCAGCATCAGCCACCAGTTGCCCCAGCCTCTGTCTCATCTTGTCAGCCTAGAGCTTCAACCCTCACTCCAGGGAGAAAAGCCTGTGGAGATCCCAGATATGTTTTCCTCGGAAATATGATTACTCACTTCAGCCCTCTGGTCACAGCTAAAGGTGCACCATCAATACCATCAAAGGTGTGCCTTTGTCTCTCTGGGACACCCAAGTGGAAAGAAGATGAAGGCAAGTTAGAAGGATTTGTTTTATTTCCTATGTCTGTTGTCTCTACTTGTCAAGTCAGTGGAAAGCTTAGAAGGGCCGTATGTTTACTGGAAGGAAGGGCAAGGTCCTAGAGAGGCTGGGGGCCCAGATCTGCTCTGGCTTCCATCTGGGAGGGAAAGAAATTCCTCCACCAGAAGGAACACAAGTTGGGCGGTGGAGAGCAAAGAAGGCAAGCCAATTCCTGGAAGAGGGAAGAAGCGGGGAGAGAGTGATGGGTTCCAGGCAAGGGTGGATTTAGCATGAACCTAATGAAGCACAAGCTTCAGGACCCCTCACTGCCAAAGACCTGGGAGAGGCCCTTAGCAGTTGCTTAAAATGTGTAAAATTTGGAAGAATGAGATATATTAACCATTATCAATTAAGCCTATCATCTTAGGGCTTCCCTGGTGGCACAGTGGTTAAGAATCTGCCTGCCAATGCAGGGGACAAGGGTTTGAGCCCTGGTCCGGGAAGATCCCACATGCCGTGGAGCAACTAAGCCCATGCGCCACAACTACTGAGCCTGTGCTCTAGAGCCCGTGAGCCACAACTACTGAGCCCACGTGCCACAACTACTGAAGCCCGGGTGCCTAGAGCCCATGCTCCGCAACAAGAGAAGCCACCGCAGTGAGAAGCCCGCGCACCACAACAAAGAGTAGCCCCTGCTCGCCGCAACCAGAGAAAGCCCGCACACAGCAACGAAGACCCAACACAGCCAAAAAAATAAAAATAAAAAAAAAAGACTATCATCTTAGATGATTGATATATGTATACATTGGGAATAGATTCCCCCTTTGACTTAATTAAAATATCCATCACCTAAAAAAAAAAAAAAAAAAAAAGGCTATAGTCTTTTCCCAATTTGACATTTCTTGGTCACCCTTCCTTTCATGGTGGACTGTGTTTGGAACGGCTATGGGCATTTTTAGTATCTGGCTAAGGGGAGATTGAGCCCAGAGTGCATTTATATATGCGATTTGCAGTGACTTCCTGGTATAGTTAAATAATTTCTAGCACCCTTTCCCCAGTGTAGGAATGGCTCCTAGCAACGTTCCTCCTGTCCACTCACGACTCATGAACAAAGGCCATGTTGCAATATGAATGTGACCTGCGGCACCTAGTACTGGAAGTAGGTGGGAAATGTGAGAGAAACAAGGTTCAGAATGTACAGAATCAGAAGCTAGTTTGTGGAAAATTCCTCCAGTCATCATAAATGTAAAAGACAGACTTTGGTTCTCAGCGATGTCCAGTCAAAGTTTTCTTCTGCCAGGAGGTTCTCTCTTGTCAAGAATATACTTAATAATGCAGCATATTACAATTATAAGCACACCATATGTTTTCTCTATTTGTTGGGATTGACAAAATAGAATGTGTGAATTCCTGAGTTTGTAAGCATAAACCTGTAGCAATATTACAGAAAATGTTGATCAACCATAGTAAAGATTGAATTATCTTCCTATTCTTCCTATAGAAAATATTACAAAATTGTTGGCAAATGAAGTGGTTATCAAAGAGTATGCAGCCAAAAACACCTGGAAAAATACTGTAGAGGTGTAGTGGTCGGTTAACAAAAAGGTTATTTTTCTGGGTTTTTTATATTTGTGCTATTTGTCAGCCTTTTAAAATTTGTAATTTGACGTCACCTATTGTCTCATTCTAAGGAAGTATTTATTTCTAAGTAACTATTGATTTATCATTCTAAGTAAAAATCTCATTCTAAGTAAATACTTATAAAATTGTATTTACACATACAATTTTGTATTTGTAATTTTATATTATTTTTCTTAAAGAGATACCCAAATGGTAAAAGCTTCAGACCCACAAAGCCTAGATCTGGGCCTGGGCCCAGGTTTGGGTCCAGTCTCGGTCCTCAGAGTCCCCTGGGGTCCGCAGCCCACTCCTCCTCCAAAGTCTCCATCCTGGCCTCCTCATCTGTCAGGCCGTGGGAGCCATCAACAACTTGAAGCCGAGGAACACATCACCCCTCTGGGGAGTGGGAGGGTCTGCCAGCCAGTGAGACATGCCTTTGCTGGATTAGGCCTCTGGGGACTTTCCTTCAGAAAGCCCTGTCAGCAGGGTGGTTGGCCATTGTGTCAGCACACAGCACACACCGCACTCTACAAGTGAGCCCCCCGGGCCTCATGGCCTGGCCTGAGACCCCAACAACCAGAACTACCTGAGACTAGGTGTCCTGTAGCTGTTAAAAACAGGACCAGCAGAGGTGCGCTGCAGCTGATTGGAACCCCCAGATGTTCCTGAGGGGCATGACACTCCATCTTCTTAAACTTGCATAATTCAGGCTTTTTGCCTGTTTTTGCACACCTTCCTGCTCACCCCACATCGGCCCAAGTGAGTGCCTACCGTTTTGTTTATTTATTTATTTATTTGGTTGCTCCGGGTCTTAGTTGCGGCCGGCGGGCTCATTAGTTGCAGCATGTGGGCTCCTTAGTTGCGGCTCGCCAGCTCCTTAGTTGTGGCATGTGAACTCTTAGTTGCGGCATGCATGTGGGATCTAGTTCCCTGACCAGGGATGGAACCCGGGCCCTCTGCATTGCGAGCGCGTTGTCTTACCCACTGCGCCACCGGGGAAGTCCCGAGTGCCTACTGTTTTTAAATAGTCAGAGAGCATGGAGCCAGCCTGTGCAGGGCATCTGGGCAGGGTCCTGTGGCTCCTCTCAGTGAAACAACGTGACCGTGCAAATAACCTGCTGCTCTTCTTCCTCACCCGGACTACTGGGTCCCTCTGACCACATTGCTCCAAGCCTTAGGGAAGTTTTTTGCACGGTTAGCCAGAACTCTCTGCCGAGAGATGCTACAGAGAGCTGTGGAGTCCAGGGCGGTCCCCATCAACTGTGCCAACCCAAGCATGAAAGGACACTGACCCCGTGTGGCCACTGGTGGAGGTGCAGCACCAGGAGAGAAAGGAAGGGGCGTCAGGCACCCACTGGTGTGGTCCCTTGGCCCTTTGACCTCAGGCAAATGACCCCTTCAGGCCCTCCCTGATCAGCTAAGCTTGGTCCCTACTCACAGCGCATGACGTTTGGGCGGGGGGGATCCGGCCCCCTCAGGGCCTGCTAACTGTTCTCCTCTGGTGACATGTCCCCATCAGGAACTCACCCCCGTGCTGTTATTGGGCAGTAGCTTCACCGGCCATTTGAGCTCAACGTGGGCAGGAGAGGTGCCACTGAGGGGGTGGCCCTGGGCTCAAAGAACAAGAAGGGTTCTGACAGGCTGTGGGGAGGAGAGTTCTGTTCCTCACTTATCCTCAGGTCCCCAAAGCACAGAGCACGATGTCCCAAACATAGTGGCTTACTTGATAGTGAGGAATAAGCAGATGCCCACACACCTGCGCTCCAGGTGAGAGAATTGGCCTGAGCCCAGGCAGGCAGGCAGGTGTGGGAACAGGCAGAGAGGGCTGGCCAGGGGCGCTGCCTCTCGAGAAGCAAAGGTTCCAGGATAGGTGGAGCTCTGAATGGGCTTCTCTAGAAGCTGAGTCTCCAGCCCCAATTCTGTGGTCTTTCCCTGACCACAGGGCTCTCTGGAAGGGAAGGGGCCGAATGCTGCAGTCTGGGCTAGAGGCGGGGTGGGTGTAGAGCCAGGCAGTTGTAGCATTTCTGTGGCTATTTGAATTCCAAACATATCAAAATCAGGCTCTGTTTCTAAGCATTCACTCTTCTTTGATGCTACGATCAAGGTCCCGTAAAAAGAAAGTGCCATGCTTGGGACAGATGAGGAAAGAGAGGCTCAGACAAGCCAAGTAGCTTTGTCTCAAGCCACAGCTATTCCGTTTGTAAGAAGCCAGGTTGGGGTTTGAATAATACAATGAAAATACAACACAGGCAAGGCTGTTGGGCTCCAGAGTCCCTGTCCAGCCCCTGCACCCTGTAGCTTCGAAGGGAACAAAAGCCTGATGAGTTTCCGGGGCTCCCACCTCCTCCACCTCAATCCACTCTCCCCATTGCAGCAGGGTTGCCGCCTAAAAGGCAAATCTGACCACATCACTCCCTGTTCAACCCTGTCAGCAGCTCTCCTCTGGTGTCAGGGCAAACGCAAGACCTTGCCTTGGCTTTAGGGGCCTTCCCGACCTTGCCCCTTTTGCTCCAACCTCAATGCCGTTCTAATTTCTAGCTGCACTGATCCTTAGACAGTCCCCTAACCCACTACCTCTCAGACCTGATGTGCAAATGAATTTCCTGGGGACTTTGATTAAAAACTCAGATTCTGATTCCCTAGACCTGGGGTGGGGCTCTGGATTCTAGAGTTCTAACAAGCTCCCAGATAATGCCAATTCTGCTGGTCCATAGACCACAGGTGAGTGACAAAGTGCTAAACACGTCATATTCCCCTCACCTTTGACCTCTGCACAAACTCTTCCTTCGGTCTGAAACGTTTGCCCCTTCCTGCCCTCCTCCTCCTGCCCTGTCACTTTTACCCACGTGGCTGCCAATCCTACTCCTCCAGACCTCAGATTAGATGCCACTGCCTCCAGGGAGCCTTCCTGTCCCCTTTGAGACTGGCTAGGGCATGCCTCATCGGTTAGAGCTGCAAACAGAAAATCAAAATGGGAGAAACGATATAATATCTGGGGTTGGTTTTTAACATACTCAAGAAAAAATGTGGGATCGGGAGATAGATGAAATAAGAATGGCAGGATATTGGTAACTGTTGAAGCTGGATGATGGATGCTACATGAGGGTTCATTGTGCTCGCAACATTTGTATACGTTTGGAAGTTTCCAAAAGAAAATGGTTAAAAAACCAAAGCCTGGGTTAGGATCCTCTCCCATGTGCCTCTTCCTGTCCCGGCCTGTCCCCAACCCCTGTCCCGGCCTGTCCCCACTGTAGCGCTGACTCTACTGCACTGTGAGTTGTGAATTTTTTTAAGGGCTGAGATTGTACTGTGTTTGGTTCACTTTTGTACCCTGGCCTCTAGCGCACTCATTGGCACAGAGTAAATTCTCAACATATTATTATTGAATGATTGAATGAAAATCCTGCCAGATTGTGTTAGTTGACAGAAAAGAAGCAAATTGTTGAAAATATATGTTGAAACAAAACAACGCATATTGTTCTGCCTTATGTAGAGCTGTGCTGTGTCTGCTCCTGGAATCCTCTGAAGGCCACTGTGTCTCGGGAGAATCAATTTAAATGGCGAAGAAGAAAGAAAATTAAGACCCTGGACCTCTTCAGTGTATAAGGGAGAAGAGTGAAAACGTATGTGATTCAAAGCTGTTGGAACATAAATAGTATAGATTCATTCATTCAGTTACCAAATATCAGATCAGTGTCTGAACATAAGGTTTGTCTGCCATGTTAGAGACACCTCTTCTCCAAAGTAGCTACTTGCATGAGCTTATATGAATAGAAGTTCTAAAAAACAAAATTCAACTGAGTAAATACTAAAGATCTTATTGGCTTTATTCAATGATTTATGAATCAGATAGCATCCAATCTAGCAGATAGAAAGGAACTCCAAGGAGTTTACCAAATAAAAGAGTTTTATAGGGAAAAGAGAGCAGGAACAAGGAAGTTATACTAGGCAGAAAACAGTGGGTTTGTTATTGCAAAGTTACTTTCCTTTAGTGGATGGCAGGGCCTATCAGGCAGATTACCTAACTAATGCTGATTAGGCAATTCCTGCTTGACTGGTTTAAGATTCCATTTCTGGGAGAGCCAAAAGCACAATTAAGTCTCAGGTTGGTGACATGGGCTTAGCATAAGTAACTCCATTTTGGGTCTGTTGTCTTGTTTTTAACAGAAGCTTGTGTTGGTTGGCCAAATGAAGGAGACAGAGTGTTTTGTTTTGGACAGGAGAACCTAAAAAGAAGGAGGAGAGAATGAGGCAGAGGTGGGATGATGAGATCTCTGGGTCCCATCCTAGTTGAACTAAAGGACTAAGTTAGGGCCAGAGGTTAGAGAGCAGTCTTTGTAGGACCCTAGGCATCAACACAGCCAATGAACCACTTCCCCACTCCATTTCCTCCCCCCATCTGCTCGGACCCAGTACTGCTTTAACACTCTGATGTCGCATGGTGGCCATGAGCAATGGGGGACGGGAGAAGAGAGCGTCATCTTGGTTTTCTGACTTGGAGAATGGAGTGAACGGTGATGCCCTTCAAAGGCATGAGAAATACAGTGGGAAGAGCAAGCTTGAAGGAAACATGGTGAGTTCACACATGGAAACTGTTCACTAGAGGATCCCCCTTAAAGTGTGAGAGATAGGCTTATGAAAACCAAAAGAGGGGGTCACCCAGTTCCCCCAACAGGGAACAGGATTCCAGGACTCATTACCCTAAGAGGCAGGATCAGAGGCTGGAACTACAGCCAGAATCACAAAAGGCAGGTGGGTCTGAGAGTCAGGAGAGACAGAGCATAGGGGAACTAGGATGCATCACGGCAAGTTCAAAACTTCTGAGGTTAACAACAAGAAAGGCAATGGAGTTCTCTGACGGCACGTCTTTGGCCCAGAGTGGCAAAACTTACGCACGTATGATCTCAGGTACAGAAGTTGGCTGACTTCCACTAAACCATAAAATCTGGGGACAGACCCAACATCTTGTTCATTTCTGTACAACGAGCCCTAGAATAATGTCTAACTCAAAGTAGGTGCTGAGCCCATGTTTGAAAAATCAATGAACGAAATGAATGTGCTTGGAATGGTGTTGATTTTTGCTCTGCCCCCAAGCTGGAATGATTAATCTAGCTCACTCACACTCCATGTTGTTATTATTATCTTGGTCACTGTGTTTATACAGCATTTTATAACTCCCTTCTTCTCCCAAACTTCAGGGAAATTGAAGCTTCGGTAATGAGGTAAGGTTCCACTTGATTGTTTTCTGTGGGAAGTCAACCTTAGCTAACATCTGGTGGTCTCTATGACGTCCTCATTGCTGAAGGGATTTTGTGTTTTCCTTCGGCCTGCTAGATCCAGACCTTAGAGAAAAAAACCCCCCTGTCTTTCCATTAAGAGGAAGTTTAGTCTCATCTAGACTCTGTCTGGTTAGGGCCTGATTTTAGGTGGGCAGAGCAGACTTTAGCAAAATAAGCAGAGAAGAGAGAGGTTTCTGATGTTGGGGTTAGGCTTTTTTCAAAGTGAGGGGAGACCCTGGGGCTAGGAGGAGGAGAGGGCATTAGGTTTGAACTTCACCTTGGAGACCTCAGCTGTCTGGGACCTATCAGACATGGGCATGAGTCTGCCTGGCCAGCTGCGCCATTCTCCATTCCCGCTCCCTCCCAGGTCTCTGGTTCCGCTTGTTCCCTTTCTTCTCTGGACTTTGCTGCTTCTCTAGCCCCCAGCCATGTTCCTTCCTCTCCACATCCAGGTCTATGGACTTCATATGTGTGAGCAGTGACACACTGATGCCCTCTCAACAACGCTCATTCATTCAGCAAATATCTATGGAGCTCCCAGTATGTATCAAGCACTGTTCTAGGCATTGGGACTATAGCAGTAAACAAGGTAGGCAAAATTCCTGACCTCATGTGGTTTATAATTCAGTGAGGGAATGCTATACTATTGCTAAACAAATGAGCACGCCCAGCACTTTCTGAAACAGTGTGCACCGAGAGGGGCATCCCTAAGAGAGGTTTGCTCCGACACCCCTCTCACTATCCAGAAACAGGGTCCGTTCAGAACCAGGCAAAACTTATCTCTGCTGTTAAAAGCCAGGATAGTGGTTACCTTCGAGAAAGACAAACAAGACAGCAATTGGGAGAAGGTAGGTGGGGCTCCTGGGATGCTGGAAATGTTCTATTTCTTGACCTAGGTGGTTGTTACATGGGTGTGTTCGTTCTGTGATCATTTATCTGTTAGCTTCTGATTTTTAAACTTTTCTGTAAACACATTTCACTTCAATTAAAAAAAAAAAAAAACCTGTTTCAGTGATTAGACTATATTCCCCAAAAGACAAGTGATGTAGGTATAACTTACACAGTCAGATGCAGTCACAGGCTCAGGGGTGTGGTAGGGGAAGCCTTCTGGCTGTCCCGTAAGCCCCGCTGGACACACTGCCAGGGGCCCAGGGTGCACCTCCCTCAGGGTGTCTCACTGCGTTAGAGGAGCACTAGACAGCACCCTGTCTCACTCTGCCCTCCAGGATGGTCCTCGCTCAGTCAAGGGCCCGGCTTTTTGTGCAGAGCAGTCAGCACTGTGACCCGGGAGGAGAGGCTGGTCCCTCCCCAGACCCCAATCTCCCAATATTTACCAAAGGGGCTTGTGAGGAAGACCAGGAGTGGGAAAGGGGCTTTCCAGATCTTGGAGGCCGGTGGGCCAACTACATAGAACCCCCCCAGGCTGTGCAGGATTTCAGAGGAGACAGCTCCCCTCTCCCTTCTTCCCACTCACACCACGAAAAACATCCTTTGCCCCCAGGCCAATGTCAGTTTTCTCTCTGAGGTGATCACTGGCTGAGTTTAGATACTTCATACGGCCTCCGTTCTCCTGCAAAGATGGGTCAACAAGATAACCCAACCTTAAAAATGGACAAAAGATGCTCAGTATCATTAGTTATCAGGGAAATGAGAATTAAAAGCACAATGAGATACGACTATATTTCCACTTGGAATGGCTACAATGAAAAGACCTGACAACACCAAGTGTCCGGTTGCAGGGCAAATGTCTACCTTGCTGGTGGGACTGTAAATTGGTCCCCCTCTCGGAAAACTCTTGGGCAGTTTCTACTAGTGCTAAACATACCCAGTAATTCTATTCCTGGGTGTGCACGCAACAGAAATGAGTGCTTGTGGCTACCCAAAACATACAGAAACACCCAAGAATATTCAGAGCAGCTTTATTCCTAACAGCCACAAAACTGGATCCAACCCAAATGTTCATCAGAGGAGAGTGAATATTGAGGCATAGTCATACACTGCAACACTACTCAGCAATACAAAAAAGACAGACACTCTGCCGTGCACATCAACCTGGATGGGCTTCACGTGACGTTGAGCGAAGAGGAGGCAGACACAAGATTACATACAGTATGATTCCATATAAATGCAGCTCTAAAACAGGCAACACTGATCTACGGTGATAGAAGTCAGGATAGCAATTCCCCTGCTGGATTGTGGGGTATTTACTGGGAGGAGGTGCTGGGAAGGTTCTATATCTTGATCTGGGTGGTAGTTACATGGATGTGTGTATAAATAAAAGTTCATCTAGTTTTACACATATTGCACTTAAGATGGCATGTAAGGGAATTCCCTGGTGGTCCAATGGTTAGGACTCCATGCTTCCATTGCAGGGGGCCGGGGTTCGATCCCTGGTCAGGGAACTAAGATCCCGCAAGCTCCATGGCATGGCCAAAAAAAAAAAAAGATGGCATGTAAGCTCTACTTTGATAAAAATTTAGAAGAAAGAAAGAAGAAACAAAAAAAGGAAGAGACAAATGAAAGAAAAATCAACAACAAAACTTGGCCCTCTCATAGGCAAAATGGTACAGTCATTCTGGAAAACAGGCAATTTCTTAAAAAGTTAAACCTTCATCTCCATGGAAGCCAACAATCCACTTTTTGGTATTTATCCTAAAGAAATGAAAATGTATTTCACACAAAAACCTGTATATGAATGTTTATACCAGCATCATTGACGATGTCCCCAAACTGGAAATAACCTGATGTCTTTCAACAGTGAGTGGATAAACTGTTACATGTATACACGGAAAACTACTGGGCAGTGAAAAGGAATAGACTATGACATTTGCATCAGCATGGTTGGATCTCAGATGCATTGTGCTGAGTAAAAACCCAATCTCAAGAAGGTACCTACTACATGATTCCATTTCTATGACATTCTGGACAAGACAAAAATACAGGAACAGAGAACAGAGTAGTAGTTGCCAGAGTTTAGAGACGGGAGAAAATGTCTGAATACAAAAGGGGCATCACTAGAGAAATCTTTGGGGTGTTGGAATTGTTCTATATCCCGTCTGAGGTCACAATCTATAGGTGTGTAAAAATGCATACATTATACACCAAAAAAAAGTGACTTTCACTGTATGCAAATAAAAAACAATTTAGTAAAAGCAAAAAACAACAAGGGAGTTCCCTGGTGGCCCAGTAGTTAGAATTCCGGGCTTTCACTGCCATGGCCTGGGTTCAATCCCTGGTCGGGGAACAGAGATGCCACAGGCCACACGGCATGGCCAAAATATAAAGAAATAATAAATAAATAAATAATAAAAATAATAAGATAAAATTATACGTAAAAACAAAGATCCACAATAAAACTCTGTCCTCTCTTCACCAATCCTGACCTTCACTCTAAGCTCAAGCAGGAAGGGCAGATGGCAGAGACCTCAAGGACTAGGGCTGGGCCTGGCTCGGAGCAGATATTCATGATCTCAATTTCCTATCCAACCATTCACATGGCTTTAGAATCATCAGTTTCCTGTGAAACGCCATTAGCTCACTGTCCAACTCTGCGTGTTTGCTTTTTAATCCTTAGACTTCACCACCCAGAAACAGCTGAGCTACCCACATGACTCTCCAAGGGAGAACTTGTTCTCTGAGGCCAGGGCCAGTGCAGAGTCCCTTTGGGGGAAAACTTATCACGCACTAGACTCGTCGTAGCCATAACCCAGGGTTCCTCTCAGCTGGTGGGGCCAGGGCGTGAGCTGTTATTTATCCATGTGGAGAGAATTGCAGGTCAGTTGTTCTTGGTTATTTATACAGAGTGCCCACCGTTCCCCACAAGGTCGTGTCCCATCGCTCCTTGGCACATGTACTTGTGATGGTTGGCTCTGCTTAGAATTCCTTCCTCCCAACCCAAGACCTTGCCTCTGTCCCCCTGGAGTGTTCAGGACCCTGCTGAAATGTCACCCTCTCTCCCCCCACCCAAGGCAGAATCCGTTACCTTGTCTTCTAGCGCTTTGCATACTCAAGTCCTGCTGATTCGTCCCCTAAATACCTACCAATGGTCCCCTCTTCTCCACCAGCACCATCCTGGCCTCAGTTCAGACCCTCTCACTCAGACCTTCGTGAGGCTGAGATAGCCTCCAGGCCACCTTCTCTGCTCTGACCTCACACTTCTCCGATTCTCCCTTAAACCTTAAAACCTCCCATGGTTCCCCCTCAGTGGGGTAGGCACACGAGAACCTGCCCCAGCCAGACCCCTGCTACTTTTCTCATTCCCACCTCCTTCCCAGACGCATCCCCTACACGCCCGTAAAACATAGCCACCCGCTCTTCGGCTCCTGCACATCCCTGCTCACACTGGTCCCCCTACCTGGAAGGTCCCTCCTACCCCTCTGTCTATTTAGGAAAGACCCTACTCCAATGCCACTTCCCCTGAGCACCATGCCCTCCTTCCATCTCCCCAGGGACATTCATCGATTCAACAAGTATTTCCTGAACACCTGCTTGCTGGAAATCAGAACGGTGAGTAGGATGGATAAGGACGCTGCCCTGGGGGAGCTCCCATTCTCCCGGGCGAGACTGATGATAAACACACCCACACGTACTGTAATTTTAGAGCCATGAAGGTGCAGGGCCAGTCACGGTGGCCTCGCTGAGGAGATGCCACGTAGGCAGGGACCTGAAGGAGGTCCTTCTCCCTCTGGGTTCCTGAGCACTTTGTGTTCTTTATGGGCTCTCCTATCTGCTGTCTGACTTAGCAAATCAGAACATTGTATGGAACATAACTTGTACTAAAAAATTGTGCTTTGTTTCTCTGAAATTCCAATTTAACTGGCTGTCCTGTACTAAATCAGACAACCCCACTCCTAGGGTCTCCCTGCCCCGTGAGATCAGGGAACGAGGACTCTCGTACCCTCAGGGCCCAGCCCTGTGGCCGGCTTGTAGTAGGTACTCAATAAACAGTGGAAGAATTATCAACAGCACTTATTACCCTCTATGGCCTTTTTTATTTGCATAGAGAGTCTCCCGGACACAGTAACCTCTGCAGTGGGGACAGTGCTGGATAACGTCCTTTGTGCCTAATGCAGGGTCTGGCTAGAGGCAGCACAAGGGGGGTTTAGGGGCTTTAGCTGCCCTCCTACCCTCTCTACCCATGGCTCCCCTACCTCCTTGCATAATAACAAAATAAGAAAAACATTTTAAAATGTGGTGAAATATGTAATATGGAAAACTGACATTTTCTCAATCTTATATACACAAATAAAAGCATCTTTGGAAAACGTTGCCATATGTATTGGTGTGCAGTATACAATCTAAGAAGAAATTGTTCCATCCAGTTCCCTGGCTATGCCCTTCCAACCAGACAGGCTCCCCTAAACTTCTCCTCTATTGAAATTGTGGAGCTGGCACACACAGCTGGTGGGTAGGAGTTTGTTATTTGAGCAAGGAGTGTCAAAAGACCGTCTTGTGATTCTAGCTGTACGAGTCTGTCTCCCTACCAGACTGGCGCTCTGTATTGTTCCCGGGCCTTGCACGTGGCAGCAGCTCAGGAAAGGCAGGTTGAAAGCCTGACTACCAAGAGCAACAGATCATACCTGACCTTAAAACTCCCCCCTCAGCACGCTTCCCCAAAGAAGGCCACTTCAGAAGCGGGTCCCACTTTGCCCTCTGGAGGTCAGTGATGCCATCAAGGCCCAGCCTACACCACAGACTGGGTCAAAAGCAGCAGCCCAGGAAGGGTGTGGTCTAACTGCCCAACAAGTTCTATGAATAAGCCCAGTCTTCACTCATAGTTCATGAAAGGAGCACTGTCCCAGGGCAGCCTCAGCCCCTGTGGGTTTCAACTCAGAAGGAGAATGTTGTTGCTTGAGCCTCTTTCGAGTTTTAAAAAGGACAAGGAAAGGCACTGTGTAAAGTGTTTTACTTCTGACCTTTTTTTTTCATGACTCCAAACTGCTGGATGTTGAAAACCTTGCATTTACTTGTGAATTGCCAGTCTGTGTTTATGTATAGAGGAGGGTAAAGACTTGAAGGGTCAAAATTATTTTCAGTTTCCCTGTAAATTTCTCCACAACTTAGCTTTTCATTGAGCATCCTATATTTATTTCTGTGTAATTATGCCATTATTTGGTGCATTTTATAACCAGAGATGCTAAAACTGTTCTATCCCACTTATGTGCCAAAGTCAGATGAGCCAAGATGGCGCCACAGAATCCAGACCCACCCAGAAGTTAGACGGGGCCTCACTTATCCATGGAAGATGGTCCTGGATGAACACACTGATTTATCCAGGAGAATGAGCACAGAAACATTGTAGGTTATAATGTCAGATATTAACTCAAAGACAGAAAATTAATTAAGAGCGCACTACGTACTTGTGTTCAAGGGAAGCCAATAGCAGATCTATTTCATAAATTGAAGGCAAAATTAGGGGTTAAATGCAAAATAGAGGAGAAAAGGGAGAAGGAAAAACTGAAGACAAGTTGGAAATAATGAACTTTGCCTCTTCTTGGGTAAGCTGTTGATTAGCAGGCAGCTAGCTAAGACGGAGGTCAGGATGTTCTGCCCTTGGCAGCTGGATGGGTCATCAAAGAAGATAAATCTAGTCATTTATGGATTCTCCAGAGCCCCTGGGAGTATAGCTGGGCTGTGAACATGACAAGCGGTCTCTGTGTCATGTCTGCCAGGGTCCTGGGTGAGCACCGCCGTCTCTGTTGTGCTGGTCTACCCCACAACCCTTACAAAAATTTCTCAGGGGCAAACAAATGCAATCAACCTAAATGTCCAACAAAGGGAAAATTGCTAAGTAAACTATAGCATATCTTCAGCAGAGGTTACCAAAGATATTTTAAAATGTTTTAGTAATTTAAGAAAATGTGATAAAAGAATATGTAATAGTGTGGGAAGTTGTTAATGATGTACTGTTAAGTTAAAAATAAAAAGTAGATTTCAAAGGAATATATACAGGGAATTCTGGGTAAAGATGACAGAATAAACACACGTGTATTTTTTTGGCTCCTCCCCAAACCCTGCTAAAACAACAATAAAATGATTTTTTTTTTCCTAAATGAAATAAGCTCTTTGTTAGAAGCTTAGCAGTGATATTAATAAACACAGATTCTCTAAAACAGATAGCAAACAATGAAAATTTGCTTTAAAGCAAGACTAAAGGAACATAAACCTGGGCCTGTAACTATGGCCTCAAAGGGTATTTTTAAAGGCATACACTTGCAAAGATAGGGAGGGAAAAAGAAAGTGACAAAATTTGGAAGCACATGGATGAGTGATCCACACAGGAGAGACCAAGGAGATTCCCAATCTGATGTTGAAGGGAGACAAGGAAAAAGGGCAGAAAGTCTGTGTAGGAGTGAATCAGAAGGCTCCAAGGAAAGATTTCTTAAGGAAGGTGAAATTGTTGGAATAACTAATATGTTTGACTTTCCAGAGAGGAGATATAGGCAACCAGCAGAGATTTGGGGATTGAAATAATAATAATAAGGACAACTAAACAAATAAAAAGGAAAAACAATCATTAACTCAAAAAAAAAAAAAAAAGGTAATCAGACAAGGACTATATCCATCAGGATTCAAGCAGGAAATAGAAATTATACAGTAATTTGAAAGAGTTATTAACTATAATAGTGGATTGGAGTAAGGAGGGATTGGCTGGTAAAAAGTGAAGAAAACTATAGAGTTCAAAAACAGCAGACACAAGGGGCAGCCACCAGCCCCTCCAGCTGAGATAAAGCACCAAGGAGGCCCCTCCCTTCCCAGGACTAAGATCCGGCTCACTGAGCAGCAGAGAAGTCTCCGTGGAGCCGGGACAGAGGGACTTGCTGGAAATCTCTAAACTCGCTTAAAACCCACCCTCTAGGGTTCTAGAAAAAGCCATTTATGGAGAGGGGTCTCACTAGAGACACCAGAAGGGGAATCAGGGAAGCCCCTGGCTGTTGTGCACTACAGGAGCCTGGCCATCCGAGAGGGGCACAGTAGAATGGAGATGGAATATTCTTTTTTTTTTTTTTTTTAATTTATTTATTTATTTATTTATTTTTGGCTGTGTTGGGTCTTCGTTTCTGTGCGAGGGCTTTCTCTA
Source organism: Balaenoptera ricei (assembly GCF_028023285.1). NCBI lineage: Eukaryota > Metazoa > Chordata > Mammalia > Artiodactyla > Balaenopteridae > Balaenoptera > Balaenoptera ricei. Next base: position 141,760,771 of record NC_082639.1, read on the forward strand.
GTTGCGGCAAGCGGGGGCCACTCTTCATCGCGGTGCGCGGGCCTCTCACTATCGCGGCCTCTCTTGTTGCGGAGCACAGGCTCCAGACGCACAGGCTCAGTAGTTGTGACTCACGGGCCCAGTTGCTCCGCGGCATGTGGGATTTTCCCAGACCAGGGCCCGAACCCATGTCCCCTGCATTGGCAGGCAGATTCTCAACCACTGCGCCACCAGGGAAGCCCCGAGATAGAACAGTCTTGTCCATGAAGATGGACACCTTCTTGCAGTGTCTCTCTGGCACCTGCTACTGACAGGGCTTAACATGGTGCCACCCAGCAAAGGAAAAATATTTAAGAGGTCCAATATGATTTTCACAGAGCAGGCAATGAAGGGTAGATTGGAGCTGAGAGGCCATAAATTCATAACTGGCACAAAGATCTTTTTTAAGTTTATTGTGAGAATAAAATAAGATATGTGATGCTCTTAGCACAGGGCTTGGCAAATAAAATGAGTTCTCAGTTAATGGTAGTTACTCTACTGGGCGATTAGTTGGCTGTTAGCAAAGAACACTTTCAGTGTATTCTTGGGTAGCTAAATGGATTATCAAAGAAAACAATTTCAGTTCTTTTTAAAGCTTTTTTTACAAATTTATTTATTTTATTTATTTTTGGCTGTGTTGGGTCTTTGTTGCTGTGCACGGGCTTTCTCTAGTTGCGGCGAGCAGGGGCTACTCTTCACTGCGGTGTGCAGCCTTCTCATTGTGGTGGCTTCTCTTGTTGTGGAGCACGGGCTCTAGGTGCACAGGCTTCAGTAGTTGTGGCTCACAGGCTCTAGAGCACAGGCTCAGTAGTTGTGGCGCACAGGCTTAGTTGCTTCGTGGCATGTGGGATCTTCCCGGACCAGGGCTCAAACCCCTGTCCCCTGCATTGGCAGGTGGATTCTTAACCACTGTGCCACGAGGGAAGCCCTCAGTTCATTTTAGATTATCCACGAGACCTCAGGAGTTCAACTGTGAGGTATATGTGATAATATATGAGGATATACTGGAGTGGGGAGATCGATGAGAAAATCTATTAGCAGAGAATTGCAATAGCCTAGGAAAGAAATGAGGAGGGTCTGGGTGGGTGGTGCCACTCCCTAAAGAAACACTAAGGCCTCAGCCATGGCAGTGGGTGACCCACCAGGTCAGAAAGTGGTTGCTCTTTAAGGAAAGATGTCTTCAGAGCAAAGCACAGGATCTACCCTTGTAGAGTGCCTTAGTTGGAAAGCTCTGGGCTGCAGGTAATAGAGAGTCTGGCTAGCCATTGCTTGAACAGTCATACAGTTGGAAGTAGACCATTCCAGGTCAGGTCAATTCAGTGGCTCAGAAAGGATCCAGGTGGCATGAATGTGCAGCTACTGCCATTCATGCACAGCTGGTGTGAGTGTAAATTGGTACCATCCCTTTGGAAAACTGGCACTATCTATTAAGTCTGAACATAAACATACCCGATTACCGAGCAGCTCCACTCATAGGTGACCAAAACACTCTTCATGGCAGAAGAATGCTCATAGCAGCAATATTTGTAACAGCCAAAATCTGGAAACTATCCCCATGTCCATCAAGAATAAAAATGGATAAATAAATTGTAACATATTCTCCCAGTGGAATTCTATTCAGCAATGAGAATGAATGATCTGTAACTACATACAACATGGATAAATCTCACAAATGTAATGTTAAGTGAAAGACACCAGACGCAGAAGAATACTGTGCATTCAGATAAGGACTTGTCAGGATCCAATCAGTTTCCATCTATATGAGGTACAAAAGCAGAACAAACTTGTCTATGATGTTAGCTGTCAGGATAGTGTCTACCCTTGGGGGAAGGTAGTGATTAGAAGATGCTGGTTACACAGGTGTGTTCAATGTGTGAAATTTCATGGAGCTGTATGCTTATAATCTTCTACATATATGTTATACTTCAGAAGTTTTAAAATAGGAGAAAAAAAGTGTCTGGTACTTTCTATTTTTCCTTTCTGCCTTCTTCAGATGGCTGGCCCTATTTTCAGGCTTCTCCCCTCATAGTTGTAAAGTTGCTGCCAGACTGCACACATAAACTCTTTACAGGGATGCATCCACAGGCAGGAAGTTGGGCATTTCTCCTTGTCATTCTCCTTTTAGTAAGGAGGACAACCTTCTCCAGAAACCCTCCAGGTGATTTCTCCTCAGGTCCCATCAATTGGGATTGGTCATATGCCCCTGTTCTAGCATCATGGGAAGCTGAAAAAACAACTTTTGGCATGTCCAGCCCCCTACCAGAGGCTGAAAGGAGAGGGAAGGGTGAAGGAACGATTATAGGATGGGAAACCAATAGTGTCCACCCCATATAGTAAGAGTCATACATGTTGCTGAAACACTTAATCACTAGCCAGATCCAGAGAGATATAGCTCCTTTCTGATAGGGAGGGCTAAGTGAGGTAAGAAGGTGGTCCTAGGATATCAGAGAGCCCCATCAAGTAGGTACTAGGAAGGAAAACTGGACTTGGAATCCCATCTCTAGTTCCCACTCTACTCTAACCAGTTGTGTTACTGTGGGCAACTTACTTCAATTCTAGACCTGTTTCTACATCCGTAACATGAGGAGACTGGACCAAATCCAAAGTCAGTACATCTTGCATGAAACTTCATTACTTCAAGGTCCTTGAAAGGAGGACATTGAACTGCTTTTGTTGCTGACATTAGATAATGTTGCCCAACTGTTATTATGAAAGGTTTTCCCTTTTGGTGTTTTTGAGGTTGGTTTGCTTCCTTCTGTAAACACTTTTTTGAAGCACCATTCTCACAACAATTCTCCATCCCTCTGACATCGTCTCTTCTCTCTCTCTCTCTCTCTCTCTCTCTCTCCTGTTAGACCTACCCAGGGAGTAATCCATCTCCACTATCCTCCCAACATACCACATGAGTACCACCCAGAATCAAATTTTTTTATATAACCAATACTTTCCTGGAACTAAACAAATGGATTTGCCTCAGAATAATTTAATAATAACTCACTAACTGACTTCCCTAAATAGGTAAATAAGCATCACAATTAACGATGATGCGAATTAAGTTCAACCACCAGTGCATCCTTATTCAGTGATCTGGCAAAAGTTCTATAGTCTCAGTTTACCAGTTCAGTGTTCAATTCATTTTATTTTTGGTCAACAAATATTTATTGAGCAACTTACTGTGTATCAGACACTCTTCCAGATTCTAGGTATACATATATGAGTAAGACATAGTTCATACCTTCAAAGAGCTTTCAGTCACTGTGAGAAACAGATGATTTCACAATACTAAGAGGAAAATAATGATTATAAATCTGTACTGATGGACACACAATGCATAAAGATTTAATTTATATGACAATAGCAGCACAAAGGAGAAGAGAAGGAATGAAGCTATACAGAAGCAAATCTTTATGTACTATTAAAATAAAGTTGGCATTAATTTGAATTACACTGATAAATTAAGATGTTTATTGTAATCACCAGGGAAATCACTAAGAAAATAATTCAGAAACTATATAGTAAAAGAAACAAGGGAATTAAATGGTATACTGGAAAATACTGATTAACACAAAAGAAAGCATTAATGGAGGAATAAAGGAACAAAAAGTCATAAGACATTGAGATAACAAATATTAAAATGGCAAACAAATCCTGCTTTATCTGTAATTATATTAATTGGATTAAACATTCCAATTAAAAGGCAGATACTGCCAGAATGGATTAAAAAACACAATCAACTGTATGATAAGTACAAGAGATATACTTTAGATATACTTTAGATTGAAAGAAAAAGAGTGGAGAATGATATTCCATGCAAAGAGTAACCAAAAAGAGTTTGGGTGGTTATACTAATATCAGACAAAACAGACTTTTAAAAAAATGTTGCTAAAGACAAAGAAGGACATTTTATTTTTTTTTAATTTTTTTTAATTTGGCTGCACCATGCAGCATGTGGGATCTTAGTTCCCTGACCAGGGAATGAACCCATGTTCCCTGCAATGGAAATGCGGAGTCTTAACCACTGGACGGCCAGGGAAGTCCCAAAGAAGGACATTTTATAACGATAAAGGGTCAGAATCCATCCAGAAGACATAACTATTATAAACACATGTGCACCTAATAATGGTGCCACAAGATACATGAAGCAAAAACTGACAGAATTGAAGGGAAAATAGACAATTCAACAATAATAGTTGGTGACTTTAATACATACCCACTTTCAGTAATGGAAAGAACAACTATACAGAATATCAATCAACAAGGAAATAAGAGACTTGAACAACACTATAAACCAACTAGACCTAGAGATCTATAGAACACTCCACCCAACAAAAACAGGATGTGCGTTCTTCTTGAGTGTAGTAGAAACATTCCAGGATAGCTCATGTGTTAGGCTATAATACAGGCCTCAATAGATTTAAAAAGACTAAAGTCATACAAAGTATGTTTTATAACCATGATGGAATGAAATTAGAAATCAATAACAGAAGGAAATTTGGGAAATTCACAAACATGTGGAAATTAAACAACATACTCCTAAAAAACCAATGGATCAAAGAAGTAATCACAAGGGAAATTAGAAAACGAAAACAAAATGCAAGATACCAAAATTTACAGGATGTATCTAAAGTTTAGAGGGAAACATATAGTAAATGCCTATATTTTAAACAGAAGAAAGATCTTAAATCACTGTAAGATAGAGGGATATGCAGAGGCTTAGGGGAGCTGAGAGATGGGGTACTTAGCTTTTCCATAAAGATGACATTTTAAAGGATGAGTAAGGCTGGAGGAACGTGGGAAGGGAATTCCAAACAGAGAACAACTTGAGCAAAAGCACACAGGCATGAACTAGCATGGGGTATGAAGGAGAGCTTTACACAGTTCAGTATTTCCAGAATGTAAAGTGTGTGGCAAAGAAGGCTGAGAAGGCTACAGGGGCAAGTGGGTCCCAACCCTGGGGGTTTTATATGCTCTGCTGAGAACCTTCAGCTTTATTCTTTGGGTCACTGAAAGGTTATAAGCAGGCATATAATGTGGTTCAGATTTCCTTTTGGAAAGATCTTTCCAGATGGAGTTGTCTATGTAGATACTCTGGAACAGATTGCAAGGAGTCAAGGTGGAAAGATTGGAGACAGAGAGGCTGGAAAAAGGATCACTGCCATAATCCAGGGGGAGAAAACGGAGCCTGAACCTGAACAGGAGCAGTGGTGGTAAGGCTGGAGGGAAGGAGCTGGATTCGAGGAGTCTTTAGGAGCCAGGGTTGGTGGAAGTTGGTACTGATTGGAGGTGGGTGAGGACGATGCGTCTAGGACACCCAGTGTTTTGGGTTTGGGTGAGTGCTCGCCACAGTGAATGAAAACCAGAATGCCAGAGGAGAAACAGGTCAGAGGGTGTCTGGGCATTTTCTTAAACTGTTTTTCTTTTCCCCCTTTTCTTGTGCATTGTCTTGGAGGAAATGCTATCCTGGTAGCACCATTGTTGCCAGGGATGTGCTAACCTCTCTCGAAACGCTTACACACCCCCCTCATGGGTCCCCTGCACTCCCTTCCCCAGAGGGCCCCGTGCCAACGTGTCTTGCCTCCCTGTTTCTCGCACAGGGTTCCCCGGGGCACACCAGGCATGGCAGTGAGCCGTTGGCTGCTTTCTTCCCTGGGCTCCTAGGCCTGCTGTGTTGAGTATCCTGTCCTCTCTTGTTCTGGGCCACCTCCCTCTTCCATGAACATCTACCTTTCAGGACAAGGTCACAAACTGCAGGCCTGAGCACCAGATTTCCCCCAACCATGTGTTTTATTTGGCCTGCCCTGTATTTAAAATATATATATTAAATGTAAATGCCTTTGAAGGAGGGACCAAGGTTCTCTCTTTGTCATGTTCCCTGGAAACCTCTGGTTGTCTCTCCCTTGGCCTGCTTTGCTCATTTTCCTTCATGCCTGGCAGCTTCAGGCTTCTGAACTAAGCTCCACTGGAAGGGGAGATGCAGGGGGTCTGGTCCATCAAGGGGCAGCATCTTGACAGAATAAGTCATTGGCTTCCCCGTCACCGGACAGGGGTTTTCTGTAGAATGCCTTTGGAAGGACAATCTTACCTCCCCCTCAAAAGTAAAACCAATTGCCCATATATTAGACCGAATTGTATGAAATTGCCGATATTGAACTGGTTTTGCCCCCTGAAGATGGCAATTTCACATGGTTCAACTGATTAACATGATCCTGACTTAGTCACTAGTAGAACAGTGGTTCTCAGCCTGGGTTGCAAATTAGAATAAGCTGGGAGCTTTTTAAAACTACCCTTGCTAGGACCTCCCCCTAAGACAATTAAATTCAAATGTTTGAGGATGGGGGCAGGCACAGGGATATTTTTAAAGTTCCTGTGCAGCCAGATTAAGGACTGCAGCTTTAGCACATCACTGGGTCAGTCATGAGAGAGGCTCAAAGAGTCTTCAGCTTAACTCCTTAGCATATTACCTGTGGGCAATGGGAGCTGAGTTTGAGGAGCCCAGATCTTCCATGTGGCTGCAATTACCTCATGCAGCGATTAACGCAATTACTTCATGCATTAAATTGGGTTAATAAAAATTAAAGAATTTCCATCACAGCAAAAAAAAAAAAAAATGTGTATTAAATACACATGTGCATGTGGTACCATCCTAAGCACATTACAAAATGACTGCCTTGTGGGAATTAGCAATCTGGAATTTGCAATATTGTCTCTGCCAAACCCACTGAAGAACCCAGTGGCATTAGAGAAAGACACAACAAACTGGAAAACGTTCAAAGATGTGGCCCTGGACATGCACTCAAGAGCATACACCACAACAAAGTGTGCCTTTTGGCCGGGCTAATTAAATCATTTCAGCCATACATGGCAGTTTAGTGAAACACTCTTTGTGAGTTATAACTCCTTTGCATTCTTAGTAATTCTAGGAGTTTCACTTTCCCCTTAATGTCTTTTTTTTTTCTTTTAATGAGCAGAGTAAAAAAAACCTAAATAAATAGATAAATATATATTTAGAATAAAAGAGAAAATAGCATATATTACTTTTGGGGTGATGACAATGTTCTAAAATTAGATTACGTGATGGTTGCTCAACTCTAAATATAATAAAAACCATTCAATTGTACACTTTAAACAGGTGAGTTTTATGATATGTAAGCTATAGCTCAATAAAGCTGCTCTTTAAAAAAACAACAACCATAATACTAGGGTTGAAAAAAATAACTGAAAACAGTTAATATAAATTCTGAATTTCCTGGCAAAGAAGCTGTGTGTGTGTGTGTGTGTGTGTATGAGAGATGCTGTCCTTGGGACTTGACAGGTTCCCTCAGAAGGCACTGACAGAGGTGCCACAGGAAGGGTTAAGTGGGCAGTCCCGATGCTGTAAGCAAGGGGTGGGCTAGGAGTAGCTCTGCAGAGCCCGTGGCAAAATGAGAGAAAGGAGTTTGCCCAGTTGGAAAAGAAATGCAGAAGCAGCATGCACAGAGAGCCCCGTGCAGGGAACAAACCTGCCCCGGAGGCAACGAGACACAGCACACCTCCTAGCAGGGAACAGAAGGACACGAGTACTCCTTCACTTACTAAACCTCCCGCCACCTCCTCCCAGGCTCGAGCACCTTGGACCAGTGTGAGCTCTCCTACAGCTCCCTTCAATTTTCTTGATGCAGAATTGATTTAATTAGTTTCATTAGGATCCATCACTGTGGGTGTATTCTCTGAAAAGAAGGAGTGTGCGTGCTGTGTTCGTGTGTGCAGGCACCTTGAGACCGTACTCCCCTCATACCTTGGGATTGCTGGACTGTTATGTTCCCCTTATACCTAGGGCTTGACAGATTGTCAGAGACTTAGAAATTCTGAAAGAGTGGAAGGAAAATGCTTACAGAGATGAAGGGGCCAAGAAAGAAACCTCCAGTGATCCCGATTCCCCAGGTCTGCAGGACCTGCTCTCCTAAAAGCTCTTTCAAGTGTTGAGGGTCTACCATGCGCCATGTACAGGGTTAGTGCTATGGAAGAGACAGATGTGAATAAAACACTGTCCTTGGCTTCAAAGGGTTTACTGTTCAGGGGAAGAGGCCAGACATATCCCCAAAGACATCAATACAAACCGTACCGCGAGAGAGGTACAAAGTACTGAGTCTCAGAAGCCCAGGAAAACACGTGCAGTTAGAAAGGTCAGGAGAGCCTTCCTGAGCAAATGACTTTAGAGAGATATGTAACATTTTCACAGATGAAGGTCGGGATGGGGTGAGGTGGGAGTCCCGCAGGAAGTGCGCTGCCCTTGGCTGGAGGGGGACAGCCAGATCCCTGCTCTGATTTCAACTCAATGCACTTCAACACATCAGTGCAGAGACACTACCCTGTGTGAGGCAGTCCACAGGTGGAGATAAAGGTGAAATAAAGTCAGTCTGTGTCTTCAAAAGCCTTGCAATTAAAGGACAGGGAAGAGAGAGGCAAAGGGAGAGATTAGACAAAGATACCTAGTACCACAAGATATCACATGCGTCGTGAAAGGAAGCATCACAGAAGCCTTGGCAAAGTGCTCCGACCTAACTAACGGGGGCTCTGCCTGAACTTCCATTCTGTTTCTCAATATTAGACTGTAAAATTCTCAAGGATGAGGACCAGGACTTCTTTGTCTTTGCATGCCCTGGATCTAGCTCAGTGTCTGGCACTTGATAGACATTCGTTGAAGGAAGGAAGGTGGAAGGGAGAAAGGGAGGGAGGGAGGGAGGATGGGAGGAAGGAAGGAAGGAACAATTCTCCCATCATTTGCTGAGGAAGTCTGACTTTAAATTCACATAGCACTGCCTAACTTTGGTTCTTATTGTCCCTCTCTGCTCCCACCCATATTTTGCTCACCTCAATCCTCCCTCCCTTATTGTTAGTGTGGGCTGACAATACCAGCCCACACTATCTTCCTGGACCTCGATTCCTTCAATGATCACAGTCTGTGCTGCATCATTTAAGTACTCTGTATTCCTTGCAGCTGCCTCCTGTGTGCTAGTCGTGTAAACTCTTTGAAGGCAGAGTCCCCTTCTTAAATGACTGCATCCCCCATAATACCTAGAACATATTGACTGTTGATTGGTTGGGAAATAAGGCCCATTACAGGAGGGAGGGGCAGAGACTCACATCCTGGGGTGGCAGGCACGGTGCTAGTGCTGTGCATACAGGCGCAAAGAGCCTGGATAATGGGGCCTAGTGGAGAGAAAACTGAGGCACCGAACAGTTTTGCTATCTGAAAGCCTCTGACACAGAGGCCCCAAATCCATAATTCTCCTTCTCTGAGGACAGAAGAAGAGAAAGTGTGTCTGTCCTGCAGCATGTGGGGTGGATGGAAGGATTTGATGGATGTGAAATTAAGCGCTGGAGTGGGTTGCCTAGAGAGGTCATGAACCCCTCTCTCTGAATGTCCCTAAAGACAAAGGGATCACCAGGAAACTGAGGCTGCAGGATGCACTGACTGGTCTCCTGAGGAGTACCAGTTGGACAGTCCATCCTTGCTGTCTTTATCAGAGTTACAGGTAAGAAAGAGTCCTTTGAGGGTAAAGCATCTTAGAGGAAATGTTGATTTGCCCTTTTGCTTTATGATCTCCAGATGTAACGAACAAGGTTTAGGAGGATTAGCTGACTGCAGGCAGACCAATGTTCCTGTGTAGAGAAATAAGGTGGACTCTCATTACTATCCAGCTCATTTCCCCAAGAATTATGTGTTCCATGGTCAGAAAACGACCCCCAAGCATTTTCAAATACATCCAGTAAAAGGCTGATACAACTCCTCCTGCATTTGACTGTGTACTCCTTCTTGCAATGATGTAATGTTTTCTGCAAAGGGGCTGCCTCCCTAACTAGATTGTCTGGGGCAGATATCAAGACCAATTATTTCTCTAGGATCATCTGATACTAACTGTTCAAAAAATACACAAATGAATAATAACTAACATTATACAATAATCTGCAAGTACTCTCCCCACACATTTCCTAATTTAGTCCTCACAACAATCCTGTGAGGTATGTACTATGATAAACTCCCATTTGCCAGGTAAGGAAACTGATACTCTGAAAGATTAAGTGGCACACCCTATATCATACAGCCAGTAAGGAGTTCTTTCCTTTGCTTAAATGAACTATGGAGCCTGAAAAAAGTGTCAGCCCCGTCTCTCCCGTCACACATCTTATCGCATGGATCAGTGTGCATTATAATATTTCAGGGACAGGCACACATCATATACTAAGTCCAAGCTTAGTATATGATGAATAAATGAATGGATGCATTATACAGCGGATGCACCGTAGGGAGTCAGTGGAAAGGAGATAGTTTAAGAGAAGGAAGAATCTTTAATTCAAACTATTTATAAGGAGGGAACTCCCTGGGGGTCCAGTGGTTAAGACTTGGTGCTTTCACTGTCGTGGGCACGGTTGGATTCCTCCTCAGGGAACTAAGATTGCACAAGCCCCGCGGCGAGGCCAAAACAAAACAAAACTATTTATAGGGAGTCTACTGAGTGTCAGGCATTGGAGACCCAGACACGACTGCCCTGTCCTCATGGGCCTTACAGTCCATTGCAAAAGACAGACGTTAAGAAACTATCACAATCAATTAGTCACACTTTTATTAAATGCTACAAAATGTAGCAGGGAGCTTTGCTCTGGTCCGAAGTAAGAGCGCTCACTATGGTAAGGCTGGCCTCTTTTGGGCAAGGGGATACACTTATATAGGCAGAAGCAGAAGTACCAATGAGGCAAATGAAAAGGGCAAAAGGAGGAGGGAAATTGCTTCTCACAAACAGAACTTGACCTAAGGGACCCCTACTTCCAGTCCCGCTGACTGGCTGCCTAGCTGCTCACGAAAACCAGGAAAGAAAAAGCTAAGGCTAGAGAGAAGTTAGAGGTCAATTTACGTAAGCGGGGCGGGGCGGCAGGGAGAAGCAGGAGAGGCGTGAGCCGGCGTCGAGAGAGTTAAGCTGACCGGCCCGGGACGCAAAAGGTTAAGGCGGGCGGTCCGGACCAGGTCCGGTAGGCCCGCCCACCGGAGGGCGGGGGTGGGACCTCGCGGAAGAAGCCCTTGGATTGGCCGCGGGGAAGGCGTTACGCTAGGAAGGTACCAACAGTCGCGAGCCGCGGAGGCGGGGGGGTGGGTGTGGGACCGCGGGGTGAGGTGGCCAGGGAATGGCCGGGCCGGGGGTGGGCGGGAGCCGCAGTAGCGGCGGCTGGGGGCGGTGAGCGCGGCGTGGGGCTGCCCCTTCCCTGAGGCGGCGGGGGCGGCCGGGGCCGCGCCGCACCGCACCGCGCGGGCGGCCATGGAGCGAGCCTAGGGCGCCGCAGGTGAGCGGTTTGGGGGCGGGGGGGCGGAGGGCCGGGCGGGAAAGTGCAGGCCCACCCGCGGGCGGGGCGCGGTGCGTGGCGCGCGCCGGGCTGGGGCCGTCTGGGGGCGGGGCGCCTCCCTGAGGGGCCGGGCACCAGTGCCCAGAGCGGTCCACGAGCGGCGGCTGCCTCAGAGACCGGCCCGGGCCGCGCGCCCCGCTTCGCTGGCCCCGAGAGGGTTCCTACCGGCCGTCGGGGCTGGAGGGACGCGGCCGAGGCCGTCGCCTCCTCGGCCCGCCTGAGGCGCGGGCCTTACTTGGGGGCGCCTCGGGCCGCCCGGGATCCGTCCAGTGACCCACCCTCGCGCCCGGACGCGGTCCCCAGAGGCGACTGGCTCTGGTGCCGCCCTCGTGTCCCGCCGAGTGCTCGTTGCGGCGGCCCGGGGTGGGGGGGTATCGCGCGCTCGCGGGCCCAGCTCGTGGCCGAGAAGCGCGAGTGACTTCCAGGCCTGAGGCGGGAGGCAGGGTAACCGTGCCTAGAGGTCCGCGGTCTCCTCGGGGTCGTGCACCCCGCGCTCGCAGTCGGGCACAACTTAAGGAAATGATACGGTTGTCCCAAGTGGGTTGCGCTTGAGATTTCATTTCCGGGTGCTGTGGTCCCGCAATTAAAAGCGAACCGAAACGTTGCCATTAATGATGAGCGTGAGCAGTTGTCAAGTTGCGTCCTTGATTGTGGGATCTGATAAGAGTTTCATTCTAATCAGGCTTCTGTTACCTGCAAGTGTCCCGGTACGAAGAGAAGGGGTAGAAGGATGTTGGAGTGAAAGTGGAGGGGACAAGACGTGATTGGTTGTTAGGGAATTATTAGTCCTTTAAATGGCCATATCGTCAGTTGGAAGGGTGAGGAGTTTATAATTTGGGAAAATGAGGGATGCTGGGTACAGTGACTTGAGTTTAGGACCAAGTATCAGTATCATCCCCACCCAGCTAGTTTCCCTTCAGAGGTTTGATTTCTCACCTTGAAAAGAAGGAACAGAAATGTGGGTCTTTTAGCTTTTAAATTGCAGGACTTTATGTAAAACGATAACTATGATTACCGTTTACTAACTATTCCTATCCTCCTTGTGTTGTAAATTAATGCATAAATTTCATTGGGGTTGATTATTTTTTATTATTTATTTATCTGGCTGTGCCGGGTCTTAGTTGCGGCAGGCAGGATTTTCCTTGCTGGGTGTGAGATCTTTTTAGTTGATCTAGTTCTCTGACCAGGGATCGAACCCGGGTCCCCTGCGTTGGGAGCGCAGTCTTAACCACTAGACCACCAGGGAAGTCCCATGGTGTTGATTATTTTAAATTGGGTTAGAGACCTCAGTGTGCTCTACGTATTGCAGTCTTGGAATTTATGCAGGACCTTTGAGCTAAGCCTTAGAGCTCTTCCACATATATTGTTATTTATCATCAAGACATGTCCTTGAGAAACTGAGATACAGATGTTAAAGATGCTAAGTTATTTGCCTAGACTTAGAGCCAGTCTAAGGTAGATTTAAAAATTCATGTTTTGTGTTAAATTAATAACTTCTGAAGTTTGTGAAGATGTTGGACTTTGGCCCCTAGAACTGTTCAGTGGAATCAATCAACAGGAGGGCCTTCCACCTTTGAAAGTGCTTGTCAAAAGAGAATTAAGAGGCACAAGCAAGCAATTCAGAGTCAGCGTCACTTACATTAAAGTGCAATGATAGAAATGAATGGTGGTAAAAGATGATCCGGAAATCTTGGAGCTCATAGCTTTTCTTCAGTGTGACTGGTAAAAATGTGAGATTGATTTGTTCGGCTTGTTTCTCTGGAGCTAGTAAGAAAATAGCCATAATTTAGTTAAAGAATGAAAATTGGAAAACACACACCCTGGGTTCTTTGAATAGGGAACAAACAGATCATTGTTTCTATCATCTAATCCTTTATGTCATAGAATTTCTTTACGTTGAGTTGATAATTCCTTGACTTTTAGTCCATTCTCTTGATTTCCATTTGTAGACTCCAGTTCTTTCACACAGCGTTAAAGCCTCTGCTTTTTATCTTTTCTGAATTTTGAATTTCTAAATGAAATTTTCTGTTTCCTCTACTTGCAGGGCAGACTTCAGCTTCCTACACTTTGTGTGACCATGATTTTAATGGTATAAACCCTGAAGCCAGATACTTCAGCTCTTGAATTGACAACTTTTTAAAATAGCAACCACAGTGGTTGTCTCTCGGTGACTGCTACAATCTCATAATAGAAACAGGAGGCTGCTCTTTGTATTCTGTGGCCATAGTTGGAAACAGTAAAAAGGAGACTGTCTTCTGAAGGTGATGTCAGGCCACTCTGGGACTAAGGGCCAGGTAGTTTTGGGGTGAGAAGCACAGTTACAATGAGGCACTACAGCGTGGTGTAGTCATGATGATGATTGATGTACTTTTCTTTTTGCACCTAACAGTGCATAGTGCATAGTAGGTGTGCAGTAAATGTTTGGTGGTTGAATGAATGAATGGAAAACAGTATGCGGGAGGAGGAAATATTCTAGTGCAGATGATAAATTGTTTAGCTCCTCTCTACAGGAAAATAAAAGCCAAGAAAGTGTGTTTCTGATTCCTGTTGAAAATAGTTCTGTTGAGATGGGTATCTGTAAAGGGTGTTACTTGCTGGAGCTGCCTTGAGATCTAATTTTGTGATTGGGTGGTGTTCTAGCCACCTGCAGCCTGAGTGCAGCTTCACAGACCTGCTCCTGCAGCCTTCTCTGGCTAGGTTCAACAAGCAGTTGGATTGGTAGACAATATTTTTGCACTAATAGAAGAACTAGAGCTCTTGGTATTGGCCATGCCAGTATCGTTGACCCTGACTGTCCATCTTCTGGTCCTTCATATTGGGGGTGGGAGAGGGGAGTTATCCCTCCCCGAAGTGCTCCTCATTCCACACTTGTAAAGCTCTCCCTCTTTTCCTTCCTTGAGCTGCCTCTGTAACACTCAGGGAGTAATGAATTCATTGGCACAGACCTGGGGTACAGAACAGAAGATCTTACTTTGCAACTGAAGCTAGCTTTTGACCAACTTATAATGTCAGCATGACTGCTAGAGCCATCTAGGAAAGAATGTAATGCAAAGCTCTCACTTGTGACTTTTGTCATTCATATCCAAAATCAGAAGAGGGAAGGCCTAGCTCTGGACCTGGTGAGTTTGGGGGGTTGCATGTCATCCCAGTATGAGATAAGAAATGAAGGCTGATGCAGAAAAGAGATACTGAGCTTTGGTGTGTGTTTAGCAGACTACTTTCTGGCAAGGTAACTACCCAATGGAGGGGAAGGTGTTAATTTGGGTACATTTTAAAAGGAGGTCAAGGAATATGAAATTATGAATGTGAAACACAACCAAGTACAGGATGAGGCAGTGAAGTCGATCATTCCATGGTCTTAAATGCTAACTTTCTGCTTTATCTATATAGCAGTGTGGGAATAAGATATTGGGTGCAAAAATTCTTATTTTAGCTATATTTTTGTGAAGAATTTTTTACAATGTATTATATGTTTTGTTTGCTTTTTAAGCAATATAGTGTAACCTTGATTGACTTGAGGTTATAGTTACAGACAGTAATCCTGTAGGGCTTTGAGGTGATTGAAACATGTAAGTTGTTTGTCCCCTCTGCTTTTTGAATTCTTGAATTTGCTTTCAGTAGTCAATCTGTCTCTTCTTTCAGAGGCGAAAAAGCTGTACTTTTGCTGTTGTTAGCATCCCTGCTGCCCTTTTTAAAATTTTTGCAGCTTCTGATCTTCTGTGGAGTAGCAACCCAGATAACACTGCTTCCTGAAACTGAATGCAAAACAGCTAAATAGGCTTAGTGAGGGTCTGCCTGCCTGTTCTGTATTAGTGGATGAACTTTGTGACCATTATTTTGGCTGCCCAAAGACCTTTTGTTCATTTCTTGTTTCTTATCCTTGGTTTAGATAGTGAATTTGCGCTCTGTATAGGTGCATTTATGTCCCTGTAGTTCTTTCTGTAGAAAAAAGAAAATGATATGGAAATACCAGTGTTGGTTCTCGTTTCAGAAAGCATTGCCAATAATACTTGAAAATTTGGGTCCAGCCCTGTCTTGTATCATTCTTGGGCAATGTTGGACCATCTCCAATCTTCCTCTTAGCATTTCCAGATCATCTTTACTCCCAGTCCCAACCAACACCAGACACCAGCTTGGCAATAGCAGTTGCCTTGAAAGATGGAACCAAGGTATACAGAAGGCAGCAATTTAAAATTGAGTATATCAAGTTGGTATACATATTTGACATTTCAACATTCTTACTGTACTGTATATCTGAATTCATTACATGACTTAGTTTCCCTATGTCTGTTTAAAAAAAAAAAGAGGCCATATTTAAACCAAAGAGCTGAAGAAATTCTTATAACCATAAAGGTCTCTCTTCCTTGCTCTTCACTCCTTTTATTCAATAAGCATTTATCCAGTACCTCTCATGTGCCCTGCACTGTGCTAGGTTACTTGGAACTACAAAGAGAGTAAAATATATCCTCTGTCCTTGAGGAACTTACAATAGGGTAGAGGAGACAGGCATGCCAAAAAATATATGTGTGTATGTATGTGTGTGTGTGCATTTATATTCATATATAACAAGGGATCGTGCCTGGAGCCACTCAGCCATAACTCAGCACAGACCTGCTTGGGGTTCCTATTTCTAAAGTGATCTGTGGCCTGTCAGCTTGACATACCCTAGAACATAAAGTTAAAAGTGTGAGGTGTCACTCTTGAATAAAGCTTACATACCTTTTCAAGAACTGTAGTGAACTGAACAATAAAGATGGAAAACATGAAAATCTGAAGTAAATGTTATATGATTTGAAATTCCATATTTCTATGCTATATAGTAATTATATTCTATATAGCCTTAAATGGTTGTTAGATACCGATAATTGAGCAGTGAAATACCTGGAACTTAGAAAAGTTCATTATACCTGGCCCATTTGAAACAGAATGCAGATTCTTAGGCATTTCCATAGAGTTTCTAGATCAGTGAACACTGCACGTGTTGGTTTTTTAGAACAAATCTCACTAGCAGTATGAGCTGAAGGTTTTTTCTTTTCATTTTTCAAGGAAGAGCATTAGAGGGTTGCCCCAAATCAAGATTTAAATGGGACAGGTTGCAGGAATTGAATTTTTTTCAAAGAGGGAACAAACACTCCATAGCCTGTTTCAGTTTTACTCTCACACCCAGGAAGAAAGGCTACTTTATGCTTCATTAATGCTTGGTGATCATTTTCGTTCCTTCCTTCACAGGGAACTGTTAGAGGATTTCACAAAAAAAAAAAGTTTACATATGTGAATAAATATTTAAGTGGAAGTGAAAACTGTGAGGAATATATAACACTTGAATCAATTCAGACTATATGGAGATTTGATTTTCTATACCTGTAACTTAGGTTACTTCAGAGCTTATCTTAAAAGCTTTAGGACCTGCAAAGCTGTCATCTTTAAAACACAGATTTAATTTTCCAAACTGAAGAAAATTGTGAAGGGCATTCTATTCGGCTGTTTTTGTGAAATAGAAAAAGTTCATGCTTCCCATCTGTTTCACTTACATTGAATGTGGTAGAATTGAACTTTGTAGAGAAGAGAAACAGGTTGGTCAAATTAGTGACATAACCTCCCAGTCTTCTGCTTCACTTGGTACCCACGCTGAAGAAACCTACTTGCTTACAGCCTTAGCTACTCCTCAAATTTAGGAAAGGATTTAGTTCAGGAATATAAGATTACTAGAACTCTTGGTAATGCAACATAGGTATCCAGCCCCTGACTGTGTAACCCAGAAGACAACATAAGCAATGAGGGTTATTTTCTTTGTCATTCTTTCTCCTCAGGAAGTCATCTTTGGGTTTTTGATACGGTAATAATGACCAACAAGAATTACTATAGGTTGTCCAAGCACTAATTTTAGCACAGTACACATGGTAATGACATTCATTTTTAACAATTCTGTGAGTCAGGTAATAGTGTTCTTATTTCATTTTCCATATGAGGAAACTGAGGCCCAGAGAGGTTAGCAGGCATTCAGACCCAGGCATTCTGAATCCAGAGCACATATTCTTAACCCCTCTGCTACAGAAGAGTTTATATTTAGAAAGAAGGTGAATTAAGTAGCTGTTTCTTAAGTGGAGACTTAGCAAGGAAAGGAAAGGAAAACTGTATGTAGATACTGATTAATGATATTACTTGTTGTTAGATTTTGTCTTAGTTGAGGACTCCCAATTGAACGTGAAAAAGAACAGTATTATGCTGTTGTGGGCAGTGGTGGCAGTGCAGGAGTAGGCTGGTTTTCTGAGGATAATAGGGATTTATTCATGTAATAAAAACTGGATGCCATTTGGTATTAGAGGTTTAGACTTCCTAGCTAGAAACACACAATGATAAGTGGAGAGATTTCTGAATGCTCTTTATTTTACTTATAATAATTGTCACTAACCATCAGGAGAGACTGCATTTATTTCTAGGGGGCAGCTAGTAAGAATGTAGCACAGTGCTCTAATGTCACCACCAGTTAACAAGAGGGCAGTATATCAGACTTACCCCAAGGTGAAAGTATGTGTGTTTTTAATTTTTTTTTTTTTTTTTGTACTAAAGGGTTGTAATTTTGGCTGAAGTTTAGAAGTTAAGCTTTATAAACTGGGTGTGTATAGTTGTGTGAGTCTGTGAGTGTGTAAGGTTAGCCTTGATTGCTCTAAAGTATGTAAAGGGACTTCAGTAAATGATCCGTTTGAGATTCTGTCTTTTTCTTGTGTTACCTTTAAGAGACCTTAATTATTTATTAATCCAATCTTTATTTGTATTAATGGTTAATTTAATGTCTCCCAAAGAGTTGACATGGACAGAATAGATGTGAGAATGCTGGGTTTTAGAAATTACCCCCAAATGTAGTGGCTTAAGACTAAATGATTTGTTTCTCATGACTATATAGGTCAACTGTGCCCAGCTGACTGGTTCTTCTGCCCACATGATATAGGCTGGAGTCAGATGGGCGGCTGTATTTAGCTGGGGCCTCAGCTGGAACTGGAATGCCCTTAATGGCTTCACTTCTGTGTCTGGCATTTAGCTGGAGTGGCCAGAATAACTAGGGGCTGGCCAGGTCTCCCATCATTCAGTAGCCTAGCCTGAGCTGCTTTACATAGTAGCTTGGCCCCAAATGGAAGCTGCTAGGTCTTTTAAGACACCTAGCACACAGCCACTTCCACAGCATTCTGTTGATCAAAGCAAGTTACAAAGATAGCCCAGATTCAGGGGAAGGAAAAATAGATTCCACCTCCCGATGGGAGGAATTGTTGGTGTCTGTCTTTGTAGACAGTCAACCAAAAACTCTTAATTAAATTCAGGTCTTACCTTTTATACTAACCAAACCTTCAGAGGTTTGCTGAGACCAACAGTGACCAAAGAAGAAGTTTGTGAAAGTGTCCTTGTAATTTCTACTCAGGATCAAGGGTGAGGAGATTGTGTGAGTAAACATGATAAGATATTTTACTAGTTATATAATAAATCCTACCCCCTTCACCATCTCCTTTGTTAATAGCCCTCTGCATAAAATGTTCATACGGAATGTTTTCTTCCGGTATTTGACACTCACAAAGCATGTTACATTCCCTTCATGTGGTAAGAACTTGATTTGACTGCTGAATTGGAAGCACAAAAAAAGAGTATTACTGAAGCCTTCACTTTAGTTGCTGTGAGCAGAAGTTGGGATTTCTTCTCCGTGACGTTCGGAGAAGTAGCGTGAGGTTGTCACTTGATCAGAGGGCGATTCAACGTGGCACTGCTACTGTTAAGGCTTGGAACCTCACTGGTGGCTTGTGGGAGTGTTGGGGTGAGGTCTTTGCATGTTCTCAGCAGCCACATGTATTGAATTTTATCAGCTGATGACTAACAGATCTCTGCACTGATGTGTATTTCTGTATGTGTTCCTCCAGACATCAGCCAGATTCTTGAACAGAGGATTCTAGTCTTTATACTAAGACTTCACCTTTTTCTGTGTGAACCTGTTTCTCCCAAAACAATTTTTAGTCATAAGTTTATCCTTATAAAACACTTATCAAATGTGTAGGATAGTGTGTGTGTGTGTGTGTGTGTGTGTGAGTGTGAGAGAGAGAGAGAGAGGAATGAAATATTAGCTTCCATATCAAGCCTCATTTCACTGATGGAGCTGAGTGTGAAACCAGAATTCAGTATGAAAATTCCTTAATAAGCTTCTACCTTCCAGAACTCCAGTCTGGGAATTTATACCAGCTTTTAGTGTGAAGACTTACATTTGCCCTGCGTTTTTATATTTAACATTTTTTGAGTTATGTTATTACCTTGAGATTGTTCTTTGAGGTAGGCTCTGTTTCACATAACCGAAACATTAAAATAAATGACCATAATATAACTGGACAATGTTACACTGTTGGAGGCATTTATACAGGAGGTGAGGGCATGAAATATAGCAGGCAGGCTCCTGGGAATGCAAGAGAAGTTTTCATGAATAACTTGGGATATACCCAGTGATCTTGCTTTCATTTTCTTAGTATCTGAAAAGAGGGATCCTCTTAGAAACCCAGTTTGCAGAGTGTGCATAGTATGCTGCTGTCTCCAGTAAGAAAAGAAGATAATACAGCATGGAAGCTCTGTCTTGGGTACCCTCCCCTCTCAAGCATACAGGAGAGAAGGGGATCATTGTAAAGAGTAAAAGAGTCTGCCATTATTAGAGGATGGAATTATTCTGTATCATGCATCTAATACATTTTTCTGGAATAGGAGTCTTGCAAACTCATAGACTTTTTGTAAAAATTCCACTGAAACCTCTACATTGTCGATTTCTTGAATATCATTGTTCTTGCCCTGTAGGCTGAAGGAGTAGCAGCTTTCCAGCTAAAGGAATACCTCTTTCTGAACTGTCAGTACTTACTCAGAAAAAGAGACTGTACTCTGAAACTACCAACTAAATTGAGTAGAGTGTTGGTAGAGAAGTAGATTCCCAAAAAAAGGAGAGCTAATTAAGGACAGCCAACATTAAGGTGCCAGTTAATACACACTCATTTGATACCGAATACCACCGAGGAAATTAACAGCAGAGTCCTAAGATACTTGCCTAGCCTCATTTGCAGTGGTTTGTTCAGTTTAGGTGAACAATGCATCTACCCTTACTATGCTACGTACTGCAGGGAGTGCAAAGGTAGTTAAGATCACTAAGGAGCCAGGATTCTGAGAGGGGGATTGAGAACTACATACAAGAAGACACTGGATAAAGCAGAATGTACTTAAGTACTGGTCTAAAGATGAGAGAGGTTAGTTACTATAGAGTGTGAGGAGAGACCAGAAATGGCTTTGGAGATGGCCCTTCAAAGCTCAGTTAGGCTTTAAACAGGAGAAGATGGGAAGAAAAGATAAGAGCTAGAGGAATTTTGACAAGAGTTCCAGTGAGGAGTGACTTAGGGGACCATGTTTGTGGTGGAAGCTGACAAGTGATGAGTGAAGAGAATGAGAGAGATGCCTAGCAATGTAGATTGGCCGAAGTCATTTAGGGTAGGGCTTTACTGCCTTGCTAGGGGATTTATAGAACTCAAAAATGGTGTGTGATTAGAAATATGATTTTGCTGCATTATCTAGTCTGGATTGGAGGACGTGGAGGCCCAGAGGCAGTTCTTTTAGGGATCCAGTAGAAGGTGCTGAGCACTAAATGAAGTCGATGGCTGTGGGCATGACGGGCGGTTGTAGAGAACAGTGTCAAATTGCAACCTTACTTGTTCTACCAGGATGTGGTGACTAATCACAAACAAGAAAACTTGTTCAGCCCCTTCGTTCAACCTGCCCTTGCTACTAATCTGCAGCGGTAAATAGTGAAGTGAGGTAACAGTTGAACTCTTCAGTTCACTTAGTAGAAATTTCTGTCCTAGTTGAGTGGATGAATTATCTGCAGCCCTAAACTGATGAATGTGCTCTTCTGAGGCCCATCAGAAGGTAATGAGATTTCAAAATTGAAAAGCATACAGACTCAGTTTGTTTTGTCTGAATTTTGGAGCTACTAGAACTTCCTATTGCATTGGTGATTTAAAAAAAAAAAAGCCCTCACTCTCCCTAACCTTTGTGCCAAATGTTTAGATATAATTTGTTTATATAGCATAAGGGAGGAATTTCTTCATTCTAAATGAAATGAGCAGCATCATTAGAAGTTCACGGGTTAACCCGACTTTAGTCCTGAGGAGGGTTTTGTAGGAAGTGAAAATCTGTTCAGCTGACCCCTTTGTGCCAGAATTGTACCTCAGCAGGAGGTAGTTGCAGCTGGAGGTGCTGAGGAAATGATTGCTGACACAGGGAGATTTCCATGTTACCTTTTACCACTGCAGCCAGAGATGTGTACTGCTGAACAAATAATTGAAGAAGTTGTGTGGTTTAGGTCATGTTGGAACTAGCAAAAATCTCTGAAATCTGCTCTTCTAGCATTGCTGTTATCAGTAATCGCAGGGAACTGTTTTACTGAGTTTCACACCAAACTTGATACCATCACAATTACATTTTGGATGTACTTGAGTTGCCTGTGTTTCAGCTAATAGTGTTATGTACTCCCTGGGAGATGATAATGCAACAAAACAGGTGGCTGGAGATAATTAGAATTTGAATGTGACTCTCGCTTTCCCATCTTTATGAAAATGAATGGGAAGAGAGGTCAATCACCACGAATAAACTGCATGTCAGCAAGCTCTGAGCAAGGTGCTGCCCTTAGAACACACTGTTGCTCTAGTAGACTGTTCTTGGATGTGTTTCCAGCTGTTATTAGGGGAGCAGTCTCCAGTTTGGGTGGGAGTGTCTCAGCCTGAATCGTTTGTCCTATCTTTTGTATTGGTTTTATTTCTTCAATTAATGGTTTGAGTTGTTAAATGAACTGGAGAGTGAAGCAACACCCTGTTATCTTCTTGTCATCTTTGTCTTAGCCCAGTGCAGTGCTGCCTGTAGGCATGTAGCAAAGTAAGCTTGTGCATGTTTTTAAATGGCCCTGTGGAGTGGAAAGCAACCTGTCAGCATGCAAATGAGGCTGAATTGTATGTTCTTGACACCCTTGCAAAAATCTTGTATTTGGAATCTTTTAGCTTCAGAATTGACCAGAGGGTGGTGCGCCCCACACCGGAAGCAGCACTTCTTTATGTCTGCAGCATCAGTATCTCTGTTACGTGCCTGACCAGTCCAGATTTCGTAGTGTTGCTCTAGTATCAGGTTTCATTAGTTTTCTGGTCATGTTCTACTAATAGCCAGATGGTGTAGGGATATGTTTTTCCTTTACTTAATTTATCCAGATTTGATTATCCATATTTTACAGGGTTTTTAATTTTGAAAAATAATTAGTAGAAGACTGATTAAGTAGAGATACATATCTGGGTGTTTGTCGTATTTAAATACATGAATAGCAGATATGACATGTCCAGGATTGCTAGGTATTTGAATTTGGAGAGGGAGTTATTACTCTCCTCTGTACGCTCTTTGGCATTTTTAGGAGTTCCTGTCTTATAACGTGTCATAAAACTTATATTTGGAGGAGATAACTGAAAAGTTACCAAATACTGGTGGTTTTGGATATTCAGAAGTCCTTTATGGATTTTGAAAGCTAAAAATGAAAGTTAAGGAGTTATGCCTATCTTAATGTTTTACTTTTTTGTGCTTTTTCCTATTGTTTTGGTTTCTAGGAATTGGTAGCCATCCAAATGGCTCCTAGATGGCTCTGCACCCTATTAAAACGGTAGTATTTGCTTTTAAATTTTCAGTGTACCTGGTTCTTAACTATTAGGTCCTTCCTTGGACCAGTTCATTTTAAATTATTGGGTCTTCTCGGGCATAGGATTAGCAAGGCTAAAATGGTGAGTAATATATTTGAGGCTTGCAAAAGATTCAGGGGTGGAAGGACAGAATTTCTGATTGAATTGTGCTTTATACTTGGGCTTGCAGGAATTGTGGGAGGCACCTCAGTGAAGAAATGGACCAGTGTGTATAATCATGGAATCTCCTTGCTGACAATCACCACCTGCTCTCCTTGATAAGTGAGAGAGAGTAGTCAGGGGAGAAGGAAAAGAGGTCAACATGAAGCTAAAGCAGCGAGTCGTGCTGTTAGCAATTCTCCTTGTCATCTTTATCTTCACCAAAGTTTTCCTGATTGACAACTTAGATACGTCAGCTGCCAACCGGGAGGACCAGAGGGCCTTTCACCGAATGATGGCTGGCTTGCGGGTAGAGCTGGTGTCCAAGCTGGACCACACCTTGCAGTCTCCCTGGGAGATTGCAGCCCAGTGGGTGGTTCCCCGGGAAGTGTACCCTGAAGAGACACCAGAGCTGGGGGCAATCATGCATGCCATGGCCACCAAGAAAATCATTAAAGCTGATGTAGGTTATAAAGGGACACAACTGAAAGCCTTACTGATACTTGAAGGAGGACAGAAAGTTGTCTTCAAACCTAAGCGGTAAGTCTTCATCTTGAAGTTATCTGTGCTATTTAGTTGTAACTTGGTATTTATATGAGTGCTCATCTCCCTCTCTTGGTATTCTCTTCAGTAAAATGGGAAGGAGAGACTAGAAGATCTCTGAAGTCTCTTCTAGCTCTTAATGTTCCATGATTCTTTGAGTAAGGGAAATTTATAGGAATATGTTTTGGTTCAATATTAGATGGCACATTTTACAATTAGAGCTATCCTTGATTCTGAAATTTGTCAGGTATCTACTATGTGCCAGATGTTAGAGATACAAAATGAATTGGTTAGGAAATAAGCAACTTGCCACCATAAGTGTACAATTAAAGACTGGGCAACCACATGTCAGGGACACTGTGGAGTAGGAGTTGCCCAGAGTTGGAGTAGGTTTTGGATGGGTGACTTAAGTCCTTTTTAGCACTAAAGCCGTGATTCTTTCACTTGAGCTTTGGTTTTGTTTTAATTAATAGGCTTTATTTTATTTTTTAAGCAATTTTAGGTTTACAGAAAAATCAAGGGGAAAGTACAGAAAGTTCCTGTGTACCCCCTCTCTTCCCCAGTCTCTCCAGTTATTAACATCTTCCCCTCTCTTCCCCAGTCTCTCCAGTTATTAACATCTTCCATCAAATTAGTACATTTGTTACAGTTGATGAGCCAATATTAATTTATTAACTAAAGTCCATAATTTACATTAAGTTCACTCTTCATGCTGTACATTCTGTGAGAGTTTTAATAAACTTATAATGACAAGTATTCACCATTACAGTATCATACAGAATAGCTTCCCTGGCCTCAGCGTCCCCTGTGTTCTATCTATTCATCCTTCCCTTCCTCCCCCTGAACCCCTGGCAACCCCTAATCTTTCTACTGTCTCCATGGTTTTGCCTTTTCCAGAACGCCATATAGTCGGAATCATACCTTTTGTAACCTTTTCAGATTGGCTTCTCTCTGTGTCTTAAGGTTCCTCCATGTCTTTTTGTGGCTTGATAGCTTTTTTTTTTTTTTTTTTGCTAAATAATATTCCATTGTATAGCTGTATCACAGTTTGTTTATCCATTCACCTACTCAAGGTCACCTTGGTTGCTTCCAAGTTTTGGCAGTTATGAATAAAGCTGCTATAAACATTCATGTGCAGGATTTGTGTAGATGTAAGTTCTTAGTTCATTTGGGTAAATACCAAGGAGCACAATTGCTGGATCATATGGTAAGAGAATGTTTAATTTTGTAGGAAACTGCCAGTCTGTCTTCCAAAGTAGCTGTACCGTTTTACATTCCCATCAGCAGTGAATGAGAGTTCTTGTTATTCCACATCCTCAACAGCATTTGGTGTTGTCAGTGTTTTGGATTTTGGTCATTCTAATATGTGTGTAGTGATATCTCGTTGTTGTTTCTTTTACCTGTTTTAAGCAGAGAACTGGGCCATTTTAGTTGCCTCAGTCCAAATTTGAACTAGAGAGGGCTAGATCATATGTTGTTAGACAGTGATCCCTTTGGACTTTTCTAAGGATCTACAGAGATAATTCGTGTGGCCATTCTATAGTATAATTAATTTTTTTAAAGTTTTCTGTTTGTATATGAATTTGAAATAGGTTAACATGATGGTGATTTATATTCTTTTGACAGGAATTAGTTACTAGTGGGTTTTCTCAAAATTTTTAATGTCTAAAATTTTCTGTGTACTAAACATTTTTTTCATTCCTCAGTAGAGCTTTTGAGAAAATTATAACGCATAACTTTGGGTCTCTTGCTGGAGTGGGAGAAGAAATATGGGGTGAAGGGGTGCAAAAACCAACTGTGACCAGAGTAGTTGGCTTAGCTCCCTTCATGACCCATATATCAGTAGATAATAGGCAAGCAGAGAGCTAATATTATTGGAATTCCAGAAGTGGAAGGGATCTGCATTTGCCTGGAACTGGGAAGTATGGTGTGTGGAAGATGTGGAAATTAGGAAAGTTTTAAAATGCAGTACACTTTTGGAGAATAGAAAGTCTGATTGTCAGGTAATGAGGAAAAAGCATAGTTATGTGGGCCTTGGATCTAATTTCTGTTGCATACACACCATTTGCCAGGCATTACACTAAGTACTTTTGTATCTGTTAATGCTTTTAACCTTCATCACAACTGTGGGCAGTTACAGTTCTTATTTCCAGAGTAAGAAACTGAGACTTAGAAAGAATAACTTGAGAAAGAATAACTTGACAAGATCACCCTGCAGTAACTAATGGAGCTGTCAGAGTGTGAGCAACTTGTGTTCTGCCACACACGTGTGATTCTCTTAAATTTGTTTGCCTTCCTGTAAGAGAGATAACATGGATCACCCATCATCAAAAATTTGCTACTTTCCTTTTGAGATATGATCTTTGACCCCTTGATTTGTAGCCTGAGAGATTGCAGCATAAGCAGAGTGATGGAAAGAAGACAAACTAAAAACAAAAATTAAATTCATGTAAAAAGAGATGAGTTGCAGGCATTTTGTGTTTAAATAAAAGGATACCCTCTCCACACCCACTATTTGTACACTAAGAATTGAAGGTGAGATGGGACAGCAGGAAGTGTTAGAAGGCAGATATTACTGATGGTGTGCAACATTAGTATTAGTCCAGGTGCTTTGCAGATAGGACTGGGGTATTCAGACAAAGCATAACTGGAGGGAGGAAGAGGCCAGACTGGTGACTAGTGGACGTGGCAGCAGATAAATGCATAAGCTAACCTTAGTCACTGTTGCTTTATCTCATATCTCTTACTACCACTGCAGCCTTCCCATTACTTTCCTCTTCCAGACCATCCTGAAATCCACTTTCATTCTTCTCCCAAATACCCATATAATCACTGTGCTCCCCAACTTTAAAACATCCAGGGATTCCCATTGCTCACCAGACAAAACCCAGCCTGCACAGCCTAGTGACCAGCCCCTCACAGCCTGGTCCTCCTCTCTACACCCAGCTCTTTATTCCTGTCAGTGCGGCCCCTTCCTCCCCCATCACCTTCTGAAGAGCCCTTGTCTACGCCCAGCTCCACAGATGCTCATGCCCCACCTCCCGCAAGCTGTCAAGCCCCTGCAGTAGGTGATAGCGCTCTAGTCACTGCACACACTGACCTGGGCTGATTACACCTGGCACTCTCCTGGGGTGGGGAAAGTGGGTGCACATTTAAGTGCTTGTAGAAATTGACTCCAGCCCCCAGACACCCAGCAAATTGCTATTCTGACCCTGCGGGCCTCTGAGACTATATAGTCCCAGTGTAAGTGCAAATTAATGTTCTTGGTCACATTCTGATGTCCTTCACCAGAAGGATAGGAGTGATTTATTGGCAGTTACTGTATGAATTTTGCTGCTCTGTCAGTGACTTAAGATGGATTGCTGTGTTGAGAGGAGGATCCAAGACCTTTCTGCTAAATCGAGACGTGCACCTTTCTTTAACAGCCGCTTGTGGTTCAGCATTTCTGGAGCCTGGTTGTCCATGTCCTCCTGCCAGAGATGGAAGATTTGTATAGTATATGAAATATATAGGAATACAGTGATGCCTTTATTTGCACATTTTTCTTTATTACATTATTATAAAAGTGATTTTTTTCAGTATATTGGGTTGGCCAAAAAGTTAATGGGGCTTTAAGTAAGAAAAGACATTTTTCACTTTCACGAAGATCTTTATTGAACAACGTGTTCACTAACTGAACGAACTTTTTGGCCAACCCAATAGCTGTATTCTTTCTGGAAGTAAATTGATTTTCACAGGCAAAAACTGCAGTTACGGTGGGAAAGGAACAAGACGGCAAGGGCCTGGGGGTGGGTAGAAGTCAGTGACTGATCTTAGGAAGTGCTGAAAGGGACCTTGGAGATCAGCTAGTCCAACTACTCATTTTACAGCTGGGGAAAATGAGATCCAGAGTTCTGACTTTCCGTATTTCTCATAACCAAAGCATGAACTAAGGATTCAGACCTTTGGACTCCAATGCAGTTCTTTCATTTTGATTCTTCTTCCTTTCCCTTTTCCTTCCCTCCCTGTTTCTCCAGCCTACTCCCAAAGTTCCTGGATTTTTCTAGGGTTTTACATTTCACTCGAAGCAGCCTTTCCATGTACTGGAAAGTTTTCTAATGTTTCACTAAAGGAGTGGACTGCACATCTCTACACATCTTCCTGTGGCTCCTCTGGAGTCCTGAGAAATAAGGTATTCAAGGACTGTCACCCAGCTTTATGGACAGCCTGCAGCTGTAGTGGAGAGAGAAGTGCTTGAATAGTGTCAGCTTTTGCTGCAGTCCTGTTTAAAAACTGAGACTTTTAATTTGGAGGTAACAGGTGTAATCCTTGGCAGCCTAAATGATGCTTTGACAATAGAAACAAAAAAATACGTTTGAGTATATTGACCATGCTAAGAAGAAACTGGTGTCCAACCAGGTGGTTTTGCATGACTGTCTTCTAACATAAATGTTTCATCACTTTGATTTGAAAATGTGTTTGGTGGACATGGTTTTACTTTGTATTCTGTGGTCATTTATGTTGAAGGTCACTGCCTTGTATAGTACCGTTTCTCACTTCCCCATGGCCTTTTCAGCATTGGAGATCCAAGTGTCCTTAGTGGGGTGGCTCCTCTTCACGTCATTCTCAACTTATTTCTGTCTTGAAAAGCCTGATAGGTCTCCTTTTGATTCAGGAAATGCAGGTGAACAGTAGAGGTCATAGGTGAATTGTGTCTAGTTCTTCCCATTAACAGGGAAGGCAAATGTACCTTTGCCTCCTTGTTAACAAAAACAGAGGCATATCTGGACCATTTTTTTCCCCAAGAAATTTAAACTTCTCTAATAAGCCTTGCCATAGCCATTCTGGTAAGCTTTGCCGTATTTTCCTTTTACTTCAGCTTAGTCTAATAAACATTTCAGTAGACATTTATTAAGCACCAACTGTAGGCTTAACACTGTGCTGAAGATACAAAGATGGTCCTCACCTTCCAGAAAAGTACCTTATAGTTTTACTTAAGCTACATTGAAAGTCTTCTAGAGGGGTAAAAATAACATCTGTGTTTTATTCATAGAATGATTGCAGAGGTAGATGTATAATTCTAGTTTTCTTCTCCACTTCATCTTCACCACATCAACCAGTGATCTATGCTAATCCATGACTGTTCTCAGGATTGACAGAGAAGTTTTCTAGAGCAAAATCAGGCTTGCAAATTTCTATTCTGCCTCTTGTGCTGTCGCCTCTGGTACTGACATAATTCATGTCTGCATCTGTGCTTCCCATTCACTCTGCAGGTATAACCGAGACTATGTGGTAGAAGGGGAACCATATGCTGGTTATGATAGACACAATGCAGAGGTAGCAGCCTTTCATTTGGACAGGTATGTGTAATCACAGTGGGTTACATTCGTTTTGTTTCCTTTTGGAAATATCTTAGAGAGGACTTGTGGACTCCTTTCAAAGGAATGTAATAAAAAAATGAAATCTAATAACTTTAACTTGTTACCTACTTTAGATAACTGATTAATTCCATTAAATTTGTATGAGTTCCTCATTATTTGGGTGGTACTAGGAATACCAAAGTAAATGTCTTAACTCCAGGCTTTTTTAGGTCATTTCATTCTGTTATGCCCTCTCTCATTAGCATGAGTGAAGATGTTCTTGGTAAATAAAATGGCAGGAAGAAGGCCAGAGTTTGAATTCAAGTCCCTAAATTGAACTGGCCATTAATTGGGCCTGGCAGTCCTGATTTTTGTTTTGTTTTGATCTTGTTTTAAATAATACTCACTTATCCTCATATGCTAGAAACATATAGCATGACATATATGTGAATTTTATTGTCCTTTATACAAAATATGCACAGCTTCAATAACCAGGATAATTCTAAGAGAAAAATAGATGCGAATTCTAAATGTATAAGTTAACTAGGAAAATTAATACTTTTTTAGCAAGTTACTAGTCAGGATCCTTGTAACTGAATTGTCTAGTACCCCAGTTGCTCCTCTGATCAGCTCTTTAATCAGGGCATATTGGTAGACTTTAAAAGAAATTATTCACAATATTTTTGAAATGAATCTATAAGGAAACCAGAAGAAAATAAAGATGAATTTTTGTCTTTTTTCTGGATTAGGAAGGATTTTCTAAGCATAAAAGCAATAATTTAAAAATCACAAAGAAAAAACTCAATAGATTCAACTAAATTAAAAAAAAATTAACTCATATGTCAAGAAACATCAAACAAAATTTGAAAGCAAACAAACTTAGGAGGAAAATACTTGAATCTAATATAATCTAAGCATTAATAACCTTAATATATAAATGTTTAGAAAATCTTATACATGCTCTAAAACGCTAGTAGAAAATGGTCTAAGAACACAGTTGGTTGAATAGAAATTATTGATTGCTAATAAATATGACAGAGGGAGTTCATCTTCACCAGTAATAAAAAAAAAATCCAGGGAATTCCCTTGTGGTCCAGTGGTTCAGACTCCGCACTGTCACTGCTGTGGGCCAGGGTTCAGTCCCTGGTCAGGGAACTAAGATCCCACAAGCCACGCAGTGTGGCCAAAACAAACAAAAAAATCCAACTGAAACAATGGGATACTATTTTCTCCTACTGAAAATAGCAAAGATTAGAAAAAAGATAATACTTTATTGGCAGGAATACATTGACATTTGTATACTGCTTCTGTCATTGTTAATTGGTTCAGTCATTCTTTTAAGAACTCCGGCATTATGTATCAAAAACCTTAATGTTCATACCCTTTGAATGAGTAACTACCTTTTTATGCAAACATCCCAGATACTTCTAGGAAGTACCCTAGAGAATCAGAAATTCAAAGATACATATACCAAGATCTTAGCTAGTAGCATTTTCAGTAGTGAAAATATGGAAGCAATCTAAACATCTATTGAAAGGGAAGAATTAAATAAATGTTTGTTCACAATACCATGAATTTTCACTGCCTCTTCTAAGGCCTAGTGGGAAGGAGTTGGATAAATCCTACTCATCACTTAATTGCACATTAGAATCAGTCTTTCCAAGACCTCATTTGTTTCCTTATTTTCTTCATCCCTAAACCCCTTCCTGTTTCCCTGTTGATGGACACCAGCAGTTCATGAAGATCTTTTTCCCATATCCATACCAATATTTTATATTATCCAACATACTAATTTTAGTTAATCTAATATATGTAGAGTGGTATCTCATTATTATTTTATATTCCCCCAATTATGGGCAGAGATTAGTACCTCCTTTTCACAGCACAACACCTGTTTGTTAACTTAGAGTGAAGTGGTCTTTGTATAGAAATTATTACTTTTGATGTTAATTAAATATAATCATGTTTCTATTTATTTATTTATTTATTTTTGTGGCCTCGCCACACAGCATGCGGGATCCTAGTTCCCTGACCAGCGATCTAATCTGTGCCCCTTGCAGTGGAAGCACCAAGTATTAACCACTGGACTGCCAGGGAAGTCCCTATAATGTTTCAATTTATCACCTGTGCTTTGGGGGTCTTGTATTTTAAAGCCCTTCCCTCCCTCAAAGTCTGAAAGATATTCTCTGGCCAGTCCCCCTACCCCTTTTGTTAACTGCCCCATCCAAGCTCAGGTGCCACTGGACATGGCTTCCCAGCACTAAGTGGCTGCTGTTCTTTGAAGGTCTGACAACAGTCAATGGGGAGAAAAAAATACTTCCCCACTTTTTTTCCCACCTTATACTTTTCTGCTCTGGGTTGCTATTTCTCCATTACATTAGGATTTAACCACCTCCTCTGGCCTCAGGAAGTTCTCTCATTTTTTATGTTATTTTGACATCTATTGATCTCCTTTTGTGGCTTTTCTAAAAATGAGTTTAGGACAGAGTCAGTCAGCAGCCCTGAACAATGGATTATTTATTGCACAGTCATTTTTTTTTTTAACATCTTTATTGGAGTATAATTGCTTTACAATGGTGTGTTAGTTTCTGCTTTATAACAAAATGAATCAGTTATACATATACATACGCCCCATATGCACAGTCATTTTTAAAGGCTTTTTTAATAACATGAGAAAAGGCTCATGATACAATGGTGAGTGAAAAGCAGGAGACAGAAGTGCATATAGCATAATCTCAATTGTGTATATACACACAAAGAGTGAGTATGTGTTTATATATACATGTGAAGGAAAAAATGGTCTTATGCCGAAATGGTAGTAGTTACTTCTCGGTTGTGGAATTATGGATGATTTTAATTTTCTTCCATAAATTTCTGTGTGTTCCAAATCCTGCCCCTCCAACTTTTCTTCAGCGAGTGTGTATTTTTTAGCCAGAAAATTTCCTTTTTTAAAAAAAATGATGGTGCTCAACGATAAGGTTGGACTTCTAGACCATTAGAAGTATCTTCAAATGTATCTATATTTAAGTTGTCCTATGAGTTTATCCTTTTAGATTAATCTGTATAGTTTTCTGTCAGTGTTTTATGTAAAGGTTTGAAGCCCTGTATGGGTTTAAGCCCAATTTTTTTTTAATGCTTTGTTAAATTTTAAAATTTTATTATGAAAAATTTCTAACAGACATAGAAAAAATAGTATAGTGAACCCATATACCCACTCCCTAGGTTTAACAATTGCTCACGTTTTGCTAGATTTGTCTTACATAAATTATTTACATCTTGATATTAAATTCATAAATGTATGTACGCTAAAAAATACTTACCAGCAATCAGCAATACCTTTACACACCTAACATGATTAACCATTATTTTTAAGACTACTGTTTAGGGAATTCCCCGGCAGTCCTGTGCTTAGTGGTTAAGACTCCACGCTCTCACTGCCAGGGGCCCAGTTCGATCCCTGGTTGGGGAACTAATATCCCACAAGCTGCACAACGCAGCCAAAAAAAAAAAAAAAGACTACTGTTTAAAATACATCCACAAAGATTTTTCTCTTCTGTTCAACCTTCCAAACCAGGATTCTGGGTTTCCGCCGAGCCCCCTTGGTGGTTGGCAGATTTGTTAATCTGCGGACAGAGATCAAGCCTGTTGCCACGGAGCAGCTCTTGAGCACCTTCCTAACCATAGGTAAGGAGGTTATAGAGGACGTTTAGGTAAGGGAATAGTTAATAAATTAAATGGGGCATCATTGAGCAAGCTGGCTCATGACTTTTAGGAACTGAAGAACTCAAGAGACTACAAAAGCAAATCAGGCAACTTGTTCTCAGATTACTGGGGGAAATAGATCTAAAGGTGGATGGCAGGAAATTGAAAGTTTTCCCTAATGCACGCTTTGTGTGTCTGTGAAGTAGGAAGTGAGGTCATTTACGATAGTGTAATTAGGGGATAACTTTATTTCCTTCTGCTTGATCTTAAACTAAATCTCAAACTCAAAATTTGGTCTAAATCAGTTATTGTCTGTGTATCATTGCCTTGGTGGTTTTTTTCATACTCCTGTACTTTCTTGGGAACTGTTTCCTGTCTCCTGAGAATTGAGCAAACCTTAAGGCAACTCGATAAGAGGGTCAGAAATTCCCTTGTAGGGTTGCCCTTGGGCCTGGAAGATCACCACTGCCTCCTCCTACTCTGCAAAGGTTAGCCTATGTAACTCTTTGTGTGTGGAACTGACTGCCATCCCTCTGGCCTCTGTTCTCCATTGTCACACTCTGAGGTAAGGGGTCTGGGCTAGAATTCTCACTCCTGTTCTCCTTGCAGACATAGTGAGAATGGGAGGAATTCAGAGGTGCTGTGGTCTCTTGTCTGAGCCTCTTCAGGGTGCCATTTTCAATGACACAGTACTCTGCGTTGATATGACTGTTGAAATAGACATTGCAAGATGAACTTCAACTTGCTTTGCCAGAGCGAATGGATTTACATTTATAATGAGGTGAAACTGAATATTTAAAGCACTTTTGACAGATTCACCATTCAGAATTTAAACTTATCAGGCTAGGGCTCTGCTGTTCTTACAAATAACCAAAAGCATACAGTGTCACTGATTTGTTTCATATATTTTCTAATCACTTCTGCTTGTCCAATTTTATGCTTAGGCAAACATGCATTCCTGATGGATGAGAAGAATAGGCCCGCTATCTAGAGACTCATAGAAGGTTAACTCTCATATATTGTGCAAGGTGCGGGGGAAGGGAGAGGCCAGAAAAAGGTTTGTAGAGGAGGTTATTAACACTTGGGCTGAGTATTGAAGAATCCGTAGACGCTACCCAGGCAGCAAAGAGGGAAGGGCATTGGGCAAAATAACAGGAAGTATAATGGAAATGAGGGCACAAAGACCTGAAAGTACAAAGGACTGGTACATTTAGAGAAAAGCTTCTGGATACACTCTACAGCATAGGGCAGTGTCTTAGTTTGGCTGCTATAACAAGATATCATGGACTGTGTGGCTTAAACAATGGGGATTTATTTTTCACAGTTCTGGATACTGGAAGTCCAAGATCAGGGTGCCACCATGGTTGGGTTCTGGTGAAAGCCCTCTTTGTGATTCACAGGCAGCAGTCTTCTTCCTGTATCCTCACATTGCAGAGAAAGAATGAAAGAGGAATCATCTCTGTCATGTCTCTTCTTATAAACGCACTAATCCCATCATGAGGACTCCTCCCCAAAATCCCACCTCCAAATACCACCATATGGGGGCTTCACCGTGTGAATTCTAGGGAGTCATGAACATTCAGTCCATAGCAGGCAGGTAGAGGGATTGGCTGGAGATAGGTTTTAAATAATGAGCTGACCTTAGCACAATTTTTAAAATGTATTACTAGATAACTTGGTATAATGATAACTAAATTTTGTATAGCCCTTGCAACTTGACAAAGCACTTTCACACAGTTACCTTATTTAATCCTCTTGACAAAAGAGTGCAATAAGTAGGGGAGATTTATCCACATTTCAGACCTGAGAAAGAGGTTTAAAAGAGTTAAATGACTTTCCCAAAGTCACAAAGCTACTAACTGTTAGCCAGGATTCAAACCCAGATTTTGAGACTAAAATATTTGATCTGCTTATATTCTTCTACATTCATTCATTTATTTATTGAACAAAATTTTGTTTCACTCTGTGTGGCAGGCTCTGAACTAGGTGTTGAATATACAAAAATGAATGACACCTTCCTGCCTTCAAGGAGCTTTATCTAGTGGGGGAGCCAGACATATACAGAGGGCCTGTGGGAATGTGAAGGGGAAGAGGAGGGGGTCTAGAAGTTAGGGCTGGAGTGATAGTTTCAACCAAGTCTTAGAGGGAGAATAGCAATCCTGCAGGAAGATACAGTGGGAAAGAACACCCTAGGTTTGGAAAAGGACTCTTTAACCTTTTTTTGTGCAAGTGACTCCTTTGGCAGTCTAGAGAAGTTTCTGGATCCTTTCTCAAAATAATGTTTTTAAATACATAAATTAAAATACATAGACTTATAAACAAAACTAATAATATTGAAGTATATATTTTTTAACCTAAAATTACAAAAAGCTAATTTGTGATAGAGTAACATGTGCTTCGTTATTTACACATTAAATAACAAGATTTAGAGTGATCTAGTAACTACCATAATTTCGGACCATAAATATAAATGATACTTTGCAGTATCTGCAACAATGCTAATATATGAAAATTTTATTGATTTCTTCTGTTGAGAAAGTTACAGGTAACGCTAATACTATGGTTTGCTGCCTACCATCATAACTGAAGGAAATGCTAAGTTTCAGGTAGAAGTTAGTGAAAATAAAAATGTAATTTTGTTTCCAACCAGTTCACAGGCTCCCTGAGTTAACCCTGTTCTAGGTGGAGGACAGAGCAGAGACAACAGTGACAAGAAGTGAGAGAAGAGCATGGCAAGCTCAGGAGACTGTGTAGTTGAGCTGAAGTAAAGATTTTCTCCTTAGGCACTGGGAGGCCATGGAAAAGAGTTTGAATGTGGAAAGATCAGATTTGAGTTTTAGAAAACTAATTGTAGCAGCGTTGTGGAGGATGAATTGGGAAGGGCAAGCTGAGATGAGAGCCCTTGGGGGCTGTTGTTGTAAATGCACATGCAGTGAGTCCAAACTAAAACCTGGACATCTAGGGGATACTCAAGAATTGGAATGGAAGGAATTTGGTGAACATTTGGGCTGAGTGAGACAATTGAGAGAGAGGAAAAAGTTAAAAATGACTCCTAAATTTCTGGATTGGATGACTAAGTGTATAATGAAGCTGTTAGCTATCTTAGGAATATATAGAAAGGAGCAGACTTAGGGAGATGGAGCAGAGGAAGATAATGAATTTAATTTTGGATATTTTGTTTCCTTGTGTAAAATAATAAATAGATATATTGGTTTCTGTCCCCAGTTCCTGACACACAGCTCCTAAAACCCTTGTAAATTCCTAAGTGATAGGAACACTAGGAGCATATCTTATTCTATTGAGGTGATTCTGGGTTGGTTCCTGGATGCCTCCTGGATGGAAGCTGTTCACCAGAAAGACCAAGCCATAATTAGAAGCTTGGAATTTTCAGCCCCGTACCCTTGCCCCTTCTCCAGAGAGGGGAGAGGAGCTGGAAATAACTGATCATGGCTGGAGTTACTAATTGATCTTGCCTACGTAAGGAAGCCTCTATAAAAATTCCGATAGTACGGGGTTCGAGGAACTTTACTGGTTGGTGAACCAAAAGTTTCCACGTGCCACCATGCCAGGCCCCAAACTCCGCAAAGACAGAAGCTTCTTTGTTCAGGACCTTGACCTATGTATCTCTTCATCGGCTCTTGGTTGATGTCCTTTGTAATAAACCAGTAATCTAGGGAGTAAACTGGTTTCCCGAGACCTGTGAGCCGCCCTAGCAAATTTTTTTTTTATTGAGGTATAATTGTACAACATTATGTTAGTTTCAGATGTACAGCATAATGATTCAGTGTTTGTACATATTGTGAAATGATCACCACAATAAGTCTAGTTAACAAACATCACCATATATAGGTACAGAATTTTTTTTTTTCTCGTGAGGAGAACTTTTGAGATTTGTTCACTTAGCAACTTTCAAATATGCAGTACAGTATTATTTACCATAGTCACCATCCTGATGACTTATTTTATAACTGGACGTTTGTACCTTTTGACTCCCTTCACCCATTTCTCCCACCCCCCGACCCCCCAGCCTCTGGCAACCACCCATCTGTTCTCAGTATCTGTGAGCTTGGGTTTGTTTTGTTTCGTTTTGTTTTAGATTCTGTAAGTGAGATCATACAGTAGTTCTCTTTCTCTGACTTATTTCACTTAGTGTAATGCCCTCAAGGGCCATCAGTGTTGTTGCAAATGGCAAGATTTTATTCTTTTTTATGGCTGAGTAATATTCCATTGTATATATACCACATTTTTTTTTCGTTATCCATTCATACATTGATGAGTACTTAGGTTGTTTCCATACCTTGGATATTGTAAATAGTACTGCAGTGAATATGGGGGTGCAGATATCTTTTTGATTTAGTGTTTTTGTTTTCTTCAGATAAATACCTAGAAGTAGAATTGCTGGATCATATGGCAGTTCTATTTTTAATTTTTTGAGGAACCTCCATACTGTTTTCCACAGTGGCTGCACCAATTTACGTTCCCACCAGTGATGCACAAGGGTTCCCTTTTCTCCGCAGCCTTACCAACACTGGTTATTTCTTGTCTCTGATGATAGCCATTCTAACAGGTATGAGGTGATGTCTCATTGTGGTTTGATTTACATTTCCCTTGTGATTAGTGATGTTGAGCACCTTTTCATGTATCTGTTGGCCACTTGTATGTCTTCTTTGGAAAAATGTCTATTCAGGTCTTCTGCTCATTTTTTAATAGGATTATTTTTTTGCTATTGAGTTGTATGAGTTCTTTATATATTTTGGATACTAACTGCTTATCAGATATACGATTTGTAAATATTTTCTCCCATTCAGTAGGTTGTCTTGTTTTGTTGATGGTTTCCTTTGCTGTGCAGAAGCTTTTTGGTTTGATGTAGTCCCACTTGTTTATTTTTGCTTTTGTTGCCTTTGCTTTTGGTGTTAAATCCAAAAAATAATTGCCAAGACCAATGTCAAGGAACTCACCGCATATGTTTTCTTCTAGGAGTTTTATGGTGTCAGGTCTTAAGTTCAAGTCTTTAATCCATTTTGAGTTAATTTTTGTATATGTTATAAAATAGTTGTCCAGTTTCATTCTTTTGCATGTGACTGCCCAGTTTTCCCAACACCATTTATTGAAGAGACTGTCCTCTCCCTGTTGTATATTCTTTACCCTAGCAAATTAATCAAACCCAAACAGGGGCTCATAGGAACCTCTAATTTATAGCCAGCTGGTCAGAAGCACAGGTGACAACCTGTACTTGCAATTGGCATCTGAAGTGGAGGGCAGTCCTATGGGACTGAGCCCTTAACCTGTGGAGTCTGATGCTATCTCCGGGTAGATAGTGTCAGAATTAAGTTAAATTTTAGGACACCCAGCTGGTGTCCAACAATTGCTTGGTGGTGGGGGAAAACCCACACACAGTGAAACTGGGTGCAGAATCTCATCTTGACAGGAACATCCAGGAGTAAATGTTGACTAGTTATTTCAGAGCTAAAATCTGTAGCTTAGGCAAGAAGTGTGGGCTGGAGCTATAGATTTTATTATCATATGTGGTAGTTCATCCAAGGACAGCATGGAGATCGAGGTCATCAGAAAACCAGTTTTAAAAGTTTGGCGCATCCAGGAAATAGTGAAAGATTCAGAGCCTCAGGTTCATGGCTATAAAACCGGAATATTGAGGTCTGGAAAGGTAGATTGGAACCAGATTATTCATAATTAATAGTTGGCATTGATTGGTCTCTGACAATGTGTCAGGCACTGTGCTGAGCATTACTGGGGATTGTCTCTTTCACTCTTCACAACCCAAGGGCGGAAGAACTGTTATATTATCTCCGTTTTACAGAGGGAGCTTAGATAGGTGAAATTACATGCCCAACATCTTGCAGTCTAATGACTATTTAGAGTCTATATTTTGATCCCACAAACCTGACCTTAGATTGCACTTTTAGCCAGTACACCTGACTCCATTCGGTTATAAAGGGTCTTATTTACCAAACTCAGAAGTTTGGATTTTGTC
The DNA here is from genome assembly GCF_028023285.1 of Balaenoptera ricei. Taxonomy (NCBI): domain Eukaryota; kingdom Metazoa; phylum Chordata; class Mammalia; order Artiodactyla; family Balaenopteridae; genus Balaenoptera; species Balaenoptera ricei. The sequence continues at coordinate 141,799,617 of NC_082639.1, forward strand.
ACATAGGCAACAGGTTTCCTACACCAAGCAATGTTTTGTTTTGTTTTGTTTTTTTATGTTTTTTGAATCAGTAATACATTCCCACAACTCACAATTTTTAAAAAATACCGAAAGGACTACAGTGAAAAGCTTTCCTCTCATCCGACCATTCCTTCTCCCTCCTCCTAGTGGTAATCTCTATTAGTAATTTCTTTATGTCCTTTTTGTATGAAATATGAATATATATTTTTATTTAACTCTACTATTTTATACAACATATGTCATACTGTACATACTACTGCATCTTATTCTTTTATGTAATACATCTTGGAAATCTTTCTATTATCTCATGTAAAGAGTTTCTTCTTTTTTTTTTTTATTTTAACCAGCTACAGCATGCTCCATTGCATGGATCTACCATAATTCATTTAACCAGGCCCTTGTTGGACATAAAAGTTCCAGTATTTTGTTTTTACAACCACTGTTGCCCAAAATTACCCTGTACATATTTTATTTCATACATGATCAAATATATCCAGAAGTGGAAGTGCTGAGTCAAAGGGCACATACATTTTTACATAGATGTTTAATCAGTTTACATTCTCAGCAGTGATGTATGAGAATGCCTCTTCCCCCCTAGCCTCAACAGCAACGTATTATCAAACTTCGGGTTTTGTTTGTTTCACATGTAGCATCTTTTTATTTGTTTAAGAGCCATTTGTAGTTTGTCTTTGCATATCCTTTGCTCATTTTTTTAAAATAAATTTATGTATTTATTTATTTATTTTTGGCTGCGTTCGGTCTTTATTGCTACGAGCGGGCTTTCTCTAGCTGCAGCGAACGGGGACCACTCTTTGTTGGGGTGCGCAGGCTTCTCATTGTGGCAGCTTCTCTTGTTGTGGAGCACGGGCTCTAGAGCACCAGCTCTAGAGTAGTTGTGGCGCATGGGCTTAGTTGCTCCATGGGATGTGGGATCTTCCCGGACCAGGGCTCGAACCCATGTCCCCTGCATTGGCAGGTGGATTCTTAACCACCGCACCACCCGGGAAGTCCCCTTTGCTCATTTTTAGCTTTGTCATTGGTCCTGTCGATTTACAGGAGCTCATACATAAGAAGGATAATAGCCCTTTGTGATATGAGATATAAATATTTTCCCCAACTCTTTAATTTCTTTTGACTTTGCTTATAGTTTTTTGTTTTGTTTTGTTTTGTTTTTGGGGGGGTTTTTTTGCCTTACAGAAACTTTTTGTTTTTAATGTAATCAGTCCATCTTTTCTGATAGATTTTCTGATTTTGAATCATAGTTAGCCTTGCTCACTCCAACATAATGGAGGAATTCTGCTTTTTTTCTTTTCTTTTAGTACCTTTATAGTTTTATTTTTTGCATTTAAGTTTTTGATATTGTTGGAATTTATTCTGGTATATGTAATGAAGTATGGCTCCACTGTTGTTGGGTTTTTTTTCCCAGATGGCTATCATTTGTCCCAATAGCATTTGTTAAAGAGTCTCTTGTTTTTCCCTGTAGTAAATTTTCTTTATTTAGTTTCTTTATTTAGCTTTAGTTTCTGGACTTTTTGTTCTGCTCCATTGGACATTAAATCTGTTTATGAGCTGGTCTATAATGTTGTTGTTGTTGTTTAATATTTATTTTATTTATTTATTTTGGCTGCTCTGGGTCTTCGTTGCGGCACTCAGGATCTTTCTGGCGGCATGCGGACTCTCAGTTGCGGCATGCAGACTCTTAGTTGCAGCATGCATGTGGGATCTGGTTCCCCGACCAGGGATTGAACCCGCGGCCCCTGCATTGGGAGTGCGGAGTCTTACCTACCGGACCACCGGGGAAGTCTCCTATAATGTTTTAATTATTGAGGCATTATACTATGTTTTGATATCTGATAGGTCTAGTCCCCTCTCTTTGCAGTTATTTTAACAATTTTCTAGCAGTTCTTATTTATTTTTTCTTATGACCTTTAAAATTGTCATACCTAGTTACCCTCTAAAAGATCCGTTGGTATTTCTGATGGATCAAGTTAAACTTACAAGTTTATATTTTTATAATTAAAAAATAAATGTGGTATATCTTCCAATTAGTGTTCAAATCTTCTTTACCTAGAAAAGTTTGTAAAGTAATGGAGAGTGATAGAATCAGCTTTGTGGGTGGGTATATAGTGGATTAGTTTCTATTTAGTGTGTACTATGCCAGAGGTTGGAAATACTAAAAAGTTTGAGTGCTGTTTGTCTCTTCAAGGACACATATACATGAGAACATAAACTATCATTAAAGGAGTATGTGAGGTTTTCTGGGTGTAGGGAATTAGCTCATTTGATGGCTATTATTTCGTAGAGGTGGAGGGCAAAGAAAGCATTACTTACCTTAACTTTTTATTTTGAAATAATTTTAGATATACATGAAAGTTGCAGAAACGATCCAGAATCCTCCAGATTCCTCAATTGTTAACACTTCTGAATCATTTGAGAACAGGTTGCAGACATGAATATCCATTACAGCATTATATGCTCCCTTAAGACTTCAGTGAGTATATCCCAACTACCACAACACTCTCCTACACAACAACATTCAACCATCAAAATCAAGAGGTGAACATTGATCCAATATCACTGTCTAATCCATAGATCCTATTCAGATTTTGCCACTTGTCCATGTAATGGCCTATGTACATCCAGGATTCAATCTAGGATATTGTATTCAGTTGCATTCACTTGTCATGTCTTTTTAGCATCCATCAGGCTGAAACAATTCCTCACTCGTCTTGTTTTTCAAGACCTTGACATTTTTGAAGAGTGCAGGCCAGTTACTTTCTAGAATATTTCTTAGTTTACGTTTGTCTGATGTTTCTTCATGATTTAAAAACTTTGGTGGAAATGCTAGCAAAGTGCTATTGTTCACTTCTCAGTGCATCATATCCGGAGGCACGTGATGTTGGTCCCATTGCTGGTGATGTTAACTCATCACTTGATTAAGATGGTGAGTGTCTGCAAGGTTTCTCCAGTATTTTATACTTACTAATAAGTAATTACTGAGTACTTTGTAGGGAGAAACTCAAAACTATATAAATATTCTATCCTCATCAAACTTTTGTCCACCAGTTTTAGAATTCATTGATAATTCTTACCCGAATCAGTTACTACTGTGATAGTTGCCAAATGGTGATTTGCTAATTCTGTCATTTCTTCTAGACTTACTGGTTGCCATTCTTTTGATGAGTAGAACTCCCGGCCCTGCCCCACTTTTGTTTACTTATTTATTTATTTATATCACTATGAACACGTAGACTCTTAATTTACTCAGTTACAATTTGTTACTGTTATTATTTGATGCTCAAACTATCCCAGATTTGGCCAGTGGGAGCCCCTACAAACTGTCTCTTGTGTCATTTGGAATGTCCCCGTCATTCTCTGAGTGCCTCCTTACAGCTGGCATAGCAATATGACCCAGGCTCATCTTGTACTTTCCCTGCTCCTGCTCTAGGGGTCATCTGTTTCTCCAAGGAGCCCTGGTTCCTTTTAATACAGTATTAAAATGACATTTAGAAACTGATATGTGAGTGTGTTCATTACTACCTGAGTGTTATTGTTTCCAGGTTTTCTAGAGGGGCAAAATATGTATATATATACATGTGTATGTATATATATGCATACATATACACACACAAACATTTGTACTTTCTTTTATATCTGTGTTTTAAAACCATCAATTCAAACCAGTATCTCCAATTCTAATTCAACACTGCAGGATTTACTCTGGCCTTCTCTCTTTTTATATGTTAAACTCCCTTCTCCATCTATGAGAAACCTGGTTCCCATTATCCTCAGTCTGTTTACTCATTTGCTCTAGACCCCACTCCCCACTCCGTATGTAACCAAAGTCCTGGTCCATGGCTTGGCCTTGTACATGCCCTCTCTCCCTCCCCTGGGCATTCTGGCCAAAATGTCAGTCCTGCTGAAGAAGAAGAGGACATTACTTAAAGTGAGTTCAGAAAGATACTTGTGACAGTAGTTGACTTCTGGGAGAGATTGGGTAGAAGGGACAGAGAGGGAAAGGGGGACTTAACTTTTTCGTATATATCCTTTTGTACCTTTTGAATTTTTTTACACCATGTGCTTTTATTTCCTATACAGAAAATAAATAAAGATTTAAAAATAAGCTCAGGATCTTTGTTTTCACACAGAGCTGCTCTCTTCTGCATTGTTTGGGGAGAATTTGGAGTCATCCTTTTTCTGTAAGTGTATTTGGTTCCATTCTCTCCTTTAGGAAATAATACTTGTTTCTATGGGAAATGTTATTATTGCCGAGAAACAGAGCCAGCCTGTGCTGATGGAGACACGATGGAGGGGTCTGTCACGCTTTGGCTTCCAGATGTGTGGCCTCTACAGAAACACCGACACCCATGGGGCAGGACTTACCGAGAGGGCAAATTAGCCAGGTAAATGCTCCTGTGAGCCACTACTTCATTCTCTCCTGCGCCTGGTCAGGTGCCAACCCTGTGTAGGAGCCAGGGTTCTGTCCAAGACTAAAAAGGACTATGGGGGGTTCAGGGGGAAACCTGCTAGTCAGGGACTCTCTCTTCTCTGTGTTTTAAACATTGTTATGTGTGGTGCTGGCACTCAGTAAACAACCCTGGTGTTGCTGCTTCCCTCCAGGTGGGAGTATGATGAGAGCTACTGTGACGCTGTGAAGAAAACATCCCCTTATGACTCCGGCCCTCGCCTCTTGGACATCATTGATACAGCTGTCTTTGATTACCTGATTGGCAATGCTGACCGCCATCACTACGAGAGTTTTCAAGACGATGAAGGCGCTAGTATGCTCATCCTTCTCGATAATGCCAAAAGGTAGGACCAGCAGGACTCTCCTTGTCAGTTAGGGGTCCTGTGTAGACAAGAAGAATGCTTTCTAGGGTACCCTGGAAAACCTCCAGAGCAGGCTCAACAGAAGGCATCCTTCTTGTTTCCACTCGGAGTCTTTGCCATTGGCACCCATCCTTCCAACTTGTTCAGACTTTGTACTCCTTTCACCTTCAGGGATCTGAGGACTTTAAAAAAGTGGAAAACTCACTTTTTTCAAAGAGTCAAAGAGTATGATTCTCTTCACAGACAACTGGAAATCAGGTCTTCTATTTATTGCTACTTACATCATTCTTTCTTGACTAGGATGTTTAGAATCTTGAGAAATACATAGTTAACGGAACATGAAATTTAGTTGTTGTTAAATTATTCTATCCAAAGGTTCATACAGTTTAAAAAATTAGTTTATTTGATAGGATGTTTTTGCTATTTTTATGGCAGTTTAGGCCCAGATTTTTTCTATTATGAGTAGGAGAGCAGTTAGTTGCTTAGTGATTGTATATAAAGACAAGTTACTTTTATCTTGAATAAGACAATTTTATTAATTTTGAATAAATGGAATGTCCTCATTTAGGTCTGAGCTATTTGAAGAGCACATTGTATTTTCAGTTTGCACTCTGCATTCTCCATGGTACCCAGTTAAGTGCCACACTTTTAGTTACACATAATAAATGTTTGCTAAAGAGAATACTTCCTTGGAGCTGGAATTGTCCAGGCTCTGAGTCACTATTGGGTTTTTTTTGGTTGTTTTTTTGTATTTTTGAATTTTATTTTATTTATTTTTTATACAGCAGGTTCTTATTAGTTATCCATTTTATACACATCAGTGTATATATGTCAGTACCAATCTCCCAATTCATCGCACCATCACCACCACCCCCGCCACTTTCCCCCCTTGATGTCCATACGTTTGTTCTCTACATCTGTGTCTCTATTTCTGCCCTGCAAACCAGTTCCTCTGTACCATTCTTCTAGGTTCCACATATATGTGTTAATATACGATATTTGTTTTTTTCTTCCTGACTTACTTCATTCTGTATGACAGTCTCTAGATCCATCCACATTCCTTTTTATGGCTGAGTAATATTCCATTGTATATATGTACCACATCTTCTTTCGAATGGATAAAGAAGATGAGTCACTATTAATGTTGGTTGCTGAGAATAAGCTGAGGCATGGATACTCGGTGAAGAATGCTTGGACAGCATTTGCTAAGGAGGCCATCACCTCATACTGAGCACCAGGTGCCTCATACTCCATGAAAGGGGGTGGCAGCTACAGAGAGTGAGAGGCCTGCAAACATTGCCTCTCCCATTCCCAGCAAAGCAGGTAGTGGCCAGTGCTATGTATTTCATTTTCATTTATACTGTATTTTCAGTTCCTGAATATCTTTATCGCTACTTGTAAAAATGATCGTGTGCTGTGGAAATACACGTTGAAGTAATTGCCTTTGCCTTTTATTATTTGAGGGCCTGCACTGTGCTGAGGGCTACCAGACCCTCCAGCTATTAAGGTGAGCATCCAGGAAAAGAGTGGAAGGTTGACAGTTTTTCCAGAATCAGTTCTCCTTTTCTAACTCGGAATTACTAAGAGCATTTTTACATCTGCTTTGAATCACTGTTTTCTCAGCCTCTGTGAGCAGTTTTTCCAGTTTGAATCTGACCATATACTTTCTTGTAGGGAATACGATAATCTAAGTCTTTTTCTGATTGGTAATATTAGAGTAGAACAAGTATAACTTCTTTTTACAGGTAATGACCTTCTGCTTGTTTGCGAGAACCTGATATCAGTAGCCTTTATTTCTCTGCATACCCTTAAAACCTTCTCAGGTTTGGGGGTCTTCAGGTTCTCCCTTGGTCTGTGGACCCCATACCGTGTTACGATGGTTATGCTTCAACACCTTGCAATATCCTGGCAGGAGCAAGGATCCTTGTAAAGGAGTATATTTGTTGTTTGATGCTGCAGTACAAGCTGTTAGGAATCCTGTGTCTAATTGGTCATGCCCTGTTTATTTTTATTTTTATTTTTTTTTTCACACACACACACTGTATTTTATTTTTACAAGAGATAAATAGACTGACACCAAGCATTGTACATGGATGACCACAACAAAAGCAACAATGATTGCAATTACCAAACCTGAAACACACTCATACTATGTCATAATATTGACATTCAGTCCAGCAATCCTCCACTGTAACAGCTCCTTTACTTTGCAGTGAAAATTGATTTGTATATTCTTTGCCTCTGAGTCCTTGTGGGATTTTTTTTTTTTTAATTCAGACAGAAAGTCACAAAAATTATACTCATCCTCATCAGTTCACTCAGTCCCATGTAATTAAATTTTTTTTTTCATCTTGATCTTTTGTTAGCACTTTTTTGAGTTCATCAGTTTTTCATTAGAGTTCTGAAAATGCTTATTCATTCAGTTCAGCAGTACAGTCAGTTACCAGAAACCTGTACTTGTCAGAGTCTTTTCCATGAATTTCTTGAAGATGAAACCCTTTTATAGGAACATATTTGCAAAAGCATCAGAGTACACCCAGAACTGTCTGTAAATGACAAAAGACTTAAAAATGACCACAGTTAAAGATTTGATGAAAGTTCATAATAATGCAGTTGACAAGAAAATTAGTTATTTCTGAGATATACATTTTAAAGTAATAACTAGGATTATTACTTATAACATTATACCAGAACATATAAGATTTTTAGAAATTTCATGTAATGTCTGAAACATTTATATTAACATATTTCCATACATATTTCCATACAAATACAAATATAAGATTTTTAGAAATTTCATGTAATGTCTGAAACATTTATATTAACATATTTCCATACAAATAACCCAATGAAAGTTTAGTATTAGTTGTTTTGTTTGTTTGTTTTTTTATACTGCAGGTTCTTATTAGTCATCAATTTTATACACATCAGTGTATACATGTCAATCCCAATCGCCCAATTCAGCACACCACCATCCCCACCCCACCGCAGTTTTCCCCCCTTGGTGTCCATATGTCCATTCTCTACATCTGTGTCTCAACTTCTGCCCTGCAAACCGGCTCATCTGTACCATTTTTCTAGGTTCCACATACATGCATTAATATACGATATTTGTTTTTCTCTTTCTGACTTACTTCACTCTGTATGACAGTCTCTAGATCCATCCACTTCTCAACAAATGACTCAATTTCGTTCCTTTTTATGGCTGAGTAATATTCCATTGTATATATGTACCACAACTTCTTTATCCATTCGTCTGTTGATGGGCATTTAGGTTGCTTCCATGACCTGGCTATTGTAAATAGTGCTGCAATGAACATTCGGGTGCATGTGTCTTTTTGAATTACGGTTTTCTCTGGGTATATACCCAGTAGTGGGATTGCTGGGTCATATGGTAATTCTATTTTTAGTTTTTTAAGGAACCTCCATATTGTTCTCCATAGTGGCTGTATCAATTTACATTCCCACCAACAGTGCAAGAGGGTTCCCTTTTCTCCACACCCTCTCCAGCATTTGTTGTTTGTAGATTTTCTGATGATGCCCATTCTAACTGGTGTGAGGTGATACCTCATTGTAGTTTTGATTTGCATTTCTCTAATAATTCGTGATGTTGAGCATCTTTTCATGTGCTTCGTGGCCGTCTGTATGTCTTCTTTGGAGAAATGTCTATTTAGGTCTTCTGCCCATTTTTGGATTGGGGTGTTTGTTTCTTTAATATTGAGCTGAATGAGCTGTTTATATATTTTGGAGATTAATCCTTTGTCCGTTGATTCGTTTGCAAATATTTTCTCCCATTCTGAGGGTTGTCTTTTCGTCTTGTTTATGGTTTCCTTTGCTGTGCAAAAGCTTTGAAGTTTCATTAGGTCCCATTTGTTTGTTTTTGTTTTTATTTCCATTACTCTAGGAGGTGGATCAAAAAAGATCTTGCTGTGATTTATGTCAAAGAGTGTTCTTCCTATGTTTTCCTCTAAGAGTTTTATAATGTCCAGTCTTATATTTAGGTCTCTAATCCATTTTGAGTTTATTTTTGTGTATGGTGTTAGGGAGTATTCTAATTTCATTCTTTTACATGTAGCTATCCAGTTTTCCCAGCACCACTTATTGAAGAGGCTGTCTTTTCTCCATTGTATATCTTTGCCTCCTTTGTCATAGATTAGTTGACCATAGGTGTGTGGGTTAATCTCTGGGCTTTCTATCTTGTTCCATTGATCTATGTTTCTGTTTTTGTGCCAGTACCATATTGTCTTGATTACTGTAGCTTTGTAGTATAGTCTGAAGTCAGGGAGTCTGATTCCTCCAGCTCCATTTTTTTCCCTCAAGACTGCTTTGGCTATTCGGGGTCTTTTGTGACTCCATACAAATTTTAAGATGATTTGTCCTAGCTCTGTAAAAAATGCCATTGGTAATTTGATAGGGATTGCATTGAATCTGTAGATTGCTTTGGGTGGTATACTCATTTTCACAATGCTGATTCTTCCAATCCAAGAACATGGTATATCTCTCCATCTGTTGGTATCATCTTTAATTTCTTTCATCAGTGTCTTATAGTTTTCTGCATACAGGTCTTTTGTCTCCCTAGGTAGGTTTATTCCTAGGTATTTTATTCTTTTTGTTGCAGTGGTAAATGGGAGTGTTTCCATAATTTCTCTTTCAGATTTTTCATCATTAGTGTATAGGAATGCAAGAGATTTCTGTGCATTAATTTTGTATCCTGCAACTTTACCATATTCATTAATTAGCTCTAGCAGTTTTCTGGTGGCAGTTTTAGGATTCTCTATGTATAGTATCATGTCATCCGCAAACAATAACAGTTTTACTTCTTCTTTTCCAATTTGTATTCCTTTTATTTCTTTTTCTTCTCTGATTGCCATGGCTAGGACTTCCAGAACTATGTTGAATAATAGTGGTGAGAGTGGACATCCTTGTCTCGTTCCTGATCTTAGAGGAAATGCTTTCAGTTTTTCACCATTGAGAATGATGTTTGCTGTGGGTTTGTCATATATGGCCTTTATTATGTTGAGGTAGGTTCCCTCTATGCCCACTTTCTGGAGAATTTTTATCATAAATGGGTGTTGAATATTGTCAAAAGCTCTTTCTGCATCTGTTGAGATGATCATACGGTTTTTATTCTTCAGTTTGTTAATCTGGTGGATCACATTGATTGATTTGCGTATATTGAAGAATCCTTGCATCCCTGGGATAAATCCCACTTGATCGTGGTGTATGATCCTTTTTTTTTTTTTTTAATTTTATAGCTACTTTATTTTATTTATTTATTTATTTATTTTTGGCTGTGTTCGGTCTTCGGTTCGTGCGAGGGCTTTCTCTAGTTGCGGCAAGCGGGGGCCACTCTTCATCGCGGTGCGGGGACCGCTCTTCATCGCGGTGCGCGGGCCTTTCACTATCGCGGCCCCTCCCGTTGCGGGACACAGGCTCCAGATGCGCAGGCTCAGTAGTTGTGGCTCACGGGCCCAGCTGCTCCGTGGCATGTGGGATCTTCCCAGACCAGGGCTCGAACCCGTGTCCCCTGCATTAGCAGGCAGATTCTCAACCACTGCGCCACCAGGGAAGCCCTGTATGATCCTTTTAATGTGTTGTTGGATTCTGTTTGCTAGTATTTTGTTGAGGATTTTTGCATCTGTATTCATCAGTGATATTGGTCTGTAATTTTCTTTTTTTGTAGTGTCTTTGTCTGGTTTTGGTATCAGGGTGATGGTGGCCTCATAGAATGAGTTTGGGAGTGTTCCTTCCTCTGCAATTTTTTGGAAGAGTTTGAGAAGGATGGGTGTTAGCTCTTCTCTAAATGTTTGATAGAATTCACCTGTGAAGCCATCTGGTCCTGGACTTTTGTTTGTTGGAAGATTTTTAATCACAGTTTCAATTTCATTACTTGTGATTGGTCTGTTCATATTTTCTGTTTCTTCCTGGTTCAGTCTTGGAAGGTTATACCTTTCTAAAAATTTGTCCATTTCTTCCAGGTTGTCCATTTTATTGGCATAAAGTTGCTTGTAGTAGTCTCTTAGGAAGCTTTGTATTTCTGCGGTGTCTGTTGTAACTTCTCCTTTTTCATTTCTGATTTTATTGATTTGAGTCCTCTCCCTCTTTTTCTTGATGAGTCTGGCTAATGGCTTATCAATATTGTTTATCTTCTCAAAGAACCAGCTTTTAGTTTTATTGATCTTTGCTATTGTTTTCTTTGTTTCTATTTCATTTATTTCTGCTCTGATCTTTATGATTTCTTTCCTTCTACTAACTTTGGGTTTTGTTTGTTCTTCTTTCTCTAGTTTCTTTAGGTGTAAGGTTAGATTGTTTACTTGAGATTTTTCTTGTTTCTTGAGATAGGCTTGTATAGCTATAAACTTCCCTCTTAGAACTGCTTTTGCTGCATCCCTTAGGTTTTGGGTCGTCGTGTTTTCATTGTCATTTGTCTCTAGGTATTTTTTGATTTCCTCTTTGATTTCTTCAGTGATCTCTTGGTTATTTAGTAACGTATTGTTTAGCCTCCATGTGTTTGTCTTTTTTACGTTTTTTTCCCTGTAATTCATTTCTAATCTCATAGCGTTGTGGTCAGAAAAGATGCTTGATATGATTTCAGTTTTCTTAAATTTACTGAGGCTTGATTTGTGACCCAAGATGTGATCTATCCTGGAGAATGTTCCGTGCGCACTTGAGAAGAACGTGTAATCTGCTGTTTTTGGATGGAATGTCCTATATATATCAATTAAATCTAACTGGTCTATTGTGTCATTTAAAGCTTCTTTTTCCTTATTTATTTTCATTTTGGATGATCTGTCCATTGGTGTAAGTGAGGTGTTAAAGTCCCCCACTATTATTGTGTTACTGTCGATTTCCTCTTTTATAGCTGTTAGCAGTTGCCTTATGTATTGAGGTGCTCCTATGTTGGGTGCATATATATTTATAATTGTTATATCTTCTTCTTGGATTGATCCCTTGATCATTATGTAGTGTCCTTCCTTGTCTCTTGTAACATTCTTTGTTTTAAAGTCTATTTTATCTGATATGAGTATAGCTACTCCAGCTTTCTTTTGATTTCCATTTGCATGGAATATCTTTTTCCATCCCCTCACTTTCAGTCTGTATGTGTCCCTAGGTCTAAAGTGGGTCTCTTGTAGACAGCATATATATGGGTCTTGATTTTGTATCCATTCAGCCAGTCTATGTCTTTTGGTTGGGGCATTTAATCCATTCACGTTTAAGGTAATTATCGATATGTATGTTCCTATGACCATTTTCTTAATTGTTTTGGGTTTGTTTTTGTAGGTCCTTTTCTTCTCTTGTGTTTCCCACTTAGAGAAGTTCCTTTAGCATTTGTTGTAGAGCTGGTTTGGTGGTGCTGAATTCTCGTAGCTTTTGCTTGTCTGTAAAGCTTTTGATTTCTCCATCAAATCTAAATGAGATCCTTGCCAGGTAGAGTAATCTTGGTTGTAGGTTCTTCCCTTTCATCACTTTAAGTATATCATGCCACTCCCTTCTGGCTTGTAGAGTTTCTGCTGAGAAATCAGCTGTTAACCTTATGGGAGTTCCCTTGTATGTTATTTGTCGTTTTTCCCTTGCTGCTTTCAATAATTTTTCTTTGTCTTTAATTTTTGCCACTTTGATTACTATGTGTCTCGGCGTGTTTCTTCTTGGGTTTATCCTGTATGGGACTCTCTGCGCTTCCTGGACTTGGGTGGCTATTTCCTTTCCCATGTTAGGGAAGTCTTCGACTATAATCTCTTCAAATATTTTCTCTGGTCCTTTCTCTCTCTCTTCTCCTTCTGGGACCCCTATAATGCGAGTGTTGTTGCGTTTAATGTTGTCCCAGAGGTCTCTTAGGCTGTCTTCATTTCTTTTCATTCTTTTTTCTTTATTCTGTTCCGCAGCAGTGAATTCCACTATTCTGTCTTCCAGGTCACTTATCCGTTCTTCTGCCTCAGTTATTCTGCTATTGATTCCTTCTAGTGTAGTTTTCATTTCAGTTATTGTATTGTTCATCTCTGTTTGTTTGTTCTTTAATTCTTCTAGGTCTTTGTTAATCATTTCTTGCATCTTCTCAATCTTTGCCTCCATTCTTATTCCGAGGTCCTGGATCATCTTCACTATCATTATTCTGAATTCTTTTTCTTTAAGGTTGCCTATCTCCACTTCATTTAGTTGTTTTTCTGGGGTTTTTTCTTGTTCCTTCATCTGGTACATAGCCCTCTGCCTTTTCATCTTGTCTATCTTTCTGTAACTGTGGTTTTTGTTCCACAGGCTGCAGGATTGTAGTTTTTCTTGCTTCTGCTGTCTGCCCTCTGGTGGTTGAGGCTATCTAAGAGGCTTGATGGGAGGCTCTGGTGGTGGGTAGAGCTGACTGTTGCTGTGGCGGTCAGAGCTCAGTAATACTTTAATCCACTTGACTGTTGATGGGTGGGCCTGGGTTCCCTCCCTGTTGGTTGTTTTGCCTGAGGCAACCCAACACTGGAGCCTACCTGGGCTCTTTGGTGGGGTTAATGGCAGACTCTGGGAGGGCTCACGCCAAGGAGCACTTCCCAGAACCTCCGCTGCCAGTGTCCTTGTCCCCACGGTGAAACAGAGCCACCCCCTGCCTCTGCAGGAGACCCCCCAGCACCAGCAGGTAGGTCTGGTTCAGTCTCCCCCAGGGTCACTGCTCCTTCCCCTGGGTCCCGATGCGCACACTACTTTGTGTGTGCCCTCCAAGAGTGGGGTCTCTGTTTCCCCCAGTCCTGTAGAAGTCCTGCAATCAATTCCCACTAGGCTTCAAAGTCTGATTCTCTAGGAATTCCTCCTCCCGTTGCCGGACCCCCAGGTTGGGAAGCCTGACGTGGGGCTCAGAACCTTCACTCCAGTGGGTGGACTTCTGTGGTATAAGTGTTCGCCAGTCTGTGAGTCACCCACCCAGCAGTTATGGGATTTGATTTTACTCTGATTGCGCCCCTCCTACTGTCTCACTGTGGCTTCTCCTCTGTCCTTGGACATGGGGTATCCTCCTTGGTGAAGTCCAGGGTCTTCCTGTCAATGATTGTCCAGCAGCCAGTTGTGATTCTGGTGCTCTCGCAAGAGGGAGTGAGAGCACGTCCTTCTACTCCGCCATCTTGGTTAATCCTCTGCCCTGTTTATTTTTAATTTAAGTGATTTGAGCTGTGGGAGCATGAAATTATCCAGGATCACATTCAGGTTTCTTATAGAATTTGTTCTTGCTTTGATGCTAAGAAGGGGACGGGTGCTTCCACCTAATTCACTAAGTTTTCATTTAATTTTCAGCTTTGGGAACCCCTCGCTGGATGAGAGAAGCATTCTTGCCCCTCTCTATCAGTGTTGCATGTAAGTTACACAGTCAAGTACATTTGCCTGCATTGCCTTCCTTTCCAGGCTCAGGTAACAGTACATCAGTTTTCTTGGCTTTAAAACTTCCTAATACCTGAGCAGCGCTTTTCATGCTTTTCTAACCCTGAACCCCCTGGAGATCCTGAGCTGTAGGGGATCAGGGAAAGGTTTCCACAGCAGTGTAGCCCAAAGCTCAGAATGCATTTTGAGTTTTGTATGAGTAGAAATTTTCACTTTATCCAATAATGTATATCCATTTTGTTTTAATATCAGAATATAGTCCTCACTCCCCCCCCACCCAAAATCTAGTGCAACCCATGCCCCTAGTTGCTGTACTATGTTTACCTTGTGGTTTCAAGTCCTCTCACTCAACAGCACAACCCACCTGTGGTTTGCTTATCTCAGTTTGAAATTGTGTAAACCAAAAGTAGCTTTCTCCATAGGTATTTAGTAATTGATTTTTTAAAAGTCTATATTAGATAACAAAGAAATTAAAAAGTAAATCAAGAAAATGAGATAAAGACTGGGCTCTAAGGAGCTCCTTTTCAGATCTTCATTGCCAGTATGATTGTAAAGCATGGGCACTAAGAATCAGCTGCGATCCACCTTGCTTGGCTACACAGAAGTGCAGGTCCAGGAGTACCACTTCCTACTGCTCAGCTCCCAGAAACACACTGATCATGTAAGACTGCCTCTTCTGGCAACTGGTCTGTTTTACTTTTCTTTTCTTTCTCTTTTTAATAACAACAGTATTCTGCAGAAAGTGTTTACCTAGGCAACCCTTAATTATCTTCATTAATATTGGGAAGCAGTGATACATCCAGTCAGAACCTGTATCTGTGAAGGAAGATGATTTTGTATTAATAGTGCTATCAGTCTGGTCCAGTCAGGAGATAGAAAAGACATGGTGGGTTAGACAGGACAGTTTAGTATAAGCATTATTAAACTCTTTGATACAAGAGTGACTATAAAAGAAAACTAGAGCTGAGGGAGAGTACCCAAGGAAGAACAAACTTGGAAGGGGATCCCCCTCCCCAAGGCTGGGGTTTGGACCTCAGTGGAGAAGGTGTAGTTCAGCCCACTGAATAGCAGAGAAGTGTGTTAGTTTGCAGGTGCTGGGAGTGCAGGAAGCAGCCCTCCAGAATGCAGGCAGGGTACAGGCAATCAGCAGGTGGTAGCATGGCATACCGAGAAAGCAACAACTCAGTAGAAACCCTCCAGGCTACAGGCAAGGCTTATTTGTGGGCCTGCACAGGGAATTGGGGCACCAGCATGGGTGGGTGGCTTTGGGGGCTCTGGTTTCCATGTCAGGAGGGCCTTAGGAAAGTTATCACCAAGCCAGGCCAAGGCTGCAACATCATGGAGGGCCTGCCTGTTCTGGGAATGTGGCCAAGGCAGAGTTTCATTTGATGACCTTTCCCGCACACTACTGACCCACTCACTGTACAGCAGCCAGAAGTGTCTGGAGAACCTCTTCCTTCTGCAGTCTCCTTCCAGTGTCCTCTACCGAGAAAGCCTAAGAGGAGAGATGCTTAAAGGATCTCTGTCCATTATAGCAGGGCATATATGAAGAGTGAATTTGGAGCTGTGAGAGGCAGTCAAGTGATACCTTCGTCACACAGGGGGAACTCTAATGCTCTAGGCACTTGTAGTATTTTTCAGAAGAGTAAAACCACACTGCCTCTGTGCTTGTCCATCCCTGCCATGCTTTATCCGAAGATCCTTACTTTCTTACTTTTCAAATGGTTGCAGAACAAGTTGCCTGCCTCATGCAGAGTCAGACTTTAATGCATACCTAGTAATTCTCACATTACCCACAGGGAGGTAAATACTTTTTTTCCTAAGATAAATAAAAGATCCTCTTTAGTTGGTAAAATAATTGAGAAAAATAGGTATCCTTAAACTTTTTCTATTTATAATATTAATGCTAGAATTTTTAATTCAGAAACATAAAAAGAAGGAAATTAAATTACTTATTAAGATGTAAGGATAACTCCTGTTAACACTGTAGTGATTTCATTGTAATCGTGTGTATGTTTGTGTGTATGCTTACACACACATTTTCTTTCCCCACAGATTTGGAGTAAAAGAGTGTTTTCCCTCCAACTATTTTCGCTGACTCAATATTATATCATGGGCATTTCCCCATGCCACTGAATTTTCACAACTGCTTTTAATGGCTGCATGGTATTCCCTTGAATGGATAAGCCATAATTTATTTAACTATTTCTCAGTTGTTGGACATTTCAGATTGTTTCACATTTTTCCTGTTACAAATAGCACTGCAATGAACATGTATAAATATTGTATATATTTCTCATTAATTACCGAGAAAGAAATATCAAAATGTGGTAATGTTACTTACTCATAATGTAGAGCTACTTCTAAAACAGAAATGATTTTTCTAGTTGAGATAGTTTACGTAATTATTTCTTTACTTTTGTCTGCCATGCGGGCTTTAATCTCCATTTGATAGTGAGAGGTTTTATGTAACCTGTCCTAAAACTTTTTTTCTCCCAGCATTCGGGTTTCTACCTGGAACAGACTGAACTACCTGAAGAATGGTGTGCTGAAGTCTGCCTTAAAATCTGCCATGGCCCATGACCCCATCTCCCCAGTGCTCTCTGATCCTCACCTAGACGCTGTGGACCAGCGGCTCCTGAGTGTCCTGGCCACCGTGAAGCAGTGCACTGACCAGTTTGGGATGGACGCAGTGCTGGTGGAAGACAGGATGCCTCTCTCCCACTTGTAATTCTCCACAAAATAAGTGAAACTTCTTTTTACAAAGATAGAGAAACAGCACAATCAATTCCGAATGGTATGAGGTGGATTGGAAATGGCCAGCAGCACGTTCTGGTGACAGGAGACAGGGTGGCCTTGGATTTCTTTGGTGTTTGCTGTAGTAGAAGTTGAAGCAAAGACTACAAGTTTCAGACCACGGAGCTGTACCTGCTGAACCACCTTCTGACTTCCTCGGCGTATGCCCATTCTAGCAGTGGGCATCACAGTTGGTCAGTATTAATTCTCATGCCAAAGGACAAATTAGAGGTGTGACATTTGAATAGGTTAATGTTGGGGTTGGTTCTGAAGTGTGTGTTTTGAGTCCATCCTTATAATCCTTTCTCCACACTTGTGGATTTTCCGAAAACGCTTTGTAATCTCTCGAGTCCTTTTTTACCAGGACTAGTCAAATTGGGAATTTTACTGCTTCCTAAGGAGTGGCAGCAAGTAACCCAGCATTCTGTTAAGCCAAAGTAGCATGCTCTGTTGGAGGGACTATGTTTTTAAGATAGAATTAGAGGAAGGACAAAAGCAGGAAAGATGTTTGGGCTTTTAAGTGAGTAGGTGGTGCTTTTGATGATTCTTAAAGGAGGGAAGAAGAGAGAGAGACCTGCTTGGTAGAACCAGAATCAAGGCGGTGATTGAATTAGTGAAAAAACAGGTTCCCCTGTATTTAAGTTCTTAACGTATATAAAAGCAAGCATGACTTGTACCTAAGTAAGATTTGCATTCTCATAATTGTGTCCAAATTAATCCAAAAACGTGTCCCTGGAGAACTTACCATTACAACCCAAGCACAATTCTGTTATGGAGACTTTTTTTTCCTTTTGCCCAAAGCAGGCAAATCCTTTGCAAATTATCAAAGCAAACTGAAATAACAGCTTGAATAAGAGTTAGGTTGCCTGTCTTCTCTGCCATCCTGATTTTTAAAATGAATTTCCACTTCTGTCTTCAAGGCATTTGGTCATTAAAGCTGCTGTTCCCAAGAGATTGGCGATCCTATTTGTGCCTTTCTTGTGAGAAAAGCCAGCTCGCTCCTACGGATAATATAGTTCAGATCCTGCTGGTGGCTGGACCTATCTTGTGATTTGGGCCATGTGGAAGGCTGGAAACAAAGATTTTAAGCCTTCTGAGCCTTAAAATTAAGGTGGTTACCAGGAAGAGCCTTAAGATTTTGATTTACGTCAAACCCTGATTTCATCATTTAATCTTGTTTGGAGTTCTGAACCCACAATGTAGTATTGTCCTTCCGTCTCCTATTAGCACTTTCAAATTTCAAGTTGCTAAAACAGGCTTAGTTTTGTGTTCTGCCAAAGCGATTTGACATATAAGCACTTGCATTAAAATACAGGGCAGAGGAAACTAGGCCTGGTGTGTGCCCACTCACGTGTCCTCAGAGGTGGGTGCTTCTCTCCTGCATTTTGTCTGGGGACTGTTCCAGTTTTGACTTCTGTGAAGCAGACACTAATATTTAAACAGTGTGGTTGAACAAATTTACTGCCAGCCATTGGAGACCAGTTTTAGGTAACCACCCTTTCAAAAACAGTTAAGAATTTATGCCCCAATTTTCTCAAATTGAAAGATAACTGAGCACCCCATAACTACTTTAAAGTAACATGAAATTAGGACGCTTTTGTACTTAGTATGTACATTTGGCGATGTACACAGAATGGGCTGAGTTATTTTTAAAAAGGTATTGAATTTAAGAAGACAGGTAGTAGCACAAAACACTGAGCTAGTGTTAACAGAAGGAAGCATTAATTCCAATTTTAAACTCATTTACTGTGTGCATCCAGGGAAGTTCACATTTGAGCTTGAGAATACCTTGGATGGTGCTTACCTCAGAGCATCAGGGAGCCAGCTGGAGGGACAGTGGGGAGGAAGTCAGCGCTGCTCTCCTTGGTAAATGTTAGCTGAACTAAATTTCTTTCAAACATGTGATACCTTCAGTATGCCCCAGTGAAATGAATAAGAGCTGTTCTCAAACTGGGAACTTTATTCATGATGTTGAAGGCAGAAGATTCTGCTAAGGAAAAAAGCAGGAGGAAAAGCTGCTTTGAAAAATGCCTCATTCTTTTTTCCAAACATTGCAGAAAATGTATAATCTCATTCTCTTTCCCTATTTTAAAATTCATGATCTTAAAAGGTGTTCAGATGTATAGTGGTTAAAGTTAGAATTATGCTAATAGAGTGGTGTGAACTGATGCTTAGAATATAAATTTATGTTCTAAGTCAGGATCGGATTAAGTACGGTTAGAATCTTGGAAACAAACCAACCATAAGCTTATAGCCCTAAAATTCATAAACACTAAATTCTGTTTCAAAAAAGAGGTAGATATCTTTTTTTTTAAGTTTTGTAATGCTATCCTCTTGATGGTTTATCTTTTAGAATCGAGGACTATTATAATCAAACAGGTCATTGGAAGGGTTTTTGATCAGTCCTAAGCTGGGCGTGCCTAGCTAACATCTAAAGGTAGATGTGGGTACATGTTAATATTATAAAACTAAGAAAATCAGAACTGAGTACCATTTCCTGCCCCCCTTCTTCCACTTCTTAAATATTAGGTTGGCCAAAAAGTTCATTCTGGTTTTCCACACCATCTTACAGAAAACCTGAATGAAATTTTTGGCCAACCCAATATATATATTCCATAGTTTGGGCGAATATGGGTATAGAGGTTTCATTCTAGAATTGTTATTTAATATGAAGCTGTATTATGGGTTTTGGGGGTAAATAATTTTCTGTGCAAAACATTAATAGGATCTGATTTACTCAGAGTATTGCTCAATAATTTATTAATAAGGCATTTCTCCCTATTTGCACTCAGGATTAATAAGTCAAATGAAATTTAATAAGGAAATGGGAGAATTCAGGTACATCCTATTATTTTGGGAAAGATGAATCCTATACATGGCAAAAATTCCATGTCACCTGAAGGCAACATGTTCTTCCAAAGAAATCCAACCTTTCCTTTCTTTAAAAAAAAAAAAAAAAAAAGGCTTTTGGCCTTCCCCTTCCATCCACCACGTTCCTTCACCCTCCCTTCTCCACAGCTTCCGTATTCTTGTTTGACCATTACCTGACCACACCTCAAATAATGGTAAACAGCATCTATCAGTGAGCTGTCTTATGTGAGTCGTCTTGTGAGCTTGGGCTTCAGGAAACATGAGTCAAGGTATATGTATATATATAGTCATATATGTATTCTAACAAGAAAAAAATGTATTTATTTTGACACAGGGAAACACTGTTGCTGAAGAACCTGAAGCTAGGAGAAGGTTCTCTTAGTCTCTGAGAGTAAATCTAAGTGACATAAAGATATCCATTCAGCAAACACCTTCTGTGCTAGCCAGGGCCGACGCCCGAGGCGCATAGACCAGCCTCGTGAGATGGTTGTACAGGGGAAGGCCAGCTTTCCCCCTTCGACGCCTCAAGTCTGGGTTGAAAAGGTGAGGGCTGGATACTATACTGCCACAGGTTTTTAAGGAACTAAGGTGTTACTCACAAATACAAAATGTCTGGGGGGGAACTGGGAATAACTTACTGGGAAATTAATTTATTTGCTTCAAAGAGAGGTGTAGGAACCACTACCCTCTGTTTTGATCTGCCAGGGATTTCCTCTCAGAGCTGTTGCACAAATAGAGGTTGTGCTTGGTAAGATACCAAACAAGACAGATATGCACCTAAATTTCTAATGTGTTCTATGGGTTTCAATTCTGAAAGAAAGAAAATGAATAAAGATTTTAATAAGTACTGATGTACCACCTTTTCCTCATTCTTTCCCCACCTCCCCACCCCAGTTCGGGATACTTCCATTGTTTTCAATTCCGATTTCCTGTTTTGTTAGGGGACAGAAGATTACATCTTCTGCATACACATAAACTTCCACAGGGATTGTTTCACAGAATCGACGGATAAGACCTTTACACTTCTCACTAGTCTTCAGAAGGCCCATATCAGGTTGTGACTGAACTGAGAATTTCAGTAGGATATTCTTAGGTGCCTTTTGTTTATTTAATTGTTAACTTCTTTCTTGCAGCTTCTTTAGAGGTAAAGAATTATGAATCCCAAAGAACTTGTCAGCACAGTATCATAGAGGCCTGGAAGAAAAGACCAGCTGCCCTGATTATAATTCTTAGGACACCCAGACTTTTAAATTTTGAAATGGAAATGCAGCGTCATAAACCTCAACCAGACAACTGAGCAGAGTTCTCAAGATTTTTACTTGATTTGTAGCGTTTTTGTTTGTGCCAGTTTTTGTCACTTGTACTTGAAAACCAAAGGGAGGCTAAAGCCTAGTTAACGGGTCCCTCGCTGACTCACCTCATACGATCATTTTCCAGGCGAGATTTCAGGCTTCATTTTCTTCTCAAGCATACCAGCAAGACCAGTATTAAAGCCTGAAAAGGCAGCTGGGAGTAGGGAGGGAGAGGTTCTGTTATGGGCTCATTTTACCCACTGTATTTGCCTATAAAAACTGATTTTTAGCAGCCCTCATTTTGTAAAATAGACAAGAATGGTCGTAACCACTGGTTTAGCGTGGGTGAATTCTGTAAGATAAGCCGCTTTATGAATCCGAGGGAATTAGAGAATGAAGTCACAGTGTGTAAAGTATTGGTCTTCAGTAGACATTTGGGCCTTGTGCTGGAGGCCATCAAGATGATAATGACTGTCCCTTCCTTCAAGGAGCCCATAGTCCTAGCAGAAGAGACTACTTGTGAAGTACCAAATGCCTCAGGAATCATGTGAATTAGAGTGGAAATAAGGAGCAGGAAAGAATCACAGGAGGCTGAGAGTGAGAGGTAGGCAGACCTACCTTGGGGAAGAAGGGGAGATCAATCCAGGCTTGACATGTGGTGTGTGTAGAACCCCTGACTCCAGAAATGCAAAGCCGTATGTGTGTAAGATATAGAGCTTCCTGGGCCTGTACTCTGTTTTCAGTACGTGGGTCACCAGAAATAACCCTTCAGGGGTTTCCTTTGGTTTTCATCAGGTGTGCCCTGCCTCTTGAGAGGAAGTCTCAGTCCACTGTGATGCTTCAGTTGCTCTACTTCATAGATGTTAAAGGAGCCATTGGCTTGTAGATTAGCTGTGAAACATTCATTTTATCTTTTCAGAGTTTGCTTTTTACATGCCAAATTTATTTGGAGATAAAGACTTGATTTTTACCCAAAGGTTGTTTTCAAGGTGGATGGTGTTCTGACGGCCTTCAGCGGGGTAGGGAAGTTGTCTAATTGCTAAGCTAGGTCCCATTCAGATGACCTCAATAAAGGTGCTGTGTGCCCATTTTCTCTTTGAAAGACTGTGCTAAAATGCATATTTTGATTGAGTAGGTTTGGGGCCTGAGTTTGCATTTCTAACAAGCTCCAGGGCAACGCCAGTGCCACTGGTCCTTGGGCCATTCATGAGTAGCACTGAGTTTGCTTGCTAAGGAATCAAGCTACCCCGTAGTTTTCACAAAAGCCTCTAGATGTCCCCATCATCTATGAGATCTTTGCTCCTAGAGTTACAACCAGTAGCTTCCAAGCACTGAGAATGAAATATGAGCAATTTACTTGAAATAGAGGCTTAGCTAAAAACTGGTGTTTGGATTCATTGTTTCTATGTGGGACTGACTCTGGTAAAAAAAAAAAAAAGTTTACTCTTTTAGGAAAAAGATGTCTTGAAATCAAATTGTCCAAGAACTTCCAAGCTACCTGCTTTATTTACCATGAAATGTGAAATCCAAATAAAAATCCAATCTCAAAAATTATCAGTTAGACCTACATGAAAGTTACCAGTTGAGAATTATTTCCACAGTCTTCAAACATGGATTTTTTTTTAAAAGAAGCCAGGGTAAATACTAGTAATTTTATCACCATAAATTCACCTGTGAAGTTCACAAGTGTACATAAAGTCTTCCAAAGCCTCCTGTGTAGACCATCCAGTCTCCTCCAAGGCGGGGGCATTTACAATAATAAAGGTTAATGCAGAACTGAATAAGCTCATTAACCCTCACAGCATGCCTATGAAGTGACCATTTTATTATCCCCATCTTAGAGGTGGGGAAACTGAGGCATAGAACAGTTAAGTAACACCCAAAGTGACATATCAGAAAAGGGGCCATTCAGTTAATCACTATACTAGATTGCCATTCATGCTCAAACAACATTTATTGAATGAGTTAATGTTTTCAATTTCCAAATAAGCATAATGGTGTGTTCCTTGTTAACTGTCCTTCCAAGGGTTTCACGAGCTTGATTGCAGATAACTCAGCACTGGTGTACTAGCGACTGCTCTGTGTGTGGAAGGTTTGAGTTCAGCTCTGACATCACTCTGAATGACTAAAACATACAATATGCATACATAATGTAGCTTTTCAATTTAACTTTCTAGGTATCCTCACACAGGTGCTTATCTGATTTATGCAGCTGTTTGTCTTGCCTTTTTTTCTTTCCTCTTTCGTAAATTATCAATATGTATATTCTTATTGCCATTTTGTTAATTGTTTTGGATTTGTTTTTGTAAGTCTTTTTCTTTCTCTATTGCTGTTTGAATTAAAGGCAGGAGCACATTTGGTGAGCTCTTGAGGAAGGAACAGACCTGGCATTGAGTGTTATCTAAGAGACTGGAATGAACATATGAATCAATTTGGCTGTGACAGATCTGGTGCTAGGATTCACCTTATGGTATGGGGAGGCCAGCCTCAAAGCCACTGAGCCTATGAAATTAGTCAAGTCCCATGATTTCGAGACAGCAGTTTCTTCCTAGGACAAGATGGCTCTTAGGCCAGTGGCTTCAATAACTCAGGTGATTTTGAAAAATGCATTAAGCTCTTCCAAAATCTAGCGACCTTGTTACCTGCTCAGGTTATGAGAACAGAGTCCCAGGAAAGAGGCTCGTAGGTCTTTTGCCAGTGGTGTCTGAGAAGCTGCTCACAGTCACAAGCATTTGAAAGTTGCAAACGTAAAGCCAAGAAAGTGCACCCAGTACTCGGCCTAACTTGTTTTTAATGGGCTATGATAACATTGATATGAGACCTCGTGATTTTCCCATGGCTCTGGGAGTTTCCAAAACCCAAATATCTCCAGACTGGAGCCCACCAGCTTCCTCTTGCTTTTGGTGGACTCCAGCTGTGGAAACCTGCTGATTCTTTGCTGCTCTGTTTCAGTTCCCTTTGTAGAGGAGCCACGCCCGGGGCTGACTGCCCTGGCCAACTCAAGCTCCTGGGTGAGATGGTTGCCCGGTTTCGTCTAACAGGTTGGCAAAAAGTTGATCTGCAGACACGGGACAGGGCACAAGTGGGTGCCCGTGTTAAGTAGGCCTCAGATGGGGCACCAGAGCTGCCCGAAAGTATCTGGGTGATTATTGACAGTGGCCATCTTAAGGCCTGACTTCAACTTCTTTGCAACCACAGTCACCCAGAAGAGACTGCTTGCTGCCTGGCAGCGAGTCCCCGGTGGGTGGGCGGCGCCTGCAAGCGGCCTCGGGACGCCCTCCGGAACACCATCCGGGTTTCGGTTCCCGGCCGGCGTCTGGCTCGCCCTGGGTCACATGGGAGGCGAGCTCTGCCCGCCTGCGGTTCCCGTGGCAACGCCAATCCCCGGCCAATCCGGGCCTCGGAAGTGCCGGCGCCCGCCCGCCCGCCCGCCCACCGTGGGCTGGAAAGGGCCGTGGAGGGCGGGCGGCGGAGGGACCGGCTGCCGACCTGGCCATGCTTCGCGGCCTGCGGGGTCCGCTCTGGCCCCTGCTGCTGCTCCTGCTGCTGCCGCCCCCGGGCACGTGGGGACACGGCAGCCGCGCGAGGCCGAAGGAGGGGGCCGAGGAGGCGGGCGAGGCCGGGTCCTGGCCGGCCTTCCAGGGCCTGCGGGAGCGGCTGAGGGCGGCCGGCGCCCTTTGCAGACGCTACTGGGCTCTCTTCAGCTGCCGCGTGTGGCCCGACGGCTGTAGGCAGGATGAGGAGGCGCCGGCGCGGCCCCTGGGTAAGACCCGCCGGCTCAGGAGGGCGGGAGCGCGCGGGCTGGATGCGCGAGGCACGATGGAATCCGGGCACGGAGGTCAGAGCCTCGCGCCTGCCCTGGGCCATTGTGATCGGGGTCACCAGGCGGGCACCTTAGCCGCCGGCTTTGCTATTCCGCCCAGCCTTTGGGCCAGGCTGAGGGCAGGGAGCCTCTGCGGGACCAGGAAGGCCCGTCACTGCCCTCGTTCCCAGCCCTGGCGCAGCGCCCTTGTGCATACGAGTGGGCCTGGCTGCGCTCCCCCACGTCGCCCGTTCTTGACTCGTCCAGGCGGCTCACACTTCCTTGCTGTCTCCGAACCTGCCCTGGCGTTATTCCAAGGAGCTGCTCTTGCCCACCTTCTTGATGGCTTTAAGGAAAGTCCCCGGTTGGATACACCCCCAAGTACCTTCTCCTTCCCCTTTGCTGCTTCTGGTGGCGGAGGCTGGGCTATGAGTCCACCGGACCTGAGTTCTGATTTATTCTCTGTCACTGACAGATTGTGAGGCAGGGTTGTCACGTCACCGTCGTGGACCCAGTGATCTCTGAGGCTCCTTGCAGTCGATGTCGTTAATTCTAGGTCCTGTAATAGTACTGTAATGGTAATGCTGCAGTGGTGCTAGAAACATCTTCCATTTAAATCGAGAGTTCTAAATTCCAGTGAATGGTTTTTGTTTCGTTTTTGCTAATGCTGGGCATATTCAAATTGACATTTGATAAAAGAATTGAGATACTTGGGGTTGGCCGTGATCAGATGATTCTGCAATCCAAAGCAAGTAGGAAGAATGATAATCACCAGTTACTGTGTGTCTCCCTCCTAGGCTCCAAACTCCTTGCAGGCAGGGCCTGGGTTTCTTACACGTCTGGCACAAATGCTTAAGGCTTATTTGTTGAGTAAACTGAGCTTTTGCTGCAGCTGGAGCTGCATCTGTATATAGCAAGGCCATCTACTTCCTCATAGCCGGAGGTGCCCACTTGTGCCCATTCCCTAGTGCGGCACAAGGAAGGCCCAGGGCAGAGCAGCGGGGAGTGGCTCTGGAGAGAGGACGGGAGAAGGGATGCAGTGCTCAGCTCTCCCTGGGGCCTGGGCTCCGTCCCTGTCTCACAGCTCCTCCTTTTCCAGGCTGGAGCCTTCCCCTGTTGGGCCAGCAGTACCTGGATATCCTGACCACCTGGTACTGCAGCTTCCAGGACTGTTGTGACAGTGGGGACTGCAGGATCATCAATAACTTCACAGGTTGGACCTTACATGGCCCTAAGGCCCAGGAATCTGTGGGGAGGGGAGGCAATTCAGGAAAATGCTAGGGTGAAGGGACCCAACCTCAGCCTGCCCACAGCTGGCAGCACACCCTCCCTGTGTCCACCGCGGCTCCTGATCGAAACCCTACAACCTCATGGCTGAGAGGAAGGAAGGCCTTGGAGGAGGGCTTTGCACACACTAGCTGCCTTCAGTAGGTGTTTGCTGAGTTGAATTAGAATGAATAAAATGAGGGTGTCTCCATAAAATATTTAGGGGGTCCTGAAACTTCTGGGTGGGAGCAACTTCCTCCTCTGGATAGGATTCTGCCAACCCTTCTGGGGTGTCTTCAGGGCCTTCAGAAAGGGTCAAGTCAACCTTGATTTCTCAAAACTCTTCAGAAAATAGCCCTGAATCTCTTCCGCTGCAAGGTCTGCCCAGTGGCTTCTTGTCCTGAGGCCACCAAACAGGATGGCTCCCACCTCATAGACGTTCAGAGGTGCTCAGTCTCTCGGCTGTCGCCGAGCCTGGTGGGGACGCGCCTGTGCGCACCTCTCAGCATGGCTCTTTCCTGGCCCTAGGCCTAGAGGCGGACCTGCGCGTGCGCCTGCACGGCCAGCACCTGGCCCGGGAGCTGGTCCTGACAGCAGCCAGGGGCTACTTGGAGCTGCCCCGGCCAGACAAGGCCCTGGCTCTGTCGTTCCACGGCTGGTCTGGCACAGGCAAGAACTTCGTGGCGCGGATGCTGGCAGAGAACCTGTACCGGGACGGGCTGAGGAGCGACTGTGTCAAGGTGTTCATCGCCACGTTGCACTTCCCTCACCACAAGTATGTGGACCTGTACCAGGTGAGGCCGGCTGTGCCGGGGAGCTGGGCCAGCGGGGCTGGGTCCGGCTGAGGCTCCGGCAGCTGAGGCGCAGGCCCCTGTGCTGGGACGGGGGCTGAAGCCAGCCCTGGGTGTGGCGGTTGGAGGACGGGGCCGCCGTTGCGAAGGAACCTGTAACCCACAGAGGCATCCACTCCACACAGATGAGGCCCTGAACACGTGGAGGAAAGAGTGATGTCCCGAACACTATTCGTGCCGAGCTGTCGCCCTCCCTGCCATACAGGAGAGGCCAGACACTGAGCTTAACCAGACACTTCGTGTGTTAAATTTTTCTGTCGCGGAAATAGTGGAAGTGCCTCAGGAAGTGTGGAACAGAGAAAGCAAAAACTTTATCATAATCTCCCCACACGGACACCACCACAGTTAGCATTTTGGTGTACTTCCTTCAGGCCATTCCCCTGCGCTCTTTTATGTCACTGTAATTATATTGGACAGAAAGTTGCATATCCCACTGTTTTTTTAAGCAGGCTTATCGTAAGTAATTTTTCCATGTCTTCCCAAAACTACTCATTATATGTCAACAAGTGGAGGGCAGAAAGTGTCTCTGCTGCTCTGCTATTTTGGGTTTCATTCATTCAGACATGTTAGCCATACGATGACCAAACCCCACTGCAGCATGACAGAGGTGACTGTGTCTACCTTTGGCTTTTAGTTCCAATATTTGGAGTGTGTTAACCTGGGAAGATTATGTAAGCCTTTGAGGACAGATTGCCTGGCAGTTTCAGTGCGGCCCGGGAGGGCAGGGGTAGGCTAACGTGTTCTAAGGGCAGGCAGCTGGTCAGCCGGGCCTTCCCAGAAAGAACTGGCTGGCTTTGCAGTAAAACAGCTGTGAATCTCAGCTTCCCCACTGTGAAAACCGTGTGCACTCTCTCTCTCATACCCTGCCCATCCTCTCACACACACTCTGGGGAGACAGGGGGCTGAAGTCAGAATCCAGGAAGGCTAGAGGTGGATGGTGAGTGTGGGCTCTGCTAAAACACCCCACCCTGGGGCAGGAGCTGGCCCTGTTCTCCTGAACCCTGTAGAGCAGCATCTTTTCACTAGAGCGCTTACTATCCTGCCTGGGGTGGGGAACCCCAGTTTTGAGTTGGCTGGGTCCCAGACAGGTCCTCCCCTGGGTTCTTCCCTGAGAGCCCAGCCTGGTGCCAGCAGGTGCTCTGCTTGTGGGAATTCAAGACGGCACCTGTGGGCATTCGAGCCTATCTCTGCCTGTCACCCCCGTGTGAGAGCCTGACTCCTATCCTTGGGGAGGGTGAGTTAGGGTTAGTTCTGGGAGGGAAACTCATCCTGAAGGGGAGGGAGCATGGCTGGGGCCGTTTCCCAAGGACCCTCTCCCTTTCCCCAGGCTGGCTCCACCTAGTTGGCTTTCAAACCTCAGGGCACAGGAGAATCACCTGGGAAGCTCATTAGAGGCAGATGCCCTAGCTCCACCCCCGGAGGTTTGGATTGGTGGTTCTGCGGTGGAACCCAGCTCCAGGTGATCCATTGCAGGTGCCCTGGGGAAACCAGTGCCTCACCGGGGCCCTCGGGGCTAGAAGGTGCCTCCCACTGCACCTCAGCAGCTCCCTGTATTCTGTGCAGGAGCAGCTGGCAAGCCAGATCAGGAAGACGCAGGAGCACTGCCACCAGACCCTGTTCATTTTAGATGAGGCTGAGAAGCTGCACCCAGGACTGCTGGAGGCCCTCAGGCCACACCTGGAACGCCAGGCCCCCGAGAACCCGAGGGCCAAGTCCCCGAGAACCATCTTTCTTTTTCTCAGGTGAGGTCTGGGGAACAAAAGTCAGGAGGACTGGGTGAGGGGAGGAAGAAGCCTGTCCAGGCGCTGTGAGTGCCAGGCCTGGGAGCTGTTACTTGGCCTGTAAGCCGGCGGTGGAGGGCTTCCACGCTGTCCTAGGCTGCCCACTCTTTTCCAAAAGGGAGACCAACACAAACTCCGGGAGAGAAAACAGAAGCCCAGCTGACTGGGTGGCAGCAGGGGCGGGGAGCCTTAGGTCTCCCTGCTTCTGCCTTGATTCTGCCAAGCACTTCTGAAGGACTCTGACATCCCCTCCCCCAGCACAGGCCAGCTAACTAACTCCCAGGACCAGCCTGGGGAGGACAAGCTGTCCCTCATCTGACCTCCTCCATGGTTCTCTTAGGATGGGGAGGCTCCCCTCAGACTCCCCAGTTAGTACATAGCCTCCTGAGGGAAGGACACTGGGAGTCCCCTCTTAGAAGGACATTAAGTGTTCTTTTTTAATTGAGGTATAATTGACATATTAGTTTCAGGTGGACAGCGTGATTAGCTATTTGTTTATATTGTGAGGTGATCACAATAAGTCTAGTTAACATCTGTCACCATACTAGTTACAAAACCTTTTTGTTCTTGTGATGAGAACTTTTAATATGTACTCTCTTAGCAACTTCCAAATATGCACTACAGTATTATTTACTAAAGCCACCATGCTGTACATTACATCCCCATGACTTGTTTATTACTTGAAGTTCGTACAGTATTTGTCTTATTTGTCTTTCTCTGTCTGACCTATTTCACTCAGCATAATGCCTTCAAGGTCCATCCATGTTGTTGCAAATAGCAAGATTTCCTTCTTTTTTATGGCTGAATAATATTCCATTATATATATATGTATGTATATGTATACACACACACACACACATTTTTTTCTATATCCATTCATCTGTTGATGGACACAGGTTATTTCTTACCTTGGCTATTGTGAATAATACTGCAGTGAACATGGGAGTGCAGATATCTTCTCAAGTTAGTGTTTTCATTATCTTTGGATAAATGCCCAGAAGTGGAATTGCTGGATCATATGGTAGTTGTATTTTTAATTTTTTGAGGAACCTCCATACTGTTTTCCGTAGTGGTTGCACCAATTTATATTCCCACCAATGATACACAAGTGTTCCCTTTTCTCCACAGCCTTACCAACACTGGTTATTTCTTGTCTTTTTAATGATAGCGATTCTAAGAGGTATGAGGTGGTATCTCATACCTGTTATGATTTGCGTAATATCCCCCGTGATTAGTGATGTTGAGCACCTTTTTGTCTACCTGTTGGCCACTTGTATGTCTTCTTTGGAAAAATGTCAATTCAGATCTGCCCATTTTTTAATTGGATTTTTTTTGCTATTGAGTTGTATGAGTTCTTTATATATTTTGGATACTAACCCCTTATCAGATATATGATTTGCAAATATTTTCTCCCATTCAGTAGGTTGCTGTTTTGTTTTGTTTTATTATTTATTTATTTATTTGGCCATGCCGGGTCTTAGTTGTGCCACACAGGATCTTCGTTGCTGCGTGCGGGATCTTTAGGTGTGGCATGCGGGCTCTTTTACTTGCGGCACGTGGCCTGTTAGTTGCAGCATGCGGGATCTAGTTCCCTGACCAGGGATCAAACCTGGGCCCGCTACATTGGGAGCGCAGAGTCTTAACCACTGGACCTCAGTGAAGTCCCTGCCTTTTTGTTTTGTTGATGGTTTCCTTTGCTGTGCAGGAGCTTTTTGGTTTGATGTAGTCCCACTTGTTTATTTTTGTTGCCTTAGCTTTTGGTGTCAAATCCAAAAAATATTTGCTAAGACCAATGTCAAGTAACTTACTGCCTATGTTTTCTCTTAGGAATTTTATGGTTTCAGGTCTTAAGTTCGAGTCTTTAATCCATTTTTAAAAATTTTTTATTTTCTATTGGATTATAGTTGATTAACAATGTTGTGTTAGTTGCAGGTGTACAGCAAAGTGATTCAGTTATACATATACATGTATCTATTCTTTTTCAAATTCTTTTCCCTTTAGGTTATTACAGAATATTGAGCATAGCACCTTGTGCTATACAATAGGTCCTTGTTGGTTATCCATTTTAAATATAGTAGTGTGTATATATCAATCCCAAACTCCCAGTTTATCCCTCCCCCCCACCTTTCTCCTTTGGTAACCGTAAGTTTATTTTCTAAGTTTGTGAATCTGTTTCTGGATTGTAGTAAGTTCATTTGCATCACTTTTTTTTTAGACTCCACATATAAGTGATATCATATGATATTTGTCTTTCTCTGTCTGACTTACTTCACTTAGTATTATAATCTCCAGGTCCATCCATTATTTCATTCTTTAATGGATGAGTAATATTCCACTGTATATATGTACCACATCTTCTTTATCCGTTCCTCTGTTAATGGACATTTAGGTGCATGGGTTTATCTCTGGGCTTTCTATCCTGTTCCATTGATCTATATTTGTTTTTGTGCCAGTACCATACTGTTTTGATGCCTGTAGCTTTGTAGTATACTCTGAAGGCAAGGAGCCTGATTCCTCCAGCTCTGTTATTCTTTCTTAAGATTGCTTTAGCTATTTGGGGTCTTCTGTGTCTCCATACAAATTATAAAATTTTTTGTTCTATTTCTGTGAAAAAAATGCCATTGGTACAATAACTTGATAGGGATTGCATTGAATCTGTAGATTGCCGTGGGTAGTATAGTCATTTTGACAGTATTGATCCTTCTAATATAAGAACATGGTATATCTTTACATCTGTTTGTGTCATCTTTGATTTCTTTATCAGCGTCTTACAGTTTTTGGAGTACAGGTCTTTTGGCTCCTTAAGTAGGTTTATTCCTAGGTATTTTATTCTTTTTGATGCAATGGTAAATGGGATTGTTTCTTTAATTTCCCTTTCTGATCTTTTGTTGTTAGTGTATAGAAATGCAACAGATTTCTGTGTATTAATTTTGTATCCTGTCACTTTACCAAATTCATTGATGAGCTCTAGTAGTTTTCTGGTAGCATCTTTAGGATTTTCTGTGTATTGTATCATGTAATCTGCAAACAGTGATGGTTTTACTTCTTTTCCAATTTGAATTCCTTTTCTTTTTATATCTTTTTCTTCTCTGATTGCCATGGTTAGGACTTCCAAAACTTATGTTGAATAAAAGTGGCAAAAATGAGGGGGCTTCCCTGGTGGTGCAGTGGTTAAGAATCTGCCTGACAATGCAGGGGACACGGGTTCGAGCCCTGGTCTGGGAAGATCCCATATGCCGCGGCGCAACTAAGCCCATGCGCCACAACTACTGAGCCTGCACTCTAGAGCCCGCGAGCCACAACTGCTGAGCCCATGTGCCACAGCTACTGAAGCCCGTGCACCTAGAGCCCGTGCTCCACAACAAGACAAGCCACCGCAAAGAGAAGACCGCACACCGCAACGAAGAGTAGACCCCGTGTTATCTATACATATTAGTGTATATATGTCAATCTCAATCTCCCAATTCATCCCACCCCCCCACCCCCCCACCGCTTTCCCCCCTTGGTGTCTGTATGTTTGTTCTCTACTTCTGTGTCTCTGTTTCTGCCTTGCAAACCGGTTCATCTGTACCATTTTTCTAGATTCCATATATATGCATTAATATATGATATTTGTTTTTCTCTTTCTGACTTACTTCACTCTGTATGACAGTCTCTAGGTCCATCCACATCTCTATAAATGACCCAATTTCGTTCCTTTTTATGGCTGAGTAATATTCCACTGTATATATGTACCACATCTTCTTTATCCATTCATCTGCTGATGGGCATTTAGGTTGCTTCCATGACCTGGCTATTGTAAATAGTGCTGCAATGAACATTGGGGTGCATGTGTCTTTTTGAATTACGGTTTTCTCTGGGTATATGCCCAGTAGTGGGATTGCTGGGTCATATGGTAATTCTATTTTTAGTTTTTTAAGGAACCTCCATACTGTTCTCCATAGTGGCTGTATCAATTTACATTCCCACCAGCAGTGCAAGAGGGTTCCTTTTCTCCACACCCTCTCCAGCATTTGTTGTTTGTAGATTTTCTGATGATGCCCATTCTAACTGGTGTGAGGTGATTCCTCATTGTAGTTTTGATTTGCATTTCTCTAATAATTAGTGCTGTTGAGCAGCTTTTCATGTGCCTCTTGGCCATCTGTATGTCTTCTTTGGAAAAATGTCTATTTAGGTCTTCTGCCCATTTTTGGATTTTTTGTTTTTTTAATATTGAGCTGCATGAGCTGTTTATATATTTTGGAGATTAATCCTTTGTCCATCAATTTCATTTGCAAATATTTTCTCCCATTCTGAGGGTTGCCTTTTTGTCTTGTTTATAGTTTCCTTTGCTGTGCAAAAGCTTTTAAGTTTCATTAGGTCCCATTTGTTTATTTTTGTTTTTATTTCCATTACTCTAGGAGGTGGGTCAAAAAAGATCTTGCTGTGAGTTATGTCAAAGAGTGTTATTCCTATGTTTTCCTCTAAGAGTTTTATGGAGTTCGGTCTTACATTTAGGTCTTTAATCCATTTTGAGTTTATTTTTTTGTATGGTGTTAGGGAGTGTTCTAATTTCATTCTTTTACATGTACCTGTCCAGTTTTCCCAGCACCACTTATTGAAGAGACTGTGTTTTCTCCATTGTATATCCTCGCCTCCTTTGTCATAGATTAGTTGACCATAGGTGTGTGGGTTTAATCTCTGGGCTTTCTGTCCTGTTCCATTGATCTATATTTGTTTTTGTGCCAGTATCATATTGTCTTGATTACTGTAGCTTCGTCGTATAGTCTGAAGTCAGAGTTTGATTCCTCCAGCTCCGTTTTTTTCCCTCAAGATTGCTTTGACTATTTGGGGTCTTTTGTGTCTCCATGCAAATTTTAAGACATTTTGTTCTAGTTCTGTAAAAAATGCCATTGGTAATTTGATAGGGATTGCATTGAATCTGTAGATTGTTTTGGGTAGGATAGTCATTTTCACAATATTGAGTCTTCCAATCCAAGAACATGATATATTTTTCCACTTGTTTGTGTCATCTTTGATTTCTTTCATCAGTGTCTTATAGTTTTCTGAGTACAGGTCTTTTACCTCCTTAGGTTGGTTTATTCCTAGGTATTTTATTCTTTTTGTTGCAGTGTTGAATGGGACTATTTCCTTAATTTCTCTTTCTGATCTTTCGTTGTTAGTGTATAGGTGTGCAAGCTATTTCTGCGCATTTTGTATCCTGCAACTTCACCAAATTCATTGATTAGCTCTAGTAGTTTTCTGGTGGCATCTTTAGGATTCTCTACGTATAGTATCATGTCATCTGCAAACAGTGACGGTTTTGCTTCTTCTTTTCCAGTTTGGATTCCTTTTATTTCTTTTTCTTCTCTGATTGCTGTGGCTAGGACTTCCAAAACTATGTTGAATAATAGTGGCAAGAGTGGACAATCTTGTCTTTTTCCTGATAATAGAGGAAATGCTTTCAGTTTTTCACCTAAGAATGATGTTTGCCGTGGGTTTGTCGTATATGGCCTCTATTATGTTGAGGTAAGTTCCCTCTATGCCCACTTTCTGGAGAGTTTTTATCATAAATGGGTGTTGAATTTTGTCAAAAGCTTTTTCTGCTCTATTGAGATGATCATATGGCTTTTATTCTTCCATTTGTTAATATGGTTAAATCCCACTTGATCATGGTGTATGATCCTTTTAATGTGTTGTTGGATTCTGTTTGCTGGTATTTTGTTGAGGATTTTTGCATCTATATTCATCAGTGATATTGGTCTGTAATTTTCTTTTTTTGTAGTATCTTTGTCTGGTTTTGGTATCAGGATGACGGTGGCCTCGTAGAATGAGTTTGGGAGTGTTCCTTCCTCTGCAATTTTTGGAAGAGTTTGAGAAGGATGGGTGTTAGGTCTTTTCTAAATGTTTGATAGAATTCACCTGTGAAGCCATCTGGTCCTGGACTTCTGTTTGTTGGAAGATTTTTAATCTCAGTTTCAATTTCATTACTTGTGATTGGTCTGTTCATATTTTCTATTTCTTCCTGGTTCAGTCTTAGAAGGTTATAACTTTCTAAGAATTTGTCCATTTCTTCCAGGTTGTCCATTTTATTGGCATAGAGTTGCTTGTAGTAGTCTCTTAGGATGGTTTGTATTTCTGCGGTGTCCGTTGTAACGTCTCCTTTTTCATTTCTAATTTTATTGATTTTAGTCCTCTCCCTCTTTTTCTTGGAGTCTGGTTAAAGGTTTATCAATTTTGTTTATCTTCTCAAAGAACCAGCTTTTAGTTTTATTGATCTTTGCTATTCCTTTCATTTATTGTTTCTATTTCATTTATTTCTGCTCCAATATTTATGGTTTCTTTCCTTCTACTAACTTTGGGTTTTGTTTTCTTCTTTCTCTAGGTCCTTTAGGTGTAAGGTTAGATTGTTTATTTGAGATTTTTCTTATTTCTTGAGGTAGGCTTGTATTGCTGTAAACTTCCCTCTTAGAACTGCTTTTGCTGCATCCATAGGTTTTGGATCATTGTGTTTTCATTGTCATTTGTCTCTAGGTATTTTTTTATTTCCTCTTTGATTTGTTCAGTGATCTCTTGCTTATTTAGTAAAGTATTGTTTAGCCTCCATGTGTTTCTGTTTTTTACGGTTTTTTCCCTGTAATTTATTTGTAATCTCATAGCGTTATGATCAAAAAAGACACTTGATATGATTTTAATTTTCTTAAATTTACTGAGGCTTGATTTGTGACCCAAGACATGATCCAGGAGAATGTTCCATGTGTACTTGAGAAAAAAGTGTAATCTGCTGTTTTCTGATGAAATGTCCTATAAATATCAATTAAATCTCTCTGGTCTGTTGTGCCATTTAAAGCTTGTGTTTCCTTATTAATTTTCTGTCTGGATGATCTGTCCATTGGTGTAAGTGAGGCATTAAAGTCCCCCATTATTATTGTGTTACTGTCGATTTCTTCTTTTATAGCTGTCAGCAGTTGCCTTATGTATTGAGGTGCTCCTATGTTGGGTGCATATATATTTATAATTGTTCTATCTTCTTGCATTGATCCCTTGGTCATTATGTAGTGTCCTTCCTTGTCTTCCTTGTAACATTATTTTAAAGTCGTTTTATTTGATATGAGTATTGCTACTCCTTTCTTTAGATTTCCATTTGCATGGAATATCTTTTTCCATCCCCTCACTTTCAGTCTGTATGTGTCCCTAGGTCTGAAGTAGGTGTCTTGTAGACAGCATATATATGGGTCTTGTTTTTGTATCCATTCAGTGACCCTGTGTGTTTTGGTTGGAATATTTAATCCATTCACATTTAAGGTAATTATCGATATGTATGTTCCTATTACCATTTTCTTAATTGTTTTGGGTTTGTTTTTGTAGGTCCTTTCCTTCTCTTGTGTTTCCCACTTCGAGAAGTTTCTCTAGCATTTGTTGTAGAGCTGGTTTGGAGGTGCTGAATTCTCTTAGCTTTTGCTTGTCTGTAAAACTTCTGATTTCTCCATTGAATCTGATTGAGATCCTTGCTGGGTAGAGTAATCTTGGTTGTAGGTTCTTCCCTTTCATCACTTTAAATATATCGTGCCACTCCCTTCTGGCTTGTAGAGTTTCTGCTGAGGAGTCAGCTGTTAACCTTATGGGAGTTCCCTTGTACGTTATTTGTCGTTTTTCCCTTGTTGCTTTTAATAATTTTTCTTTGTCTTTAATTTTTGTCAATTTGATTACTATGTATCTCGGCGTGTTTCTCCTTGGGTTTATCCTGCCTGGGACTCTCTGTGTTCCTGGACTTGGTTTACTGTTTGCTTTCCCATGTTAGGGAAGTTTTCGACTATAATCTCTTCAAATATTTTCTCTGGTCCTTTCTCTCTCTTCTCCTTCTGGGATCCCTATAATGCGAATGTTGTTGCATTTAATGTTCTCCCAGAGGTCTCTTAGGCTGTCTTCATTTCTTTTCATTCTTTTTCTTTCTTCTGTTCCACAGCAGTGATTTCCACTATTCTGTCTTCCAGGTGACTTATCTGTTCTTCTGCCTCAGGTATTCTGCTGTTGATTCCTTCTAGTGTATTTTTCATTTCAGTTATTGTATTGTTCATCTCTGTTTGTTTGTTCTTTAATTCTTCTAGGTCTTTGTTAAACATTTCTTGCATCTTTTCGATCTTTGCCTCCATTCTTTTTCCAAAGTCCTGGATCATCTTCACTATCATTATTCTGAATTGTTTTTCTGGAAGGTTGCCTATCTCCACTTCATTTAGTTGTTTTTCTGGGGTTTTATCTTGTTCCTTCTTCTGGTACATAGTCCTCTGCCTTTTCATTTTGTCTGTCTTTCTGTGAATGTGGTTTTCGTTCTACAGGCTGCAGGATTGTAGTTCTTCTTGCCTCTGCTCTCTGCTGTCTGGTAGATGAGGCTATCTAAGAGGCTTGTGCAAGCTTCCTGATGGGAGGGACCGGTGATGGGTAGAGCTGGGTGTTGCTCTGGTGGGCAGAGCTCAGCAAAAGTTTAATCTGTGTGCTGATGGGTGGGGCTGAGTTCCCTCCCTGTTGGTTGTTTGGGCCGAGGCAACCCAGCACTGGAGCCTATGGCCTCTTTGGTGGGGCTAATGGTGGACTCTTTGGTGGACTCCAAGGAGTACTTCCCAGAACTTCTGCTGCCAATGTCCTTGTCCCTGCGGTGAGCCACAGCCGGCCCCCGCCTCTGCAGGAGACCCTCCAGCACGCAGGTATGTCTGGTTCAATTTCCTGTGGGGTCACTGCTCCTTCCCCTGCATCCTGATGTGCCCACTGCTTTCTGTGTGCCCTCCAAGAATGGAGTCTCTGTTTCCCCCAGTCCTTTGAAAGTCCTGCAATCAAATCTTGCTAGCTTTGAAAGTCTGATTCTCTGGGAATTCCTCCTCCTGTTGCCGGACCCTCAGGTTGAAAAGCGTGACGTGGGGCTCAGAACCTTCACTCCAGTGAGTGGACTTCTGTGGTATAATTGTTCTCCCGTTTGTGAGTCACCCACCCAGCGGTTAAGGGATTTGATTTTATCGTGATTGCACCCCTCCTACCGTCTCATTGCGCCTTCTTCTTTGTCTTTGCATATGGGATATCTTTTTTGGTGAGTTCCAGTGTCTTCCTGTCGATGATTGTTCAGCATTTAATTGTGATTCTGGTGCTCTTGCAAGAGGGAGTGAGCGCACGTCCTACTCTGCCATCTCTGAGATGATCATATGGTTTTTATAATTCAATTTGTTGAAGAATTTTTTGATTTGCAGATATTGAAAAATCCTTGCATACCTGGGATAAATCCCACTTGATCATGGTATATGATCCTCTTAATGTACAGTTGGGTTCGGTTTACTAGTATTTTGTTGAGGATTTTTGTGTCTATGTTCAACAGTGATATTGGCCTGTAATTTTCTTCTTTTGTGGTATCGTTGTCTGGTTTTGCTATCAGAGTGATGGGGCCTCAGAATGAATTTAGGAGTGTTCCTTCCTCTGCAATTGTTTTGGAATAGTTTCAGAAAGATAGGTGTTAACTCTTCTCTAAATGTTTGATAGAATCGTCTGTGAAGCCATCTGGTTTTGGACTTTTGTTTGTTGGGAGTTTTTTAATCACAGTTTCAATTTCAGTACTTGTGATTGGTCTGTTCATATTTTCTGTTTCTTACTGGGTCAGTCTTGGGAAATTGTACCTTTCTAAGAATTTGTCTATTTCTTCTAGGTTGTCCATTTTATTGGTATATAGTTATTTGTAGTAGTTTCTTATGATCCTTTGTATTTCTGTGTTGTCTGTTGTAACTTCTCTTTTTCATTTCTAATTTCATTGATTTGAGCCCTCTCCCTTTTTTTCTTGATGAGTCTAGCTAAAGGTTTATCAATTTTGTTTATCTTTTCAAAGAACCAGCTTTTAGTTTCATTGATCTTTTCTATTTTCTTCGTCTTTATTTCATTTACTTCTGCTCTGATCTTTATGATTTATTTTGTTCTACTAACTTTGGGTTTTGTTCTTCTTTCTCTAGTGCTTTAGGAATAAAGTTAGGTTGTTTGAGATTTTTCTTGTTTCCTGAGGTAAGATTGTATTGCTATAAACTTCCCTCTTAGAACTGCTTTTTCTGCATCCCCTAGGTTTTGGATCATCGTGCTTTAATTTTCATTTTTCTCTAGGTATTTTTTTATTTCCTCTTTGATTTCTTCAGTGATCCACTGGTTGTTTAGTAGCATACTGTTTGGCCTCCACGTGTTTGTGTTTTTAGTTTTTTTCTTGTAGTTGAGTTCTCAGTGTTGTGGTTGGAAAAGATGCTTGATATTATTTCAGTTTTCTTAAATTTACCGAGGGTTGCTTTGTGGCCCAGCATGTGATCCTGGAGAATGTTCCATGTGCACTTGAGAAAAATGTGTATTCTGCTACTTTTGGATGGATTGCTCTATAAATATCGAGTAAGTCCATCTGGTCTAATGTATCACTTAAGGCCTATGTTTCTTTATTGATCTTCTGTCTGGATGATCTGTCCATTGATGAAAATGGGGTGTTAGAGTCCCCCACTCTTCTTGTGTTACTGTCAGTTTCTCCTCTTATGGCTCTTAGTATTTGCTTTATATATTGAGGTGCTCCTATGTTAGTTGCATATATATTTATAATTGTTGTATCTTCTTCTTGGATTGATCCCTTGATCATTATGCAGTGTCCTTCCTTGTCTCTTGTAACATTCTTTATTTTAAAATCTATTTTATCTGATATGAGTATTGCTCCTCCAGCTTTCTTTTGATTTACATTTGCATGAAATACCTTTTTCCATCCCGTCACTTTCAGTCTGCATGTGTCTCTAGGTCTGAAGTGGGTCTCTTATAGACAGCGTATATACAGGTCTTGTTTTTGTATCCATTCAGCCAGTCTGTGTCCTTTGGTTGGAGCATTTAATCCATTTACATTTAAGGTAATCTTTTTTAATAAATTTATTTATTTTTTATTTATTTTTGGCTATGTTGGGTTTTCGTTGCTGTGTTCAGGCTTTCTCTAGCTGCGGCGAGTGGGGGCTACTCTTCATTGCGGTGCACAGGCTTCTCATTGTGGTGGCTTCTCTTGTTGTGGAGCACAGGCTCTAGGCGCACAGGCTTCAGTAGTTGTAGCACGTGGACTCCGTAGTTGTGGCTCACAGGCTCTAGAGCGCAGGCTCAGTAGTTGTGGCACACAGGCTTAGTTGCTCCATGGCGTGTGGGATCTTCCCAGACCAGGGTTCGAACCCATGTCCCCTGCATTGGCAGGCAGATTCTTAACCACTTCGCCACCAGGGAAGTACTATGATAATTATTGATATGTATGTTCTTATTGCCATTTTGTTAATTGTTCTGGATTCGTTTTGTAGGTCTTTTTTCTTTCCTTTCCTCTTTTGTTCTCTTCTCTTGTGATTTGATGACTAACATTAGTGTTGTTTTTGGATTCCTTTTTCTTTTGTGTGTGTATGTATTGTAGATTTTCAGTTTGCGGTTACCATGAGGTTTTGATATAACAGTCTGTATATAAACATGATTGTTTTAAGTTGCTGGTCTTTTAATTTCAAATGCATTTCCAATATCCTGCATTTGTACTCACCTTTTCTCATGATTGCTGGTTTCGATATCATATTTGTGTGTGGGTGATTTCCTACCTTTACTGTATGTTCGCTTTCACCAGTCAGCTTTTCCATTCATAATTTTCTTGTTTCTAGTTGTGGCCTTTTCTTTTCTGCCCAGAGAAGCCGCGAAGCTGGTCTGGTGGTGCTGAATTCTCTTAGCTTTTGCTCGTCTGTAAAACTTTTGATTTCTCTATTGAATCTGAATGAGAGCCTTGCTGGGTAGAGTATTCTTGGTTTTAGGTTCTTCCCTTTCTTCACTTTAAATATATCATGCTACTCCCTTCTGGCCTGCAGAGTTTCTTCTGCTGAGAAATCAGCTGATAACCTTATGGGAATTCCCTCATGTGTCATTTGTTGCTTTTAGTAATTTTTCTTTGTCTTTAATTTTTGTCAGTTTGATTACTGTGTGTTTCAGCACGTTCCTCCTTGCACTTATCCTGCCTGGGACTCTCTGTGCTTCCTGGACTTGGGTGACTGTTTTCTTTCCCATGTTAGGGAATTTTTCAGCTATTATCTCTTCAAATATTTTCTCAGGTCCTCTCTCTCTCTCTTCTCCTTCTGGGACTCCTATAATGCGAATGTTGTTGCATTTAATGTTGTCCCAGAGGTCTCCTAGACTGTCCTCTTTTCTTTTCATTCTTTTTTCTTTATTCTGTTCCATGGCAGTGATTCCTACCATTCTGTCTTCCAGCTCACTTATCTGTTCTTCTGCCTCAGTTATTCTGCTATTGATTCCTTCTAGTGTATTTTCTATTTCAGTTATTGTATTGTTCATCTCTGTCTGCTTATTCTTTAGTTCTTCTAGGTCTTTGTTAAACATTTATCTTCTAGATCTGTGCTTCCATTCTTTTTCCAAGATCTTGGATCATCTTTACTGTCATTACTCTGAATTCTTTTTCAGGTAGATTGCCTATCTCCACTTCATTTAGTTGTTCTTCTGGGGTTTTATCTTGTTTCTTCATCTGGGACACATTCCTCTGCCTTTTCATTTTGTATAACTTTCTGTGATTGCAGTTGAGCTGGGTCTTGTCCCTCTGGTGGGCAGGGCCATGTCAAGGGGTGTGCTTAGCAGGTAGCTGTATGCTCAGGAAGACTTTAAGCACCCTGTCTGCTGAGGGGTGTGGCTGTGTTCCTGCCCTGTTCGGCCTGAGGTCCCAGCACTGGAGCCTGAAGGCTGTTGTGGGTCCAGGTCTTGGTGAGAAAATAGCAGCCTCCAGCAGGGCTCATGCCAATGAGCACTCCCCAGAACTACCGCCACCATTGTCTTTGTCTCCACAATGAGCCACAGCTGCCCCCTGCCTCCACAGGAGAGACTCCAGTACCAGCAAGTAGGTCTTGTCTAGGCTCTTATGAGGTCACTGCTTTTTTCCCTGGGTCCTGGTGCACACGAGACGTTGTGTGCACCCTCCAAGAGTGGAGTTTCTGTTTCCCCTAGTCCTGTGAAATTCCTGTGCTCACACCCCACTGGCCTTCAAAGCCAGATTCTCTTGGGGCTCCTCCTCCTGTTGCCAGACCCCCAGGTTGGGGAGCCTAACGTCAGGCTCAGAACTTTCACTCCTGTGGGAGAACTTCTGTGATAGAATTAT
Organism: Balaenoptera ricei; assembly: GCF_028023285.1. NCBI lineage: Eukaryota > Metazoa > Chordata > Mammalia > Artiodactyla > Balaenopteridae > Balaenoptera > Balaenoptera ricei. Next base: position 141,841,616 of record NC_082639.1, read on the forward strand.
TTTCTAGTTTGTGGGTTGCCCACCCAGCGGGTATGGGATTTGATTTTATTGCAATTATGCCCCTCCTACCGTCTCATTGTGGTTTCTTCTTCGTCTTTGGTTGTAGGATATCTTGTTTGGTCGGTTCCAGCATTTTTTTGTGGTCGAGTTCATTCTTTTGCACGTAGCTTCCTGGTACCATTTATTGAAGAGACTGTCCTTTCCCCATTGCATATTCGTAGCTCCTCTGTTGTAAATTAATTAACCATATATGTGTGGATTTATTTCCAGGCTCTGTTCTGTTCCATTTATCTGTGTGTGTGTTTATATGCCAGTACCATACTGCTTTGATTGCTAAAGCTTTGTAATATAGTTGGAAATGTACACACTAGGAGTTCCCTCTTACTGTGTGCCACAGGCTCTAGAAATGGCTTGCAAAAAGTTAATTTTGAAATCAAGCTGTCCAATCCTATCTTTTTATGGCAGCTCCAACAGAAAGTCCTGCCCAAGGTCTGTTAGCAGTCAAGTTTGGGTCCCTGTTGGCCCAACTCGAATGCTTCACATGCAGCTTCTTGCACTCAGTGGAAGCCAAAGCACTCCTCCCCACGGTTACCCACCTCCCGCAGGCCAGTACATGCTTGCTAGGGGATTTCCCCCAGCTTTAGGGTACACCCTGTGAGGAGAAGTAAGGGATCTGGTTTTTCATCCAGGCTTGGTGTGTGTGAAGGAGTGAGCTGCGGAGGGCAGATCTTGTTTCATTGTGGACCCACAAGACAAGGTGGAACTGGTTTAAACTGTTGCTGGGTTGGGATTTTGGTGTGTTAGTGGCAAGTCCTTCCTGGTCTATAAGTAAGGCTGACAGGACACTACAGTGCATTGCAAAGCAGGGCCTTTGGGAGCCCCCAAAGGTGATTTTAAGAGAAAAGTAGAGAAAGCTTTTCTAATATGACTTGAGTGATCAGAATTAGGAGGCAAGGACAGTAAACTCTGTGATACTACTTATCACCTTCTGAGGTAGCCCAGAAGTGCAGATCTCTTCCTGTTGCAGTGAATTAGGTAGGGGCTCCAAAATGCAAAGGAGGCGAAATAAGGAATCACCTTGGTTCCCCAAGGCTTCTCCACCCAAGCCCTGGCAGGGGGTCGGGGCAGGGGACCCCTGGAACCATTCCTGCAGGCAGAGTCCTTCCCTCCGAACGGAAGGAAGCCTAGTGCCCAGCTACCTCAGGACGCCCTTTCTATTGCAGGGATCCTTCGACTTCGCGCGTGGCTTCTTTCCCCCTCCACTGCCTGGTTCCTTCCTCCCTCCTACCAGGCCAAGCCCACTTCTGCCTTGTGGCTGTGGCCAACCTTTCCCCAGCTTGGCTCGAGGTGCCAGGGCACTGACTTCCCCACCAGTTCTCAGCTTGGAAAACTTCACCCTTGCTGTTGCCAGGATTTCCTAATGCGACCCAGGTGACCCTGCTATCTCTAGGCAAATGTTTGCGTTTGTAGTATTTTGGTCATCGACCCACTGGCAGTGCCCCTGTCCCACCACCTGCCCTTTCCCCCTAGTGACCCAGCGTCTGTGCACTGTCTGAGGCCACGGGGTCCTGATGAGCAGACATTGGCAGAGTGGAGGCAGGGCCAGGAAGAGAGCCACTGCGGACAAGCTGCCCTGTGGGCCTAGTGTGATAAGGGATGCAGAGGCTGCACTGGCCCTGAAGGAGCCTTTGAGCCCCTAGGGAGGAGGATGCACACTGGTGAGAGAGAGGCGAGGACATGGCTTCCAGTTCCAGTGGCCCTGGTGTGGGCCCGGCCCGTGAGAGCCAGTGGTCCCCAACAGGCCTGGGTGGACTGAATGGAGCCCGTGGGCCAGCCAGGCTGTCAGTGCGGTGCAGCACCTCGCACCCCTGCCTCGGGCAGCCAGAAAGCAGCACCTCTAAACCCCAAAGTTTCCAGCTAGTCTAGTGATGATAGGTGGGGGAAGATGGTGTCTCTGGACTTGATTTCTACGATAACCTTACCTGTGTGGTGAGGACTCTTATATTTGAAAAAAAAAGCACAGCTGATTCAAATTGATGGTGTAAACAAATCACTAGTGTAAGGCCAGTTGTTTGTTTAATCCTGAAAAAAATCCTAAACCTGCTATTCGAAGTGAAGTGCTAGCGGCTTTGCTGGCCCCCCTGCAAAGTGGTGGTGTCAGATGGCAGAAAGGAGGAGGTGGCAGCTGAAGCAGGGGGTGTAGTGGGGAGCGGGGCTGTGGCTAGAGTTGTTGCCCCAGCACTCAGCCAGTCCTTCATCTGGGCCTGAGGAATTTGGGGGCCCTGGCCAAGTACCAGAAAACTAACATTGACTGCTTTTGCCCATTTCTACCAAGTACAGAAGGCTCTGGGAATGGAGTCACAGGGCAGGACAGGCACAGTGGAACTCTGGGGATGAGAGCTACTGGCCTCTTCCGTTGAAGCTGTAAAGTGAAGAGGGTAATTAATGCCTGTTCTCTTTGGGCTGCTGTCAGGAAAAGAATGGATAGAAAGGGCTTTGAAAAATGAAAAGAACTATACAAATATCAGTTATTCATGGAATCAAAGGCCTTGTACCCCAGCACATAGCAGGTGCTCACAGAAGTGTCTATTTGTTGACTGACCATTGAATCCAAGGTGACCTAAGGAGGGCTTCTTAAATTGTCTGCTTCAAGTCTCTCATTTTACAAATTAGGAAACTAAGGTTCAGAGAGATTATGATTGAGTCAAGTTTGTATCTGTTCTTCAGGGAAGACTTAGCAGTTAAGGCTGGGTTTTGTTATCACAGTTCTGGAGGGGCCTTTGAGTCTCCTTCCTCTGTGGTGAGATTTCATGTCGTCCTGTCCCAGAGCCAGGGGAGAGAGTTCATCTCTAGAGGTGCCTTCTGTCCCTTGATCCCTTAAGACCTCCCAGTCAGCAGGCAACCTGGGAGGATGTGCAAGGGAATTGAAGTGTTCCGGGAAGGCAACATCTGTTTAAAGGTGTAATTGTTGGTGCCTGAGGAGCTGAAGACTAGGGGTGGGGTTGGAATAGAAAAGGGGCCCAGGTTATGTATTGGTGGGTGAGATAAAGCCTGTAACGTGGAGGAAGAAGAGGGACATTGGCTGTGGGACAAGGGGAGAAATTCAGAAGGGAGGTGGAGACAGATAGTGTAGACAAACATGCAGGGATGTCCATTTATTCAATAAACATTTAATAAATATTGAGTGCCTGATAGGTGCTAGGCACTGGGTAACCACAAAGAGGCTAAGCTTATGCTCTCAAGAAACTTAGTCTTAGGTGGCTTTCTGGGTAGAAATGGGGAAGGCACCGGAGTCTGTGCCCCTGGGGCTGAGGAAGTGAATCCTGTTCCTCTCCCTTTCACCCTGGATGCTTGTCCTGCAGCCCATGGAAAGGTAAACCCTCCTTTGCCTCCTGTGAGGAATGCAGGATTGGGCAATCCCTTGGCAGTGGGCAGGTCTTGCCTCAGCTGATGCAACTGTGGTCTTGCGTGTACACAGACAACCTGCCTGGCAGGCCTTCCTGCAGGAGGAGGAGTAGGGCCACAGCTTCAGGAAGTAGAAGAGTGTTGTCATAAGCAGCTTCCCCAGCTGCAGATGTCAGGGGAAGTCTGGCTGAGCAGCTGAACTTGAGCAGGGAGCCCCCAGGCTCTCTAGCTGGGGGCTCATGGCCTCAGGTGAAATCTAGCCGTGAGGGGCACACTGGCCCCTACAAGAAGGAAGATTGGATCACTTGGCAGGAAAGGATGCCTGCCCCAGCCTCTCTCTCCTTGCCCGTCCATGGAGGCAGGCAGGGAGAGAACCACCCAGCTCCTCCTCTGTGTCCCAAGCCTGGCCCCTAGGATACACTCAAATGCTAAATGAGAAGACAAATGAGCTAACATACCTGAGTGTCAGAGCTTGATGAGAACAGAATGGAAATACTGGATCCCCACCCCTTCACTTGCCACCTGTCTCCCTGTTTCCTTCACTCATTTTATTCCCTCACTCTGCTGGGCCTGAGGAAAAAGCAGGGCAGAGCTCGGTTTGTTTAAGGAGCTGGCAGAAGGCCTGGGAGGGGAGATGAGTGCAGTGGGGTGGAGAGAAGTATATCCATCAGGGGTGGGGAGGACGACGTGCTGCCAGTCCCAGCCTCCACTTCCTCCTTCCCAGCTCTAAGATTTCTTCTCCCCTTCATCTCTAAATCACTCCTCTTTCCTGTATTTTAGACCCACAATTCCAGTTGCCCAGTGAAATCACAACCCCTGGCGAGGTCACAGGCAAGTGCACAACACTCAAACGTGTGTAAATCCAAGCTGGCATCTCCACCCTTCTCCTATATTCCACTTTCGCTGAGGGGGCTGCAGGCCACTCAAGGCAGACACTTGATTTCTTTGTTGACCTCCTTTCTCTCACTTCTCACATCCATCACTTACAAGGTCCTGTCAATTGTGCCTCCTACACTAATTCTAAACCCTTCTCCATTCCCTACATCACCTCTAAACATGGACTACTGCAAAAAGCTCCCTGACTAGCTTTCTCTTCAATCCAACCACTGTGGCCCAAGAAGGATTTTCTTTCTTAGGAAGTAAAGTTGATCAGACTACCCTACTACCGTATACTCTCAAGTTCAAAACCCTTCAACAGCTCTCCATGGCCCATAAGCTAAAATCCAAGTGCATGGCTCACAAAGACCTCACGCCAGGCTCAGCCTACCTTTCATGCCTATGCTCCTCCAGCCTCTCCAAGCTACTTGCAGCCCCTGAACCCCACAAGCCCTCTGACTGTCGTGCCTGGACACGTGCCCTTCCCTGCCTTGTGTCTGATGATCACTACTCAGTCTACATTTGCCCAGAATTCTCTTCTTCCCTCTGAAGTCTTCTCCCTGGGCCCTAGTTGCTCCTACATTAGCCCTTGCCACACTGTCCTGGAATCACACACACATGTGCCTCTCCTTCCACACAGAAGTCAAGGGAAAAATCTACATCATACCATCTTTGTGCACTCTGCACCTAGTACCGTCTCAGTGTTTGTCACAAGCGAGTGAGGCAGGGAGAATGGGTGACAAAGCAGGAGGGTGTGTTGCGATAAGATTTCCTGGAGGAGGGGAGGCCCAGGCCCCTCAACCTCCATTCTTCCAGTCACCAATGCAATGGCTTCGGTGGTCAGCTTATTCATTTGGAAGCCAAATATAAAAATAATGAAATCTAAGACATGACACCATAAAACTCCTTGAAGAGAACATAGGCAAAACATTTTCTGACATAAATTGTGGCAATATTTTCTTGGATCGGTCTCCCAAGGCAAAAGAAATAGAAGCAAAAATAAACAAATAGGACCTAATCAAACTTAAAAGCTTTTGCATAGCAAAGGAACCCATCAACAAAACGAAAAGACAACCTGCTACGGAATGGGAGAAAATATTTGTAATGCAACCAACAAGGGCTTAATTTCCGAAAGATACAAACAGCTCATACAAAACTCAATATCAAAAAAAAAAAAAATCAAAAAATGGTCAGAAGACCTAAATAGACATTTCTCCAAAGACATACAGATGGCCAACAGGCACATCCAAAGATGCTCAACATCGCTAATTATTAGAGAGATGCAAATCATAACCACAATGAGGGGACTTCCCTGGTCCCTCATAGTACCCAAGCAATGAGGTGGTGCAGTGGTTAAGAATCCGCCTGCCAATGCAGGGGACACAGGTTCGATCCCTGGTCAGGGAAGATCCCACATGCCGCGGAGCAACTAAGCCCATGCGCCACAACTACTGAGCCTGCACTCTAGAGCCTGCGAGCCACAGCTACTGATCAGCCCGCGGACCTAGAGCCCATGCTCCACAACAAGAGAAGCCACTGCAATGAGAAGCCTGCGCACCACAATGAAGAGTAGCCCCCCACTCGCCACAACTAGAGAAAGCCCGCCTGCAGCAACGAAGACCCAACGCAGCCAAAAATAAATTATTTAATTAAATAAATTAAAAAAAAAAAAAAACCACAATGAGGTGTCACCTCACACTGGTCAGAATGGCTATCATCTAAAAGTCTGCAAATACTGGAGAGAGTGTAGAGAAAAGGGAACCTTCCTACACTGTTGGTGGGAATGTAAATTTGTGCAGCCACTATGGAAACCAGTGTTGAGGTTCCTCAGAAAACTAAAAATAGAGCTACCATGTAATCCAGCAATCCCACTCCTAAGCATATATCCAGAAATGATAAGAATTCTAATTTGAAAAGATACATGCACCCCAGTGTTCATAGCAGCACTCTACAATAGCCAAGACATGGAAACAACCCAAATGCCTATCAACAGACGATTCATTTAAGAAGATGTGGTATACACACACACACACCATATGGAATGTTAACCGGCCATAATAAAGAAATATTGCCTTTGCTGGATGGACCTAGAGAATATCATACTAAGTGAAGTCAGTCAGAAAAAGACAAATATTGTGTGCTATCACTTATATGTGGAATCTAAAAAAATAATACAAATGAATCTATATACAAAACAGAAATAGATCCACAGACGTAGAAAACAAAGTTCTGGTTACCAAAGGGGAAAGGGGGGGGTGATAAATTAGGGGTTCGGGATTTACAGACACTATATAAAATAGATAAGCAACAAGGATTTACTGTATAACACAGGGAACGATATTCCCAACAATATTATAATCACCTATAATGGAAAATTTTCCAACAATATTGTAATCACCTATAATGGAAAATAATCTGAAAAATACATATATATATAAAAAACTAAATCACTTTGTTGTTCATCTGAAACTAACCCAACATTGCAAATCAACTCTACTTCAATTTAAAAATACCAACAACAGAATCTGTTAACCGGGCTTGTCTCTTTCAGTAACCTTGGGGGCAACATCATCAATGAGGTAGTCCTGAACCTGCTTAAGGCTGGGTGGTCCCGGGAAGAAATTGGGATGGAGCACTTGGAGCCCCAACTCCAGGCTGAGATTGTGGAATCCACAGGTAAGTGACTCCCAGCCTTGCAGAAAATAAGCCTCTGTTGAGAGGGGAGGAGGGGGGTAATGTGTATGTACTAGAAGGTGTACTCATGAGATAGGGTATTCAGGATCACAGAGGATGCGCCATATAATTATCTCGTTGTCAGCTTCAGATAGGCACTAGAAAAGTGCCAAGAAAGCTGAAGTCCTTTTCTGAAAGTCCTTTGTAAGGGAAATAGTTGGCCGTGGCCACACAGGCAGTGGTCTATGGAGTATGCAGACCCTGAGGAAGAAAGTCTCACTGCGAGAGCCTCAGTGGCTCAGCCTCCAGTCAGATAGGTAGGGTCACTCCACCTTCTGCTTTCTGCCATCCAATGAAACCATAACCTGGCAGGCATAGCCCCTCTCCCCCTCTCACACATCCAGTTAATCACAGCCCTGTTTCCCTAAAGGAAGACACAGTTGCATAGTTCTTGACATAAAGTTCAGACAGCCCTCCTGGAGTTGGCATATAAGAACAAACCTTGCCCAGGCCTAAGGGTAGGGGACACCTCACAATTCCAGTTGGGTTCAGCCCCAAATCAGACTCCATGTAACTTTGCTCTTGATTTTAGACAGTGGCTTTGGACACAGCTGTCTTGTGAAGGAAAACCTGATTGACTTCTTCATCCCCTTCCTGCCACTGGAGTACCGTCACGTGAGGCTGTGTGCACGTGATGCTTTCCTGAGCCAGGAGCTCCTGTATACGGAAGAGGCACTAGATGAAGTCGCCAAGATGATGGTGTACGTCCCCAAGGAGGAACAACTCTTCTCTTCTCAGGGATGCAAATCTGTTTCCCAGAGAATTAACTATTTCCTGCCTTGAGGGCTAGAAGAAAACTTCCAAAGCTGCCTTCCTTCCACTAATAGGATCCTGGGGCCTGTCAGCACACTGTCCAGGACGTAACGGGTTGGAGGGGCAGGCTAGCACCAGCAGCCACGAGCACAAGTGGTGTGTAAAAGGGAGGCCTTAAATCAGAGACAGAGCCAATTCTTAAAATCACTTGGTGCCTTACAGAGCCACATTCCAAAATGTGGGCCAGCTGGTTGGAGAAGGTCATGTGGGAGATAAATCCCAAGGATTTATTAGCATATCAGCTCCTGCCTGCAGATGCCTGGACTTGGGTGTTGGGCCTGAGGCTGCAGTATCCTCAGTGACTGACAGAGAAGGGAAAAATGAACTTCTGCTTACCAGTGGCAGGAACTGGGTGGGTTAGCTTTCAAGTTGTTATTCCCAGAGGGAAGCTGATCAGCTTCTATCTGTGAGATCAGGAAAGAGCCTCAGGCTGAAGGAAAAAGTGCACAGAGGAAGATTTTTTTTTTTTTAAATCAGGTATGTGTAGGCTAAGACTTGTTCTGCTCTGCAGATTTAAATCAATTAAAGAATTTTTTTTTAAGTTATGGACCTTGACATGATTGTATCATATGTAAAGATATTAAAATTTTGTATTTTTCTAAAACCCTCGGCTTACTTACCTTCTTACTGAGCCCTAGTAATCGTGCTCACTCAGCAAAATTCCACATGCCAGCTAATACTGATGGGGACTGGTGGAGACGGGGGACATATACTGGCACTCACAGAGCGGACAGGGTGATTACCTGCTCTGCCAGTTTACTTCAGTTTGCTTTGGGACCACATCAGCTGAGCCAGGCTATTTCAACCTCTTTACTGAAGAGCCACCCACAGCATATTGCCCTTATATATATGAAAACAGCACTCCTGTGCTCCCAGCTTTAAAAAGAAAAACAGTCATCGTTGAGGATTGAATGGCCATGTGTGAATGTGTACATTGTGCCTCTATACACAGGAGGTGCTCATTGTGTGTTTTTCCCCTTCCCTTGATTCTTCCCTTCTACCACACTTCTGGACTTACACACGGCTCTTTTATATGTGTCGTCACCTCAAGTGGCCCTCTTCTTTACAGTCCTCCCAGCCCTCTCACCTTTAGTCCTGGTAAAATGGAACACTTCTGCTCCTCTCCTGTTTAACACTTTATTACATTCGTTTACTTGAACAGCTACCTCTAGGTTAGGCAGTACCTAGCCTGAGCAACGTTAGATACCCAATCAATACTCACATAAATTAAAGGAACTTAGTTTTACACCACCCATGGGACAGACGTAAACCTGGCCTAACTGCACAATCAAATGGGGGCCGGTTTTAGGTGCTGGCTCCCTGTCTCACTCTAGAGCATTTCAGGAACAGTATGCAGCCACCCAATCCTGTAACATACCCAGATCTAGACTCTGTAAATACACACTTTAAAAGGTATGTTCTATAGCTTCAGGTCTCAGAGCCACAGAGCAGCTGACATGCTTTTAGCACTGGCCAGCCATGTTTGATGTCATAAACATTGGGTCTGAATCTCTTACAGCTCGGGAACCAAAACAAGCAGCAGACTGCAGTGGTTCCGCACACTCCTCTGGAGCCAAACTTCTCTGCTCAGCGGCTCCGCCACTTACCGCTTGCTGTTGAGACCACGGGGAAAGCTACTGGCTTCAGTTTAACCTTGGTTTCCACTTCTGTAAAAGTGAGCATAACTGTACCCACCTCACAGGGCTGTGAGAATTAAATGAATTAATATTTATCAAGTACTCAGGACACAGAGCTTTAGGTGTTTTAAGAATAATAAAACCTAGTAAAACTGCTGTCAGTTTTGGCACCATACTCAAAGCCCAGGCTGGGCCTTTCCCTCCATTCTAATTCTTGGAACCCTGCGAGTTTTGTTTTAGGTAACTAACATTTGCAAACATACCATGTGTCATACTGTGTGCTAAGTGCTCTATAGCCTAGTCGATACCTCATGTAATACTTAACACTTAGGGACCAATTTAATCACCATTTAATGACTGAGAAAATTGGGGCTCTGAGAGGTTAAATAACGGGTTAAGTCACAGAGCTAGTCAATGAAGGAGTGGGATTCAACCCAGGCAGTCCAACTCCAATTCCTATGCATTAATGACTTAATGCTTCTAAAATGATTTTCTTGGCAAAAGCCATAGCCTCAGGTGTGGAAAGTGTATGGAACAATGGGAGGTTGGAAAGTGTGTGGAAACAATGGGAGGTTCTCCTTGAATGACTCTGAAACAAGACTTCCTAAACTAAACCAACAATGCATGGGAGAAAAGGACTGAAAGTGGCGTGTAAGGAGGTGTATAAACTGATGCTTAACAGGGTCAGGGAAGAGAATTTTTCCTTTTCCCCTTCTAGCGTCTTTGGCTGGCCTAATAATTAAACTGACATAAGATTAACAGGAGAAAAACAAAAGTTTAGTAAAATGTACACATGGGAGAGACCCAGGAAAACTAACTCCAAAATGGCAGAACCTATCACCTTAAATACTATTTTCAGCTAAAGACAAAAGCAGACATTGGGGCTGGGAGGTCAGTTATGGATGGTTACCAGGAAAAGCACAGTAAACAATTGTGAGGTTGTTATGCAAATTTAAGTCCCCACCTTCTCCACTGATAAGTTTCTAGAGATTTGGTCATCCTCCTCTTCTTGGTAGAGCAAGGGAGACACCCTTACAAATGGAGATTTCCCTCACAACTGTACATCTCTCTTACAAAAGGGTAACTTAGTTACTCAGGTTTCGCCTGTGTCTGCAGTTTCTTAAAGATAACCAGCTTAAAATAACGCTTATGCCAAAGAGGCATATTTTGGGGTGGAAAATTCTGCTCCCCTACAACAGGCATTCTAATTGGACCATATGTGTGCATCGCTTGAGTATATCCTACTCATCCTGAATTAAAATGTTACTTCTAAAAGCAATGAGTCATTCATTTCTTTTTTAATTGAAGACCAAGTCAAACAAGACTAGAATGTTCCCTGTGAGGTTCCACACTTACTCCATTAATGCTGCTTTGGCTCAAAACATTTTTACAACTTATTTGGAGCTGTCCTCAGAATGAACTTTGAGAGAATTAAGTCTCATTTTACAGTCACCTCATGTTGGATGGACGGACAGACCCACACACACATCACCCACCTTATGTGTCAGCTGGGCTCCAGATGATGCCTTTGGCCATTTCCAAAACTGTAATCCATCAAAGGGTGAGTAGCCACCCCCAAAGAGGACCATTCTAAAGAATATGCCAGAGGGATGCTTGCTAAAATCAGCTTCTTTACCTTAAAGATATCTATTTTACGTAGAGAGAGAGAGAAATTATGCTTAGATTACCCATCAGTTAAAATTATAGGAGAAACACTCCAATCACAAGCCCACATTGCCAATAAAATATTGCAACCTTTATTTAAAATAAAACACAAGTTGGCAAGCCTTGTGAGACAACAGGCAGACAGCATTCCCCTTTCAAGGGCCTCATTATTTACATCAAGTTTAACACTGTTAGCAGTTCACAGTCAGACAACAGGGTGAAAGTATTAAATTAGAAAAACAAAACACCTGAAAATATATTACAATAACAATTAAGAACAAATACCTGACAACACTGGTAGTGTGACCCATGATTGATGTGTTTTCAATTAAATCCCATATTGTCTCACTGTGTCCCCTTAGCAATGCACACAGGGGTAGGCCCTCCAGACTTCCCCCTCTGTGCACCCACCTCACATACACCTGCAGAGCGTGACCTTTGGTATAAACAAGTTTTAAAGAATCTGAATCATATGTTTTAAGGACAAACTTCCATCAGCAACCTTGAAATGTTCAAACTTATTTTTGCCAAGCAAGCACAAAACTGGGGTTTCTCCACTGATAGTCATGACAGAATCAGACTGCAAAGAAGGAAAAGTGTGGGGTCTACCCAGGAGACAGGGGGTTCTGAGCATGCATTAACAGCTCAGTCGGCCTGTTCATGGCAAACACACTAACCAGGGCACAGCTTCCATTCACCACAGGGAAAGATTTGATTAACTCCTCTCTCACTCCCCTCCTTTCTTAGTGAGCACGACAACAGTGTATGTACGTAATGTGGAATCGCATGTACCCTCTACACAGAGCTGAGATATGAGGGTTTTCAAACATACACCCTAAAGAACTATAAGATGAGTACCTCACTGTTCCTTCTAGCTGCTGAATACTCATTTCTCTGAAGGACAATCAGCCTAATCAGGGTGATTTCTCAAGACCTCAGCAAATTTCCCTCATGATGAAGTCCCAAGAAGAGTGGCCACAGTGAAAACTGGTTTGTCAAAATGGAGCAAGGCTGGTTATCTGGCCCTCATCCACCGGAAACATCTGCCTCTTGGCATTCTTGCCACTTACAACACATGGTACGGTACTTCAGAACTGTACAGAACAGAATTTGGATTCTCCACCAATGACCCTAAAGCATTGCAGGATCCTGCAGTATCTTCCAAATCAAGAATAAATTTATTTGGCATATCTGTGTTATTATTGTGTTAGAACTGCTGAAGATTAATTGCCTTTATATGTGAAAGTTTTACTAACCAGAAGTCCCATTCTGCAACTAAAGTTTATGGTGCTTAATTACATGATTTAAAACTCCTATCCTGAGGCTCAGAAGCAAATCTAAGCAAGCTCCAACCATACAAACTCTTGGTATTTCCTTTCTTAATGCTTGCTGGCATTTGTCAGTCCACCTCCACCGTGTTCTAAAGAGTTAATTAGAATGATCCAAGACCTCAAGCCCTGAGTGTATAGCTCAGCACTTTGGAATGACATGCAGGATCCAGAAACTTGCTGCTTCGAGTACAATGATGAACAAAAAATCTCAAAGAACAGACATAGTCGGTGTGTACGTGTGTGGGGGCCTGGCCTTTCAACTTACAAGGAGACATCCCTTCCCTTAGATGGTCTGCAGGTTTGAAGATCTGTTCACACGCCATCTGTGACCTCAGGCTGAGGTAACAGGGCCTTGCTACTGTGTTCACGTCACAGAGCAATGGAGAGGGTAAAGGATATAATTTTTCTAGGAGAGGTAAACAATTTCAAATTCATAATTGTACATAGTGCACTTGGAGGGTGGGAAGGGTCCAGTTAGAGCGTCCTCCCCCCAGCTCACCAAGGGGATGGAGAAAAGTGCAGCAATCTACCAAATCAGCACCCCATGTGGAGAGAATATCTCACTGACGGGGGCTTTGAGCCACTGCTACCAAAAAGTTCATTTCCACCAGTTTTAGTTTGATGATTGTGCAACATCAACCTAGCTGACAATCTTTTCCTCTGCAAAACACATGAAATCCATCTTTGAAGGCACAATCCTCTAGGAATGATCTCTACCACTCCAAGTCAGCCCAGAATCAAGATGACCTGCCCAGGCCTTCTCACCCGGAGAGAAACATTGGCTCTTCTTACCCTGATTATCACAGGGTGGAATCTTCCCTAATTTCCTGTCCTTTGGATCTAGGATACTGAGTCAGAAGTGAAGGAAATATCATCTTACACACTTGTTATCTCAAGATACAATAGAACATATACACCTCAGGTGGGTGGCATGAAAACCAGCAGCCCCAGAGCAGAAACTCATCTTTTGGGACATTGCAGTAAACTTCACAAAAGACAGGCTGGAGCTAAGAGAGTCACTTGGGTAGATGCTCTGGGGCAGGGTGCAGCACATTCCGCAGCCCTGAAATCCACCCCCCGCCCCCGCCAAGTAATACAGGAGGGCAGAGGATGGCAGTGAAGTTCTGGCTGTAACAGAGCTGCAACAAAGCAGGTAACAGTAATTGTTACTCCAGGCACTGTTGGCTTGCCAAAAAAAGCTAGCCTTGTATTATATTTTTAAAAGTCTGATAGCTGGAAAACTGGAACTCTATCCTGTTAAGAGTGGGACAAGTTTCAGAACAAGCCCAAGGCCTCTCCTCTCTGACCAGTGAGGCCTACAGCAATTTCCCTGTGTTGTCACGTGGAAGGTACAGGCAACCTTAGGGCTGCCTTTCCCTATTTCTCTCCTGCTCCCACATATCCCAGACTGAAGCAGGAATTTACAAAAGAACTGAGCTACTGGCTTGACAGAAGCTAAGACAGAGATATAGATAGCTTAAGTCCATTAATACATATGAAGAAACTTATGTCCAGAGAAACTTACCTAAAGATGACTGGTCATAACAGATGCTTGGAGCACAGAGATGGCCCCCAAATCCAGGTAGAACAAGTTAATGTAAGCAAGATGATGAAACCCCAAAATCATCAAGAATAAAAATGTAGACAAACCTGTCAGCTCAATATGGACTCCTGTGGAGGCATAGCCTGATAGTAACAATGACATCGGTAGCAAAAATGGAAGGGAGTGGGAGAGGTCAGAATGCAGTAGAGCTACACCTCAGGTGTGGCCACCAATGCAATTTACTCTTGAGTATATTTAATAATTTAATAGGTGAGTTATATTCAGCTACTCCTCTTAGGGGGGAAAAAAACAAACAGGGATGATGAATATCAAGCTCATCTATATCTGGTAGGAAATCCTAGAAAAGTAATTCCCAAAGTGCACTGGTTCTACAGCCATCCTATCTCTGCCCCCCCCCCCCAAAAAAACAACAAAACTATGCAGGACATAGGTTAAAAAAGACACTGTCAACATGAACAGGTAACGCGTCTGCTCCCACCATATTTAGGGTACTAAATGGCTGAGCATGTGGTGGACAAACGTTCAAGGATGAGAGGGCCTCACTCTTCTTGAGTCAAGGTCCCTAGAAGAGCTTCTTTGTTCTGGAGTGAGTACATGTTACTATTTTTTAAAGATTATAATTAAACCAGAAAGTTGGTCCCTAGTTTTCTCAAGTTATTCAGCACTGAGCTACAATTTTAGCAAAACACTTACTATACCTGCACATATTCATTTAGCAGTTTCATATTTATAAATGTGATAAATTACAGAGCTGATTGTTCATATATCTGCATTTTCAGGTCCCCCACAGGCAAAAGCTTATAAGTCAATCAACATCTAATTAACTGTTTTAACTTCTCAATAGACATTAATAATACAACTTTATAGTTATATTACACTTGATACTTTTCTCAAAGTGCTTTCATATACATTACCTCATAGTTATCAAAATGATACGGAACAATAAAGTTTTGTTGTTGTTGTTTTTTAAGAAAAAGGAATGTAGGACTAGGTTTTTTAAAATTTAAGTTGTTATTTCTTTATTACAAAGTGCAGATTGCTGTGTCGCTAAGGTCTGTCCAAAAGAATGACCCCATATAATTTTTTAAATTACTGAGTTCTACTGAATGCCTGTTTTGCTAGTGTTGCCATTACTCAACATTCAAGTCCCTTAAGGTCAGGGAGTGCCAGGAACGTGTGCTTTAGAAAGTGTGCAGCACTGTGCAGACTGATTGTCTACCTGAGCCACTTTTTTTTTTTTTTTGGCAGTGTCTCACAAGGCAACAGGAATGGTGGAAAGACCCCACAACGAGAAAGTGAATAAGACCCAACTCTAGCCTTGGCTCTGCCACTAATTAACTGCTCTGAGAATATGGGCCAGTAACTTAACCATCCTCTCTTCCAATTTCTTAAGCTGTAAAAAAAAAAAAAAAAAAGAGTTGGGGTATTGCTAGTGTTCACACAGTGCTGGGTGTCTGAAACACCCGGAGAGATTCTTGGAAAACACACTGGCTGAGACCCAACCCCACAGGGAATTCTTGATCTGGGGTGAGGCCGACACATCAGGTTTTTTGTTGTTTTTCTTTTTTTAAACCCCAGGAAATTTTGTTGCACATCCTTGGCTAAGACTCACTGGAATAAGCGTTAATAATAATAGTAGTAGTAGTTAACATTTATGGAGTACTCATTACATGCCAGGCACTCAAGCTAACTATCCTACACACATTATCTCATTTAATCCTTACAACAACCCTGAGGCAGTTACTATTATTATCCCTGTTTTCCAATGAGGAAACTAAGGCCCAGGAAGGTTAAGTGACTTGCCTTCTAGACTGGCTTTAGAGTCTGAACTCTTAATCACTATCTAAACTGTATCCTTGAAGCTCAAAATCTCCATGATTTTGTTAAATAAATATGGGTGGTGCCTTAGCAAAGTCAACATTAACTGGGCACTATTTTACTAGCTAACTTGCAACTGAATTGTAAGAAAATTCTAACTTAAACCCCATAATTCAGCTGAGAAAGGGTCTCCACTCTAAGAACCTCAATGTCATCTGAAGAAACACTGAATAAATTTCTCAGGGCCAATTTTTTTTTAAGGCTATATCTCTGAAAATCATGATGGAGAGCTGTAGGAAAATATATACCTTTTAATTTTACACAAAGCCTTTTAAGAAAATACTTCACGTAAAGCACAATCAAGATGTATTCTCAACACTGCATTTTAAGGTTGTAAATCTAAACTGGAATCATATTATCTGTGCATGAAAAGATTGAAGCTGTGGTAACCCCAAAGGTATACATACGTATAACCACTTTAGAAAGTTTTCAACACCTTGTAGAAGGGCTTTTGCTATCTGCTTTGTTTTCAAACTAGATAGAATTAAACTACATTTTTAGATTCTAAAAGCAGTTTTCTCTGTTTTGAATTCAAACTTTTAAATTTACTTATGGTTATTTAAAAAATCTGGTCCTTTTCAAGTAGATAATAGAAAAAACCTAAGTTACACTTTTATAGTAAGTTGACAGTGCCTCTTTAACCTGAACCCTGAGCCCTCAACTCCTGAAGTTACACAGTTAAAGCATCACGTGGCTGGGTGTGCTACAACAGTCAATGCTACTCTTGACAGTGATGAGAAAAAAATCCATTCTATTCATAAACGTACTGAGCACCTACTGCGGACGAGGCAGAGCCAGGTGCGGCCCCTGAGAAAGACCCAGCCCCCACCCTCAAAGACTGTTCTTCGATGAGAAAACCAGGAAGCTTAAATACACTCAGTAGTGTTCCTCCAAGGCTTATTTTCAGAGCTCTCAAGGAAAGATCCCTTGCTTTAAAAAAAAAAAAAAAAAAATCCCCTGAAAAACAATTAGAATCCCTCAAGTTGCATCCACAATGACAGGGATAAACTTAAAAAGCAGCATAACAATATTCCAAAGTTTTAGCTTTCCCTGCCCCACCCTTAAAAGGCTAATTGCTAAAACGATTTCAAGTTTACGGAAACATATGATGAAGGAGAGTGGCAAAGAAGAAGGTAGGAGGACTGCTGGTTTTTAAATCCAAGTTAAAGGGAGCTCTTCCAACCATTACAAGGAGATTAGCCAGATCACTAGTTGCCTGTGCTTCACCTGTAGGTAACAGACAGACAGGGGTCACCCCACCCCTGAAAGGAATGCCCGGCATTGTCTCCTCCCTTCTTATCCTTCTCTTGGCCTGGGACTCCTCTGGAACACCCACGGTAAGAATCAGTTCCTTTCTTTCTAATGAAAACTAAATTTCCTCCTTGGTCAAAGATGCCAAACTCTATCCAAAATGCTTTTTCTCCCTTAGTATTCTAGCCCAATTAGTATAATCTCAGCAGTTTTAAATTTCATTATCTGCTACTGAGCAAAGAAGAGAATGAAAAACTTGTATTCATATATAACAATACTGCACTGAAGAGCTTTCCAGAGAGGCTCTCAAAGGGATAACTATACAGTTATTTGCAAAACACCCTTGAGAACATGTATCATGACATTTAATAGATGAAGAGACAGGGCTATGGCCTGACAATGGATCGATGACAGAGCCAGGAAGAAAACTCACTGTTCATCAATGTTGAATTCCTATCTTCCTAAGTTAATATTCCTTTGGGAGGAAAAAAAATGTATTTTTTTTATATTGCGTTCTCCTTGGAGGCAGGAATGGAGGGGGCATAAAGTTTTAAAAAGAGGATGAAGTGGTCACTGGAATTAGACCTGATATCGAGAGTATTAATAATATCTAACCAATTAGACTTGGTTCTAAATTAAGAAGCGATCCTAATTAACTTCCATAACAATAACTGAATAGGGTAGGAAAAGGAATCATTAGGTTTCTGGGATCTAATTGGTGTCCCCCGAAAATGACCTGCTCCTTCAACTATGCATTCTTAAAATAGAGGTGAAATGATAAAATAAATATCAAAGAATATTCCCAATATGATCTTTACAAACAAGCACAACAATTGGCAGGGGGAGTATGTGAGAGTAGAAAAGCATGTGAGAATAATTTAGGGTGATTCATGTGAAATCGTACAGAGTGAGACAATGCTTCTCCGTATTCTCTACCTAGACTGGGTCTAAGGTGATAAGGGAGGGAGGGGAAACTGCCATTAGGACCAAGCCAGCTTCTCCTCTCAGTCACAGACCTCTGGGCTGACCACTGGGTTTCAAGAAGACACCCTTCCCCTGGCATTTTAGTTGATAAAGAAACACATAGCTGCTCAAGTCCTATGCCAGTATGTCAGTATGCAGGGGCACTGTAACAGAAAAGGATTCCCCTGTGAGACCTGTACATGACCATTGTTTTCAATAATGTTCAGTGTTGGTTAATGCCCTGAATGCTGCCAGGAATAAAGGAAGACAGCCTGCCCAGCAAGGGGCAGAAGAGAATCACCAAAGAGACTCCTATGCCTATGGTTTACAAGATAGGCACCAACAAGCAAAAAGCCAATCCTGACCCATTAGGAAACAATACACTAGCCTGGGAGAAGTGGCTTCTGCTAAGTAATATAAGATTTTAGGAGAAGGTTTCAATCTCCCTAAATATACTTCCTAGCATTCTTTATCTCCTGTACCAATTAATACACCAATGGCAAACAGGACAGGAGCATACTGACAGGGCCACATTTCCCAGTTTTGCATCTAGCCATCTGATCTGCAGTTCTTACTGCAGCAGTGACCTGTGGAAGCGAGGCTAACAGCAGCTTCCAACAGCCTTGAACAAAACTTCTCTTGGCACATTCCCAGCTTTCTTCTGTCCCACCCAGTAAGTTAGACGAGTTACAGCACAATCACCATTAGTACCTACTGGGGCCCCAAGTCAATTCCCTTCCGTGTGGTGCAGAATGAGCGCCACAGCCAACGCGCTGTCTGGGCACAGTCCCTGCGGTCCTGCTGGAGCAGCCCTAACCAGCTCACATCACTCCAGGTAAGAACAGGCTGGATTTGGTTCTTCATGGCATGACATATGCATGTTCCCTGATGTTCCAGCGCAGCTTCCAATCCGGTCCACAACTGCCCTGCCCCCATCTATTTTCCCTCTCCTATGGGTTTTGCTTTTTGTTATTTTTGAGATGAACCTGTAAACGTGAGAACTCAGAGATCTGAGGTACTTCACAGAAACACACTCAAGTATCAGTCTTCCATTTTTTGAAACGAGAACACAGGAAAACAAGTCCCTTTTCCTTTCCCCTCAGAAATGTGTGCATCTTTCCACCCGGCTAACGGTGGCTACCTCTGCACCACATCACTGATTTCCTGTACACATGACAGTAAGTTGTTAAGGACAGGGTTTGCCCCGGGCACACCAGCAGCTGCCGAAGACACCTGCAGCTCCTGCAGGCTGAGTTCCAGTTTGCTCACAGCCTCGCGGAAGGCAAATTTGTTGCGAGTTTGGGGGATGCAGTCCACATAGCCTGAGCAGTAGTCGAGCAGCTGGTGTCCAGTGTCCACCAGCTGGCTGTTGGGCACAGGTTCCGTGATTGCACTGGACAGTAGGTCAGCACATTCCAGCAGGGCCTCCTTACTGATTTTGTCAGCTGAGATTTTCTCAGCCACCTGCCTGGTTTTTCTCAGAGCCACTTTAGTACCTGCTGTGCCATTGGCCATTTTCGCTGGCGAGATGGAAGATGTGGGCAGAGGCACTTGAGGTGGGGGCATTACAGGCCTCCCAGCTTTCCCACTGATGGGCACTGCCCCTGGAGCCGCCTTCTTCCCTCCCTCCTGTGTCTCTGACGTGGGCTCTTCCGTGGAGTCTGAGCACACGGCCGGATGCTGCAGTAGTCTCACCCCTGGCGGCGGGGGTGGGGCACACTTTGGTTTTACCCGGCGGGGTCGGTCCTTGTCTCCGGAGGAAGTGACCTGATGCTCAGATAAGAGCTTGAACTTATTCCCCTGAGAGTCTGTGCCAATGAGCTGCACGTCAGCTGGAGTGTGCTTCAGAGTGGGTGAGATAAGGACTGGCACTTTGTGGTTGTGAGTGGTTGGGAGGACGGCCGCAGCCTTGGCTGGGGCAGCCCAGCCTGTCTGCTCGCCATCCTCTGGGACTCCAGCCATGCCAAGTCGTGCCCCACCATTCCTCTCTCTGCTCTTGGGGGCAGCTGCCACTCCAGCCACCCCCAGTCCTGGAGAGTCCTTCTCTGTAATGGCTGGATCCCCAGAGGGGGTTCTGAGAGGAAGAGCGGTGGCTCCTCTGGGCAAAAGTTTGGCTTTTGGTCTCTCCCTGGTCGGAGCGGCACCTTCCTCTGATTTTTTGGGAAGCATGTCATTGGCCCTATCCACATTCTCTTCTGGCTGAGAAGAGGTGGACACTGTCCTTTCCAGCTGGAGTTTGGACCTCTGGCAGTTCCTGGGAAGGGTCATTGCCATCCTATCCTGCTCTGGAAGCCCTGAGGACATGGAAGATGTAGAGTTTGACCTTGGAAAAGGCTTGGAAGTGTCATCACTGGCTGTGGGTTTACCTGCTCGTAAGCCCAGCGTCTTTTTGATTAAGCGTGGTGTGAAGAAGCCTGTGATGCCAGACCACCCACCCCCAGCAGCGCCACTGCCCCCACCCCCGCCACTGTCGTCATTACAGAGGTTCCTCTGTGCAAAGCTACCCCCATAGCACTTGGGTGGCACCAGATTCGCCTCTTGCTGGGCAGCAGTGAAAGAGAACCCATCAGCATGCTGTAGAGAAGCAATAGATGAGAAGTTACCCGTGAGTTCATATTTCTTGTGGGGCTGATTCTCCATTTCTCGGAAGGAGCTGCTGCGTTTGGGGGGTGTGGGAGCATTTCTCTTTTTCATGAAGGAACTGAAGAAGCCTCCCTTCCTATCTCTGGTGAAGCATGTCTCTTTGGCATCTTCCAAGAGGCTGCTGGGGGACTTGTCTCTTTGCTTTCGAGGCAGTGCTGGGGACCCACTGGGGGCCTGTGCACTTCTAATGAACCCTGATAAAAAACGGCCAATCAGTAATGTGAAAAATAAGAAGTGACTCATTTGAGTTACTAAGGCTGAACTGTAAGAGTGCTGTTGGCATCTATTAAATGTCAAGCGTTAGCAGGACTCAGAGGAAACTAATAAATACATTATCATTTCACGCTATTGTTCCAAATGCAATATGGGATATAAATGGAAAGAAACAATCAGCTGGTTTTTACCTCGGCATTCACCTTTTCTCTAGAAACTACAGCACAACCTGGCTTCATCTATCAGACTCAATGAAGAACTTTTTGCCAGAACTGTAAAGACAGTAACTATTTGGGGATCAGGAGTTTAGGAGATGGAGTGGGAGGCAGAGCTGTATGCTGGACGGACAGACCAGGACTACTCACACTGGCAATGCAGAGCCGAGGGCTAGAGTGGCAAATGAAACAGATGCCAGCCACACTTTCCTCAGGGAAGATGGGCAGGAAAGTGGAAATAAAAGCATCATACCCCACGGCTCTTTAAACAAGGCAGTTTGACTCTACCTGCCTAGGGACTCATTCATACCTGGTGCTGAACTGGAAGCAGAATTTTCTGTGGCATCTTGTGGCCCTTCAATATTCTCCTTGTTCTCCCCCTGTTTCTTCAGCGTCCGGGTCTTAGAAGGAAGTATAGGTAATCGGGGCAGATATGGAACAACAGATGAGGAGGAGGCAGCTCTCCCAAGCTCCTCGGCTACCTCTGTGAGGAGGGCAAGGGGAATGATAAAAAGAACAATTTCATGACCAAAAAATGGGAGTTTCTCTTTTCAGAAAGGCATACAACTGAGAAGAACTGAAGAATGGAGTATAAAATATGTAAGTGGAATCACAGACTATGTACTCTTTGTGTCTGGCTTCTTTTGCTCAGCATTCTATCTGTAGATTCATCCCTGTTACTGCATGAGGCAGGGGTTTTTCTTGTTGCTGTGCACTGTTCAAATGCATGAATACACCAAAATTCATCCATTCTCTTCTTGATAAATATTTAAGTTGTTTCTAGTTTTTGGCTACTATGAATATACTGCTAGGGACATCCTATTGTACTATGTGTCCTTGGCTTCACAGTGGTATGCACGTCTGCTGGGTACAGGAGCAGGTAGGTCACAGGGAGCACATAAATTCAGCTTTGTTGGGTCTTGCCAAACCTCCCCAAACTGGCTGGACCAATCTACATCCCCACTAACTTGTATGAAAGTTCTGGTTACCATGCATGCTTGCCAAAGTTTGATGTTAGTTTTTTTTTGTTTGATTTTAATTTTAGCCATTCTGGGATAGATGTGTAGTGGCCATCTCACTGTTTTATTTTGTACTTCTCTGATGATGGGTGATTTTGTGTGCTCATTGGTCATTTGGATATCCATGTTTACTAAGCGCTTGTTCAGAGGTTGAACAAAGCAAACAGATGTTTGCACATATTTTTATTTTCAGGTTGCACCTTGCATAAAAAGGAAGGTAGATAAAATCCATTCCATTTCATGCCAGTGAAGCAAATGAGGCTCCTGAAAATGTGTTCACCCCATTAGTAAGCCTCAGCTGATTGAAAGCGGTCATGGGTTTTGTGGCTTTTACTAATAAGGCAGACATACTTTGCTATTCATTCCTGAACAAAAATGAAGTATGGATCAATTAAATTGTGAATTTTTGTAATTAATTTACACCTTTTTTTGGTAATTATTTTTCAAAACTGACCCCCCACAAGCGTGGGTACATGGCACATAACCCAAGCCGTGCCAATGAGATTCCTTTCCTACAGAGCAGCTGCGAGACAGACATGAGGATGCTGACAACTGTGTTTTGTGCCACCTGGAGGATTTGGAGGATGAGATTAACGTAGAAACAAACGTAAAGAGATACTGCGTGGGAGAAGGTGTGGGAAGGAAGGAAAGAGAAGAGGGAAGGAGACCTGAAGCTATTTGAGTCCACGGCTTCAAGTGACCCTGAGGTTAGCGCCATCCCTGCTTTTCCATGGTTTGGTTATGAGGCAATAAATCCTCCTCTTGTTGCTTAAGAAAAGTTTGAGCTAAGTTTCTTTCACTTACAACTAATATACATCCTTTTAAGGTAAGAACTGTGTCTTATCTCTATGTTTTCAGACCTAGTATAGTGCTTACGACAGATTAAATACTTAATAAAATGTGGGTTAAATAATGTTAAATTTTTTGCTTAGCAATTTTTAATTGAAATTAGCTTTGAAAATTGATATGGTTGCTTTTCTAAAAGGCTATAACATTTTCAAGAGAAGCAGAAGTATTTAGCTAAGGATTCAACAGAAGTTAAATGTTTACACAGAAGCAACCAATTCTTTGACCAATATTTATGATTTCTACCACTTTGACTGCATAGGATATAAAGCGACAGAGGAAAGAAGAGTGCTGTGATAGGCAGCTGCTCAATCTGGCCCAAAGGGCGAGCTGTGCCCTCCCCAAGCTGCAGAAGTTCCATACATCAAAGGACGAGGATGGAAATACTTTTCATTAAACTTTGGTGTTGTACTTCTTCCTTTCTTCTTACCTAGACATGATAAATCACTAAGGGAAGCAGACAAAAATCAACTTAGCTGATTTCCTCTTCTAACATTCTTAACTTGAACTTAAACAGTTAAGTTCTCTGTTCAATTATGCAGGAAAAGAAAAATTTTAAAAATATGTATACAATTCTGGAACTACACCAAAATGTCTAACAGGCAAGTATAACTAAGAATTGTTTGTTTTTAGCTCTCTAAGAATAGTCTCCCTCTCTTTATAACAAGTAAGTTTATTGTTTCACTTTTGCAGATAATTTTAAAGAGACATTAAACACAGAAGTAGAAAACTTCCTGTATGTGTCCATATACTTGTTTGTTTGTTAGATAAGAAAAAGATTCTCACTATTCATAGCTTAACATTCTCATTCTAAACTTTCTATGTCAATATATTTAAGAATATCATTTTAACTACTCAATTACATGGACATAATAATTAGCACACTAAATATTTAAATTGTTCTTAATTTTTCAATATTATAAACTACACTCTGATGTAACATCCTTACAGCTAAATCTTTGTTCATACTCTTAATTATTTCCTTAAGATCTATTTCCAGAAATGGAATTTCTGGATATTGCTTTTATGACTTGGTTCTGCCTTTATAGGTGTGGTTTAGAGAGTTGAAATATTTTTCATTCTCATTTTTTCCTCTTCTCTTTCCTGCATCGTGTTAATGCTTAACCACTGAACTTAAACTTATTCTCTTCCTGAAAAGACTGAACTAATTTCTAATTAATATGAGCTAGAGACACAAAGATATACCTTAAAATAGAAAAAAAAAGCAAAACAAGAATAATAAAGGCCAAGAATTAATTCAATATCTTGAAATAGAGTCCCAAATTATAAGAATCTATCATTTTTGAAATGATAGCATCCCCAGCACTTAGAACTAGCCACCACCGATAGTAAATCACCAGATTCTCACCTTCAGAAATGCTGGAGTCATGGAACATGGTTTCAAAAGCTTGATGTGTTTCAGCAAAAGAGGGCCTGTCAGCAGGGCTCCACTTCCAGCCTATGTAACAAAAGAACAGTATTAAAAGCTTCTTGCAGGAATTAAATATCCAGGGGCACCCTGATGGTGAGTTCCATGCATTAGGACACATGCTTGTTAAAGCAGAGTTACAGCAAGTTCGCAATGATAGTGAGGCAGCCGTTTCTCAGTTCCAGACTCAGAGGTGTGATGAACCCACTTCCTAGGGCCAGTCCTTCTATGTAGCCTCAGCTCCTATTCCCTCTACTATAGGGATGCAGAAGGGTGGGGAGATGGTTTAGAAAATGACAAGTTTTCTTCCACTGGAAAAATGAAAAGTAGTAAAGCCTGTCTTTAAACTCACTCTTATAAATAATCAGTTGTACACATTTGGAAACATAACAGTATATCAGAAAGGCGGAGCTTGGAATTCACATTTGACAAAGACAGGGCAGTAGGCAACACCAATGCTCAATGGGAAAATAACAAGACATATTCAAACACACTGCAGTTTAATTCACTACTCACCTTCCTACTTTCTCATCTTTAAGAAGTCAGATGATTTTGTTTATTCATCACAGAAGTCAATTTCATGCATTCTCCATAGTCTTTAACAATCATTTTGTGTAGCTGAAAGCAGCCCTCCCCTACCTAATCTCCAAACCCAATTTCTTATTATCCTATTATATATGCAAATGTGTGTGGAAAATTGGGTGAATATTTGGGCCACAGACAATGGCTCTTCGGATTCCAATAAGACTCACTGGTAGAGCATACGATATCCCAATTGGCTGATCAATGACCAACTCTATGTCATGAGGCTGGACACAATCTTACAACATTGAGAGGAAAAATGTTTTCAATTTTGTTAATCATCCTGAATTGCTCACTTTAACCTTCAAAATTAAAATATGCAAAAATACTCACATGCTCTCATAAGTTCATACACCTTAGGGGGACATCCTTCAGGCTGTTCCATTCGATACCCTTTTTCCAGTAGATCATAGACCTGAGACAGGTCAATACCTGGATATGGTGACATTCCATATGTAGCAATTTCCCACAGGAGCACCCCAAAAGCTGCAAAAGGGATGAACAAAAAAGAGCTTTATATTTCTTCTGATTTATTATTTATTTTATACCATTAGGTAACTTCTCTTTCAAATTGTGGGTAACATTCACACTATTGCAACATTAGTATACTCTTATAATTCTTACAACATGACTTGTTCTTCGAAGATATCTTCCACAGGAACACTTCACTGAAGGAACACTTCACTTTAAAGACAGTTTTCTTTAAATTTCCCAATTTTTATTTGGATTTCCTTTACTTCAATGAGGGAAAATAAACTATGACCATACAAGAAGTCTGGGGCATAAGCAAACTAGTCTAAGAGCAATTTATGATCTATTTAATGAATTTCACAATTTTTAAGTCAGCTAATACTAGAGGAATAATATAAAAATAGACTCATTTAAAATCAGATAAAATTCGCATGTGAAAAAAGAGTTTGCTTGATTTTCTCAGAGGTTATTCCTGAGTTTGAGATTTCTGGTAAAATATGACCTAGAATCCTCAACTATTTCTACTGGCCTACAATCCAAACTTCTAGACTTGTTCTGTCCCCTGAGTCTCTACTAAATCGTATTTCTTTTCAGGGCAGTAGAAACAAGATCAGTTACAAGGACAAATTCTAGATGAAACTTCATCATGCCTTCCTTGAAAAGAGGTTGCTACTCTGTGTCACACTGCTCTAGAAACAAGCAATAAAGCCTAATGTGGAAAACAGGGAGCTTCACAGAGAGGATCATTAGAACTTCAGTGCAATATAATACCTAGACTGTGAGTGCTCTGAAGGCAGGGACGTTTTTTACTTTTTTCTTTACAACTTCTTTCTACGGTAAGTGCCTCGCAGATAGTAATGCCTGGCAGATAGTAAATATTTAATAAATGCCTGCTGAATGACTGAAAAAGGACGGGTGTAAAGGCAAAGGATACGGATCATATAAAAGAGAACCTCTAAAGAATTAAGCATTTACTTAAAAAGAAAATGACAAAACACAGAAAAACGTCCCTTCCAACCTTACCCCAGACGTCAGATTTAATTGAGAAGGTATTGTAGGCAAGACTCTCTGGTGCTGTCCATTTAATAGGAAATTTGGCTCCAGCATGAGCAGTATAGGTGTCTCCAGTCATCAATCTACTTAAGCCAAAGTCAGCCACTTTTACCACATGGTTTTCTCCCACCAAGCAGTTACGAGCTGCAAGATCTCTGTGGGAAAGAGAAGCCAAATGTGATTCCAATCAGATGGTTCTGGAAAATGGTCATGAATGCTCTATTATCGGTTCTTTGTGCTACAAGCAGAGTTGATAAGTAACTGTTGACAGATATGGTATTTTATGAAAATCGCTGACATGGTAGAAAGCCACTAATTATACATCACTTGTAGAGTACTCATCAAGAGGCGGTTATGTGATGCCACAATAAAGCAGGCTTCAGAAAACGGGTTCCTATTTGTAAGTACAGTGGGATAGGTTTCAGAGGTGAGTAACAGATGCTCTTCTACAAGGTTTCAAGTTCTTTACTAAGACAAAAAGCTATTTTTAAACTTAAGCCACTAGATGGAGCAAAAAGATCTTGGATATAGTCTTGGGCAAAATAAACAGCTTTCTGTTCTGAGAACAGCAAAAGCCCTGCATTAATACTTGAATCAGAATACACAGTAGGTTTATAGGAAATGACATTACAATGGTCCCTGTGAAAGAGAAAATTATTTTCCTGAGTTATCTGAAAATTTCTGGGAAGGTTCTCATATTCTTTCCTTTATTTGCATGTCAGGCAAGGCAGCTTCATGGTTAATCATAGGCGATAATCAGGTTTTACACACCTATGGATGAAATTCTTCTTCTCTAAATACTCCATTGCAGAAGAGATCTGAGTGGCCATGTAAAGCAGTACAACTGCAGTCACCTCTTCTCGGTTGCATTCTCGGAGATAATCAAGCAAGTTCCCATAAGGCATGTATTCAGTCACAATGTAAAATGGTGGCTCCAAAGTACATACACCTGATAGTTCAAATAGAGCTTGCTTTATTAGTATATATTCAAACACTCCAAACCACTTTGGCAAGAATAATGGACAATTTTTAAAGTCTAGTTCAGCAGTAATCTTTTCCTTTCTTGCCATGTCATTCTCTGAAAATAATGCAGCAAAGTTAAGAAGCTGGCTGATAGGAAGTCTCTACTTCCATTGATATCACACTCTGGAAATTCACATGCATTTTGAGTATGTGCCTGTTTGAGCAAAAGCAGAGTTACTTGTATTAATTCCATAAGGGGTCAGGACTACCGATACTTCTAGAGTTCTGTACATGCCCACAATTCCCATCCTCAACTGCATGCTAACAATGTTTATCTAAAAGTAACAGCAATTGTGCATATGTTGAAGGCTATGTGAGCCCAGACTGTAATAATGCTTTTTAAAAAGATTATAACTGTTTCCATAGTTAAGGATTTCACTAATATATGGCAGACTCCTTGTAAAAAACCAAAAGAAACTACTTCCTTTGGGATAGTTTGGTGCAATGAACACGCGAAGAAACTGGCCCTATTTTTTAAAAGGCAATGGTTTCAGTCAAAGGTTTCTCTGTGATCTGAAGAGGTGAGAAGCCTATCTATCACAGCACAGCACTTTCTGCTTATAAAGGTAAACTGATGGGTGGTCACAATTTTTAATCTTACTCCTTTGCTTAATGCCTCTTTATGACTATGATAAAAGAAGGACTTTAATCATAGTCCTTTGCTTAATGCTTCTTTACTTTGCAAAAAAATTTGGGACAGTTTTTGGTTTACTATCATTTTGAATGATTCTGAACTTTGGTCTGGGGCAATAACCATAAGCTGGGCGGTTTTATACATTGCAATCAAACCAGGTCACTGTTTGTTGGGTAATTTTTAAACACAGAGACTGCTGATTAAAACAACAACCATTTATTGAAATAGATTTGTACTAGGAGCTTCCACCATGGTGATTCAAAAGGAGGATTTAGAGATAACAGGGGACTGGGGGACAAGTATCTTTGAAGAAACCTATGGTTCAGGCAAGCGTCCTCACCTAATAGTTGTACCAGATTAGGATGCTTGATTTCCTTCATCACTGCAGCTTCTTTTAGGAATTCCTCCACCTCCATAGTATCTTCCTGGAAAGGGGGGAAGAAAAGAAAGAAAAAGAGGAAAGGGACAAGCCCCCATCTTAATCATTTGAGTCAACTCACAATCCTAAAACTTCAGCTTTAAAAGGTGGTATCTTTTGAATATTTTAGCACTTACTTCAAGAAATTTTATCACAAAATAATATGCTCTATACAAGTCCAATTGAGAAAGAAAAATGTCTCCCTGAATTTATTCAATATTTGAAACTGGAGTAAAATTTAGTAGGGTGAGTAAAATTCAGCAATCATGTCCTATCACAACTGAAACACAAAAGACTTGGATAGATAACTCAGTTCTCTGCTAGTTTACTTCCCTAGATACCTCAAGCCTCTGAAAGAGGAGACAGAACAGTTAGCTGTTTACACATTTGTCTTCCTGACAAATTCCTTAAGGAGCAATGCATATCTGCAAGGCTGTACATATTGTTTCACACTCAGAACAAGCACTTAATAAGTGCTTGTAAAAGAACTGACTACTACTCATAGGTGAAGAGCAGTCCTTTTGAGTGACATGCCAGAGCTACTGAGGCATATGAGAAAATCTTCAGAGAATGGAATGAGTGACAAAACTTGTAATTCGATACCAGGATGCTTAAAGGAGAAAGAGGGTGGCATCAGGAAAAAGATTTCTGTGAATATGAAGATCAAGAAAAAGTGATCTAATCTCATGGAGATGGGAAGAGCAAGCAGCAGGGAGATAAAGGACAGAACAAGAAAAGAGAGTGCCCATGATTCTCCAACAATGCATGAAGAATTCTGTCCAGCAGGGCTTGTTCTGAGGAAGGAAAGCAGCTTGCTTTGCTTTTACAAGTAATAATTTGCTTCTAACCTCCCACCAAGATCTATATCAACAGCCTCCAGAGACAAACCTTCCCCCCATGTGGATTTCACTGCATCTCAGTGAATAATCTGCCCCTGCATTGTCAGCAACGGCACCAGGGTTAATCATCACAATTTGCTGATGTGCTTGGCACCAGTGGGTGGAAAGCATTCCAAAGTTAAAGAAGGGCAAGCTGATATTTCCAAGTGATTCAGCACAAAAGAAAAAGATGCCTGAAAACTGTAATTCTCAGCAACCCACCTTCAATGTTTTCACAGCAACCGTAAGGCTATATTTCTTCCAGACGCCAACGTAAACCTCTCCATACTGACCACCCCCAAGTTTGTGCTTCATGGTAATATCTGTTCGTTCCATTTCCCATTTGTCATGGATAGGGGACACACCGTAGACTGTAGGCTTATTACACTTGGGTGCTGGGTAGTGTAGTGTTGTTACCAGTCCATCAGCCACCGTGGAGTGATGGTGAACAAGCTCGGCCAAGGTGCTAAAGCGGCTCTCAGCAGTTACATACACCTGGTGAGGAGAGTGGAGAAAAGCTAAACCAACCTAAAAGAGGTCATTATCTCACTAGTCTTAAGATATGAAAATAAGCAGCACTATTCACAATAGCCAAGACATGGAAACAACCTAAATGTCCATTGACAGATGAATGGATAAAGAAAATGTGGTACCTATATACAATGGAATACTATTTGGCCATAAAAAAGAACGAAATAATGCCATTTCCAGCAACATGGATGTGACTAGAGATTATCATACTAAATGAAGTCAGAAAGAGAAAGACAAATACCATATGATATCACTTATATGTGGAATCTAAAATATGACATAAATGAACTTATCTCTGAAACAGAAACAGAATCATGGACATAGAGAACAGACTGGTGGTTGCCAAGTGGAGGGGGTTGGGGGAGGGATGGAGTGGGAGGTTGAGGTTAGCAGATGTAAGATTTATATATAGAATGGATAAACAACAAGGTCCTATTGTATAGCACAGAGAACTATATTCAATATCTTATGATAAAACATAATGGAAAAGAATATAAAAACAGAATGTCGATATATGTATAACTGAATCACTTTGCTGTACAGCAGAAATTAACACAACATTGTATACCAATTATACTTCAGTTTAAAAAATATTGATTAAAAAATATGAAAATAAGGAATTATCTTATTGAGGTAAATGGAAGAATTAAACCATGATGGCAGGGGGAAACAGAACTTCAGTTTAATCTCATTTAAACCACTCTTCCTATGGTTCCTAAAGTAGCTCTAGTCTTGAGGGGGATAAGCTTCCAAAATCTCTCTCTGGATCATCAAGACCACTGGTCTTCAAATATTTTTATGCAAAAAGACTACGGAACCCAAATATATAAGATAAAGGAAGAGAAACGCTGATTAAAGTAGGTAAGAGGGGATTGGCTTCCTGTAAAAGTTTATGAAATACCACCTCAGAATCTTGCACAGAACATAATTTGAAAAACACTGACTTCAGTTTTTTTGGTAAGGAGAGAGTACTCAAATATCTTATAATTTTTATTTCATTAAGATGTGCTTTTGAGTGTCTAGGCCATTTTACAAAAAGCCACAATTTTATTTCAGAGAGTTGTTAACAAAATTGTAGTTAATTTGTGATAAGCAGTAAGAAGTATAAAGTAAGATAGCAGTCTTTGGGCCTTATCTCCCAAGGGAGCTTGCTTATTTTTTAAAAAAGAAATTTCTAGTGTATACAGAAGAGTATACAATTAATAAATGGAGAATTGATGATTTCTATAAAGTGAACTCACCCATGTAAACATCTCCCACATGGAGAATTACAATATTACCAGCACCTAGAAGCCTCCCTCGTGCCCTCCCAGCTATTTACCCCTGCAAAGGTAACCACTCTGCTGACTTCTAACACCTTAGATTAGCTTTGCCTGCTTGTGAACTATACCTATACAAATGGAATCACACAATAAGTACTGTTTTGTGCCTGCTTTCTTTCACTCAACTTTTTTTTTGTGATATAATTCATATATCACACCATAAAATTCATGATTTCAAGTGTACAATACAGTGGTTTTCAATATATTCACTGGTTGTCCAACCACTACCACCATCTAATTCCCGAACATTTTCATCACCCTACAGAAAAACCCCATACCCATTAGAGTCATTCCCACTCCCCTCATCCCCATCCCCTGGCAATCACTAACCCCTTCCGCTCAGCTTTATGTGTATGAGAGTCATCTATGACAGGGGTCAGCAAACTTTTCTAGAGGACCAGATAGTAGATATTTTAGGCTTGTGGCCACAGCGTCTCTGTCATTACTCAAATCTGCCGTAATATTGAGAAAGCAGCCGTAGACAATACATAAACAAATGGGTGTATCTGTATTCCAATAAAATTTTATTTACAAAAGTAGGCAGCTGGTGGGTCACAGTTTTTCCTGAGAGTGTGTGTACCAGTACTATGTTAATTTTGCTGTTGTATGAGATTCCGTTTTACGGATATACCACAATGTATTAATTCATTCTACTGTGGTTAGACAGTTGGGTGTTTCTAGTTTCTGACTACTATAAATAATGCTGCTGTGAATATTCTTGTACATGTCTTCTGTACACAAATGCACTCATTTCTATTGGGTATACAACCAGAAGTAGATCTGTTGAGTCTCTCTTATATCATCACTCATCTGATTCTATTTGGTTTCATCAAGAAAAAATATGTCTGTAAGGTGATGCAAAAGAGAAAGAAAATTAAAAATTTACTATCTCCTACTTTTTACCAGCCATTATGTTTTATGGAAATTATCTCACTGAATCCTCACAAGAATCCAATAATATGGGATGGGAAACTGAGGCTTAAGTAAGGTCACAACGTTAATAAATGATGGAGTTACCCAGCAAACCAGATCTGCTTGCTTTAAAGCCTGTGTGCTTTTCCCCTACTATGCATATCACAAAGAGAGAAAGAGTGGAAGAAACAATTCAATCTAAATTTACTGTTCAACAGAAGAATTGACATAAGCCTATACTTTACCATTTATAAAGTAAAACAGTCCCATTCTAATATGGCCATTTCTATATGGTTGGTCTTTCTAACATATAAACTGCTAAATGACTGATTGAACTATTTATAGTAACATACATTAATGATCAACATCAGTCTCAGAAGCCTCAATTCTTATTCGGTAAACTTTCTGGTAGAGATTATTATCATTTTCATAGATACAAGGTTTAATTTATAAATTCTACATAATGTGTTGGATGCATATATGCACACCTGTATACTGATGATGATGAGAACAGTTAGCTTATACAGCTGTTCTCTTCATTCTTCACCTTCAAATCTAGCTCATCATTAAACTATTAACATAACACTGCTTTTAATTTCCATTACCATATTCTTTTGAAAAGAGTAAGCTCTCTCTCACATGCCAAATAGCTCAAACTCACGTCAGTGATTAGTTTATTTCATGTCAGACATAAAAACTATACTCTTTGGTCGTTCTGAGTATTGTTTCTAAAGAGCAGCCAGTCCACACCTAGAGGTGGCTGCCAGCCAGTCTTACCTTGCCATCTGTGGTGGTATTGATCCTGTAGTGATACACACGCCCCTCATATCTGAGCGAGATTGACAGCTGCCCAGGGCTGCTCTCACTTTCTCGCACCAGGAAGCTGCCATTGATTAGACTGCTGAGTAGGTACTCTGCTGCACTGCGAGACACAGGTCCATGGTACCAGGAGTGTTTTTCCAGGCTGTTCACTGGGGTGATGTAGTTGCTTGGCACCCAGCCTTGGCCATTCTTAGAGCGAACTTCACTCCACTCACCATTCTGGTTGTAACCAAGGACTCGTAGCTTTTCACCTGGCCAGGAGGTCGTCACAGAATGAAAGAAAAGATGTTAAGACTATCTCAAATGGAAGCAGTCTACTGTCAAACTTAAAACTCACTGAAAAATGAATCAAGAACTTTTAAGCCAACAAAATTTTTAAAAATAATGAAAAGTTGGCTGTCATCATAGCCTGATTGATATCTTTAGCTCATAGCTTAAACAAAAGCAGCATAGTTAAGAGATGGTTTTCTGACACTACCTACAGAGTTTTAAAGGTTTTTAACCAGAAACTCCATGTATGCAACTAAGGTAGCATACAAAGATAAAAAGGTTACTCAAATGTCTGGAAAATGACATAGTCTCACTCTTCAAAAAAATGAAATTAATTTTTTCCTCAAAACAGTCTGTCAGGGAATGTATCTTATATATGGTTCAGTGTTAACCACAATCAAGGACTAGGGATAAGACATGTAAAATACAAAGTTACTTCTAAATTTCAGTTGGCACAAAGGCTACAAAAACCATCAATGTAAAAAAACAAAGAACAAAACAAAAAAGAACTGACCACAGAGCTTTCAGCAACATTTTCAGAAAGAAAAGTACTTGGAGGTGGAGGTGGGCAGTGAGGACTCCCGAAGCACAATCTTTTCCAGGGCTCAAGTTTTAAAACAGTTAGAATTTCCCAATTTCCCTCCCATTCCCCATGATGAATTAATCACCCCTATCTGCTCCTCTCAAATTAGTGTGTGGCAAAGGGAAGCTGAGTCTGAAGTTGGAACCCAAGACACAAGTTACTCGGAGTTATCTTTGCTATCAACTTCAATGTCCTTGATTTCTCTAATAAAGCTGTGAACATCAACTTTAGACTCCCCAAACATACACCCTGTCCCTGTACTTGCAGCACAGGCAAAACACGGAAGGTGAAAGAGGTATCATTAGTGATAAATGATAACTTAAAGAATCCTTATAAGGCCTTAGGCTCCCATATCTGAGAGATGCAAGCCTTCCTATAGAGTTCACATTGACTTCACAGTGTCAGAAAACAAAAGAAAGCCAGAGCAATCAAAAGCACATGGCTCAGCAGTTATCAGGCAAAGGCTGTTGAGGAAAAACTCAAAATTACTATTCTGGCAGCCATCTAACTTTTTTCAGCAGTCTACAGAAATGTTTACCATAGGATAACTTTCTATTAGCCCCTACCACCTCACCCAAGACCCTAGGATGTGAGACATTCAATGAGAAAAAACATGAGTTTATGCATGTGCACACGCACACACACACATACAAAAAATATATATACGTATAGGTATATAGTAGTGTACGTGCATGTGGTGGTGGAAATGCATGTGTACTGATAAATACTCCACAACCATATCTGCAGGGAAAAAAAATCTTACTGCTGCCAGAAAAGCTAAATAAGACTTGTCAGTCTGTAGCTTTTCTCCACTACTCTAAGAGAATGAGAATTAAAGACTAAGTTCTTTACCAAGTATATTACTGTTGCTTCCTTACAAAGAACTGATAATGACATGTCATCATAATCAGGATACAGTCAAACTCCCTAGGTTTTTGGTTGTTTGTTTTTCCCTTTTTGGCAGTTAGGAGGAGAATTTTCCACTCTGGAAGTTTTGAATACCATGGAAATTGACAATGGATATAAACATTGGCCCTATTGCCAGAGGAATCCTGGGAGAACTTTGTTTTTGTTTGTTTGTTTGTTTGTTTATGGCTCTGTTGGGTCTTCGTTTCTGTGCGAGGGCTTTCTCTAGTTGCGGCAAGTGGGGGCCACTCTTCATCGCGGTGCGCGGGCCTCTCATTATCGCGGCCTCTCTTGTTGCGGAGCACAGGCTCCAGACGCGCAGGCTCAGTAACTGTGGCTCACGGGCCTAGTTGCTCCGCGGCATGTGGGATCTTCCCAGACCAGGGCTCGAACCCGTGTCCCCTGCATTGGCAGGCAGATTCTCAACCACTGCGCCACCAGGGACGCCCCAAGAACTTTGTTTTTTAATTCAAGCAAAATATCATCTTTGAAGAAGGAACTAAAATAAGTATTGCTATTTTATTTTTTAAATATTTTCTTGTCTTTTAAAATAATAAATTAGCTTTAGCATGACACTGTTTTATATTAATAAGAACCTGGATAAAAACCTGGCATTTCGAAGGTTTTAAAAGAAATCACTGTTGGTCATAAGAAAACGGGAATCCCACTTCTTGGGCTGCACACTAGTAGTTGCCATTACTGGTAACAGATGAATCAACAGGCTTTCTTTATCAATGTTTCCTTGGTGACTGACTGAGCTATCTTGGAAAATAACTGACATGAAAATTATATCTAGGAAAGAATGTTCTGAGTCTTCACTTCACCAACTTCTCCACTGAAGCATCTTAAGGTAAAAGAGTGTGTTGTAGCCCAAAGAGACTACCTACCACACAGTATATAATGCTTTTGAAGTCCTTTGTTTTATCCTAAACCTCTGTGTAAAATTTTCCTCCCATCATAAAACACAGCCCCCCACACATGTACAAATACCATCACCAACCTACCGCCCCCAAAACTACCCAAAATCTTTAAGTAAATTGATGTTAGGAGATAATAATGCACTTTACTTTTCCTGTACTTTTGAAACCTCCTTGCACATGTACACATACAATCATGCCCACTCTGGGACATACCTACACCCCAGTTTGAGAAACTCAGTTTTAAGGATTTCTGCTTTTGAAGAATCTGGCTGGATTTTAAAAATTGATGTATATAAAAATTTTATTTAACGGTAACATTCCTTGAGTGGAGACCTGTCTTCTTAATTTGGTATATGCGCTCCCATTTAATACCTCATTCTGAACCCTTACAAATAAAAAGAATATGTTTGACAAATAATCATTTAAGTTACATTTTCATTTAGCTAAAAATTATCCTGAATCTTATTTTTTCCCAGTAGGAAGCTTTCATAAATGCAAAAGACAAGAAAAGCTTAAGCAGATTAGCAATCCAACTCACGTACACAATGAGAATGTCCTATACTATTTCTTTCTCAAAAAAGTTTCACGTTTTCTGTCCTTGTTCAAAAAACCAATAATGGTTGGTTTTACCTGGACATGTTCTCGATGTTCCCTTTGATAAGAATTTACTACTGAAAATAAACTACTACTCTGTTGAGAGTGTTAGTACAATAGAAACCCTTCCTACTAGTCCTTTCACTAACGCATATAAACACAAATGAGAGATAAGTTGTCTAGGCCAGTGCTACTCAAAGCAGGTCCACAACAAGATGCTTGTGCCAGAATGTGAATCACTGGATTACTTTCTTCCTGCTGAAAGTCTTGTTCCAAAAAAGGAAAATGTCAGCTGAACTAAATAATAAATAGTGTACTTAGCAATGTAGTTGTTTTACATTTTGAGCGAAAGTTCTTAATCTCAGTGCAGACTGGTAACGAATGGTTCTCAAATAGGCAGTCAGTCCACGAACGACACTTAGAGTAGCACTGGGATCTGGCAACATGACATCTTAGCCACAGTTCAGTGAGAAGAGGTGTATGGTAAACCTTACCTTTGTGGCAGGTGAATGCTGGCATATTATGTATAGTACAGAATTCTGAGAATGAGTAAAGTTTATGTATATATCGTGTGGTGTTTTTTCTAAAGTACTTCGTCTCATTTTAGCCTTAATAAAAATCCTATAAAGTAGATAAAGTGGCATTATCCCCTACAAAGGTTTAAAAAAAAAGAATGAACCAAAGGTATCTGGGCCCAAATTGCCTAGCTAATTTTAGTCAGAGGCAGAATCTAGAATATACCCCTTTATTTCTTAACCACTAATAAAAACTGAAAAGTGAGAGGATGTTACATAGAAGCTCACCTTTAGTAATACTCAGTGTGTTATCACCACTTGCTACGAAATCATAAAGTGCAACAAAGAGATTAGGGTCACTCTCAGTGGCTCCAAGCAAGTTCTCCTTGGAGCTCCACCTGATGGCTTCATTCAGGGCCTGGGGTTCAACATCACAACCATAGGGGCGGTGCAAGGCTTCTGAAAGACATAAAGAGAAAGGAGTTCACAGTAAGTCCAAGAGATGGAAATTCATTTGAATTCAGTACATACACAATATTTTAGCTGCTGGCATTATACTGATGGCTCCAGGGTGGAACAAAACTGTACACATAGTTGTGGAGTCATGAAGAATGAGCAAAACAGCACCATCTCCTAAGCAGGAGAGAAGTCTACTTGTTGAAACTACAACAAGATAGAGAAAAGAACACAAAACGAGCATTTAGCTGTTATATGCCTTAACCAAAATCAGAACTAAATGAATAGGAAAGGCACAGTTTCCTCAAAATAAAAAAAGAAATCTCAAAAAGAAATGGCAGTTCATTTTATAATACACACGAGATATTTTGTCTAGGTGACGGTGGTTTTAAGAAGGAATAGTTATGTTTTATAAGTCCTCCCAAAGTACCTTTCTCCCCTTACTCTCTCCATATAAAACAAATTGTGGAAAAGATAATAGAGATTTTAAGAAATATGTACAGACTGTATTAATCCAGACCTTCCATTTACATATAGAAAATTACAGAAAGTGCTTTTAGAAAAAAATCCTAAAATTATCTATTAAATAACAGAAAAATATTTTGGTTTAATACAAAATATTTTTGGCATCCCAAAATACCTTTGTGTTACCATGCACTGTCTATAACATAACAGCTTTCAATTGTTAATTGTTTTAATGAAAAAAAAATTTTTACCCTATTTTCTTTT
This sequence comes from Balaenoptera ricei, assembly GCF_028023285.1. Taxonomy (NCBI): domain Eukaryota; kingdom Metazoa; phylum Chordata; class Mammalia; order Artiodactyla; family Balaenopteridae; genus Balaenoptera; species Balaenoptera ricei. The sequence goes on from NC_082639.1 coordinate 141,879,716, forward strand.
CCTAAGTGGTACATTTTTATAAAATAACTAACTTAGGGCTCTAGAAAATACTGCCAGCAGTGGACATGATTTATTGAGTTTCTATCATGTGTACTGGTTGAAGCCTTGTAAGACCTGGTTTCTTCCTCAAGGCATTGTGGTTCTTAGATTTAGTTATACTACACAAACAGGTGACCCCTATACCATCTTAGTTAAAGATCACCTGCTTCTCACAGTTCAGGATGATTATACAAAAAATACACTCATCTTTCAGTAGCAATGTTCTTAATCACTAAAAACTGGTTTTTGTGGCAATCTGCCACTATCCAGCTGCCTCTGTCATAAAACAACACTTTTCTAGTATGTCTCTCTCTCCCTCTCCTTCCACTCATTTTTAATTTAAACTTGGTTTTATCATACATGAAGAAAAACCCTTGAATCCGTGATTTTCTTTCTTTTCCAATCCATTCCCTCCTCTCCTTCTGTACTGCCAATGTCTTAGTTCAGATTCCCATCATCTCTCACCTGGACTACTGCCTCCAGTCTTGTCTCCCTCAAATCCATCCTCCACACAGCTGGCAAAGTGATCTATTTAAAACAAAAATTTGACCATGTCACTCTTCTTAAGATTCTTTAATAGTTCACCATCAAGCTAAAATCTCTTTAACATGGCCTACAAGGTCTCTTATTATCAGATCTCTACCTATTCCTCCAGCTTCACCTCTCCCCCATTCCACACCTCAAATTTTACATCTGAACATACACCATGATGCTTCCTACCTTTTTGCCTTTGTTCACATAGTCCTATCTACCTAGAATGTGCACTCATTCCACCCTTTTTTTTGACTGGCTGGCTTCTACTCATTTTATTGATATAACACTCAACTCCAATATAACCTCCCCGTGGAAGCCTCACATGCTCCTCCTCCCTGTGCTCACAAAAGCATTACCCTTGCTGCAGTAACACCTCCTATCTTTATCCTCAATTTATGTTCATTTCCCCAACTTCACAATGTGCTCCTTGGCATAAGAACTGTATCTTTTTTCTAGCAAGAGTCACATAATATGTGTTCAGTAACTGTTGACTGAATGAATAACCAAATTACACAAAAATATAAGTGATAGGAAACAGTGAGATGTCTTTTAAACTTCAAATAGCATTAACCAATGTTTTTAAAATGGCTTCATAACTGTCTGTATCAGATAGACAGAAATTCCTCTTATAGGTTGGATGTTCTTCTAACAGTTTATTTCACTTCTTCACATTCCTTCCTCCTCTTAAAAAGAATATATTTTTTAAATTTCACAGCTAATTAAATTGTTTTACATTAAGAATGTTAACAACAAACCTGATGATTGTCAAACAGTTCAAGTATATTTCCTTCTTTTTAGATAAAAGAAAGTCCCCCTTGTTTGACATTACAAGAAGAACAAAAATCAAGGGTAACAAGAACTTCTGTACTACCAAGTCAGAAACAGTAATCAAGTAGACACTGAAGCCAACTCTTAAATCCTATCAGGCCAGAAACAACAAATACTGTATGTATATTTATACCTTACTTTGTGAAACCCAGTATATTAAAAATCTAAGATTTACAAAACTAATGATTTTAGTGAACATCTACTATACAGTAGGCACCATGCTAGGCCTCAGAATATAAAGATTAAAAATCACTAATAACATTATTTGGACTTACTATAAAAAACTAGCATCCATTCTTTCCCCCAAATGTGCTGCTCTCACAGAATTTTCCACCTCAGTTAATGGCAAGTCCATCTTTTCAGTTCCTCAGGCCAAAAACCTTGGAAGTTTGAGTACAAACTGTAAGATAAATAAGCTCTGGGGATCTAGTGTATAACATAGTAATTATAGCTAATAATACTGTATTATAAATTTTAAAATTGCTAAGAGACTAGATTGAAATTGTTCTTAACACAAAAAAGAAATGGTAATTATGTGACGTGATGCAGGTATTAGCTAATGCTATGATGGTAATCATCTTGCATTATCAAAGTGTACCAAATCAACACTTATGTATTATTATACCTTAAACTTATACAATGTTATATGTCAATTATATCAATAAAGGTGAGGAAAGAAAAACAAAAAACCTTGGAATCATTCATGACTCCTTTTTTGCTCTCCAATACAACATCCAATCCATCAGGAAATCCTATTGGCACTGCCTCCAAGAATATATCTGGAATCTATCCATTTCTCACCGCCTCCACTACTACTGCCCTGTCACCACCATCATCTCTCAGCTAGATTATTTCACTAGACTTCTAACTGATCTCCATGCTTCTTATCCTAGCTCTCTACTGTCTATTCTCAACACACCAACCAGCTTTTAAAGCATAAGTCAGATTGCTTTACTCCTCTGCTCGAAACTCTTTGATGGCTCCTTATCTTGGAATAAAAGCTAGTCCTTACAAGGGGCCTGCAAGGCCCTTTGCAACTTACCTTGCCCAATTCATCTTCCTACTATTCCTCTCCCATTTTACCTCATTCTGACTACTGGCATCCCTGCTGTTGCCTGAACAAGACAGGCACACTCCTACCTCAGGACCTTTGTACTGGCTTTTCCATCCGCCTAAAACATTCTTCCCCAAGACATCCACATGACACTTCACTCAAATGTTACCCTCTTGGTACGGCATTCTCTGACCATCCTATTTTAAAATGCATCTACTCCTGACAACACTTCCACATCCCCCACGCCTCCTTTCCGAATGTATTTCTCTCCATCACTTTTTTTTTTATAAATTTATTATTATTTTTTTGGCTGTGTTGGGTCTTCGTTGCCATGCGTGGGTTTTCTCTAGTTGCGGAGAGTGGGCTCAGTAGTTGTGGCTCACGGGCTTTAGAGCACGGGCTCAGTAGTTGTGGCACACGGGCTTAGCTGCTCTGCAGCATGTGGGATCTTCCTGGCCCAGAGCTCGAACCCGTGTTCCCTGCATTGGCAGGCGGATTCTTAACCACTGCACCACCAGGGAAGTCCCTCCATCACTCTTACTACCACAAAATATGTAATTTATTTATCATCACATTCACATCAACTATTACCTCATCCCACAAGAATATTAGTTTCAGGAGGACAGATATTTTTGCCTGCTTTGTTCACTAATAAATTCCAAGCACCCCGAACAGTGAATGCATATAAGAGGCTCTTGAAAACAATTTGTTGAATAAATGAATCATGCATACTGCTATACTCACAGAGGGTGCTATGAGAGGACAGAATAAGAAAACAAAACTCTGCAGTCAGAAAAGGTTTCAGAGAAGAGAAAGCATTTAAATTGGATGAGCAGGAATTCTGCTCTGATGATAGTAGAATGACAGACTGTCAAAGTGCAAGGACATGTCTATGACATGTGATTCATCTGTACTGGAGAGGAACTCCATCAAGCTCAAAGGAGGATTTTTAAAGGCAAGTCAGCTTCTTAAAACCATGTTATTTGACAAAAGGAGAAAGGAGAATGAGACCTATGGCACAATTTTATGAAAACTTAAAACATATATACAGGCCAAAAAATACTGTACATTTCTGTAATATATACAAAATAATAAATACAGGAAAACAGTCATTTGAGACCAAAGCACTAGAAGAACCACAACTTGGAAAACAATCCTTTTTATTCCCCAATCCCCTTCTTCCCATCTCTGGTTTTACAGTCTTTTTGGTCAAGTCAAAAGATCTTATTTCCTTCGTTTCTTCTTTCTTCCCACTCTTTTGTTCTCACAGTACTAAGGCTCTATTTCCTGTACAATCCGCCTGCACAGGATATCCACTTAAACACCATCCTACCCACTAGCACCAAACAAAAGGGGAAATTTTCCAAAGACAAGAAATAACCTAACATTTTCCTGAGGCCAGGAATGAACATGTTTTAAATCATAAAGAGTTAAAGAACTAAATGGGGGAGAGCAAGCTAAGGAATGAAGACAAAAAGAGGGGGGAGGACCTATAGGAAGTAAATGCCACCGTGTTATCCAGTAGGTCTAGTCTATGCTACTTTCCTCATCGGCTTAAGACAGTCAAATCTGGATGATTCAGATGTACTGCCCCCGCCCAAATACAAGTGTGTAGGCTGGGAATGTTTTATTTTTGAACAACGTCAAGTGACTACTATACATGAGGTAACTTAGATAGTGAGTTATCTGTCATTACTCACTATTGTTGAGGTATATCATGGACTTAAGATGACACAACAGAAGACTCTAATTTTTACTTATGGAATATAGGACCCAGGTAGCAGAAATACATTGTGACTATTAAGAAAAGGTAATTTTATTACTTTTTTCTACTCATACACTTGTAGGAAACAACAAAAATAAGGTAAAACATAGAAGTAGCAGCTTGTACAAAGTAAATTATCAGGATTAAACAAGTTAAAATCCAGAATAAAACTCAAATTCAGAGATAATTCCTAAATTTAACGTTTAATGTTTAATTACTGTTTAAATAATGTCTAATGTTTAATTTAAATTAATGTTTAATTTTACTTAAAACACTTTTTACCAATTAGTCATTCAATAACTTTTAGCAGAAATTTCTAAGTTTAAGAAATTTCTAGGTAGAAATTTGTCAGGTAGTAATTGGAGAAATTAATATTCAAAAATTTCAGTTTAGGCATTTCCAAGCATTTTTACAAACACTTATCTTCCTAGAATTCTACTTTGATTCCATATTCTCTAAGAAGCTAATACATTTTTTTTTTTCTTTTTGGTTGTGCCGCGCAGCTTGCAGGATTTCAGTTCCCCAACCAGGGGTCAAACCCAGGCCCACAGCAGTGAAAGCACAGAGTCCTAACCCCTGGACCACCTGGGAAGTCCCTAAGAAACTAATACTTTTTAACACCTCTTTTAAAAACTGTGTAAGGTGGTTAGATAAATCAATTGTTCTCAATATCAAGCCATATGTATCTTAATACTACAAAATATCATGTTATTCATTTCTTCTTTCATTCAATAGGTACTTACTAAGGTCCTACTATGAAATACCAGGAAAAAAAAACACATGAAGCTTCACTGGCCAAGAATAAAGATGATAACAATAGTAGATAATATCAATTTTTTGAAATCTCCATTCATGCTTGATTACTGTAATTATGTACCCTCCCTAAACTATCACCCTTATATCATACCTGTCAAGTTGGGTAGAGCAGTTTCTGAGGCCTCACTGCACAGGTAGCAAAGCGATGTGTCCTGATCTCTGCCATAACAATTAGGTAGAAGCAGAGCTGTCCCAAAGACCATTCCTCTGCCCAGAAGCACAAAAGTTTAACTGATGTATGTACAGAGGAAGTCTTGGAATTCCACTCTCTGACAAGCAATACCATATGCATGTGACACTCATTCATGTACTCAGTAGCCAGAAGGAACCAATGGAAGGGTAAGCATTTACAAGTCCAAAGTGGGTGAAGAGTTACATAAAGGAAAATGTCTAGTAATTAGCAAAACATTGAGTCAGAATGGAGATACTTCAAAACCTCTGGAACATTTTGAAAAAATAAGTAAAAACTGACACACATGAGTAACAAATAATAAAATACGTAGGGATTAGTACATATAGATGGGGTTTCATTCCTAAGTGATAATGAAGTGAGACTGTAGAGAAAAGTTTCCTTGAAGAAAACGCATTTACAATAAGTGTTTACACTTTTAAAAGAGAGGAAACGCCTAACAAGACTCATCTTTTGCATCACTTAAATTAGTTCACGAAACCACAAATCCAAAGTCAAAGAAATAGTTACAATCTGATTCATAAGCACAGAAGCCAGGAAATGACAGCCTTCACTAAAATTTTGGCTCTATTATAGCTTAATAAAGGTTAAAAACGTGGCATGATAGTGCTGAAAACTTTTGAGTATTAAAACTTTTAAAAGTGAAAGCCTAATCTTTGTTAATACATAAGAACAAAGTCAAATAAAACTTAAGAACCTTATAGGAAATTAGTAAAATCTACAAATGATGGATGACTTTAGTGGTATAATCTACAAAAATAATACAAGAATGTGTTACTGTACACCTAAGAACACCCATTGATTCAATAAATATTTGTTAAGTACCTACTATGTACCAGCCACTGTGCTTGGTTCCAGGTCAATAAAGGTTAATGGTAAAATTATAGATAGTAGAACTGAAATAGCCTTCAATAAAGATGTTACAAAATTATAATGTAAACTTAAAGAATGACTTTGATGTAGGTAATTATTAACAGTGTAAAAAAAACAAACCTTATGCACTCAAAGAAATTAACTTTAAAAAAAAAAAAAAAAAAAAAGAAATTAACTTTTATGAAGCCAGTACTGTTAACATCATGAGGAAAGCAAGAGTTAAACGACTAATGGGTTACCTCAAATTAATGACTCAGAATTTCAAATACTGGGTTGAATTTCTCCTTCCCTAAATTACACAAAATAAAAGGCAAAGGAGCTCCATAATTCATATTTTATACATATCTATATTCTATACCATATGATTTACTATTTAATCAGTAAATCTGCTATTTAAATTACCAATAATTTATAGTTACATTTTTTAAGGCTCCTATATTGTTTTTTTTTTTAAAGATCGTTTTGTGATCTCAGATTAACAGCTTTGTTCTTTCTTTTTTTTTTTTATTTTTATTTATTTATTTATTTATTTATGGCTGTGTTGGGTCTTCGTTTCGGTGTGAGGGCTTTCTCTAGTTGCAGCAAGTGGGGGCCACTCTTCATCGCGGTGCGTGGGCCTCTCATTATCGCGGCCTCTCTTGTTGCGGAGCACAGGCTCCAGACGCACAGGCTCAGTAATTGTGGCTCACGGGCCTAGTTGCTCCGCGGCATGTGGGATCTTCCCAGACCAGGGCTCGAACCCGTGTCCCCTGCATTAGCAGGCAGATTCTCAACCACTGCGCCACCAGGGAAGCCCAGTATTTTATTCTTTTTGATGTGATGGTAAATGGATTATTTCTTGAATTTGTCTTTCTGATCTTTTGTTGTTAGTGTATAGAAATGCAACAGCTTTCTGTGTATTAATTTTGTAACCTGCCACTTTACCAAATTCACTGATGAGCTCTAGTAGTTTTCTGGTAGTGTCTTTAGGATTTTCTATGTATAGTATCATGTAATCTGCAAACAGTGACAGCTTAACTTCTTCTTTTCCAATTTGGATTCCTTTTATTTCTTTTTCTTCTCTGATTGCTAGAGCTAGGACTTTCAAAACTATGTTAAATAAAAGCAGCAAGTGGACATCCCTGTCTTATTCCTCATCTTAGAGGAAATACTTTCAGCTTTTCACCGTTGAGTATGATGTTAGCTGTAGGTTTGTTGTAATGGCTTTTATTATGTTGAGGTATATTCCCTCTATCCCACTTTCTGGAGAGTTTTTATCATAAATGGGTGTTGAATTTTGTTGAAAGTTTTTTCTGCATCTATTGAGATGATCATATGGTTTTTATTCTTCAATTTCTTGATGTAGTGTATCACACTGATTGATCTGTGGATACTGAATAATCCTTGCATCCCTGGGATAAATCCCACTTGATCATGGTGTATGATCCTTTTAATGCATTGTTGGATTTGGAGTGCTAGCATTTTGTTGAGAATTTTAGCATCTATGTTCATCAGTGAATTACTGGCCTGTAATTTTCTTTTTTTGTGGTATCTGTCTGGTTTTGGTATCAGGTTACTGTGGCTTTGTAGAAATGAGTTTCAGAGTTTTCCTTCCTCTGCAATTTTTTGGAACAGTTTCAGAAGGATAGGTGTTAGCTCTTCTCTAAATGTTTGATAGAGTTTGCCTGTGAAGCCATCAGGTCCTGGGCTTTTGTTTGATGGGAGTTTTTAAATCACAGTTTCAATTTCAGTGTTTGTGATTGGTCTGTTCATATTTTCTATGTCTTCCTGGTTCAGTCTTGGGAGACTGTACCTTTCTAAGAATTTGTCCATTTCTTCCAGGTTGTCCATTTTATTGGCATACAGTTGCTTATAGTCGTCCCTTATGATCCTTTGTATTTCTGTGGTGACAGTTGTAACTTCTCCTTTTTCATTTCTAATCTTATTGATGAGTCCTCTCCCTTTTTTTCTTGATGAGTCTGGCTAAAGGTTTATTAATTTTGTTTATCTTTTCAAAGAACCAGCTTTTAGTTTCATTGATTTGCTACTGTCTTCTTTGTCTCTATTTTGTTTATTTCTGCTCTGATCTTTATGATTTCTTTCCTTCTGCTAACTTTAGGTTTTGTTTGTTCTTCTTTCTCTAGTTGCTTTAGGTGAAAGGTTAGGTTGCTTATTTGAGATTTTTCTTGGCTCCTTGGGTAAGATTGTATTGTTATAAACTTTCCTCTTAGAACTGCTTTTGCTGCATCCCATAGGTTTTGGATTGTTGTGCTTTCATTTTCATTTGTCTCTAAGTATTTTTTTGATTTCCTCTTTGATTTCTTCAGTGAACCATTGGTTGTTCAGTAGCATATTGTTTAGCCTCCACATGTTAGTGTTTTTTATAGTTTTTTTCTTGTAGTTTATTTCTAATCTCATAGCATTGTGGTCAGAAAAAATGCTTGATATGATTTCGATTTTCTTAAATTTACCAAGGCTTGCTTTGTGGCCCAGCACGTGGCCAACCCTAGAGAAGGTTCCCTGTGCACTTAAGAATGTGTATTCTGTTGCTTTTAGATGGAATGCCCTATAAATATCAATTAAGTCCATCTGTTCTAATGTGTCATTTACGGCCTGTGTTTCCTTATTGATTTTCTGTCTGGATGATCAGTGAGGTGTTCAAGTCCCCGGTATTATTGTGTTACTGTCTATTTCTCCCCTTACGGCTGTTAGTATTTGCCTTATATATTGAGGTGCTCCTATGTTGGGTGCATATATATTTACAACTGTTATATCTTCTTCTTGGATTGATCCCTTGATAATTATGTAGTGTCCTTCTTTGTCTCTTATAACAGTCTTTATTTTAAAGTCTATTTCCTCTGATATGAGTATTGCTACTCCAGCTTTCTTTTGATTTCCATTTGCGTGGAATACATTCTTCCATCCCTTCACTTCCAGTCTGTATGTGTCCCTAGGTCTGAGGTGGGTCTCTTGTAGACAGCATACATACAGGTCTTGTTTCTGTATCAGCCAGTCTATGTCTTTTGGTTGGCACATTTAATCCATTTACATTTAAGGTAATTATCGATATGTGTGTTCCTATTGCCATTTTCTTAATTGTTTCTGTAGGTCTTTCTTCTTCCCTTCCTCTTCTGTTCTCTTCTCTTGTGGTTTGATGACCCTCTTTAGTACTGTGTTTGGGCTGCTCTTCCTTTTTTGTGTGTGTATCTATTGTAGTTTTGGGTTTTGCTGCTCCCATGAGGTTTTGATATAGCACTCTATATAGGTACAAGGTTGTTTTAAGTTGCTAGTCTCTTTCCTGCCTAGAGGAGTCCCTTTAGCATTTGTTGCAAAGTTGGTGTAGTGTTGCTGAATCCTCTTAGCTTTTGCTTGTCTGTAAAGTTTTTGATTTCTCTGTCAAATCTGAATGAGAGCCTTGCTGTGTAGAGTATTCTGGGTTGTCAATTCTTCCCTTTCATCGCTTTAAATATATCATGCCACTCCCTTCTGGCTTGCAGAGTTTCTACTCAGAAATCAGCTGATAACCTTACGGGAGTTCCCTTGTATGTTATTTGTTGTATTTCCCTTGTTGCTTTTAATATTTTTTCTTTGCCTTTAATTTTTGTCAATTTGATTATTATGTGTCTCAGCATGTTCCTCCTTGGGTTTATCCTGCCTGGGACTCTCTGTGTTCCTGGACTTGGTTTACTGTTTCCTTTCCCATGTTAGGGAAGTTTTCAGCTATTATCTCTTCAAATATTTTCTCTGGTCCTTTCTCTCTCTCTTCTCCTTCTGGGACCCCTATATTGCGAATGTTGGTGCGCTTAATGTTGTCTCAGAGGTCTCTTAGGCTGTCTTCATTTCTTTTCATTCTTTTTTATTTATTCTGTTTCCGTGGCAGTGAATTCCACCATTCTGTCTTCCAGGTCACTTATCTGTTCTTCTGCCTCATTTATTCTACTATTGATTCCTTCCAGTGTATTTTTCATTTCAGTTATTGTATTCTTCATCTCTGTTTGTTCTTTAGTTCTTCTAGGTCTTTGTTAAACATTTCTTGCATCTTCTAAATCTGTGCCTCCATTCTTTTTCTGAGATCCTGGATCATCTTCACTATCATTATTCTGAATTCTTTTTCAGGTAGATTACCTATTTCCACTTCATTTAGTTGTTTTTCTGGGGTTTTATCTTGTTCCTTTAACGGGGACATAATCATCTGCCTTTTCATTTTGTCTAACTTTCTGTGATTGTGGTTTCGTTCCGCATGCTACAGGATTGTAGTTCTTCTTGCTTCTGCTGTCTGCCCTCTGGTGGATGAAGCCATCTAAGAGGCTTGTGCAAGCTTCCTGATGGGAGGGACTGGTGGTGGGTAGAGCTGGGTCTTGCTCTGGTGGGCAGGACCGTGCTCAGTAAAACTTTAATCAGCTTGTCTGCTGATGGGTGGGGCTGTCTTCCCTCCCCGTTTGTTGTTTGGCCAGAGGCGACCCAGCACTGGAGCCTAAAGGCTGTTTGGTGGGGTAAACTGCGGCCCCCAGGAGGGCTCATGCCAATGAGTAATTCCCAGAACTGATGCTGCCAGTGTCCTTGTCCCTGTGGTGAGCCACAGCTGCCCCCCAGCTCTGCAGGAGACCCTCCAACACTAGCAGGTAGGTCTAGTTCAGTATCCTATGGGGTCACCGCTCCTTTCCCCTGGGTATTGGTGTGCACAAGACTGTGTGTGTGCCCTCCAAGAATGGAGCCTCTGTTTCCCCCCGTCTTGTGGAAGTCCTGTAATCAAATCTTGCTGTCTTCAAAGTCCAGTTCTCTGGGGATTCCTCCTCCTGTTGCCGGACCCCCAGGTTGGGAAGCCTGACGTGGGGCTCAGAACCTTCACTCCAGTGGGAAAACTTCTGTATAATTATTCTCCGGTTTGTGAGTCACCCACCTGTCAGTTATGGGATTTGATTTTATCATGATTGCTCCCCTCATACCATCTCACTGCAGTTTCTCCCTTGTCTTTGGATGTGGGGTATCTTTTTTGGTGGGTTCCAGCATCTGCCTGTGGATGGTTGTTCAGCAGTTAGTTGTGATTCCAGTGCTCTCACAAGAAGGAGTGAGCACACTTTCTTCTACTCTGCCATCTTGAACCAATCTGAAAACTGACTTTTAACTGAAAGAACGTGGCAGTGACAATGCAATGACTATTAGGTACTGTTTAATGTCACTACTTTGATTTCTTTTTTTTTTAAATTTATTATTATTATTTTAAATTAATTTATTTAATTATTTTTGGCTGTGTTGGGTCTTCGTTTCTGTGTGAGGGCTTTCTCCAGTTGCGGCAAGCGGGGGCCACTCTTCATCGCGGTGCGCGGGCCTCTCATTATCGTGGCCTCTCTTGTTGCGGAACACAGGCTCCAGACGCGCAGGCTCAGTAGTTGTGGCTCACGGGCCTAGTTGCTCCGCAGCATGTGGGATCTTCCCAGACCAGGGCTCGAACCCGTGTCCCCTGCATTAGCAGGCAGATTCTCAACCACTGCACCACCAGGGAAGCCCACTACTTTGATTTCTATTAAGGGCATAAACAGCTTTACCTATAATGCTTTGGCACCATTAGTGCAAATGTCAGCACAGAGATTTGTTGAACACAATCAGATTATTTATTCATTCATTCATTTATTTATTTATTTATGACTGCACTGGGTCTCAATTGCTGCGTGCAGGTTTTCACTAGTTGCAGTGAGCGGGGGCTCTCTTCGTTGTGGTGAGCAGGGGCTCTCTTCGTTGCGGTACGCAGGCTTCTCATTGCAGTGGCTTCTCTTGTTGCGAAGCACAGGCTCTAGGCGCACGGGCTTCAGTAGTTGTGGCACACAGGCTCAGTAGTTGTGGCGCATGGGCTTAGTTGCTCTGTGGCATGTGGGATCTTCCTGGACCAGGGCTCCAACCCATGTCCCCTGCATTGGCAGGCGGATTCTTAACCACTGCACCACCAGGGAAGCCCCACAATCAGATTCTGAGAATTGCTGCCTCTAGGATATCCACCTGAGTTAATGTTTCACTTTATTTTCAATTTTTAAGCCCTGCTTTTTAAAGTTCATTTCATTACATAAAATATTTACATGGTTCCAAAGTTGAATCTACAGAATGAGGCACCCTCCCACCTCTACCCTATTCACTCCTTCCTTAGAGGTAACCTAAATTTAAGTGTTTTATTCTTACACTGTTTTAATGTAAATGGATACATATTCACAAACCCTTCCTTCTTCTTAAACAGTAGGATATTTCACACTTTTTCTCCACTTTGCTCTTCTCACTTAACTATAAGATCACTCCACAGTAGCACACAGAAACAGTTCTCTTCCTATGTACAGCTGCATAATATTTCATGCCAATTACCACACTCTTAAATGAGGACAATTTAGAATAAATAGTAAGGTTTCTTTATTCTGGATCATGAATGTGAAAAAATGCCAGTTACATTTAAATGGTTCCTTCATGAAGTTGGAGAAGAACTAATCAGTGCTGTTTATGTTATTCAACTCCGATTTAGGCAACTAGACATCTCCATTTGTTATCAACTTACGCACACAAACACAAATCAATATATACTTTTTGCTAAAGCATATTGACCTCCCTCTGAATTGCACTGTACAGAACTGAATAAGGGACCCCTAAAAAAATTCTCAATAATTCAACATTTCTCTACAAAACCAAGTTCAGACAATAAGTACATTTCTATTTATAATTATTGGGTAAGAAAAGAATAGTTACAATAATGATGGGACACTCAGGAGCACCCTTACATTAAACACTGGTCAAAGAAAAAAGTAGAAGGAAAAAACCTACGCAACTCCCACAATAAAAATTAGGCAAGGTTCAGAAAAGTCAAAGTCATTAAAGACATACAAAGGATGTGCAAACAGCTCTGTGGGAAATGACAGCATCTAAGTTAGAAAACTACAAAAATTAAGAAAAGACATTCTACTTGAGGACACGGCAGGGGGAAGGGGAAGCTGGGACAAAGTGAGAGTGTAGCACTGACATGTATACACTACCAAATGTAAAATGGATGGCTAGTGGGAAGCTGCTGCATAGCACAGGGAGATCAGCTCAATGCTTTGTAACAACCTAGAGGGGTGGGATAGGGAGGGTGGGAGGGAGGTTCAAGAGGGAGGGAATATGGGGATATATTTATACATATAGCTGACTCACTTTGTTATACAGCAGAAACTAACACAACATTGTAAAGCAATTATACTCCAATAAAGATATTTTTAAAAAGATACTCTAAAAGTAAAATATGAAAAGATACTTTTGTCATTCTATGCTGCTTTTAATTATCTAAACCATCTAATACCACCTTTAACATTTTAGAGAAAAAAATAAAATGAAAAAGTGCACATGAAAAACTAACCACCAAAAAATGATAAATGAAAGCCTAAGATTAAATGCAACAAAAGTATTAGTATGACATGTTTTCTTTTTAAATTGTTTTCAGTTTATAAAAGCAATATATACTCATTATAGAAAATCTGGGAACTATATATAAATAGACGACACACTACCCACTTCTACACCCCCACTTACTAAATTATTAAAATATTGGCCCTTTTAATCTGCATCATATTTCATTCATTCAGCCAATTATTTATTGAGTGGATACTATGTGCAAAGCATTTTGCTAGGCAGGATATATCAAGTGCTAGGCGAGAAATAAAGTCCATAAGAGAGAAATGTAACAGGTTGAGGTAAGGTGGGGAGTTTCACTACCTCACTGCAGGATCACACTTACAAGAGAACAATGACTGGAATATTGCAGATTTTGCATTTGAAACCTTGGAGGCTAGAAAGAAATGAAAAAGCATTATCTTAAGTGCTCAGAGAAAAAACTGTCATCCCAAAATTCCATAATCACAGAAAACATCCTTCAGAAATGAAGGTGAAATAAAGACATTCTCAGTTGAAGGAAAGAACTCATTGACAGCCGACCTGCTCTAAAAGAATTGTTAAAGGAAATTCTCCAGACAGAATGGAAATACCAGAAGGAAACTTTATTCATTAGGAATAAAGAAAGAGAAACAAAAATAGGAAATAGAATAGACTACTCTTCTCAAGTTCTTTAAAATATGCTTGATGATTGGAAGCAAAAAGTATAACACCATCTGTAGGGACTCTTCAGTGTATATAGATATAATATGTAACAACTACAACATAAAGAGGGGAAAGAAAATTATATAACAGTAAGGTTTCCATATTTCACTTGAGGTGGTAAAATGTTGAGTCTAAGTAGAATGTGAAAAGTTCAATATGTATATTGCAATCCCTAGAGCAGCCACTAGAAAACCTATACAAAGAAATATAGCCCAAAACACAACAGATAAATTACAATGCAATACTTCCAAAAAAAAAAAAAAGTGAACCCAAGAAAGAGCAGGAAAAGGGAAACAGGAACATAAAAAAATAAAATGGTAGACCTGAATCCACATATTTATAATTACATTAAAGGACAATGGCCTAAACACAGACATATGGCAGATATATGATCCAACTATAGGCTATCTAACAGAAACTCATTTCAAATATAATCACATAAGTAGGTTAAAAATAAAAGGATGAAAATGTATGTCCACACAAAAACGTGTACATGAACGTTCCCAGCATTATTCATAACACCCAAAAGTGGAAACAACCAAAATGTCCATCAATTAATGAATGGATAAAGTTACTCAGCAATAAAAAGGAATGAAGTACTGATACATGCTATAACATAGATGAACCTTGAAAACATTAAGCCAAGTGAGAGAAGCCAGTCAAAATGAACATATATTCTGTGATTCCATTCAGATGAAATGTCTAGAATTGGTAAATCCATAGAGACAGAAAGTAGATTAGTGGTAACCTAGGACTGGGGGTGTGGGGAGGAATATGGAATGACTGCTAATGGCTACAAGGTTTCTTTGGGGGGGTTATAAAAATGTTCTAAGATCAGATTGTACTGATGGTTGATGAACTCTGTGGATATACTAAAAACCACTGAATTATACACTTTAAATGGGTGAATTTTATGATATGTGGATCTATATCTCCATAGAACATTAAAAACATTATGCTATATGAAAGAAGCCAGATTAAAAGTCTACATATTGCATGACTCCATTCATATGAAATCTCCAAAAAGAGCATATGTAGAGAAAAGGAGATTAGTGGTTACCTGGGACTGGGTTAGGAATGCTGACTGACTACAAACTAGTACAAGGGAAATTCTGAGTGATGGAAATGTTCTAACAGCTATATTGTAGTGAGGGTTGCATAACTATGTACATTTTTTAAAAATCACTGAATTGTACATCTTTCAAAATATAAGTTTTATAGAATGTAAATCATAAGTCAATGAAGTTTTTGAGCCAGTCATGAACTCTTCACTCCTTGAAGAGGCTGCATCCCAGTTTGCCCCTGATCAGTTAGGGAGGGATTCTGCTCCATGGAAAAGGACCTCTCTCCTAAAGAGACAGAGCCTGTTGCCTCCATCACAGCTTCCCTTTGGGCTCATTTCAAGCTTGGCCGAACTGGGGAACAGAGTGGAGACTGCCCTGCATTCCCCTTTCCTCTGCCTCAATATGTCTTTATAACGTCAGCTGATGTCTTACAAAGGGCAAGGGAAGCCCGCACACACCCAGAACTCTTGCTGGTCAGAGATTCCCTAAGCGTCTGTCCTTGCCTGAGTTTCGTGTGCCTGTGTTGTGAACCTTGGAACTCTGGAGTTGGGGGGGGGGGGGGGGGCAAGTATTGCCCTAAGAATGCTTACTGTTCTTTTATTGTTGGGATCTGTTCTTGGGTAGGGTGGCAGTTGGGGAAGCTTGACTTTGTCTTCGTCAATAAACTCTCATTTACACAAAGGAAAAGAAAAGAAAAAGAAAAAAAAGAAGTCAATAAAGTTGTTCTTTTTTTAAAATAAATTTATTTATTTATTTATTTTTGGCTGCATTGGGTCTTTGTTGCTGCCCATGGACTTTCTCTAGTTGCAGAGAGCGGGGGCTACTCTTCATTGCAGCGTGCAGGCTTCTCACTGCGGTGACTTCTCTTGTTGCGGAGCTCTGGCTCTAGGTGAGCGGGCTTCAGTAGTTGTGGCTCACGGGCTCTAGAGCGCAGGCTCAGTAGTTGTGGCACACGGGCTTAGCTGCTCCACAACATGTGGGATCTTCTCAGACCAGGTATCAAACCCGTGTCCCCTGCATTGACAGGTGGATTTTTAACCACTGCACCACCAGGGAAGTCCCAATAAAGTTTTTAATAAGGCATAAAAGGTGAAAAAAACAAGCAAAACCAGACTTTTGTTGTCTGAAAGATACTGTTAGGAGCATGAAAAGATAAGCTATAAATGGGAGAAAATATTTGCAAATTATATGCCTTACTCATTAATTTTCCTAGAATATGTATTTAATATCTGTTGACATATCATTTTTTCCTAATTATAGAAGCAATACTTGCCCATTTTCTAGAATCCAAAACACACAGGAAGGAAGCCAATTAAAAGCAATCAGGATCCCATCACCCAGAAATAACTACTGATAATATTTTTCATACATTTATATCCAGTCTCTTTCTTATCTTATTCTTAAATATGTTCTCTAACACATACTCTTACATCAATTTTTAGCCTTGAGATTAAAATTAACATATAATCTACCAATTCCTATAACTTAAGATTTGGAACTTGGCAATAGAAAGAATTTAGTTCATAGATTTGTTTGGGACATGTGCAAATTTGATTTATTTCATTTAGATTTTTGTTCTACATATTCAGATTCCTAAGATCCAAAATTTATAAAAGCAGTATGCTTTTTAGAAAGAAATTCAAAGCAACTTTATCAATAGGTAAGTAGTTTTTATATCTTTATAAAGCATAAACAATTTTAATTTTCAAGGATGAACAAAATTTAAAATGAAACATATGTTATAATCTATTCCTAAAGTATTTTGCCCATTTTGTGGTCAAAATATCAACTGCCCAAAAGTAAAAATAGTCCTCACGTGTTCCCAAAATCAAATAGCAAAGTTTTCAAAGTCTGAATATTTCAGAAATTTATTCTAATGAGCTTACAATTTTGATTATTTTCAAATGCCATACTTAATTATGTACTGGTTTCCATGAAAAGAGAAGTTGATGTCTCCTCGCCATTCGCAGATCTTTATTCTCCTCACAAAACTGAATTAGAATCTTGACTTTCAACTCCACCCTCAAGGAAATGGAGAACTTGCTATAATTTATTATATTCAGAGATGTTGACTGGGCCACATTTTCTCTGTCTACTGTGTTTTTCTCCTGTTTCTTTTTAGAAGGTATGGTCTTTTCATGCAACAAAAAGGTAAGATCTATAACTTGGTCCTAGCTAACTATATTTCTTCAATAGGCTTGAAGCAAAAACTCCTTCTAATAACAGAAAGTGTATCCTGCCTTGCTTAGTTCCATGTGCAGATGTCATTCTTGAAAGAGAATCCTGTTTAAAGGAGTGATACAGGGGGAACTTAGGGATTGTGCTGTCTCTAAGAGAATTCTTTAATATCATCCCCTAATAGCACCCCCTTCTCATTATTTCTCACACTATCATTTGCCCTGTTTTTGAAGGTATAGGTGTCGTGAGATAGTATTAAAATATTTGCATTTGGGAAAGAGTCACCCAGCCATTTGCAGATAAGATTATTTAAACAGATAGCTGTTTGCATTCAACAATGTGATAACTAATTTTCCTCTATACTAATCACTGTACCTTGCACGTAGTAGGCACTCAGTATTTTTTAATTAGTGTTCACGAAACTCTGCCAGCATGAGTTTTCCATGCAAATTAAAAATGACTCAAAGCAATTCTAGCTCTCTCTACACTTTGATTATAATAATAGCTACCATTTATGGAGCATGTATTATAAACCAGGCACTTCACACACTTTAATTGATATATTACAAATTATAGTATTATTAACTATAGCTCTGAAGGACAGGCTTTATTATCACCAATGTACAAATGCTCAGAAATGCTAAGTATCTTATTCAAGCTCCAGAGCTAGTTGGTGAAGCCAGGATTCAAAACCGTTAGGTCATGTATAACTCCAAAGCCCATGCTCCTTTCGCTATTCAAGGCTGCCTCAATAGAGAGTGGTACAAAAACAACTACTGGGAAATGTTTTCTTCTTACCTTCTAGAGAAGAATTTTAAGACAGCCAGACTGCCCAAGTGGAATGACCTTGATTCATCTGTCCATACACAGGATGACATTTAAGAGTCAAACCTAAGAGACTAATCAGAATGATATACATGTGCTCACCAACCAATGGGTTCCATCAAAGGAAACTGGAAACTGCTGGAATTTACTCCCAGCAGCAGAGTAATTACAAATTTTTCCAGAGTTAAGGCACAATGACTCAAAAGAGTTTTAAAAATTTGTGTAGGTCATGCCCGAACTCAGAATGCATCCAGAAATATAACCTTTCTTTAACTGACAACTTTCATCTCTTCTTTGAAGAATCTTATTTAGACCAGAACAAAATACTGTGTCTTTACTTTTGATTTGTCCTCAAATATGAAAGAATGAGCTGAACAAAAGGCTTCCCTTAATGTACGGCTCATCTCACAAACATCTCAAACAAAAAAAATACTGTATATGTGGGCATTCGTTAGGAAATATTTCTTATAGTTCTAAAGGTCCTCTAACCTTACCCTCTAGGACACCTGTCACTGCCCTGCAGATAACTTAGTAACATAATCCTTTCATGTGATTTTAAAAATCAAAAAAGCTGGTCTTTCCTGTTTCCAACTGGTGGAGCTAGTTTTCCAATGTCTATGAAGAGGCATGTGTATGTGTATATACTACACTCTCTATACTTGGGTCCTGGCTGCAAGCTATTTCCTGCTGGCTGAATTCAGATATTTCCAATGGCCTTAACTGAAAGAAACAAAGACCTGATTCATTACCCTTATTTCAGCAGCAATGGCTGTCCAAAGCAATAGAACCCTCCCTACAGCACGAGTGTTAGAGGTAAGAAGAAAAAAAAACATACTTCAAATTACAAAATTCTTTTGGTTTAGGGCTCAAAATAATATATATATATTTGTTCAAATAATCTATAAAAACATGCTCAGGATTCAATCCATATGATTTCATTGCTAAACTCTGTACTTCTCTCCAGCTTAAAACAAGACTACCAGTGAAATTACGAAATTACTGAAAAATTTTAAAGATACATCTTAGTTAATAAAGCTCTCAAAGTTATTTTTACTAAAAGATCTGTCTGAGAATACACAGTACTATAAGTACTACATAAATACTATGTATTATGTAACTGTGTACTATGACTCAAAGTTCACTATTATCACTCGGTTAATTTATGATGTGGGGTAAAATCATACAGGGCAGCAAAAAAACTCTGCTTTAACACCACCACCACTGCCAATAATGTCTTTCCAGGTCACTAGTTCAAATATCCAGGTGAGAGTTGTAGGTGAAAAGGGAAGAAAGGGGAGGAAAAGAAGGGAGGAGGGAGGAAAGGAGGAAAAAAGAATACTTTAGAGGTATCCAAAAGATAAAAATACAGAATCCTTAAGAGCAGGAGCTAGTAGAATTTCTTCACCAGGACAGCTGGGCCCAGATCAAGAGAGTAGTGGCTTTGTGCATTTAAATTAACCCAAAAGTGTTACTAATTTCAATTTCCCTTTTCAGTTTTGCTATATTTCCACTGATTCTATC
Organism: Balaenoptera ricei; assembly: GCF_028023285.1. Taxonomy (NCBI): domain Eukaryota; kingdom Metazoa; phylum Chordata; class Mammalia; order Artiodactyla; family Balaenopteridae; genus Balaenoptera; species Balaenoptera ricei. Next base: position 141,899,485 of record NC_082639.1, read on the forward strand.
TTGATGATGGAAGGGCAGAATACTGTGCTCACTAGTAACATTTACAGGACAGACTGAGGAAGAATGTAAATCAGGTATCAAAACTCTTCCTAAATGCTAAGCCAGACTGTGAGGAAAAGAAATAAGGGACAGGGAAGAATAAGTTAAGAGGCTGAAAAAAGCAATGTTATATTAACCCCACAGGAGCAAAACTTAAATTCTGGACTTTTGAGCACCATATCATTTAGGAGCAATTTAGAAGACAGAGAATGGGAGAAAATTAACATCTAACAGTTGCTGAGTACTTGCTGACTTAAGCCAAGCACTTATATCTATTACCACTAATCCTCATCTGAACAATGACAGAAATATATTATCCCTTTTCTCAGATAAACAGACCACATAATGCAAACTATATGTATTTTTTATTTTAATTTATGACTATAACCAGAGAGACAATTTTGGAGTAAGATTTGAAATTCTGCCTTTAACATTTATAAGCCTTGAAATTGTGGGCACTTAATAACTCTGAAAACATAAATAAATAAATAAATAAGACAATAAAAATAAATAAATAACTCTGAAAACAAATAAACCCACCCTATTTACAGCATGGTACAACAGAACCATGATAGTATTACAAAATCATATGCATTTTATTAAATATCCTCCTATGCCAAGGATCACATGCCCTGAACTGCCAAAACCAGAATGTTTTATGGACCTCCACAATCACCTGATTGTTTGGCTTTCTGCACTTATGCAGTAAAACTGACCTCTGACCTAAGGTGGAAAAGAGTGAGTAAGACAAGGTCTTTTCCATGATGAGGGAGGAGAAAAGAAAAGATAAAGCCAGAAAAAGATACCACAAGAAAACTACAGATCAATACATCTTATAAATACAGATGCAGAAATCCCCAATAAATTACTAGCCAACCAAATGCAGGAGCATATTAAAAGGACTATACACCATACCAAGTGGGAATTATCCCAGGAATGTAAGGTTGATTTGACATACAAAAATCAATCAATGCGGGACTTCCCTAGTGGTGCAGTGTTTAAGAATCCACCTGCCAATGCAGGGGACACGAGTTCGAGCCCTGGTCCACAAAGATCCCACATGCCATGGAGCAACTAAGCCCGTGTGCCACAACCACTGAGCCTGCACTCTAGAGCCCGCAAGCCACAACTACTGAAGCACGCGTGCCTAGCCTAGAGCCCATGCTCCACAACAAGAGAAGCCACCACAATGAGAAGCCCGCACACCACAACGAAGAGTAGCCCCCACTCGCGCAATTAGAGACGGCCTGCACACAGCCAACAAAGACCCTACGCAGCCAAAAATAAATAAATACATAAATTTTTAAAAATTCAATCAATGCAATACACCAAGTTAATAGACTAAAGGGAAAAAAACATATGATCATCTCAAAATAACTCCTATTATTACGTGGGAAAATTTTTTCTAAAGCATTCCTATTTAGATATATAATTTCTAGCTTTTAAAAAGAGATGTTTTAGGGACTTCCCTTGTGGTCCAGTGGTTAAGAATCCGCCTTCCAATGCAGGGGACACAGGTTTGATCCCTGGTCGGGGAACTAAGATCCAACGTGCCGCGGGGCAACTAAGCCCACACGCCACAACTAGAGAAGCCCGTGCACCACAACCAGAGAAGCCTGTGCGCCGCAACAAAGAGCCCATGCGCTGCAAGCAACACACTGAAGACCCAGCACAGCCAAAATAAAAAAAAAAAAGACAATTGTTATTAAAAAAATAAAAAGAGGCATTTTGAAGTCATGCTTTGCAGAATTCTTTCTAGTTGTGTTTAACAAGAATATATGATAATATATTTATCATGACTGATTTAATGAGTACCTAACACATGTGAAGTGTTAAGCACATGAAATTTGATTTAATTAAAACTGCCCTTCAAGACAGCTGTTATGAGTATAAATAGGCAGTAGAGCATAGTAGTTAAGAGCATAGACTCTGAAGCCAGATTCCCTGTGTCTGAATCCTAGTTCTACACTTAGTAACTGTGTGACCTTCATCAAGTTAACATTTCTGTGCCTCAGTTTCCACAACCAAAAATGGACAGTATGATAGTACCTACTCTTAAAGAGGCATAAGAATTAAATGTTATTGTATGTAAAGATGTTAAAACAGTGTCTGATACAAAATAAGAGCTGTATAAAGAGTTAGTTATTTGGTTGGTGAAGATGAAAAGGCTAATTAGAAGGAATGTACACCAAGCCCTATCTTCAGACCTTAGCAATGAAGTTTCTGCCTTTTCTATCAGACTGTAGTGGATGATCAGATGAAAGCTGGTTTCATCCAACTTTAACGTGGGTAAGATGCATACTCTAAGGACAGATAATCTCTTTAATCTGGAATCCTTAGAACATGATGTCCAAGATCAATTAATTTTCCAGTTCACAGAGGGGATCTGTGCTAACTCTTTTCTTCTTACAACTAAGGTAACAGACGGTGTAACAGTCACAGAGCACATGAAGACTTTCACATCTTGCTGGTGAAGGAGTGGTAAGTAGTCCTAGACAAGATAGTGCCTCAAATGTACTGACAGATTGTTTCATAAATTATCAGCAACAGCTGTTTATGATGGGATTTCTGGTTCAGGTGATTTCTTGATTTTCTGCCTATGGATTTAAGAGATTAATCTATTTAAGAAAAAGGCTAGACTTCCTGCTAACATCTGGAAGAAGGCAAGGATGCCCACTCTCACCACTTCTATTCAATGTAGTATTGGTAGTCCTAGCCACAGCAATCAGACAAGAAATAAAAAGTATCCAGATTGGAAGGAAAGAGGTAGAATTGTCACTATATGCAGATGACATGATACTATATATAGAAAACCCTAAAGACTCCACACAAAAACTACTACAACTGATAAACGAATTCAGCAAGGTAGCAGGGTACAAGATTAACATACGGAAATCAGTTGCATTTCCTTACACTCACAGTGAAATATCAGAAAGAAAAAGTAAAAACACAATCCCTTTTAAAATCACATCAAAAAAATTAAATACCCAGGAATAAACCCGACCAAGGTGGTGAAAGACTTATATGTTGAGAAATATAAAACACTGATAGGGGCTTCCCTGGTGGCACAGTGGTTGAGAGTCTGCCTGCCAATGCGGGGGACACGGGTTCGAGCCCTGGTCTGGGAAGATCCCACATGCCACGGAGCAACTGGGCCCGTGAGCCACAACTACTGAGCCTGCGCGTCTGGAGCCTGTGCTCCGCAACAAGAGAGGTCGCGATAGTGAGAGGCCCGCGCACCGCGATGAAGAGTGGCCCCCGCTTGCTGCAACTGGAGAAAGCCCTCGCGCAGAAACTAAGACCCAACACAGCCAAAAATATATATAAATAAATAAATTAATTTAAAAAAAAAAAAAACACTGATAAAGGAAAATGAAGATGATTCAAAGAAATGGAAAGATATCCCATGCTCTTAGATTGTAAGAATTAATATTGTTAAAATGGCCATACTATCCAAAGCAATCTATAGATTTAATGCGATCCCTATCAACTTGCCCATGACATTTTTCACAGAACTAGGACAAATAATACTAAAATTTACATGGAACCACAAAAGACCCAGAATTGCCAAAGCAATCCTGAGGAAAAAGAACAAACCTGAAGGCATAACCCTCCCAGACTTCAGACAATACTACAAAGCTACAGTAATCAAAACAGCATGATACTGGCACAAAAACAGACACATGGATCAACGGAACAGAATAGAGAGCCCAGAAATAAACCCACACACCTATGGTCAATTAATCTTTGACAAAGGAGGCAAGAATATACAATGGAGAAAAGATGGTCTCTTCAGCAAGTGGTGTTGGGAAAACTGAACAGGCACATGTAAATCAGTGAAGCTAGAACTCTCACTCACACCATACACAAAAATAAACTCAAAATGGCTTGAAGACTTAAATATAAGACATGACACCATAAAACTCACAGAACATAGGTAAACGTTATCTGACATAAATCATAGTGATGTTTCATAGGTCAGTCTCCCAAGGCAAGAGAAGTAAAAGCAAAAATAAACCAATGGGACCCAATCAAATTTATAAGCTTTTGCACAGCAAAAGGAAACCATAAACAAAACAAAAAGACAACCTATGCACTGGGAGAAAATATTTGCAAACAATGCAACCGACAAGGGATTAATTTCCAAAATACACAAACAGCTCATATAGCTCAATACCAATAAACAAACAACCCGGGACTTCCCTGGTGGTCCAGTGGTTAAGAATCTGCCTTCCAATGCAGGGGACGCGGGTTCGTTCCCTGGTCAGGGAACTAAGATACCAAATGCCGCCGGGCAACTAAGCCTACACACCACAACTACTGAGCTTGAGTGCTCTAGAGCCCGTGTGCCACAACAAGAGAGCCCGTGTGCCACAACTACTGAGGCTGTGCACTCTGGGGCCCATGCACCACAACTAAGGAGAAGCCCATGTGCCTCAACAAAGAGCCCGCCCAGCACAACGAGGGATCCCACATGACACAACTAAGACCCAATGCAGCCAAATAAGTAAAAAAAACAAATAAATATTTTAAAAAAACAATCAAAAGATGGGCAAAAGATCTAAATAGATATTCTCCAAAGAAGACATACTGATGGCCAATAGGCACATAAAAAGTTGCTCAACATTGCTGATTATTAGAGAAATGCAAATGAAAACTACAATGAGGTATCACCTCACACCAGTCAGAATGGCCATCATTAAAAGTCTACAAATAATAAATGCTGGAGAGGGTGTGGAGAAAAGGGAACCCTCCTACAATGGTGGTGTGAATGTAAAGTGGTGTAGCCACTATGGAGAACAGTATGGAGGTTCCTTAAAAAACTAAAAATTGAGCTACCACATGATCTAGCAATGCCACTCCTGGGCATATATCTGGAGAAGACTCTAATTCCAAAAGATGCAGGCACCCCAATGTTCACAGCAGCAATATTTACAACCGCCAAGACATGGAAGCAACCTAACTGTCCATCAACAGATGAATGGATAAAGAAGATGTGGTATGTGTATATATATATATATATATATATATATATATATATAATGGAATATTACTCAGCCATAAAAAAGTGAAATAATGCCATTTGCAGCAATATGGATGGACCTAGAGATTATCATACTAAGTGAAGTCAGACAGAGAAAGACAAATACCATATGATATCACATGTCGAATCTAAAAAATTGATACACATGAACTTATTTACAAAATAGAAACAGCTTTAGAAAACTAAGTTATAGTTACCAACAGGGAAAGCAGGGGAAGATACATTAGGAGCATGGGATTAACAGATACACACTACTATATATAAAATAGATAAACAACAAAGTTCTATTGTATAGCATACAGAACTATATTCAATATCTTGTAATAACCTATAATGGAAAAGAATCTAAAAAGAATATATATGAATATATAGATATACACACACACGTGTATGTACATATATATACAAAAAACAGAATCACTTTGATGTATACCAGAAATTAACACAACATTGTAAATCAACTATACTTCAATAAAAAAGAAAGAGGCTGGAGAATATGGTGGGAACTCTGCCTATCCCTTCAAAATTTGCCATTTTGGGTTGTTTTTCTGAATATCATTACCTTGCCGCCTTCCTGGAATTCTGATTAAAAACCATGGGTAGCTACACTTTCTTATACTTGGCTAACATAGAATTATATTAATCTCTCAAATAACTTGAACTGGATTAGTGTAATGTGTTTAAATATAAGCTTCTCTGAAGCTGCTTGTATTGATACAGAATCATTTTTTTATACAACTACTCTATCTTCTGCACCATTCCTACCTATCAAAACACTGTTTAATGGAGCTGGAGGAAATCAGGCTCCTTGACTTCAGACTATACTACAAAGCTACAGTAATCAAGACAGTATGGTACTGGCATAAAAACAGAAATATAGATCAATGGAACAGGATAGAAAGCCCAGAGATAAACCCACGCACATATGGTCAACTTATCTTTGATAAAGGAGGCAAGAATATACAATGGAGAAAAGACAGCCTCCTCAGTAAGTGGTGCTGGGAAAACTGGACAGCTACATGTAAAAGAATGAAATTAGAACACTCCCTAACACCACACACAAAAATAAACTCAAAATGGATTAAAGACCTAAATGTAAGGCCAGACACTATCAAACTCTTAGAGAAAAACATAGGCAGAACACTCTATGACATAAATCACAGCAAGATCCTTTTTGACCCACCTCCTAGAGAAATGGAAATAAAAACAAAAATAAACAAATGGGACCTAATGAAACTTAAAAGCTTTTGCACAGCAAAGGAAACCATAAACAAGACGAAAAGACAACCCTCAGAATGGGAGAAAATATTTGCAAAATGAAGCAACTGACAAAGGACCAATCTCCAAAATTTACAAGCAGCTCATGCAGCTCAGTATCCAAAAAACAAACAACCCGATCAAAAAATGGGCAGAAGACCTAAATAGACATTTCTCCTAAGATATACAGATTGCCAACAAACACATGAAAGAATGCTCAACATCACTAATCATTAGAGAAATGCAAATCACAACTACAATGAGGTATCACCTCACACCAGTCAGAATGGCCATCATCAAAAAATCTATAAACAATAAATGCTGGAGAGGGTGTGGAGAAAAGGGAACCCTCTTGCACTGTTGATGGGAATGTAAATTGATACAGCCACTATGGAGAACAGTATGGAGGTTCCTTAAAAAACTAAAAATAGAACTACCATACGACCCAGAAATCCCACTACTGGGCATATACCTTGAGAAACCCATAATTCTAAAAGAGTCATGTACCACAATGTTCATTGCAGCTCTATTTATAATCATCAGGGCATGGAAGCAACCTGTGTCCATTGACAGATGAATGGATAAAGAAGATGTGACACATATATACAATGGAATATTACTCAGCCATAAAAAGAAACAAAATTGACTTATTTGTAGTGAGGTGGATGGACCTAGAGACTGTCATACAGAGTGAAGTAAGTCAGAAAGAGAAAAACAAATACCGTATGCTAACATATATATATGGAATCTAAAGGAAAAAAATGGTTCTTAAGAACCTAGGGGCAGGACAGGAATAAAGACGCAGATGTAGAGAATGGACTTGAGGACACGGGGAGGAGGAAGGGTAAGCTGGGACGAAATGAGAGAGTGGCATGGACTTATATATACTACCAAAATAGCTAGGTAGTGGGAAGCAGCCGCATAGCACAGGGAGATCAACTCGGTGCTTTGTGACCACCTAGAGGGGTGGGATAAGGAGGGTGGGAGGGAGACGCAAGACGGAGGAGATGTGGGGATATATGTATATGTATAGCTGATTCACTTTGTTATAAAGCAGAAACTAGTACACCATTGTAAAGCAATTATACTCCAATAGAGATGTTAAAAATTTTTTTAAAAAACACTGTTTAAGGGACATCCCTGGTGGTCCAGTGGGTAAGACTCCACATTCTCAATGCAGGGGGTCAGGGTTCAATCCCTGGTCAGGGAACTAGATCCCACATGCATGCCGCAACTAAGAGCCCACATGCCACAACTAAGAAGTCCGCATATGGCAACTAAAGATCCCACGTGCCGCAACTAAGACCTGGCGCAGCCAAAATAAATAAATAAATATATTTTTTAGAATAAAATAAAGAGGTCGTATGGTTTAAAAATGAAATATTGCTTTGTTTACTGTCTTTCTAGACATAAAAAAAATAAAATAAAATAAAATTCAACTTAATAAAACACTATTTAAATTGAATACCAACCTTTTGGAACATGTATAAATATATATCTAATTATCATATTAGTATGTATCTAATTAGTGCACATCTAACTATCTAATTCTCATAATAATCCTGTCAGGTAAATAACTTATCCAAGATCATACAGATTTGCTCCAATTTCCTTCACCTTCCTTACATGTTATACTTTATGATAAAAATTCACCTTTGAAAGATAATACTGAAACATAAGTGTTTTTAAAATACTTAAATTATTAATAAAATAGTATGTACCTTTTATGACAATTTACAATTTTTTAAATGGAATCATTTAATTCTGAGTTTCTCAGCCATGACACTACTGACATTTGGGCCAGATAATTCTGTTTTGGGGAGGTGTCCTGTGCATTGTAGGATGTTTAGCAGCATCCCTAGCTTCTACCCACTAAATGCCAATAGCACCCCATCCCAGCTGTGAAAACCAAAAATGCCTCAAAAGGTTGTCAAATGTCCCTTGGATGGCAAATTGCCCCACTGTTAATCTTTATAACAATCCTACAATATATAGGGCTTTGACAAAAATCCTAACTGAGTGGTACTCAAGCCCAAGTTTTCAGACTTTGAATCCAGTGCTCTTCCCTCTGCAGCATTTCTGCTCTACCTTATATGCTCCCAACCCGTAATCCAAGGAAAATATGTGATAGTGTGACCTTGCTTACAAACATGTACAAATGAAACGGTCATAAAACATTTTTACTACATGTGACGCATTCTTATGTTCCCTTTTCTTTTCCTCTCTACCATCTCAACTGCTAGTGTGGCTCCCCACTGGACTGATTTCACAACCCATAATTGGAAAACTACTGTCTAAGGCAATAAAACGAGTCAATCTGTTGTATGAGTATTCTAATGTGTTTTATAAAGTTTTTCAACATCAGTAGATAGTACAAAAAGACATTCTGGTTAATCCTAGTCAGACCTAGGTGATCTGAATCTTCTCTTCTCAGTTGTTGTTCCTCTGCTAACAAAACCCCAGACTGAGTGATTTCCTAGAGTGGGTTCTTCAGCCTTAGCACACACAAGAATTACCTGAAGAACCTGTTGGAAAACACAGGTTTTCCTCTGAGAAAACACTCTGAGTTTCTGATTCAGTTGGCCTAGGGTGGGACCTGAGAATCTGCATTTCTACTATCACCCAGAGGTGAAATTGATGGTACTGGTATAGGAATCAAACGTTCAAACTACTGCCTAAAACTGCCTTAGAAATGGAATAAATGAGTCATAAAAAGAGATTTAAAAAAAAAAAAAAAAAGTCGGGGAGGGTGGGAGGGAGGGAGATGCAAGAGGGAAGAGAAATGGGAACATATTGTATATGTATAACTGATTCACTTTGTTATAAAGCAGAAGCTAACACACCATTGTAAGGCAATTATACTTCAATAAAGATGTTTAAAAAAAAAAAAAAGCATATGATTCTTTAAATGCTTGTTTCAAGACTTAAAACTAAATGAAATCATGTATCTATATATTTAACAAATAATGAGTGCTTATCATGTGCCACACTATTTGGGGTAACATACTAATAAGTCATTATTTCCCAAAGTATGTTCCATGAAAGTAGATTGAGTAGATGTCACAGGACAATACTGAATAAAACAAGTCTTACAACAAAGAAATGTCTAACTTATTAGAGTCATTAATATACTCATGTTTATAGCAGCCATCCAAAAGGCAGCTACAGCATGTAGCATATCTCAGATTTCTTTTCTCAGTCTGCTATTTTTGAGCATCTCAAAAAACTAGTATTCCGTTGTACAGCAGAAACTAACACAACATTGTAAAGCAATTATACTCCAATAAAGATATTAAAAAACAAACAAACAACTAGTATTCCAGGGAAGGCACTCTGAAATATGAACTGAGGGGATGAGAAAGGTTTGGACACACCTTTATGTCAAGCACTTCATACACATGAATTAAAATTATCTAATTTTTATAATAATCTTATCAGGTAAATAATGTAGCCAAAATCACAGGATGACTTACAGAGTAACCCACTTTTTTTTTAATTAATTAATTTATTTATTTATTTGGCTGCGTTGGGTCTTAGTTTCAGCATGCAGGATCTTTGTTGCGGCACGTGGGATCTTTTGTTGTGGCGAGCGGGCTCTTTGTTGCAGCGCACGGGCATCTCTCTAGTTGTGGCACACGGGCTCCAGAGCGTGCGGGCTCAGCAGTTGTGGCACGCGGGCTCTCTAGTTGTGGCACGCGGGCTTAGTTGCCCCACTGCATGTAGGATCTTAGTTCCCCAAGCAGGGTTCGAACCCACGTCCCCTGTGTTGGAAGGCAGATTCTTAACCACTGGACCACCAGGGAAGTCCCTAGAGTAACCCACTTTTAAAACCTGGCTGCTGGTCTTTCTCTGAAGTCCTGTGACACTCTTTTAATAAGAAAAGTGATAAGAACAAGAAACATTACTTACTCATGATTTACAAAGGCCAAACAAAAATGGGTTAAGACACTAAGAAAACAACACATTAAAAAAAAACATGGCAAATGACTTGAACAGACACTTCACCGAAGAGGTTATATAAATGGTGAATAAGCATATGAAAAGATGTTGAACATCAGCAGCCACTAAGAAAATGCAAATTAAAACCACAATGATACCACTACATGCCTATTAGAATGGCTAATATGAAAAACACTGACAATACCAAGTGCTGAGGATGCTGACCAACTGGAACTCTCAAACACTGCTAGGGAGAATGCAAAGTGATACAACCACTCTGAAAAACAGCCTGGCTGTTTCTTATAAAGTAAAACAAACACTTACCATATGACTCAGCAATTCCACTCACAGGTATTTACCCTGGTGAAATGAAAACTTGTATTCACAAAAACCTGTACAGAAACATTTATGGCAGCTCTAGTCATAACTGCCCCAAACAGGAAATAACCTAAATGTCCTTCAACAGATTTACAAATAAATTGTGGTATATCCACTACTCAGCAATAAAAAAGGAATGACCTATTGATATACACAACAACTTGAATCTCAAAGGCATTTTGCTAAATTTACAATAGAAGCCAGTCTCACAAGCACATTGTATGCTTCTATTTATATGCCATTCTTAAAGAGACAAAACTACAGTTCACCCTTGAACAACATGGGTTTGAACTGTGCAAGTTCACTTATACATAAGTTTTCCCTAAATACATACTACAGTGCTACAACAAACTGTGGTTGGTTGAATCCATGAATGTGGAACCAGGGCCAACTGTGAAGTTATATCCAGATTTTCCACTGCTCAGAGGGCTGACACCCCTAACCCCCACGTTATTCAAGGGTCAATTGTGTAGTGACAGTGAACAGACCAGTGGTTGCCAGGGGTTAGGGGTAGAAGAAAGATGTGACTACGAAGGGATTGCACATGAAAGTTTTTTGGAATGATGTAACTGCTCTGATTATGGGATTACACAGATCTGCAGGGGTTAAAATCCAAAGAACTGTAAAACAAACAGAAAAATCAATTTTACTGTATGATAATTTTAAAAATAAAGAGAAAAAAGGCAAAAAATGGGGCTGAAAGTACATTTTCACACCAGTTACATGAAAATAATAAAAAGTCATGCCATAAATGTCATATCACAGAACACTAAATTTTAGTAATACCTACAGATGAGAATTTACAGCTTAACTTGACAATCTAAAATTTCCACACTTATTTTAGATATAAATACCCTTCTGTTCAGAATTGTGACAAAAGTTTAGAGGAAAGTAATAGCCCTCCTAAACACATAAAATGTGTGGAATTCAGCATTCCAAGATCTTTGCATCTTAGCAGAAACACATCATTGCCTATGTTGTTTAGGCAAAAGATAATGAAATATCTAAGGGATGAAAGGAATGTGCCAATCCTCTTTCCCTCAAGGAATTCTCAAAGTCAATGTAACTAGCACCTGGTACAATGACTTCAATGCAAGCTCAGAGCTGACATTCCTAGGAAGGGACTCACAAATAAACCTAGATCATTCCTAAAGATCTACAATACAATCCTCTGTAATCCAAGCAGTCAGCTGTTTCACTGAGACTAGGGAAGCATGCAACAACTGCTTACATATACTCACATACACATTCACACACACATTTCTGCATGGAATGTATATGATGTGTCTGTGCCCATAAAGAAACAATATAACTCAATCCATAGGAAATTCTAAAATGCCTAACTCTCAGTATTAATTCATCAATTTATTAACTATTCAAATATTTATCAAACATCCACTTTGTACCAAACACTATAACAAGCACTTGGGATATAACTGTAAACTGGAAAGATGAAATCTGGCCCTCATCCATCACCTCCAATTTAAAGACATACAAGTCATTTTTATATCAACCATCTGAAGTAAAGTGAGATCAATGACAGCAAACTGCATAGCACATGATGGAAACTGAAAAAAACTTAGTATGGCCCCAGGATTTCTGTTTGTTCTTTGTGCGGAGGCAGGTATGTGCATGAAATGAAGTGCTAAGAAAATTAAAGTAGGAGAGGTAAGCAAGGACCAAATCTTGGAGAACCTTGAATGCCACACCAAGAATTTCAGATTTATCTTGTTGGCAATTAGAAGCCATTAATAGCAGTAACAATTTCAATAGTTTTTCTTTCAGACAAATATGTATTTTGAATATTCTGGATTGTGGAGGAGGGGACAAATAGTTAAACCAAGGAAATAGAAAATACACACAATACACACTACGTCACTGAGCTAATAGTTAAATAGTATTTCTCTTTGCCTCAATAGAACAACATATTCACTTATTAACTCTTTTCCCAAGGAATTAAAATGAAGAACATCCTGCATAATATTAATAATTGACATTTGTATTAAACTTTACTATTTACAAATAGTAAATAAATAGTAAAATCATTTTTAACAGATATTGCTAACATTCACCCCATTTTATAAAATTAAAGATTGAGGACATATGTTAATTGAAAAACTGCCCTTGTTCTAACGTTCAAATTACATATAAATGAGAGAATGTGACCAATGTACTCGCTGGCTAAAAACAGATCAAATTAGTTCTCTGTGGCTCAACAATACCTCTTTCTGGCCCTAATTCCACAACCTTAGTTTAGGCCACCTTCATTCTTCACCTGGGTTTTTGCAATGGTCGGTCTCCTCACTGGTCTCTCAGCCTCTGGTCTTATCTAACATCAATCTAATATGCATCAACAGCCAAAGATGATTTTTTTCTTCTAGCTCACAGGAAAATCTGATTACATCACTACTCTGTTTAAAACCTTCCAATGATTTCCCCACTGCATTCAAGTTAAAGTCTAATCTCCCTCACATGGCATAAAAGGTTCTTTTGCAGGGACCTCGGCCTTACTCTCCTACCCATTCTCCTTTTGGTAAACACCTGGCCTCTCATCTTATGCTTTGCACATACTCAATAATTCCCCAAACCCTCTTTTTTTTTTAGCAAATATTGTTCCCTCACCCCCAAATACTTTGTGTCCCACTGCCCCTACCTGGATTTTTCCTGGCTAACTCCTACTGCTTCAGATCTCAATTTAGGTATCTCATTCTAGTAAATAATATCCATGGACATGAGAGAAAGCATCTCATTAAAAGATGCACAAAATAGGTTGGACTCTTGTTCCCAGTTTTTCAGTTCCTCCCTGTTAAAGAATTATACATCCAAATCTTTGGCCAGAAGACTCTGCAGTTACCTACCACTAGAATAGAGAAAGTATGTTTCCTGGCCTCACTGATGTTGGGCGTGGTCGTATGACTTTCTCTGCCCAACAGTGTGGGCAGTATGCCAATTTTGGTTTTGTTTTGTTTTTTAATATTTATTTATTTATTTTGGTTGCGCCGGGTCTTAGTTGCAGCACGCAGGATCTTTGTTGTGGCATATGGGATCTTGCGGCGGGCAGACTTCTTAGTTGCGCCATGTGAACTCTTAGTTGTGACATGCATGCAGGATCTAGTTCCCCGACCAGGGATCGAACCCAGGCCCCCTTCACTGGGAACGCAGAGTACTACCCACTGGACCACCAGGGAAGTCCCCCGACTTTGAATTAGAGCCTTAACAGCTTTCATGTGTGTTTGTTTCTCACCCTTCTTGTGTTTCCACTTTCTCCACAGGAAGATTATGAGAGATGCAGAGCAGACCTATGAGCTTGGGAGTCAAATCCAGCTGAATCCAGTCAAACTCAGCTGAGAGCAACCAAAACCCAGCTGACCCAGAGACTCATGAGGGAGAGGGAAAAAACGTTGTTTTAAACCACTGGAAATTTCAGATTATTTACTACATAGCATTTTTTTTGCAGCAATAGCTGATATAATGCATTTCCAATAAAATCTTACTTTTAACTATCAAAAATATATTCCTATTGTTTTGATTATGTACTAACAGGTTTAAATACTAAATCAATCATAAAATTTTTAAACACAGAGAAACTAAAAAATATCCAATTTCAATTTATATACCTATCTTAGGTGCAGAGAACTATGATATGGTATTTGGGGAGTCAATATAATGCAACATTAGGATAAAATTCTATGAGGGAAGTAGGACAGAAATACAAATCCAAAGAAAACAAGAATAATTTACAACTTTCAGCTGTTAAATGGTAATGGTAAGTGATAAATCACTGCGGTATTTAGATTCCTGGATACTTTTTCTTTTAAAATGATGTAAGAGCTTTATTTTAAAATATCATTATTTATAACATATCAAAAATTATATAATTCACGATTATTTAAACTTATGATGAAAAAAGTTTTTAGATGTCACCAAAAATGTGCAAGAGAGTACACATCTATTTTCTTTCTTTTGGTGTACAGTTCTATGAATTTAATACATGTATAGATTCATGTAATCACCACCTGTTTGTACAAGATACAGAATAGGTACATACATCTCCCTCAGGCTACCCCTTTACAGTTACATCCTCTTCTAACCTAGATCTTCCAGAAGTCCTTTTAGGAAATACGTGAACAAAAAAGTATGAAAAACACTGCTGTATGACACTAACTAGCATGACTTACTTGTCCAGTTACTGAGGCTTCAAATTTTTAGCCAAATTCCAGTTCATTTAGTAATATTAATAATGCCGGGCTTCCCTGGTGGCACAGTGGTTGAGAATCTGCCTGCCAATGCAGGGCACACGGGTTCGGGCCCTGGTCTGGGAAGATCCCACATGCCGCGGAGCAACTGGGCCCGTGAGCCACAATAACTGAGCCTGCGCGTCTGGAGCCTGTGCTCCGCAACAAGAGAGGCCGCGATAGTGAGAGGGCCGCGCACCGCGATGAAGAGTGGCCCCCGCTCGCCACAACTAGAGAAAGCCCTTGCACAGAAACGAAGACCCAACACAGCCATAAATAAATAAATAAAATAAAATAAATAAAAATTAAAAAAAAAATAATAATGCCAAAAATATCCAATAAGTAGTGGTAAAATCTACTCTGGGGGCCAAATAATATATTCAAGTCAGTCAAAACTGAGTTGGTTAATATACTTACTGACTCAGAGTTCATTACAGTCAAAACGTAAGTTTCTCCACAATACTCACAGAGGATGATATAGATGAACTTAATCTGGAAACTATTCTTATCTTTAAACAGGTCTGCTTGGTTATACTGATTAAGTATTAAAAGACCTCTCTGAGTTAGAATTTCCTCCCATTTTCTGCTTGCCTTAATTTTTCAGAAAGTTGAGATTTAGATAAATATCACTTCTAAAGAGCAATTCCAGATAAAATCATCAAAGTATAATACAAACAAGAATAAACCCTTTTGCACACAAAAGGAATCTAACCAGTCTCTCAAAACACCAAGCATACCAGGAGAAGCACTGAAAGTCAAAACCAAGGGACTTTAAACAATTATGTAAAATATAAGCAGGGAAAGTCAAATATAGGAAATAACCTAAAGTAGCTCTTGCTGAATTAAGAACACTGCTTTCATTCTATCCAACTCTAAAGAAAAACCTGCTAACAAGGTAGGTTATTTTAGTCATTAAGACCAAACATTAAATAATACCTCTCTCTAAAAAAAAATACACGATACAAATCCCCAACACAGTTGTATCTGAGAATAAAAAAGAATTAAATGGAAAGTGTAAACTTCAGTAATCTGTGTTAGCATTAATTAATACATACAGAAATCCTCATTCACTCAAAAATTTTTGAACTACTACTCTGTTCAAGGTACTATAATTGTGATATAACATGACTGGTGATGGGCCATTTGTGCAGAAGCTCATTGATAATTCTACTAACCTCTTCATAACACACCACATTTTGAACCCACTTACAGCAGGGTTTTACTGTTAGCGAGATACTAAGGGGGATACAAAGATGAAAGATACAGAGACTGCTCTCAAAGAGCTTAACATCTAAGTTAGAGGTTTGGTTAGAATAGGTTCATTCTACACTGCTATGAAATAAAAGTACAACATGTACTTAATAATGCTACACTTAAATACAAGGAAATGGACATAAAATTCTGTAAGGAACTCTGTCAAACTTCACAGAATGAGTTTTCATGTACCCAGAAAAAGAACAATAAAATCATCAAACCTAACTACTGGTCACAAATGTTCCTTATTGATGCTATGAAACAATCCCACAGTGGGGGAAATCCCAACAGAGACCACATATAACTACCTTTCTCCTCACTAAAGCTGATCACAGAGCAAGAGCTTAAAATAATTTCATGGCAAAGTAAAAAGCAAATTAAATCATCTTAAAAATAATAATAGGGGGGCTTCCCTGGTGGCACAGTGGTTGGGAGTCTGCCTGCTAATGCAGGGGACACGGGTTCGCGCCCTGGTCTGGGAGGATCCCACATGCCGTGGAGCAGCTAGGCCCGTGAGCCACAACTGCTGAGCCTGCGCGCCTGGAGCCTGTGCTCCGCAACCAGAGGCCACGATAGTGAGAGGCCCGCGCACCGCGATGAAGAGTGGCCCCCACTCGCCGCAACTAGAGAAAGCCCTCGCACAGAAACGAAGACCCAACATAGCAATCAATCAATCAATCAATCAATAAATCTTTAAAAAAATAATAATAATAATAATAGGTTATCAGCATTTTCAAATAGCAAAGACTAGAATTAAAAGTTGAATATGCTGCACTTCAAGAAAAACTAACTCCTTAATCAGGTCTCGTTCTAAGGAAGATCATAAAGTAGGCCTTGATGGACAGGTACCCTCCTTTCCTGACCTCTCTTATGAATCTGTCTCCTTACTTCCCAAGGACTTTCACCCCTCACGATACTCCTACTACCCTCTACATGCACACATACATGAATGCACATACAAACTGTCCCAGGTCTATCTCTTTCTATCTGAAGGACTGAAGTGATTTTATCTTTGATTGGAGAGTGGTATTAGGGGGAAGAGAAGGGACTCCATTTATTTTCACTACACAAGAGCTAAGGGTGTTTACTCCTCCAGGCAAGGTCTCTAGAAAAATTGTGCTCTAGAGCCTTAGAATTTAAGGATAATATAATAAGTAACTTCTACTAAGATTTTGTTGTTGTTGTTGTTTTTGGCCATGCGGCATGTGGGATTTTAGTTCCCAGACCAGGGTTCGAACCTGTGCCCCCTGCATTAGAAGCGCAGCATCTTAACCACTGGACCACCAGGGAAGTCCCTACTAAGATGTTAATGCACATATAATGGCACTGAATCCCACCACCTCCCTAACTATAATGATATCTACATCTTAATAGGTTACACAGTGAAAATGGAAAGAAATCCATTTTTTTTTTTTTAATTTTTTTTTATAGCTACTTTTATTTATTTATTTATTTATTTATTTATTTATTTATTTATTTTTGGCTGTGCTGGGTCTTCGGTTCGTGCGAGGGCTTTCTCTAGTTGCGGCAAGTGGGGGCCACTCTTCATCGCGGTGCGGGGACCGCTCTTCATCGCGGTGCGCGGGCCTTTCACTATCGCGGCCCCTCCCGTTGCGGGGCACAGGCTCCAGATGCGCAGGCTCAGTAGTTGTGGCTCACGGGCCCAGCTGCTCCGCGGCATGTGGGATCTTCCCAGACCAGGGCTCGAACCCGTGTCCCCTGCATTAGCAGGCAGATTCTCAACCACTGCGCCACCAGGGAAGCCCAAGAAATCCATTTTTAAAAGAATTTTAGCCATTAACTAGCAGACAGAGAGACACTGCTGGTGTTCCTAAAATCATGCCATAAAGCCTATTCTTCTATCCCTATTAAAAAATACACATGGACTAGCTCTGTTTTAACTTTGGCCAAAAAGCAAGCAAATCTCTTCTGAAAATACTAAATTAAAATGGTCAGACAAATGTCTACCCAGAATATTATGGGGAACTCTGCACTGTAAAACACGTATATAACAAACCTCATCTGGACATTCAGAAACTTGTATTAAAAATCATAAATTAGGGACTTCAAGATGTGTCCCTGGTGTGCAGTGGTTAAGATTCCATGCTCCCAATGCAGGGGGCCTGGGTTTGATCCCTGGTTAGGGAACTAGATCCCACATGCATGTCGCAAACAAGAGTTCGTGTGACACAACTAAGGAGCCCACAAGCCGCAACTAAAGGAGCCCACAAGCCCCAACTAAGGAGCTGGCCTGCTGCAACTAAGACCCAGCACAACCAAATAAATAAATAAATAAATTTTTTAAAAAATCATAAATTATAAAGAAAAGTTTTAGTTTAAAAAAAAAAAAACTTCCATACACATTCTTCCAAAACCATCAAGAAATATTTTGAAGCATTTTCTAGGAAATAGCTGATATAATTAGAATAACACAGTAACAAATTTTAAAGCTACAAAGGCCTTCACTGTCTTTTTAGAAATAATAACCTTTTCCTTTGCACAAAACAATATTAAGAGTGAAGGGAAGGGGGCTTCCCTGGTGGCGCAGTGGTTGAGAATCTGCCTGCCAATGCAGGGGACATGGGTTCGAGCCCTGGTCTGGGAAGATCCCACATGCCGTGGAGCAGCTAAGCCCGTGAGCCACAATTACTGAGCCTGCGCGTCTGGAGCCTGTGCTCCGCAACAAAAGAGGCCACGATAGTGAGAGGCCCGCGCACCGCGATGAAGAGTGGCCCCCGCTTGCCGCAGCTAGAGAAAGCCCTCACACAGAAACGAAGACCCAACACAAGCCATAAATAAATAAACAAATAAATAAAAATTAAAAAAAAAAATTTAAAAAAAAAAAAAAAAGAGTGAAGGGAAGGACTTCCCTAGTGGCTCAGTGGTTAAGAATCCACCTGCCAATGCAGGGGAAATGGGTTCCCTCGAACCCTCGTCTGGGAAGATCCCACATGCCACAGAGCAACTAAGCCCATGCGCCACAACTTCTGAGCCTGCGCTCTAGAGCCCGCATGCCACAACTACTGAAGCCCACGTGCCTAGAGCCCATGCTCCGCAACAAGAGGAGCCACCACGATGAGAAACCCGCGCACCGCAACGAAGAGTAGCCCCCGCTCGCGGCAACTACAGAAAGCCCACACACAGCAGCGAAGACCCAACGCAGCCCCCAAAAAAAAAAGAGTGAAGGGAGAGAACCTAAAGGTGAAGACAAGATTTAAGATACATAACAATTCCATGAGATATGATATCAAATGTTATATCAATTATTTAAAATGTCATTGTGATAAATAGGTCTTATCTGGATACTAATTCAGAAGAGAATGACTTTTGAACCTAACTGGATATATGACTATACAGAAGCAAAACAAATAAATGTTTTTTAAAAGAATAAATTACAATAACACTCAAAAAACCCTGAAGCATGATACTTCATGCTTGCAAGGGGAAAAAAAAAAAGCTTCAAATATATTGGTAAACCACCATTTTTATTACGGTTTCCCCTTATTAACTATTCGTGTGTGTGCATGTGTGTATTCATATCAAATTTCAGGTAAAGAAGAAAAAAATTCCCACTTTTTTGTATTCTGACCTATGTGTGTATATGCCTTAAAAGCAGCTGTGGAGCACCTCTTCACTCACAACATGTTCTCTTCCTTTGTCTCTGACTTTCCCCCCCCTCCCCTGCATGCCCTGGGAACATATTACTCCCCTACTCCTACCTCCTCACCTTGGATCAAAGAATAAGAAGCTTATCCCATCCCTACTACTTGCAGATACCCAAAGCCGTTCCAGTACTATAGTTCATTCTTCTTTGATATTCCTCGCTGAAATCCCCTGCACCTGTACATACACCTGAGAATTAGTTTGAAATATTTTGAAATATATATGAATATTACACTTTATTCAGTCCACAGTATAGTCTTAAAACCTTCTACAACTTTTTTTAATATCCCTCAACTTTTCTATTGATTCTAAGCAAAAAAGGAGAAGGTAGAGAAAGATAAAAGAGTGATTATCCCCTGGCCTCCTCTTAGTGCCTTTACCTTTTGCTACTGCCTGTGAAATTTCTTAGAGCACTTTTTATTTCAAAAACAGGAGAAAATATATAAGATAGGGGATTTTGGGGGTTTTTGTTTGTTTTTGGGTTTGGGCACAAATAGGCAAGGTGGAAAATGTACATGGCCAGAGAAGGAATAGGAAATTAGGGATGCCAAAACCAGAAAGAAAATAAAGACGGGCAGAATATTAGACCAGGCTGATATTAGATGTTGAGCTAGCTCCTTTACCCTATTCCCTTTACCACTTGAATTGGCCCTCTGTTCCCTGGCCAGCCTCAAAAAAGAAAAGCCACCACCAGTCACTTGGAGCTGGTGAAGACTAGACTTCCACAGTCAAGAATACTTCACAATAGTAAAAGTTTACCAAGTATTTGGTGGCTTATTTAGAATATTAGAACAGACTAGTCTGAAGCTACCTAAAGGAAATAAATTAGCTATCTGAGGAGTAGGATGGGAGGGGGAAGCTACTCTCCTTAAATAGATGTCCTTAAGGAATAAACATCTAGGGCTCCCCTGGTGACGCAGTGGTTGAGAATCCGCCTGCCAGTGCAGGGGACACAGGTTTTAGCTCTGGTCCGGGAAGATCCCACATGCCGCGGAGAGACTAAGCCCGTGTGCCACAACTACTGAGCCTGCGCTCTAGAGCCCGTGAGCCACAACTACTGAGGCTGCGTGCCACAACTACTGAAACCCGAGCGCCTAGAGCCCGTGCTCCGCAACGAGAAGCCACCGCAATGAGAAGCCCACGCACCGCAACGGAGAGCAGCCCCCACTCGCCGCAACTAGAGAAAAGCCCGCACACAGCAACAAAGACCCAATGCAGCCAAAAATAAATAAATAAAATTATTTTTAAAAAAGGAATAAACATCTAGCTCTTAATTTTAATCTCTCAGCAGACAAATATCCTAGGAAGTTTTACTACTGTCTGGCATGCTGTCTTGTAAGTCTAATAAATGAGAATGTGAGCTCATGCCCTAGCCAGTAAGACATAAAGGCTGATGAAAGGGATGATGAAGCAAATTAATAAAGGAGATTACTGGTTAGAAAAATTCTTACCACTCTCCACAATCAAAAGAGGTTGTAAGAAATTGATAGAAATCAATTATCACTCCTTTTTAACTATACGCATAAAAGAGTTCTTAAAGTTCTAAAAGTCTCTCACTTTGGGAGATGAAGGCAAATATCTGGGATAGTCAAGTGCTATTCAAGAAAACAGAAGCCTTATTAGGCCATTATTAACAGCAGCTAGTTTTGGGGTTTTTTTGTATATCAGAAATGTTTTTATTGTTACTAATATTCCATTATATGAATATACCACAGATTGTTTATACATTAACCTACTGATGGGCATTTTTGCTGTTTTCAGTTTCTCGCTATTAAGAATAAAACTGCTATGAACATCCTTTTTTTTGCTTTTTTTTTCTTGCTTTCATTTCTTTTCAGTAAATACTTAGAAATGAAATGGTGGTCATGGGATAGGTGTATTCTTAACAGTAAAAGCTTAAGTGCTAAACAGTTGCTCAAAGTGGTTATACCATTTGCCCTACAATCAGCAACATTTGTGAGTTCCATTTTTCCACATCCAGTTGATATACTGTTGGTGCTGTCAGCCTTTTTTTTTTAACATCTTCATTGGAGTATAATTGCTTTACAATAGTGTGTTAGTTTCTGCTTTATAACAAAGTGAATCAGCTATACATATACATATATCCCCATATCTCCTCTCTCTCTCGTCTCCCTCCCACCCTCCCTATCCCACCCCTCTAGGTGGTCACAAAGCACCGAGCTGATCTCCCTGTGCTATGGGGTAACAGCAGCTAGTTTTTAATGTTGTTACATTTTCCTATGGTAAAAAAAATACAAGTAGTTGATCATTTTTCCAAAGTAAAACTCTAGATTTGATGAGCCAAACTTAGGAGTGAGTATATCAATAGAAAAAAATCAACTTTAACTCAACACATTAGCCTAGGGGAAAGGGAGGGACTAGTGAGGCACAGGTTTCTGTTACTGGCAAGAAGAACAAGGATTAAAAACATTGTAAGAGATTAAAAAACAGACAAACAAAAACACTGTAAAACAAAATAAAACAAAAACTGGTTGCAAGCTAGGCTGCTACACTAAGCATCTTGATTATTCCAAAGATGCCCTGAGATCCAACCCAACCCTTCTGGCTTCCGCCAAAGAAGCATAGAAACAGCCAAGTTCCAAGAATAGTCATGACATACCATCCCCTTCCAACTACAGTCATCCTCAGGGAGACTGTCGGTCTTCGGGAGTATCTTGCCCTGGGTCTAAAGGCACTATCAGAAGGTCAATGAGTTGTTATCACTGCTTCCTTCTTTATCCACTGAAACCCAAATAAACAGGAAAATAAGGAACCTTGGATTTAATAGCAATTAATTCATTTCATTTCATTTATTTATTTATTTACTTTTACGGCCACACTGCGCAGCTTGCAGGATCTGAGTTCCCCGACCAGGGATTGAACCCATGCCCCCTGCAATGAAAGCGCAGAGTCCTAACCACTGAACCGCCAGGGAATTCCCAATTCATTTAATTTAATGGCAATTACTTTATGTAATTCATTGGGGACAGCAAGACTAGACTAAAACTGTTATCTCTTTCAAAAATCTTGTTTTCTGGGGCTACCTGGAAAACAATAGGTGCTAAAATCAACTTTTAAAATACTTAAGAATAAAAGATGGCCCTTCTCCTGCAAAGCTGAGGTCAACTGTATATTAACAAGTTATATAACCAGTTTAAAAGTGAGTTTTTGGTCCGGGAATAAGAGCTACTCATACTGTTCTCCCTGTTCAGTCATCAGTAGCCAAGGAAAAAATTCTTACTAAAACTTCTTTACCTTAACACATTATGGCCTATTGGAGTGTCATGGCCTTCTAACAGAATGCCCATAACAAGATCCAAGGCTTCTGGTCTCTCTACTCATTATATGTGTAATACATTCTGGTATGTAATTGAAGTGCTATGTGTAAATATACTTGTGTGTGTTTTAAGTTTGCAGTTATCCTTGATGCATTTCTCCCCTTTATTTCAAGTTTTCATTAAGTATCTAGAGATAATTATCCATATGCAAATGGTGCTACACTCTTAAAAGTAACCTACTTTCTTATAAGTGCTAAGTATTTTACTATGTGATTCAATATACAATATATACGACATATAATATGTAAATACAATATATATATCACTAATGTAGAATGGTGCGTAGCAGAACCTTTTTTGACATAAATTGTGCAAAAAGTAAAGTTCTGCCCAAGTTATGATTTTCATAGCCACAGAATACAATTTAATAAAAGCTTATGATACTTCAATGTAGATGTGCTTGAAAAGTCTTCAATAAACTAACTTTGAACTATGAAAATATCTAACAAATAAGAATTAGAAAGTATTTGGAGACTTGAATATACTTGTACCACCCGGCATATAGAGGTTCTGTCTCCCACTGTACAAACTACTCTTTTTTTTGTAAAAGGGGAGGAGAGGACAAAAGAACTGGGAATGTAAACATCATGGAAATTCATCGTAATGTCAGCCATGGAATTTAAGAGATAGGAGATACTTTATAGATTATCTAATTCAAGCCCCATTTTTAAGGATGAAGTAACTGAAATAGAAAGAGAAATTAACAGACTCAGCCGAGGTAATATATAACTAGTTAAAGGCCTTATAGGTAGAATTATCTCCTAAGAATGAATCCCAGTACATGGCAGGTAAGGATGTAAAATGGTGAGTTCCGTGGAAAACATTTTGGTGGTTCCTCAAAAAGCTTAACACTGAATTATCACATGTCCCAGCAATTCCCCTCCCAGGTATATACTCAAACGAACTGAAAATAAGGATTCAAACAGATACTTAACACGCCAATGTTCATTGAAGCATTATTCCCAATAGTCAAAAGGTAGAAACAACCCAAGTGCCTAGCAAGAAATGAATGGAGGGACTTCTCTGGTGGTCCACTGGATAAGACTCCTCGTTCCCAATGCAGGGGACCCACGTTCAATCCCTGGTCGGGGAACTAGATCCCGGATGCATGCCTCTACTAAGAATCCGCATGCCGCAACTAAGAATCCACATGCCGCAACTAAGACCCAGCAGAGCCAAAATAAATGAATATTAAAAAAAGAAAGAAAAAAATGAATGGATAAACAGAAGTAGTATATACATACAATAGAATATTATTCAGCCATAAAAAGGAATGAAGTTCTGATACATGCTACAACGTGGTGAACTTTGAAAACATTATGCTAATTGAAATAAACTAGATACAAAAAGACAAATATTGTATGATTCAACTTACATGAAATATCTAGACTAGGCAAATTCATGAGACAGAATGTAGATTAGAGGTTACTAGGGGCTGTGAGGAGGGAAGAATGGAGTTATTGCTTATTGGTGATATTTTCTGCTTCGGTTGTTAGAAAAGGTTTGGAAATAGTGGTGATAGTTGCAATACATTGTGAATGTAATAAATGCCACTGAGCTGTACACTCAAAATGGTTATAACGGCAAACTTTATGTTATATATATTTTATAGCACTACAAAAAAATTTTAAGAGTAAATCCCATAAAAGCTGATGTGCTGGAGTCAGGTAGTTCTGGCATGGAAGAGCTGGTCTACCCCAGGAAAAAACACAACAGAGATGTCTTCAATCCCACACTTTAATTTTTTTAAATTATTTTAAATAAATCTAGGGACTTCCTTGGTGGCGCAGTGGTTAAAAATCCACCTGCCAATGTAGGGGACACGGGTTTGAGCCCTGGTCCAGGAAGATCCCACATGCCACAGAGCAACTAAGCCTGTGCACCACAACTACTGAGCCTGCACTCTAGAGCCCGCGAGCCACAACTACTGAAGCCCGTGCGCCTAGAGCCCATGCTGCGAAACAAGAGGAGCCACCACAATGAGAAGCCCATGCACCACAACGAAGAGTAGACCCCGCAACTAGAGAAAACCTGCGTGCAGCAATGAAGACCCAATGCAGTCAAAAATAAATAAATAAATTTAAATAAATCTAAATAAATTCCGGTTTTCACACAGTTGCTGTTTATATAATAAATATTTATGGTACCTAGATTCATGCCAAAAAATCCAAGACATTTTTAGTATGCTTATACTCTCCTTGAATATTGTTTCACCTAATGATTTCACAACTAAATTTAGTAGCAGAAAGAGTAAAAACTTACAGTAAAATGATTAAGATTCTGGACTCTAAAAAGGAAGAACATCTATCATAAAGCCTTCTTGTAAAAACAAACATGTATCACCCACTGACTAAGTCATTATTTCTAAGGAACACCCAGATGACAACTTTTGACGTCAAGAATAGGAAGGAAAGCAAGATTGACAAAAAGAGAGTGGAAATTAGGAAACACAAATGCATTAACAATAGTTACATCTTAAGTAGGAACAATATAATGAATCACCAATTTAAAATGTGCAAACTCAGATGTACTGATCTAGAAGGGTAAGACACATAATCTTGTTCAATTATTTAAAGAGCTCGGATAATTCCTCCACATGAAGATGAAGCCTGCAATTCTAATCTTCCTACCTAACATCCCAATCCCATAATAAGCAATCATATTATACTGATTTTGATTTATGACACATACTCACTGGAATACTGATTATTTCATAAGTCAAGTGTCGAAGCAATTTTCGGTTTGGGAAGGCGAAGAAGTGAAATTTAAAAGCCAGGAATATTCAATATATAATGCTACATAATGTAAATATTAGGAAACAAGAGCAACAGCTATCTTAAAAGCTTCCTGTAATAGAAAGTATCTGTGAAGAGTAAGCCAAGAGCTAGGGAGTACCGAGGTAAATAAGACATGATCCCTGGCCCTCAAGAACCTCACATACTAGTGGGAGAAATAAAAAAGTAATTATCATGGTTACATACAGAGATGTGGCCTGAATGTTTTGGTATCATAGAGCAGGAGTGTCAACTAGTATAGCCAAAAGCAGAGAAGGCCTCTTAAAAGAGGATTCTTGGTCTGAGTCTTAAAGGAAAGCCAAGAGTTAGCCGTGGAATAAAAGTCAGCATGTTAGCATGTAAAAAAGTACAACTGTCATACATACATATATGTATTTTTTTTTCATTCTTTCAAGAAATATTTCTAGACTACCTACTACTTGCCAGGCACAGACCATGTTTAGAGAACAACATGTATTTTAGTATGGCTGAAGCCTAGAGAGCATGTATGAGACTAGGCAGGCACCAGATTATGAAAGCCTTGGATGCTCTGCTAAGGAGTTTAGACCTCATCCTGAAGATGGTAAGAAATCAATGAAAGCTCTTAAGGAAATGACAAGATCAGATACACTCTGATCAAGATCAATACACTCTGATTCAGGCTTTCCTATACAATCTCTCTGAGGAGCTGGCATGAAGACTTCAAAGGGAAAAGAAGGAAGGAGCTGATATGACCCATGTTTCAAAGATACTGTATGAACATCAGCAGCTAAAGTCTACTACTTCTCTTGTTCTGTCACCAGACTCCGCTCTAATGGGGTACAAAGCTTCCATACCAGTAGCAGGTAGAAGATAGAAGAGTGGTAATGTAGAGGAATTCCTCTGGCCAAAATTCATAAGGGCCATCCACAGGGAACTACTAATTTTAAACAGAATATTATATTAACAAAATAAAACTAGAGCATATTAAAACATTACCTGATAAGATGGTAAATTCTATGTTGTATGTATTTTACCACAATTAAAAATAATTTTTAAAAAAAGAGAAGAAAAAACAACTGCAATTTAGGCACCCTATTTTTTCTACTCTGGCAAACATTTCACAAAAATGTAAACACATTAGTTCATACTATACTTAATTATAATTCCCTCATTCTTCCTTCACAATTAAAGAACTCTTCAAAGTCTGCCTCCTACCACAAAGCAAAATGTTTAAGACCACAAAGAAAAAGTATGATAATTACTATCTTACTAGGGGAGAGAGGAGAATCATATCCCAAATGGACACCATCCAGTAGCCCACTATCCTTTCCTAGAGACTTGCCATGGTGCAAACTGCCACCATAAAGAATGCACATGAATTTGGGCAGACACATTCTAACAGCACAGCTGTCTGTCCAGGCATGCTGCTGAAACAATAGTACATTCCTACTTGTCCTGTCCCCCACCCACCCTAAGCCCCCTTACAAAAGGAAGTTTAAACAAAAAACTGTCTTATTTAAGCATCTAATATGCATATATGTGTGTGTGTGTGTGTGTGTGCGTGTGTGTGTGTGTGTGTTCAGTAAGATCAGTTAGGTAATAACAGTAGCAATGAACCCCTCTAACATCACCCTTATCGCTATGTTAGTCTCTGAAGATTCCTGAAGAGGAAAATAATTTTTTTCATGTGTATTTCTCAAAAGTCTTGACTTGAGACTGCCATTTAGGTTCAAAGAGAGGATAACAAGTCACCATCTTTCAGAAACTTGATCTAGTATGGTAGAGGAGTGAGTACTGAGAGTCAGAGTAATGGAGTTTGAGTCCTAGGTAGCCATCTTACTAGCTTTGTGACCTTGGGGAAATTGTCCAACCTCTTTGAGCTACAGTCTGTTCATCTATAAAACATGAGCAATGATGCTTACACTACCTACATTATAGAGTTGCTGTGACGATCAAAGAACTAAATGTAACCTTACCTCAGCCACACGCTGCAATGCACCCTTCTCAATAATCTAAATTTAACACAACCCATTTTGAATACGTATTCTAGCTTACTAACTCATTCCTTCCAGTACATGAACTCTTATCATAATTTGATCCCATCAGGACCTCAAATCTACCGACTCAACTATTTTTTCATTGTCCCTCACCCCTTGAAGTCCCCTCTTCTCTCTTTATCCAGTTTAAGTTCCATGATCCATAAACATAATCACTCGCTCCCCTCTCACTTGGATACACTCACTTTGCAAAATCACAAGCTTGATTAAATTAAATTCTCTATTCTCCTACTCCTAAAATCAATATGGAGGGAGGAAAAACACACACACACACACAACCAAGCTGACTGGTGACACTTTTAACTCATGACCTTTAACTTCAAGTAAGCCCTTAATTCTGCCTGGAAATAATACTGTATTTTCCTAGGCCATTTCACTCTCGCATTTCTCTAAATGACAATTATATGCGCTCTCCTCTCTTCTCAAACTTCTAATGCCTTCTTCCATCCCCTTTTTTGCCCTCAGCTGATAACTTTGCTCAGAAAATTAAAGGGATTAGAATTTCCAGGAATTACCACCATATCCACCCACAGTATCAGCAGCTATCTGCACCTAAATGCTCTGCCTTCCTTCTTGTTATAATAAATGAACAACTATCTGTTCTCTTTTCAATATCAGCTCCAGCAATTCTTCTGCTCTCTTCTATATCATCAATATCTCCCTCTCCTCCTTTCTACTAGATCACTTCCATGAGCATATGAAGTATATACGAAAATGCTGTAACTTCTCCTATCATAAAAACTGTACTAGCAGAAACACTGCCAGGTTGAAATAAAGAGAACAGACAGTATAAAATGAAAACAGGCCTTTGGATTCCCCACATTTCTATGAGGAGGA
Organism: Balaenoptera ricei; assembly: GCF_028023285.1. Lineage (NCBI taxonomy): Eukaryota > Metazoa > Chordata > Mammalia > Artiodactyla > Balaenopteridae > Balaenoptera > Balaenoptera ricei. The sequence goes on from NC_082639.1 coordinate 141,928,282, forward strand.
AACAGGCTGAGAAAATGACTCATCTGCAAACACAGGCTGTACTTTATGGAAAAGGAAGACCCAAGGGGACGGGACAAAGAGATTAAGAAGGGTGACATAACTTTTACAAGGTCATGCAACTAAATAAGTAGCAGACGTGGGATTTAACGCAGAAAGTCTACATTCTTAACCAATATACCTATTATGTGCCAACCAAAATACGCATATCTCATTGAATCTTTTTAACTTTTTATTTTATATTGGAGCATAGTTGATTAACAATGTTGTGTTAGTTTCAGGTGTACAGCAAAGTGATTCAGTTACACATACACATGTATCTATTCTTTTTCAAATTCTTTTCCCATTTAGGTTGTTACATAATATTGAGCAGAGTTCCCTGTGCTATACAGTAGGTTCTTGTCTGTTATCCATTTTAAATATAGCAGTGTGTACCTGTCAATCCCACCCTTCCCCCCTGGTAACCATAATTCATTCTGTAAGTCTGTGAGTCTGTTTCTGTTTTGTATCTTTTTTGTACTTCTTTTTTAGATGCTGCATATAAGCAATATCAGACGATATTTCTCAAACGGTATTATTTCATTCTTTTTAATGGCTGAGTAATATTCCATGGTGTATATATACCACATCTTCTTTATCCATTCTTCTGTCAATGGACATTTAGGTTGTTTCCATGTCTTGGCTATTGTAAACAGTGTTGCAATGAACATTGGGGTGCATGTATCCTTTCTGACCATGTTTTTATCCAGATATATGCCCAGGAGTGGGATTGCAGGATCATATGGTAGCTCTGTTTTTAGTTTGTTTGCTTTTTTAAATTAATTTTTATTGGAGTACAGCTGCTTTACAATGTTGTGTTAGCTTCTACTGCACAGGAAAATGCAACAGCCATACATATACATATATCCCCTCCCTTTTGGATTTCCCTCCCATTTAGGACACCACAATGCATTACGTAGAGTTCCCTGTGCTATAGAGTGTTTTCCCCTCAGTTGTCTATTTTATACATAGTATCAATAATGTATATGTGTCATCCCAATCTCCCAGTTCCTCCCAACCCACCCCTTTCCCCCTTGGTATCCATATATTTGTTCTCTATGTCTGTGTCTCTATTTCTGCTTTGCAAATAAGATCATCTATACCATTTTTCTAGATTCCATATACATGCATTAATATACAATATTTGTTTTTCTCTTTCTGACTTACTTCACTCTGTATGACACTCTCTAGGTCCATCCACGTCTCTACAAATGACCCAATTTCGTTCCTTTTTATGGCTGAGTAAAATTACATTGTATATATATACCACATCTTCTTTACCCATTCCTCTGTTGATGGACATTTAGGTTGCTTCCATGTCCTGGCTATTGTAAATAGTGCTGCTATGAACACTGGGATGCATGTGTCTTTTTGAATTATGGTTTTCTCTGGGTATATTCCCAGTAGTGGGATTGCACGGTCGTATGGTAGTTCTATTTTTAATTTTTTAAGGAACCTCCATACTGCTCTCCACAGTGGCTGTACCAGTTTACATTCCCACCAACAGTGTAGGAGGGTTTCCTTCTCTCCACACCCTCTCCAGCATTTATTGGCTATGGATTTTTTGATGATAGCCATTCTGACTGGCGTGAAGTGCTATCTCATTGTAGGTTTGATGTGCATTTCTCCAATCATTAGCGATGCTGAGAATCTTTTCATGTGCCTCTTGGCTATCTGTATGTCTTCTTTGGAGAAATGTCTATTTAGTTCTGCCCATTTTTTGACTGGGTTGTTTGTTTTGATGATATTAAGCTGCTTGAGCTGTTTGTAAATTTTGGAGACTAATCCCTCGTCGGTCACATCATTTGCAAATATTTTCTCCCATTCTGTGGGTTGTCTTTTCACTTTGTTTACAGTTTCCTTTGCTGTGCAAAAGCTTTTGAATTTAATTAGGTCGCATTTTATTTTTCTTTTTATTTCCATTACTCTGGGAGATGGATCGAAAAAGATCTTGCTGCAATTTATGTCAGAGTGTTCTGCCTATGTTTTCCTCTAAGAGTTTTAGAGTGTCCAGTCTCACACTTAGGTCTTTAATCCATTTTGAGTTATTTTTGTGTCTGGTGTTAAAGAATGTTCTAATTTCATTTTTTTACATGTAGCTGTACAGTTTTCCCAGCATCATTTGTTGAAGAGACTGTCTTTCCACCATTGTACAGTCTTGCCTCCTTTGTCATAGATTAATTGGCCATGGATGTATGGGTTTATTTCTGGGCATTCTATCCTGTTCCATTGATCTATATTTCTATTTTTGTGCCAGTACCATACAGTTTTGATGACTATACCTTTGTAGTATAGTCTGAAGTCAGGGAGCCTGATTCCTCCAGCTCCATTTTTCTTTCTCAAGATTGCTTTGGCTATTGGGGGTCCTTCGTGTCTCCACACAAATTTTAAAATGTTTTGTTCTAGTTTTGTGGAAAATGCCACTGGTAATTTGATAGGGATTGCATTGAATCCGTAGATTTCCTTGGGTAGTACAGTCACTTTGACAATATTGATTCTTCTAATACAAGAACATGGCACATCTTTCCATCTGTTTGTGTTGTCTTCCATTTCTTTCATCAGCATCTTATAATTTTCGGAGTACAGGTCTCGTCTCTTTAGGTAGGTTTATTCCTAGGTATTTTATTCTTTTTGATGCGATGGTAAATGGGATTGTTTCTTTAATTTCTCTTTCTGATGTTTCATTGTCAGTGTATAGAAATGCAACAGATTAGTGTATTAATTTTGTAACCTGCAACTTTACCAAATTCATTGATGAGCTCTAGCAGTTTTCTGGTAGTGTCTTTAGGATTTTCTATGTATAGTATCATGTCATCTGCAAACAGTGACAGTTTAACTTCTTTTTCAATTTGGATTCTTTTTATTTCTTTTTCTTCTCTGACTGTCGTAGCTAGGACTTCCAAAACTATGTTGAATAAGAGTGGCGAGAGTGGACACCTCATTAAATCTTTACAACCCTATGAGTAGAAAAGTGCTAAAATTATCCCCATTTTAAAAATGCAGAAACCGAAGCTTAGCTAGATTCAGTAACTTAAAACACATTTTCCAAAAAAACTACTTTTTAAACATCTACATTATATTCAGAATTGAGATAAAACTTACAAACCAAAAAGATAAACAAGATATGTATTACATTTAACAGTCAGTTTCCAAAGTATTCTCTTACAAGAAAATTACTGCATCAAAATGTTTAAGTAAGGGACAAGAAAGATGTCTCAAAAATAAGAAAATAATAAAATGACTATATTCTTTTTTTTTAATTTTATTTATTTTTGGCTGTATTGGGTCTTTGTTGCTGCGCACAGGCTTTCCCTAGTTGTGGCGAGTGGGGGCTACTCTTCGTTGCGGTGCGTGGGCTTCTCATTGCAATGGCTTGTCTTGTTGCAGAGAATGGGCTCTAGGCGTGCACACTTCAGTAGCTGTAGCATGCGGGCTCAATAGTTGCGGCTTGTGAGCTCTAGGGCACGCAGGCTTCAATAGTTGTAGCCTGCAGGCTGTAGAGCACAGGCTCAGTAGTTGTGGTGCACAGGCTTAGTTGCTCCACAGCATGTGGGATCTTCCCCAGACCAGAGGTCGAACCCGTGTCCCCTGCATTGGCAGGCAGATTCTTAACCACTGAGCCACCAGGGAAGTCCCAAGAATGACTATATTCTTAAACCATTAAAACTACTGACTTGAGTCTAATAATACACACTAATGCTAAATATAACCACTCTTCCACTAAATTTTACTGTATAACGAACAACCCTGTTTTTAGTCAGAAATTTTTTGACTGCATATTTGTTTTGTGTTATTTTTACTGGAAACTATCTACAGGGCAGTATTTTACTGTATCTATTAATAACTGCAACTTATTTTTGTAGTGTGCTTTCCAGTTAAAATCTTTCAAGTAAATGGGGTAGGCACAGGTGTTCCTCCTGCAGTAAGTTTTCAAAACTCAAATTGGATATGACTAAAGGAACACAATTTATACTGCATAGAATGCCACTGGTTAAAATTCACAATCAAGGAAAACACTGTGTGTGCATCACCTTCAAGACAGATGCTGGGTGATTAAGGAGTGAGGTGTTATTTCCTTTGCCACTGATAGTTGTGACTTTTCCTGCCAATTATTATTTTTATAACCAATTGTCAGTATAGCTGGCTATGTCTGCCTGTGATTAGTATCAAACATTGCTCAAGAAAGCAATTTCTTTCACAACTCTTCCACAAAGAGCACATTTCAGTTATAAGCAGCTTTCATTTTTTCCTCTACTTTGGCTAGAATCACTAGATATACCAATTTACATACCAACAGGGTGCTTTAGAGTTCAATATTTATGGGTGTTTTAACAGCCTCATTACCTCAAAATTTTGGAAACTGTAACTATTTTGTTAGGAGTTAACAAAGTTTGTTTCTATATATCTGTAAATATTTGGCTTGCTAAATAATAACGTCAATAAAAATTTAAGGATAACATTATTTAAAATTTAAAAATTAATTAAAGATACTTTCTCTGTTTAATTTTTTAAACTATTAAGCATGTTAAAATGCTACTAACATCCTTAGCTATTTGTTAAATCAAGTGCCCCAATGATTCTTATAAGCAAAACCATTCAATCTACTTGCAGTTACTTATACCTCAAAAAAATAATGAATGTCCTAAAATATTCCATAAATCAGACAACCTATAAAGCCAAACTGGTTCTTCTTATTAAATAAGGCCTTTAAGCTTTTAACAGAAAAATTTCCACTTATACTTTGCATACTTAACTCTTCTAAATAAAATTAACTATGCAAAACTTAATTCAAATCAAAATAAATAAGAAAGCAATAAACACAACCAGAAAGCTGGCAATTAAGATTAAAAGGTTTAGATACTGTATTCCTAGAAATTCCAAGTTGACTTTCACTTGGAGGAAGATAATCAAGGCTGTCATCTTCTCAATATAAAGAGAGCATCTTTATATGTATGCACAAAGCACTCAAGATAATCATAAAGCAGCAATTAAACAACAAAAAAGGATAACTCCTGTCTTTATTAGTGTACAACTGAAACAGTCAAAAAATCATAATACAAAACAAACGTAAGGCAAAATGTTATAGAAGAGCACTGAATCGGAAATCAGAAGACCTAAGTTATAATCTTTTCTCCATCAGAGATATGAAAATTTACTGTATTTCCATTTCCCCATCTACAAAATTAAGGGGCAGGGGAAGAGATCATCCTAAGGTTATTTGCAGCTCAAATCTTATGATTCCATGAACCAAACTGAGGTTATATCTTATTTTCTTATCTTAAATAGAAATAAAAATAAATTATTACATAATTGGGGTTAAAGGTAGCCTTATACTATCTAAAAGATTGCTGTAGATAAAGACTATGGCAAAAATAAAAATCCAAGAAAAGGTATGAAAATATATTAATAAAAATACATACTGGACTTCCCTGGTGGTGCAGTGGTTAGGAATCTGCTTGCCAATGCAGGGGACACAGGTTCAAGCCCTGGTCCGGGAAGATCCCACATGCCGCACAGCAGCTAAGCCTGTGCACCACAACTGCTGAGCCTGCGCTCTAGAGCCTGCGAGCCACAGCTGCTGAGCCCTTGTGCCACAACTACTGAAGCCCACGCACCTAGAGCCCATGCTCTGCAACAGGAGAAGCCACCACAATGAGAAGCATGCCCACCACAAGGAAGAGTGGCCCCCGCTCGCCGCAACTGGAGAGGGCCTGCGTGCAGCAACGAAGACCCAACGCAGCCAAAAATAAATAAACAAATAAATAAAATTTATTAAAAAAAAAAATACATACTACCTCTCTGGATAAAGTTCCTTCTGTAAACATTTGAAAAAATCTGAAGTTATCTTCTATACCATCAATGTGAAACTTTTAATAGCTACTTTATAAGTCACAGGAACATTATACAAGCAGATGAAATTAATAGAAATTAAGAATAGAGAAAATTATCAATGCCCTTGTAGGCTATAACTACATAATGTGTAATAAAATATTTTTGGAATTCACTTTCAGAGTTCTTTCTTGAATGGGTGTATGACTATGCTAGTCATTTCAATGTAGTCCCTAAACTTGACTGGATTCAGCAATTCCTTATTTAAAAGATTTCATAAACTCAATATACTAGGCTTTCCCTCTTACTTTCATTTTCTATTCCTCTTCTCCTTCCAACACTAACTATATTTAAGTATGCTTCACAGTGTCTGTTTCGCTTTTCTATTTCCTACATCTTTACCATGTCTGATCTTTATGTCTCCCTTATCCATGATTTCATCTTTGATTCAAAATGCCTTTATTCACCCATTTAGATATTAAGAGTCCTGAGATTTATTTCCTTTGATGCAGTTCTTTCCCACAATATCAAACATAGGAAGTTTGCTAGCAAATTCAGATATATTACTCAGTGACTCAAAAGTTTAAATTTTACATGTTGACATTTTTATATTCCATTTATTTTCACCACTAGCAACCTACTTGCTTGAAGTCTAAGAATTTTGACTTTTAAATACTTTTTAGCATATCGATACACGCTGGAGAAACCAAAGCATTTCAAATTTGAAAAGTCACCTAGTCAAACTGGAGAGGAAAACATAGCACCCAATATTTGTCAAAAATCTGCAACATAGCCTTTTTTTGGAAGGCCTAAGAAAAAAATTTACTACATACTGTAATATAACTATAAAAGGTATTGGAAGTTCTTTTGGGAATCTTACCATATTTCTTTAAGATGCAAGTAATGCTTGGGGGATCTATACAAACAAATTTAAATCATTACAGAGTTTAACTATAATTTCTAAAGTTACCATTTAAAAATGAATATTCATTATGAATTCACTGTCATTTCTTACCGCATTATTCAACAGTAAAAGTCAAATCCTAGAGAGAAGTGACACCAAACTAAATTTGATAAAGCTCTTTGTATCCAGTACACTGCTGCATATTCTATGGCTATTTTAGACTCATAACTAGTTTCTCTGCTTTCACCTCTGCCCCCAAGAGTTTATTTTCCACAAAGTGCACAGACTGAACCTTTTAAAATATAACCCCCCTACACCAATAGATCCCCATCCTACACACAACTTTTACCTTCTTTCTCCCTCTATGTATTATCTCCTAGCATTCTCCGCCTGAGCCAGTCCTCTCTATCCAGTCCAGCCTCCTCCACCATTCTGGAAGGATAAAAACCTCTGCTTTACAAATATTCTCCAGAATTTTGCCTTTGATGGTTCTCTTCCTGGAATATTTTTCTCCTGAAAGTCTTAAGTCTCACTCCTTCAGATCATTCAATTCTCTATTGAAATGTCACCCTACCAGAGGCTTTCTCTGACCACCCAATCCAAAACAGCATTTCCCCTATCACTCTAATTTACCCAGGTTTATATTACTCTCAGAACTCATCACCACATGATATAGTAAATTTAAAAATAGAGCCTGTCTCTACCCACTACAATATAATCTCCATGAAGGCAGGTGGTTTCATTTGTTCAATGCTATATTCCCAGTACCAAGAAAGTGCAACTATTAAATGTAGTTGGCCCACCATATCCATGGGTTCCACACTGGCAGATTCAACCAACCACAGACGGAAAATAATCAGGGGAAGAAAAAAAAAACCCAGACAGTTCCAAAAAAGCAAAACGTGAATTTGCAGCACACCAGCATCTATCTACATAGCATTTATACTGTATTTACAGGATCTAGGTATTTTCACCATGAGACACTTAGCCATAAAAAGTTTTGCCGAACAACTAATTGGCCATAAGACCATTTTGCATAAAAGATAAAATAACTGATCAACAGTTTAGGTTTCATTACACTAGAAAATGATAATCAGTTTTTGCAAATCTTTTGGGGGGCACAGTCATCCTTCCCACCCAACAAAACCAAAAGTTTACCAAGCTATAGAAAATACAAAAGAGGCAGTTAATAATTCACAAGCCTTCAAGAGCATTAATTATTGATTCTTTAGCTAATTTAGATTCAACACCTTGTTCTCTAATGCCATCTTTACCGATTTTGTGCAGCGAGCAGGGGCTACTCTTCCTTGCGGTGCGTGGGCTACTCTTCCTTACAGTGCACGGGCTTCTCTTTGCAGTGGCCTCTCTTGTTGTGGAGCAAGGGCTCTAGGCACGCAAGCTCAGTAGTTGTGGCGCATGGGCTTAGTTGCTCCGCAGCATGTGGGATCTTCCCGGACCAGGGATCGAACCCATGTCCCCTGCATTGGCAGGCGGATTCTTAACCACTGCGCCACCAGGGAAGTCCACGTGATTCTTGATGAGTATAAGTTTCTTGAAAACGGTGAAAATTTTTTGCTATTCAATAGTGAAGAACGTGATGTAGACAAAATTTTGGTATTTAGCACTGAATCTGGTGTAGATGATATGATGAAATATAAGGGCTGGGCATGTGATGGAACACTTAAATGTAGTCCAGATGTGTACTACCAGTTATATACGTTACATATATTGATAAGAAATAGCAGCATCCCTTTTCCATTTTACTTCTAGGGAGAGCTGAAGACACTTAACAGCAAGTTTTTTTATACTGTAAAGAACTGACATCCAGCATTAGATCCTGAATCCTCAACGTTCGACTTTGAGAAAGGAGTATCGCTTTATTCCCAATACAGCCGAATACAACTATAACCATGAATCTCCAAACACTTTAAATATATTCAAGTATTTTTTGTATTTTCATTTTTCATAATAAGGTCTTTTTAAATTTTTGTTTTCAATTTTTCAGTTTCATTAGGTCCTTTTTAATGTCTCTCTTTTACTTTTGTTATTTTATCTTTTAAGGCAAAATTGTCTTATGGTCAAGTAGTTGTGCAGTGAAACTGCTTCCAGCATAATTTTTTGCAGCACAGATTCTTAGGGCGAAAATACTGTACACAGTATTTACAACTATTTACATAGCATCTACATTGTATTAGGCATTGTAAGTAATCACAAGATGATTAAAAGTATACAGAGGACATGCGTAGGTTATACGCAAATATTACACCATTTTATATAAGACTTGAACATCCTCAGATTTTGGCATCCGCAGAGGGCCCTAGAATCAGTATGCTGCAGATACTGAGGGACAACTGTAAATGAAAAATTTAAACACCTGACTCTAAAATCCATGCTATCAACTTTAATTATTCACACATACCAAAGAAGTCCTTTAAATAATAAATGTTCAAAGTGTATTTAAACTGGAAATATTGCCTCTGGAGAAGAGAACCAGATGGCTAAAGGGAGAGAAATACGGGACAATTAAATGTATACCTCTTAAATCTTGAACTATTTGATGTGTTAACACTATATTAGTGTGTTAACTTTTCATTTATTATATTAATGTGTTAACTTCAATCTTGAATTATATTAATCTGTTAACTTTCTATTAATTTTAATAACACTTTAAAATTTGATAGTAATATTGATGCTGGAATTACATAAACTTCCCAGTTCAATTCTGCATTTTCAAGATGTGGAACACTAGTGGTAAAAATACGACATTATTCATGTCCTGGGATAGTTTAATAAGGTTTTTCAGGAATTTCTCAACGCACAAGAACTTTTACGTTCCCTTCCTAAATGTTCCCTTACTGTTGAATCATATTAACTAGTTCTCTTACTCCTGTATCACTAGCAAGTTGTTAGCTACATTCACTAGTTCACTCAGGGAGGGTAAAACAGCCATCAAACAGCCAAGTGTGGTAATACCTTTCTTTACTAACTAATTATGAGGTTGTTTGCCAAGGACATTGTTATCAGAAATTTTGTCACCAAAGACAGCAATTACAAAGAATAGTCTAAGATATGCTCCAGTATAGCCAGAATTTAAAGTCCTAGCCCTGGTAATGGGGTTGGTGAGAAGGTTGGGAAGGGAAAAGTGGAAGCAGCTGTTCAGTCACTTCCTGTTATCTACTCTAACCACAGCTAATCCCCAAATTAGACAGGAAGTTACTCCCAGTTCTCTTGAAAACTTGCTCCTCTCTTGCTCCTCTCAACTGACATGAAGGCCATGTGAAGAAGGTCATCTTCAGAAGAGAAAACCCAGCATGACGATAGTAATGAAATCTTTCACAGATCAACACTAGACCTAAGGACCTTCCCAGGACTTTATACTTGTATTATATCATGAAGGATCAGAATTATAAAACCATAACTTGAAAGAATAAACACTGATTTCTGCCAGCTATAACATAAGAGACTACTGCACTTTATTTTCAGATTCAGATAATGCTGAATACTTTTCCAACTCTTGTATATTAAAATATTAGGTGTTACATGATATGACAATCTTCCTGTATGAAATCATTTTAACTACATACACATATTCCCACATCATTTAAGTAATCTCTACTTAATAAAATGTTTTTAAAAACCCAAGAGTTTTCCCAAAACTACTAAGAAACAGTTTATATAGTGTTATATGAAAGATGGAACAATTAATTACTCCCTCAATTGAAGTCAGAGAAAAAAATGACAATCAGTTGGAACCTGTCATATAAAAATTAAGTTTGGACCTAAGCAAAAACACTATCAATGGTCTTTCTTTTGTTTACTTTAAAAAAAAACACACATTGCAAACAAACAAAAAAGTATTAAAAGCAAGAGAGTCTAACAGTGACACTGTGACATTTTGCCTTTCCTCTAGTCCAAATACAACAAAACATGAACCAGTCACATTTCATTTATTGACTAATCATTGTACATAGCAGGGAACTTAACCATACTCAGCAGTTACAGAACTAGTTGCGAAAAATGGTTCATAGGAATACTCTGGCTCTCATTCTACCATAGGTATACACAGCTGGTATCTAGGTCATGCTAGTCAACCTAACCAGATGCATAACTAAAAGGCCTGATTATCCCAACACTCTCTATAGCTCTTTCCCCATTTTGCTAGGGAAATAGAGATTAAAAAAAAAAACACACACACACACAATATGAGTAAGTCAAACACAGTCCTTCTACCCAACACTGTTATCACCATAATATCCTATAAAATCATCACCCAAGCTCAAATTAAAACAAACTCTCAGTAATTCCTATACCACCTTTATTTTCAATGGACAAATATATATACTTGCTCTTATCCCAGACTGTCTGAAAAATGGCAACATTTTTCAAAGCACGCTATCATGATGGCACATGATTTTACCCACCTGTTGTACTTACAAATAGCAGAAATCAGATGAATTGATGAGTTAAATCTGACAAAGTCACTAAGAATCTATGTTCAAGGCATACAGGAATGAAATCCATGATATGGATATGTAGAAAACTCATACAATCATATCATAGACAAAATCAAAAAAGGGCTTAGGAAAAATAAATAAAGAATAAATTTTTGGCTAACTGAAGTATTTTCTGAAACATTAAGTGTGATAACCTTTTCCTAGTAAGCACAAGAGCCTAAACTGCTTTCTTGAATCTGGGAGATGTTGGTCAAAGGGTACAAAGTTTCAGTTATGCAAGGTGAATAAATTCTGGAGGTCTAATGTACAGCATGGTGACTGGAGTTAAAAATAATGTATTTGGGGTTTTGTACGTGCTGGTGGTGGCCGCGTCGCTTTGTGGTAGAGGCATAGAGTTGGTGGGGTGGGATGAACCGTGCTCCCGGTGGAAGCAGAGGAGCCGAGCGGGAACCACGGCCAGTATAGTGGTAGCAGTTGGACTGACCATTGCTGCTGCAGGATTTGCAGACCGTTACGCTTTGCAAGGATGAAGCATATGGAGCCTCAAGTAAAACAAGTTTTTCAAAGTCTACCGAAATCTGCCTTCAGTGGTGGCTATTACAGAGGTGGGTCTGAGTCTAAAATGACAAAATGGGAAGCAGCATTAATACTAGATGTAAGCCTTACTGCCAATAAGGGGAAAAAATACTAGATGTGAGCCTTACTGCTCATCAACGAATTATGCTTTTAAATCACCCAGACAAGGGAGGATCTCCTTATATAGCAGCCAAAATCAAAGAAGCTAAAGATTTACTAGAAGGTCAAGCTAAAAATTGAAGTAAATGTATGATGAATTTTAAGTTCTTACTCATTTATGTATATGAGTGCCAGCTTTTTATAATAAAATGCCTCAAAGCTAAAAAAAAAAAAAAATAATAATAATAATGTATTTGTATACTTGAAATTTGCTGAGACAGTAGGTCTTAAGTGTTCTCACCATTAAAAAAAAGAAAATGATAACTTTGTGAGGTGATGGATATGTTAATTCGCTTGACTGTGGTGTTCATTTCACAATGTATACACATCAAAACATCATGCCTGTTGTATCATCAACATATATCAAAACAGAACAAACATACAACTTGATGCCTTAATTAAATATGCACAATTACCATTTGTCAATTATACCTTAATAAAGCTGAAAAAAATGCTGTAAATTCTTCCACAGATGAATATTGTCAAATTAATAACCCAAACCAGTCCTAAAAAGTATACTTTTTTTTTTAATGTAAGCAAGCAGAAAAGTAATAATTTTATTAAGCAAGAGATAATTTTTAAACTATAGTAGCAACTGTATTTTCTTCCTAAGAATTTTCTTCCTAAGTACTGGAGTCTCCCCTAGTGGACTGGTGAGGAACAGTTTTTTTGGTTATTAAATTGAACTTTTAAGTATTTGAGTATGACAAATTCACTAAAAATCTTACCTGAAAAGCAGATTTTTTCCATGGCCAAAGCAATGTTAACATTTTTTTTTTAATTTCATAATTTTGAAGTCAGTAGGGGCCCTGCAAGACAGAACCAAATCTGTTTCTTGAAAAAATACTGTTTCCAATGTTACGAATATAATCTCTTCCAAGAATTGTTATATAAACTGAGCATGAATTTAGAAATGTAAAATCAATCTTCTTTAACAGTTTCCTAATAATATAATTTAAAGCAAAAGAAGTTTACTAGGAAAATTACTTGGAAGAAGGAGATTGCCAAGCCCGTGTGGCCAGGCAGGGGTGTCCGAAGCCTCAGGCTTTGTGTGTCTGGAGGTATTGCAGTGATTCCATGGGAGTAACCCAGGATATGGCCAAAGTGTTCCTGGGGCATTTCAACATATGACAAATGTAACTCAAAATACCATAAAAAGGAGAGCAGCCAAGATGGATCAGTGAACTAGAAGACAGAGTGGAAATCACTGCCACAAAAAAAAGAATGAAAAGAAATGAGGACAGTTTAAGAGACCTCTGCGACAACATCAAGTGAACTAATATTCTCATTATAGGGGTCCCAGAAGGAGAAGAGAGAGAGAAAGGGCCTGAGAAAATATGTGAAGAGATAATAGCTGAAAATATCCCTAACCTGGGAAAGGAAACAGTCACAAGTCCAGGAAGCACAGAGAGTCCCATACAGGATTAACCCACAGAGGAACACACCAAGACACACTACAATCAATATGACAAAAATTAAAAGATAAAGGGAGAATATTAAAAGAAAATTACTCAAATTACCTCACTGATCTAAATGTGAACAATCGAACTATGAATATTAAGCAGAATACTTTTAAAGAGCTAATGGTTACAAAAAATGAATTTGAGAAACTACTGACAAAGGCTTGAAAATAATGTTTTTACATACCACATAATTTCTGATAATATGTAGAATAAGAAGAACGACTTAAAAACAATTTTAAGACACTCTATATACATAAAACTAAACAATGACTATTTCATATTTTTGCAAGTAATCGAGCAAAATCTAATGAAAAATACAAGTATACAAAGCCTTTTCAATTATACTTAACACATTGAAAATAATGCTACCATGCTTTCTCCATCCACATGGTCTTTATACATTGTTCCCACTATCTGAAACACTCTTCCCCACTCCTATCTACTAATATATTTAATAACTGCCCATCCTTCAAATCTCAACGAAATCAGCACTAACCTCCCTGACTAGGTAAAATTTCACTATTATTGCTTCTCATAGCACTATGTATCTCACCTTTTACTGACTTATTTAAATAATGGCTGCTCATTTTATTAGGTTACTTAGAGAGTTCTATTATTAGTTCTATTATTAGGTTGCTGTGAAAATTAAGCGATACATGTGTAAACCACCTAGAACAATGCCAGCCACATGTAAATACTATTAGTACTGGCGCCATTAAACCTGTAAGAGGTAAACTTTGCTTCTGTCATCTAAGATTATTCTCTAGAGTTTTAGTTTGTTGTTAAAAACTACTTCATTACTAGCATTAACACAGTACTAGAGTTGTTCTCATCTATTCCTTGTCAAAGTGTTTGATACTCCTCTCCTCAAGAGGCAGAGCTTAATTCCCTACCCTTTGAGTTGAATTAGGGACTCGCTTCTAACAAATAGAGTAAGATGGATGTAAAGTTGTGTGACTTGGGGACTAGGCCATAAAAGGAATTATGACATTCTGTTCTCTCCCTTTAAGATTACTTGCTCTGGGGAAAGCCAGCTGCCATACTATGAGGACATTCAGACAGCCATGCAGAGGGGCCCATGGGGCAAGGAACTGAAGCCTCCCACCAGCAGCCACATGCATAAGCCATCTTGAAAACAGATCCTCCAGCCCCAGAAAAGCCTTCAGATAATTGCAGCTCCAGCCGGCAGCTTGACTGAAACTTCACAAGACACCCTGAGCCAGAACCACCAAGCTAAGAAACTTCTGGATATCTGACACTGAGAATCATGAGATCATCAATATTGGTAGTTTTAAACTGCTAAACTCTGGAATAACTGGTTACTCAGCAATATATATAAAGTACTGTATATGTTTAAAGAAAAAGAGGATGATGATAGTAAATGAAGAAACAAAAGACACCGTCAAAGAAGACCAACAACTCAACAAAAAAAAAATAAACCTGATTTATTTTTGGGCAAAAGACTTGAATAGACATTTCTCCAAAGAAGATATATAAATGACCAATAAGCACATGCAAAGATGCTCAACATCACTAATCACTAGTTAAGTGCAAACTGAAACCACAATGATATACCACCTCACACCCATTAGGATAGTTACCACCAAAAAAAAAAAAAAAAACAATAATAATAATAAATGTTGATGACTATGTGGTAATATTGGAACCCCTGTGTACCACTGGGGGAAACATAAAGTGGTGCAGCCGCTAGGGAAAACAGTATGGCACTTCCTCAAAAAATTAAATATAGATTTACCATATAATCCAACAATTCCACTTCTGGATATACACCCCAAAGAAATTAAAGCAGTCTCAAAGACATATTTGTACACCGATGTTCATAGCAGTATTACTCACAGTAGTCAAAAGGTGGAGGCAACCCAAGTGGTCCATCAACAGATGAATAGATAAACAAAATGTGGAACATGCATACAATGAAATATCATCTGACACATGCTACAACATGGATGAACCTTAAGGACATTATGTTAAATGAAATAAGCTAATCACAAAAGGACAAATACTGTATGATTCCACTTATATGAGGTATTTAGAGTAGCCAAAGTCATAGAGAAAATGTAGAATGGTGGTTGCCAGGGACTGGAGGAAGGGTAAATGAGGAGTTATTGTTTAATAGGTACAGAGTTTCAGTTTCGCAGGATGGAAAGAACTCTGAAGATGGATATGGTGATGGTTACACAATGCGAATGTACTTAATGCCACTGAACTGTACACTTAAACTGTTAAAATGGTAAATTTTATATTATGTGTATTTTACCACAGTTTTTAAAAAGACAGTTTAAAGAGGATCATATAGAACTTGCAGAAATGGAAAATATAATTACTGAAATTAGAAGTTCGATGGATTAAATAGCTGATTAGATCAGGTAAAGAGCACTCTGAAGAAATACACAAAATGTAGCACAGTGATACAACAACTGAAAATACAGAACAGAGGTTAAGCAACATGAGAATAGAACAAAAGGTCCAACGTATGTCTAAACAATGTTCAAAAAGAAAAAAGTAGAGAGGGAATTCCCTGGCCGTCCGATGGTTGGGACTCGGCGCTTTGACTGCCAAGGGCTCCAGGGTTCAATCCCTGGTTGGGGCGCTAAGATCCTGCAACCTATGCAGCATGGCCAAAAAAAAAAAAAAGCACAAAGGATTACCAGCAGGATAAATAATAAGAAATCTATACCTAGTAGTTACTTTGTAGTGAAAATGCTAAATACTAAAGACAAAAAGATTTACAAAACCACCAAAAAGAAATGATAGACTGACTCCAGGAAGGATAATTATAATGACAACTAACTTCTCAACAGCAATAATGGAACCCAGGGGATAATAAAATAATATACTGAGAAAAGTGAACACTAAAGCAGATATACTTCAAGGCTGTGGGATTCAGCCTAGTAAATGCACCTGCTTGGTTCAGTAGAAACGCACTTTTTTTCTTTTTAATATTCTACAGGTGATTTTGATACATACTCCTGGTTAAGCAGAGGAGGCAAAGGAGGAAAAGGTAGAAAGGGAGGGAGGGAACATAATAAACAAAACAAAATATTAACAACTGGGAAAACAGGGCAAAGAGTAAAAGAGTTCTTAATTTTTTCTTGCACCTATTCTATAATGTTAACTTTCAAAATAAAGTTATAAAAAGAACAAAAACACATACATACATCAGAATTATACAATTCTGTTTTAAGATGCCACTATTTCTAAACACTGATTCTAAAAATTCTAATAGGAAACCATGCCTATAAATTAGTCCAAATTGTCCCATTATTACCTGGGAGCATTCATCATGAGAGAATAGAAGTTGGATGTATTTAATCAGTTACTGAAACTTGATAACACACAGGTGTCAACTAATTCATGGCAACCTCACCATAAAGGTACAGAAAAACATTCATCAAGTTTCTATGCTTCCCCTAGCCCCTTCTTGACTTTGTACTTAATGATATTCTTAGTTCTTAAACTATGAAAAGTTCCCCTGGGTGATTTTGGAGATAAATTTAAAATTCCATTTTCTAAAACTTAATGATTCTTCTCTCCTCACTAACCTTCATACCCAACCTCACATCAAACCAATAAGGAGAAGAGAAACACAAGCTTCACGTTCTCTCCTTTTTCCCCTTTACATTTCTCCAATCTCTCTATATCTTGAAGAGCAGAAAAAGTATACTAACAGTTTTTAAGACAATTATGTGCAAGACAGTGGGAGAAGCTTTGTATACGTTATCTTGTTTAATAATCAAGCCAGCCATACAGCAGGTATTATCCTCATTTTATAATGAGGAAATAAGTTCAAACAATTCACATAGTGAATAAACCACAATTCTAACCCAAATCTGTCTAGCTCCAAAACCCCTGTACTTTCTACATCTTAGTGCTTTGAGTCACATTTGTTGTCTCACTTTAAGTTCTCCTTTTAGAATAACATTTTTATAAAGTACAGAACCTTAGCAGATAGCCTGACACCAAGATCCAGCTTCACAAAAATGGAACCTTGAACAGAAGTTTCTCAGTCACAGATTAAGAGCTTTCTTCCCTCTCCTATAGACCCCAAAATTACTTTTAGTTTCGTTTATTCTATCTACTACCCTAGACATAACTTAAACCAAAAAAATGACATCTACCTATTGGATACTTCCATGTAGAGGCTTTTTCCATGAGCATGGTAGATTCCAGTTATAATTGTATCTGATTCACTGTTGTGTTGGGGGGCTTCCCCAAGGTCACTCCCAGGTTCAATGATTCACTACGACGACTTAGCACACAGTTGTACTTATAGTAATGATTTATTGAAGCTAAAGGATACAAAGCAAAATCAGCAAAGGGAAAAGTCAGATGGGGTAAAGTCTGCAGGAAATCAGGTACAAGCTTCCAAGAGACTTCTCCCAGGGGAGTCACAAAAGACACAACTCCTCCAGCAATGAGTTTTAGCAACATGTGTAAAATGCTGTCTACAGGGTAAGCTCCTTAGAGGTTCAGTACCCAAGGTTTTTCTTAGGGGCTGGTCACGTAGGCACCCTCTACCTACCACGTAGCAAAATTCCAGACTCCCAGAAGGAAAGTAGGTGTTGAGCATAAACCACATTGTTTGTACTAACAGTTTAGACACAGTGAGCCACTCTTCACAGTTCTGGGAATGGTGGAAACCCTCCCAAAATCCAAGTTCCTAGACACCAGCCAAGGACCAACCTTGTAAGCAGTGGGTTCTAAGGATTATCGGTCTCAAGCCTGCTATGTTCAGTCTTTTCTGCACCACTGAGATGGTCTCTTTGGAAACAACGTACTGCTGCTGTTTTGTTTTTGGTGATCCCTGTTTTCTATCCAAAATGTGTCTCCAGGGACTTCACTTGTGGCGCAGTGGTTAAGAATCCGCCTGCCAATGCAGGGGACATGGGTTCAAGCCCTGGTCCAGGAAGATCCCACATGCCGCGGAGCAACTAAGCCCGTGTGCCACAACTACTGAGCCTGCGCTCTAGAGCCAGAAAGCCACAACTACCGAGCCCACATGCCACAACTACTGAAGCCCGTGCACCTAGAGCCCATGCTCCGCAACAAGAGAGGCCACCGCAATGAGAAACCCACACGCCGCAACAAAGAGTAGCCCCCACTCGCCACAACTAGAGAAAGCCCGCGTGCAGCAATGAAGGCCCAACGCAGCCAAACATTAAAAAAAAAAAAAAAAAGTGTCTCCATTTCCTATCATTTTAACTAAAGTTTCCTTTCCTGAGATTTATATGTTTTTTATAACTTATCAGCTGCTTATGCCCAACTTTTAAAACTCTTTTACAAGCCACAAATACACTACATACACAATTTTATGATTAAATTCTGTATCTAACCTTAAGAAGAATACCTGTGAGAAAAAAATCCTTTTAAGATTTAAAGACAGTAAAAAATTAATCTTAGCACACTGGGATAAAATCATTTGATGCAATTTAATAGATATTATTGATCATTTATACAGCAACAGACTCAATAACTATAATGCTTCTTTTAAGAAGGAAAAGGAAAAAAGGGGGCCTCACTTCCATTACATTTCTACACATTTCTAGTTAATATGTACATTTACAAATTAGCTGTTAACATTGTTGGAGTGCTATCCTTTTATAAATCGCCACCTAAAAACTAGACAGTAGGACTTCCCTGGTGGCGCAGTGATTAAGAATCCGCCTACCAATGCAGGGGACATAGGTTCAAACCCTGGTCCAGGAAGATCCCACATGCCGCGGAGCAACTAAGCCTGTACGCCACAATTACTGAGCCTGCGCTCTACAGCCCGTGAGCCACAACTACTGAGCCTGCGTGCCACAACTACAGAAGCCCACGCACCTAGAGCCCGTGCCCCACAACACGAGAGGCCACTGCAATGAGAAGCCCGTGCACCACAACGAAGAGTAGGCCCCGCTCGCCACAACTAGAGAAAGCCTGTGCACAGCAACGAAGACCCAATGCAGCCAAAAATAAATAAATAAATTTATTTAAAAAAAAAAAAAACACTAGACAGTAAACCCACGCTTCCTTCTTCTTGAAAGAAGTTAAACAACTCATGACATTTTAAAAGGAATAGACCACAACCTTGCTGTCCTCCTCCACATTTTTATTTTTGAGTTAATGCCTCAGACTAAGTATGCTCTGCTCAAAGGGTCATATAAAAAATTAACATCATAGGAATACTTTACTTTAGCTTAAAAAAAGGAAAGGTTTTTATATATACATATACAAGGTTGTACTTTCTTAGTTTTTCGGTTATATCAGCAAATTAAGCAATGCTGGACTGAATTAGTGACTGATCTGTACCCTGAAATAATTGCTGAAATGTCTTCTGCTTTCTTCCCTACAATCTCTCCCATTAATGTATCCTGTCCTTAAATAAACTTAATAATGAGCTCAGAAGAATGAAGAATACAGAAGCCTTCAATGAAGAACTTATCTAACTAAGGAAACAGGAATAACAAAAGTGTAAGACAAAAGTATGGGTGTTAAATAATGTGAGGAGGAATAAATGCAAAAGAAGTTCTAAGAGGACCAAAAAAAAAAAAAACCCCTTTCTCCTTTAAGATTTACAAAGTTTCAAAATATATGAAGTGAAAAAAAGATAGTTAACAAAAATTGCATGTATGTTTTATATACTTTTTGATTAACAACACAAACTATGAAAAGAGGGTTTAAAAGGTTACACAGGAGAACTTTAATGATTGTTGTCCCCAAACAGGAAGATGGGTTTGGGGTTTGTTTTACTTTTTGCTTATGTTCTTTTTTATGATGAAATATACCACTTTTGTAATAAGAAAAAATTAATTCTTTCCCTTTCCCCTTAAAGAAATGAAAGAAACGAGTAGTAAATATACGGCTTTTTTCCCCCTTTTTCTAGTTTAAAGATGAAGTAAGATCTTTGTAATAAATATTTTATACTTGTACAATACAAAAAACAAACATTTCACACTTGGCCGGCCATTCTTCTGTTAGCTTTGCAAGCTGTCCCCTCAAAACTCAGTGATCAAAAATAAATAAAATAAAACAAAATACTCCAGGAAAGATCTTCAAGTTAGAAGCCAGTTAACATGCACCATCACCCTCCATATTAGTACAGACTGTCCTCTCACTGAGGTCCTCCTTAGACCTTAGATCATTCTTCACTTCCATTATTTTCCCAAAAATTATCCTCCTCAAAGTAAACTGCTTTTTCTCTTTCTATATTCATTGCAAGTAACAAAAAACCCTACATTTATATTATTGTTAGAAAGCTAGGGACTTCTCTGGTGGTCCAGTGGTAAAGAATCTGCCTTCCAATACAGAGGACACGGGTTCGATCCCTAGTTGGGGAACTAAGATCCCACATGCCGCACCACAACTACTGAGCTCCCGCGCCTCAACGAGAGAGCCCGCGTGCCGTAAAACTACAGAGCCCACACGCCCTGGAGCCCACGCACCACAACTAAAGAGAGAAAACCCGCAGGCCACAACTAGAGAGAAACCCGCACGCAACGAAAGATCCCACACGCCTCAACGAAGATCCCGCATGCTGCAACTAAGACCCGATGCAGCCAAAAAAATATAAGAAAATAAATAAATAAGTAAAGTATTAAAATAGTCTTTAAAAAAAGAAAGCTATAACACAGAAGCTCATGAATTAAGAGAGGCAGCTTGGTATACTGGAAAGCACAGTGGGCTAAAGTTAAGTCTTACATTACAGTCCAGCTCTGGCTGTGCCACTTATTATACATTATTTAATTTAGTGTAAATAGGAGATAAGAGGACTCTTTTGTGGTAGGTTGTCTTAAGATATTTCTCTTTACACAACACCTGCTAACTGTAAAAAAAAATTTTTTTTCAAATAATATAGACATATGTAGAGTTGAAAGTGGAAGTTCCTTTCATATCTCTACTCCCACAACCACCAAGGAGCCTGAGAAGATACTAATAGGATGCTCTTCTAATAGTCCAGCTGATAACATCTGTTTCATTCACAGCTCTCTGGGCCTAAAGGAACCTCCTCTGAATCTGACAGATTCAGAGATTCTAGAGTTTGAGCTCAACATAGTTACTAGATAGAAATTTGGGTCTTCTCTCTAAGGGAGGGGGTTAGTGTGTTGCATACAACACAAAGAATGACCCAATATTTAGCAACCAGCAGAGCAAACTTAAGGTAGTCATTACTGCTCTCCATCAAATATTTCTAGCTGCCCTCCCAGGCTCATAGCAAAACTGCACCTTCCCCATCCCCTTGACATGATGTGATGCCGAACATCTCTTCTGGTTTTTAAAGTTTCCACTAGTACTTGATTCACCATTCTCTCTTTCCCTCTGCAACGCAACCGCCAGCATTCTAGAATGATGGTGTAAGACTAACAGCCTGGGTCTCTGGGTGACAAAAGATAGGCAGAATCCCTCTCCCACCTCTGCCAAAACCGCCTCCTCCAACACACACTGATCTACACTGAACAGGTAGTGTGAGTGACAAACTTTTGATGTGTTAATCCACTAAGATTGGGGTGGGGAGCTGTTGTTATCAACCTATAACCTAACTAGACAAACCAACTGATTCTAAAGTTAATATAAAAAAATAAGCAAGCAGGCATAGCCAGGAATATTCTGAAAATAAATGGAAATGAACTAGTCCTACTGGATGGCAGCAACAACAAAGAGCTAATATCTATAAAGCACTAATTACATGCCAAACACTATTTCTAAGCACTTTATATAAATTTATTCATTTACTCCTAATAACAACCTTATTAGATGGGTATTATCATCTCCATTTTACAAATAAGGACACTGAATTATAGGGATGTTAAGTAACTTGCCCAAGATCACACAGCTAAGGAAGTGAAGATTTGAAGCAAGGCAGTTTAGCACAAAGCCTATATATTCTTAACCACCATTCTTTAGCACAAAAGTCTATATATTCTTATTTATACCACACATTATAAAAATACATTAAAACAGTGTGATACTGCCACATAATTAGGCAAATCAACAGAAAGAACAGAAAATCCAGAAACAGAATCAAATGCACACAGGATTTTACTATACAAAAAGGTGAATAAACATAGTTTATTCAATAAATGGCTATTTTGAAATCCTTATATCCTTTCTGTCAGCAATTCCAATTCAAGGCATTTATTCTACAGCTATACCTAGCACATGTTTCAAATGATACATAAGATTTTTCACTACAGCACTGTTTGAAACAACCTAATTATATAATTCATCCATACAATGAAATGTCATGCATTAAAAAAAAGAAAAGCAAGTTCTTTACTTACTAACATGGAAGAATCTCCAAGATAAATTAAGTGGAAAAAAAAAAAAAAAGCGAGGTGCAAAACAGTATATATGCTTCCACTGTTCTCCAAAAAAAAAAAAGACTGGGGGGATACACATGCATATATGTATGTATGTGTAGATATATATATATGTATATATATATGTGTACATATACACACACACACTTATCTGGAAGTATACATAAGAAACTGGTGATTTGGATTGCCAAAATTTGAGTGGCCAGGGAAAGGGGATGGCAGAAACACTTCTGTACCATTGATTTTTTTTTTTTAAGAAATTTTTCTTTTTTAATTTATTTATTTTTGGCTGCATTGGGTCTTCGTTGCTGTGCGCGGGCTTTCTCTAGTTGTGGCGAGTGGGGGCTACTGTTCGTTGCGGTGCGCGGGCTTCTCATTGTGGTGGCTTCTCTTGTTGCAGAGCACGGGCTCTAGGCGTGCAGGCTTCAGTAGTTGTGGCATGCGGGCTCAGTAGTTGTGGCTTGCGGGCTCTAGAGCGCAGCCTCAGTAGTTGTGGTGCACGGGCTTTGCTGCTCCACAGTATGTGGGATCTTCCTGGACCAGGGATCGGACCTGTGTCCCCTGCATCGGCAGGCGGATTCTTAACCACTGTGCCGCCAGGGAAGTCCCTATACCATTTGATTTTTGAACTATTCAAAGGTACTGAGCATTCAATAAATAAATAAATGATTTAAATTTTACAAGAGAAAAAGACTGAGCCATTTAGCAGCAGGGATAAATGCCAAAAGAATACACTGAGAGTTATCATGATAAAGAAACTGAGCAGCCATTACACTCCATGTACTACAAGCTGAAACCGAGAAAGCCAGCTGGAAGAAAGGAAAACTGAACAGATATACAGAGCAAAAAACGATGCCAAAACCTTGCAGCCCCTAAAAGAGAAAGATGGAGCATGCAGTCTTAATTTCTAATGGCTTACTAGCTCCAGTTTCCATGAGGCCCAGACATACCATGACTCCTACCGACGGAGTGTCATGATCTCCAGTGTACACACATACAACACACGCTTCCACTGGAGTTAGCTCCACTGGTTTACCATTCCCCGCCCCCTCCTTTTTTTTCTTAAGGCCTCTACAACTAACTTTTCTATTCATATGAATGGCAAGGTATTTCAGGATGATTTCAAAGTGCCCTTTGTGAGAGGGAAAAGAAAGACTTTGATCTACCTAAGTGAAGTGCTAGAAATATCCAATCAAAATGCTGATAACTGTACCAAAATAAAATAAAACTATACATTATACTTACCTATATATCCAGAAGCACTGAAATCTGGCAATTAAACCAAGGGACAGAAGAAGCCTAAATACAATATACTATCTTGTATTAAGGTCTCAAAATTATCTCAGCCTTAATGCTACCGTAATTGTTAAGTACATTAACCAATAAAAATGTTAGAAAGGCAACTTTAAAAAAACATTAATAGCTATCACTTTTTGAGTACTTACCATTCACCACGCACCCTCTGGGAATTTTACATGTAATATTTATTTAATTCTCACAGCTCTATGAGGCAGGTACTATTAGCATGACTATTTTACAGATGAGGAAACAGACACATATAAAAAATTCAGAACCCTAAGAGACCTTAGAAATTATGTATTCCCATGCAAATTATTTATTTTCTACCTATGTCAAGATATTGGTATACTAAATCATAAATTTAATCCAGGATCTAAATCCACACAGTCTAACACCAGAGTCCATAGCTATTAACAGCATGCTTATAAATGGCACTGACTGATGTTATAATTAAAAGCACTCAAAGAAAACCCAAAAGCTTCAAGAATTGCAAGTGTGAAAAATCTGTTTACATCAAGATTAGGGAACAAACACAAAGTCATTCCTGGTAGATCAGTAATCTCTTAAATATATTTTTTTAAAGAAATATTTTCCTGTTAATAGTAATTATCTAGCTATCTTTTATTAGCATTTCTTTTAAATTCAATTCTAAAAAATATCTAAGGGGACTTCCCTGGTGGTCCACTGACTAAGACCCCATACTCCCAATGCAGGGGGTGGGGGTTTGATCCCTGGTCAGGGAACTAAGATCTCACATGCCGCACGGCGTGGCCAAAGAATAAATAAAATAACAAATATCTAAGAAGGCACAAAACAAGTACATGAAGGCTAGTCTCAAAATAAAATGGTAATATTTATTAATCCTTAAGTGAATTGTGTATGTTATATTGTATTTTTCCTTCTATTTTATTACCATGAAAGCTTTGGGAAGACAGTGGAGCATCACTGCAGAACATCTCCCCCTAGGTGCAGCACAAATGGGAAAACCACAAAACTTAAGTCAAGCTCTGCTTCCTACTAGTTATGTGGCCTTAAGGTAGGAGACTTACTCTCTCTTAGCTAAACATCTTCATCTGTAAAACCAGGAAATATATATAGCTTCTGGGGTTGTGTTGAGGATTAAGTGATAGGGTAGAATAAAGTGTCCAGGACACAGCATCCAATCCTTTCCCAATGCTATTATACTGCTAAAGCACAATGGTTAAGAGCAAAATGTTTAGAGTTAGACATGTCTTATCGTGAGACCGTTTTCATCATTTATTTGCCAAGGACTAAATGAGATAACACCTGAAGTAGACTTTAACATATAAATGCTGAATAAGTATTACTACATAAGTAATACTACCAAAAGCAAAAATTGGGCACCAAAGGTAACTAGAAACTAAACCTAGAAAAATAATAAAAGTTAGACTCTAATCTTTCTGTGCTCTACTACTAAGCTATGTGTCTGTGATCAACTTGTTTCATCTGCCTAAGCATTAGTTTATTTATCTGTAAATCAAGGGTACCAGAATACTGGGAATTCCCTGGCAGTCCAGTGCTTAGGACTCCGCGCTTTCACTGCCAAGCACCTGGGGTTCAATCCCTGGTCAGGGAACTAAGATCCGGCAAGCCGTGCAGCACAGGCAAAAAAAACAAAAAAAAAAAAAGTGTATCAGAATACATAATTTCTTTTTTAAGAGTTTTTTTGATGTGGACCATTTTTAAAGTCTTTATTGAATTTGTTATAATATTGCTTCTGTTTCACGTTTTGGTTTTTTGGCCACGAGGCATGTGGGATCTCAGCTCCCCGACCAGGGATGCAACCAGCACGCCCTGCATTGGAAGGTGAAGTCTTAACCAGTGGCCCACCAGTGAAGTCCCAGAATACATAATTTCTAAGGTCTCTTCCAGTTCTTAATTTTTATACCTCTGTCTGTCTGCCTACCGAAGTCATAAATTTTATCTTAAAACAACCAATACCGTCACATATACATACACTCACCCTCAAGGAAAAAAAATATAAACCTGTAGCAGATTGAAAAATTTAGAGATTCAGGGAGATGGCCAAAAATGGTAAGCACTACAACTCCAGTTGAAGATTTTATTTTTTTATTTATTTATTTTTAAAATTTATTTATTTTTGGCTGCATTGGGTCTTCGTTGCTGCACACAGGCTTTCTCTAGTTGCGTCGAGCGGGGGCTAATCTTCGTTGCGGTGCACGGGCTTCTCATTGTGGTGGCTTCTCTTGCTGCAGAGCATGGGCTCTAGGTGCACGGGCTTCAGTAGTTGTGGAGCATGGGCTCAGTAGTTGTGGCTCTCGGGCTCTAGAGCGCAGGCTCTGTAGTTGTGGCTCGCGGGCTTAGTTGCTCCGCAGCATGTGGGATCGTCCCGGACCAGGGATTGAACCCGTGTCCCCTGCACTGGCAGGCAGACTCTTAACCATTGTGCCACCAGGGAAGTCCCTCCAGTTGAATATTTTAATAAGAAACATGTTAATGTCAAATACTTTAAATAAGAAAAAATTATTTTAAAAAGGAACACCTAAAAATAATGAAAAACAGTGTTAACTTATAGTTGCTACAAAAAACTGAAAATACTTAAAGCATTTTGAGTACCTGCCTAGCTCGCAAAGACTCTCCTGAAACATCAGTTTCACACAGTGGTAGGCCCAGAGCAGCTAAATACATTCTAGATCAGTGGTTCTCAACCAGGGGTGATTTTATCTCCAAGGGGATTTTAGCAATATCTAGAGACATTTTTTGGTTGTTACAGTTAGAAGGTGAGCGCTACTGGCATTTAGTTGACAGGGGCCAACAATCCTGCTAAACACCCTACAATGCACAGGACAACTCACACAAAGAACCATTCAACCCAAAATGTCAATATTACGGAGGTGATCTGACCACCAATCACAGCTACTCTCCTGGGAATCTGGAACTGAGACTAAGAAATTAAAGTTTAATATAGACCATCCTTTTGGTCAGAGAAGAGATTACCAAAAAAAAAAAAAGTAAAGTATGGTTTGAATGTCTAAGAGAGAAGAATAAAGTGAGCAAACAGAAGCCAAAACAAGAGACAGAAGATAAATATTGCCTGAGTTTTTAGCAGCCTTCCACATCCTGTTTCTGGGCCAGCCTAGCTGCATTCCTGTTCTTGAGCCTCCACTATCTCCATATAAATTTTCTAGGTATTAAATAATCTGGAGTTGGTCTCTCCTACTTGTAACCAAGAGCCCTACTCACACATATTACCCACAGAAAACTGCTAAGACAGAAGAATCGACTACAGCAGAGTAATAGTTCAACACAAGTAAATCAAAAATAAATGTGATGAAACTTTATAATAGTAAGAAACCAATGGTGAGCTATAGAAAAAAGATCAATGAGAATTAATCTATAAATATAAGGACAACAGAGGAAATAGAAAAGGTAAATAGGGCTTCCCTGGTGGCGCAGTGGTTGAGAATCTGCCTGCTAATGCAGGGGACACGGGTTCGAGCCCTGGTCTGGGAAGATCCCACATGCCGTGGAGCGGCTGGGCCCGTGAGCCACGGCTACTGAGCCTGCGCGTCTGGAGCCTGTGCCCCGCAACGGGAGGGGCCGCGATAGTGAAAGGCCCGCGCATCGCGATGAAGAGCGGTCCCCGCACCGCGATGAAGAGTGGCCCCCACTTGCCGCAACTGGAGAAAGCCCTCGCACGAACCGAAGACCCAGCACAGCCAAAAATAAATAAATAAATTAAAAAAAATAAAAATAAAAAATAAATAAAAGAGTACATTCCATTTGGCCCTTGCCCTTTCACTGTTAAGAGGGAAACTGAAAAAAAAAAAAAAAAAAAAGAAAAGGTAAATAATGTGGAAACCAGGAAAATAGTCAAAATTTCCTGAACTAGAAGGAAAAGCAAAAACCAAAGACAGTTGGTATATGATATAAAGACTGAGAAATAATCACTTAAGACAGACTCCTCCTCAAACATCTACCTACCAAGCTCTTAAGCTTTAAGAGGAAGAATTTTATACAACTCAATAACACAAAAACAATTCAGTTAAAAAATGGGCAGGGAATTCCCTGGCGGTCCACTGGTTAGAACTTCACGCTTTCACCGCTGAGGGCTCCAGTTCAATCCCTGGTCGGTGAACTAAGATCCCGCAAGCCGCGCAGTGTGGCCAAAAATTTAAGAAAGACAAAAAGAAAAATAAATAAGTTAAAAATGGGCAGAGAATCTGAATAGACATTTTTCCAAAGAAGACACACAAATGACCAACAGGTACATGAAAAGGTGCTCAACATCACTAACCACAAGGGAAATGCAAATCAAAACTACGAAGAGATATCACCCCATGCTGGTTAGAATGGCTATCATTTTTTAAAAAAGAGATAGGGTTGGCAGGCAAGGGTGTGGAGAGAAGGGAACCCTCCTGCACTGTTGGTGGGAATGTAAATTGGTGCAGCCACCACAGAAAACAGTATGAACGTTCCTCAAAAACCTAAAAATAGAACTACCATATGAACAGTGATCCGACTTCTGGGTTTATACCCAAAGGAAATGAAAACAGCATCTTGAAGGAATATCTGCATTCCCACATTCACTAAGCATTATTCACAATAGCCAAGATAGGACACAACCTAAGTGTCCATCAAGAGATGAATGGATAAAGAAGATGGGAGAGATACACACACACACACACACACACACACACACACACACACACACACACACTGGAATATTATTCAGCCATGAGAAAGAAGAAATCCTGCCATTTGCAACAACTTGGATGAACCTGGAGAGCATTATGCTAAGTGAAATAAGTCTGACAGAAAAAAGGCAAATACTGTATGATATCACTTATATGTAGAATCTAAAAAAGCTAAACTCAGAGAAGCAAGAGAGGAGAGTGGTGGTTAACAGGGCCTAAGAAGTGGCGGAAATGGGGAGACACTGGTCAAAGGGTACAAACTTCCAGTTATAAGATTAACAAGTTTTGAAGATCTAATATAGTGCATGGTGATTATAACTAATAATACCAATACTGTGTATTTGAAAGTTGCTAAAAGAGTAGATATTACATGTTTTCACCACAAAAAAGAAATGGTAATTATGTGACTTGATGGAAGTGTCAGTTAATTGCTATGATGGTAATCACACTGCAATACATAAATGTGTCAAATCAACAGTTGTATACCTTAAACTTATATAAGGTTATATGTTAATTATATCCCAATAAACTGGAAGACAAAAAAAGAGGAAGAATTTTTAAAATAAAAAGATTTTATATGATGCCAAGAAAAAAGAATAAACAGGTAAACATAAAAGGATAAGCATGACCTCAGACTTGAAAAAGTAAGAGTATGGTAGAAAATTTGCCAGAGCTAAAGCCATCTTGACACAGCCCATGGCCAAGATGACTTTTCTCTTTGAAGACAGCTAGTAATTTCAAGAAACAGATAACTTGAAATAATTAGATCAAAGAACTTACAAATCCATTAGAATTTTCCCAAACAGCAGCATTAATAACAGAATAAAATAGAAAATGAAAAATATAATGATAAAGACAGAATGAAAACATTATGAAATCCTAAGACTTAAAAGTGCAGTTAAGCTAAAAATAGGGTAGTAAAAGGAAAAACATACAGTGGATAATAAAGCCAAATTTAAAGTAACTTTTTTCCAATCAGTAACTGCAAAGAAAACTCAAAGCACCTCTATGGAATAAACTCTGCACTGTAACATGCCAGGTATAATATTCCTAAGTGAACAATGCAAAAAATACCTTCTCTTGTTGAATGTATCAATTAATTTAAATTTATTGAGGGTCAACTTTGTGCCTGTCACTGTTAAAGGTACAGGGACTCCGGTGGTGAACAAGATCAAGTTCCTGCTCTCATAGAGCTTACCATACCATTTAAAGCAGAACTGTCCAACAGAAATGCAAGCCACAAATATGAGCAAAAATATGTCATTTTACATATTCTGGATGCTAGGTTAAATTTTTTAATCCGTAAAATTAATTTTAACAATCTATTCTAGGGACTTCCCTGGTGGCGCAGTGGTTAAGAATCACCTGCCAATGCAAGGGACACGGGTTCGATCCCTGGTCCGGGAAGATCTCACATGCCATGGGGCAACTAACCCCGTGCGCCACAACTACTGAGCCTGCGCTCTAGAGCCTGCGAGCCACAACTACTGAAGCCCGCAGGTCTAGAGCCCGTGCTCCGCAACAAGAGAAGCCACCGCAGTGAGAAGCCCACGCACAGCAACGAAAAGTAGCCCCCGCTCGCCGCAACTAGAGAAAGCCCATGCGCAGCAAAGACCCAACACAGCCAAAAATAAATAAATACATACATTTATTTTTTTTTAAATCTATTTAATCTGACATATCTAAAACATTATCGTGTCAACATGTAATCAACATAAAAACATGAATGTGACATTTTACATTCTTTTTTCATACTGGGTTTTTGAAATGTAGTGTGTATTTTAACACAGCTCTTCTCAATGAGGACAAAGGACATTTGCTGAATAGTCACATGTGGCTAGAAGGTGCCATACTGGACAGTGCCAACCTAGGAAGAGGGACAGGGCTGCTTTCTTTTTTTCCCCCATTTCAAATCTTGTCATATTCTTTGACTATTTATAAACTCTCCACATATATCTCTGATAAAAATAACTATAAAGAGTTTTCTGGTCAGAACAAATAGCAACTCCAAGCACCTATTTTATGAAAAACTGGAAACAACCCACCATCAATATGAAAAATTCTGAATAAACTGTGGTATAGTTACACAGTGGAATACTGAACTATATTATTTCAAATGGATATATCTCAGAAACACACAGAATAGAAAGAGAAAGTTGCAAGATGATACATCTGGCATAGAATTTATGTAAATCTTTCAAACATACAAAGCTACAAACTGGCGCCTGCCCCACACACACCCTCTACAGATAATTACAAGTGGAATAAAATGCAACTACGCAGAAGGGAAGGATAAACACCATCAGGGTAGCGTTATACTCAGGATAGGAAGGGAGAAGAATGGGTTTGAGAAGGTCTGCAAAGGGTATTCAACTGTCTCTATAGTGTTTTCTTTCTTTTTTTAAAAATGTGACATAACATGAACATTTGTTAAATCTGGGTGGCGGGTACCTGGACATTCTGTTATGTGCTCTACTTTTCTGTAAGTTTGAAATACTTCCTTTTTAAAAAAAATGCTTTCTTCACATTTTATTTCTATTTCTGAAGAATAGACCAGAGTTTACTGGTATCAGGAACTTAACTTCTGATAAATATACATTTTTATAAAAGAAAATATTCTTTCTTCATACCTCCTTAAAGTTAATTCTCAGTTTCACAGAATTAATCATTCCGCACTGAATCTGGTCTTAGAGTTAGCTAATGGATTATCAGCATAGTTAAAAATATATATATTGATTCAGAAGCTAAACACAAGTCCAGATGCTATCTGGAGAGAATCCGGAACTCCTCTATAGTATCCACAGAATACATCTTTTTTCATAGCTAAAAGGTTTACGTTTACCAAAAATCAGTGTTCACAGGTCTCAACTACTGATGTAGCACTGTGACCATGAATTGTCAACATTAGGAATGTATTTACCAAACTTAATATTCCCCTCAGTGCAAAAACATAAATTGCATGCTTTATTCTAGATGCTAGTCACCAATAATGACACTTCTTAATGCAAAATGTAGAGAAACAATTTCTCTAGTTGCCATATTATATACCAGGCAATTTCTCTGAAGGTACACTTAATAACATATATATGATATTTATGTGTATATATACACATTTATTATATATATACTTTAGATATATGTACTATATATACCTTAGCTATTTTGTAGAAAATAAATGGACAAAACATGTATTGTTACCACCAATAATAGTATCCAGAATTCATTAAGAAAAAGGATAGACGGTCTCTCTCTCCCTGCAACCCACTCCTACTTCCACCATGCCTCCTCCAACCAAACACCTTACAGTACAGAAGTGTGATAAAGAATGAATAGTAATAACAGCTTAAAACTCTTCCAAAATAATCCTTATTTTTAAAAAAGGGCCTCTAGGAATATCAGTTTTAAGAAAATAAAAATGTTGGTAGAAAGTTACTACTACAGAAAATCTGGTTGCCTTCCTAGAAAGAGAATTAAAGGGAAAATGATTAGATGCAATACGAATACAGTAAGGCAACCAGACCCAAGACTGAAAAACAAAAATCACTACTCACATACTAGCAATAAGCAATTAGGAAATGTAATGCAGAAGAATTACACTTATGATCACAACAAAAATTTTAAGAAGCCCACCAATAAGCTTAACAAGAAATGTCCAAAAACAATGGGAAAGCAATGGAAAATCTTCTACTTAAGGACACAAAGATGACCTAGACTGGCAAAGGGACACCATATTCTTAGATGTAAGGACACAATAATGCAACAATGTCAATTCACCCTCAAATTAACCTATAATTCAATACAATCACTATCAAAATCCCATCAAGATTTCTAAATCTTAACAATCTGGTCCTAAGAATCTTTAGAAGATATAATATGCAATAACATCCAAATAAACTTTGAAAAATAACACAATAATAGGGAGCTACCCAGGTAAACATACACACTTTAAGCTTATAATACAGTTATCATAATTAAAATATGTTAACAACATGCAGGAAGAAATAAAGATGAATGGAACAATGGAAAGAGTTTTAAAAAGATCTGTGGACATTTGAAAATTAAATATATAAGAAATACAGCTCTTCAAAGCAGTGGAAATTGATGAACTATTCAATTATTAGTACAATGGAAAAACATTAAGTTGGTTCCAACCTCAAATATGTATAAATTTCAGAAAGGTTCAAACTGGTAACAAGAAAAAATATGAGGAAAACAGGAGATCTTTAATAATCTTGTAAACAAATATTCGTCAATAAGAAAATGGTTAAAATCTAAACAAAATGGTTAAAATATATATCAAGAGCACAGAACACTATAAAGCTATTGAAAAGAATGAGAAATGTACACATCCTGGCATAGAAAGGTCTTCCAGACATATTAAATGCAAAAAACAAATCTGGGAGGAAAAAATTCATACAGTATAATGCATTTACTTGCATTTATGAAATGGCAAGAGAAGTATTAATATGTGCACTCACATAAATGTAAATACATAAAAAGTTCTGGGAAGATAACATATCAAACCATGAACAGTAGTTTCCTCTAACAAGGGAATATGGATCATGGGTCGGAATATCAAAGAGAACTTTCATGTCTAATCTACATGCTTCTGTACTGATTTTTTTTTTTTTTTACATCGAGATACCTCTTTATATATTTTTACACAATTAAAAAATGCAAATTTCAACATTAATAAAAGAAAGCTACTATAACAAAAACTTTCAAGTGTCAACCTTTCTTTCCTGTAAGAAACAGATCGGTGATACGAATTATGCCTGTTAGTACTGCTAGTCTTAGGAAAATTTTTAAGTTTTCCTAAGAAAATTACCAAGTTTTCTTAGTAATTATCTGGAACCACAAAATGCTAAGTGGCAATCTTTAGTACTAACTCAGTATTGTTATTTTAATTTGCTGGAATTAGCATAGAGAAAGAAACATGTTAACAAAATTGTATATGTACATATTGTATATTATATTAAGCCACAGAACATTTTCTTTGACCTTGACCACATCAAGTGAAAGGTTTTCTAAACCCTCCCTCTCCTTGGAAAAGCAAACCAGGGAATATAAATTGCCTGGGCCTGCTGAGCTTTGTGTTCTGCTGGATCAAAAGCCAATACTGGCAGAGTTCACTACAGAGGAGCCCGCAGTACCATCACCATAGACTCTGCACATTTACAGCACAAAGCAAAGACAGAGAAGAAGCTCAATATAGGTCTCATTTTTTTAAGCAACCAAAATTAAATTTGTCACAGTATTATATTTAATGTGCATTAATCTGTGCATTTATATGAGTGAAAGTTCAATGGAAAATAATTGACCTGGGACTTCCTTGGTGGCGCAGTGGTTAAGAATCCGCCTGACAGCGCAGGAGACACGGTTTGATCCCTGGTCCGGGAAGATCCCACATGCCGCGGAGCAACAAAGCCCGTGCACCACAACTACCGAGCCTGTGCCCTACAACCCGCGAGCCACAGCTACTGAAGCCCGTGCGCCTAGAGCCCGTGCTCCACAACAAGAGAAGCCACCGCAATGAGAAGCCCGCGCACAGCAACAAAGAGTAGCCCCCGCTCGCCGCAACTACAGAAAGCCCGTGCACAGCAACAAAGACGCAATGCAGCCAAAAATAAATAAATAAATAGATAGATAAATTTATTTATTTAAAAAAAAGAAAAGAATTGAACTGAGAAATCATTCTAATTAGTACAATGACCACAAATTTACATACTGAAATTATGCCCTCAACCCAAAAAGGCAGAGATTAGTAACCAACAGTTATTATACAAAATATCACACTTCCCACACACACAAAACAAGACTAGTTTATTAACTGTTTCATGAGAGTGTTCATCAATATCTACTTAAGCAGCATCATTCTTTTGGACAGCAATTCTGTCTAAATTATACCTAAAAACTCTCTGAGATATTAACATAGGCAATTACTGTAAAATAACTGAATAAAGAAACATAGGAAATACTCTAGAGTGTTATGCTAGTTTTTTTTTTAATTCTATCATATTACCTAAAAAGGAAAAAGAAATGTCTTTATAAGTTGCATATTACAATAATAAACTAAATAGATCACTTTAAGTGGCTACATAGATTCCAATACAAGGAGAAAAGGAGAGTTGTAATCTATCAACAGGGAGTGGGGGATATAAAAGTCTTTAAATAAGAAATATTAGTAATACTAAGTCTAGAGGTTAAGCCAATAGTTCAACATTACCATGAGATTTCAAATTGCACTGTGAGCGCCTACTGCTCCGTTTGTTAGGCCATAATATCTAAGTCTCAATCCATAGCCACAGAGTAAGTATATAGATCTAACCCTGGTCTACCATTCTGAAACCCTCATCATTGGTCTCAAGAGAGATAGGGTAAAAAAAGACTAAAAATCTTCCTATATACACACACATACATATACGTATGTACATATACACAAACCCCAAAAGGTAGCTAGGCATCATCCCACATAACTACAGAATCACAAATAGGTATCCCAATTTCTTTGGTCTCTTATCTTTTTCAATTTGAGCAAGCAAGGTTTTATGGGGTTTAAGTGAAAAAAACCCTGCAATTAAGTAGAACATTCCTGGCACACAGCACTCAATAAGTGGCAATTATTTCTTCACAGCTTCTTCCAGTGACTAAGGCCCACTCTAAGTCTGTCAGCAGAACTCTGTGTGTCTTACCTCCCTTTTCCCTGACACAAGATTCTTTCAAAAGCGCACCTCTCAACACACCTTCAACATATGAACTTTTAGAGATTTAAAAAAAAAAAAAAAAAAAAAAAGTTGAGGCCAAAGCATCTCTTCCTGCCACAAAAAAAGTGGCACAAGACAGTGGACACCTGCATGTGGACACAAGACTTGCAACAAATGGACTTTTGAACCAGTTTTAAGTAGAAGAGTCAATACACTATGTTTTCTGACAACTGACAATCTTTGAATTACTTTTGATCCACCACTCTTCTTAATCTCACATTACCAACAGTTCTCAAAGTGTGGCCCCAACCAGTAGCATTCAGCAACACCTGAAAATTTGTCAAAAATGCAAATTCTCTAATCCCACCTCAGACCTAAATAAGAAACTCTGGGGGTGGGACCCAGCAATCTGGGTTTCCACACTAAAGTTTGAGAATGGTTCTATATGATCTGGTGAAGTATCAACAGTGACACTCCAAATTTATCTATTCCAGAAGAAATCTGTTAAGATTGATGAGGTTAACATTATGTATTTTGAAATCTTATACGCATAGTATATGAGAAAAAGCCCAATTTGACTCACAAAATTAAGAATATAAAAGTTCTACTAGGGGCTTCCCTGGTGGCGCAGTGGTTGAGAATCTGCCTGCTAATGCAGGGGACACGGGTTCGAGCCCTGGCCTGGGAGGATCCCACATGCCACGGAGCAGCTGGGCCCGTGAGCCACAACTACTGAGCCTGCGCGTCTGGAGCCTGTGCCCCGCAACGGGAGGGGCCGCGATAGTGAAAGGCCCGCGCACCGCGATGAAGAGTGGCCCCCGCTTGCCGCAACTAGAGAAAGCCCTCGCACGAACCGAAGACCCAACACAGCCAAAAATAAATAAATAAATAAATAAAGTAGCTATAAAATTAAAAAAAAAAAAAAAGTTCTACTAAAACATGCTTTTAACAAGAAACTTTATAACCAGAGGTAAAAATAATATAAGAAGGCACAAAAAGTTCTTAAAGGATGTCAGATGAAGGAGATTACAATATAAAAAATCATTAAATATTAACTAGCAAACAAATGTGCCAGCTTAGAATGAGGTCTCAACCTAAACTTTACACATGCCTTGGCCTGTGTTTCTTGTTCAACTTCTTTGAAGGAAGAAAAACACCAGTATGAAAAGAGTAAGAAAGACCCATAAGACAAATAATCCTAAGAAGATAACATTTACCCTCAAGGAAGGCAGGTCTAAGGTGATTTCAGATCCCCAAAATTTCCCTATCTTTTTGCTGCTTTCTGAAAGCCCTTTAATAATCAAGAGTCACTTCAGAAAAAAATAGAGACTTCGACAAAACAGAGACTTAAAATATGAATGCTAAGACAATTCTACACTTCAGCATGCTATCGTGAAGACAATAGCAGCGTTTGAGATAGTTTACAAAACATTTTCACATAAGACTCATGTAATCTTCACAACCATCTTGAGGTAAATAACAATGACAACAACAAAACTACTATTTATTGAGCACTTAGAGCCTTACAAAATTTTATCATTTAATTCAACAACCTGCTGAGGTTGGAGGTGTAAACCACTTACCAATGTCAGACACAAGGCAGGATCTGAACCCAATTCTATCTCATTTTAAAACCCATCTTCTTGGGACTTCCCTGGTGGCACAGTGGTTAAGACTCCACGCTCCCAGTGCAGGGGCCCTGGGTTCGAGCCTTGGTCAGGGAACTAGATCCCACGTGCATGCCACAACTGAGAGTTCACATGCCACAACTAAGGAGCCCACCTGCCACAACTAAGACCCAATGCAACCAAATAAAAATATTTTTTTAAAATGCATTTAAAAAAATAAAATAAAACCCATGTTCTCTAATCTCTACACTATGGCAAGATTTGGAGACAAAGGCTTGAGTTTCAGTCCCGTAACTTAACAGCCATCTGCCCTTGGGAAGTCACTTAATTCTCAACTCTTCATCTATAAGATGGGAAGATTAATATCTGTCCCCACCTATTTCAGAGTACAGCTGACCCTTGAACAACTCGGAGGTTGGGGCACCGACGCTCCACGAAGTCAAAAATCCTCTTATAACTTTACAGGTGGTCCTCCATATCCGGGTTTGGCATCTGTGGATTCAACCAACCGCGATAAAACTATAGTACATATTTATTGAAAAAAATCTGCCTGTAAGTGGACCCTGAAAGTTCAAACCCATGTTGTTCAAGGGCCAACTGTAATTGTAAAGATCAAATAAGATAAAGGACATAAAAGGTGTTCATAAACTCAAAAAAAACTACACAAATATAAATTAGTATTACCATCATCATTACTGATTTTGACAGAGGGAGTGAAGAGAAAAAAAAAAAGATATAGTATAGTAATTGCAAGGGGGAAAGATGCTGGTTTTTCTTTTTAAAGCAAGCTCAAGACCCTTAAGGAGAAACTTCAGACTTCAAAACTTACCTGGGATCTTACTGTCAATTGGGCTGTGATAAAAGAATCTGTACCACAAATTATTTTGTCACTTTTCTAAAAATACAGACACACCCAGATACCTGTAACTCATGCAGATTTGGAGGTTAACAAAAACCTAACAGCTGATTTCTTTTTAAAAGTCTGGTTCTCATAAGAATCAGTAGCCACTATACTAGGTCACCATAATTAAAATTCCCTTGCAACAGCCTTCCTGTTCTTTTCTACAGTATCATTTTCAACCTGTCGTGCCGACATCTTTCATTCTGCAAAGACTAAAACACGAACTACAAATCCTAAATAAAGAAATCAGACCACTTAAACTGATGAGTTTGAGGGAAAAGTTTTATTACTCAAAACTTCACAATTTAAGGTTAATTTTTAATAGCATTTACAGCAAATAAGTGAGAGAAGGAAATAAAGTTGAAGTGAAATCACTCAACTGTTGTAATGTATGTCAGATATTAAAAAGACGAGGTATTCAACCCTAGATTACTAGTCACAAAACATCAGCTCACCAAAAAGGTTCAATAGCAGATTTCAGAAAAATCACACAGCACTCACCTTTTTCATACCAAAACACAGCCCAATTATTTTTATTCCTTCTAAATTACATTCACAAAAGGCATTTTTGGCAAAGCAAATTATTATAACAACTTACATATTAATAAAAAAATATTCTCATTTTCAATGAGAAAACACCATTTCTTTTATCTACAGAAGAAAAATCATGGACTCTGATAAACCCATTTCTGTAACGTACATACATTGTTACTGACTACGTACAATATTTAATCTATATTTAAACCTACATGTAGGGCTTTCCTGGTGGCGCAGTGGTTGAGAATCTGCCTGCTAATGCAGGGGACGCGGGTTCGAGCCCTGGTCTGGGAAGATCCCACATGCCGCGGAGCAACTAGGCCCGTGAGCCACAATTACTGAGCCTGCGCGTCTGGAGCCTGTGCTCCGCAACAAGAGAGGCCGTGATAGAGAGAGGCCCGCGCACCGCGATGAAGAGTGGCCCCCACTTGCCGCAAATGGAGAAAGCCCTCGCACAGAAACGAAGACCCAACACAGAAATAAATAAATAAATAATAAATAATAAAAATAAACTTACATGTAAACTCAACAGTCAGACCTAACTTTCGTATATGAAATTATGTGCTAATACCTCAATACTGAAACTCAAGACAGTGACTTGTACACTAGTTGCCAGGTTTTTTGTGTAAATGTCAAACAACAGGTCCACTGAGAAGCTTTTGAACCTAATTGAATTTATTCATTCAAACCAGAATTTATCATGTGTTTCTAAGCAGTGGTTCTCACCTAGGGGCAATCTAGCAATGTCTGAAAACATTTCTGGTTGTTACAACTGGGGGCGGGGGGGGTAGTTTGCCAGAAAGGGGTGCTACTGGCATCTAGTGAGCAGAGGCCAAGGATGCTGCTAAACATCTTAAAAAGTATAGGACAGGCCCCCACAACAAAGAACGACTCACCCCAAAATGTCAATAACTGCCAAGGTTGAGAAAATCTGAGCTATAGAAGTTTATAAACACCCATCTGTCTAAAAACAGTACTCACTTAACCTTTGTTTCCTATATTATTTGCCAATTCTATTCTTTACATACTAGTCGTTGGCAACAAACTTACCCTATTCCCATCCTTTCAATCAGCTTCTAACTTCCAAACTTGTCAACACAGCCAATTTCAAAACTTATTATCTTCGACTCATCCCTATTCTTGATAGTAGTAGTAGTAGTAGTAGTAGTAGTAGTAATGGCCAGGGCCAACACATATTTAGCCCTTACTACATGCCAGGCACTATTCGAAGTGCCTTGTACATATTAACTCATTAATCTAGGTACTATTATTACCAGGTATTCTTATTATCCCCATTTTACAAATGAAGAATCCAAGGCACAAAAAGGTTAAATAACTTATCCAGGGTCACAAAGATAATAAGCAGTCAAGCCAGGTTTCAAATCCAGGCAGAATGGCTCCTAAGTATTCCAAAGTCATCCTCTCTTCTTTCATCCTCTAAACCAAATCATAAAATCCTTAAGTTCCACAAGGACAGGGGCCTTGTTATACTCACAGCAACATCCCCAGGGCCCAGTACATAATAGGTGCTCAAAAAACTTTTCTTTGTTGAATGCATGAAATATCCCTCAAACTCACCCCACCTGTTTCCATTGCCTCCACTCAAGGCCAAGTCTTTCAGCACCTCACACCTGTGTTTCTTTACATAGCCTATAAACTAACCAATCAGGTAAATGGATATAAACTCCTCTGCCACACTTTCAATAACCCAGCCCATAACCCAACGTATTCAAAGTTTTCTTCCCACTGCTTCTCAATTATCAGTAGAATCATAACATCTTAGAGTCAGATGGTACCTTAGAGATCATCCAATCCAACATTTAACAGATAAAGAAACCCAAAGATGGTAAGTGACTAAATCACCCAGCCAGGTGGAGCCAAGACCAGAACTTGATTCTTGCAATTTTTGCTCTAGGATTCACTCCTAGAGGATTTGCTTCACTCATGACAGATGTCTCTCCTCACTATTCCATCAACAAATTACGTTCATTTCAATTGTTCACACTTAAGTTGTTTCTCCTGCACAGCCTGCCCTCTTTTTCTTGCTCCATAGATCCAAATCCTATTCATCCTTCAAAATCTCCTCCTATTCCATTCTTCATGACCTCCTCCTTCTCAGAAAATCTTACGTCCTGAATAGATGCTAGAGGAAGAGGATCACTATTACCTACTGGGCCAAGTTTAATACATAACTAACACTTCCCACAAAGCAAAGCTACTTGGATCATTTCTTCCCTGAAAACTACCCATTCTTTGCTCCTATGTTTCAGGAAGTGATTTTGATACAGACTAACTTATATGGCACCTTCATAAAATGTTTATATACCTGGAAGAGAATCTCACTCACATCTTTAAGAGTAGACACGTAACTCCTGAATGGCCCAAATCACCTATATCTCTTCCATTACAAAACTCAGGTTGTTCACAAAGTCCAAACCCAGAACTCTGATACAACTCACCTAGCAGCCACAGCTTCTAAGGTTCATCTCTTTCTCTGCATACTATCATTTGTCTTAACTTCCTCCAGAACTCCATTTCTAAGGAATAGTTCACACTTCTTTTCCTTCCTTGTCTTCCCTACACTATGCAGTACAGAATACCCTCTTTTATCTTTTATTATTTTCCACATGCCTCTTCAGTTAAAGTCCAGTTTGCTACCTCTCATCCAACCTCAACTATCCAGTCCTTTACACAGAAGTCACATCTATCTCTTCAGCCTCTCTCAGGTCTTAGGGTATTCTCAACTCCATGAAGGTTAATTTTGGTTTTTTCCCCCCTTTTCCATTCTTCCTTCCTCTAGACAAGTGGCCTCAAAAGTGGTGTGGGTGCAGCTCAGAGGAAGTGCAAAAGGATCCACTGGGCTGCAGGAAAAAATTTATTAGAACTCTTGTTGTATTTATTTTTTCATCTCATCCTTTCTTAAATTCTGTTTCTGTGTACATTTCTAAGTTACACATTAATACAGTAATAAAGATACATAAATTCTTGGGGTACGTGATCACGAGTCTGGAGACAACTGTTTTAAAAACACCCTGATAATGAGGCCAAAGTAATAGGTTCCAGACCATATAGAGAATGTAAGTATGTATGTGTGTGTGTGTGTGTATATATATATATATATATATATATATATATATATATATATATGCACACCTGGTAGGAAGAAAAACTCTTGTTCGTATCCAAAGTCCTAACGATGCCCACCAACCTCTAACCCCTGCCAGCCATCTCAGAAATGTGTCCTACTCAAGAGAGCAGAACAGAGGATGGTTTGGCAAAGTCCTTCATTTCCAGTTTGAAAAAAAAAAAAAAATTCAAAGTGCTAAGATACTACCCTTATCTTTCCCATAGAAGGGTACTTCAGGGCACTGTTCACTATCCTGACACTGCTCATTGCCTGAGTTATACGTAGATACTTCCTAGGCCACTCACTACCTGCTGAGATTCAGTTCCTATTTCCCAATCCCTCGAGGCACAACTCATGCTCCCTTCGCTAACAACCAATTTATACTAACACCTGGACTGAGCTCACACCTCCCTTCATCCTTCTCTCCCCTGAGGACACTATCCACCGTCTTCCCCGAGCCGCACAGTCGTGTCCCACCCAGTGCAGAAGACTGTCCATCCAAGGTCCCTAAGACCACTTCTCTTTCCTCCTCCGCCCCCGGGAGCTGCCAGCCAGGCTGGAGACGGGAGGGGGGGAGGGGTGTGACTCGCCTCCCGTGACTGGCCCAGATGGCAGCAGATTCCGCCCCCACTCTTGGGCACCCCTCCACCCCTCGAGCCCCTAGGGCTGCCTGTCTGCCTCCCACCCCGCCCCAACCCCACCTCCGGCCTCCCCCACGCCCTCACGCCGGCTCCCGGACACACTCACCATGCTGGGTGAAGATATTGAAGCCGGCCTCTGCGGTGCGCCCCGCCAGGTCCCGCCTGCGGCTGGAGGGCCTGGCTGCGCTGCTGCCCCGGATCCCGCGGGGTTGCGACTGCTGAAGCCCCGGAGCCTCCCCGACGCGGCCCACCTGCTGCCCCATCCCTGCACTTGCGTACTCCCGCGCCCCCGCCGACCCCTGGTCACATTCCTCCTCGGCTCCGGCCTCGGGCTCCAGGCGCTTGCTCCGGCCTCTCCTTCCCAGTCGAGGCCCCGGCCCTGAGCGGTCCGGCCACCGGCGTCTCCGCACCCGACTCCTCACAGCAGCCGCCGCGCTGCCTCTCGACGCCTCACAGATTCTCCTTTTCCCTCCCCATCCCGCGGCTCCGCGCCCTCAACGCTGCCGCCCCCGCCGCCGCCATCTTTAAACCACCGAGCACTGGCAGAGCGTGGGACAGAGCGTCTCCCGCCCCCCACCCGACCAGTCACCTCCGCTACTCGGAGGGAGGGCTTCCCGGCGGCCCCGCCCCGCCCCGCCCCGCCCCGGCCCCGGCCCGACCGCGCGCCCCCTTCTCTTCCGAGGGTGGGTTCGTCCCCGCCCCCCGCAGCCCCCGTACCTACCTCACTGGCACGTCTACCGTTGCTTCAACTCTTTCGGCCCTTCGGTTCGTTCGCAGCACCTCAGCCTCCCACATCCGAATCCGCCTTACCCAACCCCTCCCACGTTCGGTTCTACATGCTACCGCCTTTTTTAGGGTTGGTCGGTCTAAAGCCTTCCCTGTCCCACCTCCACCTGTCAAATCAATCAGTCGCGCTGAGCGCCCCAGGTGCACAGCTCGCTCTTTATAGCAGGCACAGTTGGGACAGAAAAGCACAAGGCGTTTGGTGCTTGCCATCCAGGTGAGGCTCCCTAAAATGCCCCGGAGAATTCCTTTAAATACCCTCGTCACCAAGCCGACCTACAGTCAAAAGTAAATGATATCAA
Organism: Balaenoptera ricei; assembly: GCF_028023285.1. Classification (NCBI taxonomy): domain Eukaryota; kingdom Metazoa; phylum Chordata; class Mammalia; order Artiodactyla; family Balaenopteridae; genus Balaenoptera; species Balaenoptera ricei. Next base: position 141,971,624 of record NC_082639.1, read on the forward strand.
ATTTACATGAAGATAATAAAAAGGTACATTATTTCATTGTAATTTTTTGAAACTATTTCATAATGTTAAGTTGTACTCGCCTCGGTTGTCTGCACTCTACAGTCTCATTGGAGAAGCAGTTATGATCCGGTTCCTCATATTATATTACCATGAATTCCTCTTTAACTCGTTTACCGTGTAACCACGTGTGTTTCGGTTACCCTTACATTGCTTGACAGTAAAGCTAATCTTCCTACCGGCATGCTTTATATATAGTGCACGTGGTCAGGTCTCCTTTGATGACAAAGGAGAAAAATAAAACTACCTTTGACCCTGTTTCTGAGTGAGAACTTATCTTTAACTTATGTTATCTAAAGACAGTGACTCAGGCAGAAGAGAAATGTTTTTAATGCGCGCACACATACATATATATGTATAAATATTCATTTATCATCTCCCCCCTACTGATCATTCTTGCATGTTAATATTGATCCAGTTTTTTACATTCTCAAAGAACTTGATAATTGTTCTTTAGCTATTCATTTAGCTTCCCTATTTCCTTTATAAAAAGTATCAACTATTGGAGGTACCACACTGAAAATTTGTTTTAAAGCAGAGGATGTGGGAGCCATTGCAAAGAAGCAACAAAACAACCATTCGGAAGATAATTTTCAGGGAAAAAGGTGGATACAGCTCTCCTTTACATGTCTTTCATAGAACTGGGCTGACCTTAGATGAACCATTAATACTCACTACTATAAAAGTGCTCTGAAATTATTCCGTTGCCATCCAGGGTATGACCAGAAATAACTGAAATTGCCCAGCAAATGGGAACAGAGACACTATGCTTTAGCACTGGATACAATATGAATTTTCCATTTGGATCAAAGTTTTCCTGTGTTTAAAATACTTTGTTTTTTTCTTTTAATTCCTGAAGTGTTGCAACTACTGGAAAAAAAAAATCATTGACAAGGGATAAAGGTGGTCATAGAGCCATGATTTGGTTTGTTGTTTGATTTTTATTATCTGAGAGAATTTAATCTGGGGGATAATGGTCTGGCTTCTCTACTTCTTTCATAGTATGTAATGGGTAAGTGTAGTATAGTGCAGTGGTTAAGGGAGGCACTTAAGTGCTTGAGGTCAAAACTGGGCTCAATATTTGTTTGCTCTTAGACAAATATTTAACCTCTTTGTGCATCAGTTCCTCATCTGTGAAGTGATGATGATAGCAACAGTACCTACCTCACAGGGCTGTTGTGAGAATTAAATTGGGTAATATACATAAAGCACTTAAAACAGTATTTGGCATATAAAAAGCATCATACAAGCACTCACTATTAGTACAAAAAATGTAATGTTTTCAGAAATCCATCAACTTTTCCAGGCCTAATTTTTTTCAAGTGGTATGTACTTAGATAATAGAACAAATTCTACGGTATTTATTCATGTGAGCCCCCATCCACCACCTGCCACCTTTATTTAACTAAAAACAAAAACACCAATCAACCAATAAAAACAGGTGGAATCATATATCACTTTGTTAGTCATTCCCACCTGGTCATCACCAGTTACCTGCACATGTGAACTATTGCATGTGAAATATTACCTTTGCTTAGCATATGAAGATTCCTCTACCATAGAGTCTTAAGATCCTGCCTAGACTAAAGCAAATATCTTGTAAGTGAAGATGTTTTTCAAAGTGAAATGGGAATTTTCAGAATGGGGGGGCGGTGGTTGATAGACCAGGGAGAACCTACTTACTTAGGTGTGGGACACTATTTCATCTCAATATAACCAAGCCCAAGTGACTCACCTGAGAATTACAATTAAACATTTAAAACGATTAAAACATTTAAAACAATCCCAAGTAGTACTAGCTCAAGCTGAAATGAGGGCAGCTGTGAACTCCAGGCAGATGCAGAAACCAGATGAAAAAAAGGAGCAGGGATGGTGCACAGTAGCACAGGGACAGCCTCACCTGAGCAGTGGATGGCCCCAAAAATCAAACCCATCATCAACACCAACAAGGCACAATGAAGACATAGATGCTCATCATCTTTACCTTCCCTATAATCGGAGTAATACCACTATTTCCAGAAGCAGGGAACTGGTAAGCAATGCTTCACTGATCCCTGTCTTTACCCATCTGGATTTCCAGGCTATTGCCACATCCTTACACTTTCTCCCATATTAGTCAATATTTCTTTCTCTATGTCTATATGGATACAGTGTTCATTTAGACTCAGATCATCTCTCTGCTGGATTCTCCTGCTGCTAGCCTTTTCTTTCTAGGTTCCTCACCAAGCAATTCACTAAAACAAAAATACTTCTTCCTCTCATTGCTTTGACTGTGCTTCCCCTCCCCTTCATCATGTACAATGTCTAAATTTTTCACCTGATGTTTCAAAATTATTTTCCAGGATACACTGGATTATAATTGCCTAATGTTCATCAGCTCCTGTTCCTCAAATCCCCACCCCTTCTATAGCAGGCATATATGTTTTATCCAATAGGCCTATTTCTAGGACGTCTTCCTTTTAACTCTGACTTTTGCAATACTCAGATTCTCCCCAATATGGTGCCCAAATGACTCCCTTTACAGTATTCAGGGTTCTACTCAGATCCTGCCTCCTTCTTAGGAAAATCTCAGACTTATCCATAGAGACATAATAGTTTCCCTGTACTCTATTTGATCCATACCTAAAACAACCACAGCTGGTTAACAATTATTTGCCTATAAAATTCAATTACCTCCCTCCACATCCCCAAATGTGTTTAATTTTTGACATATGGCTCAATGTCATAGGGTTAGAAAGAACCTTAGAGGTCATCTAGGATAATCTTCTGGAATTCCCTGTACAATAACTCCAATGAGGGAGCCCATTTATTTTGAAGAGTTCTAATTGTCAAAAAGTTCTTCCTAGAGGTAAACTGACACATGCCACCCTGAAACTTCCATCTGTTTCACCCTTGGTCCTAGTTCTACCCAGTAGCTACATAGAATAAATTTCACTTTTCTTCTACACAACAGCCCTTCAAATATTTGGGAGCTGTCATGTTTCTCAAAATCTTTTCTTTTACCTGTAAAATACATATGCTTGTATAGTTATGTTAATCTCTGTCTATATTATCTACATGGGCTCAAAATATTTGTGTAGATAAATTGGAAGAAAAATGTATTTTCATATGTAGCATTTTTCTTCTTTTTTTAGCTTTATTTTTATTTATTTATTTATTTTTAACTCAACATTTTATTCTATGGTACAAGTACAGAAATTTTTTACTGAGGGAGGAATGCATTGAATTCTATACCTGTTAATCTTTATTTTGTCCTTATTATCCTTTCCATTTTAAATATTTATATAAAACAGAGAAACTTTTAAACTAGTCATCAGTTATTGAGACTGCTTTGTGGTTTCACAATTTTCACACAACTTATACCATTCTATGGGCCAGCACATATCCAGTAATGTCCCTGGGCTTTGTATGCTTGTCTTCTCCTTGTTAGGTTTATTCCCAGCAATAGGATTACCTGTATCCATAATGCCAATTGAAACACCAAAGATGGACATCATGACAATCAGTAACACCGCAGTCTCACAAAATCAAACAAGATAAAGACCAATTGTGGTAGTGAACATTGACACCCCCAAAAGAAGAAAATGATTCATATTGTCAAAAAGAACTCCACCAATCACAGAGCCACCCAGATAGCCAAAGGCACGGCCCACAAAAATCAGAGAAAGACTGCTGATATTGCGATTCACATTTGTTGCCAAATCTTGAAACGTGGGTCCCAGTATAGCGACACTCATTCCCTTTTCACTGTGATGATTGTTTCCTTTGCTGTGCGGAAGCTTTTTAGTTTGATGTAGTTGCACTTGTTTATTTTTGTTCTTGTTGCCTGTGCTTTGGGCGTCATATCCATGAAATCATTGCCAAGACCAATGACATGAAGCTTACCACATTTTGCAATCATTTGTGCTATTCTGCCAGTGTTGGAGGGTCTCCCGCAGAAGCGGGGGTGGCCGTGGCTCACCGCAGGGACAAGGACACTGGCAGCAGAAGCCCTGGGAGGCACTCCCTGGCGTGAGCCCTCCCAGAGTCTGCCATCAACCCCACCAAAGGGCCCGTCGGCTCCAGTACTGGGTCACCCCAGGCCAACCAACCCTTTTTTTAGCTTTATTGAGATTTAACTGACATATAACATTGTTTAAGGTGTACAGTGCCTTGATTTGATACACTTATATACTGCAAAATTATTACTGCCATAGAGTTAGCGAATACCTCTAGCAGGCGCATAATTACCATTTCTTTATATGGTAAGAACATTTAAGATCTACTCTCTTAGCAGCTTTCAAGTATGTAATACAGTATTATTAACTATAATCACTATGCTGTACATTAGAGCCCCAGAATTTATTCATCTTGTAACTGGAAGTTTGTACCATTTGACAAATACCAATCCTCCTCCCCCTCCCTGCTCCCCCCAGCCCCTACTAACCATCTTTCTAGTCTACGTTTTTTTCTTTTTTTTTTTAATTAATTAATTAATTAATTAATTTTTGACTGTGTTGGGTCTTCGTTTCTCTGCGAGGGCTTTCTCTAGCTGTGGCAAACGGGGGCCAGTCCTCATCACGGTGCGCGGGCCTCTCACCATCGCGGCCTCTCTCGTTGCGGAGCACAGGCTCCAGACGCGCAGGCTCAGTAGTTGTGGCTCACGGGCCCAGTTGCTCCGCAGCATGTGGGATCTTCCCAGACCAGGGCTCGAACCCGTGTCCCCTGCATTGGCAGGCAGACCCTCAACCACTGCGCCACCAGGGAAGCCCTAGTCTACGTTTTTATGAGTTCGGCTTTTTAAGATTCCACATATAAACGATATCATACAAGTAGTCTTCTTTCTCTGTCTGATTTATTTCACTTAACACAAATGTTGTTACAAATGGCAAGATTCCCTTCTTTCTCATGAATAAAATTCTGTTGTATATACAGGCAAACCTCATTTTATTGCACTTTGCTTTATTGAGCTTCACAGATTTTGCATTTTTTAACAAATCGAAGGTTTGTGGCAACCCTACATCACACAAGTCTGTTGGCACAATTTTTCCAACAGCGTTTGCTCACTTTGTGTCTCTGTAGCACATTTTGGTAATTCTGGCAACATTTCAATCTTTTTCATTATTATTTTCATCATTATTATATTTGTTATGGTGATCTCTGGTTAGCGATCTTTTTTTAATAAATTTATTTATTTTATTATTTTTGGCTGCTTTGGGTCTTCGCTGCTGCATGCGGGCTTTCTCTAGTTGTGGCGAGCAGGGGCTACTCTTCGTTGCAGTGCACGGGCTTCTCTGTGGTGGCTTCTCTTGTTGCAGAGCACAGGCTCTAGATGCACGGGCTTCAGAAGTTGTGGCGCGTGGGCTCAGTAGTTGTGGCGCTCAGGCCTAGTCGCTCCGCGGCATGTGGGATCTTTCCTGACCGGGGCTTGAACCTGTGTCCCCTGCAGGCGGATTCTTAACCACTGTGCCAACTGTGGTTAGTGATCCTTGATGTTACTACTCTGACTCACTGAAAGCTTAGATGATGATTAGCATTTTTAGTAATAAAGTATTTTTTAATTGAAGTCTGTATATTGTGGTGTTTTTTTAGACACAATGCTATTGCACGGTTAATAGACTCCAGTAGAGTGTAAACATAACTTTTCACGTAGACTGGGAAACCAAAATATTTGTTTGGCTCACTTTATTGTAATATTTGCTTTATTGAAATGGTATGGAAATGAAGCCATAGTATGTGCAAGTATTGCCTGTACATACCATATCCTTTTTATCCATTCTTTTTAAGCTGTTTGCACATGCAGTACTTTGGGTTTTATGTATGGTTTGTCTCTGCATTGTTGTTGTATTAAATCTTTAAAGGCCTATAGAGTGCCAAATACAGTTCCATTTACAGATCGACATTTTTAAAGTTTTTTTGGATGACAGTGAGGAGAAGTATTCTTATCTGGCTGGCATAGAATAAGTCATTATCTTTGAAGATAAGGAGATGGATTAAATGACCTCTTGTTGTTCCCTTTAGCCCCAAGGGTCTATGATTCGATACTTCTTTGACTAAAAAACTTTATAAATTATTAAGAGACTATTTCAAACAATTGGCAAAGTGCTATATAAATGTTACTAGTAGCAATAATATCTATTCATTTTAAATTAATAAATTAGTACCACTCCTTTTCTATGGTAATAATGAAATAGCTGACTAAACAATCCATTTAACATGTAGCCTACCACTAATTAGTGTAGTGGAACTGAGCCTGCTTTAGAATTTATGTGAAATGGGTTTTTCTTTCAGTTATTTATTGCTGAATAAGAAACAATTCCAAAACCTAGTGGCTTAAAACAACAGCGATTTATCACTTCTTGCAATTGTGTGGATTGTCTGAATAGTTCTTCTGCTGATTTCACCTAGGCTCACTCATGTAACAGCTTTCAGCTGGAGGCTCAGCTGAGATGGAAGGTTGGCAATTCACATATCTGGCATTTGGTGCTGCTGTCTCAGTTCTCCTCCACTGGCCTCTTGTGGGCTGAATTATACCCACCTCCCTATTCATATGTTAAAGACCTAACCCCCAGTACCTCACAAAGTGACTGTATTTGAGGATAGGGTCTTTAAAGAGGTAAATAAGTTAAAATGAGGCCCTAAGTGTGGGTCCTAATACAGTATGACTGATGTCCTTATAAGAAGTGGAAGTTTGGACACAGACACACAGATGGACGACCATGTGAAGACAAAGGGAGAAGACAGCCATCTACAAACCAAGGAGATGTCTCAGAAGAAACCAACCCTGCTGACACCTTGATCTCAGATTTACAGTCTCCAGAACATTGAGAAAATAAATTTCTGTTAACTCACCCAATCTGTGGTACTTTGTTATGGCAGCCCTAGCAAGCTAATGTAAACAGTCTAACCTACTGGAGAACAAGAGGTATATTAGTTTGCTAGGACTGCTGTAACAAAGTACCACAGGGTGACTTAAACAACAGAAATTTATTTTCTCATAGTTCTGGAGGCTAGAAGTCCAAGATCAAGGTGTCAGCAGGGTTGGTTCGTTCTGAGGGCTGTGAGGGAGAATCTGTTCTCTGCCTCCCTCCTGGCTTCAGGTGGTTTCCTGGTAATCTTTGGTGTTCCTTGGTGCATAGCATCACCCCATCTCTGCCTTCATCTTCACATGGCATTCTCCGTGTGTGTGTGTGTGTGTGTGTGTGTGTGTGTGTGTGTACTGTAAAGACCCTATTTCTTAATGTCATATGGTGAGGTACTAAGAGTTAAGATTTCATTGTAAAGCAACTATACTCTGATAAAGATGTTAAAAAAAAAAAGAGCTAAGATTTCAACATATGAATTTCGGGGAACAAATTCAAGCCATAACACTGAGCTTCCTTAAAGCATGGTGGTCTCAGTATTCTAAGAGAGCAAGAGCGGAAGGTGTAACATCTCTCGAGTCCTAGTCTCCAAAATTCTCACAACATCACTCCCACCACATTCTATTAATGAAAGCAAGTCACAGGCCAGCCCAGTTTTAAAGGATGGGGAAATAGGCTCCACCTCTTAATAAGAGGACCAGCAAAATATTATGGTCATGTTTTCAGTCTTCCATAGGATCTTATCCTTTTTGACAATTAACTAGCTATATGGCCTTGGGCTAATCATAAAAGCTTAGATTCTTAGAATCAGAAGGGACCCAGGCCAATCTTACTCTCACTACTGAATAAATTTCCTGTGCCTCCTTCCCACTCCCAAGGTCTCCTTCTCTTTCCATTCTAAGGGCTGCTCCTAGGTGAACTCATCAAGCCTCTGTGTCTGTACTTATGCTGTTTCCTCTGTCTTGAAAGCAAATACCCCTTTCTTTTATTTCCATCTTTTTATTGAAGCATAATGTTCATATAGAAAAGCATGTGTGTGTGTACTGCTTGATGAATTTCACAAACTAAACGCACCCATGTCATCAGCATCTCGGTCCAAAAGCAGAACGTTACCAATACCTTAGAAGCCTTCTCCATGCTCCCTTTCAGTCTCTATGCATTTCCACCCAACTCCACAAAGGTAACACTATACTGACTTTAATAGCATACATTGATTTTTGCATATTTTTGTACTTTATATCATGGAATCAGACAGTATGTAATCATTGTGTCTGACTTCTTTCACCCAATATTATGTGTTTGAGATTCATTCATATTTTCATTTATAGTTGCAGATCATTTATTTTTCATTGCTGTATAGTATTTCATTGTATGACATTATAGTCTACTTTACTTATCCATTCTATTGCTGATGAGCATAGTTTTCATATGAATATCCTAGTACATGTCTTCTGGTGACCATAGATATGCATTTTGTTAGGTATTTTTCTGGAACAAAGAATATGTGATGTTTAGCTTTAGTAGATACTATCTAATGGTTTTCCAAAGTGGCTTCACCAATTTTACTCTCACAAGTAATGTAGGAGAGTTTTGGTTGCTCTAAATCCTCACTAACACTAGACATTTTCCATCCTTTAACTTTTTAATCCATTTCACACTTCTTTTACTGTCTAACTCCTATTTGTCTTTTTAAGACTCAGCTTAGGAGTCACCTCCTCCAAGAAGGCTTAACTGACATGCTGGATTAGATGTCCCTTCTCTGGGCCCACATTAACCTGTATCTGTGCCACAGGCTTTAGAAGTTACCTGTTTAGAGTTGTTGAGGTTAGTATGAAGGACAAACTGGCCCATGCGTAAATTGAAACCGGGCTTTGTAGCAGTATCTATCAATACATTTACTCAGTTCATAAACACAATATACATACTATGTGTACAATTCATATATTCTTTTACCTAGTAATTCCTAAAAATTACTTTTACATTTACACAAAGATACATGTTCAAGTATGGTCACAGTATTGGTTTTGTTTGTTTTGGTTTGTTTTTTGTTTTGTTTTGGCTGCACCACATGGCTTGCAGGATCTTAGTTCCCCAACCAGGGATCTAACCCGTGCCCCCCTGCAGTGGAAGCCTGGAGTCCTAGCCACTGGACTGCCAGGGAATTCCAACAGTATTGTTTTGTTTGTTTGTTTGTTTGTTTTTTAAGACTTATTTATTTATTTTTGGCTGTGTCAGGTCTTAGTTGCGGCATGCAGGATCTTTGTTGAGGCATGAGGGATGTTTTGTTGCAGCACGCAGGCTTCTCTCTAGTTGCAGTGTGCAGGTTTTCTCTTCTCTAGGTGTGGCGCACAGGCTTCAGGGCGGGTGGGCTCTGTAGTTTGCAGCACACAGGCTCTCTAGTTGAGGCACACCAGCTCAGTAGTTGTGGTGCACGGGCTTAATTGCCCCGCACCGTGTGGGATCCTAGTTCCCTGACCAGGGATCTAACCCACGTCCCCTGCATTGTAAGGTGGACTCCTTACCACTGGACCACCAGGGAAGTCCCACACAGTATTGTTTCTTTTTTTTTTTATTTTTTTATTCCTAATTCTACTTTTTTTTTTGAATTTTTGAATTTTATTTTATTTATTTTTTTATACAGCAGGTTCTTACTAGTTATCTATTTTATACATTTTAGTGTATATCTGTCAATCCCAATCTCCCAATTCATCCCACAGTATTGTTTCTAATAGTGAAAAATTGAACCCAAAGTAACTGTTCATCAACATAGGAATAGTTAATGTAATACTAAGCACTGGTTGAAAAAAAAAGAATGAAATAGGTATATAGGGCTTAAAAAGATCTCCAAAGTTTACTGAAAAAAAAAAAAAAAATAGCAAGTCACAGAAGAACATGAAAACTTCTCTGGATGGGGTAATGGGGAAGAGTTACCAGAAAAGGGGGGAAGGGGAATACCAGAAGTGCTACCATTTTGTTTGGGCAAACTTCAGCATTTGCTACAATGTTTATGCCTTCCTTCTGAAAACTCCTCTCTGAATTTCCTTACCTATAATATGAGGTTAATAATAATGTATACCTTCAAGGGTTTTATGAGGAGTTAATATATGTGAAGCTCTCAGAACAACACAAAATTGCCTCACTCTCAAACCCCCAGCCATAGTGATTGGTCTAGGGATGGTCAGCTGACCCAAGCTTGGCCAATTACAGTCCTCCCCTGGACATTTTGGAATTGGAATTGAGAGAGGCCAGACCCTCTTTGAGAACTCGGACTGTGAGATGTAAAGTGCAAGATATTTTGGCAGCCATGTTTCCTCTCATTTGGAGCAGAGAAGAGGAGGGAATTGATATGCAGGGAGAAAAAGCAAGCATTTATATTTATAATCCATTTTTTTTCTTAAGCTAGTTTGAGCTGTTTTTCTGTTATAATCCCAATCAATACAACCAATACAGTGAATACAAATGCCATAAAATACCATGTTTATTTAATGCATATTACTCATCCATAAATGGTAAATTGGGGAATTATATCTGTAGAGCACGTAAGTTGTGCTACTCCATTAGGATCTTTCCCAGCATGTTAATGTTTTGAAGTGATCAGTAATAAACTTTCTCACAATTGAAGAGAAACCTTTAGCAATAAATGAAGACCAAAAAAAAGCTGAAAATCTCATAGAAGTGCCGTCCTTTATTGTACACACAAGTGTCTTCCTTTAGTGAATAAGTGACTAGTTTAGTGGCTTCAAGAACTACTATATTTTCCATTGAGCTATCTAGAAAAGCTGCAAGTGCAGATGGAAGAAGCTGCAAAGACATTTTCGCATGTTTCCCTTAAGAGAGTTTGCCAGACCTTCCTCAGCTTCCTTGTTTCCTCTCCAGCTCCACAACTATATCTCTTGTGAGTCTGCTTTCAGCAAAAGAAGCAAGCTGAACTTACTTCTCAATGTTCCCTCTGCCTAAAATGCAGTCCTTTTTTCAGGTTGCCTGGCTAACTCCTACTTATCTCTTAGCTCTTAGCCTAAGTCTTCCCCTAGGAAGACTTCCCAAACCCTAGTCTAGGTTAGATTACCTCACCTTAACGCTGCTACGCACTTTCAAAGCAATTCATTACCTGCTACCAACACTTATCCCACATTATTGTAATTACCTGTTTAAGAGCTGTCTTCCTCACTAGATTCTAAGTCCATGAGGGCAGGAAGTGGGCTGATCTCATTTACCAGTGTATTCCCAACAACTTAGTACAGTGCCTGGTATACACAAAGTGGCCATTAAGTATTTATTAATAGAACATTAGAAATCTCTACTTTCTATCTTTTCTACAAATAATTTGTCAGATATATTTCTTTTGAAAACATAAATGGAAAACTACCAGAGTAATAAATTCTCATTTCAGGAGACTTAGAAAATGTATAAAATTATAAAGAAGAATGCAAATGTTGTCTATAATACCACCATTCAGATATAAATATTTTTGGTGTTTTTCCTTTCAGTTTTTTTCTTTTGTTTGTGTATATATATACACACACATACACATTTTTGTTAATTTTATCTTTAAAATAAATAATACACAACTTCCTCTGTCCTAAGAATTAAAGTAATACAGAACATAGATTAAGAAATGAAAGTTGTCCTTTAAGCCTCCCCTCAGTTGTTAAAAGTTGGTTCACTTTTTTTCTGCAGCTTTATTGAGGTATAATCGACATATAGCATCGTATAAGGTTAAGGTATACAATGTGAAATGATTACCACAATAAGGTTAGTTAACACATCCATCACCTCATATTGTTACTTTGTGTATAGAGGCGGGGTCCGCTTTTTTCAAGCAAAATTGGGATCATACTGTATGTACCAGTGGTTTTTGAATTTTATTTTACCCTGCTCCATAGTAAAAAAGTATATTTTACATTACAATTCAGTTATACACACACATACATGCATATATGTTCACACACATACACACACATACATTGATATATGACTGAACTTTAAAGTTTCAGGAAACAGTGCTTACTCTTGTGATATACTCATATTCTCTATTCTAGGCTAGTCTATATCCATTTGTTTCTTCGTTTGTATAAACACTATACCTACGGAGGGGCAGGTTGGAATGGGTTGTCAGAGCCCCAGCAAGGTAAAGGAGAATTCGTGTGGGGAGGACAGCCAGCCAGTGGGGATAGAGAGTGTCAGAGTCCAAGTGGGGTGAGCAGGGCATCTCCATGGAGAAGCAGTCTTGCATGAACTGTCAGAACCTGAATATTGTGGGAAGTGCCACCATGTGGAAGTGGTGGCTCAGCAAGGAGTGTCAGAGCCTAGATGCCATGAGGAGAGTATCCACATCAGGGAGGAAGCAGTAGTTATGGGAGATTCGTTACCTACAAGGGGCATAATCAAATAAGTAAATTTATTCATAATGTCAGCCAGGTTTCTCACTATCAGAGAAAGGAGTTACAGATACAAAAAGAGAAAAAACTAAAAGGAACCCTACGGTGTATTCAGAACTGACTATTTAACTTATAGAGCTCTGTGCAAAATGGAAATGTGGGGTCCATTGTTCAAAATTAAGAATTTCAAGATGGTGAGAGCAGAGCATTAAACCAAGTGCAGCTGTCTTTCTAAGTGGGGGACCCTGTGCAACCACACAGGTCTCACGCCCACGATGCCAGCCCTGGGTGTATTCATGTACATAGATGGAAATGTACATCTGTTTTTATTACTAATTATGAAATATGATATGGAATTTAAAATATATAATATTCCCTACTCTATCCATGAAAAGATTTGAGATCAGAAACACCCCAATAGCAATAGCACATCTAGTGCCTAGATCTTGGCTTCTAGATACAATTCTCTACTAAAAGGAACCAGAACATCTTAGAGAAATGGTCTGAAACAGGTCTGGGGCAGGAAAATAGCTGACTCTAGAGCTATGCCAGAAGGCAATGCTCAGAGAAGGTGGGGCATGTCAAAAGAATGCAAAGGCTAGCTTGAATGGGCTCTCATTTACAAATCTGGAAAATACGAGCATCAAAATAAATAATTAGGAAAAAAGTAAATATAGTCAGGATAATGGAATCCAGTTTTCTCACTATTTGAAAAGGATGTTAGAGATATGGAAAGGGAGAAAACTATTGAATAAAATAGGAAGCCATGAGTCCATACTTATATAAATTAATATATAAATAATTTGAAAGTTTGATAAGTCACGAGTTATGTACATGTTTCAAGAACCTCCCTACAAAATACTTATTAATAAGTAATTATTAATCAAGAGACACTACAATGGAGAAGACTGGCAGATACCATCTTAATTAAGTGATCAAAATAAATAACATCACCATGACTAATCAAAATCATGCTCCCGCTGATAGGTTGCAAGGAGAGAACATGGATATTCCTACCAAAAATGAGTCTGGATCTAATCATCAGGAAATACTGAAACCCCAAAATGAGAGATATTCTACATTCTGTAATCTGCAAAAGTGCATCATGAAAGTCAAGGGAAGACTGGGGAACTATTTCAGAATGAGAGAGACTAAAGAGGCACCACAATCTAAAGACAACATCATCCTGGATTGGTCTGTTTATTCTAAGAAACATTTCGCAAAACTTGAATAGGGTCTGAAGTACAAGGTACCTATGTATGCATGTTAATTTTCTGATTTTGATAGTTGTATTGTGATTATACAAGAGAATGCTTATAGGAAATACACACTAATGTACTAAGGAATAAATGGCACATCGCATCAGCAACGTACTCTCAAATAGTTCTGTAGACAAAGAATGTCACCTGCCTTTTCAGTAAGCAAAGCATACTGTGGCCATAAAGCCATCAGCCACTGCTGCAGCCACCCCCGACGTGCACCCTGAGGGGAATTTGGGATGGAGAAAAACAGGATACTGGCCCTAGATAGTTAAGATGCATATCAAGGGAATACATTTAACAAGCCCAGACTCTTGCATCTTCCCATACATAGAAAAACACTAAAATCATTAACTTGAGACGTTTGTTTTTCGTGTGTGATTAGCAGTAATCTTTTGATGTTCGACTACATTTTTTTCAGCAAAAATTTCTATGTATCCTGGCTCCTCCCTTACCTCTTTGGAACAGTCGTCAGAGCTGTCTGAGAGGCATCTTCCCGGGCTATAGTCCTCGGTAATGTCCTCGAATAAAACATAATTCTCAACTTTTAGGCTGTGCATTTTTTTTCAGTTGACAGTTTAAATGCCTTACCAAAAAAAAAAAAAAAAATCAACATATATGGGTCTATGAATTTACCCTCATTGACTAATCTAATAACCTTATCGAGAAAAGAAACAATGGTACTTTATTTTTTTCGTATTTTAATTTTATTGCATATAGTTGGTTTACAATGTTGTGTTAGTTTCAGGTGTACAGCAAAGTGATTCAGTTATACATACACATATATTCATTCTTTTTTAGATTCTCCTCTCATATAGGTTAGCACAGAATATTGAGTAGAGTTCCCTGTGCTATACAGTAGGTCCTGAAACAAGGGTACTTTAAAATGAACAACGGTACATTAGAATTGTTCTTAATGAACAATGGCTGTCTTCAGTGGTTACTGCTTTTTTTGATATACGCTGACAAGGTATCTATTAATTAGCTTTTGGTTAAGAATTGATTTTACAGTCTCAAAGGAACATATTTCTGAAAATTGATTATTGACGTTCTCTTTGCTTATGTCTTTCTGACATTTTAGGGATTGCTGCCAGTACTAGCATGATCAATGGTCCTAGTTTGCCAGGGTTGTAGCACTGAAAAGTCCCACTTAATGGGAAACCCCTCCACAGGACACAAAGTTTCCACACTGGTGCAACAGCTTGGGGGAAACCTGCAAAAGCCTTGTGGCAGCCCACAAAAATAGAGTCTGAAAGCAACACTGTTTTTAGGGTCAAATGGCTCCAACACAAACTACCCCACCTGTGTAGTCACTGGTTGCTGTTTTTACTCCTGAAGCTGATGTTGGCAACCTTAATTACCAGTTCACAATAATGAATCATCCATTGTTGCCTTGCTAGGAGTGATACAATTTAAGTGGGCAATTTAAATGCCTTGTAACAATCCATTTTTGGCTTTGCCTGTGGATTAACTATCATGCTTTGTATCAAGAAAGTACTAGTTTAACTTTTAACACTGGGAATACTGTGAATTTTCTAAGAATTCAGGTAATGAAAAAGAACAATTACAACACCTACACCCGCATGATCTAAACATGAAAAAGAAAGTTAGACAACTGTGTTATTTTAATGAGAGGTAGATGGAAGGAGCCATACAGCACGATTAAGAAAGTAAATAACCAAAACAGAGCATACTACGCAATTTGCAGAAAAGAATTTGGAATTGAACATTGTGAAGGGGAAGTGAAAGCTCTGACTCTGAGAATCTCACAAATCCAGAGTGAGAAAGGCAAGTACTTCTAAATCAATCAAAAGTTTTCTCCTCTCCCCCAAAGACATCAATACTCAGTCTAAAATAGACTGAACTGAATTAGTTAGGCCATACCAAACAAGTTAACATGGATTAACATGCATTATTGTATCTTTTCCTAAACACTTTGATATAAAATAAACACATTTTAAAATGTTTTATATGAAATTAATAACACATATGTGTATAGTTTACACACACACACATATATTTGGGGAGGGGGGCAGTCTGGTAGGGCAGTATTCCAGTCTGGCTCTCTAAAAAGTTGGCCACTCTTGCATTGGCCATTCAGTCACTAATTATTTATTAAGTTCTTACTATGTGCCAGATACTGTGTCAGGGTCTAAGGTTACAGCTGTAAAAGGCAAAAAAAAAAAAAATCCCTTCTCAAGAAAACTATAGTCTAATGGGGTATTCAGCTGAGATAACAGACACTATAATATATTGAAGTGCTAAGAGAGAGGAAATGACCTAAGAGCACAGAGGCAGGGCAAAGAAGGCTTCCACTAGAGTGGGAATCTGGAAGATGAACATGAGTCAGCCAGGGGAAGCTGGGGGTTGGAGAAAGGGCAGAAAGAAGCATCCTCTGGGCCCTAAATAAGGTCAGTGAGAGCAGGGCACAAGTGGGAGCTATGAAGTTTTCTATCAGGTTTTTTTCAAGCATCAGCAAATATTTGTGAGTGTTTGCTGTGTCTCCTATGAGAGATACAAAGAACAGTGGATAATCATGTGAGTGATTACAATACAGTGGGAATATAAGACTTAAAAAGTTAAATATCGAGAGATTAACCAAGATGGCGGAGTAGAAGGACGTGCTGTCACTACCTCTTGCGAGAGCACCAGAATCACAACTGACTGCTGGACCATCATTGACAGGAAGACCCTGGACTTCACCAAGGAGGATACCCCACGTCCAAGGACAGAGGAGAAGCCACAGTGAGACGGTAGGAGGGGTGCAAGCAGAGTAAAATCAAACCCCGTAACTGCTGGGTGGGTGACTCACAGACTGGCGAACACTTATACCACAGAAGTCCACCCACTGGAGTAAAGGTTCTGAGCCCCACGTCAGGCTTCCCAACCTGGGGGTCAGGCAACGGGAGGAGGAATTCCTAGAGAATCAGACTTTGAAGCCTAGTGGGAATTGGATTGCAGGACTTTGACGGGACTGGGGGAAACAGAGATCCCACTCTTGGAGGGCACACACAAAGTAATGTGTGCATCAGGACCCAGGGGAAGGAGCAGTGAGCCTGGGGGAGACTGAACCAGACCTACCTGCTGGTGTTGGGGGGTCTCCTGCAGAGGCGAGTGGTGGCTCTGTTTCACCGTGGGGACAAGGACACTGGCAGCAGAGGTTCTGGGAAGTTCTCCTTGGCGTGAGCCCTCCCAGAGTCTGCCATTAACCCCACCAAAGAGCACGGGTAGGCTCCAGTGTTGGATTGCCTCAGGCAAAACAGCCAACAGGGAGGGAACCCAGCCCCACCCATCAACAGTCAAGTGGATTAAGGTTTTACTGAGCTCTGACCGCCACAGCAACAGTCAGCTCTACCCACCACCAGAGCCTCCCATCAAGCCTCTTAGATAGCCTCAACCACCAGAGGGCAGACAACAGAAGCAAGAAAAACTATAATCCTGCAGCCTGTGGACCAAAAACCACAGTTACAGAAAGATAGAGAAGATGAAAAGGCAGAGGGCTATGTACCAGATGAAGGAACAAGAAAAAACCCCAGAAAAACAACTAAATGAAGTGGAGATAGGCAACCTTAAAGAAAAAGAATTCAGAATAATGATAGTGAAGATGATCCAGGACCTTGGAATAAGAATGGAGGCAAAGATTGAGAAGATGCAAGAAATGATTAACAAAGACCTAGAAGAATTAAAGAACAAACAAACAGAGATGACCAATACAATAACTGAAATGAAAACTACACTAGAAGGAATCAATAGCAGAATAACTGAGGCAGAAGAACGGATAAGTGACCTGGAAGACAGAATGATGGAATTCACTGCTGCGGAACAGACTAAAGAAAAAAGAATGAAAAGAAATGAAGACAGCCTAAGAGACCTCTGGGACAACATTAAACGCAACAACACTCGCATTATAGGGGTCCCAGAAGGAGAAGAGAGAGAGAAAGGACCAGAGAAAATATTTGAAGAGATTATAGTCGAAAACTTCCCTAACATGGGAAAGGAAATAGCCACCCAAGTCCAGGAAGCGCAGAGAGTCCCATACAGGATAAACCCAAGGAGAAACACGCCGAGACACATAGTAATCAAAGTGGCAAAAATTAAAGACAAAGAAAAATTATTGAAAGCAGCAAGGGAAAAACGACAAATAACATACAAGGGAACTCCCATAAGGTTAACAGCTGATTTCTCAGCAGAAACTCTGCAAGCCAGAAGGGAGTGGCATGATATACTTAAAGTGATGAAAGGGAAGAACCTACAACCAAGATTACTCTACCCGGCAAGGATCTCATTTAGATTTGATGGAGAAATCAAAAGCTTTACAGACAAGCAAAAGCTAAGAGAATTCAGCACCACCAAACCAGCTCTACAACAAATGCTAAAGGAACGTCTCTAAGTGGGAAACACAAGAGAAGAAAAGGACCTACAAAAACAAACCCAAAACAATTAAGAAAATGGTCATAGGAACATACATATCGATAATTACCTTAAACGTGAATGGATTAAATGCCCCAACCAAAAGACATAGACTGGCTGAATGGATACAAAAACAAGACCCATATATATGCTGTCTACAAGAGACCCACTTTAGACCTAGGGACACATACAGACTGAAAGTGAGGGGATGGAAAAAGATATTCCATGCAAATGGAAATCAAAAGAAAGCTGGAGTAGCTATACTCATATCAGATAAAATAGACTTTAAATTAAAGAATGTTACAAGAGACAAGGAAGGACACTACATAATGATCCAGGGATCAATCCAAGAAGAAGATATAACAATTATAAATATATATGCACCCAACATAGGAGCACCTCAATACATAAGGCAACTGCTAACAGCTATAAAAGAGGAAATCGACAGTAACACAATAATAGTGGGGGACTTTAACACCTCACTTACACCAATGGACAGATCATCCAAAATGAAAATAAATAAGGAAACAGAAGCTTTAAATGACACAATAGACCAGATAGATTTAATTGATATATATCGGACATTCCATCCAAAAACAGCAGATTACACGTTCTTCTCAAGTGCGCACGGAACATTCTCCAAGATAGATCACATCTTGGGTCACAAATCAAGCCTCAGTAAATTTAAGAAAATTGAAATCATATCAAGCATCTTTTCTGACCACAACGCTATGAGATTAGAAATGAATTACAGGGAAAAAAACGTAAAAAGGACAAACACATGGAGGCTAAACAATACGTTACTAAATAACCAAGAGATCACTGAAGAAATCAAAGAGGAAATCAAAAAATACCTAGAGACAAATGACAATGAAAACACGACGACCCAAAACCTATGGGATGCAGCAAAAGCAGTTCTAAGAGGGAAGTTTATAGCTATACAAGCCTACCTAAAGAAACAAGAAAAAGCTCAAGTAAACAATCTAACCTTACACTTAAAGAAACTAGAGAAAGAAGAACAAACAAAACCCAAAGTTAGCAGAAGGAAAGAAATCATAAAGATCAGAGCAGAAATAAATGAAATAGAAACAAAGAAAACAATAGCAAAGATCAATAAAACTAAAAGTTGGTTCTTTGAGAAGATAAACAAAATTGATAAGCCATTAGCCAGACTCATCAAGAAAAAGAGGGAGAGGACTCAAATCAATAAAATCAGAAATGAAAAAGGAGAAGTTACAACAGACACTGCAGAAATACAAAGCATCCTAAGAGACTACTACAAGCAACTCTATGCCAATAAAATGGACAACCTGGAAGAAATGGACAAATTCTTAGAAAGGTATAACCTTCCAAGACTGAACCAGGAAGAAATAGAAAATATGAACAGACCAATCACAAGTAATGAAATTGAAACTGTGATTAAAAATCTTCCAACAAACAAAAGTCCAGGACCAGATGGCTTCACAGGTGAATTCTATCAAACATTTAGAGAAGAGCTAACACCCATCCTTCTCAAACTCTTCCAAAAAATTGCAGAGGAAGGAACACTCCCAAACTCATTCTATGAGGCCACCATCACCCTGATACCAAAACCAGACAAAGACACTACAAAAAAAGAAAATTACAGACCAATATCACTGATGAATATAGATGCAAAAATCCTCAACAAAATACTAGCAAACAGAATCCAACAACACATTAAAAGGATCATACACCACGATCAAGTGGGATTTATCCCAGGGATGCAAGGATTCTTCAATATACGCAAATCAATCAATGTGATACACCATATTAACAAATTGAAGAATAAAAACCATATGATCATCTCAATAGATGCAGAAAAAGCTTTTGACAAAATTCAACACCCATTTCTGATAAAAACTCTCCAGAAAGTGGGCATAGAGGGAACCTACCTCAACATAATAAAGGCCATATATGACAAACCCACAGCAAACATCATTCTCAATGGTGAAAAACTGAAAGCATTTCCTCTAAGATCAGGAACGAGACAAGGATGTCCACTCTCACCACTATTATTCAACATAGTTTTGGAAGTCCTAGCCACGGCAATCAGAGAAGAAAAAGAAATAAAAGGAATACAAATTGGAAAAGAAGAAGTAAAACTGTCACTGTTTGCAGATGACATGATACTATACATAGAGAATCCTAAAACTGCCACCAGAAAACTGCTAGAGCTAATTAATGAATATGGTAACGTTGCAGGATACAAAATTAATGCACAGAAATCTCTTGCATTCCTATACACTAATGATGAAAAATCTGAAAGAGAAATTATGGAAACACTCCCATTTACCATTGCAACAAAAAGAATAAAATACCTAGGAATAAACCTACCTAGGGAGACAAAAGACCTGTATGCAGAAAACTATAAGACACTGATGAAAGAAATTAAAGATGATACCAACAGATGGAGAGATATACCATGTTCTTGGATTGGAAGAATCAACATTGTGAAAATGAGTATACTACCCAAAGCAATCTACAGATTCAATGCAATCCCTATCAAATTACCAATGGCATTTTTTACGGAGCTAGAACAAATCATCTTAAAATTTGTATGGAGACACAAAAGACCCCGAATAGGCAAAGCAGTCTTGAGGCAAAAAAATGGAGCTGGAGGAATCA
The DNA here is from genome assembly GCF_028023285.1 of Balaenoptera ricei. Classification (NCBI taxonomy): domain Eukaryota; kingdom Metazoa; phylum Chordata; class Mammalia; order Artiodactyla; family Balaenopteridae; genus Balaenoptera; species Balaenoptera ricei. Next base: position 141,992,216 of record NC_082639.1, read on the forward strand.
GACTCCCTGACTTCAGACTATACTACAAAGCTACAGTAATCAAGACAATATGGTACTGGCACAAAAACAGAAACATAGATCAATGGAACAAGATAGAAAGCCCAGAGATTAACCCACGCACCTATGGTCAACTAATCTATGACAAAGGAGGCAAAGATATACAATGGAGAAAAGACAGTCTCTTCAATAAGTGGTGCTGGGAAAACTGGACAGCTACATGTAAAAGAATGAAATTAGAATACTCCCTAACACCATACACAAAAATAAACTCAAAATGGATTAGAGACCTAAATATAAGACTGGACACTATAAAACTCTTAGAGGAAAACATAGGAAGAACACTCTTTGACATAAATCACAGCAAGATCTTTTTTGATCCACCTCCTAGAGTAATGGAAATAAAAACAAAAATAAACAAATGGGACCTAATGAAACTTCAAAGCTTTTGCACAGCAAAGGAAACCATAAACAAGACGAAAAGACAACCCTCAGAATGGGAGAAAATATTTGCAAATGAATCAACGGACAAAGGATTAATCTCCAAAATATATAAACAGCTCATTCAGCTCAATATCAAAGAAACAAACACCCCAATCCAAAAATGGGCAGAAGACCTAAATAGACATTTCTCCAAAGAAGACATACAGATGGCCACGAAGCACATGAAAAGATGCTCAACATCACTAATTATTAGAGAAATGCAAATCAAAACTACAATGAGGTATCACCTCACTCCTGTTAGAATGGGCATCATCAGAAAATCTACAAACAACAAATGCTGGAGAGGGTGTGGTGAAAAGGGAACCCTCTTGCACTGTTGGTGGGAATGTAAATTGATACAGCCACTATGGAGAACAATATGGAGGTTCCTTAAAAAACTAAAAATAGAATTACCATATGACCCAGCAATCCCACTACTGGGCATATACCCAGAGAAAACCGTAATTCAAAAAGACACATGCACCCGAATGTTCATTGCAGCACTATTTACAATAGCCAGGTCATGGAAGCAACCTAAATGCCCATCAACAGACGAATGGATAAAGAAGATGTGGTACATATATACAATGGAATATTACTCAGCCATAAAAAGGAACGAAATTCAGTCATTTGTTGAGACGTGGATGGATCTAGAGACTGTCATACAGAGTGAAGTAAGTCAGAAAGAGAAAAACAAATATCGTATATTAATGCATGTATGCGGAACCTAGAAAAATGGTACAGATGAGCCAGTTTGCAGGGCAGAAGTTGAGACACAGATGTAGAGAATGGACATATGGACACCAAGGGGGGAAAACTGCGGTGGGGTGGGGATGGTGGTGTGCTGAATTGGGCGATTGGGATTGACATGTATACACTGATGTGTATAAAACTGATGCCTAATAAGAACCTGCAGTATAAAAAAACAAACAAGACAACTAATACTAAACTTTCATTGGGTTATTTGTATGGAAACATGTTAATATAAATGTTTCAGACATTACATGAAATTTCTAAAAATCTTATATTTGTATTTGTATGGAAATATGTATGGAAATATGTTAATATAAATGTTTCAGACATTACATGAAATTTCTAAAAATCATATTTGTATTTGTATGGAAATATGTATGGAAATATGTTAATATAAATGTTTCAGACATTACATGAAATTTCTAAAAATCTTAAAAAAAAAAAAAAAAAAAAAGTTAAATATCAACACAGGAACAAAACAGCACAAGAGATGTCACAAGTTAAGATACAAACTCAGTTAACATTTTAAGTGATTTAGCTCAATGCTTTTACATTATAATTTGAAACTTTTGAAAAAAAATTGAATGTGCAGAAAAGCTGGAAGAACAGTATAATGAAGCTTCATATTCCTCCCCACCTAGATTCACCAACTGTTGACATCTTGTTACACCTGCTTCATCTCTCTCCATATGAGGACACTTCCCTTTTGCCAAAACATCTGAAACTAGGTTTCAGACATCTGTACATTACCCTTGAATATGTCAGCCTGCATCTCCTAGAACAGAAACATTCTCCTACAAGAGCACAATGCCCTAACTACACCTAAGAATATCATCATGAACTCAATAACGTCACCCAACATTCAGTCAATACTCAAATTTCCCCAAATGTCCCCCAAACATTCCTTCATAACTGTTCCCCCCACCTATCACATTTGAAAGTTCTTCTGTACCTTGTAATGTACTTCTACTGTGCCTGGAAAACAAATGTAACCTCTTTTGGTCTATTTCCTCTCCTTAAAGATTAGCTACACATTAACATTTATTCTACTTGGACTTATTGGATCTGTGATGAATGATTTATGATTGGATCTGTGAAGAACACAATTTGGAAAGCATTTCAGGATAGGCAGCCACATTACAAAAGTAACCTCTAGGTGTCCTCCTTGGATAGAAGAAATCTGTAGCTATTTGCTACCGAGGACTTTTCCAGAGCAGTCATTATTTGAAGACATACATTTTTCTTTGGTCAGCATAGATCAAAGAGTCTAATAATGCCTCAGAATTCTAAACAGAACATAAATAAGCTCAGTTTATATGATTCTACAAACATTTGGCACACATGAACTAGGTTGCAAACTGGGAGATGTGAGGATAATAAAGTCACAGGACAAAAATAAACCAGCGTTAAGTATTCAGACTTGTTTCCCCACTTCCATCCCTTTCTAAAAGGATTTTTTTATTGCTCAATATTGTGCCTTTGTTATAACTGCTCAGTTAAATGGGCAGATGAGGACATTGAGACACAGAGATGAAATTACTTGCCCAAAGGTCACATACCTAATAAGTAGCAGAGCTATGATTCAAACTTAGGTAGTTTGGCTCCAAAGTCCATGGACTTCGTCCTGTAATGATGCTATCAAGCCATTACAAAATAATGAGTTCGTCTTCATGTGTCATCATTCTTTTTCTTCATAGATAGTTACTGCCACAAGGTCATAATGTAGGATTAAAACAGTGTGAGAGGTCACTTAATCTTCATGTGCTGGATCAATCCAAACCATTTGAATGCATTTTAGAATTTACCTTCCTAAGTTGCTAAAACTTCATGTAATTGTACATAAGCCTGAACATTAAGGTTCTTATTTAAAATGGAATTGGACCCCAAATCCGAAGATGGTCCTGGAACCAACCCCAGGTTTTTAATGAGTTTGAAGCAGGCAGGATTTAAGGGCCAGTCAGCACTCCATATCAGTGGAGGATTTGTACTTCAAAAAATATCTCCCCCACTTAATTTAGATATGTACCCCACACCCACCATTGAAAACCAGTGCTCTGAATGAGTCCTAAAGAAATTAAGGAAAGAAGAAATCCTTATCTTTTTTTTTTTAATAGAGGATGTGCATTTCTTTATTTCTTTATTTTTATTTTTGGCTGGGTTGGGTCTTCATTGCTGCGCGCAGGCTTTCTCTAGTTGCGGCGAGTGGAGGCTACTCTTCAATGCAGTGCATGGTCTTCTCACTGCAGAGGCTTCTCTTGTTGTGGAGCACGAGCTCTAGGTGTGCAGGCTTAAGTAGTTGTGGCACGTGGGCTCAGTAGTTGTGGCTCATGGGCTCTAGAGTGCAGGCTCAATAGTTGTGGCGCACGGGCTTAGTTATTCCGCAGCATGTGGGGTACTCCCGGGCCAGGGATTGAACCCGTTGTCCCCTGTATTGGCAGGCAGATTCTTAACCACTGTGCCACCAGGGAAATCCCAAGAAATCCTTATCTTGTGTATTATTCACAGCAAAGTTAACATCCTACCTTGCATTATAAAGTTGGGATACAGTATAAAATAAATAAGCTACAGGATGTATTGTACAGCAAAGGAAATACAGCCAATATTTTTTAATAACTATAAATGGAGTGTAATCTTTAAAAATTGTAACTCACTATGTTGTACACCTGAAACTTACATAATATTGTAAATCAACTATACCTCAAAAAAATAAAATAAAATAAAATGCAAAAAAAATTTTTTTAATAAAAAATAAAGTTGGGGTACACATCAATGTACCTACCCCTCCTCCCTCCCTTTAGTGAGGTAAGCACTCGGAAGTTACCTTGGTCACTTTTATCCACTGACCATGAAAGAGACCCCCCACCCCCACCCCGGCAATCACACATCCACAAAAGCAGGTGTGCAGAGAACTATAAGACAGTCAGCATATCTGGCTTCAAAGATGAGTAGGTCAATTATCTGGGAAAGATAGTGTAATTAGGACTTTTGTGTTTGGGAGTTGAAAATAAAAAGTTTCCTGACTCGTTGAGTTATGGATCACCCTTGTGAGAGAAAAGGCTCTGGGTCACAAATGGTGAACATTTCAACCCACATTGACTAAGGTGACCAAACATGCTGTTACCAAGTCCAAGCTCACACTGCTTGCTGCGTGACAGGCCCACAGATCAAGAGACAGTCGTTGGAGCAAGGATTAGAGACTTTATTTGGAAAGCTGGCAGACCGAGAAGATGGTGGACCCATGTTCCAAAGAACCATCTTGCCTGAATCAGAATTCAGGGTTCTTTTATACTAAAAGGGAAGGGAGTAAAGTCAAACATTTTCTGGTTCTGGTCAGCCTCCAGAGGGGATGTGTTCATTTCTTCCTGCTTGCAGTCATTCACAGGTGGGCCTGGTCAGGATGATTCCTGTGAGCTAAACAAAGGTATTTTAGCTTAATGCTTATTACCTGGAAGGCAGGGTTCCCAGAGATGGGCCATTTTGTATAATTTAAGCTTATAGGCAGCATGCCTTTAGTGATTAACTTGTAATAGAATACAAAGGTTCTTCCCTATTACAGTCCCAGATGGTCTGAGACAGGGGATCGTTTCCTAGGACAAGAAACTTTCATTGTTAAAACCAGGAAAGTCCCAGGCAAACCAGGACAAGTCAATCATCCTAACTGACACAGTGCTCTTGTGGTGCCTGGTCTATGAGGTGATGGGTCTGAGAAAAACGAGCACCAATGAAACCCCTTTGAAAATCAACCTTAGATGAGCTTATCACTGAATGAAAAGGACCATCCTCCCTCAAGGTTCTATCATGGCCTTTGCTGAGATCAGGGTCAGAAGGGTACCAGTATCTTCTGTCAGTAGAGTTAGACCAGTGGTCAGTAGCATCACTGTGAAACAATAGGAACAATAGACTGGTCCACTTTAGGGACTGCCCACTTGGATACTGTATTAGTTAACACCAGTTGTTTCCTTAGTCAGTCGTTCTCAAACTTCAGTGTGCATCAGGATCAACAGGAGACTTGCTGGGCCCCATCTCCGGAGTTCTGATCTGGGTAAGAGACTGAAAACTTGGATTTCTAACAAATTGCCAGGTGATACTGACGCTGCTGGTCTGGGGCCATATTTTGAGAGCCGCTTAATCTTAATATTAGATGAGTTGGCAAAAATCTCAGTAGTTTAGCATAATCTTCATTCACCCAACAGTCCAAAGTGTGTGTTTCTGTTTAGGTGGTTCTCTTAGGCAGCTCTCCTCTGAATGGTAACTCAAGCACCCAAGTTCCTCCGTGTGGTTCTGCCAACTTCAATATTGTGTTCCCAAGGTTGCTCTGGGGATCATTACCTTCCAGCGATCAAACGTGGGGATAGGGGACAAGCATGAAGGATCACTCCTGGGAAGCTTTTTGTTTGTTTGTTTTTTGTTTGTTTTTGGCCGTGCTGCACGGCTGGCGGGATCTTAGTTCCCCGACCAGGGATTGAACCTGGGCCCTGGCAGTGAAAGCACCCAGCCCTAGCCACTGGACCGCCAGGGAATTCCCCAATCCTGGGAAGTTTTTATGGATCCGGCCTAGAAGTTACTATATTTTTCAGACAAATGGCCAACACCTAACTGCAAGAAAGACTAGGAACTGTTGTCAAACTATGTGCCCAGGAAGAAGAGAACATGGGTTTGGTCTCTGCCACAGTCTTCTCTCCTGGCCATCAAATATCCATTTCATCCCTTTTTACCATATACAGAACACAATCCTCTTTCTCCACCAAGGGAAACAACTCAAAATCTCTTCCAGTCATTACATCAAGCTCAAAATCCAGGATCTCTGGGTGACACAGTATTTTCTGTGTCAGTATTTTCTAGGTCTGGAAATAGCTCCTCATGGTCTGATGACTTTAGAATTAGGGAAACAAGTTTTCTGTAAATTGTCCTCTCCCTTCCCCTACATTCAATGGCAGAGCTAGGACATACTATCCACAGTAAAACAAACAAACAAACAAACAAACAAACCCCCATTCAGGAAAAAGAAGAAGAGGAGGTAACACACAGTTGCCAGTCCTTTGCAATTGTGAAAACCAGCTGCGCAGGCACTGTGAAGACCTCTGTCTTGGTGTGGAAGAATTTCCTTGATTAGACCATGGTCCTGCTCTTTGGGAAGAATTCCTCTTCCCAATTTTCTCTGCAGTCTTCTAAGAGGCTCTTCCTTTTCCGTTATCCTTCATGGCCACATCTGAAGCCAATGTCAGAGAGTGCGTCATCTTTGGGGACTTTCACAGCGTGTTCCCTGCCCACGCAAATGTGGAGGCTTGAGAGCTGTTTTAAAATTTCCTGGATAGGCAAAAGCTTTATAGACTAGGCTTGTGGGTTCTTTATCAATACAATTCCAAGTTCCAGAACTTGGCTATTCTGATCTATTTGCTTTGAGACTCAGGTGCCAGTAACTACTCCCGAAGTTATTTACTAGACCTAGGGTTGCCAGATAAAATATTGGGTATCCTGTATTTTTATTTGCTAAATTTGGCAACCATATCTAGATCCATTTCTCAGGGTCATCTTAATTCTTTGCTTCTTTACCTCATGATTTGCTCTTTCACCTAAAAAGTGGTTACCTTAAGGGTTGGCAGAGAAGAGAACATCCTTAATTGCCTAATTGCCACACAGCTGTCATTTTGTTTACTCAGTAGTCTTGCTGAGCCTTTTTCTCTCAAGGCTTTTTTTATCTTATCCTTTAATATTTGGAATCTAGAAGCCATAGGATTTCCCAGCCCTATAAAGCTCATGATCTCTGGATTTTCCTCATCCTCTTTGATCTCTGCCTGAATTGAGTCCAGCTCAATTCTAGCCTACACTCATTTCTTTCAAGAATAACTTGCTGAGAGCAGAAAGTTAAAATTCAAATACAGTAGCATTCAAACTCTTTCCAACCACTTCCCTATAGCAGGGATTCTAGACCTAAAGATTTGTAACTTGGATGGTACATTAAGTCAAGTTCTCTGGAAGCAGACACTGAAATGAGGATTCATGTGCAAGTGATTTATTAAGGATTAACCAGGAATGAGGGAAAAACAGAATAACGATAGGATGCAATTTTAGGCAAAGTTCCAACCTCAGCTTGATCCAACAGGGGAACTCTGGAGCATATGTTATACCTCAGAGCAAAGAAGCTGGGTTGTCATACATCCTCACCAGTCACTTACTGGCCATGGCTGCCCTCTGGACTTAAACACCCATGCATTTCCAAATTTCTACATCTGTAGACAAAGGGCTCCCATAGCCCAAGGACAGTGCTCTGAAATGTCTCAGGTGAAAGCTGGTAAAGCAAATGTAATAGAAACTGTGGGATTAGCAGATGGAACCCCTACAAAGGATCTGAGGAGATCAGGCAGAGAACCAACAGTGTCCACCAACATGGGAAACAAATTACATCTTTATTTTCACTAACCCCAACTGAAAGTTAACATTTCCTTTATTCAGTTATGAATGTAGGCAACAAATCACAGTAGTATTAGCAGCTCCTGTGAATTATGTCCCAGGTATATTCATATAATATTATAGTTGTTGCATACATGTTGTAACATACCTCAAGATATTGTTTACACTCATATACTCATTGCTACTTTGAAATTATGATAGTCCCAAGATTTGCAGTTGGCAGGCTGGAGACCCAGGAGAGCTGACGGTATAGTTCTAGTCTGAGTCTGGAGGCCTGAGACCCAGAAGAGCCAATGATGTAAGTTCTAGTCCAAGTCTGAGTCTCAAGACAGAATACCAGTGTCCCAGCTTGAAGACAGTCAGGCAAAGAGTGAATGAATTCTCCCTTACTCAGCATTTTTATTCTATTCAGGCCTGCAATGGATTGGATGAGGCCCACCTACATTGGGGTGGGCAATCTGCTTTGCTTGTCTACTAATTCAAATACTAATCTCATCCAGAAACACACTCACAGACACACCAGGAACGTTTGACCAAATACTTGGGCACCCAGTGCCCAGTCAAGTTAACACATAAAATTAACCATCACACATTCCTAGATCTTGTTATTTAATGGATTAATAAAGATGCAGATATGTTACTGTATCACATCTTTGCTTTTTAAAAGTATTTTCCTAAGCATTTGTCAATACAGTTGGTTTTCTGGTACACATTTTATTTCATACATTTAAAAATATTACTTTGAAATGGGGTCTGTCAGCTTCACCAAACTGCCATAGGGGTACGTGGCACCAAAACGAAAAAAGGAAAGGAAGGAAGGAAGGGAAAAAAGAAAGAGAAGAGATGAAAAGATTAACCTCTCTGCCCTAGAATTACAAATGCATTTAGGCACACAGTCATCCTTCTAAGTTATTTCAAGTGACGTCTTATCAAATCTTTTTTTTAGCGCATAATATGCGTCTCCATTTTTCTAAGTTTGGATATCTGTTTCCTTACTTCCCACTGCTGATCCACTAAGCTGATGTCACAGATTTTAGGGTTTTGTATATGTTAGCTGCAGAGCTCTATGAATGAGATTTTGCCCTTTTAAAAGAGACCACAGAGAAATCCATTCTCCTTCCTGCTATGTGAAGACACAGCAAAAAGATGGCCATCTATGAACAAGGAAGCAGGGCCTCACCAGGCACAGAATCTGGCAGCACCTTGATCTTGGACTTCCCAGCCTCCAGAGCTGTGAGAAATAAATTTCTGTTGTTTATAAGCCACTCAGTGTATGGTATTCTGTTACAGCAGCTGAACAGACTAAGATAACAGCACTCCATCCACTTCAAGATACTAATGTCCTGTATTGGTTAAGGTAAAACTATCTGCTATAATAAATAAATGCTCAATCTCAGTGGCTTAACAATAAAAATAACATTTAATGCAGTGTTCATGGGTCACAGCACATGACTGTCCTGGGTGATTCTCCTGGGCAGCTCCCACTCAAGAGATGATGTAGGTACCCAGAATCCCTCCATCTTGTGGCCCCATCATCTTTACCAGATGGATTCCCCATCCAGCTAGAAAGAAAGAGAGAAAGGAGGATTGTGCTTGAGAGGTTAATGGCTAGAACTCAGTGACATGACCCCACCTAACTGCAAGAGAAGCTGGGAAATATAGTAGAGCTGTATGTCCAGAGAGACGAAATGGTTGGTGTAGGATTGCCAGATAAAATATAGGACACCTAGTTAAATTTAAATTTCAGATAAATAACAAATAATTTTTTTAGTATAAGTTATATTCCATATAATATTTGGGCATCTTGTATGTTTACATGCTAAATCTAACAATCCTAGCTTTGGTGATCAGCTGACAGTCTTCGTCACGGGCAGGATGTCAGACTGACCTTTTGAACTGCTTAAGGCCTTGAGTTAATTGAAAAATTCAGCGGGAGGAAGGAGCCTGAAGAGACAGCAATTCTAGACTTCCTGATAAGTGGATTTGGGACTAGTGCAATTTATTTGGGAAGATGAAAAGGTGGGACAATATTTGTATCATGTGTTCATGGAGACAATAAGTTACATTACCAGGGGCCTTATCCAGGATATTTATGAATTCCCATCTAGCACATACTTATAGTATGGACTAATTGAAACTCCCAAAGTGGGAAGTATTGAATATTTTTTAGACAATGGCTATGATGCTACAGACAGGCTAGGGTACATGGATGGATGAGATACTTAAAGTCCCTGCTAATGTGGTAGACAGAGACTAGAGTCTGGGGTGAGTCTGAGCTTGAAAGGATTCTAAACTATGCTTCAAAACCAGGCAGATATAGAATGGTTGGCAGAATATGCAGGAGAGAGGACATGATGATATTAATTTCTTCTTTGTGATCCCCATCCCTGGAGAGTTTTGTGTAATGTAGACATATAGAAGGTAGTTTCTAAAGCTTCTAACTCAGACTCCAAAAATTTCTAAAAAATAACAGCACTCTTCTTGAAGCAAGGACTGTGGCAAGTCTTGGTGTTCAAGAAAACGCAAATTACCCCAAGCCTAGATAAGCCATCAGAGACATGCCCAACGCGTTATGTTGCAATAGTCTGTGGGAAAGGGCATTCAGCCTGTGATAGAAGTAATGATTTCCAGAATCTGAGGGTATTATCTGGAATGACCTTTCCACCCCTGGGAAAGAAAGAAATAAAATTTTATGACAAATTGCTGAAGTCCTACAAAAGAAGCAGATATTAGAAGGGGACTAGATATCAATATAGTGTTCCAATGATGGTGCCCTAAAAGTTATTGATGACCCCGTGTAGAAAATATCTTTATAAATGTGGTGAAGTGGTTGTAGGTTCTTTTTTTTTTTAATTTAATTTTATTTTATACAGCAGGTTCTTATTAGTTATCTATTTTATACATATTAGTGTATACATGTCAATCCCAATCTCCCAAGTCATCCCACCACCATCACCCACCCCACCCCCAAGTGTTTGTAGGTTCTTAAAAGTATCTGGGTGAAACAGTTTTTTCCATTTTTAAAAATTATGATTATATATGGTAAAACTCACTCTTTACTAACACTGTACCCTAGTACATTTCTGTGAGTTTTGAGTCATTTAACTACCACCAAAATCAAGATATGGAACAGTTCTTCTGTCTTCTAAAAAACTGCCCTCTTTGTAATCAACCCCTCCCCCAAACCCTGCCAGTCCCTGGCATCCACTGATGTGTTTTCTGTCCCTATGACCTCTGCTTTTTCTAGAATATCATATAAATGGAATCATATAGTATGTAACTTTGTGAGTCTGTCTTGTTTCACTTAGGATAATGCTTTTGAGATCCATCCATGTTGTTGCATGTATTAGGATTTAGGACCTTAAGACTTAAACAAGGGCTTCCCTGGTGGCGCAGTGGTTGAGAATCTGCCTGCTAATGCAGGGGACACGGGTTCGAGCCCTGGTCTGGGAAGATCCCACATGCCGCGGAGCAACTAGGCCCGTGAGCCACAATTACTGAGCCTGCGCGTCTGGAGCCTGTGCTCCGCAACAAGAGAGGCCGCGATAGTGAGAGGCCCGCGCACCGCGATGAAGAGTGGTCCCCACTTGCCGCAACTAGAGAAAGCCCTCGCACAGAAACAAAGACCCAACACAGCCATAAATAAATAAATAAATTAATTAATTAAAAAAAAAAAAAGACTTAAACAAAAATTTTTTTTGAGAATATAGAGAATCGTTGGATCTCTCTGGTCAGAAGTTTTAAGACTAGACTCAGAGAAAGGGGAAGCTCCAAATTCAAAACTATTAAGACATCATACACATTTAGGGGCTTTGCTCCAAAAACTTATCTCCAATGGATGCCATAGAGAAATCAAGTTATCAGAGACACTGCTTTTAATGAAGGGCAGAGACGTAGGCTAAAGCTGTGAAACTGCCTCCAAGATTTCTAGAATTAAGGAGGTTAATTCTGAAAGAGGAAAAGAAGACGTAATCCTTTTGAAAGAGCCATCAAAACCCACTCTAAGGTCCCTACAGTCAATTGGGAATGTTAGCAGCTCTGAGCTTTGTTTGGGAGTAATCATCAAAGACTCTTAAGGCCAGAAGGAACTGCCCAGCTATGTCCTTGCTTTTATTTGCTCTGGAAAAGATGGGTATGTATAGAAGGCTGCACAAAGGAGAACCATAAAAGCTAAGGCATGTTTTGGAGTTTTCAAGAAACAAAGGTGAACCCAGAGAAAAGAGGATCCCAAGGCTGATAGAAGCTCTTTCTCCTTTCATAGGTAGCAAAGGATCCAAGATGGAGAGAAGAGGCTGGAATGCTCACAAAACAACAGAAAATAGGCAGTATGGGGGCTGGCCGCATCCAAGCAAGACCACCTCCTACTTGGCTGCCTAAAAGGTAGTTACTGTCCATTCTTTGAATCCCATGGCAGGAACCAAGGAACGTACAGGAAGGAGGGCCCATAAGTGCAAATAAAGAGCTATTTCTTCTCTTTTGTGGGGCCCAGGGACTTAGAAGATGGTCATAACTCTGAGGATGAAGGCTTGGCTGGAACTTCAGGCTAGAAAAACAATGTATCTTTCTGTTTGGAGCTAAATTTAGCAGTAATTTGCTAGGCTTCCAAAGAGGAAAAGAGAAAAATTAGCCAGAACCTTGGGTCCATAAAGTAGCAAATACTTGAGTACATCCTGATTCTGGGTCCAGGACCAGATTATGGCCCATAAGGCAGCAGTGCATGTGGATAGAGGATATTGTTATGAACAAGTATCCTGCCAGTGCCTTGGCAGAAGCCAGAACAGAGGACCAGCCAGCACTCTGTAGAGGCCAGCTGCCATTTGCTATCAGCATTCCATTTCATGATAGCAGCAAGAAATTCTGTGCACTGGTTACCCTGGATTCTCCAAGCATCCTAGACTACAAGGATCCAGTATTCACACTCTGAGGAAAAACTAGGGCATGAGTAAACCCCAAGCCTGGGGACTAGGGAAGTGGAGTCTCTGATTACATATATTTTTATAAAACCATGTCATATAGAGCTTTGTACCCTTCACAATGCTTTTTAAAATTCCCCATTTAATTAAATCTTTATTGAGTACCCATTACGTACAAAGCACTGTTGAGGAAGGTCAAGTTCACATATTACTCCCCTTTACCTAGTAACTTGAAACACCATTTATATCAGTAATACACTTATGAAGAACTAATCACAATGATCTGTCCAACAAACCATCCTACAATTTCTTTAAGAATTATTCCAGGGAATTCCCTGGCTGTCCAGTGGTTAGGACTTGGCTCTTTCACTGCTATGGTCTGGGTTCGATCCCTGGTCAGGGAACTAAGATCCAGCAAGCCACAGGACTAGCCCCCCCCCCAAAAAAGAATTATTCAAAAAAGATTTAATGAGATCCTATGTACTAAGTGGCAGGCATTGGACTAGGCTCAGGCTCAGAGGTAGAAAAGTGAACAGGTAGTCTTTTACCTCAAGGAATATGGTCTAATGGGTATATAAATCATACAACCATTTTATTTATATTTACATATGTGAAATTTAGAGCCTTGATTGTAAGCATTGTAAACACTGGATTGGCTTTATAAAAGGGAGGAATGGGTATAGTAAGAATAATGAAATATGCACGTTTAAAACCACACAGCATAGTGTCTGACACATAGTAGGTGCTCAGTAAATATTTATTCATTTGCCATATGATTGTATTTGAAGGTATTCTGGTAAAAAAGGTATTAGAGGGATGTGTGCTAGTTATTTATTTACTTTTTTTAAAAAAGGAAAGCACAGATTTCTACATGCTATGTTCTGTCTCTCATACTGAAGGGATTTACTTTATACTATCTCATCCTTGACCTGTAAAAAGGTTTTACACATCAGAAAGGGGAATTCTCATTTAGCTCTGTAATTATAGGGAAAATTTTTATACGGGCAGTCCAGTCATACTGGTATAAAGGATTGGGCTGCTAGTTAAGGGTCTATGTGGTGAGATTGTTTTGAGAACTGTCTGTTCCAAAGTACTCTGACCACAGATTTGCAAGCATCCTTGGAATCATTCCAGAAGAATCTCAACTTTGGGTAAGATTCTATTTCAAAAAGTTCCCAGAGTGTAATTCTATTAGAGAACACATTGATAAGTCCATACCTGTTAAAACATTAGCAGTGATTAGTTCATCAGATCGATTTACAGGACAATTAAATATCTCTGACAGGTGAGTTTTGCTGTATATAAGTTAAATCTCATTAAAACAGACAAAATTTCAACATAGAGAAATGACATCTGGACTTTTAGAGACATTCAGAAAATTATTAAGTACATTTTCTTGAGCTAGGAAAAGAAAGAGCAATCTTAAGACAATAACAACATTACTCTGGGTTTATCTAATGCCTTTCCTCTGAGAAATGAATGTACATATTTCTTATTTTTATTATTCTGATTCATCAGCCTCTAAAGTAATCTATTTAAAAACATGTTGTTTAAACATAAATCCTGAAGACATTATAAATTAACATCCAGAAGTATTCCAAATAAAATTCCACTGAATGGGGCACTAAAAAGAAAGTCCTGCTGGCATAACATAAATTCAGTTCTCTTGTATTTGAAGAACTCCTCTAAAAAGGTGTGTTTTTGTTTTCAGAGACATTGAATCCAAAATTTTGCATTCACCTTTTAGGCTAACTATAGTGAACTCTGTGCTTTATAACCTAATGAATTAACCTGCAGGCACCAGAACAATAAAGCCAGAATAGTCTGTTCTCTACCGAGTGAGATTTCAGGGGTTCTGAAAACCTTCTCCACTAAAACAATGCTTTCTTGTCCTCTACCAATGACAGTAACAGATAAGATTGGAGACCTCACATTTTTGTCACTCTTACTCAGAGTAGCACAGAGGTATAAGATCCAAATTGTTTTATAAAATGCAATAAGTTGAGTTAAAACTCACATTAGAGTATGAAAGTCTGATATCATAATACATTTTTGATAAGGGGGAAGGTGGAGCCTGGGAAAGTAACATATTAGTCTGTGACCTTCCTGGTGAGAAATTTCACTGCTTTACAATCTCCATTGTGAAGTAGTACATACTAACCTTTATTTGTTTAATATTTACCTTCCAACTGCTTCAAGGTGTGTCCTGACCAAGTAGGCTAAGCTGACAGGTGGGGTAACATCAGAGGTCAGGACTACATATATATCTCATTTGACTCTAACTTCTACTTTGCATCTGCCTTTAGCTATCCAAATTCAGACATGGAAATATGTGTATAGTAGGTGGAGGAATTTCAGAAGAAAACCAGACTTACTTTCAGGATAAGAGAGTAGATTTTACTGTTTTATCAAAAGGAGGGCTCTTGACACGGGGAGCGGGAAGGGTAAGCTGGGACGAAGTGAGAGAGTAGCATTGACATATATACACTACCAAATGTAAAATAGATAGTTAGTGGGAAGCAGCTGCATAGCACAGGGAGATCAGCTCGGTGCTTTGTGACCACCTAGAGGGGTGGGATAGGGAGGGTGGGAGGGAGGTGCAAGAGGGAAGGGATATGGGGATATATGTATACATACAGCTGATTCACTTTGTTATAAAGCAGAAACTAACACAACATTGTAAAGCAATTATACTCCAATAAAGATGTTAAAAAAAAAAAAGGAGGGTTCTTGGTGACACCTGGAATATGTTCAGAAAATAAATGGGTTTATCTTCGTGTTGATCTCATTTATAATAAATTGCATAGGTCTCCTAGAAATTTTTTAAAAATGGAGCTCGTGACACAAGGATTTATAAGAAAGAAAGAATGAAAGAAAGAAAGAAAAGAAAAGTTTCAAAAAATTGGAAATTTGTCAAAAGTAATTGAACCATTAAGTACAAGATCATTAAGCACAAAAATGCTTCTATATAGGACCTCCCTGGTGGTCTAGTGGTTAAGACTCTGTGCTCCCAATGCTGGGGGCATGGGTTCGATCCCTGCTTGGGGAACTAAGATTACCACATGCTTTGTGACCAAAAAAAAAAAAAAAACTTCTATACATTACAAAAAAACAAAAAAAAAAACCTTACTGACATTAAAATGTGAAACCTTTTGGGAAATGTTAACCTGGGGTTTTTTTTGTTTTTTGTTTTTCTTTTTAAACATCTTTATTGGAGTATAATTGCTTTACAATGGTGTGTTAGTTTCTGCTTTATAACAAAGTGAATCAGTTATACATATACATATGTTCCCATATCTCTTCCCTCTTGCATCTCCCTCCCTCCCACCCTCCCTATCCCACCCCTCTAGGTGGTCACAAAGCACAGAGCTGATCTCCCTGAGCTATGCGGCTGCTTCCCACTAGTTATCTATTTTACATTTGGTAGTGTATATATGTCCATGACAATCTCTCACCCTGTCACATCTCACCCCTCCCCCTCCCCATATCCTCAAGTCCATTCTTTAGTAGGTCTGTGTCTTTATTCCCGTCTTGCCACTAGGTCACTAGGTTCTTCATGACCTTTTTTTTTTTTTTTCCTTAGATTCCATATATATGTGTTAGCATACCGTATTTGTTTTTCTCTTTCTGACTTACTTCACTCTGTATGACAGACTCTAACTCCATCCACCTCATTACAAATACCTCCATTTCATTTCTTTTTATGGCTGAGTAATATTCCATTGTATATATGTGCCACATCTTCTTTATCCATTCATCCGATGATGGACACTTAGGTTGCTTCCATGTCCTGGCTATTGTAAATAGAGCTGCAATGAACATTTTGGTACATGACTCTTTTTGAATTATGGTTTTCTCAGGGTATATGCCCAGTAGTGGGATTGCTGGGTCATATGGTAGTTCTATTTTTAGTTTTTTAAGGAACCTCCATACTGTTCTCCATAGTGGCTGTATCAATTTACATTCCCACCAACAGTGCAAGAGGGTTCCCTTTTCTCCACACCCTCTCCAGCATTTATTGTTTCTAGATTTTTTGATGATTAACCTGGGTTTTTTAACTTGTACATAGTATTATAGAAAGCCCTTGGTTAAAAGTCAACAGTCATGGTAGTCAAGTCCACACTATTACATTAACTACCTGAACGAAGCTGAGAAATCCATTTAAACCTGCTTGTTTTCAGTTTCTGCATCCATAGGATAAAAAGGCTCAGTGATCTCTGACTCATTTAAGCGCTATCATTCTGTATTGTCAGTCACTGGTCATAATTTTAGCTCTAAATCCTATCTTGAAATCTCACATATTTATTAGAAGACATTTCCTACAGTTTCAACTAGCATGTGCATTTACCAAACTAACTTCTTGAATTTCACAACTGCATAAGTAAATTGAGAAAAAACAGTGAATCTTTACTGATATATACAGGCATCATATTATCTTTCTATAAAAAACAAGGACTAGACTTGCTATTTTTATTAGGATCAGGTTTCCTCAGACTGGCCCAAGGCAAGGCTATGAAACTATGAGGTTCATTATAAGTGGGCTATCGCCTCTTCACTTCCTCCTATTTGCTAATATGGCCTTTGGCAGAACCCCAAGTGCCTCTGCTTTCACAGAACTCTGCAGGTGCCCAATACCCACCTTTCTTCCTAACCTCTTCATGTTCCACCTCTATGTTCACCCTTTAATACAGTGCCTCGTTACTAAATTCTTTATTACTTACCCACAACAATCAATGTCCATTCTTTTTTTTTTTTTTTTTTTTTTTAATTTGTTTATTTGGTTGTGCCGGGTCTTATTTATTTATTTATTTATTTTTTAAAATTTTTGACTGTGTTGGATCTTCGTTTCTGTGCGAGGGCTTTCTCTAGTTGTGGCAAGCGGGGGCCACTCTTCATCGCGGTGCGCGGGCTTTTCACTATCGCAGCCTCTCTTGCTGCAGGGCACAGGCTCCAGACGCGCAGGCTCAGTAATTGTGGCTCACGGGCCTAGTTGCTCCGCGGCATGTGGGATCTTCCCAGACCAGGGCTCGAACCGGTGTTCCTTGCATTAGCAGGCAGATTCTCAACCACTGCGCCACCAGGGAAGCCCCAATGTCCATTCTTAAAGTTCCTAATTCAGTGGGTATAATGAGGAAAATTATCTGATTAAACAAGTTAATGTTAAGTAGTGAATATATCTGCACCTTGTTTCAGAAAGTATAATTGATGGACTTTCATACTCAGCAGCAAAGTAAAAGAATTTTAGGGAGTGGAGGGAAATTTGGGCAAGTACAAGTGCCAGAAAGAGCCTTTCTGCTTTACAGCCTTGTTACCCCAAGTATGGTACTAGGACCAGTAGCAATGGAATCACCTGGGGGCTTATTAGAAATTCAGAATCCTGGGCCCTCCCAGCCCTACTAGTCAAAATCTGCAATTTTTACAAGATAGGAGGAGGAGGTGGTAGTTTCTTTACACATTAAAGTTTGAGAAGCTTTGCTTTACAGTATTTTACATAGGTGGACACTTTCCCTCTCTGGTTTAAGGTCAGCTAACTCTTGCTTATGAGAATCTGTATTCAAATGAAGACCCATTTTTGCTTCTAAGCAGCCTTCCTTCTAATTTTTGACCCACCAATACAGACTCCATTGTAATTTAATACATTTGGAGAGGAGGAGGCATTACAAAAAGCTCTCATTTAACACAGTATTGAAGGGAAGTAGAGCAACTGGAAATTAGAAAACTATGTAGGATACACAGGTACAATAGTGAAAGCAGAAGCCAATGGTTGATAAAAGATTTCAACCCACATGACAATCAAAAGAAAGTACTCACGAAAATGGAATCACTGCACAATTGCTAGGACTGCTATTGGTAAGAGTGGTGAAGGGCGTTAGTTTGTATATATGTCAAAGGTATTAATGAAGGTAGCCAATCCAATCCAACTAATTCTACAGAGTTCTTTTCAATTTCCATCTCCTGTCCTCCACAAGGCCTTCTCTGACTCCGCCTACAACACTGCCTTTATTAAGGTAACCAACTGGCCTATTTGCCCAGGACTATCTTGCATTTCTCTCTGAAGGTTCTGTGTCCCAGGAAGCCCTTCAGTCCCCAGCAAACCAGGATCATTGGTCACCCTCCCCCCAGTCCACATTGGAAGTACTACTCCCTACTTTGAACTTCTTTAGCTGTCTGAACTCTCACCATTAATTTAGCGCTTCTTTTGCTTTATGTGGTAATTATTTGTATACAAGAAATGTTTCCCAGATAAACATTTCCTTATAAACTACTTAAGGACAGAACTTGTCTTTAATGATTTCTTTTACTCCATACAGCATGAAACCAGTGTCAGGCACACGTGAACCAGTTAGCTGTGTTGATGGAAATAATCAATAAACAATCTATAATAGGAATAGAAAAGAGTTTTATTTGAGCCAAATTGAAGACTATAGCCCCAGAGACAGCCTCTCAGATAACTGTGAGGAACTGCTTTGGAGAAGCATGGTTTTCAGCATGGTTTTATATATTGTTGGAACAAAGAACATCAAACAAGTCAGGGATACATTCCTGCAACATTTCAAAAAAAAGAGATCACCCTATTCACAATGAGTTGTATCACCTTGGTGTCTGGGAAGGGAGTCTTACCATTGAAGGAATACCAGCATTGGTATTCAAGGAGGGGAGCCATTTAATCTTATTTTATTTTATGGCCACGCCGCGTGTCTTGTGGGATCTTAGTTCCCCGGTCAGGGATTGAACCCAGGCCCTCAGCAGTGACAGCATGGAGTACTAACCACTGGACCACCAGGGAATTCCCTAATCTTTATTTTTAACATGGACATTCTTTACTTCTGGTCAGTGCATACTTTTCTTTAATAATTTAAGCAGATATATTAACACAACATTGTAAATCAACTACACTTCAATAAAAAAATAAAATAAAATAAAGCAGATGTATAATGTATGTTTGGTAAGCTAAAACCAGGCTGTTTTAGTTAGTACAAAATTCAAGTTAACTCACATTTAAGCCAGAATGACTTCCCCATACCTCAGTATGTGAAAATTTCTTTCATCACTTCCCCCCTTTAGACTGTAAATCTTTCAACAGAAAGCATTGATGATCAAAATATTTGTCCCTTGATGCCAGAGATTGCTGCTTGCCCTGGGTCCATCATGTCCCTCAGGGCTAGGCCTCTTTTTTTTGTTGTTTATATGTGTATAGAGATTTGCCTAGTTATCCACATTGAGGGTAAACTAATCAGATATAGTGAACAAGCACACAGGTATGCGAATGGGAAAATATTTTAGAGACTGTACACTTTAGCAATTGCACTGAATTGTCACATAAACATTGTACACATGCTTTTAGCAGTAGGCTTAAAGCAAGCAGTGATACATGTCATGATATCTAGGAAAAGAATAATAATACATACTATGACAATGATAATCATCTGTAAAGCAAAACAGAAAAAAAATGTCTATTCCTGAGGGGAGTCTACTGAACAGATCATTTAAAGGGTTAGTTTTTCTTACATCTTGTAACCATTTTGCTTTTGGGGAAGTTTTTTCTGGGTGTGTCAACTTCTCCAGAGGTACTGATATAAATGTAACAAGTAGTATGAGTAATAGTACAAATACCTCCTTGTTTAGCCCGTAGAAAATCTAAGGCAGGGACTTCCCTGGTAGCGCAGTGGTTAAGAATCCACCTGCCAATGCAGCGGACACGGGTTCAAGCCCTGGTCCAGGAAGATCCCACATGCTGCGGAGCAACTAAGCCCATGTGCCACAACTACTGAGCCCGCGCACCATAACTACTGAAGCCCGCACGCTTAGAGCCTGTGCTCCACAACAAGAGAAGCCACAACAATGAGAAGTCCGCACACAGCTACGAAGAGTAGCCCCCACTCGCCGCAGCTAGAAAAAGCCCACACACAACAACGAAGACCCAACACAGCCAAAAATAAATTAATTAATTTTTTTTAAAAAAGAAAGAAAATCTAAGGCAACCTTGTTATCTAATATTACTTGGGCTAAGGAATTTAGGGGTGTCTATTGTGCTAAAATGCTTTTTACAGTCTTTTGGCTATTTGACCAATAGTGGCTGATAGATTTCTGATCATCTCTTTGTTTACATGTACTCTTGCATTAGGAACCAGGATTCCCAAAAGATTTTGCCACCAGGTATCTTGGTTTCTTGCTAACATGAATCTTTTTTTTTTTTTTTTTTTAAATTTTATTTATTTATTTATTTATTTATTTTGTCTGTGTTGGGTCTTTGTTGCTGTGCGAGGGCTTTCTCTAGTTGCGGTGAGCGGGGGCCACTCTTCATCACGGTGCGCGGGTCTCTCACTGTCGCGGCCTCTCTTGTTGCGGAGCACAGGCTCCAGACGCGCAGGCTCAGTAGTTGTGGCTCACGGGCCCAGTTGCTCCGCGGCATGTGGGATCCTCCCAGACCAGGGCTCGAACCCGCGTCCCCTGCATTGGCAGGCAGACTCCCAACCATTGCGCCACCAGGGAAGCCCCTAACATGAATCTTTTGACTCTGTAATGAAGAAAGGAAGGAAGTTCATCTGTTTCCTTATGTACAGAAAATGGGGTAACATAATGTCCTTATAAATATAAACTTTCTATTTACCAGCTATTAAGACGTTTATATGCCCATCCTTGGGAAAGTGGATCAGTTCCAGTACCACATACGAAGACAAAACCTGGGAGAGCACAAGTGATCCCTCCCAGAGTGCTCTCATTGATAGCCTTATTAACTGGAAGTTTTGTCAACACAATATTAAACTATGGGTCATTTCTCTTGCAGGCTTTCCAAAAGTCATTTGCATGGTATTTAACATATGGGAGTTGCTGGCATAATTTATTTGCATTTTTCTCTTTAAGACATTTTTCAATAGAGTAAGAGACAGAGTGAAGGGATCCTGGGGTAAGTTGTGCTCAGTCTCTGAGGACTGAGGATAGTATCTGAGGATACTAGATGGACACATACTAATGTGTCCATCTAGTATGTTGAAGAATTTGAACGTGAAAGGTTAGGCCAGAGGGGGATTGGTCTAGAGGGATGGCAATATTAAGTACATCTGAAAGTCAGTGATAGGTATTAAGAGGGGCCTATATTGGTCTTATGTTGACTGAGGAATTTGATGATAGATCCAACAATTGGTTACATTGCCCCAGAAGTATACTTTGTGATAAATTTACTAAGAATTTTTTTTGCCATCCTGAATACGGGGTCAAAAGTATAGCTAGAAGTAAAACAATAACTTTAGATTTTGATAGGGTGACAAACATTTGGTAAGCTTTCAGTTGAACTAGTAGAATGGGTCTCACAGTCCTGGTCTGAGTTCTTGGGTAAGCTGTTTACTACTGTTGTCATCTTTTTCTTATCCTGGTGTGAGTGTTGTTTGAGGTCAGCAGTTCTTTCCATAGACCAGTCCAGTACAGAGGTCCTTCTTAAGTGGAAAATATAAATTCAAGAGTCAACGCCCTTCAGTTTTATTGTGCATATGCTACCTGATAAGGGCACTTTCATCTAGGTTGGAGAGAGAGTCCTTTAACTGATGTCTTTCTCCAGTATGTATAATCCCCTGGTCGTGGGTCATGGGGCATCTGATCTTCATCCAAAGATAGATTACTGTGATTAGCTTCAGAAACAAGCTTAGAGTATCCTTTTAATAATTCAATTAAATTTTATTATAATGTAACATAGTAACAAGAAGCCAACTAGGAAGTGAGTCGAAGGCAGAAAATACCAAACCTCAAAGACAGTAACACTTAAAACTTAATATCCATAAAGGTATATTGTTGAAACATAATTTTTTATCTTTAAAATTATCCTATTTCTATCAAATATAGTTAAATTAAAACCAGTTTGTTTGCTAAATAAGTCTGGTTTCAATAAATTTGGCCTGATTATTTACATAAGTATAATTGATCGTATAGGCTCTTTTAAATTTTGCTTCGCTGGAACTTTTCATAAGGAATCTCAAACTGAACTTTTAAAAGACCTCTCAAGGCCAGGAGAGCCATGCCAAGGACTTGTCATCAGATCCCATCTGCAATAGCTACAGATTTAGGTGGATATCTCTCTTCTTGAGGTCCAAAATATCTTGAGGTTCCTGCACCTGCCAGGAAGTGGCCTTCCTTCCTTCCTGGAAAGCTCCTGTTGGGAACCTAAGAGTTTCCAAATTCTGGAGGGATCAGGTAGAGAGAAAAGATAAATGCTTCAATTCTCTTAACAAGGGTATAATTTACTAAATTGCTGTAAGTCATAATTAGCTTAAGGCGAAAATTTCCCTTGCATCTGGACAACAAAGATTAAAAGCTAGTAATATTTCAGACAAAAAGTTGTAAAATTATAATCATATTTATCAGTTCATTCAAAGCCGTGTAATTAATTTTTGTTCTACTTGAGTCCAGTTTTTTCCATTAGTTCTGTCCACATTGCCTGATGACTGAGGGTGATAGTATTGACAGTGATAATTTCAAGAAGTTTGTGAGGTTTTTGTTGATTTGCCCAGTAAGTGGGTGCCTTGATCACTGGAGACTGTAGAACTATACCCCAAGTGGAAAACACATTTTCTAAGTTTCTTTTTCATTGTGAGGGCATCAGCTTGCAGCAAGCAGAGGCTTTAACCTTCAAACAAAAAGATGGGGTTGGCCAGGGAGCCAAAAAGAGCCAAGCTGTTTTGGGTTTCCCATAGCCCTGACTGTTTAATTCACAGATATTGTTTACCCATCTTAATTTCTCTGATCTAGGAGCAGACTCTTGCCATGTTATCAGGACATCAGGATGGCAAAAGTCTGACAATGAGGGGTAAATTTTTGCAAAAACAGAATGGACTTTATCTACACGTGCCATAATCTTTACAGATTCTGTTGGTGTTGTCTTTGTTTTTTTTTTTTTAATATTTATTTATTTATTTGGCTGCACCAGGTCTTAGTTGTGGCATGCAGTATCTTCATTGTTGCCTGTGGGATCTTCGTTGCGGCACGTGGGATCTAGTTCCCTAACCCGGGCCCCCTGCATTGGGAGCGTGGAATCTTAACCACTGGACCACCAGGGAAGTCCCTGTTGCTGTTGTCTTTGTATGAAAGTCAACTAGGGCATTTCCCTAATACTCAGGTTCAGTCCCTTTCATGTGAGCCTAAATTTTGATGACAAATAACATTTTATGTTAGGACATATAAGATTTCTATGAATTTCATATAATTTCTCAAATACTTATATATAAACACAACATAAAGAAGGCTTAATGTTACCTTTTTTTTTTTTAAGGAATTACTTTATTTTTATTTTTTATTTATTTATGGCTGTGTTGGGTCTTCGTTTCTGTGCGAGGGCTTTCTCTAGTTGTGGCGAGCGGGGGCCACTCTTCATCGCGGTGCGCGGGCCTCTCACTATCGCGGCCTCTCTTGTTGCGGAGCACAGGCTCCAGACATGCAGGCTCAGTAATTGTGGCTCACGGGCCCAGTTGCTCCGCGGCATGTGGGATCTTCCCAGACCAGGGCTCGAACCCGTGTCCCCTGCATTAGCAGGCAGATTCTCAACCACTGCGCCACCAGGGAAGCCCTTAATGTTACCTTTTATTTGACAATGCTTCCCATGTAATTTAATATACAAAATAAGCCTAATTAGTTTAATATCTCTCTTTGAGGTGCTTCAGGACAAAATCACTTTCTTTTCCCTTAACAAAATACATTTCCATTCTTCTTATCTCCTTTTACTAAAAACACACATCTTATTTTCCTTGTATACTGAAATGCTTCCCTTATTACTTCTAGTAGCTTTAATTACACCTATGTTATAATTTTTAACCCTTAAAAAACCTTAATCTCTTGAGAAGCAGGCTATTGTAAACTGTCATATCAGCACTTCCTGATTGGTAAATCTGTGAACACATTTTATAACCTCTAGAAACGTACATTTTCTTATAACATTCTTCCCTCAATGTGGTATAAGACATAGGTCTAATAAATCCAAACATCTTTAGTTTTTCTTTAGTAAGAAAAGTAGGTAAACTTAGACTTGCTTAGCAATTAATGTTTCAGTATTTTATCATAATGAGAAATGATCTGGATATTCAATGAATTCTCATCATTCAATTTAACTTAGCAAAACTCTGAAGTTTCAAGTTACCAAAAATTGGAGAAACTATTTTTAGGTAGACAGACCATAAAATATAATCATTCTTTTTTTAAAATTGAAGTATAGTTGATATACAACATTATATGTTACGGGTGTACAGTATAGTGATTCACAATTTTTAAAGTTTATACTCTAGACCCTCTGCCTAGGATCTTTCCCTAGGTCCTCTTCACCTAGGAAATGTAACAGTACCCCTTTAAGACTCCAAGTCTTAAGATAACAGCTCAAATAAAAGTCATAGACTGTCACTTAATACAAGGAGATCTAGATATCAGGAAAAACTCACCAAAGCACCTGAAGGGTTCTGTGAAGCCAGGGGGACTCAAGGGGCTGTGCTTGGTACCAAGGCGCTGGTCCAGCATGGACTCCAGGTAACCTCAGATGGGTTTTTCTGATATCCTGCCAACTATGCCAAGCAATGTTGATGGAAATAATCAATAAACAATCTGTAATAGGAATAGAAAAGAGTTTTATTTGAGCCAAACTGAGGACTATAGCCAAGGAGACAGACTCTCAGATAACTCTGAGGAATTGTTCCAGAGAAGCATGGTTTTCAGCAGTATTATATCTTATAAGAACAAAGAACATCAACCAAGGGATACATTCTTTCAAAGTTTCAAAAAAACCAGATCACCATGTACACAGTGAGTCAGTGTGGCCTTGGCACCTAGGAAGGGAGTCTTTATCATTGAAAGAATACCAGCATCGGTGTCCCAGGAAGGGAGGCATTTAATTTTTATTTTTAACATGCACATTCTTTACTTATGGTCAATGCACCCTTTTCTTTAATAATTAAAGCAGATGTACAATGTATGTTTGATAGGCCACAAACAGGCTGTTTTAGTTAGCATAAAATTCAAGTTAATTTGTGTATAAGCTAGAATGATTTCCCCATACCTTAGTATGTAAAAATTTCTTCCATCAGTAGTTTGAATGAAAGAACCTATTTGAAAAAAATATATATATTGTCAGTGGAAGTATGTCTGTCATGGAATTTCAACCTATTGAATCAAAAAGTGATAATTTGGAAATCCGAATATTCCTATCTTTGCATTTAAGACTGTTTTAATGTGACTGTAACTTAACTTTTCAATCTAATCTTTCCCTCCTCCACTGTGTTCCTGAAACCATGGTTGATGTGAGAATGTCCAGAGGGTAAAAAGTCACAGAATGAACATGGTACATTTTCCTAGAGACTAGTGGTGTTTACTTAAAGACTTTTTCTTAGAGATGGGGGTGGATGGGGAATGTGAACTTCTGCACAAATATGCTTTGTCAGATTTTTCATTTCGGGCATTATGGAGGATTAGGTGTCTAGAGAAACTCTCCTGGCATAGAACACCTAAAAATGTATATATATACATATATATATAATCAAATGTTGGTGTTTGCTCTGGAGGCATCTGTCTACATGGATGGCCTAAAGCTTGAGTTATAACAGGTGCAGTGAGCAGGAGAGAAAACTAAAGACTTGTCCCCTTATGGTGGAAGACTGGATGGAAATCCCTACATGGATCTGAGAACCCCAAGGAGATACAGTACTTTACTTCAGCTTATAAACAAGGAAAAAAATACCAAACAGAAGGATTTATCAGTGACTTTTGTCTGTCTCAACTTAAGTTTTGTTGGAGGAAAAACATGACTTTGGTGAAATTTCTGAACTATGCAAAAAACAAAATAAACAAAAGATTCCAACTAAAAATGTAGTTTAAAGTGGGCTTGGATTGCTACTTCTCCACCTGGCAGAAGTACCTTGCAGAGCAAATTCAAATACTCTCTGGAAAAATGCACTTTAAACCTAGGCCTCAGAGACACCCCAAGGAATATGAGCATGCGTATGGTAACTCTGTTTAACTTTTTGAGAAACTGCCAAAGTGTTTTCCAAGGGGGCTACACCATTTTACCTCCCTACGAACAATATAGGAGGGTTCTAATTTCTCTGCATCCTCGCCAACACTTACTATTTGTCTTTTTTATTATAGCTACCCTAGTGGGTATGAAATAGTATCTCACTGTGTTTTTTCTTTTTAATTAATTTATTTTATTTTATTTATTTTTGGCTGTGTTGGGTCTTCGTTGCTGCACGCGGGCTTTCTCTAGTTGTGGTGAGCAGGGGCTACTCTTCATTGCAGTGTGTGGGCTTCTCATTGATGTCGCTTCTCTTGTTGCAGAGCACAGGCTCTAGGCGTGCGGGCTTCAGTAGTTGTGGCACACAGGCTCAGTAGTTGTGACTCACGGGCTCTAGAGTGCTTGCTCAGTAGTTGCGGTGCACAGGCTTAGTTGCTCCGTGGCATGTGGAATCTTCCTGGACCAGGACTTGAACCCATGTCCCCTGAATTGTCAGGCAGGTTCTTTATCACTGCGCCACTAGGGAAGTCCTTCTCATTGTGGTTTTGATTAGCATTTCCATAATGACTGATGACATTGAGCATCTTTTCATGTGCTATTGGCTATTAGGTCTTTGGAGAAATGTCTATTCAAATTCTTAGCCCACTTTAAAATTGGGGTTTTTATCTTTTTATTGTTGAATTAAGAGTTCTTTATATATTTTCAATACAAGTACTTTCGATAAAGTATAATTTGTCTATTTTTTCTACTGTTGCCTGTGCTTTGGGTGTCATACCTTAGAAATCGTTGCCTAATGTAAAGTCACAGAGATTTAGGCCTATGTTTTTTTTCTAAGAGTTTTTTAGGTTTAACTCTATTTTGAGGTTTTTTTTCTTTTTTGTACATGATCTGAGACAGATGTTTAACTTCATTCTTTTCCATCTGGTTGTCCAGTTGACTCAGCATCATTTGTTGAAAAAGACTATTCTTTCCCCATTTAAGTGACTTGCCTCCCTTCTCAAAACCAATTTACCATAAATGTAGGTGTTTGTTTTTTTTTCTGGACTCTCACTTCTATTCCATTGATCTATATGTCTAAACTTATACCATAATATCTCTGTTTTTTTTTTTATTGAGGAACAGTTGATTTACAATATTATTAACCTCAGGTGTACAACAGAGTGATTCACAATTTTATAATTATACTCTACCTATAGTTATTACAAAATATTGGCTATATTCCTTGTGCTGTATAATATATCCTTGTAGCTTATTTATTTTATACATAGTAGTCTGTAACTCTTAATCCACTACCCATATCTTATCTCTACACCCTTCCCTCTCCCCACTGGTAACCACTAGTTTGTTCTCTATATCTGTGTCTGCTTATTTTTGTTATATTCATTCATTTATTTCTTAGATTAAGATACAGTATTTATCTTTCTCTCTCTGACTTATTTTACTAAGCATAATACCCTCCAAGTCCAGTCATATCGTTGCAAACGTCAAAATTTCGTTCTTTTTTATGGCTGAATAGTATTCCATCGAGCATATATATCACATCTTCTTTTTCCATTTTCTGTTGATGGATACTTAGGTTGCTCCCATACCTTGGCTATTGCAAATAATGCTGCTATGACATTGGGGTTCATGTATCTTTTCAAGTTAATGTTTTCATTTTCTTTGGATATATACCCAGGAGTGGAATTACTGGATCATAAAGTAGTTCTATTTTTAGTTTTTTGAGGAACCTCCATATTATTTTCCCTAGTGGATGCACCAACTTACATTCCCACCAGCAGTGTACAAGTGTTCCCTTTTCTCCCCATCCTCACCAACATTTGTCATTTGTGGTCTTTTTTTTTTTTTTCTTCTGTGATAACTGCCAGTTTTATTCCTCTGGCTAAGAGATCCAGAGGTAATTTGAGGTTTACATTTTTTTAAATAGTTCTTTCATTAAGAATTTAGGTGCCCCCATTGCCCTTATAAGCTGGTTGCAAATTATTTGATTGACTCTTAATTATAAAAAAAAACTTTAATTCTTTTTGTATGTGTGACGTGTTCATTAAAAAATACATATAAGCAAAAAGAAAAAAACTCACACCACAGAGAAATAAGCACAGTTAAATTTTTGATATATGTATGTATGTATACACACACACATGCACACACACACAATTTGAGATTTTCTCCTACATATGTGAGCTGATACTAAATATGCTGCTTTGTTAGCTGTTATGTTTTACTTTACAATATGGAATGAACATATTTTCATGCATATGTGTGAAACTTCCCAATTGAAAAACAGACCTGGAGAATGTGTCAAAATACAAAATCCAGCGGCTTCCCTGGTGGCGCAGTGGTTGGGAATCTGCCTGCCAATGCAGGGGACGCAGGTTCGAGCCCTGGTCTGGGAAGATCCCACGTGCCGTGGAGCGACTGGGCCCGTGAGCCACAGCTGCTGGGCCTGCGCGTCTGGAGCCTGTGCTCCGCAACAGGAGAGGCCACGATGGTGAGAGGCCCGCGCACCGCGGTGAAGAGTGGCCCCCGCTTGCCGCAACTAGAGAAAGCCCTTGCACAGAAACGAAGACCCAACACAGCCAAAAATAAGTAAATAAATAAATTATTTAAAAAAAAAAATACAAAATCCAGATGCTGGTAATAAGGACACTACCTAAAACAAAACTCCACCAGATGATTAAAAATAAAACAAAAGTCAAAGATACATCAGAAAATGCTAACAGAAAGAAAGCAGGGGCCAGATTTTAATATCAGACAAAAAAAAAAAAAAGAATTCAAGGCCTAAAGCACACAGGATGAGGATGGCTGCGTGAATGTCTTTGTTTCCAATGCATCATCACAAACTTGTTTCTTACTCTTCTTATCTCTTCCCTAAGCCTTTCCAACTCATCTACTCCTCTTATCATTTCTTCTGGGTCCAAATGTCTAACCGGAGTGTCCTCTTTATATCCCTGACCAGGCTGAGTCAGCCCTCCTCTAAGGTTTCCTTCTACTTCCGGGCTTACACCTTCTTCAGAAGGTTGAGGATTTCTTTCTGCCTCCTGTGGTACAGCTTCCATAGGGCAGTCTTCCTCAGCCTTTGGCATGTTCTGTGCTTTTCCTTCATTTTCTTCACAAGACTTTTGCATGTTGACTTTTGCATGCATTTTTCTCTTATTTCTTTTTTGAAAAAATTAACCCTGCAGGGACCCAGGGGATTTTCCTCCCTCTTCCCTCACTCGATTTGGGTCACTTCCAAAAGACCAAGAGTCCTGAAAGGATCCGGGGCACTTTTCTTCTCCAGCAATAGGGAGCTGCCTGTGGTCTTTTTGATGATAGCCATTCTGACAGGTGTGAAATGATATCTCATTGTGGTTTTGATTTGCATTTTTCTGATGATTAGTGATGTTGGGCATCTTTTCATGTGCCTGTTGGCCATCTGTATGTCTTCTTTGAAAAATGTCTATTTAAGTCTTCTGGCCATTTTTTAAATCAGGTTGTTCATTTTTTGATATTGAGTTGTATGAGCTGTGTGTGTCTGTGTGTCCATGTGTGTGTATATATGTATACATATACATATATGATATTAACCCCTTATTCGTCATATCATTTACAAATATTTTCTCCCATTCAGTAGATTCGTTTTTAATTTTGTCAATGGTTTCCTTTGCTGTGCAAAAGCTTTTAAGCTTAATTAGGTTCCGTTTGTTTATTTTTGCTTTTGTTTCCTTTGCCTTAGGAGGCAGATCCAAAAAAATATGGCTACAATTTATGTCAAAGAATATTCTGCCTATGTTCTCTTCTAGGAGTTTTATGGTTTCAGGTCTTGCATTTAGGTCTTTAATCCATTTTGAGTTTATTTTTGTATATGGTATGAGAAAATGTTCTCATTTCATTCGTTTACATGTAGCTGTCCAGTTTTCCCAGAACCACTTATTGGAGAGATTGTCTTTTCCCCATTGTATATTCTTGCCTCTTTTGTCATAGATTAATTGACCATAGTGTGTGAATTTTTTTCTGGCCCTCTATTCTGTTCCACTGATTTATGTGTCTGTTTTTGTGCCAGTGCCAAAATGGTTTTTTTTGTTTTTGTTTTTGGCTGCGTTGCTTCTTCATTGCCGTGTGTGGGCTTTCTCTAGTTGCGGCGAGCGGGGCCTACTCTTCATTGTGGTGCACGGGCTTCACGTTGCAGTGGCTTCTTTTGTTGTGGAGCAAGGGCTCTAGGTGCGTGGTCTTCAGTAGTTGCAGCACGTGGGCTCAGTAGTTGAGGCACGCGGGCCCTAGAGCACAGGCTCTGTAGTTGTGGCACACGGGCTTAGTTGCTCTGCGGCATGAGAGATCTTCCTGGACCAGGGATCGAACCTGTGTCCCCTGCATTGGCAGGCGGATTCTTAACCTCTGCGCCACCAGGGAAGTCCTGCCATACTGTTTTTCTTTGAATTTTACTTTATTTACTTTTTATACAGCAGGTTCTTATTAGTTATCTATTTTATACATATTGGTGTATATATGTCAATCCCAATCTCCCAATTCATCCCACAACCACCACACACCCCTCCCCCACCATACTGTTTTGATTACTGTAGTTTTGTAGTATAATTTCAAGTCAGGGACGTGATTCCTCCAGCTCCGTTCTTCTTTCTCAAGATTGTTTTTGCTATTTGGGGTCTTTTGTGTTTCCATACGAACTTTAAAATTACTTGTTTAGTTCTGTTAAAAATGTCTTTGGCACAGTGGTTAAGAATCCGCCTACCAATGCAGGGGACATGGGTTCTATCCCTGGTCCGGGAAGATCCCACATGCCGTGGAGCAACTAAGCCTGTGTGCCACAACTACTGAGCCTGCACTCTTGAGCCCATGCCCCACAACTACTGAGCCCACATGCCACAACTACTGAAGCCCACATGCTTAGAGCCTGTGCTCTGCAACAAGAGAAGCCACCGCATTGAGAAGCCCACACACCGCAACAAAGAGTAGCCCCTGCTCAACGCAACTAGAGAAAGCCCATGCACAGCAATGAAGATCCAATGCAGCCATAAATAAATAAATAAATAAAAATTTTAAAATGCCTTTGGTATTTTGATAGAGATTGCATTGAATCTGTAGACTGCCTTGGGTAGTACGATCATTTTAACAATATTACATCTTCCAGTCTGTGAATACAGTGTATCTTTCTTTCTGCTTGTGTCATCTTCTATTTCTTTCATCAGTGTCTTATAGTTTTCTGAATACAGGTCTTTTGCCTCCTTGGGTAGGTTTATTCCTAGGTATTTTATTCTTTTTGATGCTATGGTAAATGGGATTGTTTTCTCAATTTCCATTAGTTAGTTCTTATAGAAAAGCAACAGATTTCTGTATATTAATTTTGTGTCCTACAACTTCACCAAATTCATTAAAGAGCTCTAGTAGTATTTTGGTGGGGTCATTAGGATTTTCTAAGTGTAGTATCATATCATTTCAAACAATAACAGTTTTATTCCTCTTTTTCAATTTTGATTCCTTTTCTTTCTTTTTTTTTTTTTTTTATGATTACTGTGGTTAGGACTTCCAATAATGTATTGAATAAAAGTGGCGAGAGTGGGCAACCTTGTCTTGTGGAACAAGGATGATCTTAGGGGAAATGCTTTTAGCTTTTCACCATTGAGTATGTTAACTGTGGGCTTATCATACATAGTCTTTATTATGTTGAGGTATGTTCCCTCTATAACCACTTTGATGAGAGTTTTTATCATAAACTGATGTTGAATTTTGTCAAAAGCTTTTTCTGCATCTATTGAGATGATCATATGGTTTTTATTCTTCAATTTTTTAATATGGCATATCACATTGATTGATTTGTGGATACTGAACCATCCTTGCATCCCTAGGATAAATCCCCCTTGATCCTGGTGTATGATCCCTTTAATGTATTGTTGGATTCAGTTTGCTAATACTTTGTTGAGGATTTTTGCATCTATGTTCATCAGTGATATTGGCCTGTAATTTTTGTGTGTGTGTATGTGTGATATCTTTGTCTGGTTTTGCTATCAGGGTGGCCTTGTAGAATGAGTTTGGAAGTGTTCCTTCCTCTGCAATTTTTTGGAATAGTTTGAGAAGGACAAATGTTAACTCTTCTCTAAATGTTTGATAGAATTCGCCTGTGAAGCCATCTGGTCCTGGACTTCTGTTTGTTGGGAGTTTTAAAATCACAGTTTCAATGTCAGTACTTGTGATTGATCTGTTCATATTTTCTATTTCTTCCTGGTTAAGTCTTGGGAGAATGTACATTTCTACGGCTTTGTCCATTTCTTCTAGACTGTTCATTTTATTGGCATATAATTGTTCATAGTCTTTTATGATCCTTTGTAACCTTATGCCATAATATCTTTTATAACCTAATCTAATGACATTTGATCACTTCTGCCATGTTCTGTTGATTACACAGATTTACTCTGGTACAATATGAGAGGAATTACATAAGACTCTGAGTACCAGGAGGTGAGAATCATTTGGGGCCATCTTGGAGGCAAGGTACCACATAACAGTAACCATGTAATTATTATCTGGATGTATAAAAATGTATGCTTTTTGTAATTTAGTAATACAATCAGACTTCTAAATCTAATAAAGGCTAGTTTCAAAGTACTTACCCTAATCATCATGTTTAATGGCAAAACATTAAAAGCATTCTCTTTCAAACCAGGAAAAAGACAGAAATGCCCACTTTCCCCACTCTACTCACCATTGTATTATAGGCCTTAGCCCGTGTAATAAGGCAAGACAAGGAAAGAATTTGAAAGGAAGACATGACTCTGTAATGCTTTGGTGATGATATGATTCCTACATGAAAAACTGAGAAAGAATCTATGACAGTTAATGAGAGCAGTTAGTAAAACTTATAGATATAAGATTATACCAGCAGCAAAAAAGAACATTTATTTTAAAATGATAGCCTTACTGTAGCAACAAAAACTGTTAAATAATCTGGAAAAAACGTGCAAGATCTTAGTGCAGAAATTTATAAAAGCTTATTGAAAGACATTAAGGAAGACTAAATAAATAGGGAGATATAGCCTATTCTTGAATAAGAAAAATCAGGCAAGAGGGTCATGCCCTACTAGATTGAAAAACGTCTTAACATTCAGCTGTAATTATTGAAACAATGTGGTATTGACAAAAAGATTAGTAAGTCAATGGAACTGACAAGAAAGCACAGAGACAGACCATGCTTTGGGAACTTGACATACAATAGAGTTTTCAGTTGAGAAAAGATGCTCAATTGGACCTATTTAAAGTTTTTTCCTCATATCAAACAAAAATAAATTCCACGTGGATGATTAAAGACTTAAATATGAAAAACAAAACTTGTAAAACTTCTAAAATAAATTACAGAAAACCTTCTTTGTGATCCCATGGTGAAAGAATTTAAGACAGAAAAAGGTGAAACCATAAAAGAAAATATTGCTACTTTCTGTCCATCAAAATACACTATAAAAAGAGTGGAAAATGCAATAAACAACCTAGAAGAGGCTTGTATATAACTGACAAAGTATTAGTACTCATAAT
The DNA here is from genome assembly GCF_028023285.1 of Balaenoptera ricei. NCBI lineage: Eukaryota > Metazoa > Chordata > Mammalia > Artiodactyla > Balaenopteridae > Balaenoptera > Balaenoptera ricei. The sequence goes on from NC_082639.1 coordinate 142,026,275, forward strand.
ATTTTTAAATTCTACAGAGAAAATCTAATGGAAGTACAAGCAAAAGCCTTGATGTTATGAAAGAAAAAACACAAATGGCCACTAAATATATGAAAATGCTCAAAGTCCCTGGTAATCAGAGAAATTCAATCTAAAACTATAATCATATTTCATATGTGTACCGTACAAGCAAAACATAAAGGGTGATGAAGATGTAGAACAACAGGTACTTGCATTCACTACCAGTGAAAGTTGGTACAACAATTTTGGAAGACAATTTGGTATTTTTCTGGTGTTCTATTGCTGCATACAAGCCACCCCAAATTTAGTGACTTAAAATAACATTCCACAGTTTCTATGGGTCAGCAAATTGGAAGGGGCTTGGCTGGGCAGCTCTGGAATCATTCATTCAGTTCCAGTGGGTCATCTGGGAGCTGGGGCCACTAGGAACTGGCTGGAATCATTCTTCATGTTGTCTCAGCGTCCCTCCTTGGGACCTCTCCACTTGGGCAGCTAGACTGAGCTCATAGCATGGTGGCCTCAGGCCTCTGGTTGGTCAGAGTCCTTATAAGGAAGCTAAAGTCTTTTAGGAGCAAGTATTTGAGCTAACAAAATAGAAGGTGTATGGCCCTTTATGAACTAGCTTTGAAAGTCACACAGAGTAACTTCCACCATTCTCTATTGACTGAAAGTTACAAAAGCTCACCCACTATCAAAGAAAGGGGACATAGACTCCACGTCTTGATGGGAGATATGTCAAAGTCACATTGTAAAAAGAGCATTTGGACGGAAGATATTTTTGTTGCTATCTTTAGAAAATATTATGTGCCATAGGCACTATTTACTAAAATTTAATTCATTCCTGGATATTTACCTTACAGAAATTCCTTCCCATATGCATCTGGAGACACAACACTTGGTAATTACAAAAAACTGAAAACAACATGTCCAGCAACACTGGAATGGATAAATATACAGCAATACTCTTCATAAGTGAAAGTGAATGAACTCTAACCACATATATTGATATGAAAGAATCACAAAAACAATGTGGAACTGAAAAGGCAAATTGTAGAATATATACATCATTTATATCAAGGTCACAAACAAGTAAAGCTATTTATGCTACTTTATGTTATATTGTTTAGGAATATCTACATTTGTGGTAAACTAGTAAGTTATAGAGAAAAGCAAAGGAATGAGTAACATAAAATTCAGGATAGTGGTTTCCTGGAGGGAAAACAAGCAGAAGGAGAATAGTCTGGGAGGGGTATACTGGGAGCTTTAAGGTTCTGGGCTGTTTTATTTCTTAAGCTGAGTGGTAGTTACTTACTGTTCAGTTTAATAATAAACTGTTTATTAAGTTTTGAATTTGAATTAGGTTTGAAAACAGAACAGTTTAATAATAATATTTAAAATATATGTATATATTCGTGACAATTCTCACAAAATTCCAAAAATATGTATTTATATAAAGGGCTTTGCCACATGTATAATGAACCTCCTTTCCCAAGAAAGTATATTAGCCAAGTTCAGAAATAGGAAACTTGTTTTCTCCTCTGATAATAGACATTTGAAACATTATTTTTACATAGCACCATTGATATGATAGACTGGTATGCAAAGTTTGCATTCATTTTAAAGATAAAACATGAGATTTCAAAGACATTGAGTGGGGATATGGGGACAAACGCTTAAATTTCTTGATGAATGGGACATTTGAGTTTATTCTTTCTCTGTAAGGAGATATTTTGGCAGAAACGTTTTGAGAAGCTCTCAGTCTCCTGGCCAACTTGATTACTCATTATTTCCTGAACACATCCTGTATCTTTTTTTTTTTTTTTTCATCCTGTATCTTCTGACTTCATGCTTTGGCTCCTGCCAAACCCTTCAAGTCACAAAATTTACTTGGTAAAATAGAGGAGGTAAAAAGCCAACTTGTTCTTGTCCAGAACCAGGACGATTCGATCTACATTCTGTGTTCCTACAGAAGGAAACAATCCTCTAACATTTGTGCAAGTCTGCCTTATGACTTAAAATTTGAAGACCTGGATCCATTGTTTCATACTGACTCTGCAACTGTACAAACTCAGCCAATAAGGGCGATTGTTTCCAGCTGATAGCAGTTTGGTGAAATTAATTGTTGCTTGACATTATTTTTGTTATTTAAAATTCATTCAGCCCTGACAACCTATTAGGGAATCTTAGTCAAATTTCTAACAGATGGCTATTTACTATATTGCTAAAACCACCACAATTATTTCTTGAATTTTTACTGGTAATTTCTGCAGAGTTAGATTCCAGTGGAAATTAAAGGTGGACTGTTAGAACATTGCATAGAGGATCTTATATAGTTCCAGAGAGTGGCTTTTCATCCCTGAGTATGAAGTTTAATGTGCTCCTACGTCTTCTTCTAAAACAATATACCGAAAGACATGTCTCATTACCACACATTGCCCAGCCCGACTCTGAGTCAGTGAACCTCTCACCTCCATAGATTGTTCATTGTGTCAAAGGATGTACATTAGTGAAGCAAACTGGGTAAACTTGCTCTCTATTGCATATGCTTTAGATGTCTTGAAGGCAAAAGTCTTGACTCTTCACACCTATCACTCCTGTCTATTTTTGGATTTCTTAAATCCATGATTTCTCAAGAAATCTCTTGAGGTGTGCCTCCCACTTCCTACATATGTGATTCAGTTAAATTCAAAATCTATTTATTGTTTCCTATACTTACTGTGTTACACACTACACAGGGGAATCAAGAATGGGTAAGACCATCTCTGTTCTTCAGGAACAATAGAGAATTTTGTGTATGTGTATGTGTGTATGTTTGTGTTTGTGTGTGTATACAGGAAGTTGAAGTAGGTGGTTAAAAAGTATATAGATAACTGTAAATAAGGCAGGTCACACATGCTATTTGTAGGCCCACCAATAACATGTGTGGGATTGAGAACCAAAGAATAAATTGAGGCCCACGTGCCTTATGTTTAAGTCTTTAAAAGTTATAAATCAAGTTCACACAGGACTATCAAATAAAATATATCTTCTTATATCAACAAACAAACCTTTATAACAATCAAATGGGAAAATATATCTAAAGCTATAACTTTTGTATGACTGAAAGAGAAGTAAAATGTCAAATATTACAATTTAAATATTATTGCATGTGTCTAGATTTTGGGCTGATGATCCAATGATATTTGGATGGGGAATAAAATTAAAACATATGTAATTCATATATTATCATGTATTTATTTCATAACTTTTATCTTGCCATCATCAACAAAATCATTAATTATGTTATTATCATTAAGATTTTCATTTTTTGTGCACTATCTACAGTAATGATTCAAAGTATTAGTATACAAAATGTAGTAGAATTTAAAGTGTACAAAAATTGAATGTGTTGAATATATTTTCATTAGGAAAGTACATGTAAAATGTAAAATAAAAATTATTTTAATATATGTCTTAAAAGTTATTTCATTTATAAAATATTATATTAAAATTAAATGGAAAAATTAAATATAATTAATATCAATATTTTAAGTCATATTATTTAAATAAAGCTGGCATTTAAAAATGTTTTTCTTTTTGTCTGATGTATTACATGTAGTGAAGTACACAGACCTTAAGTATATAGTTAGAAGAACTTTTACATTTGTGAACACCCATGTAATCACCACCCAGATCAAGACACTGAATATTTCTAACACAGCGGCAGGCTCCCTCATGCCTTCTCTCAATTGATAAGTTGGCAAAAGGTAACCACCATTCGGACCTCTATATTAGTTTTTTCTGTATTTAAAAATTACTTTATTTAGATATAATTCACATACCATAAAATTCACCCATTTAAAGTGTACAATTCAATAGTTTTTAGTGTAGTCACAGAGTTGCGCAACCATCACTACAATCAATCTTAGAACACTTCCATCACCCCCAAAAGAAACTGTATCTCTTAGCAGTCACTCTCAATTTCCACTCAATTCTCCCAGCTCTGGGTAACTACCAATGTTCTTTCTGTCTCTACAGATTTACCTATCCTGGACGTTCCATATGGATGGAATCATATAATATGTGGTCTTCTGTGACAATCTTATTTCCCCTTAGCATAATATTTTCAAGTTTTATCCATGTTGAAACATACGTCAGTACTTCATTTCTGTTTATGGATGAATCATATTCAATTATATGGATATACTATGTTTTATTTATTCATTCATTAGTTGATAAGCATTTAGTTTGTTTCCACTTCTTGGTTATTACGAATAATGCTGCTATGAATACTTTGCACAAGTTTTTGTGTGGACAGATGTTTCTCTTGGATATATACCTAGGAGTGGAATTGCTGGGTCATATGGCAATTATATGCTGAACTGCTAGGCTGTTTTGCAAAGTGGTTGCACCACTTAAATATTTTTACTGTAAAGTCTGTTTTATCCGATATTAATATAGCCACTCCAGCTTTCTTATGATTGCTTTTTGAATGATACATGTTTTTCCATTCTTTTAATTTCAACCTCTGTGTATCTTTGAATCTAAACTGCTCCTATAGATAGCATATAGATGGATTTTGTTTATTAATGTATTCTGTTCAATTCATTCACACAATGTTATTATTATCGATATAGTTGAATTTATGTCTGCCATTATAATTTTTGTTTTCTGTGTCTCATGTCTTTTTTGTTCATCTCTTCCTACTTTACTCTTTTTTTCTTTAATTGAATATTCCTTAGTGTAACATTTAAATTTCTTTAATGATTTTTTCCCTATATTTTTTGGAGTTATTTTCTTAGTGGTTTCTCTAGGTCTTACCATATCGTCTTAACTGACCAGAATCTTCCTCAGATTTATACCAACTTAGTCCCAGTAAGATAAAAAAAAATCATCTGGTGATTTAGGAAATCTTGAGGGTGTTTTCTTACGTGTGTATATTACCTGAACTATTATTACATCTATGGCAGTGTCTAAAATGTAATACTTTGCTATTTAGAGCTAGAGGCAGTCTATCGAGTCAAGCTGCAGTCTACTTAACAGGGATAGGTGGCACTCTTCCTTGTATATAAAGAAATCTGTTTGTAGAAAAACAAGTGATGTCAGCATGCAAGATGACTGAATCACTAAGAGAAGGAATGAAGTTGTGTCTGACCTCTCATTAGTTTGGGATCTGCCCACAATCTTATATTTCAGTTGACTTCATTAACTCATTCAATGTATTTTTCAGGTGGCTCTTACATATTTTGCTGGATGCTTCCAGAATACATAAAAAAGAGAGGAGTCCAACTCTCCAAGAGTTTTCAGGGACATACCAATCAAGGTTGTCCTGATTTACACTCTTGCCTCATACTGACTTAGTCACAAAACCTTAACTCCGAATGAGTCTATGTTTTCACTACGCCTGAGTGCCAATGGAGAAATTACACATATTTGAAATGGGATAAAGATTTGTTGCTTGTTTGGTATCATTAAGGGAGATGTGACCCTTTGAAGAACTGAGATGTTGGACTTCCCTGGCTGAACAGTGGTTAAGAATTCGCCTGCCAATGCAGGGGACACTGGTTCGATCTCTGGTCTGGGAAGATCCCACGTGCCACGGAGCAACTAAGCCCATGTGCTACAACTACTGAGCCTGCGCTCTAGAACCTGCAAGCCACAACTACTGAAGCCCGCATGCCTAGAGCCGGTGCTCCGCAACAAGAGAAGCCACTGCAATGAGAAGCTTGCGCACCACAATGAAGAGTAGTCCCCACTCGCCACAACTAGAGAAAGCCAGCAGGCAGCAACAAAGACCCAGTGCAGCCAAAAATAAAATTAATTAATTAATTAATTTTAAAAAAAAACCAAAACCTTTCTTAAAAAAAAAAAAAAGAACTGAGATGTTTGTATTTTAAAACCCAATTTGGTTCCTGTTCAGTTTCCCATTCTGGCTCCCTGTAGACCCCAGTGTCTTCTTGTGATATGGCTCAGTCCCCAGGCTCAGGCCACTGTTCTCTTCCTTCCCCACATCAAAGTTTAGCTGCATCCCTGGGTGGTAGGACTTTAGATGGCTTTTATCTTTGTGCTTTTCTGTACTTGATTTTATTTTCTGCAGTAAGTATGCATTATTGACACAACCAGCAAAAAACGTTAGAGCTATTTTTATTGTAAAATTAAACAAATCTTGATTGCTTCTTGTTCAGTTTCTTTAGGTCTCAGTTGGAGATGGACTAGTGCAGCTTAAATATTAACCCGAGTACAGCTTATTCGTCCTTCTCCAGGAAGCATTTTCTTACTTCAGTCAGCATTAACTCCAGCCACCCAGCCTGCTATGCTGAAAATCCTGGATACATCCTGAACCATCACATCCAAACACTCTCTAATTCTGTTAATTGTCTGTTTAAATCTCTCTCAAATATGCCCACCCCACTTGCTACTGCCCTAGTTTAGGCACTTATCATCTCTCATCCATAGTACTGTAATGCCCTTCTAACTGGTCTCTCCACCTTCAGTTTCATTTCCTCTAGTACAGTACAGTCTCCTAAATCATGACTCTTCCCTACTTAACATCCTTTACTGGCTCCCCGCTGTCTATGGGAGTCTGAGTCAGAATGTCTCAGCATGGTCTACACATTTCTTTTTTTTTTTAAGTTTTTATTTTATATTGGAGTATAGTTGATTAACAATGTTGTGTTGGTTTCAGGTGTACAACAAGGTGATTCAGTCATCCCTATACATGTATCTATTCTTTTTCAAATTCTTTTCCCATTTCTTTTTTTTTTTTTTTTAATTTTTAAATTTATTTATTTATTTTTGGCTGTGTTGGGTCTTCGTTTCTGTGCGCAGGCTTTCTCTAGTTGCGGCGAGCGGGGGCTACTCTTCATCGCGGTGCGCGGGCTTCTCATTGTTGTGGCTTCTCTTGTTGTGGAGCACAGGCTCTACACGCGAAGGCTCAGTAATTGTGGCTCACGGGCTTAGTTGCTCCGCGGCATGTGGGATCTTCCCGGACCAGGGCTCGAACCCGTGTCCTCTGCATTGGCAGGCAGATTCTTAACCACTGCGCCACCAGGGAAACCCCTTTTCCCATTTCTTAAGCCCTGACACCAACTTTATCTCTTGCCACTTCTCAGTAAGTAACCTACACTTCAACAATACTCAACTACTTTCCAGTCTCTTGCATAGTTCTGGCTCTAGTTCTGGCTCCCTCTTGCCTTGTTAGCCTTTGATCTCGTTTTTCTTTTGCTTAGAATGTCCCTCCTCCCTTGCCTGCCAATTAAACTTCTCTTTCTTCCTACTGGTTCAGAAAGCTAGAGTCAGGTAGACTTCCACCATTCAACCTTCCCTCTCCTAGAGTAGCAGGCTGTGATAATCATTCCATCTGCTCCTACTGAATCCAGAAGATAACAACATCAAAAATAATGATAAACCTCAGTGTAGAAAAGTGTAAAATAACTGTTGATATTTATTGAGCACTTCTATATGCCAGTGTCTGTACTTGGAGCTCTGTAGGCATTGACTCATTGCATCCTTACAGTGACCCTGTAAGGTAGGCACTTAAAAAAAATTTTTTTTTAATTTTAATTTTAATTTTTTTATGTCTTTACTGGAGTATAATTGCTTTACAATGGTGTGTTAGTTTCTGCTGTATAACAAAGTGAATCGGCTATATGTACACATATATCCCCATAGCCCCTCCCTCTTGCGTCTCCCTCCCACCCTCCCTATCCCACCCCTCTAGGTGGTCACAAAGCACCAAGCTGATCTCCCTGTGCTATGTGGCTGCTTCCCACTATCTATTTTACATTTGGTAGTGTATATATGTCCATGCCACTCTCTCACTTCGTCCCAGCTTCCTTTCCCCACCCCCCCACCCCCACCACCAAGGTAGGCACTTTTATTATCCCTTCTTATTATAATACTTGTCCTACTTGTCTTGAAATGGCTAACTTATTATCAATCTCCCCAATAGACAGTTGTTTTTATTCATCTTTAGATTCCTAGCAACTAATGTAAGTTCCGTACATGTGGTTTTTGGAGTGTGATAAAGCCAACATTCATATTTAACCAAGCCTTGATCCCAAGGAGTGAATGATGTGAGATTTTCAGGTCAGTGGTGGGAGAGGCTTGGAGTTTGGGCAGAGGCATTTAGGGTCCCTCCAGTCATATTAAATGATCTTTCCCCTTGAACTAAATGGCATCCTCCTACTTGCTTAAGAAAACCACCTGGGAGTCACCTTGTTTACCACCTTTCTTCACACCTGCACCCCAGGAAAATATCCTGAGATCCTTCAACTTCTGTTTCTATAGCAACCACCCTAATCCAGGTCACCATCATATATCACATGGATTTGTCCAATAGCTCTCTATCATTCTCTGGCTTCTCCCTGTTCCATTTCTAACCCCCTGCAAGTCATTCTCTACAAAACAGGTTGACTTAAAAAACAAGACAAGACATAACTTAACAAACAAAAAATCCAAACAACAGGATTAGCCTTCTGCTTAACTTGCCAACCTCAGTCTCATACCCTCCACACAAGGTGTTTCAGGCCTCCTGGCCTTCTGTTCCTCAAACAAGCCAACGTTGTTCAGCATCAGCACTTCCGCACCCATGTCCTCGGTCTAGAATGCTCTTCTTCCCCATAATTGGCATAGCTGGCTCCTTCTCCTCATTTAAGGCTTAGTTCAGATCATTTCCTCAAAAAGTCCTTTCTTGACCACTCTGTTTTGTTTTCTTCTTAACACATCACTACCTGCTATTATTTTATTTACTTTTTAAAAAAATTTATCTTTTCCACTAGAAACAGAAGCATCTGAGTGCTGGGCTTCTGTAATATTCACTCCTGTATCCCTAGCACCAAGAACAAAACACAATATTTTTTGAATGAATAAACAAAACAAGGGAAAAAACCGAGTCTTTTTAGTGTGTGTATATAGTGGTGAGCAGTCTTAAAGAAAGGAGTCCCTGTGTCCCTACTGCTCTTAAACTGGTAGGAGGGGAGAGGTGATGTATCAGATCCTATTGTCATCCAGGTGGCAGAATTAGCAATTACAACTGTAGAAGAGGTAAACTGGGTGCGCCTGCCAATGACTGCCAGTCCTGAATTGACTGAACGCTGAAGCCAGGTTCTGCTTCAGGGTGAACAATGCTGGGTGCTCTGGGCGGCCAGGGGAACTTATACAAATCTCCTTGTTAAAAGGTCCACCGAGAGTAGTCAGTTTAGGTAACCTTGATCCATTCGTTCAGGGAAGCCTGACCAGGTCATGGGTGGCCATCTCAAACTGATAGTGTAGGGTTGGATTGACTAGACAGGCTAGGTTAGCTCGTACTGGTTTGCAGGCTGAGAGTGTGGCCCTTCAGTCCCTGTCGCCCACATCATTCCCTTTTCACCTACCTTTACTCTAAGTTTACCTACATATTGGCCTTCATAAAATCTAAGCGATCTAAACAGATACAATCTAATTGTATCTAATCTGTGTCCTAATCTCTCTGCATCATTATTTTCTCTTTAATTGTGAAGCCCCCTTTTAAATTACTTCATTGCCCCGGTATTTCACTTACCTTACTGTCTCCTTATCTAGTTCGCTGAAGGACACAGTTAAGAACAATTTTCAAAGCATTAAAGCATCCCATGACAAACGCTTCTGGCTAGTGCTTCTAGTTGTCCTAGGGGGTCAGTTCAAACTGCAATAATCCACAGTTTTATAGGCGGATTCTGCGAGTCTCTGGAAGAGGCACCAGACTCGTCAGTCCTGCGCTACCATGCAGGGCTCCTTTTCGGACAGGCAGCAAGTTGCCTCGGTCCCATTTCTGCAGAACATTGGATCGCTGGGGTAGAAATGGAAAGCAAGGTACTGTCGCGGGAATCAAGGTCTGCTTGCGCAAAGTTTCCCACTTACTGGGCCAAGGCCAGCTAGGGGCTCTCGCCCTGGGAACCCCGCGCACTCGGGAAGGGGCGGGGGCGGCCGTGGGCGGTGGGCGGAGCCTGACGGTGGGCGGGACCACCAATGAAAGCCTCAGCTGGCGCTGGCCGTGCGCATGACGCTGCGTAGCGGGCTGCGAGGCTGGGGGCGGAGGGGCTGGGGAGTCGGGCGCGTTATATTCGTTTGCTGTTGGGCTGGCGGCGTTGCCGGCCTGGGGCAGCCGGGGAGCGAGCGGTCAGGAGCCGACCTTCCTGCTAGCCGCGCTGTGACGGCTTTTCGGCTTTGCCCTCCTTGCTGAGGTCCCCGCTGCCAGGCTCCGGCCCCAGGTAATGCCCATGCTCCCCAGTCCCCTCCTCACTTCCTGCCAGGGTCCACCCGCCTCTGCCGGAGAAGGGGAGAGAAGTGGCGACTGCAACTCCGGCGGCGCGGGGGCCTGGCCTTGTCCTGGGCTGAGGGGAGGGGGAGGCTCTGCGAGTCCTGGGCAGTTTGGGGGATGGGGCGGGCGGGAAAGTTACCTTCGGGCGCCGGTATGGCTGGCAGCCTTTTAAACCTTGGAGGTTTGTTTGGTGTCCCCCCAAATCCTGTGACATCTCTCAAGCCAGTAGTAAAGAAAGTTATGAATTAGAATACATTTTATTCCTTAAAAAGCGAAACCAAAAGCGCCCTCAGGGTGTCAGCTTCTGACTGATTTTAGGGGGAAAAAGCGTGAAGGGATAGGTGGTACTTCAAGACATCGAAATCTGGGTACCAAAACCTTTAATCAATTCATATTTTATTTTGAAGTATTAGGATGTGATTAAGTTTCTGTCATTCTTAAATGTTAATAGCCATGCAGTTTAAATGATATGTATATTTAGAAGTTATTTGTAAGCGAGAAACAACTATAAGCTCTCTTTTCCATGTTTATATATGAAGTTTACTGGTCACTTAGTATTTAGGTGGGTGCTATCTGTTTAAACTAATTTTTTTCCAGAGTCCCTTGAATTTGAGTAGAATTCTACTGGAAGCATTCTTCTTTTTTTCCCCTTTAAGGTGGGCGGTATTGATGTTAGGGAAGTTGTGTGTTGTCTAGGCTTGAGGATGGATTTTGGAAGGAGCTCTGATGCTTGCAAGAGTAATCCTTTAAAAATGCACGTGTCTCATTGCATCATGTGCTGAGAACTCTCAAGATTTCACATTTTTAGGATAAAGGTCAAAACACTGCTGCCACTCTTATCTCCAGTTCAGTTTGAGCTCTCTGGGCTCAAGCCACACCGGTTTTATTTTTGTTCTTCTAAGAAAGCCTCTTTCTCTTTACTATCTCCTGGTCTTTAGGGGTTTCCTTCAGCTCTAATTCGCTCATTTCCTCTAATATCAGCCCAAATATCACTTCTTCAGGAAACCCATCCTGTGGGGGGTTAAACTCTCCTAGCACTCTATTTTTCTTAGCTGCAGTTAATCATCGATTGTAATGAGCTGCTGCAGTAAATCATCGGTTGTAATGAGCTGCCTTAGTTACTTAGATGCTTTGTTTCTTCTAATAGCATGTAAATTTCATGAAGGCTGGGCTAGACCATCTTATTTAGGTCTTAGTTCTCAAAGTCTGGCCCAGCACCTGGCACAATGAAAGAATGAAATAGTTGGAGCACAGAGAAGGGAACTTTTTTTTTTTTAATGATTGCTTTTATTTATTTATTTAATTTTTGGCTTCATTGGGTCTTCGTTGCTGTGCGTGGGCTTTCCCTAGTTGGGTCGAGCAGGGGCTACTCTTAGTTGCGGAGCACGGGCTCTAGGCACGCGGGCTCAGTAGTTGTGGCGCACGGGCTTAGTTGCTCCTCGGCATGTGGGATCTTCCCGAACCAGGGATCGAACCAGTGTCCCCTGCATTGGCAGGCGGATTCTTAACCACTACGCCACCAGGGAAGTCCCAAGGAGGGAACTTTTGAATGAAAAATATTAGCTAGAGATTACCTGTTTCCTTTGGGAAGGAAAAGGGAAAATTTTTTAACAAAAGCCATTTAACAAAATTTATTTTTGGAATTTATCACATAGGATAAATGATTATAGTGACCATACAGATGTAAATGAGAATTTGTGTTCTTTAGTTTTGCTAATTGATTAATGACCCAGTTCTTTGATATGTAAATATAGGGTTGTACTAGGGCAAACCTTTATCTGGAAGGAAGAAAGGGAACGTTTATGTTTTGAATTGTATCTGTAAAGTGTTTCTCTTTACCCCTACTGAACCTGGGAGCGATGTAGCAAAGTCTTCACCTAGAGTAGAGGTGTTCAGTGTTTCTTTGTTTTATAGATTTAAAGGTGCTTTTGAAAGCTTTAATAATAAGGAACACTGCAGGCAGGCTAAAGTGAACACTTCTTTCCAACGTGATTCATTTCAGTAGTTCAATCCAATTCTTTTTGTTTCACTTTCTTAAGGCAAGTTAGATACTACCACACTGAACATTCCAAAACCAGTGAACTGGTTGGATTCTTAAGAAATAATTGTTCAGTGTGTTGTATTTTTAAAATAGCTAGTCAGCTTTATGCCACTTTGGGTGTAAATGTTTCTACTGCCACTTACTGTCATGTGACTTTGAGTTTAGTAATGTTTCCGAATCTTTTGCATCTTTTAAAATGGAAATTTTAAATGAGGAATGTGATGCACTGACCCTGGCGCCCAGCATTGTAAATGTTACTGGCATGATAAACATGAGTGCCTATTTCCTTTATTGCTGGACCTCTTGTGAGACTAGTCTTATGATCATGATTTTCACTTCCTCAACTCATTTTGCAACCCAATTCAATATGTTTCTTTATCCTTCTTCCTGAAACTAACTATGCATGTAAATTGTAGCTATTAATGTCCCCAAATTGTGAAATATTCAGTGCCCCACGCTATTTTTTTTTTTTTCCTCCTGTATTTTTTTTGGTCCTACCTGAATTTTCCATGATGTTGACCATAGGTTACCTCTTGTATCTTCTAACTTGATTTGGAACATTGCTTGGTCCTGGTTCTCCTCTAATCTTTCCTAGGCCTTGCTTTTTTACGGTTCTTTAATTGCCTTGTAATATTGGGAAAATGTTAACCACTTCTAAAATAGGATAATAGTGGGAATTCCCTGGCGGTCCAGTGGTTAGGACTCTCACTGCTGTGGCCTGGGTTCAATCCCTGGTCAGGGAACTAAGATCCCTCAAGCCATGTGGCGTGGCCAAAAGAAAAAAAGGGATAATGGTATCTGCCACATAGATTGTTGTGAGGATTAAATGAGCCAAAGTAAGTACTAGGCAAATGTTAGCTTTATTTCCTAAGTAATCTCTTCTCTTGACTTATGGTCTCTCCCTGAGACTTCCTTCCTGTGCTTGGCCTTAGCTGCTGCCTATACACCGATGAATCCCACATCTCTCTCTTTAGTCCAGATTTGTATATTCATTTGCCTGTTGGCCGTCATCACTTGGCTGACTCACAGGTGTATCATATTGAACCTATCTACTCATTTCTCTTCTCCTGTAGTTACTTAGCTTAATGGCACACCTGTAGGCTTAGTTAGGAAACTTGCTTGGGATCTGTATTTCCAACTGCCTTCTGGATGTAGGCACCTGGATATCTCATAGATGCCTCAGCTTAATGTTTGTAAATTTATCTGATCTCTCTTATCTCTTCCTCATGAAATCATTTGTCCATTTAAGAAATACATGTCATTTGAGCCTTACTTTAGGCCTTTATCATTTGTGAGATCTCATTGTTCTCCCTGTGATCCAGGAGGGCACAATTTCCCCCTTTACCCCTCTTGAGTTCTCTTTTTTTTTTTTCTCCCAGTATTTGCTTTTTTATTCTGATAAAATATATATATCATAAAATTAACCTTTTTAAAAACAATTTTATTTTATACTGGAGTATAGTTGATTGAACCCCTCTTGAATTCTTGATACAAGGTAGATTAACAGGAGAAAAAAGAATCTTTGATTCATGTGCATGGAGGTCTCATAGAAACAAGACCTAATAAGTGGCCAAAGTAGGCAGCTTTTATATGTTTTAGACCAACAATAAATTAGAGAGGTATTGACAGGACAAAGAAGCTTAGGTTTGGGTGCTTAATTAGTAAGGAACTTAAGCAAAGTTTGGGCTTGGGTAGTAAATTAGCAAAGAAGTGGCAGGTGTTACCTTATACAGGCCTCTGGGCCTTGAGCTCCCTATCTCTGGTGATAAGGATGTCTTTCTACCTCCCATTGCAGGAAGGGCACCTTTTACATGGGAGATTTATTTCCTGCTTTCAGGGAGACACAGAGGAGGGTCAAAGTCTCCCCCTTGCAACCGCTATTTCTTCAAAATAGTCAGTATGCCACTGAGGCATATTGTGGGGCAGCCCGCCCTGGGCTCCAGCACTGTCAATAGCACATCCTCCACACTGCTGCCTGAGTTCTTACTAAAAGACAAATATCAAGTCAGACAGATACCAAGTCACCCTCTGTTTAAAAGCCTCTATCAACTCCTTGTTTGTGTGTTAAGTTCCAAACTCCTTAGAATTGCCCCTAAGGGCCCTTGACCTTTTGTCCTTGCCCTTCCATTTACCCTGTGCTCCAGGCTTTTCCTTCTCTTCCTTTAAGATTTAACCTGGATTTTACCTACTTCAGGAAACCTTTCCTAATTGCCCCTAAACTCTATTGGGCATCAGGCCTGTATTCCCTTCATAACGTACATACATCTCAATTACTGTTCTGTAATACTCCTATAATTATGTTTTTATATCTTTCTCTCACTAGTTTTTCATTCCTTGAGGGCTCAGACTGTTTAATCATCTTTGTATCCCAGGGCCTGGCACGTAGTAGACTTCAATAAAATGTTTGAAATAATGGATCTGTCACCAAGGTCTGTACATGTTCATGTTTTCAGAGTGCTCTTCATCTGGTTCTGTTTCGATGCCTGGCAAACTCCTGTGTCTTCTTTGAACTATGGCTCTAATGTCACCTCCGTGAGGACTTATTCAACTTCTCTAAATGGTTGGTTATGCCTTCTCTTGACACCGTGTGTGCGTAAGTGTGTGAGAACAGTTAATGGGGTAGACCTCTGTATTATTTACAATACATCTAACATCATTGTAGAAAGAGGTGCTTAAAATACATGGATTTTCAGATAATTGACATGTACCTTTTAAGTGTCAAAACTTGAAAAAATTGTTTTTCAAGGCAAATGAAATTTTTTTTCCTTGCCTTCTATTTTTAAAGTACCATAGCCTTTTACAAGATGTGCCAGGGTCATTAAAGCATGAACTTCAGGGGAGTTCCCTGGTAGTCTAGTGGTTAGGATTCCAGGCTTTCACTGCTTGGCCCAGGTTCAATCCCTGGTAGGGGAACTAAGATCCTGCAAGCCGCGTGGCACGGCCCAAAAAACCAAAAACCGAAAAACAAAAAAGACAGCGTGAATTCAGCGAAGGTCAGCAGGTCTGCTTTTCTTTTTTTTTTCCTTTTCTTTTTCTTTTTTAGCTGCGTCGGGTCTTAGTTGCAGCACGGGGGCTCTTTCATTGCCGCACTTGGGCTTCTCTCTAGTGGCCCACGGGCTCCAGAGCGCGTGGGCTCTGTAGTTGTGGCGGCGTGGGCTTAGTTGCCCTGCAGCATGTGGGATCTTAGTTCCCCAACCATGGATCGAACCCATGTCCCCTGCATTGGGGGGCAGATTCTTAACCATTGGACCACCAGGGAAGTCCCTGCAGGTCTGCTTTGATACAATGATGTGTTGGGAGACTCATAAGAAACATAAGCCCTTTAACCCTACATGAAAAGACCTATGCTTGCTTTCTCTTTTTCAAAGTTGATTCCTACTTTTAAAGTTTTCTTTCTTTACTGTTGTCTATAATTATGCTTCTGGTTGTCACTACTTTCTTCTGTGTGAACTGGGGACAGGATTACCTACCTCACAGGGTTATTGTTAAGTTTAAAGGAGGTAATGTACACAAAGATCTTATCAGGAAGTGTAGCCAGTGGTAAGTACCCATTAAAAGGAACTTACCAGCAATTCTAATAATGTTTGTTCTAATTATTTGAATTGTTTCAGGAGAAAAATCTCTCAAGTTTGAGAGATTTTCCAGGGAAGTAAAAGTCATGGCATTTGTTAGCAAACTGTTTTTCAAAGTCTGTTAGACAGCGTGAGTTTATAATTGGGTCCAGAATGGCAGATGCTGATGAAAAGCCTTAAGCTCTAGAACGGATCATTTTTATGTACATCCATACAACTTAAACCCCAAACTGGGGTCTATATTTATCTTTTAGTGTTAACAGGTAAAGTTAGAAATGAACATGAGTTCCAACTCTCATACTATCCTCTTGGTGATTGTTTCATGAACATGTGAAGGGAAGTTGTTTTATTTCCTTACTGTGTGTGAAAATGCTTGATAACTATTCGTTCATTCATGTATTAAGTACAGACTGTTTCAGGCAAAGTTCTAGATAGTTGGATAAAATGGTGAACAAGACAAAATTCTACTTTTCATGGGGATTAGTCTTGTGGGGTAGACAATTAGAACTATAATGTATTGGGAAATAAGTGCACTGAAGGAAAATAAAGCAGGGTAAGGGATAAGACTAACAGGGTGTGAGAGTGTTTATTTTAGTTGGGATAGATAGGGGAGTCCCTGGGGAGGGGACATTTGAGAACTTGAATGAAGTGAGGGGGAAATCCTTGAGGGAGGGTGTCTGGGGGAGATAATCCAGATAGAGGAAATAGCGGGCACCTTTAAGTGGGAGTGAACTTGGCTTGACCAAGAAACAGTAGAAGGCCAAAGTAATGAGAATGAGCAATGAGAATTGTAGTCGGAAGTGGAGGGTCGGGAGGTGAATGGCAGATCATGGAGGAGTTACTAGACAGTGGTGAGGGCTTGGAACAGAATTCAGTGCCTGAAGGATTTTGAGCCAGGGGAATGACCTGCTCAGATTTACCTTTTAAAAGGGTACTCTGGGCCCTGTGTGACCAGAAGGGAGAAGATGAGGAGAGACCAGTTAGGCTACTACAGTGAGAGGTGATGGTGGCTTAGACTGTGGTGAAGGTGATGGATGTGAAAAGTTTAGAATGGGATATATATTTTGAAGGCAGAGTAAAATGGACTTGCTGTTGGATTGATTAAGGGAAAGTAAAGAATCAAGGATAACTTCGGGTTTTTTGTTTTTAATCTGGGCAAAGACTGACTGCTAGTTCCACTAACTGAATTAGGAAAGACAGAAGAATGGAATTGGAGCGAACATCAGTAATTCAGTTTGGTCATGTTAAAGTTTGAGATGCCTGTAAGACATCTACCTACATAAAGGTGTCCGGTGGGCCTTTGGATAGGAGTCTGGAGCTCAGGGAAGTCTGGACCTGCTGAGGAAAGGAGGGTATCACAGTAAGTGAACTGGTGGTGATCAGAGGGTTAGACGCTAGAAATTAAAATTATGGACATGGTGCAGTTGTTGGTAACAGTAAGTTCTAGGGGAAGATGTGACTGGGACATAAGAACAGCTTTTTGGAGAAAGGAAGAAGTCAAGGAGCTTGGAGGCCAGGAGGTTGGATCTATGTACATAGGTGTTGAAATGAAAGAAGTGTGGAAGAATTGGTGGAAGGGTGAAAGGGGGAGTTGAGTGAGGTGTTCACATCCTCAGTAAAGGAGGGGAGTGATCAGGAAGACAGAACATACAACAAAGAGAAGTATCAGGTGTAATAATCTGGCTGAGGTATTTAAGGAAGGGAACAAGGAATGGTGACCTGGAAGTAAGAGGAAACGAGGAGGATAACTTCCCCTCCTGTGTTAATAGGAGGGCAAGAAAAAACTATGGTACACCTCACATATAAGGGCAGTGATCCATGTCAGCACCTAGAAACCACTTAGAATTAATTACAGTTTGAATTTTTGACTTTGCAACAGTTAAAGTAGTCTGCCTAGCTAGTGTCTAGATTGGTAAGGGGGTGGATTCACAGTCCTGAATGAGTGGTCAGAAAGTTCAGCTCTCCTTCATCTCACCTGGATGATTGCAGGAGTCTGCTGGGAGGATGACTGCCAGGGTGTCCCTTTCTTTCGCTCTTGCCCTCCTTGTGGTCTGCTCTCCACACAGAGGCCAAAGTGACCCGTCTGTGTAGAGAAGGAACAGTTGAACTGAGCATTACTGTAATTTCCCTCCATTTTCTGCCGCAACAGCCGTGTGCTGTTACTGACACGCATGGCAGGAGGAGCTCAATTCAGGCATCATCTCATAATCTTACGATTTACATGCTATGAGGATTTGGTCAAAATTGAGGTGAGGCATAAGTAATAGTTATCCTTCCTAACATCTGTATGTGTGACAATAACAAAATTTGTTAATGCTTTCTTGGAAGCCACGTGGTGTTTGAGCTGCATTCGAGAAAGTGTATAATTATGGAACTTTATTTACCCTCATCTAGCACATATTAAGAGCAAACACAAGTAGAATTTGAGGGATGATATGACTTTGTGTCATTTAGCGTACAGGGCATAGATATGTAGGGATCAGATTCACTTAATTTTTTAAGCTAGGTTGTTAATAGAATATTGGCACTCTAGTGTGTATTATCTTGGTGTGTGTGTGTGCAGTAGTATTTTAAACTTTCTAGATGAAGACACAGGTTGAGAGGTTGGAGGATTTACCTGAGGATGCAATATGATGGAGCAGAGACGTTAACTTACCTCTTGGTGGTGTGATACCAAATCTTGTGCTTTCCCCGCTGTGTTATGGTTCTCTCTTCCTGCTAATGGAGGAAATTGAGGCCAAATAGCATAGACTATGACATAAAGCTTTTTATGCAGAGTTAGTGTTTTCTTCTTTGGCTCACTTCTAAAATGTCGATGGATCTATGGCAGTGTAATTGTGCAAACTCAGTACCTGTGCTTTAGCTTTTGAAGTCAGGTTTTATTCTGTAAACTAGGTTGATGGTTCCCAATCTCATCACCAAGGACGCCTTTTAATTTTTTCATTATTCCACAGGGTACCCAGGCTTAGATTTTTTGTTTTTTTCCTTTTTGCCTGTTTAACAGCATTTGTTTGTCAAACTTGGTTTAAATTTTTTTTTAACCTCTTTTTTTCACCTTTTAATCAGCAAGAGAGAACTGATTTCTCACTGAGTTGATACAGTCTCAGCCAAAAGCAAAGTAACATTGTTTTAGTTAGCGGTATTGCTTGCTTAATGTGATAAATGTATAATTGTTTATTTCAGTTACTGAAATATTCAAAGTAGCTTTTGCATACCCTTAGTCTAGGGGGCCCCCGCACCCCCAATTAAGAAGGATTGTTGTAGATCTTATTGTTGAGTAGGAGGTATAAAGCTGTTAACAGTGAAGATGATGCTCATTGGCGTTCTCCCAGCATATATTTTCCTCTTGATTCTCTGAGTTTAGAGAACTTATAACTCAGAATAATTGGTTGTGGTATTAACTGGTACATCACTTTCTGTACTAATATATACCTATCATATTCCAGATATGCCCCACTAGATTTTGGGAATTCAAAGAGAAGATACCATTTAGTCCCTGTCTTTAAGAAGCTTAAGCTGAGTGTAAGAGGCAGATAGTATTGCTCACTGAGTATCTTAGTGTGACAGGATGTACAGGGTGCAGTTGGACCACAGAGGAGGGTGAGGTGAGAGATGGTGGTCAAAGAAACCTTAGCAGAGGAGGTGAGTCAAGGCCATCTGGTGATTACAGTGTAGGCTGTGGAATCCAGTAGTTCTGGTTTTGAATCCCTGTTCTGCAGTTGGAGAATTATATGATTTGGAGCAAATTAAATCACCTCCCTAACCTATATTTTTCTCACTTGTAAAATGAGCTAATGCCTACCTCTGAAATTGTAAAGGTTGAATAAGAAAATTTAAAGGATTTAGCAGCACAGTGCCTGGTAGGGACAAAACAGCTGCTCATTAAGTCAAAACTGTTGTTATTACTGCTGCTGCTGGGACTGTTTCTTTGAATGGTGAGTAAGATTAGCTAGAAAGGGCAGAGGAGAAACAGCTTTCTAGAGACAGGAAAGAGTGTATGGGAAGACATGGTGACCAAAGACAATATTGGGGGGAATAAAGTAGTAGTACCTACTTTAAAGATTATATAGAGATTAAAATAATCATACACGTAAAACACATAAGCACTCAGAAGTAGAGTCCCTATTTTTAATTCCACACTATTAACTCCTGTATAATTCCTTTTTGAAACATCTTGGTTCTTTTTGCATCTTTTCTTTTTCTTTTTTTGTCCCTGATTTCTTTTCTACTTCTTGTTGTCTTACTTGAGGGCATCCCTCAGTTTAGTTGTCAGTTCTCACTTGTCTAATCTTTTCTTTTGGAGAATTAGATGTTCTTCTGGCTTCCTCTCTCACTGTTACATAAATGATTTAAAAATTTACCGGTTGCCCTGACCTCTTTCCTAGGTTCCTCTTTTTAATTGGATCTTATTGGTCTCCTAAAGTTTCTACATGATATAGTCATCTACTATTCCATAATTCTGTTTCATTTGATTTCGGAAAAAGATAGAAGGAAACTGATCTAGATTTGTCAGATTTTTACTTTGCCAAGCAGTGATATTTAAGAAAACAATCAAGCTCACCGTGTACTCCATTTCATACAGAAAAGGAATTTAAACATAACCATTTAAAAAGACCATAATCTTAGAATTTTAAAAATAATGTAGTGAGTACTTCATTATGTTTTGCTTCCAACTACTGAAAACTTCTACAAAGTAAAACACTGCTTTGGAGTAAACCTTGTACTGTCCTGATACTGATCTGCCGAAAATTTGATTTTGATCATATTTTTCAGGGTGTAAAATGTCTCACTCACTACTGCCTAACTGAAAAAAGTCCTAATTTGTTAGGCCTTTACGGTTTGACCCCAGTTCTTTTTTTCATGTCTTTCTCCCTCACCACTTTTCTGTTACCAACTTAAAAAAAAAAAAAAAATCCAAATAGTGGGTGGTGTTTGTAGTTTGGATCTGACCCAGGTTCAAATCTGACCCTGCCATTAGCTTTGTGGACTTGGGCAAGTTACTGTAATGAGAAGAAGCAAACAGCCCTTGGTGTCCTGGAGCTGCCCTGGTGCAGCCAGCTAGGCCTTGGTGTTGCTGTGACCTAGCCTGGAACTTAAGAGCTAGGTCTTCTGGGTATTCTGTTCAGCACAAACGGTTTCACTGAACATCAGCATCACACAAAGCCATTCTTTGAGTATGATGGGTCAAGACAAGAATAAGGCCATGTTATAATCATGTCTTAACACAGGTAAAGGCACGAATGTTGCCCAAGTCACAAAATATCCAACATTCCCCTCTCCAGGCTACTGGGAACGATTGTTGATGCTTTACCAATTACAGCTTTAGCCTCCCTCTAGTCTGCCTCCCCACAGAGATTTGTTGGTATACCCAATCATCAAATTGTCCTCGCTTTCTGCCAGCACTCAAGCCAGAGTGAACCCCCGCTTCTTTGGGCTCTCCCCCAAAATCACTTAGTCAAATCCAAATCCTAAATAAGTCCTCTCTAATATTCTCTCACCAAGATGCCCCACAGTTTCCCATGATGTGCGTTCCTGATAAACTCAACTTGTTCAGCCATTGGTATGTTCCTGGTGTGTGGGTGGAAGGCATTGGCAGTAACTACCTGGATCCTTATTTTTTCTCATATATGAGCCAGGAGTAATAACAGGTTTTTTGCGGAGTTCTGAAGATTAGACGAGAAAACTTAAAGCACCTAGCAGAGTCCTGGTAGTTAGTAATTACTCAACAAAAGCTTGTTTCTTGTCCTCTAGTGAAGTAGTCTGATCAGTCATGGTCCCCTGAACAGGGCTTACAAGGACCTTGTTTTCATCCTTTCTCACCCATGAAGTGCTCCATTCTCGTCCTTCAAGACTCAGGTCACATACCTTCTGTTCTGTGAAACCTTTGCACCTCTTAATGATCTCTTCTGTCTCTGCACTTCAGGTATGTATTGTTTTTACCATTGACTTGACTATTGATTGTGCTCTACCTTGTGGCATCTTTGTACTTAACTTTTATTTAATTCTTAATTTTTCATGTACTTATGCCTTGTTTGTTTAACTAAATTATTCTTTAAGAATGGGGGCTGTGTTTTGAAACCAGCCAATTACTTTATAAAGACCAATTTCTTCCTATTTGTTATAGTATCTTGTACTCGGAAAATGCTTAAATGTGATTAAAGTAAAACAAAAGGAAGAGAATATATCATTTGTTGCCTCCCCTAAAAATATGGTGATATTGTGAAATTTGCCTAAGCCAGATACTTAAAGCTTTTTATATCTTCTTTTCTAGACAACACGATGGTGGGCGAAGAGAAGACGTCTGTAAAAAAACGGCTGTCGAAGTCCAGTAAACATGCTGAGGAAAAGGAAGAAGGCCAGAGAGACTGTACAGAGGAGTCCCAAGAGACACCTAGTAACGGTGAGGCTTTTACTGTTTCTGAGGTGAATTAATGAAACAGGCAACAAATTCAGTGTTCTAGAACAAGGATTGCCATCTCTTTAGCTCTCTTATAAATGGATATGCTGGTAGGCACTGTAAAGTGCAGGGGAGAAAAATAAATTGATTAAGAGAATAGAAAGGAACAATTTGGTTTAGTTGCCAGTCACAGCTGCTTTAGATACTGCTGGTGGCACTGGTGTGTAAATTGCTGCACCTCTCATAGAGGTGAGCTTTATTGATGTAAGTGGAGTTTGCAATGTATGTTTTAATTTAGTTTTATATATCTGGTAACGAAGAAACTAGAAAGTAAGCCCTTTTAAATTAATTCATTGAACATTTTTGGGGTATCTACTATGTTTTAGACATCATTCGTTCATTTATTCATTCCTTCAACTACCTAACCTGTCAGTAATTATTGGTGTCCTGCTAGGTGTTGGGGCTACGGCAGTGATCGATACAGATGTGTTTGCCCTCATGGAGCTCCAAGTTAAGTGAATGAGAACCCCTCTCCCGCCATTAGCATAATTAGATTATTGTAAATAAGTGCTACTAATTACTCTTTTAATAGGTGTAATGAGCATAAGGAGAGTAATTAGCAGGGTACCTAACCTAGTTAGTTCAGTACTAGGTTATAAATCTTGGGGGAGTTTTGTTAGTTCTCATGTCCAAGTTTGCTTAACATGAATACAAAGAAGACTATGACACAGTACTTGTTAAGGTCAAGGTTTGTGCTTAAGATTGATAGATCTGTAAACACAACTCCAACTGATGTCATCTATTGCATCAGGCTATTTATTTTTGCAGTGACATTTGTATAGGTTTGATTTCAATGAGGATTTGAAATTTGAGGCTTGTTTGGTTAACAAATAGGTGTGGAACTTTTTGAGACTTCTTTCATAAAGAAAAGCTTTTGCTTTTCCTACTTAAATTTAATTGTAAATTAAATACAGCAGCTGGATCCAGGAATATAAATGTTGCTGGTTAAGTTTGCATAATGTAGTTTATTGATTGTTGGACTCGTAGCTATTTATGAAATATTTATATTGGCATATGGACTAGTTTTAGTGTGATATAAAATGTGAAATTTGTGCAAAAGGGTAAGCCAGCATTGGGTAGAAACTTTCCCCTTCCATGATTTAGGGACTGGGTGCTAATTCACATTGTCTTTTTATTGAAACTTTCTGTTACCAGATATGATTTTCTCACTATGTTCCATTTTTTAAAGAAAAGCTTTTAGACTATTCTGATTTCTACATGTTTTCAGTACTCCTTATGGCCTCAGTTCGTTAAGTTTTAATCATTCCAGGTTTTAATGCAGATAATAAAAATTGAATTGTTTAGCCTAAAACAAGAAGTCTGACCTCCTCCTTGGTTTGATGTAAGTAACGCTGATCTGAAAATTGCATGTGTTTCTCCACTTACTTTAACATTGGTTCACTTTGGGGGAGTAAGCAGATGGGTAAAATGTGACCTTTGAGTAGTGAGGGTTTAAAGGACACCACGCCATGCCAGTCATCGTGGCCTACCAGCCAGGCCCAGGGGCATCTGCACCACCTGGGGGCCTGTTAGAAATGCCCCACCTCACACTTAATTGAATAAAAATTTCATTTTAATAAGTTCTCAGGGGATTCATATGCAGGTTAAAGTTTGAGACACAGCTCTGAGAGTGGCAGTTCTCAATTGGGATGTGTATTAGTCAGAATTCTCCAGAGAAGCAGAACCAATAGGATATATATAGATATAGAAAAAGATTTATTATGAAGGGTTGGCTCAGATGGAGACCGAGAAGTCCCACAGTTTACTGTTTATGTGCTGGAGGCCCACGTACTTCTGAGTAACTTGGCTTTCACCTCTTGGCTACTATGAATACTGCTGCTGCTATGAACACAGGTATTCAAATAGCTCTTCAAGGCTCTGCTTTCCATTCTTCTGGATCTATACCCAGAAGTAGGATTGCTGGATTCTGTGGTAGTTCTATTTTTAATTTTTTGAGGAACTGACATACTGTTTTTGCTTGCAGCTGCACCATTTTACAGTTTCACCAGTGGCACACAAGGGTTCCAATTTAACCACATCCTCACCAGTGCTTGTTATTTTCTGTTTTTGTTGTTGGTGGTTGGTTTGTCTTTTTAATAGTAGCCATCCTAATGGGTGTAGGGTGATACCTCACTGTGGTTTTGATTTGCGTTTCCCTAATGATTAGTGGTGTTGAGCACTTTTTCACATACCTGTTGGCCATTTGTATATCTTCCTTGGAGAAATATCTATTCATATCCTTTGGCCATTTTGTTTTGTTGGGTTATATGCTTTTTTGTTGTTGAGTTGTAGGAATTTTATAATATTCTGGATATTAACCCTTCATCAGATATGACTTGCAGATGTTTTCTGCCATTCCATAGGTTGCTTTTTCACTTTGTTGACAGTGTTCTTTGCACAGAAGTTTTTAAGTTTGATATGATTCCATTTGTCTATTTTTGTGTTTATTGCCTGGAATCTTTGCTAAGCCCAATGTCATGAAGGTTTTGTCCTATGTTTTCTTCTAGTTTTAGAGTTTTGGGTCTTACATTTAGGTCAATAATCCATTTCGAGTTATTTTTTATATTGTATAAGTTAAGGGTTCAACTTCTTTCTTGGGCATGTGGATATCCACATCAGTTTTGGGAGTATTGCCATATGTGGTAGGCTGGAAAATGCCCCCTCCCCCAAAACGTCCTAAAACCTGGAACCTGTGAATGCTGCTTTACATGACAGGAAAAGGGGGCAGAGGGGTCTTTGATATAATTAAGTTGGGAATCTTTTTTTTTTTTTTTTTAAATAAATGTATCTATTTTATTTATTTATTTTTGGCTGCATTGGGTCTTCTTTGCTGCGTGCGGGCTTTCTCTAGTTGCGGCGAGCGGGGGCTACTCTTCGTTGCGGTGCATGGGCTTCTCATTGTGGTGGCTTCTCTTGTTGCGGAGCACAGACTCTAGGCACGCGGGCTTCAGTAGTTGTGGCACGTGGGCTCAGTAGTGTGTCTCGCGGACTCTAGAGTGCAGGCTCAGTAGTTGCAGTGCACGGGCCCAGTTGCTCCGTGGCATGTGGGATCTTCCCGGACCAGGGCTCGAACCCGTGTCCCCTGCATTGGCAGGCGGATTCTTAACCGCTGTGCCACCAGGGAAGTCCTAAGTTGGGAATCTTGAGATGAGATTATCTTGAATATCCACCTGGGCCCTGAATGCAGTCCTGTATATTATAAGTGGGAGGCAGAGGGAGATTTGATGACACACAGAGGAGAAGGTGATTTGAAGATGGAGCAGAGAGAGATTTGTAGATACTGGCTTTGAAGATTGGAGTGCAATGGCCAAAAGCCAAGGAATGCTGCTAGCTACCAGAAGCTGCAGAGCCAGGACTGGATTCTATCTCGAGCCTCCAAAGGGAGTGGAGCCCTGCTGTGACACCTTGATTTCAGCTTGGCCTCCAGAACTGAGAGAGAATTTCGGTTGTTTTTTTTTTTTTTTTTTTTTAACTTTAGGTTTGTTTGTTTGTTTGTTTGTTTGTTTATGGCTGTGTTGGGTCTTTCCCTAGTTGCGGCAAGCGGGGGCCACTCTTCAAGCGGGGGCCACTCTTCATCGCGGTGCGCGGGCCTCTCATTATCGCTGCCTCTGTTGTTGCGGAGCACAGGCTCCAGATGCGCAGGCTCAGTAGTTGTGGCTCACGGGCCCAGTTGCTCCGCGGCATGTGGGATCTTCCCAGACCAGGGCTTGAACCCGTGTCCCCTGCATTGGCAGGCAGATTCTCAGCCACTGCACCACCAGAGAAGCCCAATTTCGGTTGTTTTAATCCACCAAGTTTGTGGTAATTTGTTACAGCAGGTGCAAGAAACTAATACACTATCTTAACAATATTAAGTCTTTCAGCCCATGAACATGGGATGTCTTTCTATTTACAGACATACCTCGGAGATATTGCGGGTTTGGTTCGAGACCACCGCGATAAAATGAGTATCACGATAAAGTGAGTCCACATGAATTTTTTGGTTTCCCAGTGCATATAAAAGTTATGTTTATGCTATACTATAAACTATTAAGTGTGCATTATGTCTAAAAAAAAGACAGTGTACATACCTTAATTAAAAAATACTTTATTGTTAAAAGAATGCTGACCATCACCTGAGTCTTCCTCAAGTTGTAATCTTTTTGCAATAGTAACATCAGAGATCACTGATCACAGATCACCATAACAAATATAATAATGAAAAGTTTGAAATACTGTGAGAATTACCAAACTATGACAGAGACATGAAGTGAGCAGATGCTGTTTGAAAAATGGTGTCGGTAGCTTTGCTCAGTGCACTGTTGCTACAAACCTTCAATTTGTAAAAACAAAAAACAAAAAAATCCTGCAGTATCTTCAAAGTGCAATAAAACGAGGTATGCCTGTATTTAGGTCTTCTTTGATTTCTTTCAACAATGTTTTATAGTTTTAAGTTGATAAGTTTTACACTTTTTTTGTTAAATTTATTTCTAAATAATTTTGTTCCTTTTGCTGCTGTTGTAAGTGGAATTTTCTTAATTTCATTTTCCAATCATTTGTGGCTAATGTGTAGAAATGCAGCTGGTTTTTGTATATTGATATTGTATCCTGAAACCTTGCTGAGCTCTTTTATTAGCTCTAAGAGTTTTGTGTGTGTGTGTTTTGTAGTTTTTTCTATATACAGGATCATGCCATCTGCACATAAGAATTCGTTTTATTTCTTCATTTTCAATCAACATGCCTTTTATTTCATTTTCTTGCCTAATTACCCTTGCTAGAATTTCCAGTAAAATGTTGAACAGAATTGGCAAGAGTGGACATTGGGCATTCTTGTGTTGTTTCTGATCTTAGGGAGAAAACTTTCAGTTTCTCTGTTAATTATGTTAGCTGTGGATTTTTGTAGGTGCCCTTTATCAGGTTGGGGACATTCTCTACCTTTCTCTTAATTTACAGGTAGTGCCTATTCTTGACTACCGTTTATTTTGCTGCATTGTTCATTTGATAGCTAATTAATGAGTAAATATTGTAATAACCGCTAACAGTTTATCATGTGCCAGGCACTGTTTTAAGTGTTTAACAAATATTAACTTGATTAATATACTTCTAATTCTATTCAATTTCAGTGTTCTTTGAGATATGTACATAAGTATTTGAACAGAGAGAACAACTTGCCTTTTGTAAAAATTGAGAGTCCCTTGGCAAAAATATATGAAAAAAAGTTAATATCATTGTTATTCTGTAATTTAGCCCCTTCATCCAATTTATGCATCTAATCATAAAACTGGCCAGTCCACATAGAGCTTTGATCCACTGAGTAGGTTGAGAACACATTTCTTTTTCCCTTAGAATAAAAGCAAAACATGTTTGTTTTAGAAAGTGCAGGTGAGCAAAAGTTCAAGTGTTTATGATTTTTCCTTGGCTACATTCCTAGAAATTGTTTTTAGGTCATAAGATTTTTTGGGTAGGTATTCCCAAATTGCCCTCTGGAAATACTGCACTCCCAGTAGCCATATGAGAGTGCCTGTTTCTTCAACCTTTCTTCAGTCATGGATGATGTGACCTTTTGAATAAACTCTATGGCATTTTGAGAGATGACAGATTCCACTTTACTTGAAAAAGATTTTGTAAAATGAGACATAATTAAAAGCAGCAATAAAGTTATTGAATATTAATTAGTACCTTTTGTAGTTTTTTTTTAACTTTTTTTTTTGTTTAAATTAATTTATTTATATATATTTTTTATTTTTGGCTGTGTTGGGTCTTCGTTTCTGTGCGAGGGCTTTCTCCAGTTGCGGTGAGCGGGGGCCCTCTTCATCGCGGTGCACGGGCCTCTCACGGTCGCGACCTCTCCCGTTGCGGAGCACAGGCTCCAGACGCGCAGGCTCAGTATTTGTGGCTCACGGGCTTAGTCGCTCCGCGGCATGTGGGATCTTCCCAGACCAGGGCTCGAACCCGTGTCCCCTGCATTGGCAGGCAGATTCCCAGCCACTGCGCCACCAGGGAAGCCCCCTTTTGTAGTTTTTAAGGTCAAAATAATGAGTTTGGATATCTTGGTTCATTTTAGGAAGATTAGTTAAAAGAAATGGGAGTTACTAGCTGATAATTTTCTTTGATAACTTAAAAAAATTTTTTTTAAATTTATTTATTTTATTTTTGGCTGTGTTGGGTCTTTGTTGCTGCACGCGGGCTTCCTCTAGTTGTGGCGAGCGGGAGCTACTCTTCCTTGCAGTGCATGTGCTTCTCATTGCACTGGCTTCTCTTGTTGCGGGGCACGGGAACTAGGTGTGCGGGCTTCAGTAGTTGTGCCTCACGGGCTCTAGAGCGCAGGCTCAGTAGTTGTGGCGCACGGGCGTAGCTGTGGCACACGGGCTTAGTTGCTCCGCGGCATGTGGGATCTTCCTGCACCAGGGATTGAACCCATGTCGCCTGCATTGGCAGGTGGATTCTTAACCACTGCTCCACCAGGGAAGCCCTGGGTTTTTTAAGATTCAAATATTTGATCCATCTGAAATTTATTTTGAATAATAAGTGAGCTAGGGCTCTAATTTGACAGTTTTTCAAAATGGCCAGCCAGTTGTTTCAACATTATCTATTAAATCTCCTTTTCTGTATGATATTTATATACTGACGCTCATTTCTAGTTCAGATTCCTTTCTCTGTAGCAGTGTAGACATGTGATTAGTAGACAATTTTGAAAGGTTTTTGAGGTCGATGGAGCAATAGAGGATTTAGATGTATTATACCTTTTTTTAAAAAATTTATTTTTGGCTGTGTTGGGTCTCCGTTGCTGTGCACGGGCTTTCTCTAGGTGCGGCGAGTGGGGGCTACTCCTCGTTGCTGTGCACAGGCTTCTCATCGCAGTGGCTTCTCTTGTTGCGGAGCCTGAGCTCTAGGCGCACAGGCTTCAGTAGTTGTGGCACACGGGCTTAGTTGCTCCGTGGCACGTGGTGTCTTCCTGGACCAGGGATCGAACCTGTGTCCCCTGCATTGGCAGGCGGATTCTTAACCACTGCACCCCTAGGGAAGTCCCTATAGATGGATTATACTTTTTTTTTTTTATCTCCCCTTTTGCTTCTAAGGTTGATAAATGATTGATTCTTTCAAGGACTACTCCTAAATCCAACCATCCTTAGACATAAAGGTGGCTTTCACATGACTCTTTTGGATTACTTATATCTCTACGGAGAGCAAGGTGAAGCTGGGATGAAGATCTTCTAAGACATGGTCAATGAGAGTTTTTTAGAAAATAATCAGGATTTTAAAATGAGTTTGAACTTCTCTAGGCAGTAAAAACCTGCTAGTCAGTGCCTACGCATTAGCTAATTCTGTACTTACCACAAGGAGACAAAGAAAATGCTAGTTAAAAGAAGTGAAACTTGAAAAATGGTGACTCATCACTGCCTAGTACTTCTTAGTCATCTTTAGGAATTTAGTCACTATAAGTAGGCCTTGATTTTTAAAATTTTAATTAATTAATTTTAAAATTTTGTATTGAAGTACAGTTGATTTACAATGGTGTGTTTCTGGTGTACAGCAAAGTGGTTCAATTATATATATGTATATTCTTTTTCATATTCTTTTCTATTATGATTTATTACAGGATATTGAATATAGTTCCCTTTGGTATACAGTAGGACCTTGTTTATCTTTTTTTTTTTTTTTTCTTATTTTAAAAAAATTCTTGGCCGCACTGCACAGCTTGCAGGATCTTAGTTCCCCAACCAGTGATTGAACCTGGGCCTCCACCAGTGAAAGCCCCAAGTCCTAACCACTGGACCTCCAGGGAATTCCCTATCTTTTTTATATATAATTGTTTGTGTCTGCTAATCCCAAACTCCTGATTTATCCCTCCCTAACCCCCTTTCCCCTTTGGTAACCAGAAGTTTGTTCTCTATGTCTGTGAGTCTCTGTTTTGTAAATAAGTTCATTTGTATCACATTTTAAATTCTACGTATAAGTGATATATGATATCATCCCGCACAGCTTGCAGGATCTCAGTTCACTGACCGGGGATTGAACCCAGGGCCTGTCATTGAAAGCCTGGAATCCTTACCACTAGGCCACCAGGGAACTCCTTGCAGCAAGTTTAATGAGGATGAGGATTTAGAAATTTGGAGGCCATAGTGACTCCAGAAAAGGAAGAGTTGCAGAAACATGTTGGGGATGAATTGCTAGTGAGAAAGTGAAGATAGGAAGTACAAACCACTTTTCTAGGACATTTTATATTAAAAGGAAAAGAACAGCATGAGTTGGGTCTTGAAAGATAAGAGGTTCATTGGAAAGGGCTGTTGTTTGTTTCCAAAGGACATTGTTTCCAAAATTTCAGTTATTTATAATTTTGCCATTATCTCCGTACCATATTTTTTATTATGTAATTTAAAGAAAATTTCACTAAAAAGAAGAATCTTCATCCTAAGCAATAAATTCTATGAAGTGATAGTTTGTTTCAGTTACATATTTGTTTCCAAAACGTTAAGTAAATATGTAATACTTCACAGACAAATTTTGAGTACCACTTATGACATCCATATCATAATTTCAGAAAATTTTTAAAGACTACGTTGGTGCTAAATGTAATGTGGACAATATAAATGGCTCAGTGTGTTGAATGATTTGAGCAGTTTCTCAAAGGATATATAAAGGATCAAGGCAATATAGTTTAAAGGGGTAGTCTTGAAAAAGAGATGGGCTACCCCTTCCTCTGACAAAGGAACAGTGGAGAAGAGGATTAAAGATAGCGAAAATTAAGATAGAAGACATTTCAGGAGTTGGTCCCCAAAATGATCAACTGAAGGTTGCTTTTGTAAGGCTGGGACTTGAAGGTGGAAAATGTTTGGAACTACACTTGGGAGGAATGTTATAGAAATTCATCAAGAGGCAGAGACAAAGATTTCATTTTTACTGCAGGCCTGGTTAACGCTAGACAGCCAGTTTATAGTGGGCCCATTTTCTGTATTATATTTCTGCAGTGCATGGCAGTTTGAAATCAGAGAAAGCAGATAGCAGGCAATATCTGGGATTGGGATGTGGCTAGGTGGGTCCAGGAAATTGGTGGCGTTGATGAGGGAAGGATAGAAATAATGACAAAGGGTTAGTGACTCTAGGCTGGGTAAGAAAACTGGGAAAGCAAAAGAATAATTTCCATCAGAAGGAACACCGTTTCCCTGTGCCTCCCTTTAGAGCAGTGAAATCTTTCCTAGAAATTGCCCAACAGACTTCTCATGTCTCATTGGCCAGAGCTAGATTACAAGTTATGCTGTCTTCCTTTTACCTCTTTACTCTTTTCTACCCTACTTAGTGTCCAGAGCATCAGCCTCCCCGGGCACAATCAAATGGCTTCCATACCCTCTGGTTTCTGGTAGGGTTCGGTCATGGTTGGGGTGGGTGGCATTGATAGGAGGTCCAAGGGCAGAGAGTAAGGTGTGTGTTTATAACATAGGTTCCCTCTGGGCTGGGTAACCATCTCTTCTGTCTAATAGTTCTCTCCAGGGAGTTCTCTTCGGGTTTCCTAAACCATTTCCCTCCTTTGCCCTTTCAGGATAGTAACAGCTTTCCTGTTGCTTGTTACTAGCCCTAGAATGCTACGCCATCCTTTGTTGCTTTTCTTAAATTTGCCCACACATTTATAAAATAGTCCCTTTACACTCTTCTTCTCAGTAAACCTGAGCGGGCCATCTCTGACTGGTGCTCATGCCCATTCTTAAATCAGTCTCTGGCAAAGGGAATGAAACACATGCCCTTGTGGCGGAAGCAACCAGCGTTGTTCACCACAGTCACGTGAGATTATAAAAAATAATTGTGCATACCTGTCAGTTTTGTCAGCCAGACTCACAGTAAATTCAGCCATCTAGAACAGGAGTTGTCATACACAGCCACTTCCATTCAGTTATGGCTGTAGTGCTTTTGGACCATATGGCCCCCAAAGCCTGAAATACATACTCTCTGGCCCATTGCAGAAAAAAATTGCTGACCCCTGATTTAGAACTACACTGTTCAGTCTGGTCCGGTTGAGCACTTGAACTGTGGCTAGTCTGAATTGAGATAACACCAAAGTTGTAAAATACATACCACTTTGCACCTGTTTTTAAGACTCACTTTGCACCTGTTTTTACTTTTTCATGTGGCTCCCAGGAAATTTTAAATTACATAACGTGGTTGACATTATGTTTCTGTTGGGCAGCACTGATCTAGAAAGTAACTGGTAACCTAGAAAGTAAGGAGTTAAAAGCTGCCCTTAGGCAAAAGCCTATATTAAGTACAGTATTGTAAAGCAAAGAGAGCTTGGCACCTAGAGGCATTTTATCAGTTGAGACAGCTCAAATATTGACTTCCTCTGCAAAAGCTCTCTCCACCCTGATGATCCCACAGCCCTTTTGTGTATTGTAGTTATCAGTGTTTGCATACTTCTATTGAGATCCTAAAGGAGGGGTTTGGAATACATGCCTAGTACCCCGTATAAATTGGGTTCTCAGAGGGTTTTTATTTAGTGAGTGAGTATATAATTGAATGAATAAGTGCGTTACTAATTTAATAAGCTTGGTCATTTATCTTTTCCTTCTGGGTAACATTGGCAGTAAATTTGGCATAGTAGTGTAAGTATAGGATTGTTACAGGAATCAGATTTGGTGAAGAGCCGTGAAGAAGCAACCCTAGTAGAAAGGCACAACTTTCTGGAGCTGTTTAATGTGGGCTCCATTGCTCTCATTTCAGTTCTACTAAAGGTGTCACTATAATAGCACAGTGCAATAAATGATCTTTTATTCGACATAAAGATTATGTACAGTCTCTCTCTCTCTCTTTTTTTTTTTTTTTTAAGGTGGTAAAGCATGTAATAATTTTAGGAAGGTCTTTATCAAAACTGGTTCAAATTAGATTTTTGATACTTCAAGGAGTAAATTTTTATTTTTATTTTTTTATTTTTTATTTTTTTAAATTTATTTATTTATGGCTGTGTTGGGTGGGTCTTCGTTTCTGTGCGAGGGCTTTCTCGAGTTGCGGCAAGTGGGGGCCACTCTTCATTGCGGTGCGCGGGCCTCTCACTATCGCGGCCTCTCTTGTTGCGGGGCACAGGCTCCAGACGCGCAGGCTCAGTAATTGTGGCTCACGGGCCCAGTTGCTCCGCGGCATGTGGGATCTTCCCGGACCAGGGCTCGAACCCGTGACCCCTGCGTTGGCAGGCAGATTCTCAACCACTGCGCCACCAGGGAAGCCCCAGGAGTAAATTTTTAAATACTCAATTCAATGTTGTAGACTTTACAAGTGTGAGGTAGTGTTCATGAAGATAAATGTCGCAAGCCTGACTTCTTAGAGATAAGAGGGTTAGGAAAAAACAAAATCTAGAGTAGTTTTCTTTAAGGATTTATCTTTGGGTCTACTAATAGGTATTATCAGTTAATGATCAGTTATCAGTTAGTGATATTAATAGATCTAGGCAGGTATTTCAGAAATTGCATGACCCTCAGTCCTGGCTTATCACTATTTCAGGGTCAATGTTTTAGAAATTTAGAAGCCTTGAGTTGACTTATGTGGTTGGGTGTCTGTACATAGTTCTTTATTTTTTAATTTTATTTTTATATATTTAAAAATTTTTTAAATTTATTTTTGGCTGTGTTGGGTCTTCGTTGCTGTGCGTGGGCTTCTCATTGCAGTGGCTTCTCTTGTCGTGGAGCATGGGCACTAGGTGCATGGGCTTCAGTATTTGTGGCATGCAGGCTCAGTAGTTGTGGCGCAGGGGCTTAGTTGCTCTGCGGCTTGTGGGATCTTCCCAGACCAGGGATGGAACCCATGTCCCCTGCATTGGCAGGCAGATTCTTAACCATTGTGCCACCAGGGAAGTCCCTGTATATAGTTCTTTAAATCACTGGATGTTAGCTTTTAGGGCATTATTCTTTTGATTTTTATGACATTTAAGTTTTGGTGGGTAGCAAGAAAGTAATTTTGAATATTGTGTGAGGTTAGTTTTAAGGTGAAAGAAAATGAATTGAATTGGATTTTTAATATATTTTTCTTCGACTTTATATAACTTTACTGTCACTTGGAGCGGGGCCTTTAGAGATTCTAGTCTAAGTGAGAAAAAACTCTTTCCCTGCTTTCCAGTCCCTGCCTCCTCAAAGCCAGTTTGAATGGTGGTTAGGTTGTTTATGAATAGACAGATTCCTTTTGGAAATGATGCACAAGTAGTGAGAATTAATCTTTGGCGTCTTCTTCCCCATCCCCCTATGGTAATTAGTTGAAGGGAAGAAGTTTCTGTATTCATTTATTTATGAAGTAAATAGCTTATTTATGAATCCATGGTCTGATCATAGATAGTAGAGAACTAAACAAAAGTATTTTTACAGTTGATAGAAAAATCAAATGGATATTTGTTTTACCTTCATATTTCTTACCTAATAAAGTTACCAATTTGGGAATATTCTCAAAATTTATCCTCTCCTATCCATTCTCAGCGCTATTGTTTTGGCTTATGGCAACATCATTTCTTGTCAGGATTTATTGCATTTCTCTTATGTGGTCATTTCTTCCTCTCCTGCCAGAGAGTGGGATTTTCCAATATCAGATCAGTTACTCTTCTGCTTAAAATTCTTAGTTTCCTCAAAGCCCTTGTTGTGATACACACAGGCTCTCCATGATATGACCTCTAGCCTCCTTCCCAGTCATAAACTTCACTGTTATCAACAGTTTAAGATATTATTTCACTGTTTGCTGGCTTCTATTGTTGGTGTTGATGAGTCACACAGCATAATGGCAGTTCTCTTGAAGGTGATGTTTTCTTTCTGGGTGCTTTTAAGAGTCTTTTTGTTTTGTGTTTCGTTTTTAAATAAACCTCTGTGTTACACAGTTTCACTATGATATATCTTTACCCTGCTTGGGATTCTTTGATCTTCCTTTGAGGATTGGCTTTTTTTTAACACTCCCAGAAAGTTCTCAGCCATTATTACTTCAAATTTTTCCTCTCCTTATAGAGCTTTTATTAGGTGCATTTTGGACCTTCACGTTCTCCATGCCTTTTTTCCAAGTGGAATATTGTGAAACGATATAAAGAATCAAAATGTCCAATAGAGGATTAAATAAATTCTATTTCAGCCATAAAAATAGAATAGTAGACCCATAAAAATGATGTGGAAGAATATGTAATGATATGCAAAGATATTAACAATATGTTAAATGAAAACAGGTTACCAAACAGTATTCATAATGACTCTGTTTTTATAGTATGTATATTTATAATATTATATTTAATATTATTATTTAATATTTGCCAAAGTAAAAGGACAAATAATATTTACCAAAATGTTAATATTAGTTACTTGAACATCATAGGATAATGAGCGATCTTGTTAGATCTTTTTTGGGGGGCTTGGATTTTTAATTTTCTTTTTTTTTTTTTTAAGTAAATTTATTTATTTATTTTTATTTTTGGCTGCATTGGGTCTTCATTGCTGCGCACAGGCTTTCTCTAGTTGCGGCAAGTGGGGGTTCGTTGCAGTGCACGGGCTTCTCATTGCAGTGGCTTCTCTTGTTGCGGAGCACAGGCTCTTGGTGCGGAGCACAGGCTCTTGGTGCGCAGGCTTCAGTAGTTGTGGCACGCGGGCTTCAGTAGTTGTGGCTCACGGTCTTATTTGCTCCACGGCATGTGGGATCTTCCCGGCCCAGGGCTCGAATCCATGTCCCCTGCATTGGCAGGCGGATTCTTAACCACTGTGCCACCAAGGAAGCCCCTTTAATTTTCTATAAATGGGAGAGGGGGGTCTGTTTTCATTTCTCTTGTGTATTTACCTAAGGGTGGAATTTCTGGGTTATATGGTACCTCTGTGTTTACCTTTTGAGGAACTTCCAGACTTTTTCAAAAGCATTGTGTCATTTTACATTCTCACCAGCAATGTAGGAGGGTTTTAATTTCTCCATGTTCTGGTCAAAGCTTTTTTCTCCTCACTTAAAAAACTCTGTTTTGGGACTTCCCTGGTGGCGCAGTGGTTAAGAATCCCCCTGCCAATGCAGGGGATGTGGGTTCGATCCCTGCTGCGGGAAGATCCCACAACTTCTCAGTTGCTCCCAGATCTCCGGAGCAACTGAGCCCGTGGGCCACAACTACTGAGACTGTGCTCTAGAGCCCATGAGTCACAACTACTGAGCCCAGGCGCTGCAACTACTGAAGCCCGTGCGCCTAGAGCCTGTGCTCCGCAGCAAGAGAAGCCACCGCAATGAGAAGCCCCGTGCACCGCAACGAAGGGTAGCTCCTGCTCACCACAACTAGAGAAAGCCCACACGCAGCAACAAAGACCCAGCGCAAACAAAAAAATTAAAAATTAAAAAAATAGTAAATAATAAACTGTTTTATTTGTACCAAGCTTATAAACATCATTGTTACAAGTGTTTATTAACACTCTCTAATTGTATTACAGAAAAGCTATCACATCCAATCCCTGAAATAATGCTCTTCTCAAAATTTCCTGCTTGTACAACTCTTTTTCTAGCTTTATTGAGATAATTGACACATAACATTGTATTAGCTTAAGGTGTACAATGGCCAACACTTATGTGTTTTTGATTATAGCCATCCTCGTGGGTATGAAGTGATATTTCTTTGTGGTTTTGATTTGCATTTCCCTGATGGCCAGTGATATTGAGCATCTTTTCAGATGGTATTGACCATTTGTATATCTTTTTTGGAGACATGTCTTTTCAGATGCTTAAGTTGGACTATTCATCTTTACCATTGAGTTGTAAGAGTTCTTTACATATTCTGGATGCAGGTTCCAGATCAGATTTGCAAGTTTTTTTCCCCGTTTTGTGTCTTTTTACTTCTTTGGAGCAGAAACTTTTTTTTTTTTTTTTTTCAATTTTTGACGAAGTCCGATTTATTTAATTTTTCTATTGTTGCTTGTACATTTTACTACTCATAGTTGCAGGATCCATTCACAGAAACTAATTTCCTGTACTGTCAGAATTTCCTATACCGTCAGCATCCTATGATTAATATAGTTGTAAGTACTGTGTGTACATATAGTAGTTTTGTTTTTTTTCAACTTAGCATTTTTATGTATAAATTTCCTTCTATTTATATTGTCCGTGCTTCATTTTTAAGAGTTGTGTCATGTTTTGTGGTTGTACCATAGTTTACATAGTTGTCATTTTTTGCTTGTTTTTCAACTTCACGATTTAAATAATGCTGATAGGTAACTATCTCCATCAACTTAAAAGTTATACTTTTTTCTTTCCTTAGGTCGGATTGATTTAAAACAGCTGATAGCAAAGAAGATACAGTTGACAGCAGAGGCAGAGGTAAGTAACTCCCTCTTCCAGAAACAAAAATGTAGAGTTTTAGGGTAAAGAGTTTTATTCAGTACAATTTTTAATGCTAAACTGTTTAAAGAGTTATTTACCTTTCTTATCAGTCGAAATGAAACAGGAAAATAAGGTCTGCCATCTCGTCATCCTACATAAGAACCAGATTGTTTTTTGTTTTTTTTCTGTACTATCATCCATCACTCTCATTTTCTGGCTTTTACCGGTAAAACTCAATTTTAGCAAACATGATACAGTTGAATGCTTGTGTAAGTGCTTGTGTAGGTGCTTTATGAAAGTATCTGTCATGTTTCATAGTAAATAATAGGCGTTCAATAAACATTGAATCTGAATTTAGAAGTAGATTCCCTGTTACGGATGTAGAAGAAATAGAAATATCAACTCACAAACAACATCAAGACATTTCAGGGAATTCCTGGCGGTCCAGCAGTTAGGACTCGACGCTTTCACTGCGGTGGCCCGAGTCCAGTCCCTGGTCGGGAAACTAAGATCCTGCAAGCTGTGTGGCGCAGCCAAAAAATAAATAAATAGCAGACATTTCAAGCAGGGCAAACAGTTCTACAAGTTAGAATTCAGCAGTGCCCTCAGGAAATTCTGGAGGACAAAGAACACTTAAAAAAAACAAAAAA
The DNA here is from genome assembly GCF_028023285.1 of Balaenoptera ricei. NCBI lineage: Eukaryota > Metazoa > Chordata > Mammalia > Artiodactyla > Balaenopteridae > Balaenoptera > Balaenoptera ricei. The sequence goes on from NC_082639.1 coordinate 142,064,517, forward strand.
AACCTGGGACTTCCCTGGTGGCACAGTGGTTAGGAGTTCTCCTGCCAATGCAGGGGACACAGGTTCCTGCCCTGATCTGGAAGATCCCACATGTCGCGGAGCAACTAAGCCCCGTGTGCCACAGCTACTGAGCCTGCGCTCTACAGCCCACGAGCCACAACTACTGAAGCCTGCACGCCTAGAGCCCGTGCTCCGCAATGGGAGAGGCCACCACAGTGAGAGGCCCGCACACTGCAGTGAGGAGTGACCCCCACGTGCCGCAACTAGAGAGAGCCCGCACGCAGTGACGAGGACCCAACGCAGCCAAAAATAAATAAAGAAAATAAATAATTTTATATTAAAAAAAATATCTAATACTCTGTGTGCCGAATATAAGTTGACTTCAAATCCAAGCCAGCCTCTCTTTTTCCCAATAAGATCACTTTCAAAATTTCTAAGGTTTCTAAGAGTCTTTGAAATACACCATGTCTATTATTCATTTTAAAAATTTATTTCGGTAAATGGTTTCCTCCAAGCATATGAATAACTTGTATTAACATAGGCTTAGTGGAAATGCTTGGGTTTTGGAGTCAGACAGACCCACCTCTATAACCTACCTTGTGAACTTAGGCTATTTGCTTATCAGTTTATTCATTCACTGATACTGTTTTGAACACCTTCTACATGTCAGGCTCTGTTACTAGCCCTGGGATACATAACTAATCAAAATAAAAGGCCTTTTCTTCAGGAAGCTCACATTCTAACACAGGAGATTAGTCAGTAAATAATAAACCTGAGAAGCAAATGACTTATATGGTCAAAAATACATAAGTGCTCAGCAAAAGAAAAAAAATTATTGGCCAACTTGAATATATAAACATCCAATGATGTGGATGAAATAGCCCTGTTTTTATTAATTTAGTTACGTATGCATGCATGCATATATGCATTTATATGGAATACTTTAAATTTAGATATTTTTATCCTGTTTCATAAAACAGTATATGCAAGATTGTTTGCATTCACTTTGATATTAGTGTCTTTGTAATTGTGAGAGCTAGTTTTTTGTTTGTTTGTTTGTTTGTTTTTTGTTGTTTTTTTATTTTTTTTTAAACATGAGAGCTAGTTGTTAAGTTATTTCCAGTCCTGGGGTATTTTCACTGTCATTTCGTTTGTTGGAGATCCAGCACTTTTTGAGTCCAGGGATGGTGCTCTCACTAGACATTTTACTACAAGTACCTATTTGCTTAACATTGCGATATCTCCCCCCCTTCCCCCCCCCCCCCAATTCTGGAGGTATATATGTATTTTCTACAATATAAGCACTTTACATTGCTTTATAAAGTGGTATTCAAAAGGTATATTGACTATACTTGAAACTGAGAGTCTAGACTCCTAGTTAATAGTGTGTTACATTTTATTTTTCCTGATTCCATTAGGTTACCTGTGTAAGCCTTTAAAACTACAATGATCCAGGCCATTTCTGGTGAATGTCTTTTCCAGTTACTAATTTGTTATCCCATTATAAGAGATTGAAGACTTGATTATTTGGTAACTTGGACTTCTCTGACAGATAATATATAATTTTGGCTAACAAAAGAAAACTATTTAGTATGTAGGCATATGTGCTACTTTTAAGGGCCCATTCTTGCAAATTTAGTCATTACAATAAAGAAATTTTGTTTTTATGGCTTACCAGAATATTCCTGACCTTTATTCCTCTAGACGGGCTGGACACCTTCCATTCCTTTTCAGATTCCCCTTCTGTTCCTGTTTTGCTCCTTGTCCCCTTCCCAGAAAGAACACAAAGCCCTTACTGTGCTCTGCTTGTGAGGGAAAGTTTCACATTTGTGAAAGCGCAGTCCATCCCTGCTGTCATTGCTATTTATTTTAAAAATCTGAGGTGGGAGGGGAATTTAAAAAAAATATAGCATCAGTAACCCAAAGAGGAAAGGGAATGTGGAATGAGAAGTAAAAGGGGAGGGGAGGGGGGGAATGGAGGGAATGTTTCAAGGATTTAAGTTGAAACTTTGTTTTTAAAGGGAGTATTCTACTTCTCTACTTTATATATTAATCAGTGAATAATATTATATTCTGTAGTTTGGTCAGTTGGAAAGATTTGAAGGAGAGAGAAAGAAATGGATGAAGTAAGGGAATAGAAGCTGAGGGAAAGGTGGAGGTTGGTTTAGCTAGTATTATTTATTACTCTGTGTTGTGCAAGACTTGTTCCCGGTTATTGAAGGAGGGCATGGCTTGAACAGAGGTATGGAGGAAAGAAACTTAAACTGTGTCTTGGAAATTACACTTGATTAGCATCTGTGCCCCTGGTGGAGCATGATAGAAAGAAAAATAAAATTTGGGCTAGATTGTAAGGCATTTTTTTCCTACCTTCATGCCCTTGTTCATGAAGCTCTTTCTACTTGAAATTTCCTTTAACTTCCTACCTTCACCAATTAAAATATTGTATATCCTTCAAATTCTCACTCAAATGCTGCTGCTTCTAAAGTTTTCTAAATACCGCAGCTTGAAATGATGTCCTCCCTTTTATACTTCTAAGGTCTTAGCATATACTCTCTTTGTTATACACTGCTTGTTCTGAATGAATCACCAAAATTCCTTTGGTGAACTTATGGACGATTTGACTTAGGAGTGTTTTAATTGGCAATTTGGTATCTGAAGAGATTGAACATCTTGCCATTATTAATTAATTGCAGTGTTTTTGAGGGAGATACATTAGGAATGCTGTACTGATATCAAAGTTGATGATATAGAGTTTGGAGACAATGAGACCAGACTGGAAGCTACTATAATATTTTAGTGTTCTAGACTGAGTAAATAGAGGCAGGGAGGAGAAGGGAACTACATTTAGAAGTCCTGTTATGGGCTAGGCCTTATACTAGGTAGGTGCTTTATGTATGCAATCTTATTTACTTAAATTATCCCATTCATAACAGTGATGTCTAACTGGTTATGTGTTTTTGTTTGCTTTGTTAATAACATTTACTAATACGAAATGACCATTGAGGTGGCAGGTATGTGAATATTGTTCAGAGCCATGAAATTTACTTGTTCTTTTCCCTTGTGGGATTTTAGAAATAATTTTAGAGACAAATGAAAATAAACAATCTTTCTAATCATTGGTAATTTGGTGTCATGTTCCAACCCAGTTGGACACTCTTACCCTAATGTTTAAAGTAAGAACACTGGACTAGTTATCTCCGGGGTACCCTTCAGCTCTAACAGTCTGTGTCATCATTGTGTAGCTAACTTAAACTTTTGCTCCTAATTCTCTACTTCCTGTTGTAAAGGGAATAGATAGACTATAGCTCTTACTGGGCAACTCTTTCGGCTCCATGGCACTAGAGTTGTCAGATAAAATACAGTATGCCTAGATAAATTTGAATTTCAGGCAAACCACAGATAGTTTGTTGGTCATCATGCAATATTCGGGACATACCTAGACTAAAAAAGTTAGTTGTTTATCAAATTCAAATTTAACCAACTGTCCTAAATATATATAGTGGGGGGGGGTCTCCTATATTTTTATTTGCTAAATATGGCAACTTACAAAGAATTCAGTGAAAATTTATATATACAGATAGAGGAGCTCCTATTAAGGAGAAAGGTGTGAAGAAGGTTGTCAAGTACTGAGCAAGCTCTTTAGTCCTAAGGGAAGAGAAATGAGAGAGGTGATGACATTAGTGGGTTGAACTGATTGAATTTTTTAAGGTCACTTCTAGGTCTAAATGCTGTCATAAAAAAACTTTGAAGTACTTAATTAAAAAAAAAAATATGGTGCTAGTGGGGTCATACAGCACTATGTATGACCTTTTGAAATCCTTAGAATTGTATTGTAACAAGCCTTTAAAGATCTTGGAACAGTCCAAGGGAGATTCAAATGATTAGGTTCCAACCAGCTACATCAGAGCTACATTCTCTACATTAGTAGAGAAATTAGCTTTAACATTGTTTTATATTTTTTCTATTGGTTGCAGATACCAGAAACCTACTTTGCCTTATTTAAGCATAAAAGGAAGTGTATTTGAAAGATTAATGTATCTCATAGAATCCTAGGAGAAGTTGAACACGCTCAGGCTTTGGAAAGGATATTTATTTTAATGGCAAGAGTTCAGCTATTTCTGAATTTTTCAGTTAATAAGGTTTCCAGTCACGCTTTCTAAGCTCAGAGTTTCAGGTCTATGAGAGAGAGAATTGAATTTTGTTCAGAAGGGCAGGGCCATATAGTACAGCCCTAACCTGGACACGGGGTGCCTGTCCTCACCTTTGAGGACAGTTTCCAGAGGAAAGTGAGTATGTTGAGAAGAGAAAAGAGGATATCTTTACTATCGATGTTTGTAGAACTTTTATTAATGTACACAATTTTATAGAGGAAATGTTAGGTCTAATGTGAAAATTGAAGGGATGAAAAATTACTTTCTCTTTCTGCTTCTTAAAAATACATATTTATATTTCACTTGCTTCTTATATAGCATTTCTAGTGTTGTTTTTCATATCAGTATCTAGTGCAGTTGCCTAACCATTAAATGAGCGATGTGTAATGAGTACGACTCAAATGGCATGTCTACAAACGAGGCCTCCTCTTCATGGCTTATCACTTGTTCAAGTAAACTAAAGAAGTTTTTGGATAGTGCCAACTTATTTGATTTGTTGGCAGACTGCTGGAAAGACAAGTCTAAGTGTTTTCTGCCCAGAAATTCTTTGATCATTTGTATAAGTTGAGATTAGCTTGTGCCGTAATAGCAACGCAAGATGAACACAAATAATTGTGGCTTAAACAAGATAGAAGTGCATTTTCCTCTTGTGTCAATGATCCAGAGGTGAGAGGTCCACAGCTGGTATGGTGACTCTGGTCCTCAGCGACTCCTCCTTCTGCCTCCCCGCCTCACCATTTGTAGGCTGTGATTTGTCTTCTCATTGTCCAAGTGGCTTCAGCCATTTCATCTGAGTTTCAAAGAGCAGAATTGATGTAGGGGAAGAAAGGCGGCAAGGAACAGGTGCCAGCTGTCTGTTAAGGAAGTTTTTCTGGAGGTTTTGTCAAACCGATTCTGCCTGTATCTCATTGGCAAGAACTTAGTCACCTGGCCACACCTAGGTGCAAAGGGAGACTGGGAAATTTATTTATTCTGGGCATTTAGGTGCCCAGGTAAAAATTAGGGGTTCTAGTACTAAGGAAGGGGGTGGGAAATGATAGGTTGACAATTAACAGTCACTATAATAACTATCCAATTATCCATTGTAGTTTACTACCCCTGATCTTCTGGTCAAATCTTACCTTCTTTTGGCTGTGTAAGTGTGACTACATTCTTCTGTTTCCCTTTCTGCCTTTCCTCATTTTACTTAAATACATAAATAAATATATTAGTCTCTAGTCTGCTTTGATAAACTTTGGGAAGGTCAGTTCATTGTTCTTTATGATTTCATCACTTATTTACAAAATGAAGAAATGTACCTGCCGCATTCCCCCTTAGGAATGTTCAGTAATTTAGTTCCATGAACAACACTTACTTGGTTCCTTTGTCTGTCAGGCACTACAGTAGGTGCTGAGATTTTGAAGACGTCGTTTCTGTTCTCATGCTAGCCGAGAATACTATCTACAAAATGGATAAGCAAGAGGAACAGCAATTGAGTTAGATACCTTTAAATTGTTCATTGAAAGCTCTTAGGTGATGTCACTGTACGTTGGTATTCTTGGTAAGAAACTACATGATTTTAGAGCTCTATTGAAGATCTTACAGGTGATGGTTACTCTCTGTTTTGTAATGTCTCTGGAAACAAGAAAACACTGTGCTGTGTAGTGTAATTCACTTGGCAGCTTTTTTTTTCCATAGTGCCAAAGATCAGTGACAGATTAGATAAGGTACCTTCTTTTAGAAAAAAAGTGCAAGGTTTAAAAGATTTTATTTTAATGTTTTGATACCATATCACAACAGGAGGATTGTTTGAAGAACAGGAGGAATATATTTTCTTAATTAGTGTAGTTTTTTTTTTCTGATTATAGAAGTAATATAGGCTCATTGCAGAAAATTTATGAGACAAAGTATAAAAAGGAAACACTTACCACCCATATGCCCACCACTTGGAGATAATATTTTGGTTTATTTTCTCCAGTAATTTGTTTTCCTTCTTATATTGTATGCACAGATCCAAGTAGACACATGCAGGCATCTGTGTCAGATACATTAGCAAAATCAGCATCCATTTATATATTCAGTTGTATATTTTTCTTAACATCATTTTGTGGCTTTTTTTGTGTTAAAATATTCTTTGAAAATGTGATTTTTAAAAAATTATTTCATGATAGTCATTTGTACGGATGCATCATTTGGTAACTACTGGGAATGTAATATTTTTACTCCTTTCTTGTTTTCTAGCATTTAATAATGGCTAATGAAGTGAAGGAGGTAGGCAGTGATGATAAGAAACTGTAATATATACCATTTGGATAGTTAAGATGCAGGAGCTACCTAAGTAGATTCAGGTAAATAAATGTGTTTCAGCTCAGTTTAGACTGATAACAATATGATATCAAGAATATTGTAGTCTAACTTAAATTGGGAAATAGCCCAGGATGAATTTTATTTTAAATAAAAAGGGATTAAAATTCAGAGCTCTAATTTGATTAGTTTCTGGTTTATCTTGAACCTTTGGCTTCCTGTATTAAGGATTATGTAATAGTTACACTCAAGACTTTTTTTGACTATGTAGGAGGAATTTATTACAATGCACCATTTAGGACTTTAAACCTCTTCTACACGGATGCCTTCAGATGAAATGTTTGTAACAGAACTAAGCTAAACAACACCTGTTTACTGGATTACCTACCATTTTCAGGCTACATGTATGTACATCATTGACATTTTAGGTTTTACTCTTTTGGCTTATGGCGCTAATCATATAGAAGCTATTTTATATAAAGTACAGTGGAAAGCAATATAATATAATGCGAACTCTGAGGTCAGATAGACTGGAGTTCTGATCCTAGTTCTATAGCCTACAAGTGGTGACCTTGGGTAAGTCACATCACTTGACTTGTTCACGCTTAGATCTCTCATATGTAAAATAGGAATTCTATTGCCTACTTCAAAGACTGTTTTAAGACTAGAAATAATATTTAAAAGCCCCTAAGAGAGTATCTAGCATAAAGCAGTCATTCAGTTATTAACAGCCATTATCAACAATAACAACAGTAGTGATTTTTAGTTCCTTTCCCTTTATAGTTTCCACAAAGAAGTCAGGGCTATGTAGTTTTGTTTTGTTTTAGATATCTACTTTCTGCTTTATAACAGATATCGAATAAAGCAAGCAGTGGTATGAGTAGGGGTTTCGGGGGCAGGAGTTGATATCAAAAGCTGTCTGGAAATATATTTAACACATACAGTCTTGGCAGTTGTTTTGCTGAGAGGTGACTGTAGAGTGGTTAACAAATAGACATGGTTTTAAAGTCAGGTGGGGGAGGTGGACATTAAGACACCAAAAAATAGAAATATTAAGCATTTTAGATTAAGTGCAATGATGGAAAAGAATAAGATGCAATATACGTTAGAGTGAATTGTTAGGGGAGCCCTCTCTTGGGGATTCAATTTAAACGCTGTATTACCTGTTCTGTTGTGTTACTTGCTTTGCCCGAAAAGGTCAGGTTTCTGGTTCCATGCCACTGTGAGGTTAAAAGATTCTCTGTGCAAAGCCAGGTGGTGAATCAAAGAAACAAGTAATTCATGAACTAGTGATATGACCTTGTGAAGTCAGAGTATAATTTTTATTTCTTAATTTTTTTTATTTACTAGATCACCAGTTTATTATAAAAGGATATAATAGCTCAGGAACAGCCAGGTGGAAGAGGTGCACAGGGCAAGTATGGGGAAAGGGTGCGGAGCTTCCATGCTCTCTGAGTGAGCCATTCTCCCTGCGTCACCATGGGTTCACCAACCTGGAAGTTCCAGAGTATAATATTTTATACTCTCTACTCAGAGTATACATGTTTATTTTGTGTTTCTTTCTCTCAACCTACTTTAAAAATTTTTCATGCCTCTGTAAGGGTTACTTTATCCGTAAACGACCCTGCTCTTTTCTCATTTTAAGACTCAGTCCAAAGTAATCTCTGTTTGGAAGGCTTTTTAGAAGCGTTCTCTTTCTGAAGTGCAAATCTGAATATGTTTATAAACCTTGCGCTTAAAACACATTGGTTTTCAGTTGCCCTTAGGATAAAATGAAAAATTCTTAAAATGGGGGAATTCCCTGGTGGTCCAGTGGTTAGGACTCCTCCTTGCTTTCACTGCTGAGGGCCCAGGTTCAATCCCTGATTGGGGGAACTTCCCTGGTGGTCAGGTGGGTAAGACTCTATGCTCCCAATGCAGGGGTCCCGGGTTCAATCCCTGGTCGGGGAACTAGATCCCACATGCATGCCACAGCTAAGGAGTCCGCATGCTGCAACTGAAGATCCCGTGTGCCGCAACTGAGACACAGCGCGGCCTAAATAAATAAATAAATAAATAAATCCCCGGTTAGGGAACTAAGATCCCACAAGCCGAGTGACGTGGCAAAAAACAAACAAACAAACAAAAACCTTAAAACATCTGTCATGAACTATAGACCCTATTTGTTTCTCCAGCCTCGTCTCTGATCACTCGTGCGTGCCTTCACTGCGTTCCAACCGTAGAATCTTTGCTTCTTGGTGGTTGTTCCCCATTCTTAGAATCTTAGAGGTTGTCTCCTTTAACTGCTTGTTTTAAAAATGAGGTTCTTTGATAGATTATCTAAGCACCTTGCTTTTCTAGTTTCTAGTTAACTGCCTGCCTCCTTCCTTCTGTTTTCCTTCTGTCCATCTGTTGTGCTGGGACAATCATATAGTCCATGGGCTGGGTGAAGTTAATGTTAATAGAGATGAGATTGAGAAGATAAGTAAATTAGAAAGCCTATAAGCTTGTCTCCTTTTCAGGTTACTGATAGACATTTTTAGACAGATTTATTGTGGTCACGTTTTGAAGTGCTAATTAACACAAGTTTCATGAAATAGAAGAACTCAGAAAAAGGCAGAAGTGGAGCACTTCTTGTACTGTGCTTCCGTGTATTCCCTCTTACAAAGGGATTGACAGTAATAAGCAGTCACTCTTTATTTCTATCAGTACTTGGATACATGAAAGGAGGAGGTTAAGGAAACTTAATAGTGTCCACAATAGAGTTCTTCCTTGTGTCCCAGTGGCAGCAGCTTCAATCAACTTTAATTCCTCAGAGAAAGAGGACAAAGGCATCGTTGATGAAAAAAATTAGTAAGTCCTTCTAAGAAAGAAGTGGACAATCTTATTCACGCCAAATTGAGGATTATAACCTGGGAACAGCCTCTCAGAAATTTCCAAGAACTGTTCTGCCTATGAGAGGTCATAGACAGTTATATTAAGTTTTTGAGATAGAGGGCTGTACATTAAATGACAGATTATTGACAGTTGACACAATCCAGATCTAGAGGTACAAAGCAGGTAGTAGGTCATGGTCTTTGGGGCCCCTTACAAGATTAAGAAGGAAGGTTATCTCCTAAGGAGTTGTGACCCTTGATGAGATTAAGAAAGAATGTTATCTGCTAAGGAGGTTTGGTTAATGCACATGCACAATACACACTAAAGGGGGGAGGGAGGAGGTCCAAACAGGCAAAGGAAAATATTATGTTTAAATCTTTCTCGTCTTGCCATAAAATGTGAATTTTATATCATCAGCATTAAGAAATGCCTTCATGCTGTTGTTGTCAAACCCAAGTTTGTGTGCCTGGTGCAGTGTGAAACCAAACAACCAAAACATCAGAGTTTGGAGCAGAGAAAAGTTATTGTAAGGACCAAGCAAGTGTTACCCGAAAAACTGGGTTCACTTCTTGGTGGGTGTCAAGCCAAAAGACACAACCAAGGCAAAGAGTGGGAGAAGGATTTATTACTTGGAGAACACTGGGGATCTTTCCCAAAGCATTGTCTCCCCAACAGCAAAATTGGGGAAGTTTTAAGCCAAGGGTACATGCATATTCATGGAGGGGCTTGAGCTGAGAAACATAGAATTGGGCTGAAAGTCCACAGAGTCTAAACTTTAGTTGAAGTCATGAGGGTCAACATCGTTACTCCATCCTCCACCCGCGTGAGGGCCTTAGTTCCTGCTGAACTCAAAGATATTATGTATATCCCTTGAGGAGGAACTAGGACTATTGTTTCTTAACTCCTTTTCCTTTGTTCTGCATTCCCTTACTTCCCTTAAGATCATTAATTATGAGATCTGTTCAAGGGCAAGCATTGTGACCAGGCTTAGATCACAATATTACTTAGGCCAAAAATGGCTTCTCATATGTCAAGAAAGCCATGCCTAGTTTTCTTTCTCTGGGGACCCCCTACCCTATTTGCTTACACAAGGAGAATGAGTGGCTCATGCTCAGAAGACATGAACTCTGGGTGGTTTTCAGGGAAGAGTTTTTAAAGGCAACATTTGGGGTGGCGGCTGTAGGGTGTATGACTTTCTTCTGATTGGTTGCTGGTGAGGTAACAGTGTGCTGTTCCAGGAATCTCAAATCAACCTTCTGGGTGAGACCAGTCTGGGGTCTGAGCCTGCAGTTCCCATCTTCCACCTGGAATTGTTCCTGTAGAACAATTCGAAGATATGTATCAGATTGTTATGTATATCCCTTGAGGAGGAACTAGGACTCTGTTTTATTGTTGAACTATCTTTCTTGACTGCTTTTCCTTTGTTTCTGCATTCCCTAATTAGTAACTGCATGAATCTGCCCTTTAGAACTCTGGGAAGGTCTAGGAGGCTCAAGCTTTTTTCCTACAAACAAGAAACAGGAAACACAGAAAGGCTTTTATACCTGGAAGGGCCATGTAGGCTCCTGCTCAGTTTCACTGTCCACTGAAAGAACAGCTCAAAAGGTAAAAGTTGTGAGTTAAGCTTTTATTCAGGAACCTTATTCAGGGACCTCATACCCCAAGAAATAGCCTCTTAGTGGCTCTGAGGAGACTGTTCAAAAGAGGCAGGAGAGGGCTTCCCTGGTGGCGCAGTGGTTGAAAGTCTGCCTGCCGATGCAGGAGACACGGGTTCGAGCCCTGGTCTGGGAAGATCCCACATGCCGCAGAGCAACTAGGCCCGTGCGTCACAACTACTGAGCCTGCGCGTCTGGAGCCTGTGCTCCGCAACAAGAGAGGCCGCGATAGTGAGAGGCCCGCGCACCGCAATGAAGAGTGGCCCCCGGTCGCCGCAACTAGAGAAAGCCCTCGCACAGAAACGAAGACCCAACACAGCCAAAAATAAATAAAAATTAATTAATTAATTAATAATAATAAAAAAAAGAGGCAGGAGAGGAGCCAGGATATATATGAGATTTTTGCCTGGGAAAAACATGTAGTCAAGCATAGGAGGATTACTGCTAATCACAAAGAATAGACATCTCAAATTAATGATTTTAGTACTTTTCTATGTACAGGAAGATACAAGAATCTGGGGCCATTTGAAAATTTTCCTTAGATGTGCAATTTACTGTCTAGGGGTCATTATATCCAAAGCATGGAATGCTTCCTTGTTTTCTCCATCCTGAATTCCCCTCAAGGGTGGGTGACTGCAGTGGCAAGGGTTTGATCCTTGTAGAACTGGAATGGTGGGCAACATTCTTTGCTTACAGTAGGAGTTTTGGAGTATGGGGAGAAAAAGAAGGGGAAAAGAGAATGGTTTGATTGATGAGGAGGGTGAGGATAAGGAGGTTGCTGTAGGCTGTGGAAATTGCAAGTTTTGGGGCATGTACGGCAACGGCTCATCTGTGGGCGAGTAGTAAGGCACGAGCTTGTGCCGTGAGAAGTTGAGTATTTTTCATTTGAGTTGGGTAGATAAATATCAGCTTTTACTGATATTTTTATAACATTCATTATGGCTTGTTTTTTTCCCATGCTTCTGGTCTACTTAACCCGATACTTAATTGGGAAGGGTGCTAGTTCCAGAGTATGAGGAATCCTAGTTAAAAGATTCCAGGCTTCTTTTTTAATGTTGAATAAAATTTCAATGCACTAATGTGAATAGTGGGTAAAGTGTTAAGACCTTACATGGTTTCGCCCCTCTCCTGCCACCCTCCCCTTCTTTTCTGACCTCAACTCTTATCACTCTTTTGCTTCAACTATAATGTCCTGTTTCCTTGCTATTACTCAAACATTTCAAGGGTGTTCCTGCCTCAGGGCTTTTTACCCTTAACGCTTTCTTTCTTCTGGTACTTTTCCCACAGGTATTGACTAACTTGCCCTCTTACATTCTTCAGATCTTATCAAACGTCATCTTATTTTTGAGGCTTTCTCTGACCTCTCTATGAAAAATAGCACCCTCTTTCCCCCAGTCCCTTCTCTTTCTTTCTTTCCCTAACACCATCTGGCATACTATATGTCCTGTTTACCCCCACTGGAGTTTTAAGTTCCATGAGGGCAGGCACTAGGTTTTGTTCATTGTTGGATCTCCAGTGCCTGCAGCAGTGCCCAGAACTACACCTAGCACTTAGTGGAATGAACGAATTCTTTCCCTTCTTCTCTTTTAGTGTATTTCTACGTGAGACAGCGTTTTTGTACCTGAAAAATACCTTCATTTATTAAGCAGTCCAATGCTAGAACTTAATGAGAAAATAGCCCACCCCCCGCTCCTTTTTTTGTTTGAGTGTCACTTTTTTGGGTGTTTGTTTTGTTTTTGGTTAGGGAAGCACTGTAACAGGGAAGAGCCAATTTTGACTCCACATTGGATCTGTTTCTTTTACTTTAACCTTTGCTTTTCGTTGCTTTTGTTATTATACATAATGGCCTGACTCAGGGAACCCTGCCCCTCTGCCTGAATGTTAAACTAAAGTTCCTCTGTTCAGCTCTTAGGGAGACAATCTGACCCTGCCCACCTGTAAATGGCTACAGAAAAGAAGAAATTAACACATCCCCTCCTTTTTTGCAAGATAAATGGCCTTATTACTTTACTTCCTCACCTCCTCCTCCTTACTTTTCTATAAAAGAAACTGGCATCCAGACCCCGATAAGATGGTTTTTTGGAAACCCTAGTCCTCCATCTTCTCGGTCTGCCGGCTTTCCGAATAAAGTCGTATTCTTTGCCTCAACACCTCCTCTCCCGATTTATTGGCCTGTTGTGCGGTAAGCAGAGCGAGCTTGGACTCGGTAGCAGCATCATGCCTATTGAAAAATTTCAGAATGAAGATGGGCATATAATTGAAACAAGCAAAAGGAACTAAAATAAAATACTATTTGATAACCTTAATATGAACAAATAATTTTATAAAACTCTTTATTTCTTCCAGGGAACATAGGTTCTATATGTTTCTGTCCTTAAAACCAGGCAGCATCATTCACATTTTCTGTTTGGCTAATACTTTCCTCTCTTGGGTTTTCATCATATTGTCTCCTCCTCCCACTTTTCAGTTAATCTTAAGTCCTACTTACTGAGATCCTTAAAGGTTTCAGCTTGACATCCAGCTCAAAAAAGGCATTTCCAGTCATCTCCGGTTTGCTTTCTTTGCTAAACTTTTATATGTTCTTTGAGTCTTTTCATTAATGGTTCTATTTCTCAGGTGACATTTAGGTAGTCTACTGTGTATTGTTCATATGTGTGTATCTCGTATTTTTCATCTCCATCAGCTATTGTTACTGAACAAGGTTTGTGTGCCTGACACACAGTGAGGCCAAATAAACTGAAACATCGGAGTTTGTGTTACCGAGTCCAGGCTCACTCTGCTCGCCGCACAGCAGGGCAATAAATCAAGGAGACGAGGTGTTGAGGCAAGGAATAGCGACTTTATTCGGAAAGCCAGCAGACCGAGAAGATGGCGGACTAGGGTCCGCCCCCCCCCCCCGCCCCCGCCCCAAAACCATCTTATTCAGGGTCTGGATGCCAGTTTCTTTTATAGAAGAGATGGGGAGGAGGTGAGGAAGTAGAGAAAAGGCCATTTATCTTGAGGAGGGGATGTGTTAATTTTGTCTTTTCTGCAGCCATTCACAGGTGGGCAGGGTCAGAATGTTTCTCTGTGAGCTGAACAAAGGCCTTTTAGTTTAACAGACAGAGGGACAGGGGTTCCCGGTGGCAGGCCATTATGTGTGCTTACAGCTATAGACAGTGATTATAATAACAAAAGCAACGAAACGCAAAGGTTAAAGTAAAAGAAACAGATCCAACTTGGAGTCACAGTTGGCTCTTCCTTGTTACAGTTTGGGGGTAGAAGTTTTTATAGGCAAAATTTGGGGTGAGGGCTGTAGGGTGTATGGCTTCCTTCTGATTGGTTGGTGGTGAGGTAACAGGGCAGTGCTCCAGGAATCTTGCACTCAGCCTAAAGTTGCCATCCTCCATCTGGGTGGGGGCCTTTGTTGTGCAGAAGAGCTCAAAGATATTGTATATTCCTTGAGGGGGAGCCAGGACCCTGTCCCAAGGCTTGCACTATTGTTTCTTGACTGCTCCGCCCTTGTTTCTGCATCCCCTCCCTTCCCTGATAAACAGCTGTTTGAACCTTCCCTTTGGAACTCTGGGAAGGTCAAGGAGGCTGAATGAAGCCTATTTCCTACAAACAAGAAATGGGGAACACAGAAAGGCTTTTGTGCCCAGTTCTCACTGCCCGGGACCCCAAAAACATTTGGGAACTCTAGAAGGAAGTAGTTTGAAAAACCTTCATACAGTTCCATTAGATACATTAATATTTTCAGGCTTTACTTTTTTTTTTTTTTGAATTAATTAATTAATTTATTTATTTTTGGCTGTGTTGGGTCTTCGTTTCTGTGCGAGGGCTTTCTCCAGCCGTGGCGAGCTGGGGCCACTCTTCATCGCGGTGCGCGGGTCTCTCACTGTCACGGCCTCTCACTGTCATGGCCTCTCACTGTCACGGCCTCTCCCGTTGCGGAGCACAGGCTCCAGATGCACAGGCTCAGTAGTTGTGGCTCACGGGCTCAGTAGTTGTGGCTCACGGGCTTAGTTGCTCCGCTGCATGTGGGATCTTCCCAGACCAGGGCTCGAACCCGTGTCCCCTGCATTGGCAGACAGATTCTTAACCACTGCGCCACCAGGGAAGCCCCAGGCTTTACTTTTAAAAGACTTGGCCAAGCTCTTGTTAAAACAGAGTCCAGAAAAACAAAAACAAAAACAGAATCCAGAAAAAAGGCTACTTCAGATATTTTAGGTTCAACCTAAATAATATAGTTAGAGGAGAGAGCATTTTTTTTTCTTGAAAAATTAGTAACACTTTGTTTTCCTTTGTGTAGATGAGTCCTGCCAATTTTAAAATACCACAATTTACAATTTGAGCATCCACAGTAGGTGGCCCATTATAATTTGAAGAAAAAAATTTTTTTTGCCTCATACTTTTCAAAAACTGTAAGTTTTAAAGTGTTAAAATGTATAACAATTCTGTGTTATAAAAGTGTGTGTTATAGTTAGATAACTATATAGCTGTGGAGGTAGGAATATACATTATTGTATAAATGTTGGTATCACAGAGAAATGACATGACTTAAAATATTCAATATAAACACTGGACACTTGGTGCTGAAGGGGTTGCTTGAGAAGAAAGGGGACTTAAAATTATATAATGGTGACATAATATTGATTTTTGTTTTCCGTATAAAAATTTGAAGAGAAAAAAATAATGTCATTTTTAGCATTTCTGTTATTCTGTTTTTGTATATCATTCGTAGGAGTTCATTTAATAGGTGATTACTTTGATTTATGCCTAAAAGTGTATACATGCTTTTTTAAAATTTTTATTTTATTTATTTTAATTTTTTTGGCTGCGTTGGGTCTTCGTTGCTGCGCGCGGGCTTTCTCTATTTGCGGCAAACGGGGCTACTCTTTGTTGCGGTGCGCGGGCTTCTCATTGCAGTGGCTTCTCTTGTTGCGGAGTGTGGGCTCCAGGTGCATGGGCTTCAGTAGTTGTGGCTCGTGGGCTCTAGAGCGCAGGCTCAGCAGTTGTGGCACACGGGCATAGTTGCTCCGCAGCATGTGGGATCTTCCCGGACCAGGGCTTGAACCCGTGTCCCCTGTATTGGCAGGCGGATTCTTTTTTTTTTTTTTTTTTAAGCAGATATTCATTTTTTTCTTTTTTACATTAATTAATTAATTAATTAATTATTTTTGGTTGTGTTGGGTCTTCGTTTCTGTGCGAGGGTTTTCTCCAGTTGAGGCAAGCGGGGGCCACTCTTCATTGCAGTGCACGGGCCTCTCACTATCGTGGCCTCTCTTGTTGCGGAGCACAGGCTCCAGATGCGCAGGCTCAGTAGTTGTGGCTCACGGGCCTAGTTGCTCCGCAGCATGTGGGATCTTCCCAGAACAGGGCTCGAACCCGTGTCCCCTGCATCGGCAGGCAGATTCTCAACCACTGCGCCACTAGGGAAGCCCTGGCAGGCGGACTCTTAACCACTGTGCCACCAGGGAAGTCCAAAGGGTATACATTCTTAAAAAGACAAATCATCATGTTGCTTTTTCAGTAGCAGTTTCTGAAACTACAGGTCAGCTGTAGAAATCACTTTTCTGTTTTTATTCCTGTGAATTCACTTATCATGGATTCCTTTTGATCCAGCTCTATTTAGGAGAACCCTTTAAAAAATGTCAACAACTCATAAGCTAGTTAGCTCCTAATGTTTTCCTTTATTTGTCTTAAAATTCTAGGAATTGAAGCCCTTTTTTATGAAGGAAGTTGGCAGTCACTTTGATGATTTTGTGACCAATCTCATAGAAAAATCTGCATCATTAGACAATGGTGGTTGTGCTCTCACATCCTTTTCTGTTCTTGAAGGAGAGAACAGCCACAGAGCTAAGTAAGTATGAGTAATAGTTTCTTCTAATGCACAAGTCTACTCTAGCACAGCTCAGTGGTCTCAATGTGGATTGCACTAAAAAAGCCTGGATTCACACCACACTACCTTTTATTAGCCATGTATTGCTATTTTAAACACTTGAAGGGTGGGTTTCTTCATCTTAATATGTGGATTATAACAAACATGCATGCCTCATTTAAGACCATGCTGACTTATAAAATAACATAGCCAACACTTGCTGAATGCTTTACATTTAAACCAAACAATGACCCTGTGAGGCACATAATATAGCTGCATATTACAGGTTAGGAAACTGAAGCACGAAGCAGTTAAATGTTGTCCAAGATTACACAGTGGGGATTTGAACCCAGTGTCCGTGCTCTTCACTGTGTCTTATACTGCCTCTCTATTGTACTCTATACAGTACTTGTAATAAAGTACAGTGCAATTAGTATACGTTATTTTAATTGGTCAGTCATCCAGAGCAGTAGAGGGAAGGCTATCCAAGGCCAGTGTGTGCTAATTTGCCATTTTGTGCTTTCCTTGGTTTTATGCCTCTTTGGTCTCTGTCAGTCTCCTGTTCTGGAGAACTGTTTTGACCAGAATAGCTAACCATAGCAGAGGTGCTAATGGTACTGCAAGAAGCCCTAAAGAAGGTGATAATGTTAGATGTTAAAATGTGAGGTTTTAGTAACTGGAGGTAACCTTTTAGATCAGGAGGCTGTTGGGGGTTGTTGGAAGACCTTAGGGGAGGGTATCATACATATCAGTGCAGTTTTGGAGGACAGACCAAAAATAGTATGCGAACTGAGTAAAGTATGGCTGGAGGCTTGTCCTTAGGGGTGTTTAGGAGAAGGAAGAGTGGTTGTCAGCCTGTGATTCCAGGAATGCATCTCCATAGGGGCTGGGCTGTGGGGTCTTTTTGAGTGCTGCTCTAGTTAGGTTTACCTAACATCTCTTCCTTCCTAATCAGATATGTCTGCACCTACCTCACAGCATTGTTCAGAAGGAGCAAATGACAAAACATGCATAAAACCCTAACACAGTACCTGGATCATAGTGAGAAGGCAGTTAATATTATAAGCTGTAGTTGGTAATATTGCTTTTCTTATCCATAGGTTTAAATTTCTTGTAATACTTGAAGTACTCATATTTTAATTTTTTGCTCTTCCCAGAGATCTGAGAGCACCTCCAGAACATGGAAAGATTTTTGTTATAAGGCGATCTCTCTTAGAGTGAGTATTTTTAGTTGCTTTTGTTAATTATTTGAATTTTTAAAAATCAAACTATTCTGATGGTTAGAATCACTGAGTACTCTATGAATGTTTAATAGGTTTGTTCTGTATTCATGTAATACATTGGTTTTGATACTTGTTTTTGTACATTTGCCATCTCTTGCTCCTCCTTTCTGATCTTTTGGTTCTGTATCTAGTTTCAAAGGAGGAGTTGGAGATAAGAATGGTTATTGGTCCTCTGATAAATTCCTTGAAGTTGTGCTGCTAGAACAGAAATTTTCTAATTAGGTAAACCACTTCAAGAGAGTTTCGATGGTGCTGTCTTCTTGATACATAAATTTTTTTCATCTCTTCTTTGGCTAGCCAACTTTGAGACTTGATGGTTTTCTCAGATTTACTTATTTTAGAACCCCGATTGTGTAGATTTTATGGGAAAAAAATAGGCAATGTAAATTAATTGTGGCAACTTCATTTGTGAACTGAAAATTAAAGGTACATTTTGAGTAGGTAATGAATATTTCTTTTGAAATGCTGTCTGAGTTGATTATCATTGATTTCTTCATTAGAATACTGATATTCGTGAGTAATGTTCTGTGATTACTGTTTGAGATGTTTTTGGAGTGTGGATTAAGCATCTTCTGAACTGCTTTGAAGTAAAGTCTTTAATATATGGTGTTTTAAAGTTAAATATCGATTAATTTTCTTTGAACTACATTTACAGTGAGCTGTTTGAGGTGGACCACATCAGAACGATATATCACATGTTCATTGCCCTCCTCATTCTCTTCATTCTCAGCACACTTGTAGTAGATTACATTGATGAAGGAAGGTAAGACAGTATTGTATACCTGTTTGCTTAGTTGATGCATGGGGTGTTGGGAGTTTTCACTATACTTAAATTTTGAAAAAAGATGATTTGGTTAAATTGCTTCAGAAAATCCCAAAGCAGCTGATTTGAGGGTGAGAGTTCTCTCTCCTGAAAAGTACAACTAAAAAGAATATTAGAAGTTTTATGACTTTTATTTTTAAAATGGTCTATTTTAATAGACCATCTTAGTAGTTTCTAGGTAATTTTCCTAAATGAGAGAATATTGTATATATGACTTACCAATTTTTCTGCTATGGGTATGCATTTTAAGTTGTTTCTAAAAATAGGTAGTTTATTGGAATTTAACATTTGAAAAACATGATATTTTTAATATAAAAATCAAATTATAACTAAAAATGACAGTGTGATAATCATACATTGAATTATGTGCTTTATTAGTAAATTAAAATTTGAGATAATCATAATAGTATATTAGATTTTCGAATTGTACTATTTCATTCTGCAAAATCATCTTTTGTACATAAATGATTGCTATTTAAACATTTAAATATTTTAAATATTTAAATATTTCCCATAGCATATTTTAGACTTTAAAATGTATTAATGTCAGAATCTAATCTTTGAGAAGTTCAGAGTCTTGTTATCTTAGGTTAGTAGTTTAGGTATCTTATGTTCAAAGACCATATTATCCTAGAGCTTTTAGAAAATAGATAAATAAGTTATGAAGCTGAGGCTTAGGAGCACAAGTGTTACATCCATGACTTCTGTGTATTAGTGTTGTTGTGTCTCCTAAAGTTGAAAGTTTTGGGTCTGAAAGTTTTTAATTTTATAAATCAGTGCATATTAAAAATCCACTTCTGAGTTCTTTCTCTGTGCTTTTTTTCCCCAGGCTAGTGCTTGAGTTCAATCTCATGTCTTATGCTTTTGGCAAACTTACTGTTGCTATGTGGACGTGGTGCACCATGTTCTTATGTACACTTACAGTTCCCTATTTCCTGTTTCAACGCTGGGCCAGAGGCTATCACAGGAGTTCTCATCCAGTAGTCCATTCTGTCTTGCATTGCTTCCTTTTTGTGGTCTTCCAGATTGGAGTTCTAGGTTTGGGACCACTTTATGTTGTATTAGTGTATACACTACCACCAGCTTCCCGATTCATTGTTATACTCGAACAGGTAAGGTTTTGAGTGTTGCTCAATACAATGCTATGCTTAGTTAATAATAATAATAATAACAATAATAATTGTTATTTTTTGTTGTATTAGTTGGATAAATTTTCATATCTGGTTCTTTGTGCTATTATCTATAAAATTAAAGTGTTAAACTACATCATCTTGTCTTTTAAAATTCGTTCTAGCTTCAGTGTTCTCTGATTCTTGATAATTGAAATAAATTACATTGAACTGTTCTGGATGAATTCAAATTTTGTTCTTGAACACTTTGTGTAGAAGCCATCTAAAGTATAAAATACTTTTGTAATTAAAAACTCTACTTTTGAAGTGTCAGATTCATTGTTTTGTCATATAGCCATCTAAAAGATTTATTTTGTTTGTACGCCCTTCAGAATTTTCTGACTTTTATTGGCTATCTGTAATGTTCGGTTTGGCTGTCTGTAATGCTCTGTTTGACTGATGGAAAGGACCTTTTCAGGAGACTTTCTTTGAACAGGCTTTTAATTTCTTAATTTGTAATATACCTGTAACAGATGGTGCTGTTAGTTGCAAAATAATTTGAGTAATAACATGTCTCTCTTTAGAGTTTGTTTTTCATTTGTTTTAGTCCATAAAAGTGAGTTAGAGTTGGTATATACAAAATTAAGTTCTTTGTGTGTTTATAATCTAGTGCTGTTCTGTGGCTGCTTATAGGAGACAAGTCAATGAAAGAAAATTCATCTTTTTTCCCCCCTCCTTTGTAGATTCGTTTTATAATGAAGGCCCACTCATTTGTCAGAGAGAATGTGCCTCGGGTACTCAATTCAGCCAAGGAGAAGTCAAGTATGTAATTCCATAAGTCAAAGGATTATTCACAGGGTATTTCAACCTTTGGTGTTTACTGGAATGGCATATTACATTCTGTAGACATTATGTTTCATTTTAAGTACAAGGATCCAAAAAAAAAAAAAAACTGTTGGGAGAGGAGGAAAAAAATATATATATATGATCTGTATTGATTTGGAAGACCTTCTCACTGTTTCCTGATTGTTTCTGTTTTACCTTTGGTCCCCAAAATTTAAAACATTGATCATTAGACTCTTGCAACTTTTGCGTTATTTGTATAGAATGTTAATAGAGTCATTACACCCCGTGTGCTTACTTTCCTTGAATTGCTGCTTCAAACTCTAGAAGTTATGTCTAAGTCACAGGAGTAACTTAGTTTAGAGGGATTGGTAATATTCAATTAATTTAGGAATAAGAAGTCATCATTTTGGGAGAGCAGGAAGGAACAACATGAGCTAAGGAGAGGTAGCTTTTTGTCTTCCCTATTCTGTGCTTATTTTCCTCTTTCAGTTTTGCTGAAAGAAATTGAAGAGCCTCCAGTCTAAGCATAGTTTTCCTTTTCCAGGCACTGTTCCAGTACCCACAGTCAACCAGTACTTGTACTTCTTATTTGCTCCTACCCTCATCTACCGTGACAACTATCCCAGGTAATGGCATTATGAAGCAGAAATGGGGTAGCACCAGGAGTGTGCCAGGAAGGAGGTGGGGTAGGTAGACCAGTTCATGTAGTGCTACAGAGCAGTTAGAATGGGTTTTAATTTTCTTGCTGGCATGGGAAACCCCAGATCGTGATTCTAGCAATCTGATTTGATTTCAGTCATTCTTGACAGAATTATACAAGTTTTTCCTATGTCAAAAATGATGTTCTGTGTGGGAAGATACTGTGAGGACCTTTTTTAAAGTTCATTTATTTACTTTATTTAGAAAGTAATTTTGTTTCTTCCGTTTTAGGACTCCCATTGTAAGATGGGGTTACGTGGCTATGCAGTTTGCACAGGTAAATTTTTTTTAAGTGCCTAAGGTTTGTTGGCTGGTGGGAGATGGGGATTTGAATATAATAATAATTTAATATATTTAAAGTGTTGTTTAATTCATGTCTCCTGGGAGCTCTAGAACTCTTACTGAAGTCTTTAAACTATTCCCAGTTCAGTAAATGGTGTTTGCTTTGCCAATACATCAAAACTAATTTTCTACAATTAAAAAAAAAAAAAATTTAAGTAAAATAATTCCGTTTGGTTACTTCAGTATGCATCTACATTAATTTCCCCCTCCCTTTCTGTTTTTTATTTTATTTTTGGATGTATATCTGTGTGGAGGTGGTCTGACACTCCCTCGACCCTTTATCAGAATCATAAATCCCAGAAGATCCCATTTTAAAATCTTGTGTCAATCAAATACCCATTTATGAAATAGGTTCTTTTGTTATGAGTTTCATGTAGCAGGAAAGAGAGATTCCAGAGTCTGATCTTTCAAAAATGCCATTTGGTAAAGGGTTGGGAATAGGTATGGTAGAAATTAGGCTTGAGTACTGAAGGATTGTAATCTGAAGGATTACAGTTCGGCAATCTTATATACTAGTGTTAAATGGAATATATATGTAAATGTTAGTTTACAGGTCACATATATATGTTCTTTTGAAGGAAAAAAAAATTACTTTTCATCTTTCCTGATCAAGCTCTCTTTATTATAATTATCTTTGTTATGTTCCAGGTTTTTGGTTGCTTTTTTTATGTGTACTACGTCTTTGAAAGGCTCTGCACCCCCTTGTTTCGGAATATCAAACAGGAGCCCTTCAGCGCTCGTGTTCTGGTCTTATGTATATTTAACTCCATCTTGCCAGGTAACACGGGTACTGGTTAATTTGGCTATTCATAAAGTTGCAAGGAAAATAGAAAGCCATTGCGTGTGAGCACCTTTGATTTACCTGCTTTTTGCTATAAACTCATCTACTGCATCTGTACCCATCTTTAACCTCTTTCCGTCTATCTGCCAGATGAAGCATCCTTCCAGTCCCTGGCCAGTCTTTCCATTTGTCTTCTTTCACGCAAGTTTTGCTTTCTCTGACTGTGGATAGTCTGTATTCATGCTTTATCTTCCCGTTCACTCTTCAGTCACTGTAATCTTGCTCCTAATCAGACCAGGTCATTGAAATGGCCTTTATTAAGATCTCTAATCTCCTCCAGTAGTTGGCTTAGCCCTTATTCTGTTTGATCTCCATGAAGCATTGGGTGCTGTTGACCACATTTTGAAGTCTGTCTTGCCACTCTCTTATTCTCCTGTCTTTCTGGCCATACCATACATAGCAGTGAACCAGACATACATACTCTTTATCCTCTGGAAGCTTGCAGTTTAATTACATTTAGTTTCCTTTACTTACTCTTTCTCTTTTCTCTACCCATTAAATGTTGGTATTGTTTTCTGCCATCACGTTCTTTCTTCCTCTCCCTCTCTCCCAGACATCTGCTAGTAATCCTCCATGATTGCCCCTCAAGATTTACTCCAATAAATTCTTTTATCTGTCCCTCTGATGGGATATGTGTTACATATGTGTGTCTTCCTCACTAAGCTGCAAATTCCATAAGCTCAAGGATTGTGTCTTATAGCCAGTCATAGCCTCTCCTACATTGTCTTATACATAGTAGACTAATATTTTTTGAAAAAACAAGTGAATGAAAAGGATGGGTATGTAAATTGATATTTTAAAATATAGTGTAATATATAATATACTAAGGTGCTGTTGAACTTTGTCTCATAGTGGAGATGACATTTAACATTGGGTATTGAAAAATAAATAGTCGTTTGCCGGGCAGAGAGGTGGTGGAAAGTTGCTTCCAGGTAGTGGGATGGATTCAAAGGTATGGAGTATTTGGGAATGGCAGAAGTCCAGTTGCAGATGATGTTTGCTACATTGGGAGTAGAGGCAGAGATAAGTTAACCTTGTCACTGTTGACATTTTGGGCTGGATAATTCTTTGTTTGGGGGGCTGTCATGTGCATTGTAGAATATTAGCCACATCCTGGCCTCTAACAACTAGATATCATAGCACAAGGCCCACTTCTTGAATTGTGATAACCAAAAATGTCTCCAGAATTGCCAGCCATCTCCTGGGGGCAAAATCTCCCCCAGTTTTAAACAGCTAGTTTAGAGGAATACACGGCCAGATTTTAAAGGGCTTTTACTACCAAGTTAAGCCATACATCTAGGCATTTCCATTAAAAACAGGCTGGGTCATTTTTGTCTATAAAACCCACTTGGAAGAAAGTTATTTCTTTATTAGGTTAAAATAATTAACTTTCAAAATACACTGTATCATTTCTAGAATGGGTAAGCTGGAATAATAACTTTAATTTTACAAAATAATTCCAGCTAAGCAAATGATGACATATAATTAACTGATTGGTATGTGAGCTATTTGGAAAGAGTCTTAATATTGTTCATCTTATTTTTAGCTGTGCTGATACTGTTCCTTAGTTTTTTTGCCTTTTTGCACTGCTGGCTCAATGCCTTTGCTGAGATGTTACGCTTTGGTGACAGGATGTTTTATAAGGTAATGTGTACTTGGACTCATCTTCCTTTTCACATTTTATTTGTGTCCTCATTGTTAAGTATTTGAGCGTTGTTGGCTACTAGCTTTTTAACATAAACGTTGTGAAATCATTTTCTTCCACAGTTTTTACCAATATTAAGTCTGAAATTTTATTACTGATTTAAGTGGCGTAGTCTTGTCTTTTCTTCTACCTCTAAATCTGCTCCCTTAGTACTGCATTTGGTTCCTACTGGATCCTGTATTGGGGATTACAGTGGGAAAGCAGGTGTCCAGAGGGCATTCTGAGACTTTGCTGACTTTTTTTTTTGCTGACTTTTTATTCATTTGAAATCGGCTGTCTGGTGCTGTAGGAGTGATCTCAGCAAATTATTCTATTTAAGATTGTTGAACAGTTCATGAAGGAAATAACTTCTCCCTCCTTTATTTTGAAAGGCATTAATTCTGCTTCAGATAGTATTCTTACACTTCCAAAGTTGGAATTAAGTTGTAGAGTAGAGGCAGGGTAGTTCACAGTGTTCTGTAATCCCACCTAAAGCCCTCTAGAATTTTGTCTGTCTGTTCATGTTTTGGCAACACTCCCAGCGTACCCCTCCTTTCTCAAAGAAGCAGCGAGTGCGGGTTGCAAATTTTATATGTCTTATTCCATTGGTCTGATCTTAGAGTAAGAAACAGGATATCTATAAAGGAGCACCAGGACTTGGAGGAAGCCACCATCTCACTCGTGGTACAACTTAAATTTTGCTGTTTATGATACCAGCAAACTGCTCTTGAGGGTTATCATACTATCTAAGTCTGTGTGACCTTAGAATCTCTCATTGTGTTTTAGCAAGGTACGGGGGATTTACTGATTGTTATTTAGATGAACATTAGATTTAATGATAATGTTGTGTATCTTCCATCATAACTTGTGTGATAAAGAGATAGTGAACCTGGGAACTTAATCATCCATAGAACTAGGATTAATGTCACACTGAACACAAATAATGCCTTCAAAATGCCTTTGAAGATTTTTCTGACATCAGCGTATGGACTAACAATTTATCATAACACACGCTAGGTGTTATATTATGTGTGTATATTCTCTGGGAGTAGGTTTTGCTTTGGTTCTGTGTATATGTATACCTTTGCTTTTTTTCCTTAGGATTGGTGGAACTCCACATCATACGCTAACTATTACAGGACCTGGAATGTGGTGGTCCATGACTGGCTATATTACTATGCTTACAAGGACTTTCTCTGGGTAAGCAGCAAGATTTAGTTAATGTTGTTTAAGAAATGGAGATTCTTTTCCAGAAAGTATTACTGTTGTGCAGCTGGAGGAAGTTATACTTAGTTGTCTTCAATTCTCTTGTGAGCCATTAATGTCTAAGAAACCTTCTGCTTTGAATAGCACTGAGACCAGTATCTACAGTTACTAGGACTAAGACCATGTTTTTGCTCTGGATTTTTATTTTACATGACTACAAAGTAAGAATGCGTGCAGGCATTTGGAGAAGTTGAAATGATCCACCAGTAATGGATCATTTTGTTGGAGTCTCATTGCCAACAAATAATCTCCCCTAGCTTTTTCCATTTGTTTTTTTGTTTTTCTTCCTTTGTTAGAAGTGGAGAAACCACCTATGTTCTGATTTACAACTCTCCGATATAGATTATTAATATATGTCTTTGAGACATTCTTTAGAGCAGAACTTATTTAGACAGAAGAAATGTACTCTTGAGTCTCATGGTTGATTAACGTTGATATCTCTGGATTGCAGGTTTGAATTGTTAAATAAGGGCACTATTTGGCTAAATGACAGTGTGTTGTGCTGCAAATAGCACAGTATTCTAATGTTCTTTCATTTATAAATGTAATTTGACTTATGGATGAGGCAAGTCCCTTGTTTCTAAATCTTCGTTTTGTTACCTGTAAAAATGATACCTGCCCAATCTACCATACAATGCTACTCTAGATTTGATGTGTCCGTTTATAAATGAAAACTATGTTTTGTCAACCATAGTGAGTTACAAATATAAGTTATTAATGTTTTTGAAAATATGCTCGATCTTTCAACATTAATGGTTTTGAAAATGCCTCATTTAGTAAAGTAAGGATTTTTAAGCATAGATGTTTTTGTCATTATTTTAGTACATTGGATTACTCCGAGTAGACTTAGAAAATCAAATATGAATATAATTAAATAGGTGCCTTTAGTATGTGTTAATTATAAGTCTTATGTAGTTCATCTTTAATTACTTACTTTCTGAAAATTGCCTCTAATATTTTCCTTTTACCCTAGTTTTTCACAAAGAAGTTCAGGTCAGCTGCCATGTTAGCTGTCTTTGCTGTGTCTGCTGTAGTGCACGAATATGCCTTGGCTGTTTGCTTGAACTTTTTCTATCCAGTGCTTTTTGTGCTCTTCATGTTCTTTGGAAGTAAGTATCTTGGCATCTCATGAGTACTGAGTATCATGCTAAAAGAGAAATTTAGAAAATAAAATATAAAGTCAATGTAGAAAACTAGATAGTAAATAGTAATACCATTTCAAGGCAATGTTGTTTATCTGATGGTAAGAACATTAATTTTGAGTATGTACAACTCTGTTGCAAGATGCTTACACTTTGATGTAGAGAAATGAACTAAATAACCTCTTGAAGACTATTGATAACACTGACTTGGTAGCTCATAAAAACTATAAACAACCTCACCATTCTTAAACTCTGTTCAGTGTTCACCCTCTGAAAAAAACTAACCCTTTTTTGGGTGGGGTGGAGAGGGACGAGTTAGAATATGAATGCGTCCATGAAATATGTTTTCACCTGTTCTGAATACTGACTGATTTCCAAATAATCACTGATTAATAAATTTCAACAGTGAAGCTTCATTTTTACTTATGGGACCAATGGGCAGAATAGAACGTGTATATACACAGTTGATGCTGTTTATGATAACTAAATGATTGTAGCAGATATCTGAGGGCCCTCATCTCCTGGTAGATTTTGTTTTGATGACTATATATATTTTTTGTTGTTTTCCTAACTTTAGTGGCTTTCAACTTCATTGCCAATGATAGTCGGAAAAGGCCAATTTGGAATGTTCTGATGTGGACTTCCCTTTTCGCGGGCAATGGAGTCCTCCTGTGCTTTTATTCTCAAGAGTGGTATGCACGTCAACACTGCCCCTTGAAAAATGTGAGTCATCAATCAGGCTGGAGTGGTGAAGTAACCTATTTGTCCCCTGATTGTGAGGGTTGGTGGGCAGTGTTAAGGAGAAGGGAGTAGTGGAGATGGTGATAAATGAATGTTAAGGGGAGGGAAGTGTGGAGTAAAAGCAGGAACTTATCTTACTGCACTGTCCTTGAACTTTTTCTTTTCTTTGGTTTTCTTCCCATTGAACTCTCCTAGTTCTTGGTTCTCTCTCTCTTTTTTTTTCTCTTTATCTGATTTTTCTTTAGCTCCTTCTAATCTTCTTCCTGTGCCCTGAAAATGTAGGTCTTCTCCAAGGTTTTCCCAGTGGCATGTGTATCCACCCCCACGCCCAAATACACATCTTTTACCTCTTCCTTCCCGAAGTAATAAACTCTATAAAAATGTCCAGCTAGACTCATATGCCTAGGAGCCCATTTCCCTTTTTTTGTTGTTGTTTTCTTGTTTGTAATTTTGTAAGAGTCTCATTCTTAGAGCTTTAGCTTTCGGCTGCTTATAGAAAACTCCCAAATATTTGGGGTGGGGGGCTTCTTGATACATCTGCTTGGGTATTTCTCACAGATACCTATAACTGAAGATGTTCAAAATCAAATTAATCAGTTTCTCTCCCAAAGCTTCTACTGTCCACCCTGATTTTGCTATGCTGCCCTCACATCCCCTCCTTATTTCCTATGAGTCCCCTTTGTGCATTTGAACTAACTGCTCTGGACTCTGGACTGTGTCTCTGGTCACTCTGCTCTTTGCACTCAGATTTCATCTGTCAGATTTTATCAAGATCTGATTTGGATGCAATGTCGTCCATGAAGCTTATTTATTTATTTATTTATTTGGTTGGTTGGTTGGTTGGTTGCGCTGGGTCTTAGTTGCGGCTCACCGGCTCCTTAGTTGTGGCACATGGGCTCCTTACTTCTGGCATGCGAACTCTTAGTTGCGGCATGCATGTGGGATCTAGTTCCCTGACCAGGGATCGAACCTGGGCCCCCTGCATGGAGTCTTAACCACTGCACCACGAGGGAAGTCCCCATGAAGCTGTTTAAAATTCCTGCTCTAGTCTCTTTTCTATTTCTGAACGTTCATAGTATTTCATCTGTTCCTCATTTAGATAATTCAGTAATTTAAGCTTTGTATTATAGTAATTTGTGTATATTATCATCCTTAACCTACCACCATTTAGATTTTGGGCTACTAAAAGTAGGACTGTGCTAAAACAAAATGCAAGATACAGAAAAAAAGGTAGTGCCTATTTGGAATTTGGTCAGGAGTCCATGCAGTTGTGTAGAGTTTACTGGACTTAGCTTCACGTAAAGCTTCTAAATCAAGTAAATCTGTGCTATAGATAAAAATGATGAACATCTTTTGAATTAGTGAGCTGCTTATAGCTTAAAGGTTACTGAAATGCTGGGAGGCATTTTAGAGATGTGCCATGTGTAACATTAACACCCCCTATCTACCCCATCTCTCATACGTACAGTGCACACAAATAAAACTACTCTTCCATTCTTTTTTTTCCCCTCGAAGCCCACATTTCTGGATTATATCCGGCCACGTTCCTGGACTTGTCGTTACGTGTTTTAGAAGCTTGGACTTTGTTTCCTTCCTTGACTGAAGATGGGGTATTCTACCTGATTTGGGGCCAGCATCTGTTTCCAGCCGTTACTGAAGTTATCTGTGTTATTTGGACCACTCCAGGCTTTACAGATGACTCACTCCATTACTAGGTCACCTGAAGCTGAGCTGTTAGAAGTTTCCTGGAAGCCTGTACACTTTTAAGCAGTTCTTAATTTTTTCCTTTTTGGGAGAAGGGAGACTTGTAGCTGATATAATGACAGATTTTTTGCTGGGTCATATCAGCTTAAACCTCAGAAATTCTGTTTTGTTTCTTGATTCCATCTAATTAGAGACTAAACATCATGTTTTCTTGGCCACTGAATTAGCCAAAACATTGATGAAGAAATCATTTAAGTACCTCTGGCTTAGAAATTTTTTCATGTGCGTTGTTGGAATGTATGCTAATTAACCATGCAATTGGGAAAGAAAATAATGTGGAATGTTTTGCTATTTCTAGTAGAGAGAAAATATCTATTTTTCCAAAGATAATCTTGTTATATATCCTAATTTGTATTTTTTTTCAGTTCTATTCTATTTTTATCTTGTTTTTGCTATACAGTGTAGGTCGTGATGTCTGAAGCAAAATTATCCCTTTCACTTTGAATTCTTGAGTTTGCATCCATAGTATTATATATTGAGGAGGACAGAAGTAGGAAGGGAAAAAGAAGTGGCACAGGACAAAGAAAAATATTCCTCTTTTAACTTCTAAAGTAATTTTTAAAAACTTGCAGAGTCAATCATATGTTTAAATTATTTTATTGTGGAACTTATGTGGAAGATACCTGAAAGTTTAAACAACAAAAGTTAATAACTTCTTTGAAGTTATTTAGAAGTAACCTTTGGTACAGTTATTTTTATCTAATAAATACTGACGTGAATTATTTTTCAGACTAGTAAGTCTGTAACATAAGTATTAATCACCACCATTAATATTAAAGGGAATATTAAAGATCCAGAAGCTGGCTTCTGCATTTGCTCAATTATTATACTTTTAATGGTAGTGTACTTTAGTTGCAATAAATTAATAGGTGATCATTTTCAAGAAAATTTACTTTATTGTGTGATTTTTCATGTTATAAGATGCCTATAGCTAATACAGTGTGGTGTGTAGGAATTATTTTGGTTGTTTGAATGACATATGATTATGTTGGTAAAGACTGAGCTTTGGAAGGGTGTTTTTTTTTTTTTTTTTTAAACATCTTTATTGGAGTATAATTGCTTTACAATGGTGTGTTAGTTTCTGCTTTATAACAAAGTGAATCAGTTATACATATACATATGTTCCCATATCTCTTCCCTCTTGTGTCTCCCTCCCTCCCACCCTCCCTATCCCACCCCTCTAGGTGGTCACAAACCACTGAGCTGATCTCCCTGTGCTATGCGGCTGCTTCCCACTAGCTATCGATTTTACATTTGGTAGTGTATATATGTCCATGCCACTCTCTCACTTTGTCACAGCTTACCCTTCCCCCTCCCCATATCCTCAAGTCCATTCTCTAGTAGGTCTGTGTCTTTATTCCCGTCTTACCCCTAGGTTCTTCATGACCTTTATTTTGCCTTAGATTCCATATATATGTGTTAGCATACGGTATTTGTTTTTCTCTTTCTGACTTACTTCACTCTGTATGAGAGACTCTAGGTCCATCCACCTCACTACAAATATCTCAATTTCGTTTCTTTTTATGGCTGAGTAATATTCCATTGTATATATGTGCCACATCTTCTTTATCCATTCATCTGATGATGGACACTTAGGTTGCTTCCATGTCCTGGCTATTGTAAATAGAGCTGCAATGAACATTTTGGTACATGACTCTTTTTGAATTATGGTTTTCTCAGGGTATATGCCCAGTAGTGGGATTGCTGGGTCGTATGGTAGTTCTATTTTTAGTTTTTTAAGGAACCTCCATACTGTTCTCCATAGTGGCTGTATCAATTTACATTCCCACCAACAGTGCAAGAGTGTTCCCTTTTCTCCACACCCTCTCCAGCATTTATTGTTTCTAGATTTTTTGAAGATGGCCATTCTGAGTGGTGTGAGATGATATCTCATTGTAGTTTTGATTTGCATTTCTCTAATGATTAATGATGTTGAGCATTCTTTCATGTGTTTGTTGGCAATCTGTATATCTTCTTTGTAGAAATGTCTATTTAGGTCTTCTGCCCATGTTTGGATTGGGTTGTTTGTTTTTTTGTTATTGAGCTGCATGAGCTGCTTGTAAATCTTGGAGATTAATCCTTTGTCAGTTGCTTCATTTGCAAATATTTTCTCCCATTCTGAGGGTTGTCTTTTCGTCTTGTTTATGGTTTCCTTTGCTGTGCAAAAGCTTTTAAGTTTCATTAGGTCCCATTTGTTTATTTTTGTTTTTATTTCCATTTCTCTAGGAGGTGGGTCAAAAAGGATCTTGCTATGATTTATGTCATAGAATGTTCTGCCTATGTTTTCCTCTAAGAGTTTGATAGTGTCTGGCCTTATATTTAGGTCTTTAATCCATTTTGAGTTTATTTTTGTGTATGGTGTTAGGGAGTGTTCTAATTTCATACTTTTACATGTACCTGTCCAATTTTCCCAGCACCACTTATTGAAGAGGCTGCCTTTTCTCCACTGTATATTCTTGCCTCCTTTATCAAAGATAAGGTGACCATATGTGCGTGGGTTTATCTCTGGGCTTTCTATCCTGTTCCATTGATCTAAATTTCTGTTTTTGTGCCAGTACCAAACTGTCTTGATTACCGTAGCTTTGTAGTATAGTCTGAAGTCAGGGAGCCTGATTCCTCCAGCTCCATTTTTCGTTCTCAAGATTGCTTTGGCTATTTGGGGTCTTTTGTGTTTCCATACAAATTGTGAAATTTTTTGTTCTAGTTCTGTGAAAAATGCCAGTGGTAGTTTGATAGGGATTGCATTGAATCTGTAGATTGCTTTGGGTAGTAGAGTCATTTTCACATTGTTGATTCTTCCAATCCAAGAACATGGTATATCTCTCCATCTATTTGTATCATCTTTAATTTCTTTCATCAGTGTCTTATAATTTTCTGCATACAGGTCTTTTGTCTCCTTAGGTAGGTTTATTCCTAGATATTTTATTCTTTTTGTTGCAGTGGTAAATGGGAGTGTTTTCTTAATTTCACTTTCAGATTTTTCATCATTAGTGTATAGGAATGCCAGAGATTTCTGTGCATTAATTTTGTATCCTGCTACTTTACCAAATTCATTGATTAGCTCTAGTAGTTTTCTGGTAGCATCTTTAGGATTCTCTATGTAGAGTATCATGTCATCTGCAAACAGTGACAGCTTTACTTCTTCTTTTCCGATTTGGATTCCTTTTATTTCTTTTTCTTCTCTGATTGCTGTGGCTAAAAATTCCAAAACTATGTTGAATAATAGTGGTGAGAGTGGGCAACCTTGTCTTGTTCCTGATCTTAGTGGAAATGGTTTCAGTTTTTCACCATTGAGGATGATGTTGGCTGTGGGTTTGTCATATATGGCCTTTATTATGTTGAGGAAAGTTCCCTCTATGCCTACTTTCTGCAGGGTTTTTATCATAAATGGGTGTTGAGTTTTGTTGAAAGCTTTCTTTGCATCTACTGAGATGATCATATGGTTTTTCTCCTTCAGTTTGTTAATATGGTATATTACGTTGATTGATTTGCATATATTGAAGAATCCTTGCATTCCTGGAATAAACCCCACTTGATCGTGGTGTATGATCCTTTTAATGTGCTGTTGGATTCTGTTTGCTAGTATTTTGTTGAGGATTTTTGCATCTATGTTCATCAGTGATATTGGCCTCTAGTTTTCTTTCCTTGTGACATCTTTGTCTGGTTTTGGTATCAGGGTGATGGTGGCCTCATAGAATGAGTTTGGGAGTGTTCCTCCCTCTGCTATATTTTGGAAGAGTTTGAGAAGGATAGGTATTAGCTCTGCTCTAAATGTTTGATAGAATTCCCCTGTGAAGCCATCTGGTCCTGGGCTTTTGTTTGTTGGAAGATTTTTAATCACAGTTTCAATTTCAGTGCTTGTGATTGGTCTGTTCATATTTTCTATTTCTTCCTGGTTCAGTCTCAGCAGGTTGTGCATTTCTAAGAATTTGTCCATTTCTTCCGGGTTGTCCATTTTATTGGCATATAGTTGCTTGT
This sequence comes from Balaenoptera ricei, assembly GCF_028023285.1. Classification (NCBI taxonomy): domain Eukaryota; kingdom Metazoa; phylum Chordata; class Mammalia; order Artiodactyla; family Balaenopteridae; genus Balaenoptera; species Balaenoptera ricei. The sequence goes on from NC_082639.1 coordinate 142,097,840, forward strand.
AGTAATCTCTCATGATCGTTTGTATTTCTGCAGTGTCAGTTGTTACTTCTCCTTTTTCATTTCTAATTCTATTGATTTGAGTCTTCTTCCTTTTTTTCTTGATGAGTCTGGCTAATGGTTTATCAGTTTTGGTTGGTTCAGTGGGCTGGGTAGGCTCCCTGGTGGAGGGGACTGGTGCCTGTGTTCTGGTGGATGAGGCTGGATCATGTCTTTATTGTGGGCAGGACCACGTCCAGTTGTGTGTTTTGGGGTGTCTGTGACCTTATTATGATTTTAGGCAGCCTCTCTGCTAATGGGTGGGGTTGTGTTCCTGTCTTGCTAGTTTGGCATAGGGTGTCCAGCACTGTAGCTTGCTGGTCGTTGAGTGAAGCTGGGTCTTGGTGTTGAGATGGAGATCTCTGGGAGATTTTTGCCATTTGATATTACGTGGAGCTGGGAGGTTTCCTGTGGACCAGTGTCCTGAAGTTGGCTCTCCCACCTCAGAGGCACAGCCCTGATGCCTGGCTGGCGCACCAAGAGCCTTTCATCCACACAGCTCAGAATAAAAGGGAGAAAAAATAGAAAGAAAGAAAGAGGGGGCTTCCCTGGTGGCGCAGTGGTTGAGAATCTGCCTGCTGATGCAGGGGACACGGGTTCGAGCCCTGGTCTGGGAGGATCCCACATGCTGCGGAGCAACTGGGCCCATGAGCCACAATTACTGAGCCTGCGCATCTGGAGCCTGTGCTCCGCAACAAGAGAGGCCACGATAGTGAGAGGCCCGCGCACCGCGATGAAGAGTGGCCCCCGCTTGCTGCAACTAGAGAAAGCCCTAGCACAGAAACGAAGACCCAACATAGCAATCAATCAATCAATATAAAAATAAATAAAAATCTTTAAAAAAAAAAGCTATCATTAAAAAAAAAGAATAAAATAAAGATAAAATAAAATAAAGTTATTAAAATAAAAAATTAAAAAAAATTTTTTTAAGTAAAAAAATAAAAACAAAAAAAGACAGACGGACAAAACCCTAGGACAAATGGTGAAAGCAAAGCTCTACAGACAAAATCTCACACAGAAGCATACACATACACACTCACAAAAAGAGGAAAAGTGGAAAAAATAATATATCTTGCTACCAAAGTCCACCTCCTAAATTTGGGATGATTCGTTGTCTGTTCAGGTATTCCACAGATGCAGGTACATCAATTTGATTGTGGAGATTTAATCCGCTGCTCCTGAGGCTGCTGGGCAGGATTTCCCTTTCTCTTCTTTGTTCCCACAGCTCCCGGGGTTCAGCTTTGCATTTGGCCCCGCCTCTGCATGTAGGTCATCTGAGGGCGTCTGTTCTTCGTTCAGACAGGATGGGGTTAAAGGAGCAGCTGATTCGGGGCCTCTGGCTCACTCAGGCCGGGAGAGCGAGGGGTACGGATGTGGGGCGAGCCTGTGGCGGCAGAGGCCGTGGTGACGTTGCAGCAGCCTGAGGCTCGCCGTGCGTTCTCCCGGGGAAGTTGTCCCTGGATCACGGTACCCTGGCAGTGGTGGGCTGCACAGGCTCCTGGGAGGGGAGGTGTGGATAGTGACCTGTGCTTGCACACAGGCTTTTTTTAAAAAACTTTTTTTTTTTTTAAATTTTTATTTATTTATTTTTAATTTATGGCTATGTTGGGTCTTCGTTTCTGTGCGAGGGCTTTCACTAGTTGTGGCAAGTGGGGGCCACTCTTCATCGCTGTGCGCGGGCCTCTCTTGTTGCGGAGCACAGGCTCCAGACACGCAGGCTCAGTAATTGTGGCTCACGGGCCCAGCCGCTCCGCCGTATGTGGGATCCTCCCAGACCAGGGCTCGAACCCGTGTTCCCTGCATTAGCAGGCAGATTCTCAACCACTGCGCCACCAGGGAAGCCCCACACAGGCTTTTTTTGGTGGCGGCAGCAGCAGCCTTAGCGTCTCATGCCCATCTCTGGGGTCCACGCTGTTAGCCGCGGCTCGCACCCGTCTCTGCAGCTCCTTTTTTTTTTTTTTTTTTTTTAATTTTTATTTATTGGAGCTCCTTTAAGCAGTGCTGTTAATCCCCTCTTCTCGCGCACAAGGAAACAGAGAAGAAAAAGTCTCTTGCCTCTTCTGTGGGTCCAGACTTTTTCCCGGACTCCCTCCTGGCTAGCCGTGGTGCACTAACCCCTTCTGGCTGTGTTCGCTCCGCCAACCCCAGTCCTCTACCTGCTATCCAACCGAAGCCCGAGCCTCAGCTCCCAGCCCCCACCCGCTCGGGCGGGTGAGCAGACAAGCCTCTCGGGCTGGTGAGTGCTGGTCAGCACCGATCCTCTGTGCGGGAATCTCTCCGCTTTGCCCTCTGCACCCCTGTTGCTGCGCTCTCCTCCGTGGCTCCGAAGCTTCCCCCCTCCACCACCCGCTCTCTCCGCCCGAGAAGGGGCTTCCTAGTGTGTGGAAACCTTTCCTCCTTCACAGCTCCCACCCACTGGTGCAGGTCCCATCCCTATTCTTTTGTTTCTGTTTTTTCTTTTTTCTTTTGCCCTACCCAGGTACATGGGGAGTTTCTTGCCTTTTGGGAGGTCTGAGGTCTTCTGCCAGCGTTCAGTGGGTGTTCTGTAGGAGCAGTTACACGTGTAGATGTATTTCTGATGTATCTGTGGGGAGGAAGGTGATCTCCGCGTCTTACTCTTCCGCCATCTTCCTCTGGAAGGGTTTTTGAAGACCATGTAGGTTCAACCCAAAGAAGGGAGACTTATGAACTACCCAAAATTTGAGAAGCAGCCCACTTGAGAAACTATCTTGGTATTCTAGCAGCCCTACTGCTATCCAGAAAGTTTTGAGAAATCTTTTTCTAATTGTTTTCAAAAAGTTAGTTTGAATCTCACAAGAAGGTAAGTAGAGTTTCTTAATAGTCACAACTTAATTTGTACCACAAGTTCTCAGCTAAGTTTCCCATACCTTTGGTCCAGTTGAGTTTAGGCAAATCCAACCTCAACAGACAAAAGTGTACCTCAAAGAAGGTTCTTTTTAAAAGGGTATTCCAGGACTTCCCTCGTGGCGCAGTGGTTAAGACTCTGCCTGCCAATGCAGGGGACACGGGTTCAAGCCCTGGTCCAGGAAGATCCCACGTGCCGCGGAGCAGCTAAGCCCGTGCGCCACAACTACTGAGCCTGCGCTCTAAAGCCCAGAGCCACAACTACTGAGTCCACGTGCCACAACTACCGAAGCCTGCACGCTTAGAGCCTGTGCTCCACAACAAGAGAAGCCACCACAATGAGAAGCCCACGCACCGCAACCAAGAGTAGCCCCCGCTTGCTGCAACTAGAGAAAGCCCGCGCACAGCAACAAAGACCCAATAATAAATTAATTAATTAAAAAAAAAGAAAAGTAATGAGTTTAAAATTTCTTTCCTATAAAGTATTAATGATAGTAATCATTACTTTGGGTGTGTTATATAAGAGAAAAACTAAGATCTCTAACTTTGTCATAAATTTGTTAGAAGCTCTTATTCTCAATTCTGGGTATTGAGGAAAAATGGAGGAGTTTTTTGTTTGTTTTTGGTGGATTAATTACTGCAATTGCTTAGGTAAAGTTGCTTCCTCATGTTAGAGCTTAATTAGAAAATTGAGGCTGCTTTTACCCCTCTCGGTAACCACAACATTTGGAAGCAAAAGGAGTAGTGGAAATGTTTTTTTCCGTTTTCAATAGTTACAGGGTGAAAGTGGGTGATATTTGCAGGTTAAGAAAGTACAGTGTGTAAGTATTCTATATTTGCATACACAGATTATGTTGTAGAAGTAATTAGTATAGGCAATTTTCATCATAGTTTAAAAATTATACTTACCTGAAAAATTGAATCCTGAAGTCTTTATAGGAAACCTAACAGAACATTTTATTTTTTAGAAGTTGGTCATGTGGGCTACATAGCCTAAAAAGATATGTTATGAATTGTTAAACTCTTTTATGCAAACATATTTTTGTTTTGTGCGGTCATAAGTAATTTTGAGTAAAGTTCATTGTTTTCTTTGGAGGAAAATAACGAAGATGAACTAACATAGCTGTAGTAAGCAGGTGGCCTGGTGTAGTATAGTAATTTATACATGTTAGTTTTGAAACCTTTAAAAAAAAATTGTTAGGCTTAAGCCCAGCGTGTAAAACAGATAAAATATAGCTGTTTCTGGTTGAAACAGGGATGCAGGGCTGGAGCCCTTGTTTGGCTATATCCATTTCCTCCTACCCCCAAATACCTAGTTTGAAAACCACTGGTGTGGTGAAAAAAGTCCATGCACAGACTTGTGATTAAGATAGCCCCATATTTACTAGCAGTGGCATCCAAAGTTGCTTAATTTATCAGAGCCACAGTTTTCCTCATCTGTAAAATGGGGATTAATAACTACCTCATTCGGTTGCTGCAAAATCAGTAGCCCAGGCAGAAATAGGGCCTCGTTATTTTCTTACTCTCTGTAAATTCCAAACCTAAATCCTTACTATTATTTCATTGGAATCCTTAAAGAAAGACCTGGGATTGGGGGGGGTGGGTGTTTCAAATGCTGCACACTCCCAAGAATATATACTTTTAAATAGACTCTCAGGCTGATGGTGAATTGGCTTTGCACCTTGATAGATACAGGCTCTCACATAATAGAATTGGTAAGAATTTAACAGGATTGCTAAAAGCATTCTTGTTTCCAGCTCTCCAAAATTATTGATACTTTCAGATTTATCTGTTTAGCATTAGGGTAGGGTGGCAAGCTTCTGAAAAGAAATGCATTTCTGCTTTTACCTAAGTATTAAATCAAGTGTTTAGAAGTAGTGTGTATACTTTATACTTAAGCTTTAGAAATTATGGAGAGGAAGGAAACTAATGAGGCCTTACTTCTGCCAGTGTAAGGATGCTTCTAGTCTTGGAAGGCAGAATGAATTTCTTAATGGAAGATAGTTCAATGACTTGCTTGCTGATGCAAAATTTCATGTAACTTATGTGGTTTATATAATAGTTATATATGTGTGTGTGTGTATATATATATTTACTATCAAAGAAAGACCTGTCTTGGACATTCTTTCACATATTTTATCTCTAGGCTTTATGATTATGGCTCAGAAATGGAGGGAACTGGGACATAGATGTTTTGAGGAACAAAATGAATATTGTTAGTGAAGCTTATGTAAGTATTTGATTAGTTTCTAACATCACTAAAGTCTCTTATCAGGTCACAGAGTGTTGGAACCCAGTTTATAAAGGAGATAGAATACAGCTACTGTGGTTGAAGTGGAGAGGAGTCCTTACTTGGTCCACCCGTGCTCTTCCCCACCCTGAATTTAATGTCCAGTGTGAAAATCAGTAGATACTGATAAAATTCATAAGCTTTAGGTTAGTAGGAAAGCTGTACAATCTATATAATCTGCTAAATTCTTAATAAAGTTTCCTTTTTTTCTTGTAAAGTATAAAGACTTATAAATAGCTAATTTGGATTTGAGAAAAATAAAGGCTTAATTTCAGAAGTTATGCAGTTTTTAAAAAAATCTAAAACTGTCTCTGTGCTCTTTTTCTAAATGCTTTCTTCCTTCTGCATTATTACATTCACATTTCTGCTGTCAATATGCCCTTCCCAACAGAGTGCTACCCTTTATGCTAGCAGATACTTCACCATGCTTTGTGGTGTTCTTTAGTTTGTGTTAATGAGATGGTAGGTATATTTCTCTTTTCTTAGGGATACAATTTGAATTCCCATGTGCAAACCTGCCAGTTGGGTGGGAAGAGAGCTGAAGCCCTAGTCAAGGCTCTGCCGTTGGGGCCAGTAAGGCAGCTTCCTTCCTGTGTTAGTACCTTTCCAGCATGTGCATTAAACCCATAGTGTTTTCGTTTTTTTTTTTTGGAGCCTTGGCTAAACCTTTTTTTTTTTTTAATAAATTTATTTATTTTATTTATTTATTTTTGACTGCCTTGGGTCTTCGTTGCTGCACGCGGTCTTTCTCTAGTTGCGGCGAGCGGGGGCTACTCTTCGTTACGATGCACAGGCTTCTCATTGCGGTGGCTTCTCTTGTTATGCAGCACAGGCTCTAGGCGCACAGGCTCAGTAGTTGTGGTTCAAGGGCTCTAGAGCACAGGCTCGGTAGTTGTGGCGCACGGGCTTAGTTGCTCCGCGGCATGTGGCATCTTCCCGGACCAGGGTTTGAACCCATGTCCCCTGAATTGGCAGGCGGATTCTTAACCACTGCGCCACCAGGGAAGCCCTAAACCCATAGTGTTTTAAGAGCTGCAGAAAAGTCCCGGGAATCTGAAGTTGTTATAAGGGTTATTCTGTAATTAACGATGTTTTTTCTAATTCGTTCTTGTTTACTCTTTTCCTGAATTACTATTCCTCCTCCCCCACCCCCTATATCTTTGTCTAATCACTGGTATCATCACTTTGTTTAGCACACATTGTATTAGCATTAACATTTTTTTAAACTTTAAAAAGAATACATACAAAAGGGCAAAATAATTGCATATGTGAAGAATGTGATAAATTTGGAAAAAAACCATGTCTCGTTTTAAAAGTAACTCAAGTTTGATATTAACCCTATATTAACTATGTATTTCATGTTCATAAATGGTTTTCACCTTAATATCACACAGCTTTATATGCTGAATATAGCCAACAATTTTTATTGGAGTATAGTTGATTTACAATGTTGTTAGAATTTTCTTTTTCAGGATAATGGAGGGAGCCATGTTACAGATTACAAAGAAATAATGGGGCCCAGTTGTGATTCTGTATTTGCATCAAGAAAAGCAGTGACACTGGTTCTTCAGCCTCCTCTCTTTCTTTGGTCATTATTTGTTGCTTGACTTCTTTTCCTGTCAGCCTTTTAAAACTTGTGAATGGGTATTTCTAAAAGTGTACTGCCCACCCCGCTCCCCAGTGGGTAGAAATGGATTTAGGTTTCTAATGAAAAGAGAAAATCTGTTGACTGGGAAGTGTGCCTTTTCAAACAAGACTTGGGGAAACTAATTTTGAAGCAAGATAGGTTACTTCCCTTCCCTCCAAAGAATCTCCTTATAATAGGAAACTACTATGAATAGGATTTGACATCATAACATTCTATACATTGAAGCATATATCATAGTAACAGCCAAGAAGTACTGAGTTAGCCTCCATGGTCTGGCTCTACCCACCTGCCTCTGCAGTGCCAGAGGAGTGGGAAGGGGGAAGTCCCTTCAGAAATTAGATGTGCCCCTGATTCTTGGACCAAGTGACTATTCTTTGCCACTGGGGGTGAATCCACAGTGTGGCAATTTTCCTTGATGAATTTACTAAAGTTTAGGGTCTTGTCCTTTTAGGCTCAGCTTGTGTTTGGACCCAAGTTAACTGCATTCATGAATCTGACTTACAGAACTGGAACACCAGTTTGTAAATGTAGCATGAGAAATTGCACATGGGGTGGCATACTCAGGTTGGCCATGGTCACTGAATTTACTCTTGCGGAAGCCCAGCTTACTGTACAATGAGAAAGATGAATTTTTTTGCCTAGATGGCATCAACACCATGTGATGCGCACTGAAGATAGGCTTGTGAACCAGACGAAAAGCCTATTTCTTCCTCAAGGCACAGCCATGTTGTTACCGGAACGCAACTCTGTGTGCCCGACGCACAGTGAGGCCAAACACCACCAAAACGCTGGAGTTTGGGACAGAGAAAGGATTATTGCAGGGCCATGCAGGGAGATGGGTGGCTCATGCCTTAAAAAAAACCCCAAACTCCCTGAAATCTTTCAGCAAAGCCCTTTTATAGGAAAGGTGAGGGAGAGGCGTGGTTAGTTGTTGCAAACTTCTTGGTGTCAGATCGTTTGTTCTTGAGGTCCGGTCATGGTCAGGTCACGATGTTCCTGTAACATCGTGGGACATAACAGGGACAGGTTTACAGGGACATAACAAATAAACGTTATCCTTTGTTCTGACAGGAAAGGGCAAGGTTCCAAGGCTCAACTTTCGCCCTCCGAGGTCCAGGCCTGGCTAAGAGAAGGGAGTCCCTGCGAGGTGGGGCGCGGGGAGGGTGGGCGGTTACCGTGCCCCAGAGCGTTCGTCCAGCACCCAGTCTGGGTCCTCCCGCCAGTGCCCAGGCCTGGCTGAAGAAGCAGATCTCAGTTGGTGGCTCCCTCAGGGCCAGGTCCCCAGACACTGCCCAGCTGTCATCACTGAGGGAGCCAGGCGCCCAGGACCCAGCCGGCCCTCAGGCTCCTCAGGCTGCCCAAACGGTGGGGGCCACGTGCCCCAGGCTGTGTCCCATGCAGACGGCCGCTGCCATTAGGTTGCAGAGGCAGGGATGGGGGAGAGGTTCACTTCCGCCCGGCCAGTGGGCGGTCCTGGTGAGGCCTCTGGAGCCCGAAGCTGGGTGAGCTGGAGGGCCCCAGGGAGAAGGCTGGGATCTGCCTCTTACTCTCCACCTGACGACCACCACTCTGCCAGCCCCTCTAAGGGCCGCCCATTGACGCTGGCTCGCTTGGGGGAGGGGGCCCACTGCGGCATCGACCAATGGCTGAATGGGGCCCCCTGTGGCGCCGACCAATGGCTGAGCAGGAACCTCTAACGCTGGTCTAACCGTCCCGCATTAATGGTCTCTCTATTATAAGGTGAAATCCGAAGGAGGGTACTTGGGTGAATTGCATGACATAAAAACTAAGACAGACTGAAGCATCATTTCAGTTTTACAGATGCCATTGTTTTATGGAAGCAATACTCTTCCATACTACTCTTCCCCTGGGAAGTGTTTGCTGAGCAGTGTCCAGGTTTCTTTCTCAGTGTCTCCTTTTAAACATTTGTGATTGATACCTTCATTTTTCTGTTACGTTAAATACAGATACTGGGCTACTTCCCACTCAGACTTCAGGGAGCTTTGCGTGCTATATTTAAGCACCCATGGATGTGTGTATCACCCTTGTTCACACTTAGGAAATGAGTTGGTAAAAAGATTGGTGCATAAGCACACACTGTGTTTGTTTGGTCCTAGTTCAGGGTATGTTTGGTGATTTCACTGACTAGCTGTCTTCCGAGATATTGTTTTGTCCACTTGACGCCCTGGAAGACCCTACTGCTGAGTGGGTATAAAGCTGCCACAGAAGTCAGCCAACATCAAGAAGCACAGTTAGCCCTGTTTCTAACTGTGTCACTTTTACTATGTCTTGAAATTTTCTATTTAGGAAAATTATTATCTGCTTGCATTTTGCTATGGTATTTTCCATCAAAGACCTCAGTAATACTTTATCTTAACAACATTTCAGCGTTCATCATTGTGTATAATTCACAATGATGAGAGGAGTTTCCTAAGAGTAGCAATTGTATTCTTCAATAGTTATGGTCTTATTGTAATGTTCTTATGTTATCTTTTCTTGTACTTATATTTCATATACTTCTACAACTTTAACCCAGACCTTTGGTCAGGAACTGGTATGTATAATCACCACACCGTTGTACAGGATAGAAAATGAGAAGTAACATTTGATGTCTTTTTCTTCACACCATAGAGCCAATCACTTCCCAAATCCTATAGATTTTACTTTCTATGTATCTCTTGAATCTGTTCATTTATCCCCATCTTATCAATGCCCTACTTTAGATTTTTTTAAAACTTAAGAATGTGAAAGATGAATTACTCTGTTCCTCTAATACCTAAAAGCTTGATAAACCATGTATAAACTGATGCTGGAGTTTTGGGACCTCTGAAGTTCAGTATCCTGGTTATGGTTCCAAACTCTAATGTAGAGTCAGGACACCAGTGAAGAGGGAGGAAGACAAACTTTGGAGGAAAATTACCTTCCACCTGCTTGTGCATTTCTTCTGCCCCTCACCTGTTTTGATGGCTGCCAGTCCTTAAGGTGAAATATGTGTGTGCCATGTGTATTTTAATTCTTGGAAAATCCAGAAAAAACCTAGGATGATGGGAGATAGGGCTAAAGGCTAAAATGTTTAGATACCCAAGGTGTTTAGAAGAATTAAGAGGGGCATAGAGATTGTATTGTTTTTGTTTTCAACACTTTGCTCATATTTCTTTGAGTTATTATGAGTCTCCCAAAACCCAGAGACTTAAGCATATAAACACAGAAGCATTAGAACTGTCCAGCTGATTTTCAAACATCATGTATTGAAGGTGTTTGTGCCAGGCACTATGCTTGGTACTAAGGAATATGATGACTGAACAAGAGAAGTTTTCTTCCCTCCTGAAATTTATTTTTCAGACTAGAGGCATCTAGATGCTGGGGATCCACCAGCATTACTTGGCATTAGGGTTCCATCCTAATACAAAATGATCCTGAAACCAAGCAGTAGGACCCTGTGAAGCCCTTCGGGGGAAAGACACCGCCCCACACCTCCATCCCCTGCTTCTTGTTTGCAGAAAAGCTTCAGCCTCCTAGGCCTTCCCCAAGTTCCAAAGAGCAAATTCAGAGAAGTGAGAAAATGCAGAAAGAAAGGAAAACAGTCAAGTAAAATAATAGTTTAGCTGTAAAGCAAAACTCAAGGACCCTTAGTTCCTACTCAAGGGCTATAGATAATATTCTGAGCCATATCCTTGAGTTTTTTACATATACTAACTCCCCCACCAGATGGAAGAAGTTGACTGCATGTTAACAAAAGCACATGGACCCCAGACCGTTTGGAACCATAAGGCTGATGATGTTGCCTCCCGAAATACCACCTGGTTACCTCCCCACCAACCAGAAATCAATCAGAAAAATGTCCACAAGCTGATCAGGCACCTGTGACTCTCTCCCTCACCCTGCCTTTAAAAACCCTTCCCTGAAAGCCACTGGGGAGTTCAGGTCTTTTGAGCCTATTCTCCTTGCTTAGCACCTTGCAATAAACTCTGTATTTTCCTTCATCACACCTTGTAATAAACTCTACTTTCCTTCACAACCAGGCTATGCTTTGGGCGAGCAGACCCAAGTTTGGTTGGCTAACAATCCTGGTGGTGGTAAGAGGCGGGTTCTCAGCTCCTCCGTTCTAATGTGTTTATCCCATTACCTCCTGAGAACAGGTTTTTAAGCAGTAAGACCCAACGATTTGACTTGGGTTGGCTCTGCCTGAAGTGCAGTCTCCTTACCTGCCTCCAGCCAAAAAAAGTCTGGACCAAGGAATGCCTTCCCCCTGCACGGAAAGGGAAGAGTAGGATGGGAAGGGGGGCGGGGGCGGTGCTTAATTATCCAAGGAAGACTCGATGGAAATGCCAAGGACAGGAGCAGCTTCTGCAATAATGCCTCAACTGATAGGTACACAGAGTTTTTGTTTACCCAATTTCCCCCTGAATGTGGCTTTTAGAAAAACAGAGGAAACAAAAAAAAAGTGGGAGAGAGTGATGCGAGAAGCTCTTGCTGAAGTCCTACCCCGCCTTTGGTCACAAGCCTGAGAAGTCTTCCCGGGACAGGGGGAGAGCGACCCCAGGAACCGCTAGCGCCTGCGCACTGCCGCCGGCCTGCCGCGGAAGCGCCGGGATCCAGACACTTTCTGACTCCGTGAGAACGGCCCTATTAAACATTTTTATTCTTCATTGCTGTTGAATCTATGTTGAGATTTAAAACACATTGGATCCCCGAGAGACTCTTAGCCGTCTCTGTCCTCCGCCGGCACCGCCGAAGGCAGCCGCCATTGAGGGTTGCTAAGGCTTGGGGTCCTGGGTTTCTATGACGACACGCAGGTTGTCTGGGAAAAGGTGCGGCAACAAGATGTCTGGCGGGAAGCACAGTTTACCGGTACGGGCTGCAAGTGTCGGTTTCCCATCACTTGTGATGCAGAAACGGTGCGAACTCTGCCCGACCGCGAGTCGGTGGGGTGCGTGCGCCAGGCGCTGCCTGTGGGGAGGCCGGGACGTCGAGCGAGGGGCGCCTTCAGGTGATGCCGGTGGCCGGAGGGGTGGGCCGAGCGTGTACTTCCCGACCTGGGCCCAGACTCCAGGCTTCTTAGTCGCATCAGAGGACTTTAGAGCCCAGAAGTCTCCCCAAAGAAAAGCCATGCTAGATGAATTGTAAACTCCAATTTTAACATAAACAGTTAACGGGTCTCTCTCTCTCTCTCTTTCCTGCAGGTCAATGTGGCAGCCCTGCCAAATCCCAGTAATGCCGCTGATTTGTTTCTAGGTTAGCTTTCTGGAGTAATTAGTAATTTCAAATTGCTAGAGAGTGATAGGAGGCATTGCTTACTATGTCGCTCCCGAAAACGCCCTCAACGTCAACACCTGAGGACAAAAATTTGAAAATCTCTGCGTCCAAGGAAGAGACAGGTAAAGTTCTTCAAGGCATAAATAATCACGGCCATAGTCAGAAATCACAATACGTTCACTATTTTCCTTAATCTGAGATTTCAGGATACTTTAATTAGTTTCGTTTTTCCAATACACTTGTTTCAGTAAAATCAAAAGCCATTCCTTTTATAGTGTTTTTCACTACTCTGCGTAAGGACTGTGTTTGTAAGTTTTTTCAAATGCTAATGAGTTTTATATTGTTCTAAATTCAACCTATTTTAAATACCAGTGGTTGTATGAAACAGTACCTTTTTTGGGTATTTGGTAACAAACCAGTTTGTATCAGGTTTTAGTAATTCTTCTGAATGAAAGTAATTATTTGTATAAGATTTTCATTCATATATAGGTAAATGCAGATCTGTACTGGAATAAGAATCTGCTAGTGACTTCCCTGGCGGTCCAGTGGTTGACTCCGCGCTTCCATTTCAGGGGGCTCCAGTTCGATCCCTGGTCTGGGAACTAAGATCCTGCATGCCAAAAAAAAAAAACCAAAGAATCTGCTAGACTCATCCCTACCCCTCATTATGTTAAAGCTTCCTCCAACTCACCTACATCTTGTTTTTAGGGGAGATTCTGCTGAAGTCCCACCTAACTTTTTTTTTTCCCTTATTTCCTCTGATATTCTGACTCCATCCCAAACTTTCAAGAGATAGACATTTGGTAATGTGAACTTCAGAGGTTTTGATGGTGATCAAAGCATGATACATCCTTACAGAAATTAACATAAACCATTCTATGTGAGGGGCATAGATTAGTTGAGAGTTCTTTAAGAAGAGTGACAACCCAAGCCTCCTTGCTGACTGCATAGGAGACCTTTTCCTATATTAGGCCTACTCCCCTACCTTTATAACTCCTCTGCCCTAGTCAAGCTGAGTAGAACACTCTTTGTACTGAGTCTTACTCCACTAATTTGCTCAGATTATTCCACTCTCTTCATTTCTAAGGATCCCAATTCTACATTTAAATCCAACTCAGATCCCTTTCACTCTATAAATATTCCAGTTTAATTTTCACCTTTGAACTTATATGGAAAAAATTACTAAATAATTTGACAGTTTTGAGGAGAGGACATTTCTTTTGTCATTTTCACATCAAAGGGAAAATAGACATTCCCATCATCTTCATGCTATCTTGGTTAGTTGATCAAGTGAAGTGAGTTTAATTTTCAACTTTGAATTTGGAATAATGGAGGTTCATCTTTGTACCTGAGTTTTTGAACTCATGTCTGATGTAAGTGTGAGTAGGGCAGACAATATGAGTTTCTTTTTCTTGACTAGTTGATTTTCAGTGTTTTAAATATTGCTGCTATTCTTGGCAACCGGAAGCAATGTTTCTCTCTGTTAGCAACATATATATGGGATTGATGAGGTAGCCTGGGAATCTCTAATTAACTCTCAAAAAAACTACAGTAAACTTTTCTTTCCCATTATTTTCTTAGGACTTCCTAAGCTAAGGGAGAAAAAAAGTCTGGTGGATCCATCAAAACCCCTTCCTACTTCCCTTCAGAATGAGTTCATCCCTCAGGAAGTTCTACTTTCTCTGACCTATGCAGCTAATGCTGGTCCTTGTCCTGAAAACCTACTGCCTCCTAAGAAAATTAAAACCCCAAAGGTGTGTATATACATATATAAAGTACTTGGGAACATTTATCTTTTGGTATCCAGTTCATTAAGTATTTATTTAGCATATGTTATATATTCCAGATTGTCTTAAGAGTATTTTAAAATTAATTTCCTAGATTGAAAACTAAAATCTTTTGCATGAATATTTTCAAGGAAATACTTGAGTATTTCCATTAACCTGTTTTTATGTGATTTACCTAAATGATCATTACTACTCTTAGTCTTGATATTTTTCTTTCACTATTGAATTTTCCTAGTTTCAGTCTTTCTCCTTGGTATTAAATAAGAATTCTGCTCTCTTTTTCCATAGAATATTCAAATGCCTTTAATGTAAATACTCAAAAATGATTAAGAATAGATTTCACTTGACTAGAGCACCCTCTGCTGTGTAGTCATGTTTTTCTTTTTCCCAGGGTACTCTTCCACGCCCTGTAGACCACGTCTGGCATAACCCTATTCGAAGAAATAAGTTCAAATATCTGATTGACCATCCTGTTTCCCTAACAGGAGCTGGAAGGTAAAGAAAGAAGATAGTTGGGTAGATGCAGATGAATAGAGTCATTATCTCATTTTGTATGATTTCCTTGGGAGGAGCAGAATCAGAAAAATTGTAAAATCATAGAATCATCGATTTTAAATCAGGGAATAAAATCATAGAATCAAGATTTCAAAGCTTGAAGTATCTTTTTTCTTGAAATAAATTTATTTATTTATTTTTGGCTGCATTGGGTCTTCGTTGCTGTGCGCGGGCTTTCTCTAGTTGTGGCGAGCGGGGGCTACTCTTCGTTGCGGTGCGCGGGCTTCTCATTGCGGTGTCTACTCTTGCTGCGGGCTCTAGGTGCATGGGCTTCAGTAGCTGTGGCACACGGGCTCAGTAGTTGTGGCTTGTGGGCTCTAGAGCGCAGGCTCGGTAGTTGTGGTGCACGGGCTTAGTTGCTCTGCGGCATGTGGGATCTTCCCAGACCAGGGCTTGAACCGGTGTCCCCTGCTTTGACAAGCAGATTCTTAACCACTGTGCCACCAGGGAAGCCCGCTTGAAGTATCTTTAATGAACCAGAATACAATCTGAAGAGGACATGGGTCTACCTTTTTGTGTATGATTATTAACAGGATGGCAATAGGTGCTGGCTCTGTTGGCTTTTCACTTGTTTTAAATTTGCTTTTGCATGCCTTCATGTACTTGCCCCCTTACTCTCCTATTCTTTGTTGTACCCTAGTAGAAGGGACAATATCAGGCAGAATGCCTTTAGGGCCTCTTTTATTTGCACATCTGAGAAGAGCTAGGTAAAATAGCTTCATGACCTGCAAAACCTTGAAAAACAAGTGCTTAATCCCTGCTTTTCCTCAAAGCGAACCCTTAACCTTTACACTGTTTTAGATCAAATCAGCAAATTATATTTGTTGTTTTTATATCATTCCTAAAAATATCCAAAATGTCAACATTTTCCCTGTGAAGATTGTAATCTGCTAATTTTCTGTGTATGGTTCATTTATCAATTTACTCCCTCCAAAAAAAAATTTACTCCCTCCATGCTCCTTACTGAAATATCACTTAATAGTAAGTTTACAGTTACTAATACTTGGGTAGGTTATTTAGTCTTTCTGAGTTCCATTTTCTCACTTGTAAAAAGGGAATAATAGACTTGCTCCATTTTGTGTACCTTCCAGGGATATAGAAAGCACAAATGAGATAATGCAAGAGCACTTGTAAAACTATACACTGCTATGTAAATATAAGGTGTTATTACTCAGCTATGTCTCAGTGCTAGAAAAAGTGGCAGAAATTTAGGCTATTCACTTCTGTGTCCTGGGGCTTTGGTGTCATAAGTATTGGTACTTTATGCCATCAGACCATGGCTATAATTATTACTATATAATAATTAGTAGTTATGAGATGTTTGAAGTACTTTAAAAAATAATTAGCTATATCTGAACGCAGCAATAAACTGACATTAAAGTTTTAATGTCAAATGACATCTGAGTTGGAATTTTTTAAAATGTGAAGATCTGTAGTGTGATAGACAGGATAATGACCTCCTTGAAATGTCCTCACTGCAGTCCTTGGAACCTGTGGATACATACCTTACATGGCAAAAGTTACCTTGATTTGGCATTGGCAAGAGACAAGAGGAGGGTGACTGTAAAGTTAATAAGTGTTAGTGATAGATATTGAGGACAAAGGATGGGACGGAATCAATTATGGATGCTGAGATTTTTGATGAGTTGAGTGGTGGTGCTAACTGACAGAATTAGTGAATATAGAAGGGTGAAAAGTGAGAATGAAGGAGAATTATTCAGTCGTATCTAGAGGTAACAAATATGATAAGGTGAGATTTGATAGCATTGCCAAGGGAGAAAGTGTAGGGAGAGCGCAGAGGGATGAGGACAGGACGTTGTGAGCATTTCCATTTGGTAGGCAGGAGGTCACGGAGATGTTCAAGAAGGGTTAGGTAAGATGAAAGAACCAGGAGAGTCCAGTCATACAGAGGATAGAGGAGAGGAGAGTGTTTTTAAGAAGAGAGGTGATCAACCCTGGAAAATATTCCAGGAAAATAGTGGAAGATGAGAACTGATGACTTAGCTGTAGAAAGTCATCCTCAGCTTTCTGGAGAATGATTTCAGAAGAGAAATGGGAATGAAATCCGATTGCAGGGAAATTTTAAGAAGTCTGATGTTTAGCAGAAAGTGAGAGATAGATAGATCAAGGTAACTTGACAACAATGCATGGTCAAGGGAAGATTTTTAGAAGGGGAGAAGACTTGAGTTATAGACCAGGGGGAATGTTCCAAGATAGAAGGAAATACACAGAAATTAGGATTGATGGAATGAGGTCCCCAAGGATGTGGGCAAAGGTGAAATGAAGGACTTAAGTGGAGGAAATAATCCTGGGGAAGAGAATACATCTTAACATGAGGCTGAAGGAAAGGCGAATGAGAAATTTGAGATGGAGAAGAGGAAGAGTGCGGGGGGCGGGGGGGGGAACCCTAATGCCTCAGCCTTCTTAGTAAAGTATGAGGTAAGGAGACCAGTTTTGTGTCCCTTTTTATCCACTAGAAGGATGTGTGTGGACTTTACCCACTCTTATCCAGTAGCCAGACAAAATTTATTTTGTAAATATATTTTTCTTATCTTTCAGGGATATTTCTTTTCTGTACGATGTTAAATATGTTAAAGGAGAGACAAGGGAGAGCACAGTTTGTCCCCCACAAATGGACCGTTCATTACAACCACGTGATGGTGTCCTTGTGCCTCATAAGGTAAATAAAGTATTTGACAAATAATTTCCTCTCCCTCTCTCTACTTAAAAAAAAAATTTCCGCAAAATATAAAGCCATGTCATACTATAACAACCTGCATTGTTTATATTTTCATAGCACTTTCTAATTATTTCTAGAAAAGGGCATTTAGTGGGAGATGATCAAACATATCTTATTTTAAGCCATTTTCCAAGCTACAGTTATTTAATCTAGATAATACAGTGTAGGAGACTAGATTTTTTAAAAAAACAAACCAACAGCTTAAAGTTGTAGAATTCTTGAAAGTAACACAACATTATAAATCAACTATACTTCAGTTTAAAAAAAGGCAGAAAAAAGAATTATAGAATTCTTACTTTTGGCTTGTTGCTAAGGTGAATTTTAAATTCCTATTGAATTTTAAAGTTGATAGATTTTTGTGTAATTAATACTAAAACCAAGATTGTTCTTTAGTTCATGGCTAATTTTTTATTTTATTTATTTATTTATTTTAACATTTATTTATTTATTTTTGGCTGCGTTGGGTCTTTGTTGCTGTGCGCGGGCTTTCTCTAGTTGCGGTGAGCGGGGGCCACTCTTTGTTGCGGTGCATGGGCTTCTTACTGCGGTAGCTTCTCTTGTTGCGGAGCATGGACTCTAGGTGCGTGGGCTTCAGTAGTTGTGGCACATAGGCTCAGTATTTGTGGCTTGTGGGCTCTAGAGCGCAGGCTCAGTAGTTGTGGTGCACGGGCTTAGTTGCTCCGCGGCATGTGGGATCTTCCTGGACTAGGGGTCGAACCTGTGTCCCCTGCATTGGCAGGTGGATTCTTAACCACTGAGCCACCAGGGAAGCCCCATGGCTAATTTTTAAATTTATGCTCTGCTAAAAGTTTATTACTCCTTGCCATGACCCATATTACTAATATTGTTATTTCTTTAATCAAAAACTCTTAATAAATATTATCCGTTTGGTATAGGAATTAGGATTTGTGAAACTCAATTTTTTTCATCTGCTTGTTTTTATTCTTGTTGTTCTTTCTTTCTTTTTAAGCCAAAGAAACTATCAGATACTTTGATTCCTGAAGAATTTCATATTGTGTCAAATACAGGAGTTTCAGGTTTGGAGTGTTATGATGAGTGAGTACTGTGGTATATACTGAATATCTGACAAGTTGAACTGTTTCCTACTTCCCAGACATAGAGGAACCTGAGCAGTTCACTCATGTTCCCAGGCAATATCTACAGTGAAATGAGTAAACATCTGGCTTACCATCCTAATACAATTTAAGAAAGGTATCAAAAACTAATGAAAACAGTCTTACTTAAAAGAGTTTGGAGCAAGAAGAATTTACTGTATAGCACAGGGAACTCTGCTATTACAGGATATTGAATATCTTGTAATAATCTATAATGGAAAAAAATCTGAAAAAAATATATAACTGAATCATTTTGCTGTACACCTAAAACTAACATAATATTGTAGATCAATTATATTTCAATTTAAAAAAAGAGTTTGAGATTTTAGTTTAGATTAAATTGTTCTCTGTCTTTTCCTACTGTTTAATTTTGAATTAAAAAAAAAAAAAAGATCTTTGTTCTGAATGCTTGCTATGCCTCTTTGGGAATGGTTTTGAGCAATGACAAAGGAAAGTAGCCCTCTAAGTTGGAATCTCATAATGCACACTCTAGGGCTTAGCTCCAGACTTCAGACTAGTCATTTCAAGTTTTCTTTGATTCCTGCTAATGGGATTGAAAATGGGATCTTGCTTTTATTTTCTGAAACAACACTTGAATGTTTCATAGTTTAAAAAACTAGAACTTTGGACTAGGTTTTATAGTAAAATATCCAGAAGCTGTCATTCTTTTTACCTTATCCAGTACATATGTTAAACGTCATTTCCTTATGATGGTGGGTTTCAGAACAATATTTTGCCAAAGGGAACTAAATGGAACTCATTTTTGGGGTAACTATTATTAATTCTTATATAATTTCAAAATTATAAAGAAGTTACAAAAATGGGACAGGGAACTCCTGTATACCCTCTATCCTGACTCACTGAGTGTTTACATTTTGCCTCATTTGCTTTAATACACACACACACACTTAAACTATTCAAGAGTAAGTTGGAGGCCCTCATGACCCTTTGCCACCAAATACTTTAGTGTGTATTTCCTTGTAACCCACTACTTATAGATCTTTTTGATGACTTTTTTAGCTCTGTCATTCTTGTATATATTAGTTGCCATTTTACAATATAGACTCATAGATTTCTGTCTTTTTCACTGAGTTATAATTCTTTGCTATCGTTGATGTTCAGATTTTTCCTGATTTTACTAATGCCAGATCCTTTGAGCTGGCTCTTGTGTTCTTTAGGCATGTCCCCATCATTCTTTGAATGTTCTCTTATTTTCTGGCTCAATGAGATTTTCAGGTTCATCTTGTATTTCCCAACTCCAGCTTTGGAGTGAGCTATGAGTCACTTCTCCACGGAGTACTGTTTTCCTTTTAGTGGAGAAGGGTTCTTAGAAACCAAGATCTGGGTGCTAGGTGTACTCATTGCTCCTGGGGTGTCATTGCTTCTAGTCCCGCTCACATACTCATTTTTGAAACTTTATTTTGAGTCTTTATATTCCCTGGATATTTTTCACTAATCTAAACTCTGAAAGTGGACCTTATTAACGAACTGTGTTCCAGTAGGGGGCAGAACCAAAGGAGATGTTTTTTAACTAGGGGAAGAAAAAAGATATATAAATAATAATGAATTTGAAGAATTACCATGAGGTTCTCATTGTGATATCCATTTAGGTATAAGCAAGTACTTCCAGAGGACAGATATACATGCTGGGCATCAGGAAAATTGGGTTCTAGTTTCATCTCTGCTTATTAGTTTTATAACCTGTTTAGTCACTTAACTTTGTTGACTTTAGTGTTCTTAAAACATTCTTCCACCTTTGAAATGTCCTTTTTTTAAATGAATCAAAGAAATTTTTGTATTGTGATACATTGAGGAATGTGATTAAAGCTCTTTTACTTAAAATTTTTAAAAATATTGTAAGTATCATTATATCTGTGTCTGTAGATGTCTAAGGCTATTCAAGTATCCTCTTGTGTGTAAAACGATGGACCTTTCTGATTGTCTCCAAGCTTCTCAATTCTGTGAGGTCTTAAGTTTTTCATGTGCTGTTATGTGATAAATAGGCCAGACAGTTTTCTTACAATAATATTTACCTGTCTTAATTATTTCAGCAAATATACTACTCTCCTCACAGACAGTGAAAATAGACTATTGCTCTTCCCATCCATGTAAGTACAGTTTATTTTTGAGAGTGTTTCTAAGAAAGAATAACTATATACACATATTTTCCTTTTTATTGGTACTTTATTACACAAAAATATTAAAATTACTGCAGAAAGCCAAGACAATAATTGCCTACAGTTCTATCATTTAATCAGTGTTTTCATTTGTCCAACTGCATATTGATTTTTTACATATTTATAATAATATCAAAGTGCTAAAAACACTTTTTTTAAACCATTTTAAATGGTTTTTTTTGGTTTGTTTTTAAATTTTATTTTATTGTGGTAAGAATACTTAACATGAGATCTACCCTCTTAATAAAATTTTAAGTGTGCAATACAATATTGTAATTATAGGCACAGTGTTGTATAGCAGAACTGTAGAACCTTGCATAACTGAAATATTATGCCCATTGATTAGCAACTTTCCATTTCCTTCTCCCCTCAGCCCCTGCAAACCACCATTCCACTTTCTGATTCTATGAGTTTGACTATTTTAGATACCCCATGTAAGTGGAATCACACAGTATTTGTTTTTCTGTGACTGGCTTATTTCACTTAGCATAATGTCCTCTAGGGACATTCATGTTGTTGCATATTGCAGAATTTCCTTCTTTTTTTAAGGCTGAACGATATTCCAGTGTGTGTGTATGTATGTATGTATGTGTGTGTGTGTATACATATATATATATATGTATACACACACACACCACATTTTCTTTATCCATTCATCAATGGACATTTAAGTTGTTTCCACATCTTGGCTATTGTGAATAGCTTCAATGAACATGGGAGTGTTAATATCTCTTCAAGATCCTTTTTTTTTTTTTTTCTTTTGGCCACACCACGCGGCATGCAGTATCATAGTCCCCTGACCAGGGATCAAACCCGTGCCCCCTACAGTGGAAGCATGGATTCTTAGCCACTGGACTGCCAGGGAAGTCCCTCTCTTCGAGATCCTGATTTCAAGTGGGATTGCTGGATCATATATAACTTTATAAAAGTTATAAAAATTTATAACTTTTATATTCTAAATTTATCCATTAGTATTTCTCCATTTTGCTATAGGCTTTTTTCCTTATCTATCCCTTGTCCCTTTTCTTTTATATTGTGAAGTAGCGGATCTTAGCAGCTTGGTGTTTATTACTCCACATTTTTCTGTGTTCTTACAATCTTACACAATAGGGGTATAGAGTTTTTTTGGGAGGTGGAACATTATTTTCTTTTATGAAAAAGAGGATCATACATTGCATTTTTGTTGGTTTTTGTTTTGTTTTGTTTTTGTATTTTGTTTTACTGTATTATTGATATCCCACTAGATTAGTATTGTACATATAGGTATAACGCTTTAAAATACCATTAATATTCCATAGTATGTACATTTTCTTTATACATATTATGTTCCTTTTGCCATCTGAGCATGACCTATTGTAACACTACTTATATATGTCTGCCATCTTAATCTTTTAGGAAACCTAATAAAAGAGTAGAAGTGGTCCAGCTGAATGATGTGATGGATACTATGCTAGAGAGGGCTGGTGTGGAAAATCAGGCATATACAGGGCCAACCAAGGTAATTGCAAAGATCAATGTAAACCAGTGGTTAAGAGCATGCACTCTGGAGGTAGAATGCCTGGATTGGACTCCTGACCCTGCCGTTTATTAGCTGATGACCTTGGGCAGGTCATTTAGTGTATTTGTATCTTGATTTCCTCATCTGCAAATTACAGATAATATTATTTACCTCATAGGGTTGTTGTAGAGATTAAATGACGTAATGAATGTAGATTGCTTAGGACAGTGCTTGGCATGTGGTAAACATTGTATAATTAATTTTTAGTCATTATTATTGTATTTAATTGAATATAAGGCACCACTGATTATAAGACCCTTATTATTTTATGTACCACTAAAAACACTGCCAATTAAACCATGCTTTCTTATCACTTATAATTTTTATTTTGCACCTAATGAAAGAGCTCTTTCAGTCTTACATAGATACAGATTTTTTTTCTTTATGGGGCTATTTCTCTTTTGTTTTATAAATTTTTATTTTTATAGAATTTGAAACTTATAGACAAGTTCAATATAAGGCACTCCTATGTAACCTTTACCCAGGTTTGCTAATTATTTACACTGTGGCCTATTTGCTTTATCATTCTGTTTCCCTCTCTATGTATCTCTATGTGTATGGTTTTTTTCTGAACCATTTTAGAGTAAGCTGGCAACCTCATGCCTCTTTATCACCAAACATTTTAGGGTATATTTCCTATAAATAAGGACAATCTCTTATATATCCATAATACAGTTATCAAAATCAGGAAATTTAACATTGATATGATAGTATTATCTAATATAGTTCATATTCAAGCTTCAAATTTTATTAATTGTCCCTGTAATGGCTTTTATAGCTATTTTCCCCTACATTTCAGGATCCCAGGATCACACAGTGCTTTTAGTTGTCATGTTTCTTTAGACAGCTATAACCTGAAACTGTTCTTTGTTTTTCTTGACCTCAGTATCTATAGAATGTTCCTCAATTTTGGTTTGTCTGATGTGTACTTATTCAATTCAGGTTTTGTATTTTTGGCAGGTATAACATAGTGGTGATATTGTGACTTTCTCAGTGCATCATATAAAGACGTGCATGATTAGACATAGATTTTTTTAAAATGTATCATTTTTTATATATGTTTATAAAGGAAAATGTAAGTGAACAAATTAATCAAGGTATTTCTAAAACTTATTCACATTGAGTGCTTACCTCCTAAGATGTTTTTTCCTGGCAAGACTGTAATAAATACTGATTATCTTACTTATCTTTTGCCAGATGCACAAACTACTTCATATATTAAAGAAGGAACAGACCATTTATAATACAGTATTTCATGAACTTATTCGACAAGTCAGTGTGGACTGTGCAGATAGAGGAGAACTACTATCCAAAATCAGGTTAGAGCTGTTATTGGAGTACCCCAGTTTCCTCCTGAATTTTATATTAGAATTATATTTATATCTGCTTTTAAGAAAATCACAAAAGTAACTTCTCTACTCTATTGATAATAAGGGACCTAAGTGCATTTCTATTATATTTTCTATAGTAAAAATATATTGGTTGAGAACTTCCTTAAGGTGATTTCTGTTCAGATGTTTGACACCATATTCTTTTATGATTGGGAGTGAAGTGTCTCTTAGGCCTGTTACTGTAGAAGGAGGGTTTCATATGAAACAGAGGTTCATAATAACCATTTTTTATAGAGGGAAGAATAACTGACAGATTGGTTATAAGCTGAATAAGACTCAGATTACACAGAAATAGGGCTACTGCAGTAATTATTTTTGCTTGACACTATAAACATCTTTGGATGTAGCCATCTGACATTTTTCAGTTATTATTTTTATTTTTTCCAATATTTTATTAAGGGAATTTCCAAATACCCACATAAAAATTGAAAGAATTTTACCGTGAGCACACATATATCTAGATTCTGCCATTAACATTATACTCTTCTCGCTTTATTGCTTGTCTGTCCATCTAGCCATGCTTCTGTTTATCCACCAACTTCATGTACTTCAAAGTAAAATGCAGACATCAGTGTATTTCCTTCAAATACTTCAGCATGTATATCATTATCAGAGTTCGTTATTTATTTGCCTTTTTTTCCGTTTTAAGTAAAATTTACATATAATAAAATGAACAAATCTTGTCTGCATTTGTTGACTTTTGACAGATACATACACTTAAATAACCCAAACCCTTATCAAGATATAGGGTATTATGGTCACCTCACAAAGTTCCTTAATGCTCTTTCCCTGGAAATGCCCACCCCTTCTTCTCCAGAAGTTCTGACTTCTTTGAATCTTAGATTAGTTTTGCCTATTTAGGAACTTCATACAAATGGGATCATACAGTATATACTCTTTTATGTAAGGCTTCTTTCACAGAGCATGCTTTTGAAATTCATCCACATTGTGCATATATGGGCTGTTTGTTCTTTTTTATTGCTGGGTGGTATTCCATTGTATGAATGGAACAAAAAGCAGTTTATCTGTTTTCCTATTGATGGGCACTGTTTCCAGTTTGGGGCTATTATGAATAAAGCTACTGTGAACATTCTTGTAAGAATCTTTGTGAACATATGCTTTCATTTCTTGGTTAAATATGTAGGAATGGGATTGCTAGTTCATAAGTTTGTTTTTTTTAATTTTTTTTTGAAAATTGTTTATTTTTATAAAAATTTTAAAGATTACTTTCCATTTACACTTATTAAAAAACATTGGCTATATTCCCCATATTGTACAAAACATCATAAAGTAAGTTTAAGTTTATCTATTTATTTATTGGCCATGCCTCATGGCATACCAGATCTTAATTCCCCAACCAGGGATTGGACCTGTGCCCCATGCAGTGGAAGCACGGAGTCTTTACCATTGTACCGCCAGGGAAGTCCTGGTTTAAGTTTATTCTTATAAGAAATTATCAAGGGGTGAAGTCAAGATGGCGGTGTGGGAAGATGTGGAGTTAGCATCTCCCCACAACTAGGGTGCCTGCTGCTGGTGGAGGACTCTGACACCCAAGGAGACGGGAGGAACCCCAAAGTGAACCAGTAGGACATGGGGGGACTGAGGGGGGAGGAGAAGTGGAGGCCAGACAGGATCGGTGACCCTGAGGCAGGGGAGATCAGGAGAGGCAGGTGGGAGGGGCACTTGGGGAGGAGTGGGAGAGAAGCGGAGGGCGATTGCCCCATCCACTCAGGCCTGGGGAGCCTGCTGAGCTCCCAGGCAGGTCCCCTGCCCTCCAAGCCTCCCCCCTCCCCACCCCAGCCACATTAGTCCTGGAGGCATAGGAAGGAGGCCAGGGAGATCAGGAGAGGCAAGCAGGAGGGGCCCTCCCAGACTGGAGGAGCAGGAGAGGAGAGGAGGGCGTTTGCCCCACCCACTCGAGCCCAGGAAGCCTGCTGGGCTCCCAGGTGAGGTCCCCTGCCCTCTGAGACCAGGGGTGGGGGGCACGTCTGGGCCCCGTCTGTTCTTTGAGCCTAAGCCCCACCCCCCACAACCCCCAGGGCCTTTTCCAGTCCTGTGGGTCCTGAGCATTGGCCCCGCCCACCACCCAAAGCTCGCCCTTGCTTAGGCCCTGCCCTCCACAGCCAAGGCCTTCCCCCCCCCCTTTTTTTTCCTTTTCCTTCCTCCCCTTTTTTACTATTGTGGTACTGATGTACCTTCTGGTTGTTGATTCACCTATATTTTAATTGTTATATTCTTTCTAACATATCTGTTAGTTTCCTGGTCTAATTTTATTTTTTACTTTGTTATTGTTAGTTTTTGGTTTGTTTTGCTGCCCCATGCGGCTTGCGGGATCTTGGTTCATGAGCCAGAAGTTGGGCTGAAGCTCCTGCGGTGGGAGCTCCAAGTCTGAACCACTGGACTAACAGAGAACCTCAGACCCCAGGGAATATTCATCGGAGTGAGGTCTCATGGAGTTCCTTATCTCAGCACCAAGACGCAGCTCTGCCCAATAGCCTACAAACTCCAGTGTTGGAAGCCTCAAGCCAAACAACCAGTAAGACAGGAACACAATCCCACTCATAAAAAAAAAAAAAAAATGTGATGGCAATAAAATATGTCACAGATGAAGGAGCAAGGTAAAAACCTAGAAGACCAAATAAATGAAGAGGAAATAGGCAATCTACCTGAAAAAGAATTCAGAGTAATGATAGTAAAGATGATCCAGAATCTCGGAAATAGAATGGAGGCATGGATTGAGAAAATACAAGAGATGTTTAACAAAGAACTAGAAGAACTAAAGAACAAACAAGGATGAACAACACAATAACTGAAATGAAAAATACACTAGAAGGAATCAATAACAGGATAACTGAGGCAGAAAAACGGATAAGTGAGCTGGAAGACAAAATGGTGGAAATAACTACCGAGGAGCAGAATAAAGAAAAAAGAATGAAAAGAATTGAAGACAATCTGAGAGACCTCTGGGACAACACTAAACGCACCAGGATTCAAATTATAGGGGTCCCAGAAGAAGAGAAAAAGAAAGTGTCTGAGAAAATATTTGAAGAGATTATAGTCAAAAACTTCCCTAACATGGGAAAGGAAATAGTCACCCAGGTCCAGGAAGCACAGAGAGTCCCATACAGGATAAACCCTAGGAAAAAAACACCAAGACACATATTAATCAAACTAACAAAAATTAAATTCAAAGAAAAAATATTAAAAGCAGCAAGGGAAAAACAAAAAATAACATACAAAGGAATCCCCATAAGGTTATCAGCTGATTTTTTAGTGGAAACTCTGCAGGCCAGAAGGGAGTGTCAGGATATACTTAAAGTGATGAAAGAGAAAAACCTACAACCAAGATTACTCTACCCAGCAAGGATCTCATTCAGATTTGATGGAGAAGTCAAAAGCTTTTCAGACAAGCAAAAGCTAAGAGAATTCAGCACCACCAAACCAGCTTTAAAACAAATGCTAAAGAAACTTCTCTAGGCAGGAAACACAAGAGAAGAAAAAGACCCACAAAAACAAACCCAAAACAATTAAAAAAATGGTAATGGGAACATACATATCGATAATAACCTTGAATGTAAATGGATTAAATGCCCCAACCAAAAGACACAGACTGGCTGAATAGATGCAAAAACAAGACCCATATATATGCTGTCTACAAGAGACCTACTTCAGACCTAGGGACACATACAGACTGAAAGTGAAGGAATGGAAAAAGATATTCCATGCAAATGGAAATCAAAAGAAAGCTGGAGTAACAATACTCGTATCAGATAAAATAGACTTTAAAATAAAGACTGTTATAAGAGACAAGGAGGGACACTACATAATGATCAAAGGATCAATCCAAGAAGAAGATATAACAATTATCAATGTTTATGCACCCAACATAGGAGCACCTCAATACATAAGGCAAATGCTAACAACTATGAAAGGAGGAATCGACAGTAACACAATAATAGTAGGGGACTTTAACACCCCACTTACACCAAAGGACAGATCATCCAAGCAGAAAATAAATAAGGAAACACAAGCTTTAAATGATACAATAGACCAGATAGATTTAATTGATATTTATCGAACATTCCACCCAAAAGTGCAGAGTACACTTTCTTCTCAAGTGCTCATGAAACATTCTCCAGGATAGATCACATCTTGGGACACAAATCAAGCCTTGGAAAATTTAAGAAGACTGAAATCGTATCAAGCATCTTTTCTGACCACAGCACTATGAGATTGGAAATCAATTACAGGAAAGAAACTGTAAAAAACACAAATACATGGAGGCTAAACAGTGCGCTACTAAATAACCAAGAGATCACTGAAGAAATCAAAGAAGAAATTAAAAAATACATAGAAACAAATGACAACGAAAACACGACGACCCAAAACCTATGGGATGCAGCAGAAGCAGTTCTAAGAGGGAAGAATCAATCTCACCTCAAGAAACAAGAAAAATCTCAAGTAAACAATCTAACCCTACCCTTAAAACAACTAGAGAAAGAAGAACAAAGAAAACCCGAAGTCAGTAGAAGGAAAGGAATCATAAAGATCAGAGCAGAAATAAATGAAATAGAAACGAAGAAAACAATAGCAAAGAGTAATAAAAGTAAAAGCTGGTTCTTTGAGAATATAAACAAAATTGATAAACCCTTAGCCAGACTCATCAAGAAAAAAAGGGAGAGGACGCAAAGCAATAATATTAGAAATGAAAAAAGAGAAATCACAACTGACACTGCAGAAATAAAGGATTATAAGAGACTACTCCAAACAACTGTATGCCAATAAAATGGACAACCATGAAGAAATGGACAAATTCTTGGAAAGGTACAATTTTCCAAGACTGAACCAGGAAGAATTAGAAAATATAAACAGACCTATCACAAGTAATGAAATTGAAACCGTAATTTAAAATATTCCAACAAACAAAAATCCAGGACCAGTTGACTTCACAGGTGAATTCTATCAAAAATTTAGAGAAGCGCTAACACCGATCCTTCTCAAACTCCTCCAAAAAATTGCAGAGGGAGAAACACTCCCAAATTCATTCTACGAAGCCACAATCACCCTGATACCAAAACCAGACAAAGATACCACAAAAAAAGAAAATTATAGACCAATACCACTGATGAACAGATGCAAAAATCCTGAACAAAATACTAGCAAACTATCCAACAACATATTAAAAGGATCTTACACCATGATCAAGTGGGATTTATCCCAGGGATGCAAGGATTCTTTAATATATGCAAATCAATCAATGTGATACACCACATTAACAAATTAAGGAATAAAAACCATATGATCATCTCAATAGATGCAGAAAAAGCTTTTGACAAAATTCAACACCCATTTATGATAAAAATTCTCCAGAAAATGGGCATAGAGGGAACCTACCTCAACATAATAAAGGCCATATATGAGAAACCCACAGCAAGCATCATACTCAATGGTGAAAAACTGAAAGCATGTCCACTAAGATCAGGAACAAGACAAGGATGACCACTCTTGCCACTCTTATTCAGCATAGTTTTGGAAGTCCTAGACACAGCAATCAGAGAAGAAAAAAATAAAAGGAATACAAATTGGAAAAGAAGAAGTAAAACTGTCACTCTTTGCTGATGATATGATACTATACATAGAAAATCCTAAAGATGCCACCAGAAAACTACTAAAACTAATCAATGAATTTGGTAAAGTTACAGGATACAAAATTAATGCATGGAAATCTCTGGCTTTCCTATACACCGACAACAAAAAATCAGAAAGAAAAATTAAGGAAACACTCCCATTTACCATTGCAACGAAAAGAATAAAGTACCTAGGAATAAACCTGCCTAAGGTGGAGAAACACTTGTACTCAGAAAACTATAAAACTCCGATGAAAGAAATCAAAGGTGACATAAACAGTTGGAGAAATATACCATGTTCTTGGATTGGAAGAATCAATATTGTGAAAATGACTGTACTGCCCAAAGCAATCTACAGATTCAGTGCAGTCCCTGTCAAACTACCAATGGCATTCTTCACAGAATTAGAACAAAAATATCTTACAATTTGTATAGAAACACAAAAGACCCCGAATAGCCAAGGCAATCTTGGGAAAGAAAAACGGATTTGGAGGAATCAAGCTCCCTGATTTCAAACTGTACCACAACACTACAGTAATCAAGACAGTGTGGTACTGGCACAAAAACAGAAATATAGATCAATGGTACAGGATAGAATGCCCAGAGATAAACCCACACACATATGGGCACCTAATTTACAACAAAGGAGGCAAGAACTTACAATGGAGAAAAGACAGCCTCTTCAATAAGTGGTGCTGGGAAAACTGGACAGCTACATGTAAAAGAATGAAATTAGAACACTACCTGACACCATACACAAAAATAAACTCCAAATGGATTAAAGACTTAAATGTAAGACCAGACAGTGTAAAACTCTTAGAGGAAGACATAGGAAAAACACTCTTTGACATAAACCACAGCAAGATCTTTTTTGACCCACCTCCTAGAGTAATGGAAATAAAAACAAAAATAAACAAATGGCACTTAATTAAACTTAAAAGCTTTTGCACAGCAAAGGAAACCATAACCAAACAAAAAGATGACCCTCAAAATGGGAGAAAATATTTGCAAATGAAACAACAGACAAAGGATTAATCTCCAAAATATACAAACAGCTCATGGAGCTCAATATCAAAAAAACAAACAATCCAGTTGAAAAATGGATGGAAGATCTAAATAGACATTTAACCAAGGAAGACATACAGATGGCCAAGAGGCACATGAAAAGATGCTCAACATCACTAATTATTAGAGAAATGCAAATCAAAACTACAATGAGGTATCACCTCATGCCACTCAGAATGACCATTATCAAAAAATCTAGAAACAATAAATGCTGGAAAGGGTGTGGTGAAAAGGGAACCCTCCTGCGCTGTTGGTAGGAATGTGAATTGATACAACCACTATGGAAAACAGTATGGAGGTTCCTTAAAACACTAAAAATAGAACTACCATATGACCCAGCAATCCCCCTAGTTGGGCATATACCCTGAGAAAACCATAATTTAAAAAGAGACATGTACCACAATGTTCATGGCAGCACTATTTACAATAGCCAGGACATGGAACCAACTGAAATGTCTATTGACAGATGAATGGATAAAGAAGATGTGGCACATATATACAATGGAATATTACTCAGCCATAAAAAGAAATGAAATTGAGTTATTTGTAGTGAGGTGGATGGACCTAGAGTCTCTTGCACAGAGTGAAGTAAGTCAGTAAGTGAAAAACAAATACCGTACGCTAACACATATATATGGAATCTAAAAAAGAAAAAAGTACTGATGAACCTAGTTGCAGGGCAGGAATAAAGAGGTAGACATAGAGAATGGACTTGAGGACATGGGGTGAGAGGGTGAAGCTGCGATGAAGTGAGAGTAGTATCGATATATGTACACTACCAAATGTAAAATAGTTGGCTGGTGGGAAGCAGCAGCACAGCACAGGGAGATCGGCTCAGTGCTTTGTGATGACCTAGAGGGGTGGGATAGGGAGGATGGGAGGGAGGCTCAAGAGGCGGGGGATATGGGGACATGTGTATGCATATGGCTGATTCACTTTGTTGTGCAACAGAAACTAACACAGTATTGTGAAGCAGTTATACTCCAGTAAAGATCTATTAGAAATATATATATATGAAAAAAAAAAGGGGGATAATCATATCATACTTTTCCCTAAAGTGTTTGTACCATTATATACTCCTGCTAACAGTGTGTGAGAGTTCTAGTTGCTCCATATTTTTGCCAACATTTAGTTATGTAGTTCTTTTTAATTTTGGACATTATGGTGGATGTATAATAGTATGTTATTATGCTTTTAACCTACATTTCCCTGCCAACTCTTTTTTTTTTTCTTTTAAGATTTATTTATTTATTTATTTTTGGCTGTGTCAGGTCTTAGTTGCAGCACGTGGGATCTTTTTTGTTGAGGCATGTGGATCTTTTGTTGCGGCGCGTGGGCTCTTTGTTGTGATGTGTGGGCTTCTCTCTAGTTGTGACATGCGGGTTTTTTTTTTTTTCCTCTTCTTTAGTTGTGGTGTGCAGGTCCAGGGCGGGTGGGCTCTGTAGTTGTGGTGTGCGGGTTCCAGAACGCATGGGCTCTGTAATTTGTGGCATGCAGGCTCTCTAGTTGAGGCATGCAAGCTCAGTAGTTGTACCACACAGGCTTAGTTGCCCCGTGGCATATGGCATGTTAGTTCCCTGACCAGGGATCGAACCCACATCCACTACATTGCAAGGCAGATTATTTACCACTGGACCATCAGGGAAGTCCCTCCCTGCCAACTCTTGATGTCAAACACTTTTTCATGAGCTTATTGACCGTATATTCTTTTTCTGAAATGTCTGTTCAAATCTTTTGCCTAGTTTTAAATCAGGTTGTTTGTCTTTTTATTATTGAGCTTTAAGAGTTCTTTATACATCTCAGAAACTAGTCTTTTGTTATATATATAATTTTATTTTATATTTACATATATTTTAATGTATTGTAAAATATACATACAGCTGACCCTTGAACAACGTGAGTTTAAACTGCATGGGCCTACTTAAGCATGGATTTTTTTTTTTTTCTAATAAATACAGTACTACATGATCCATGGTTGGTTGAATCTGTGGATTTCAAACCTTAGATACAGAGGACTAACTATGGGACTTGAGCATCGTTGCATTTTGGTGTCCACAGTGGGTCCTGGAACCAATCCCCCACAGATACCAAGGGATGACTGTTCACAGATTTTCAACTGCAGAGGAGTGGGTGCCCCAACCCCTGCAGTGTTCAAGGATTGACTATACTTAATATTTTCTCCCAGCTTGTTACTGGCCTATTCATTTTTTAAAAAATGTGCTCACCTTACTTTCTTTTAAAAAATAAAAAGTTTAAAAAAAAAAAATTTTAGGACTTCCCTGGTGGTGCAGTGGTTAAGAATCCGCCTGCCAATGCAGGGGACACGGGTTGGAGCCCTGGTCTGGGAAGATCCCACATGCTGTGGAGCAACTAAGCCCGTGCGCCACAACTACTGAAGCCTGTGTGCCTAGAGCCTGTGCTCCTCAACAAGAGAAGCCACCATAACAAGGAGCCCACACACTGCAACCAAGAGTAGCCCCCGCTCGTCGCAACTAGAGAAAGCCCGCGTGCAGCAACAAACACCCAATGCAGCCAAAAATAAATAAATAAAATAAATAAATTTATTTAAAAAATAGTTTTAGATCTACAGAAGAATTGAACAGATAATACAGAGAGTTTCCATATACCCCTCCCTCCTCTGTATACAGTTTCTCTCATTATTAACATCTTGTGTTAATGTAGTATATTTGTTATAATTAATGAACCAATATATCAATATTATTGACTAAAGTTCATAGTTTACATTAAGGTTTAGTCTTTTGTTATACAGTTCTATGGGTTTTGACAAATGCATATATTTCAACCATAGAAAGGAAGGAATGAAGTACTGATACATGATTTACCATGGATGAATCTTGAAAACATTATGCTAAGTGAAAGAGGCTAGTCACAAAAGATCACATATTGTATGACTCAATTTATATGAAATGTCCAGAAGAGGCAAATCTAGACAGAAAGTAGATTAGTAGTTGCCAGGAAATGAGAGAAAGAGGAATGGAGAGTGACTGCTAACAGGTACCATTAAGAGGTGTTTGAGGATGATGAAAATACTCCAGAATTAGATAGGTTGAGGGTTTCACAACTTTGTGAATGTACTAAACACGTTATCATACACTTTTTTTAAAAAATAAATTTATTTATTTATTTTTGGCTGTGTTGGGTCTTCATTTCTGTGTGAGGGCTTTCTCCAGTTGCGGCGAGCGGGGGCCACTCTTCATCGCGGTGTGCGGGCCTCTCACTGTCGCGGCCTCTCTTGTTGCTGAGCACAGGCTCCAGACGCGCAGGCTCAGTAGTTGTGGCTCACGGGCTTAGTTGCTCCGTGGCATGTGGGATCTTCCCAGACCAGGGCTTGAACCCGTGTCCCCTGCATTGGCAGGCAGATTCCCAACCACTGTGCCACCAGGGAAGCCCTATCATACACTTTTAAAGGGTGAATTTTATGGCATGTAAATTATATCTCACTAAAAATTACGAAGTGTTCGTCAGTAGTCATCTCATCATTGTGATTCCTCATTTACATTGCCCATATTACTTTGCGTATCAAATTTCACATAAGAAAAAATTTAAACACCTTCTTTATATAAGTGTAATCTACCTTCCTATAACTTCTACCTGCTAATCCTAATTTTGTACTCTGAAAATCCTCAAAAGAAGTCCATTCTTTCTTTCACCTTATAGCTCTTTAAATATTTGAAAACAGCCATTTTGTCTTTCCTCTTATGCATTCTGTTACTTAGGCTAAATATCCCCAGTTCTTTCAAGTTTTCTTAGTGAAATATACTACACATGGAAAGCACACTAATTTGTCCATGTTGATTTCAAAATATGGTATCAGTCGGTATCACAACATTACAGTATCATACAGAATAGTTCACGGTCCTAAAAACCCTTGTGCATCACCTATTTATCCCTCCTCCCTTCCCATCCCCCCTCACCCTGAACCTTCAGTAACCACCGATCTTTTTACTGTCTCTATCCTTTTTCTCTTTTCTAGACCATCATACAGTTGAGGTAATATGTTATGTGGTCTTTCCAGACTGGTTTCTTTACTCTCACTTGAATTTTAATCTGATGAAAAATTTCCTGACCATTATTTTGTGGAATTCATTAAATTCTGGGCACCATATCATTGCTTTGGAACAATTTGACTATGATGTGTCTTGGTGTAGTTTTCTTCATGTTTCTTATGCTTGGTATTCATTGAGCTTTTTGGATCTGTGAATTTATATTTTTAATGAAATATGGAAATTTTTTGGCTCATTTTTCTTCAAGTATTTTTTCTGCCCTCCCCCTCTTCAGGGGAGTCTATTTATATATATCTTAGGCCACTAATAATGAAATTATCCCACAGGTCACTGATGTTGTGAAGTCTTTAAATTATTTTTTTCTCTTTTTCTGTTCATTTTGGATAGCTTCTATTGCTGTATCTTCAAGTTCACTAATCTTTTCTTCTGCAGTATCTAATCTGCTTTTAATCCCACCCAGTGATATTTTCATCTGAGATGCTGTAGTTTTCATTTCTAGAAGCTCAATTAGGGTCTTTTAAAAAATACTATCCATGTCTCCTTAACTTTTTGAACATATGGAATATAGTTATGATAACTTTTAATGTTCTTGTCTGTTAATTCTAACATTTATGCCATTTCTGGGTCAGTTTTGATTGATTGATTTTTCACCTCATGGTTGTGTTTTCCTACTTCTTTGCATGCTTGGTAATTTTGATTGAATGGCAGACATTGTGAATTTTACGTTTGGATGCTATGTATTTTTGTACTCTTAAAAATATTCTTGGGCTTCCCTGGTGGCGCAGTGGTTGGGAGTCTGCCTGCCAATGCAGGGGACACGGGTTTGAGCCCTGGTCTGGGAGGATCCCACATGCCGCGAAGCAACTGGGCCCGTGAGCCACAATTACTGAGCCTGCGCTTCTGGAGCCTGTGCTCCGCAACAAGAGAGGCCGCGATAATGAGAGGCCCGCGCACAGTGATGAAGAGTGGCCCCCACTTGCCACAACTAGAGAAAGCCCTCGCACAGAAACGAAGACCCAACACAGCCAGAAATAAATAAATAAATAAATAAATAAATAAGTAAATAAATATTCTTGAGCTTTATTCTGGGACACAGCTGTTACTTGAAAACAGTTTGACCTTTTGGGACCTTTAGGCAGGACCAGAACAGTGCTCAATTTAGGGCTAATTATTCCTGAATACTGAGACTAGACTTTTCTTTGTATTTTATCCTCTTCCCCATGAATCATGAATTTTTCCAGTTTGGCTAGGTGGAACAGGCATGATTTTGAGCCATGTGTGAGTGCCAGGCACTCTTACCTTTGATCCTTTCAGATGGTTCTTTCCCTGGTCTCAGATAGTTTCTTTACATTTATGCCCTGATCATTTCTTAGCTGAATACTTGAGGGGGACCCTCTGTAGACCTCCAGAGGTCTCTCTGTGCAGCTCTTTTCTCCCTGGTAGCTTGTCCTCTGAACTCTAGCCACTTTCATCTCTCTAGAGTCTTAGCTCTGTCTCCTTAAATTAGGGAGTCCAGTGGGGTACTCATGGGTTCCATCTCCTTATTGCATGGCCTGAAAACTCTCTCAGGCCAGCAATCACTTTCTTTCATTGCTTGATACCCAGTGTCTCAAAAATTGTTTCACATACTGTGTCTTTTTTTGTTGTTGTCGTTGTTATTTTAGGAAGGAGAATGTATTTGGTTCCTCTGGATTTCTTTTTTTATTTCTTGTACCTATATCTGTACCATGATCCTATGTATAAATTAATGTCCTTCATAAGTTTTGGAGAAGTATCAGTGATGATCTCTTTGATGAATTCTTATTCTCTCTGTTTTCTCTTTCTGGAACTCTGATTAGACATATTATATCTTCTCATTCTATGCTCTTTGTCTCTTTATCTCTATTTCATAATTTCCACCTCCTTGTCTCTGTGCTGCATTCTGGGTATTTTTTCCAGGACATTAATACCCTCTTTAGCTACGTCTATTCTGCTGTAACTCATCTATTGAGTTTTACAGTTTGATAATTACATTTTTCCCCTGAGAGTTCTGTTGGTTTGTGTCCATATCTGTCTCATTATATTTGATAAGTTTTTTGTTGCTTATTCATGTTTAAATTCCATCTTTTATTTCTCAGACATTTCATGCATAGTTTTGTATTCTAAATCTGATAATTCTAATATATGAAGACCATTGGTATCTAAATCTACTGTGTGTTGTTTCTTCTGCATCTCATTCATGATGGTTTATTTACATGAGTATTTTCCAGTCTTTGCTTGTGTGACTAATATTTGGCTAATCTTAATCATGAAATCCTCAGGGCATAAATCATGGATGCTTCCTGAAGAGATGATTTGTATTTTTTCTTTTCTGGAATCTTGGCTTCATCCAATAGTCCTACTCCCAGGTTGCCCACTTTGAAGAAAGCCCAAGGCTTAGTCTCTGGGACCCAGTGTTGGTATTTTTACTGGGCCACCTCTGACCTTGGGTTTTCCTAGTGAATACTGGTTACCACCTCCCACTCCATTGTTAGCTTACCGTATTTAGTTTGTTGTTGTTTTTTCATCCCTAGAGACTTCTGTTTCTTTCTGTGAGCCCAGTAATGCTTCAAGAAGTTGCTTTATCATGGATATAGTTGTGTTGTAATGGGAAGGCCCTTCAGAATATTTTGTCCCTATATTGCCATGAGGGAAAGTCCTAAAGAAGGTGTTTTAAAAATTGATATGTCCCAATGTATGAGCTGCACTTTGAGCTGATAAACTCCCTGTCACTTTAAGTGTTTACGCAAAGACTGGATAATTCTTTTTGTCAGTGGGTGAGAGATCAAGCTAAATGATTATTTCAACTCAAAGATATTAAAATTCTAGGGTCTCAGGCTTAGAATACAATACCTAGATCACTTTTAAAATAAATGAAGACTGCTCAGTTACGGTATTTATAATTTATCATCTGTGATCATTTCCAAATATTTTGTTTGGTTTTATTCAGAAGCAAGAGAAATTGCTTTTTAGTACTTAAAGACTTCTTTGTCTTTGTTTATTTTTAAACAGTTGGTGTCTTTTTACATTTTGGTCAGTTTGAGAAAGTGGTTTTATTCATGAATTCAACTATTTACAAAAAAAACTATTTAGAAAAATTCTAATATATTCAAGGCACTCTGTTAGATGTTGTAAATGTGTAAATGTGTAAGACATAGTTTTTATCCTGATAGAGTTTATAATTTAGAAGAAGAAATTAAAAAGTCCTTATTTTGTTTTACATCTCAGACATTATATTCCAAATAATTATGACTCTGATTAAAATTCTCCACAGTTCATTCACTTGGAATGCTCATTCATTCATGAGCATGGCAGGAATTCACAACCTAGATCCTTTTCTTTTTCTGTCTTTTTCTCCCCACATATCTTTTGTGAGTATCTGTTCACTATTTCTTTCCCTAACATTACTTTCTCTCTCACATATTTTCTGGCTCGTTTTTCCTTTTCTTCTGCATGATGTCTTGTTTTCCTTCTTTCTCATACAGAGAGCGGTATGTACAAATGCTTGACCAAATTGCCTGGCATATGACTGACTTCTACAAAGACATGGTAACTCAGCGAGTGATGGACCAGCGCATTTTAGAAGAACTGTACAATTTTAAGAATGTTATTGAGGAACTGACCAGGTAAAAACTGTGCTTATCAAAGCCCTGTCTCTAAAGAGAGTAAAAAATATTCAGAGAAAGTAGAATGATTAAAGGTGAGGACTCTCTGATTCTCTTTTCGTGTTTTGCAAGAGAACAGAAAGACCTGGATATAACTGTAGAAACGGGTTACACAGGTTAACACAAAACTAGGGCTCTGTTGTATGTTTGATAGGGAAAAGACTCTTGTTCTTCCTTCCAAAATAGAGATGCTTATCTTAGTTTGGTTTACAGAGCAGTGCCGTGATTATGGATGTTAAGGTTCAAATCCCAAAGAGAATAAACATTATATATAATAGCAATCACATTTAGTGATCAACCAACCTTGTGGCAAAATGATTAGTGGCAAGAATGAAGAGGATAGGATAGGCATGTCAGAGGGTAGGATAGAGCAGCCTTAAGGCCTTGCCTGCCAGCATCTGCCTTCACTCCATTCTAAAGAATCCTCCCCATCTTCTTTCTGCCTTTTCTAGCCAGTCTGATACCATTTCCAAACCTGGTAAGAGTCCACCTGAATGAACACTAGATTTCTTGATTTGGTTTATAAAGTAGAAAAACTAGGAAGAGATGTACACATGATAACTGAGAAGATTCCTGAGTATATATCTGATTTCCTAGGTAGAAACATTTTCAAAATCTTCAACTATGAATACAAAATTTCCTTGCTTTATTTCAGGGAGCTGTGTTTGGTTCGGGCACATGATATGAAATTAACAAAGGAAGCAGAGAAGGCCCACAGAGCTTTGGCACAAGCTCTTTTAGACGCTGAAAAGAATGCCAGGTGAGTTACCGAATGTTAGCCATTATGTCATACTTGCTTCACACCTTATTTCAAGAAATAAAATTTTTTAGAAGCATTTGAAGTTTTTTGAATTACAACAGTGCTTGAAGGAGTTAATATATGTTGAAGTTCATTGTATATATTAACTCTTCCACACACTGTTGTAATACACATCTTGTGTCTTCCTTGTGTGAGAATTTTCCAGGGGGTTAAACCTAGAAGTGGAATTACTGGGTCATAGGATATGCATAGCCTTGTCTTGCTGGATGTTACCAGATACTCCACAAAGTAGTTGTACCAGTATATCCTCTAATCAGTGTATGAGATTTCCCTTTTGCTCATATCTTTTATCAGTCTGATAGATATGAAATGTACCTGGTTTTTGTTTGCATTTTCCTGGTTAGTAGTGTGAGTCTAGTTCTTTTTTAGATTTTAGTGACTCTACTGTGGTCCTAATGTTTTTATTCTATTTCAGGGGTTAGCAGACTTTTTCTGTAAAGGGCCAGATGGTGAGCTATGGTTTCTGATGCAACTACTCAATCAACTCTTCCTTTGTAATGTGTGCCACTGTAGTGCAAAAGCAGCCAAAGACAATACCAGAACATGATTGTGTTCCAATAAAATTTATTTATTGACACTGAAATCTGAATTTATAATATTTCCATGTGTTACAGAATATTATTCTCCTATTGTTTTTTAACCATTAAAAAATATAAAAAGTATATCAAATATATAAAAAATTAAAAAAAGTAAAATTCTTAGCTCATGTGCTATATAAAAACAAGTGGTGGGCCAGGTTTGACCCACAGGCTGTAGTTTGCTAACCTCTATTCTATTTCATTTTCATATTCTATTTCATTTTCTGTTAGAGTTCTGATTACTAGGAAGCTCTTGGGTATGTATCAAAAGATATATTTGATTGCATTTTAATTTTTTATTTAGTTGATTTAAAATATTATTATATTATCATAGAAGCAGTACATGTGCCTTATAAGAAAATTAGAAAACACAGACAAGCGAAAATAAATTTTTAAAAATCACAATTTCAGGACTTCCCTGGTGGTCCAGTGGTTAAGACTCCGCTCTACCAGTGCAGGGGACCTGAGTTCAATCCCCGGTCAGGGAACTAGATCCTGAATGCTGCAACTAAAGATCCCGAATGCCTCAACAAAGATCCCACACGCGACAATGAAGATCCTGTGTGCTGCAACTGAGACCCGATGCAGCTAAAAAGAAAATAAAATTTAAAAATAAAAAATAAATAAATCTTTAAAAAATAAATAAATTAGAATTTTCTTTTGTGCTAATGTCGATTATCAGAACAAAACATCTTCTAAAATCAGAGAGAAGGGGAAGAAAAAACAGAAAAAAAATCTCATTTTCTTTAAACATTGATGGTTCTGAAGTATGATGGTTCATTTTTTGTGTGTGTGATTAGATATTGTAGGTAATATTTTTTTCTTATAATGACTAATTATTTTGTTGAAAATTTGGAAACTACAGAAACATAAATAAGAAAATTAAAAACATTCACAATTCTCTTACAGTTAACTACTAATATTTCAATATATTTTTCTTTTTTCTATATATTTTTTATAAAAATGATATAAACTGAATATGTACTATTATCATTTGGGTTTTCTTGTTTTATGTTGTACACAAAAATTTTTCCTATGTACCAGAGTATTAAGAACATGATCTTTATTTTTTATTTTTTAAATTATTAATTAATTAATTATTTTTGGCTGTGTTGGGTCTTCGTTGCTATGCATGGGCTTTCTCTAGTTGCGGTGAGCCGGGGCTACTCTTCGTTGAGGTGCGCAGGCTTCTCATTGTGGTGGCTTTTCTTGTTGCAGAGCACGGCTCTAGGAGTGTGGGCTTCAGTAGTTGTGGCACGTGGGCTCTAGATTGTAGGCTCAGTAGTTGTGGCTCATGGGCTTAGTTGCTCTGTGGCATGTGGGATCTTCCCGGACCAGGGCTTGAACCCATGTCCCCTGCATTGGCAGGCAGATTCTTAACCACTGCACCACCAGGGAAGTCCTAAGAACATGATCTTTAATTAGCTACAGAGTATTTTAATCATAGAGCTGCATTATATATTTTATTTGGCCAGTCCCTTGTTGTTGGACATTCAGATTGTTTCTGAATTTTTTCTTTGGCTGTTATAAATAAGGGTGATTCATATATACACTACCAAATGTAAAATGGGTGGCTTTTGGGAGCTGCTGCGTAGCACGGGGAGATCAGCTTGATGCTTTGTGACAACCTAGAGGGGTGGGATAGGGAGGGTGGGAGGGAGGCTCAAGAGGGAGGGGATATGGGGATATATGTATACATATAGCTGATTTACTTTGTTGTACAGCAGAAACTAACACAACATTGTAAAGCAATTATACTCCAATAAAGATATTTTTAAAAAAAGATAAATAAGGGTCATTAATTCCCTTTTTAAAATTGAGGTCTTTTAGATAGTAAAGTGCATAACTCTTAAGGTTATTGCTTGTTGAATTTTTATATATATATTCATCTGTGTGCCACCTACAGTGATTAATTTTTTCTCAGTTTGAACACGTGGAAGCCTCCAAATAGAAGGAGGCTTTAGGAACTGATGTTGGCGGTTAATGGCTTTCAACAAAATTAGAAGAATTTTGTGTCACTGGCCTTTTATTCTTACAGAAAAGTTAATATTCCTTAGGAGGAAGTGTTTCAAAAGGTTTGTGAAAGGCTGCCAATCACTTTACAACTTCTGTGTTTGTATTTAATCTCAGAAGCACTCTTAATTCTAAAAGAAGCTTCAGTGTAAGTTAGAAGGAAAAGGTATGTTCTGGTAAACAAGAAGAAAAAAGATTTAAGAAAAATGTACTTAATTATACTTAAGCTTTTGGTTGATTGGTAGAGAATTTCTTTAAATCTTATACTAATTATATATAATTTTAAAATGTAGCTCACAGTTATTGGGCTTTGTGCCTTTGTATCTTCTTAATAAAGAATCCTAAATTCTGTGAGAAAAAAATAAATGAAAACAACTATATTACTACTACTTGTATTCAGAATTTTTCATTAGCTATAGTGTTGTTATACCACTGGAGTACCATGGTGTGAAAATTCTAGTGAATAAAGAAGAATGTGATGAAAAGTGTTTAGAGCAGGGAAGAATATGTTGAATTTTTTACTTTAGGACCTTTGTAAGATTTATTCATGAAATGTGAGTATTTTTTCTTCTATTTCACTGTATATTAGAGTTACTAATATATCCAGAAGTTATACCATAATTACCTTGTGATGAGTTTTAGAGGAACAAATTGCCTACTTTAGAACAAAGTTATTTTTTAAAATATGTATTTATATTGCTGTTTTTAAATTTTTCTTTTAGAATTGTAGAAGAATATCATGACTTATATACATTACAAAGAGGAAGGATGGAGAGTGATATTAAACAGTTAATGGCAGAAAGAGATATCTGGAACTCAGCCACATATGAATTGTCCGTAAAGGTTGGTTCGTCTGAAATTGTAACTTATTTTTTGGCTAGATAAAGTTTCATTTTACAGTTTTCAATAATCTAGACAAAATTTTTATTTATTTATTTTTATTTTAATTTTTAATTTCTTTTTTACTTTTTTTTTTTTGGCTGCATTGGGTCTTTGTTACTGCATGTGGGCTTTCTCTAGTTGCGGTGAGCGGGGGCTACTCTTTGTTGCAGTGTGCGGGCTTCTCATTTTGGTGGCTTCTCTTGTTGCGGAGCATGGGCTCTAGATGCGCGGGCTTCAGTAGTTGCAGCACGTGGGCTCAGTGTTGCAGCATGTGGGCCCTAGAGTGCATGGGCTTCAGTAGTTGCGGTACACGGGCTCTAGGGTGCGCAGGCTTCAGTAGTTGTGGCCTGCGGGCTTTAGAGCGTAGGCTCAGTAATTGTGGCACATGGACTTAATTGCTCCGCGGCATGTGGGATCTTCCCGGACCTGGGCTTTAACCCATGTCTCCTCCATTGGCAGGCGGATTCTTGACCACTGCACCACCAGGGAAGTCCCCAAAATTTTATTTTATTTTTTAATTTTTATTGAAGTACAGTTGATTTACAATGTTGTGTTTAATTTCTGCTGTACAGCAAAGTGACTCAATTATACATATATATACATTGTTTTTCATATTTTCCATTGTGGTTTATCAGAGGATATTGAATATAGTTCCCTGTGCTATACAGTAGGACCTTGTTGTTTATTTGTCCTATATATAATAGCTAGCATCTGCTAATCCCAAACTCCCAATCATTCCCTCCCCGATCCCCCTTACCTTTGGCAACCACAAGTCTGTTCTCTATATCTGTGAGTCCGTTTTTGTTTTGTAGATATGTTCATTTGTGTCATATTTTAGATTCCATATGTAAGTGATATCATGGTATTTGTCTTTGTTTCTGACTTACTTCACTTAGTATGATAATCTCTAGGTCCATCCATGTTGCTGCAAATGGCATTATTTCATTCTTTTTAATGGCTGAGTAATATTTCATTGTGTGTGTGTGTGTGTATATATATATATCTTTTTAAATTTTTTTAAAAATTTTTTATTTTTTTAATTAATTTTTTATTGGCTTATAGTTGATTTACAATGTTGTATTAGTTTCTGCTGTACAGCAAAGTGAATCAGTTATACATATACATGTATCCACTCTTTTTTAGATTCTGTTCCCATGTAGTTCATTACAGAGTACTGAGTAGAGTTCCCTGCGCTATACAGTAGGTTCTTATTCATTATCTGTTTTATATATAGTAGTGTGTATATGTCAATCCCAATCCCCCAATTTATCCTTCCCAACCCCTCTTTCCCCCTTGGTAACCATGTTGGTTTTCTACATCTTTGACTCTATTTCTGTTTTGTAAATAGGTTCATTTGTACTTTTTTTTTAGGTTCCACATGTAAGAGATATCATATGATATTTGTCTTTCTCTGTCTGACTTACTTCACATGGTCTCTAGGTCCATCTATGTTGCTGCAAATGGCATTAATTTGTTCTTTTTAATGGCTGAGTAATATTCCATTGTGTGTTTGTGTGTACCACATCTTTATCCATTCATCTGCTGATGGACATTTAGGTTGTTTCCATGTAGACAAAATTTTTAAAAATGAAGATGTATATTTAATTGATGAATAATGCAGCTATTCTATTATGGGCCTTGAAAAGGAAAAGTTACATTGTTTTCTTTTGTTTTTTCTCTATTGGATAGCTGGCTATTGTCCAATTAAGGGCTCTTTTTCCACCAGAACCTATGAGTATGAGCCAGAATTCTATTTCTGTTGTTTGTGAACATGTTAAAACTTTCAACTTTAATTACACACTAATAAACTAGGGAAAGTGGTTCTTATTTTTTTACATAATGTAACTGTATTACGATCACTTGATAACTCACTTTGGTTCTATTACCTTGGTACCCAAGATGACAACTGACTTGAAATATAGCAGCCTGTGGACAATTATAGTGATGCTTTAGGAAAGTAGTAATGTCCCACAGTACAGTGTTCTATTTTTCTAAAATGTTTGCTGGTTGGTTGCCTAATTTCACATCTGAGAATTATAATATTAACAATAAATTATGACCCTCAACAGATTCAAATTTTTATCCCATTTTCCTCTTTAATAGTCAGACCTCATCTACGACACAGATGTTCCATTCTGATGCAGAACTT
Organism: Balaenoptera ricei; assembly: GCF_028023285.1. Taxonomy (NCBI): domain Eukaryota; kingdom Metazoa; phylum Chordata; class Mammalia; order Artiodactyla; family Balaenopteridae; genus Balaenoptera; species Balaenoptera ricei. The sequence goes on from NC_082639.1 coordinate 142,142,100, forward strand.
TAAAAGGGACACTGACATGTTGGAGAAAACAATTGTGAAAGTAAATATGTAATGTAAGAAACAAACCTGGAAAAGAAACAGACTCACAGATTCAGAGAACAAACTAGTAGTTACCAGTGGGGAGAGGGAAAGGGGGAGGGGCAAGATAGGGTAGGGGATTGAGGTACGAACTACTATGTATAAAATAAATAAGCTACAAGGATGCATTGTACAGCACAGAGAATATAGCCAATATTTTATAATAACTATAAATGGAATATAACCTTTAAAAATTGTCTGTCACTATGTTTTACACCTGAAACTTATATAATATTGTACATCAACTATACCTCAGTTTAAAAGAAAAAAGAAACAAATCTGGGAGCTAGCATGCTCAGTAGGAGAAAAAAAGATGACAAGTGAGTTCCCTCACTCTAAAAGTATTTAAACAGTAGAGAACTAACTGACCAGTGGTAAGAGATTTCTGTAGAAGAATACCTTGAATTAATGGGGCTTTGTGTTGGATCATCCCTAATAGGAAATAACAGTCAACTCCCTGAAAATAATGTCAACTCCCTGAAAATAAGGACTTTGTTCACCGATATACGCACAGTGTCTTGAACAGTCATTCATTGATTCAGTATATCAGTGGTTCTCAAAGTATGGTCCATGGACCCCCTTGAAGGTCCATAAAACCCTTCATGAGGTGAAAACTAGTGTCATTGTAACACTGAGTTATCATCTGCCTTTTTCATTCTCATTCAGATATGAATGTACAGTGGATTTTTCTTGAAGCTACATGGTATGGGATATTGCAACAGATTGAATTCAAAAACAAATGAAAATCCAGCTCTATTCTATTAAAGCAAACATTAAAGAGATTTGTAAAGATGTGAAACTGCGTGTTCTTTTCACTAATTTTTTTTGTTTTAGAAAATATAGTTATTTTTCAGAAAAACTATGTTAAATATATAATGGGCTTATTAATGTTTAAGTGAATTAGCAAATACATATTTTAAATAATTTCAGTTTTCCAATGCAATAAATAAAAATAGATATAATCCATATAAACAAAAGCTCTTTGGAGTTCTCAATAATTTTTAAGAGTATAAAGGGGTTTTGAGATAAAAATTGAGAACCTCTGCTATATACTATGTTCAATTTGGTTCCAGTTCAGTAGTTTCAGAAAACGAATTTATGATTCAAGTTAGTTCATGATTTAAATAAGAAATTGTGATTGAATTAATGATTCAATGAAAAATTGGTATGTGAAATTGGTTTGGGTTTAAAAAATTACAATGGTTTATTAATGTTTTAGGTTCCTAATTTTAGTACTTTCTAAAAATAGATAATTGAAAGAAATAACGTCATGTTGGCTAAAAGACTTTACCTCAATGAAAAAGGCTGGAATAAATATACTAAGCATTTCATCATACTGCTGTCAACTAAGGTAAAGCTCAGTTCACTTAAGTCATGGGAAAAGCGACTCCAACTGTTGAGGGTTGAGGCTACAAGAAGCCTTTGTTAATTTATAGATGTTTTTAAAATTTAATTAATAAATTAATTTATTTTTGGCTGTGTTGGGTCTTCGTTGCTGCGCATGGGCTTTCTCTAGCTGCGGCCAGCAGGGGCTACTCTTCTTTGCCGTGCGTGGGCGTCTCACTGCGGTGGCTTCTCTTGTTGTGGAGCATGGGCTCTGGAGCACAGGCTCAGTAGTTGTGGCGCACGGGCTTAGTTGCTCTGCGGCATGTGGGATCTTCCCCCCCGAACCCGTGTCCCCTGCATTGACAGGTGGATTCTTAACCACTGCGCCACCAGGGAAGTCCCTAATTTATAGATTAAATTTTAAATATAGTTTTATATTTGTGCTTTATTGGGAGCAAAATGAAAAATCTAAGGAAAAGTGAATAAAGGCCCTTCTTTACATTTGTCTTCTATAATAATTAGAGCAATTTAAGCAATTTGTCTAAGTTAATAACACTGCACATGTTACTTATAGAGTTATAGTGCTTAAACAAAAGTGTAACTGTGTTCATTGAAATAATTGCATTATTGATGCATTCTGTGCAATATTATGGGAAAATTCAGTGAGCACACTAGGTTGAAAAGAAAGGAGGTGGCATTTAGTATGTTTCTAGAGCCAAACCATTTACACTAGTCATTTCGTTTAATTCTTATAACAGTCCTGTAAGATATATATTAGGGTCTTTATTTTATAGATAAGAAAACTTAATCTCAAGTTAAATAATATCCCCCAAGATTATACAGCCAGTCAATGGCTAAGATTTACACTTGGTTCTGTTTGGCTTTGAAATTCCTGTTCTTTCCAATGTACTGCACTGCCTGCCAAATCCTATGAGGAAACTGGGTTCATGTTGCAAAGGAAAAAATCTTGTTCCTAATGCTTTTTTTATTGTGGAAAAATTCACCACCAAAGGGACTGTGTAATAGTGTCACTGATATTTTGAAAGAGGAATATCTTTTCAATTTTTGGATCCATTTTCTACATATGACTCTAGTATTGCAATATTAATAATGGCCTGGTGTATGCTAATAAGTATTTGTTACATGAATAAATGAATCAATGGTTTAATTCCATGCATTTATCTAGGACACTGCAGACCTTGCACTGTTGCAGAAGTTGACGGAGAAATGGAGAAATTTAGTGAATAAATTTAAACAGGAAGTGGAACAAAATGAAGAGTCTACAAGAGAAAAATTGCAAAGTGTTAAGGATGGCCTTGTCAAATGGCAGCAGTTCTTCAGAAATAATACGTGGGTCTCCAAGAATCTTGTTTTTCTGATTATGTGACATCATGTTTGATAACTCAGTCCAATTCTTCCTCTCTTTTTATCTTGTTTCTCTTTTACCTTGTAATTACTCTACCATTGATTTTGGTTAGGTAACCAGCTGCCCTTACATGGGCACAATCCTGCTAGGAGCTTGAATGGTCTTGCAGTTTCTAGTGCTAATCATCTCTGATCATCTTGATCCCTGTACCCAACTGCTGCTGCTTCCACTTAAGTCCAACTCTTTTTCTTTTCTTCTCTTTACTCTCTTTTTAAAATCAAGTCAACTTATGTCATTACTCTTGGCAAACTTGAATATCTGGATCCATCTGCAAATTCTGTAGCATAGTGCATGTGCTGAGAAGTGGAATCAATGACTGGCAGTTATAAGGAGGTTGATTCTGATTGGATATCATATCTTGTAACAATTAGAGAAATTTGACAATGGAAGAAGCTGCCTTCCTTTGTTAATTAACAAAGTAGTTAATTGGAGACTGGATGACTACATCACAGCCAAGGTTAGTGGGAATCCATACTTTGAATGCAGGCTGGACTCAGTGATTTCTAAAGTTTTTTTTTGTTTTTTAAACTTTAAGATGCTTCGTCTGTTGAGGAAACACATTTAGGTACCATTTCCATTTCAAATTGAGAAGAGCGGTTTCAGCTTTTCATATCCTCTAAGACAGCTGTCCCCAGCCTTTTTGGCACCAGGGACCGGTTTCGTGGAAGACAGTTTTTCCACGGACTGCTTGGGAGGGATGATTTCGGGATGATTCAAGAGCATTACATTTATTGTGCACTTTATTTCTATTATTATTACATCCGCTCCAGCTGAGATCATCAGGCATTAGATCCTGGAGGCTGGGATCTAAACCCAAACTGCCTGGATCTAAACCTGCTCTAAGAGGTTTCCCAGTGAGTAGATTTGGAAGTTGTGGAAGCTGAAGCTGGTACATATCCGAGCTGGTTGCTGCTGCCATTGCCGGCTTCTACTGTGTGTTGACGCTCAGCTGGGAGAGGAGCACAGGTGGCAGTGGTTCCCTTCTCCCTTTCTCCTCGGGAACTTCTTTACCAAGAGCTTTCTCCTTGTGAGGCTTCAAAAGATATTAAAGGAAACTCTTAACAGAAGTTGGGGCTCCTGACCTAAATGTTGAGTTTTAATTGTTCTTTAGGCTTCCATTCTATTTATATATTGTTTTGGCTGCTGTGTTCCACAGGAATCATTCTTATCATGACCTAATTTTGGGTGCTGAGGACCCAGAGACCACTCTTTTAATACTGTCATGGCCTCTGACCCTTGTTTACTTGCTTACTCAGGTCTGATTAGGGTCTAAATTTATATTTATATTTGTAAATTTAAAAACAAATGCCTATGAGGGAGAGGCTGAACCTGAAAGGCATTTGGGAAAATCATCAGGGAGAAACATATTATTAATTGTTATACATGTGTGGATTCATGATTTTCTTTGTTTATATCTTGTTATGAGACCATGCTCTTGCTCTTTTTCCTTCTTTCAGTGGAAAAGACATTTTATCCCCTAGTAAAGAAAATAGATTTGAATCAGTTGTTCCAGACTTCAAGCAGTGGCGAAAGGTAAGACTTTCTAGTAAACAGCTTGGTAATCAAAATGCTGTTTGTAAACTTGTCACTCTTCACCTACAACTGAGTCACACCTCATCCTTTAAAAATGCCATACTAGGTTTTACTAGGAAAGCATCAAGACTACAGGGGCTTTTAAAAATACTCTTAAAGATTCTATTTTCAGTTCTATTTTAGATTTTCGAGTCAAAGTTAGGCTGCCAGAAAAAAATTGGGAAAAGATACTTGGGTGGCAGTTAGGGTAGTTCTGATTCTCTCATCTAATTGTCGGACATAAGTAACATCTGTGCCTCTCATGTAGCTGGCTTTTTTCTTTCTTTTTTTAAAATAAATAGATTTATTTATTTATTTTATTTTTGGCTGCTTTGGGTCTTCGTTGCTGCATGCAGGCTTTCTCTAGTTGCGGCAAGCGGGGATTACTCTTCGTTGCGGTGCACGGGCTTCTCATTGCGGTGGCTTCTCTTGTTGTGGAGCACGGGCTCTAGGCACAAGGGCTTAAGTAGTTGTGGCTCGCGGGCTCTAGAGCACAGGCTCAGTAGTTGTGGCGCATGGGCTTAGTTGCTCCGTGGCATGTGGGATCTTCCCGGACCAGGGATGGAACCCGTGACCCCTGCATTGGCAGGCGGATTCCTTGCCACCAGGGAAGTCCCTACCTGGCTTTTTTCTTAAGGACAAATTGGACTTTTAAAATTAATAACATCTTTTTAAAAATTGTGGTAAAATATACATAACATAAAATTTACCATTTTAATCATTTTTAAGTGTACAGTTCAGTGGCATTAAGTACATTCACATTGCTGTGCAACCATCACCACCATTCATGTCCAGAACTTTTTTATCTTCCTGAACTGAAACTCTACCCATTAAACAAACAATAACTCCCCATTTCCTCCTCCTCCCAGCCCCTGGCAACCACCATTCTACTTTCTGTCTTTATAAATTTGGATACTCTAGGCACCTCATATGAATGAAATCATATAGAATTAGTCCTTTTGTGACTGACTTATTCCCTTCAGCATAATATCCATAAGGTTCATCCATGTTACGGCATATACCGGAATTTCCTTCCTTCTTAAGGTCAAATCATATTCCATTGTATGTATATATCACACTTTGTTTATTAATAACATCTTTTTAAAAGGGTTCAAACTTTGAAAATAGGTTTCATTAATCGAATTACTATCATGTTATAGTAGTCTGACAAGGAAAAATATATGATATTGAAATCCTCCAATGTGAACATCAAACTCATGACCTAATGAAATCTCATCCAGATCCCAGGAAACCATTTTCTTTTGTTTTGGAATGATTTGAGCAGAATATTCTAAGAATTGAAGATGTTTGTTGTCATATATACAACATAGCTAGTTTAGTGACTTTTTTTTTTTTTTTTTTTACTGTTTATCTGTTTGACATTGCATAGATAAAATTGAAAAAAATCATGCTTCTTTTTTTAGTAGGAATAATAATAATTCTCATTCATTAACTTGTCAGGCTGAAGGTGCTTTCCACATGTTGCTTTACTTATTCTTCATAGCATCCACATGATGCAGGTTTTATAATCCCCATCTCACAGATGTGGAAATTGAAGGTTAGAAATGTTAAGTAACTTGCCTTAGTTTTCTGTAAATGGTAAATGGCTGAGTCAGAATTTGAGTCCATGTCTCTCCAATTCCAAAATTCTTACCCTTAATTGCTCTGCTACAGTGCTTCCCTATACTGATTACTGATAAGTGTGGGTGATTTGTTTCCATTATCTGAGTCACAAATAATGGCAAGCTTTATATATAGGTTGCACTTTATTTTTTCCACAAATATTTATTGATATGTCAGATATAGCACTTGGACTTGGGGTTAAACAGATAAATGAAAACCTATACATTCTACGAACTTTCCCAGTTTAGTGGGGATCATGTAAACAGAAATATTACATCCTTACCAAAGCAAATAGTAATTAAAAATGTTCAGCTCGGGCTTCCCTGGTGGCGCAGTGGTTGAGAATCTGCCTGCCAATGCAGGGGACACGGGTTCGAGCCCTGGTCTGGGAAGATCCCACATGCCGCGGAGCAACTGGGCCCGTGAGCCACAACTACTGAGCCTGAGCGTCTGGAGCCTCTGCTCCGCAACAAGAGAGGCCGCGATAGTGACAGGCCCGCGCACCGCGATGAAGAGTGGCCCCCACTCGCCGCAACTGGAGAAAGCCCTCACACAGAAACGAAGACCCAACACAGCCAGAAATAAACATAATAAATAAATAATAAAAATTTAAAAAAACAAAAACAAAAAAAAAAAAAAAATGTTCAGCTCTCTGAGACTTAATTGCCTATCACTAATTTTTTTACCTATATAGGATATAATATAATTATTTTCATCCCTGGTAAACTATGGGTTATCTTACAGAGTATCAAAATTAATTAAAATTCACTTTAACTTTGAAAATAAAATATATGTCATATGAAGAAATGATATGACAAATAATAATAAGATATGTAATTCCAAAATATTTAGGAGTCACCTGAGTAGACTTTGATGAAATCAGTGAACAATGTGCTAACTTCCTCATCCCCCTTTCACTCTCTAGATGTTGACTGAAGACAAAGACAAGTTTTCTGGGGATCTTCTAGTGTCAAAATATGCTTCTCTCAAGATTATTAAACATTTACAGGAAAGCTGGGCAGATATTGGGCTTGGGATATTTAGTCGCCATAAAAGTATGGAGGGAAAGATACCACCAGAGCAGAAGCACATGGAGGAAATTGTGAAAAGTACAGGAAGACTCTACAAAGAATTTGAAATAAGAATAAATGGGGATAATGGTATGGAAACAAAAAACAATGATAATGATAATTAGATGGCTTGACAATATAAAGCATTTTAATAGTAATTATTTTCAATACAATTAATATTTAAAAACAAAATAATACATATAGTTTTAAAAATCAAGGAATATAAAGCATGGAGCATCACTTTATTGAGATATAAGTCATATACTGTACAATTCATCTATTTAAAGTATACAATTTGATGATTTTTAGTATATTCACAGACATATGCAACCAGATGGTAAATGGTTTAAAATAAAAGAGGAAGTCAAAATGATGAATGAGAGTGAAATTAACAAATCATTTTGAATACTCCTAAAAGATTAAAGTTTACTGATGAAGGCAGTGGGAATATTTTCATCAAGGACAAGAAAAAGTTTGTTTTTAAATTATTTCTCTTTATATATCTCTGAGATGGGAGCATTTTCATATCTTATTTTGCAAATGAGTTTAGACAAAATTATAGAGAGGGTATTTTGCCATGATCTCACAGTGAATCAGTCAAAAATTAGAATCCGAACTTGATACTTATTCAGACCAAAACGATAAACTTCATGTAAACCTGAACAATAACCTAAAAAATGACTCAAGAACTATAACCGTTCTAGTTTCTGTTATTAACTATCTTATAATCATGAAGAAACTGTTTTTCATCATTGTCTTCTTAACAGGATAACTCAGTGAATTAATACCTTTAACAGAAACTGCAGTTCATGGTTTCTGGGTTTAATGCATTTCATTCTCAGCTGAGAAGAGAAGACAGTGTAAAAACTGTCATCAGCGAAATAGTCCATCAGTCAGAAAAGCGCTGATTACGTAGTTTTTATTCACTAAATATTTATTTAGGAACTACTCTTTGCAAGATTCTCTGCTAGGCAAGCTGTAGGATAATAAGAAAATGAAAAAAGATATGCACCTGCCCATTAGTATTTCATAATTTATTATTGAAATAGTAGACTTACAAATACTTCTAAAAGTTAATGCTTTTCTCACTTTTCCAGGTATCTCTAAAATTCTTCCAGATTTGGTTAGTTCTCTTGAATTCTGTTTTTTCAAGTTGGAAAACCTCCTGGAGTCTCCTGAACTGCTTCTTGAAGAATGGGAGGGACTTAATGAAAAAATTAATGAAATGAAATCTCAGTTGGATGTATCGTTAAACATTATTGGTACTGTTCCGCAGTACATAGATGTGGATTCTGGCTCGTAAGTTCCCATAGGTCTCTGCTGGGTAGAAGGGAATCCCCACTTCTCAACTGCATTTTCTCAGTACTTCGCCTCAGCAATGGGTATTTGGGGTCAGATAAAAAAACCTTTGCCTCCTCTTCCTCCAAGTAAGAAAGCCATCTGACTGGGAGCTGGAGGGTGAGGGAGTCCTGGCTTCTTAACTACAGCAGTCTAGGATGGAGTTTCTGCCTCACTGAGCTGAGAAGGGGAAAAGCGGGAGTAGTTTTGGTTCAAATACCATAGACTCTTGCCTTTCCTACTGAATCTTCATAAATTGTCTTGAATATAAGTTCCTTCAGTTGCTGTTTGTCCTTCGAACCATTTCCAGAAGCTTTCAATGGTTTTTGTTTTGTTTTAGTAATTTTCACTAATTTCACTGTAGAGTGGGTCACCTTTTCTCCTCCCACTGTCATGTTGGAAGTTGATCTCTTGAGAGGGTTTTAAAACTCATTCTTCTCACTTTGTGGCCTTAGTGGTCTAGAAGTAAATGTAAAGGGAGTGAGTGTAAGTTTTTACAGTAGAGGTCTAACACTGAAAGTAAGGTCTACATTGTCCAGAGTGCATTACACCTAACCTACGTGAGGTTAGGAAGGCTGTCAGTGAGTAGCCATTCTACCAGATAATTCAAGGATTTGATTCACCTTTCTCTGAGTTCTCAAACAGTTGTCCACACTGAAGTTTACTAGGCCCAGCCAAATAAAACCCTTTCTTTTATCCGATAGTTACTTTCATACTCTTAAGTAAGTCACTTATCTTTATTTTACTTGCTTTTTCCTTCAGGGTACTCCAAGCACGTATATTTAACATGATTCAACAATGGCTTTTGAAGACAGGCAATGAGATTAACAATGGTAACATGGAACTTCAGCGCCAAGTATGTACTTGTAGGAATTTGTTAGATTATTTTTTGCCTTGGCTGGGAGTTTTCTTCAAGGAAAAACCAAGTTATGCCTATCCAATTGAAGCAGGAGGTTGGGAGGGCAAAATGGGAACTTATATAATATAATTACTGAAATGATTTTCAGTGGATTTTTAAATGTGGTATGTTCCTGCCTTTGGAATGAAGTTTCAGAGATGATCAAAAGTTTTTCTGATCTAATTAATATCTTTACTCTTTACTCAGTATACCGAAAAAATTTTCCCTCAATAGCATTAATCATTTTAAGAATTTATGTTGGTGCCCTTGACTGGCTGAAGGGATGACAGAAACATGTTTCTAAGAAGAAAGACAAGATGCTGCAGTACTATTGGTCTACAGTTAGTAGAAGAAATAGGGAATTGTCCTGCAGTTCTGAAGAACTAAACCTGTGGAATTCTTAACTAGCACAACATGAAATAATAATTTCCAAAGGATGTCTTAGTTTTTTACATTTACTGCCACTTCCTAGTCTTAATTATAATCTAAATTTATACAGGAATCTCTTATTATAAGTCAACTTAATATGCAATTTGACCTTACAAAATTGATAAAATGAATTTAATTAATTTTAATATTGCTTAAATTGGGAATTTGAAAGGCAGAGATCAGCATGTTGTATGGGAATACTACTTATGAAGCATTATATCACAGTCTATGAGCATGTTGTGAACATAGAGACATCAAGAGTTGAGGAGCAAATATGTTAAGACTGGAAGTATGGATCCAGGGGATCCCCAGGCTTGGGAGAAATTTCTATGACTTAGAACACAAACAAAATTAAGAAGAAAAAGGGTAGGAGAGTGCCTGTCACATAGTGGAACTCAATAAATATTTCTTGAATGAAGTAAGGAAGAACATTCCAGCATTGTTGATGTTTTATGGTGTTGCTGCATTAACCCCTTCTTCGGTAAGTTTACCATTGGATACTCAGTTTACCATTGGGGGTTATCTCTGGGGAATCATATTCTCAATTTTTAAAATTGTGGAATTCAATTTTTATAATATAGGATTATTTAGAAAGTACCTTTATATACTTCTCATTTTTATATTTTATATACTCCTCTATTTTAACACTACAGCATTATAATATAGTTAAGCTGCCTAGAAAACTTGCAAGATTATACATTCCTCGAGGAACTGAGGAACTGTGTGTATCTATATTAACTGGTATAAGTATTTAAAAATGGAAAAGTTTATCTTTTTTTAACCCACCATTCATTTTCCTTTCTGATCCATTTTCTTTCAGATTTTTTGGTTTTGTTTTGTTTTTTTCTTTATACCTTTACTCCATCTAATCTGTGCTGCTTGGCAGTCTAAAACAGTGATCTTCAAATACTTTTTATCATGTATCTCTATCAGCAAAAAATCTTTGAAGAAGTCATTTCTAACTTACTATTTCTAACTTACTTATGAGAATTTCTCTGTTAACCTTTTTGGTACATTATAAAATATAAACAAATAGTCAAAAGAGATGAAATGAATAATATTTAAAAATAATTTTTAGTAATGGTTTTAAAAAAACTGATGTGATTGAACAGGCTTCATAATTTTTTTTACAATCACAGGTTAATACTTAGTGATAAAGCCATTAGAAGGTCTGCTCCTAAAGTTCAGTTTACTTCGTTACTTGTTTTTAAGGACTGTCATTGCTGAAATAATAGCTCACAAAAGAACAATGCAAATTGAAGAAGCGCATTATTGGCAGTATTTATTAAATAATGCTCATTTTTCAATTCCATCAATCAGTTATGTAAAGATTTTTTAAAAATTGATCAGTAAAATTTTCCATCTACCATAATGTCAATCAGTTGTTCTTATAAACATTAGGCAATGTAGCATTTCTTTTTTACAAAAGATCCCCAACCAATTGATACACTTTATTTGTAAGATTTTAAAAGAATTAGAAACATATTTCCAGATTTTCAAGTATATAAATTTGAGAGTTTTTAAAAGTGAGCTATGTATCATTTTCAGCAAAAAATCATGCCAAGATGGAAATCCTTCCAACTCTCCATTTTCAAAATGACTGCTCCATAATGTAAATATCTTTTACTCATTGTTAAACATCAATTATATTTTGAAGGAACAAATTAAGTGTGATTTTTTTTTTTTATATCAGCTAGGAGATGGCTATGTTGCCACTTGCCTTCCCTGAAAAGATTAGTAAATTTGAAACAAGCCGTTTTATAAAAAAACACTTCATCTTAAAATTTCTCTTAAGAATTTTATATCAGAATCACAGTAAATCTCTGGTTTATTATAAAAATTATCATTTTCACTCTCCATCTAATTAAAGAGAATGATTCCATATCTTAGTGAAAGTAAAAGATATTCTGTGTTTATTTTGATTCTAATTTTAAATTCCCCTATGACCTATTGCATGACCTTGATTCTACCATTTAATCTCTCTAATATAACTATGAAATGAAGATAACACATATTTGTGTTTATTTCACAGGGGTGGTTTAAGGATTTATTAATATTTTATGTAAGCGAAAATGAGTTATTTCAATGACAGTATCATCCAGGCCATTGGTATATGAAAGAACAGTTTAGAGAATTAATTAATTCTCTAAGAAGAATTAATGTAATTGAGTAGCAGCAGGGGCTTAGTGGGGAAAATATCTTTGGCTTGTGAAAAGAAGGTCGTAGTTTTTTAAACTCTTTCTCAGGAAGAGTTGCCCTTTTCCTGACGTGTTAATTCAGGTGTAAAAATACACTAATCAAAATTACTTTAGGGACTTCCCTGGTGGCACAGTGGTTAAGAATCCTCCTGCCAATGCAGGGGACATGAGTTCGATCCCTGGGCTGAGGAGATCCCACATGCCACAGAGCAACTAAGCCCATGAGCCACAACTACTGAGCCCGCATGCCACACCTACTGAAACTTGCACGCCTAGAGCCCGTGCTCCACAACAAGAGAAGCCACCGCAATGAGAAGCCTGCGCAACGTAGCGAAGAGTAGCCCCCGCTCGCCGCAACTGGAGAAAGCCCGTGCACAGCAATGAAGACCCAACACAGCCAAAAATAAATAAATAAAATAAATTTATTAAAAAAAAAAAAAAGATTGCTTTAGGTCGTTTATGGCCTTTTCTTTTGAGGCAGGAAGTTTGGGTTTTAGTACAAGGATAGACGACCAAGCTTCATTTTTATTCATTAATTTAACAAACATTTATTAAGCACTTACTCCCTGCTAAGTACTGTGTGTAGTATTGAGGGATAAAATGATGGTCCATGCCTTAAAAAGACTCACAGACTAAATGAGGTGACAGATATGCCAACAATTATAATAGAGATATGTACAAAGTACTATAACAACATAGGATAAGGAGCAAATTAAGTCCAGTGAAAGTTAAAAAGTCTTCTCAAAGTAGATTATATTTAAGCCAAGAAGAACACTTAGGAACTCACCAGAGAAAGGGAGTAGACTACATAGGGCATTGAAGAGAATGGTTGACGTTTGCATTTCATAAAGTTTTTTGCATCTTATTTCTGGGACCCAGCCTCAGCAAACGCCATTTGCGAAGGTTCCCAAACTTTCTCTGTTCTCTGTGCCTAAGGTACCCCAGTATTTTCACACTCCTAAGCCAAAAAATTACCACACAGTCCAATTTATTATTACATAGGTAGGTTCAAACAGCTTACTAAATATTTGTCCTAAATATTAGTATAACTTTTGGAAAAATATTATAATACATGTTAAAATAGTTAAACAAGGAGACCATTGGACTGTAGCTTTAGTGTTTTTAGTAGCCTGTGTAAACAAACCAAAGCCAGAGTTGATGCACCAAAGCCAGAGTCGATGCACTCGAATCCAAGAAAATGGAACTCAAGAACTAATTCTAAACCGTCCACTAGATCTTCTCGAATATGAAAAAATGAAACTCAAGAACAACTCTCATAACAGCCAGATAACTAAATTTTCCTAAATAAGGCAAACATTGAAATTACAGCCAATTAAATAATTGCTTTGCTTTGCTTAGTGTCTTCTCTGTAGAGATCTCTGTCCTAGCTCCCACCTACAGAGTGCCTCTAACCATATTTTGGGTTTGGCACTGCCTGATTGGAATTGTTGTTTGCCCAAAGATATTTTGTAAAATTTAATGTGTCTCAGTTTAACTTCATTGAAAGAAAAAACCCTTTTATTAATTAATTAATCTTTAATTGAGGTATATTGACTTAAAATATTAGTTTCAGGTGTACAACATAGTGATTCGATATTTTTATATATTACAAAATGATCACCATGATAAATTCAGTTACCATTTGTCACCATACAAAGTATTACAGTATTATTGACTATATTCTCTATGCTACACATTACATCCCCATGACTTATTTATTTCATGACTGGAAGTTTTTACTTCTTAATCTTCCTCACCTATTTCACTCATCTCCCCACCTCCACTTAAAAAATCCTTTTATTTTATTCTCATTTAATCAAAGTTACTTACTAATGGAATGTATATGCTTTTGTACTGTAAAACCTCTCTAACCTTGAAATCAGATTGGACGTTGCCATCCTCACTTCCTGTCCCACCTTGACTTTCACACAGTAATTGTTTTTAATCACACAACCACCAATAAAACCAGCCTTCAAAGATATGGTGTCATCAAAAGTGATACAGTGTATCTAAGGTGGAAACTGAATCATGTCAAATTCATGCTATGTCTGACAGGTGTCACATATCATTATTATCTCCCTCAAGAATTTTAAATCCCATGGCATCCTTGAGAGCTCACTGTGAAGCCCTGGAATGCCTTGGTGCACACTGGTGGGAACTTAACTGTGGCCTTAACTGGTTAAAATGCTTGACCAAGCTAAAGAAGAGGGTAGTTTAATGTAGTGTAGTGAGCAAAAGAAAGTAAGGTTACAGTAGTTGAGTAGTGATGATTTGATTTCATTAAGAATAATAGTGTTGTTGAAAATTGGACACAGGTATGATCAGTTCTGTTTTTATATGGTTTTTACTGTTTGATTTATTTTAAATGGGTCATTTGTATTATAATCATTTTTTTAAACAGATGGATGGATTGCATATACCCATGATTCAATGGATGGTAAATTTGCTGATTTTAATGGTACCTGACTTTCCTGATCCAGATACTCTCATAAAGTTGGAGGAGGAAAGTGCTGAAAAACGTGACCTAGGAATTGCCAAGTTGGAGCTAGATGCGATTGCCCTGGCAAAAAAGTTGTCCCAATATTCCATCTATTTGAGCAGGTGAAACTATCTGGTTATTTTATTACTTCCCTTTTGAAGATTAACTGCGACATAAAACAGAGGAGAAACTAATGCAACATTGTAAATCAACTATACTCTAATAAAAATTAAGGAAAAAAAAAAAGCAGAGGAAAGGAGGGTAGTTAAGTAGCAGCAATAAAAGATTGTTTTAAAACCTTGAAAGAAATGCTAGTTCGGTTTTTAAACTAGCTTCAACACTGCCATGTTGGAATATGAGATTTTGGTGTTTTCTTAATGGCTTTAGAATTCCTTTGAAAACAATGTTAGCATAGGCAGGATGGGAAGTGTATATGTATGTGGGAGTGAGAATTAGTAAAAAAAACAAAACAAAACAAATCACTTACTTGCATAAATAAGTTGCATCTTGCATTTTTGCACCTACTGTGGGGGAGTAGGTATAATTTGCCTGTGTAATTCCATGCAAAGCTGAAGGTATACTTTTATATATATCACTAAACACCAACCAAAACATCTCTTAAAAAAACAAAAAAGTAAAAAAATGCCTTATATCTGGAAAGCTAGAAGATTCCTGTCAAATAAAGAAGATGTCTATAAAAATTGTAATTCATTAACTAGGAAGCATACTGTCACTATGATTACTTCAAATTCGGGAAGTAGCTTTTACAATCTATCCAGTTTCCTCTTCATTTCCATTCAGTGTTACCAGTGGTCAAGAGTGACAGGAAGGGAGGGGAGGAAGAGGACAAGAGTGAGAAACTGAGCAAGAAACAAATTATTCTCTGGTCAGTCAGTAGCTTAATTATTATGGTAAACTTCTACTGTATCTGGACTTAGGAGAGGAACCAACAATAAAAAGGTCATGCTCTGTATGTGTGCTCTTTTTTTTTTTTTTCCAGTTGTTGCAAAGAGATGGTAACAGCTATGGCTCCGAGTAAAGCAGGTCACTTAGAAAAAAATCCTACTAAGGAACTTAATGAACTGGATAAGATGAAGGTAATAACTCTGTATTCCCCTTACTTCTGTTTTGTTGTTTTAAGTAGACTTTTTAGGTTTAATTGATTTACAACAAACTGCACGTATTTAAATGTGCAATTTGATAATTTCTAAAATGTACATACACCTGTAAAATCACTATGATTAAAAAAGGTACATATCCAACAAACTCAAAGTTTCCTTGTACCCCTTTTTAATCTCTCCTTGCAGCCTCCTCCTGTCCCGAGACAATGTCTGATCCACTTTCTAACACCAAAGATTAGTTTTCATTTTATAAATGGAATCATATGGAATGTATACTTTATTTGACTTCTTTGACTAAGCATAATTATTTTGAGAATCACACATATTGTTGCTTTTATCAAAAGTTCATGCTTTTTAGTGCTGAGCAGTATTTCATTCTACAGAGGTACACAGTTTATTTATCAACCATTCTCTGTTGATGAACGTTTGAATTGTTTCCATTTTTTTATTATTACAAGCAAAGCTTCAATGCTTATCCTTGTACATATGCATTCCTTTCATTTGTCTTAAATAAGTGTCTAGAAATGGAATGGCTAAGTCATATGGCATGTATGTTTAGCTTCTTAAGAAACTCAAACTGTCTTCCAAAGTGGTTAAACCATTTTACATTCCTGCCAGCAGTGTATGAGAGTTCCAGTTGCTTCACATCCTCATCAACACTTGATATGGTCAGTGATTTCAATTTAGACATTCCAATAAGTGGGTAGTGGTATGCCATTGTGGTTTTAATTTGCATTTCCTTCATGATCAATGATGTTAAACATCTTTTCATGGGCTTATTTGTCATTACATCTCCTGTGGGGAAAGTTATATTTGGAAGTTGCTAAGAGGGTAGATCTTAAAAGTTCTCATCACAAGAAAAAAAATTGTAACTATGTGAGGTAATGGATGTTAACTGAATTTGTTGTGGTAATCATTTTGCAATATGTACATATATCAAATCATTATGCTGTACATCTTAAACTTACACAATGTTATACATCAATAGTATCTCAATAAAACTGGGAAAAATGCTAAAAAAATGCAATTGTTTTATAATTTGGGTAGTGGATAATTGAGATATTTAAACCATTACAAGTGAAATAAAATTAACTATTTATGGAAAAAAAGGTGGAATGTCTGCTCAAATCTTTGGCCATTTATTATTGGTTTGCTTGTTTTCTTATTATTGAATTTGAGAGTTCTTTATATATTCTTGATACAAGTCCTTTATCAGATATGTGATTTAGAAATATTTTCTCTCAGTCTGTGACTTGCCTTTTCTTCTCTTAATGTCTTTCAAAGAGGGGAACTTCTTAACTGTGATGAAGTTCAATCTATCATTTTTTTTCTTTTATGGGTCTTGCTTTTGATGTTGTATCTAAGAAAAATTTTGTATAGTAACATCATGAAGATTTTCTCCTAGAAGTATTACAGTTTTAGGTTTTGTATA
This sequence comes from Balaenoptera ricei, assembly GCF_028023285.1. Taxonomy (NCBI): domain Eukaryota; kingdom Metazoa; phylum Chordata; class Mammalia; order Artiodactyla; family Balaenopteridae; genus Balaenoptera; species Balaenoptera ricei. Next base: position 142,159,090 of record NC_082639.1, read on the forward strand.
TTCAGATCTATGACCCATTTTGAGTGACCCATTTTTTTTCTTATCTGGTGCCAGGTATAGGTTGAAGTTCAGTTTTTAGCATTTGGATATCCAATTGTTTTAGCACCGTTTGTTGAAAAGACTATCCTTTCTCTATTAAGATGTCTTTTCATCTTTGTTGAAAATCTATTGACCGTATACATGTGCATATTATTCTGGACATTCTGTTATGTTCTGTTGATCTTTGTGTCAACATTGTCACCATTATCAAACTGTCTTGATTACTGTAGTTTTAAAATAAGTTTTGAGATTAGGTAATGTAAATCCTCCAAATTTTTTCTTTGTCAAGTTTGACCAGGCTATTCTAGGTCCTTTGCTTTCCATATTTAAAGTTTTTAGAATTAGCTTATCAATTTTTCCAAAAAAGCCTATTGGGATTTTTATTATGATTACATTTTATCTATTGATCAATTTGTGGAGAATTGACATCTTAACAGTATTGAGTCTTTGGGTCTGCGAACATGGTATATTTCTTCATTTACTTAAGTCCTTCTTTATTTCTTTCAACAAAATTTTGTAGTTTCAGTGTACAGGTCTTACATATCTTTTGTAAGATTTGTCCCTATGTATTTCATATTTTGGTACTGTTACAAATTATATTCTTCTGTAATTTCAATTTCTGATTATTCTTTGCTGACACAGAATTACCATTGATTTTTAAAACATTTTAATTTTTTTGGAGTATAGTTGATTTACAATGTTGTCTGAGTTTCAGGTGTACAGCAAAGTGATTCAGTTATACATATACATGTATTCATTCTCTTTTAGATTCTTTTTTCTTATAGGTTATCACAGAATATTGAGTAGAGTTCCCAGTGCTATATAGCATGTCCTTGTTGGTTATCTATCTGGTATAAAGTAGTTTGTGTATGTTCATCCCAAGCTCCTGATTTATCCTTCCCCCCAAATTTCCCCTTTGGTAACCATAAGTTTGTTTTTGATATCTGTAAGACTGTTTCTGTTTTGTAAATAAGTTCATTTGTATCATTTTTTAAAAATCAGATTCTAGAATGAGTGATATCATATGATATTTGTCTTTCTCTGTCTGACTTACTTCACTTAGTATAATACTCTCTAGGTCCATCCATGTTCCTGCAAATGGCATTATTTTATTCTTTTTTATGGCCGAGTAATAGTCCATTGTACATATGTACCACATCTTCTTTATCCATTCCTGTGTTGATGAACATTTAGGTTGCTTCCATGTCTTGGCTATTGTAAATAGTGCTGCAATGAAGGTTGTATCATTGACTTTTTTTTTTTCTTTAAAGTTTCCGTTTTTTTTTTCACAACTCACACACACACACTGTATTTTAGTTTTACAAGAGATAAAGAAGCTGACACCAAGCATTGTACATGGATGACCACAACAAAAGCAACAATGATTGCAATTACCAAACACGAAACACACTCATACTATGTCATAACATTGACATTCAGTCCAGTAATCCTCCACTGTAACAGCTCCTTTACCTTGCAGTGAAAATTGATTTGCATGTTTTTTGCCTCTGAGTCCTTGTGGGATTTTTTTTTTTATTGAAACAGAAAGTCACAAAAATTATAATCATCCTCATCAGTTCACTCAGTCTCATGTAATTAATTTTTTTTTCATCTTGATCTTTTGTTAGCACTATTATGAATTCATCAGTTTTCCATTAGAGTTCTGAAAATGCTTATTCATTCAGTTCAGCAGTATAGTCAGTTACCAGAAACCTGTACTTGTCAGAGTCTTTTCCATTAATTCCTTGAAGATGAAACCCTTTTATAGGAACATTTTTGCAAAAGCATCAGAGTACACCCAGAACTGTCTGTAAATGACAAAAGACTTAAAAATGACCACGGTTAAAGATTTGATGAAAGTTCATAATAATGCAATTGACAAGGAAATTTAGTTATTTCTGAGATATACATTTTAAACTAATAACTAGAATTATGACTTAAACATTATACCAGAACATATAAGATTTTTAGAAATTTCATGTAATGTCTGAAACATTTATATTAACATATTTCCGTACAAATACCCAAAGAAAGTTTAGTATTAGTTGTTTTTTTTGTTTCTTTGTTTTTTTATACTGCAGGTTCTTATTAGTCATCAATTTTATACACATCAGTGTATCAGTGTATACATGTCAATCCCAATCGCCCAATTCAGCACACCACCATTCCCACCCCACCATGGTTTTCCCCCCTTGGTGTCCATATGTTTGTTCTCTACATCCGTGTCTCAATTTCTGCCCTGCAAACCGGTTCATCTGTACCATTTTTCTAGGTTCCACATACATGCATTAATATACGATATTTGTTTTTCTCTTTCTGACTTACTTCACTCTGTATGACAGTCTCTACATCCATCCACGTCTCAACACATGACTCAATTTCATTCCTTTTTATGGCTGAGTAGTATTCCATTGTATATATGTACCACAACTTCTTTATCCATTCGTCTGTCGATGGGCATTTAGGTTGCTTCCATGACCTGGCTATTGTAAATGGTGCTGCAATGAATATTGGGGTGCATGTGTCTTTTTAAATTATGGTTTTCTCTGGGTATATGCCCAGTAGTGTGATTGCTGGGTCATATGGTAATTCTATTTTTAGTTCTTTAAGGAACTTCCATACTGTTCTCCATTGTGGCTGTATCAATTTACATTCCCAGCAACAGTGCAGGAGGGTTCCCTTTTCCCCACACCCTCTCCAGCATTTGTTGTTTGTAGATTTTCTGATGATGCCCATTCTAACTGGTGTGAGGTGATACCTCACTGTAGTTTTGATTTGCATTTTTCTAATAATTAGTGATGTTGAGCAGCTTTTCATGTGCTTCGTGGCCGTCTGTATGTCTTCTTTGGAGAAATGTCTATTTAGGTCTTCTGCCCATTTTTGCATTGGGTTGTTTTTTTAATATTGAGCTGCATGAGCTGTTTATATATTTCGGAGATTAATCCTTTGTCTGATGATTCATTTGCAAATATTTTTTCCCATTCTGAGGGCTGTCTTTTCGTCGTGTTTATGGTTTCCTTTGCTGTGCAAAAGCTTTTAAGTTTCATTAGGTCCCATTTGTTTATTTTTATTTTTATTTCCATTACTCTAGGAGGTGGATCAAAAAAGATCTTGCTGTGATTTATGTCAAAGAGTGTTCTTCCTATGTTTTCCTCTAAGAGTTTTATAGTGCCTGGTCTTACATTTAGGTCTCTAATCCATTTTGAGTTTATTTTTGTGTATGGTGTTAGGGAGTGTTCTAATTTCATTCTTTTACATGTAGCTGTCCAGTTTTCCCAGCACCACTTATTGAAGAGACTGTGTTTTCTCCATTGTATATCCTTGCCTCCTTTGTCATAGATTAGTTGACCATAGGTGCATGGGTTTATCTCTGGGCTTTCTATCTTGTTCCATTGATCTATGTTTCTGTTTTTGTGCCAGTACCATATTGTCTTGATTACTGTAGCTTTGCAGTACAGTCTGAAGTCAGGGAGTCTGATTCCTCCAGCTCCGTTTTTTTCCCTCAAGACTGCTTTGGCTATTTGGGGTCTTTTGTGTCTCCATACAAATTTTAAGATTTTTTGTTCTAGTTCTGTTTAAAATGCCATTGGTAATTTGATAGGGATTGCATTGAATCTGTAGATTGCTTTGGGTAGTATAGTCATATTCACAATATTGATTCTTCCAATCCAAGAACGTAGTATATCTCTCCATCTGTTGGTATCATCTTAATTTCTTTCATCAGTGTCTTATAGTTTTCTGCATACAGGTCTTTTGTCTCCCTAGGTAGGTTTATTCCTAGGTGTTCTATTCTTTTTGTTGCAGTGGTAAATGGGAGTGTTTCCTTAACTTCTCTTTCAGATTTTTCATCATTAGTGTTTAGGAATGCAAGAGATTTCTGTGCATTAATTTTGTATCCTACAACTTTACCAAATTCATTGATTAGCCCTAGTAGTTTTCTGGTGGCATCTTTAGGATTCTCTATGTATAGTATCATGTCATCTGCAAACAGTGACAGTTTTACTTCTTCTTTTCCAATTTGTATTCCTTTTATTTCTTTTTCTTCTCTGATTGCCATGGCTAGGACTTCCAAAACTATGTTGAATAATAGTGGTGAGAGTGGACATCCTTGTCTTGTTCCTCATCTTAGAGGAAAAGCTTTCAGTTTTTCACCATTGAGAATGATGTTTGCTGTGGGTTTGTCATATATGGCCTTTATTATGTTGAAGTAGGTTCCCTCTCTGCCCACTTTCTGGAGAGTTTTTATCATAAATGGGTGTTGAATTTTGTCAGAAGTTTTTTCTGCATCTATTGAGATGATCATATGGTTTTTATTCTTCAATTTGTTATTATGGTGTATCACATTGATTGATTTGCATACATTGAAGAATCCTTGCATCTCTGGGAAAAATCCCACTTCATCATGGTGTATGATCCTTTTAATGTGTTGTTGGATTCTGTTTGCTAGTATTTTGTTGAGGATTTTTGCATCTATATTCATCAGTGATATTGGTCTGTAATTTTCTTTTTTTGTAGTATCTTTGTCTGGTTTTGGTATCAGGATGATGGTGGCCTCGTAGAATGAGTTTGGGAGTGTTCCTTCCTCTGCAATTTTTTGGAAGAGTTTGAGAAGGATGGGTGTTAGCTCTTCTCTAAATGTTTGATAGAATTCACCTGTGAAGCCATCTGGTCCTGGACTTTTGTTTGTTGGGAGATTTTTTTTTTTTTAATAAATTTATTTATTTATTTATTTTTGGCTGTGTTGGGTCTTCATTTCTGTGCGAGGGCTTTCTCTAGTTGCGGCGAGCGGGGGCCACTCTTCATCATGGTGCACGGGCCTCTCACTGTCGCGGCCTCTCTTGTTGCGGAGCACAGGCTCCAGACGCGCAGGCTCAGTAGTTGTGGCTCACGGGCCTAGCTGCTCCGTGGCATGTGGGATCTTCCCAGACCAGGGCTCGAACCTGTGTCCCCTGCATTGGCAGGCAGATTCTCAACCACTGCGCCACCAGGGAAGCCCTGTTGGGAGATTTTTAATCACAGTTTCAATTTCATTACTTGTGATTGGTCTGTTCATATTTTCTGTTTCTTCCTGGTTCAGTCTTGGAAGGTTATATCTTTCCAAGAATTTGTCCATTTCTTCCAGGTTGTCCATTTTATTGGCATAGAGTTGCTTGTAGTAGTCTCTTAGGATGCTTTGTATTTCTGCGGTGTCTGTTGTAACTTCTCCTTTTTCATTTCTAATTTTATTGATTTGAGTCCTCTCCCTCTTTTTCTTGATGAGTCTGGCTAATGGTTTGTCAATTTTGTTTATCTTCTCAAAGAACCAGCTTTTAGTTTTATTGATCTTTGCTACTGTTTTCTTTGTTTCTATTTCATTTATTTCTGCTCTGATCTTTATGATTTCTTTCCTTCTGCTAACTTTGGGTTTTGTTTGTTCTTCTTTCTCTATTTCCTTTAGGTGTAACGTTAGATTGTTTATTTGAGATTTTTCTTGTTTCCTGAGGTAGGCTTGTATAGCTATAAACTTCCCTCTTAGAACTGCTTTTGCTGCACCCCAAAGGTTTTGGATTGTCGTGTTTTCATTGTCATTTGTCTCTAGGTATTTTTTGATTTCCTCTTTGATTTCTTCAGTGATCTCTTGGTTATTTAGTAATGCATTGTTTAGCCTCCATGTGTTTGTGTTTTTTACGGTTTTTTCCCTGTAATTGATTTCTAATTTCATAGTGTTTTGGTCAGAAAAGATGCTAGATATGATTTCAGTTTTCTTAAATTTACTGAGGCTTGATTTGTGACCCAAGATGTGATCTATCCTGGAGAATGTTCCGTGCACACTTGAGAAGAAAGTGTAATCTGCTGTTTTTGGATGGAAGGTCCTATAAATATCAATTAAATCTATCTGGTCTATTGTGTCATTTAAAGCTTGTGTTTCCTTATTAATTTTCTGTTTGGATGATCTGTCCATTGGTGTAAGTGAGGTGTTAAAGTGCCCCACTATTATTGTGTTACTGTCGATTTCCTCTTTTAGAGCTCTTAACAGTTGCCTTATGTATTGAGGTGCTCCTATGTTGGGTGCATATATATTTATAATTGTTATATCTTCTTCTTGGATTGATCCCTTGATCATCACATAGTGTCCTTCCTTGTCTCTTGTAACATTCTTTATTTTAAAGTCTATTTTATCTAATATGAGTATTACTACTCCAGCTTTCTTTTGATTTCCATTTGCATGGAATATCTTTTTCTGTCCCCTCCCCTCAGTCTGTATGTATCCCTAGGTCTGAAGTGGGTCTCTTGTAGACAGCATATATATGGGTCTTGTTTTTGTATCCATTCAGCAAGCCTGTGTCTTTTGGTTGGAGCATTTAATCCATTCACATTTAAGGTAATTATCAATATGTATGTTCCTATGACCATTTTCTTAATTGTTTTGGGTTTGTTTTTGTAGGTCCTTTTCTTGTGTTTCCCACTTAGAGAAGTTCCTTTAGCATTTGTTGTAGAGCTGGTTTGGTGGTGCTGAATTCTCTTAGCTTTTGCTTGTCTGTAAAGCTTTTGATTTCTCCATCAAATCTGAATGAGATCCTTGCCGGGTAGAGTAATCTTGGTTGTAGGTTCTTCCCTTTCATCACCTTAAGTATATCATGCCACTCCCTTCTGGCTTGTAGAGTTTCTGCTGAGAAATCAGCTGTTAACCTTATGGGAGTGCCCTTGTATGTTATTTGCCATTTTCCCCCTGCTGCTTTCAATAATTTTTCTTTGTCTTTAATTTTTGCCAATTTGATTACTATGTGTCTCGGTGTGTTTCTCCTTGGGTTTATCCTGTATGGGACCCTCTGCGCTTCCTGGACTTGGGTGGCTATTTCCTTTCCCATGTTAGGGATGTTTTTGACTATAATCTCTTCAAGTATTTTCTCGGGTCCTTTCTCTCTCTCTTCTCCTTCTGGGACCCCTATAATGCAAATGTTGTTGTGTTTAATGTTGTCCCAGAGGTCTCTTAGGCTGTCTTCATTTCTTTTCATTCTTTTTTCTTTATTCTGTTCCACATCAGTGAATTCCACCATTCTGTCTTCCAGGTCACTTATCCATTTTTCTGCCTCAGTTATTCTGCTAATGATTCCTTCTAGTGTATTTTTCGTTTCAGTTATTGTATTGTTCATCTCTATTTGTTTGTTCTTTAATTCTTCTAAATCTTTGTTAAACATTTCTTGCATCTTCTTTATCTTTGCCTCCATTTTTTTCCCGAGGTCCTGGATCATCTTCACTATCATTATTCTGAATTCTTTTTCTGGAAGATTGCTTATCTCCATTTCATTTAGTTGTTTTTCTGGGGTTTTATCTTGTTCCTTCATCTGGTACATAGCCCATAGCCCTCTGCCTTTTCATCTTGTCTATCTTTCTGTGAATGTGGTTTTTGTTCCACAGGCTGCAGGATTGTAGTTCTATTATCTGTTCTTGAGTGACCTCATTAACTATGGTCTTGTAAGGAATTTGTAATTTCATCTAATTTGTCTAATCTATTGACATAGAGTTGCTCACAGTATTCTCCCATTATCCTTTTAATAATTATAGAATATCCACTCTTTTGTTCCTATTATTGAATACTTGTGTCTTTTCTATTTTTGTCCTCATCAGTCTATAAAAATATTTATCAATTTTCTTGATTTCAGCAACCCAGCTTTTTTTTTTTTTTGGCTTCATTGCATCTTCATTGCTGCACGTGGGCTTTCTCTAGTTGCAGTGAGCGGGGGCTACTCTTTGTTGTGGTGCGCGGGCTTCTCATTGTGGTGGCTTCTCTTGTTGTGGAGCACGGGCTCTAGGTGCACAGGCTTCAGTAGCTGTGGCATGCGGGCTCAGTAGTTGTGGCTTGTGGGCTCTAGAGTGCAGGCTCAGTACTTGTGGTGCATGGGTTTAGTTGCTCCGCGGCATGTTGGATCTTCCCGGACCTGGGCTCAAACCGGTGTTGCCTGCATTGGCAGGTGGATTCTTAACCACTGCACCACCAGAGAAGCCCAACAACCCAGCTTTTTGTTTCACTAATTTTTCTCTAGTTTTTTGTTTCCTTAATTTCCACTCTGCTCATTATTATTTCCTTTTTTTCTACTTACTTTGCGTTTAATTTGCTCTTCTTTTTCTAGTTTCATAAGGTATAGCTGAGCTTATGATTTTGAGACCTGCCCATAAACAGTGGAATGGATAAATATATTATGGTGTATCAGGACTGGTATATAGAATGCAGGCAATTTTCTATTCTTTGGCCTGTATGATACTTAAATGACTGTTATCATTAAATTCTACATATGTATTTTATATTCTTCTGTATATTTGATAGATCTCACCTTTTTTAAAAAGTGGATTATAAAAAATTTTTAGGTGTAATATCTTACTAATAAATTTTAAAGTATCTAGGAGATGGAGACTTTTCTAGGAAAATATAAAGTAACATTAACTTTAGAAGGAAAAAACTGGCCAATTTTCAGAGAAGAAATTGATGCCTTTGTAAAAAACAGACAAAATGCCTCAAAATTTTGCCTGGACTCCATAGATAAGTGAGTTCAGACTTTCAAGGAGCAGGTAATCCCCATGCTATATAAGCAGTTTAAGAATATAGGTAATGACTGAAAGTTTTCCCAGTTTATTTCATATAGCTGGCAAAGTTTTTATAGCCCCAATAAATATAAGAGAAATCAACTTTCATAACTATAGATGCTGAATCCAAATTTTAAAATAGCAATTCCATTCAGTAGAAAATTAAAATAATAAAACACTATGAATAACTAGGGTACATGTCAGAGGAGTAAGAATATTTTACTATGTGAAAATGTGTTCTTATAGGTATATTTCACTTCTCATCCAGGAACTGAAATGTCTCAGTTTTAGTTTTGTTTCTGGGAAGACCTCAGAGGTATTGTTTATAGCAGACTGCTGTGCCTCTGAACTGAACAGTCTATTGGAGCTTGTAGCCCTTACTGTGCATCTGAAAATGTGCTCCCATCTTCTCAGGCCTGCTGCTACCCACCCCAGATGTGGTGGATATCCTGGTTTTGGTAGACTGGATCTGCCATAGATGGTAATGGGGACTCACTGGCCTGTTCCATAATACACCTTAGTCCTCATTTACTTGAATGGGGATAGATCTGTATGTGGTGAGACCATGTTTTCAGATAAGGACAGTTTTAGAATGAGGATTCAGGGTGCTTTGAGGTGTATCTCCCCATTGAAGTTAAAGCTATAGCAACACAGGGGGACATTATTGTGAGGGATGCTTCCTAAGGGGATCTTGGGGACTTATATAAAGCCATCCAGGGAATTCCCTGGCCGTCCAGTGGTTAGGACTCAGTATTCTTACCACCGGGGCCCCAGTTCCGGTCCCTGGTCAGGAAACTAAGATCCTATAAGCTGCGGGCATGGCCAAAAAAAAAAAAAAAAAACCACCCATATTAGGAGATTTTGTGAGAGCTTTGTGCAGTGGGCCATTCATTGCCTGCTCCACCCCAGGCCCTGACCGGAGGTCCATGACCTGACCATCTCTGAGAAACCTACACTTTCCACCAGGCTAATTAGGTCTTCTATTAAGCTGTTTCCCATTTACTAACCCTTTGCTAGCAATTTCAGATTAATAAACTGGGGAAGTGTTATCAGAGGAGGCTGAGGATCTGCTCTTGCAGCAGAAGTAACACTCTAATTGGTCCCATTCTCAGGCCTTTTTTCCTACCAAATGAATATGTCCTCTCTTTAAGCCTGAGGCCTTTCAAGGGTACATCAAACTATTTTATGGCTCAACAGGCCACACACCTGCCCTGGGAGTGCCTCAGTACTCTTTATTTAAAAAAAAATTAATGGTTAGTTCCACTTTCATTAGGGCTATCTTCATTTCAAAGTCATCCCCATCCTGACTACTGTCTTCCCCTGGTCTCCTGAACAACCTGTGTGGTATGTGAATCCTTATGACATCAGACTCTGGGACTTGTATGGCCTTATCTGTATCCCACATGCTGTGTGGCTTGTGTCACACCCCAACTACATTCCAGCACCTGAAGGAGAACAGCTTGTGAACATACTGGACTGATATTTGAGTGACATTAGTGATGGTTTCCCACAACCTAATATTTCTTGGGCTCCTTTCTGATAAATGAGAGTTGCATGATGCTGGACCGGGCTCTGGAGTGGAAGACCTCTTAAGTAAGCATCCTTTGGAGCTTGATCACTCTTACTGATGGTTCTTACTCCACTCTTCCATAATAACCACCTAGATAAATTACTTCCTCATGAAGTCCTGGAGATTATCTAGTTCCCTAAGACTATCAAGGCAGTCCAGTAACTAATGACCCTATTTAGCTCCCACCTGATTCTGGCATATTCAATCTGACCTCACACAGCTGTGCTACAGTTAAATGCTGGAGATCGTTTTCCAAGAGGACTCAGTTCTTGGGATCCTTACCCCTGTGCCTATTTCTGAAAGAAGTTGATCTCAGTGCATACCAGCTGCTTCACTTGGGAATGAGGATTGCTTGTTTTCATTTGAGGTTTAGAAGCACTACGTCAAATAGTCCTGGCATCCAGTGAGAGTACACTGGGTCTGCTACAGCCAAACCAGCTGCTGAAAACCTAGAAGAAACTTAGTCCCCAATAAGCTGGATAGATGTCTTTTTTCAAGTGCTTTAGGTCGATCATCTATAATGTGCCAGGTGTCTAGATTTAGAGTCACTGATGCCCTGAAGTTTGGTCATAATCTGAGCAAACAGCAGACTACCTGGAAGGGTTTCTGAGATAACTTCAGCAGGCCAAGACTGGTAAAAGACACACATTGACCAGCACCTGATAGTGCTGAGAACATGTGGGAAGGAAAAATCCCTTCTCAATGCCAAAGAAATACCTACCGTGAGGGAAATGAGAAGACTTCTATCTGGTGCCCTCCAAACTGACTTCTGGCTGCAATTGACTCTCTCCATGCCATTCTTTCCCGTCTCTGCCCTGTGTAATCTATCAAGACCCTGCCATCCACCTTGGGCTACAGTAACCTCCTTTATGTTGCCCAAGATACTACTGCCAGTTTCAGGATTTGGCCCTCCAGCAGGAGTATGACTTTGAAGAGTGGTGCTGGGGAGTTGCCTCTTTCAGTGTTGCAGCAGGTAAATTCAGGGATCTCAGCTTTCCTGACCTTTTGGGGGGACCTGGGGATGATGGATTCTTTTTTTTTTTTTTTTTGATGTGGACCATTTTTAGACAGTTTTTAAACAATTTATTTGTTTGTTTGTTTGTTTATTTATCTATCTATCTATCTTGGCTACACCGGGTCTTATTTGTGGCATGTGGTATCTTTAGTTGCAGCATGTGGTATCTTTTCTCAGTTGCAGCATGTGGACTTCTTAGTTGTGGCATGTGAACTCTTAGTTGCAGCATGCATGAGGGATCTAGTTCCCTGACCAGGGATTGGACTCAGGCCCCCTACATTGGGAGCTTGGAGTCTTACCTGCAGGACCACCAGAGAAGTCCTGACGGATTCTTAATAGCTACATTACCACCGTAGTCTCATCACTTATAAAAGACTATCCCTGTAGCCTTTTGTTCTCCTGTTTTTGATCCACTACAATAGGCTTAACATTTAGGACCATCCTTTCTTAAATCCTCCTTCACCCCAGACATGAATTTTAGTCTTTTTACTTCACACAGGAAGCATTTATTAACACAGCCCTGAATCAGACATTATCAGAATTAGAGTATTGATGGAAGGAGATCCACGTGTATTGATTGGCAACCAAGCTATCCTCGTCTATAGCTGGTCAAAGGTGATGTTGGAGGTTTTGAAGGAAAACTTGCTTACCTCTATGAAAAACTAGCTTGACTCTATAGATTACCATGAAACTTTTATCAAAAGGCTCCCACTGATATTTTCTCCATCAGAAGTCCTATGGTAGTATTTTCAATGTCTCAGAAGTTTATAAGAAAATGACTAGGATCTGCTTCATAGAATGCAAATACAGCTGAGAATAGTTTAATTATTTCTCATGGATGGTAAGTTAACTCTGAAGAACTAAGTTTTTTAAATGTAATTACTGTTTTCAAAATTAACAAATGCTTTTGTTCTAGGTACGATAAAGTTAAAATATGCATCAAATTTTGTAGTTGGAAGGATCTTTAGGAGCAGTGGTATGATGCAGGCTCATGCTGGCTCACAAGAGCTGACCGTGCAGACCTCTTCCCAACTCCACATTCAGTGATAACATACTGAATTAATGAATACCATTGAAATTGCCATAGTGGGAGTATATACTATGGAAATCAACAAATGCTACAAATTAGGGAATCCCCCCCACTGCCAGTGAATGTTTTTACCAGCTCCCCAGTGCATAGGGGTCATCTAGAGTAAACCAACAACCTCATTTGTTTTTAATAGATGAAGACTATTAAGAGTTTACTCAAGAAGTCACAACCAATTAGGTGAACTTAGGACTAGAACCTAATATTTTCATCTCCCTTGTTTGACCCTCTTTTCTGATATGCAGTAAGACATCAACCTAACCCTCTGAATGCAGAATTTAAACTTATTAGTGATATTAACAGAGCTGTGGTAAACTTATTTTACCTATAGAGGCTTCCATTCCTTATGCATAACACAAGGGTTTGGATTTGATTTTTTAAAGTTTTTGGCTCTGACATTTCACAATAATTCCACAATTAAAAATAAGTCTAATCATGGGGAAAATGTAAGACATATTACTGCTTTTTATGGGTTATTTCAAGGACCTAAAGTGGGTGTGAGTGAACAGATCACCTTCCCCAGAGGAAATAATGTTTCCTAGTTCCCTCTGCTTTTTCTCACTAATAAGGAATAATGCATCTTTTAAACATTGAAACCAGGTCTTAGCTGTTAGAAGATCTTGGTAAAGTAAATGTAGTTTTTCTATTCTCTTTGCAGGGATGAGACCTGCTATGGTGAAATCCTGTATCTCAATAGATAAGGGGTGAGCACCTTTTCCAAAAAGTGCTTCAACTCTTTACTCATTCATTTTATTGGGGGCAGGGGAAATAATATTTTTGTAGTGGTTAAGAGCCCTGGCCACCTGGATTAGAATTGAAGCACAGTGCATAAATGTAATATATGTGACCTTGAGCGAGATATTTAACTGCTCTGTTCCTCAGTTTCCTCATCTTAAAAAATGAGGATAGTAATAGTCTCATAATGAGGATCAAATGAGTTGATAATGCACAATACTTAGAACAGAGTCTGGCATATAATTAAGTGCAATATAAGTGTTTGCTGTTGTTATTGTTGTTATTGTTATATAATTATAGTTGACCCTGGTCAGTTGCATAACATTTATTGAGACAAACCATTAGGCCTTAGTAAATCCAACAATCTTTCTGCATCTAGTTTTATAGCACTTCACTACTTGTCCCATTTCAACCCAGATCCCAAACCCTGTCAATAAGAGACGATATGATTTAGGTCTATATTAATAGAAAATCACTTCTGTACAAATCTTTGAACTGAACTGATACAAAGTTAATTGAATGGAGTTATATTTAGAGGAATTGTTCTTAGCAGTTCCTCAGTAGGAGTGAGTGAATAAATGAGTTGGTGTAATCTGATTTTTTCTGCTTAGTGATTATCTTTTATGTCTTTTCAGAGAGAATGTTATGAGTGGATCACCACATGCTCTCACCTCCTTTCTGGCCTCAAAGGCAGGAAAATAAAGTTACTGACACGTGAAGAAAAATGGCACCTACTTGGAGAAGAGGTATTTGCCATGTGTTAGCACTGGTCATTATTCATACTCTTTCTGTATTTCAATAGATAAGGGTACTGCGACTTTTTCCAGTCAATGTTTTGAATCCTCATTCATTTACTCTATCAGAAGAGAATTTTGGTTATGACCAAGAGCATTGGCAACTCTTTTCCCTTCTGAAGGAGAGAATCATCACCCAAATGTCTCTCCTCACTTTCTTGGAGGGTGATTTTGCCTCCTACTTTATGGAGGAAAGGATGGCTTTCAGAGGGGAGTTACCTGCCACTTCCTGAGCCATAGCGTCAGACTTCTCTGCTTCTGCACGCACCCTCCCTCCTCCCTTCCCACTGAAGTCTCAGTCTTCCCATCCAAGGTTATTTCTTCCTTTGAGTACTTAATCCCATGCACATTTTCTTCCTTCTTTTGTATCTTTAATGCCTTCCTCTCTATAAACATGGTCTCTCTCCCATCTGAAAAAATACGCCCCTTGATTTTGTCTCTTTCTTTACTACTTCTTTCCCTCCTTCCTATCACAATCACTTTTCTTAAAACTCTACAACTACTATAAGGTCCCTAATGACCTTATTGCCAGATCTATGTATCTCCAATCCCATATTTAACCTGACTTCTCTGTAGCATTTGATCCTGTTAACCATTCACTTTTTTGGTAATCTCTCCTTGCAAGACCAAAATTCCGTCTTTCTCCTACTTCTTTATTTCTTTTCACATTCCTTCTTTTAGTCTTCAACCTCTGCCTGCCTCTTAAGTGTTGATATTCTGTCCTTGGCTTGTTTTCCCTTCTCAGTCTACACTCTCCATATTACTATGTTAATCCTGTAGTTTTAACCACCTGTTTACTGAGATCCCAAGTCAATGAATATCATGTACTTAATGGGAGTCACAAATCTTTATTTTTACTTCAGTCTCTTTGAGGAAGTTCACCTCCAGCAAAGTCTGAAGAAGCTCCTGTTGCTATCAGAGCCATAAACTATACAGGTATGATCTGATGGCATGTATGTCAATGCTCTTGGGTCTAAGAAGGAAGGTTCCATCTACACACTTGCAGCACTTTTATTTTACATTTATTTATTTATTTATTTAAAAAATATATATATATTTTAATTTTGGCCACACTGCATGGATTGTGAGAGTTCCCCGACCAGGGATTGAACCTGGGCCACAGCAGTGAAAGGTCCGTATCCTAACCACTAGACCACCAGGGAACTCCCTTATTTTACATTTAAACACTGAAGAAACACCACCTTTCTAAATTATACACCTTTAACATATTCTCATTTTTCTTTGCTGCCCATGTCTTGGCCAGAATTATTTTGAATTAACCACTGAATGATCTCAACAACATTATACATCTTAATTACAGTACAGTTTTAGAAACTTAGTGAAGTACCATAGACATGATCTTGGCTGCACATCACATCTAGGAAAAAATTCAAGACCTATACAGAATCACAGAGACTTAAGAACAAAAAGGATTTTAAAGGTGGTTGAATTCAGCCAACCATCTGATGCGTCAATCTTAGTATAACACCTATGCTTGATCATTATGCCTATGTTTGAGTATCTGAAGTGATGGAGATCTTTCAGAGTTAGTCCCTTCGTTTTTGGTGAGCCGTGACAATTAGAACATTATTCTTTTATTGAACTAAATGATACATGTTTCCCTGTAGCTTTTTTTCTACCTACTGGTCCTAGTTCAGTCTTTTGGGTTGATATGAAAGGGCTGATTTGTCTCCCACATTATAGTATTTCCATCTATTCTGTTACAGTATTTCTAATATTTGAAAATAGCTATATTCAACCTAAGTCTATTTCTGGGTTTTCTATTATTTTATATTAATCTGTCTATTCACAAGTCATCACCACAATCTTTTAATTATTGAGGCTTTTTTTAGATCTGGTAGGGCCAGCCCTTCCTCGCTGATCTTTTTCAGGTGTTTTATGGCCATTCTTGCTTACTTATTCTTCTATATAATCTACCTCTAGAAAATATATGATTCTTAAAAACTGGGATGATATTAAAATTATATATTAACTTAGAACAGACATATTTATGCTGTTGAGTTGTTCTATGAAGAATATGAGATATAGGATGTCTACTTTTATGCCTTTCAGTACTGTTTTATAGTTTGCTCATTTTGCACGTTGCTTATAAGGTACGCCTGAGTATTTTATTTTATTTTTTGGTATTTTAAATGAGATCTTCTTTTCCATTATATCTTCTAATTGGTAACTGTGTATATATTACTGATTCCTGTATTTTAATTTTATGTATGGTGACTCTACTAAATTATTTTATTGTTTCAGTAGTTTTTCAATAGATTCTTTTGGGTTCTCCAGATATTCAATCAAATCACCTACAAATAGAGACAGTTTTACCTCTTTCTTTCAATTATTATGCCTTTAATTGCTTTTTCTTATCTAATTGCATTGAATAATTCTTCTCCTCTTTTCATTCTGCCTTAGCCTTTAGAATTTTCATGAGTGAGGATCTGTTGGAGGCAAACTCAATTTTTGTTTGTCTGAAAATATCTTTATTTCACCCTCATTCTTAAATTTTTTTTTGCTGGGTATACAATTCTAGGATGATTTTTCTCTCAGCACATATTATGATACTATTTCCACTGTTTTCTGGATTTTATTGTTACCAAATTGACAATTGAAAATCCAGCTGTCAGTTCTTTTGAAGTTAATCCATCTCTTCTCTCTGACTACTTTTAAGATATTCTTTTTGTCTTTGGCATTTTGTAGTTTCACTCTGATACATGTGGGTGAAGATTTTCTTTTCTTTTCGAAGTTTGCTTGGGATTCTCTTGGTTTTCTGACTCTTTGGCTGGGTATTTTTCATTAGATTTGGAAAATTTTCAGTCATCATCTCTTCAATTATTATCTCTACTATATTTGCTCTCTCCTTTCTTTCTGGAACTTTGAATGGATATATATTGGAATCTGTCCCCCATGTCTTTTAACCTTCTTTCATATTTTCTATCTCCTTGTCTCTCTGCATTGCATCCTGGATGATTTCTTCTGACTTACTTTCCAATTTACTAATTTGCTCTTCATCTGAGTTTAATCTGCTATTAAAGCTTTCTGTTGAGTTTTTTTGTTTTGTTTTATTGTTGTTTTTTTTAATTTGTTGGGTTTCATTTATTTACTCAGCAGATATGTAGGGAGTACTCGCTATATGTTCAGCACTATGACAGAGGAGCTATGTGTACAATGTTGAACAGCACGTTTACCATTCTTGCTCTGTGGGACTTAGAGTCCAAGCTTGGGCCCAGAGAGGGAAAGGAAGGGATCCAGGGCTCGTTGAAGTTTCCATTAGGGCAGGTGGAGTTCCTCAAACCAAAGTGACCAATTATTGAGGGGTGCAGTCACTCCAATGGGTGTTGAACAGCATCTTGCTGAAGTAAAACAGAACATATCAGAGTGACTTGAACGCCCTAAGGAAAAGAACAATTTCCCCCAATTTTGTTTCTGTCATATACGTGCAAGTCTGTAGTGGATCAATATGTGCAATGTACTTCTTACTGAGGGTCAAGTTAAAAATAGAAAAAAATAAACCTTGTGAACCTTCGGTGAAGGACGACCGCTCGCCTATAACGCTATACTCCTTGAAGGAGCAATCATGCCTTACTCATTTTTTTTTCCTATAATGTGGATAGATGAAAGTGGATGGATAAATGGATGGATGGGTGATGCATGCATATGATGGATGGATGGAGAGATAGAGGGATGGATGAAAAATGAATGGTTATTTGGGTGGGTGGATGCATGCGTGGATGGTGAATGGAAGGATTATAGATGGAGGTAAAAAGATCCACAGGCGAAGTTGGTGCCTGCTGAGGGCAGGCAGCAAGAAAGGGGTGAATTGGTCTGAGGAAAGTTGGAAGCACCCAAGTCTTCACGTGAGATTCTTTGATCTCACCGCCACCCAACTGCGCAGCGAGCTCGATCCCACCAGGTTGCTACAGACCACGCCCTCGAGCGCTGCAGCAGTGAAGATAGAATCCTCCCTACCACAAAGGCCTCTGGGTAGAGGGGCCGGAAGTGCACAAGAGCACCAGAGGTCGGCCGCTGCAGTCCCCACCCTTTTGGGTGCATCTGGGGACGGGCTTTCCTGAGCGGCTGTTGGACCCTCTGCGTCTGGCTGATTAGAGCGCTCAGTGGCTTAAACTGATTCTCTCGCCGCCTCTACCCATTGTGACCAGGCCGTCTTTCCTGTCTGAGGCGGCTGGATGGGCTGCAGGGGTTTCCAGGGGGCGCGTCGCCGGGGGAAACCATAGAGAGGTGGCCCTCCGTCCGCCCAGTCCGCCCCCTCTCGAGTGTGGGTTAACGCACTTACGTCATTTTCGGTCACCTCTGGCGGGGTGAGGAGCGCCGGCTTCTGAGGTGGACGCCACCGGGTCAAGCAAACCGGGAGGGAGGTGAGAAACGTGGAGAGAGCTGAGTTTGCACGCTGAGTCTCGAAGGGAAGTGGGGGCCGCAGCCTGGTTCCGCCCCCACTGCCTTCCGAGGGCAGCTGTGAGTTCGGGCCTGGGGCTTTCGCACTTAAAGCTGGGGAGAGTCTGAGAGAGGGGAGCAAGGCTTCTCTGAGGGCCCGAGTAGGCAGAGCAGGGTTGGGGACAGCTTTGGATCACCAGCGTAGCTTGGAGGCAGGCCTGCAGGTGTGTCCCCCGCTTCTCAGCTGTGAGCTGACGCATCCATACCAACCGGCAGCGCGTTAAGATGGCTGGCTATGCCGCTGCTCCCAACGCCTTGCAGACACTTCAGGAGGAAGCGGTGTGTGCCATCTGCCTGGATTACTTAAAGGATCCTGTGCCCATCGGTTGCGGGCATAACTTCTGCCGAGGGTGTGTGACGCAGAGTTGCGCCCACGAAATTACGCTCCCTCTCCGTTGCCCTCCAAGCCACCAAGCGGAAAGGGCGGGGTTCGCGCTGAGCCACGTAGGGACAGTGAAGACGCTAGGCGATCCTTAACGGGAATGGGGCGTGCACTTTCTCTCTTCCGCTTTTTAGACCTCATGCCCCAACCGTGAAGAGCCTTTTTTAAATATCTTCTGTTGAGTTTTAAATTTAATTGTTGAAGTTCTGTTTGGTTCCTTTTCAAGTCTGATTATTTTTGTAATCTTTCACAGTTTCGATCCCTTATTTCTTTAAAAGTGTAAATATAACTATGTAGTCTATCTGATAATTCTAACATATATCTGTATAAGAATATTAATTACAACATTATTTATAATTGCAAAATATCAGAAACAATATAAATATTGATCAATAGGGAATTGGTTTCATAAATTATGGTACATTCAAATAATAGGATTCTGTACAGATAGATGATTATGCAGTGAAATAAGAATCACTCATGATATGTTATTGAGAAAAGCAGATTAGGGAACATAACATATATTATTATTTCATTTGTATGAACATGTTTATATGTGTATAAAGCAGACTAGAAGAATATTCAGCAAAGTGATAGAAGTTGTTACCTCTGAGGGTTCAGATTATTAATTTCTCTGTAGCTTTCAAATATTTTACATCAGTAGTGTGTTATCAGGAAAAAAAGGTATTTTCACTTTGGAAAAATATCCTAATATATTGTGAATATTTTTCTATACCATGTACATAATTTCTACAGCATAATTTTAAATTGCTATAAAATGTTGTATGGTTTATACCATAATTTTTAAGCGCATTTTCCTATTGTGGGCACTGAGCTTATATCTAGCTTTGTTTTATGAGCATCGCTGCAATAAACCTCTGTAGGACAGTCTTCAGTCAATATTTGTGCAGACTCCGTTGAGATATTCAACACTGTTTACTCCTTCTCTCTTCCCTTTTGGCTTTCCTGGTGGCCCTCTCACACTTCTGAGGCAACTTTTACCCTCTTTTGCAGGCTCCTCTTTCTTCCCTGACCCTTTATGTGACTAGGTTCCTGTCCTAAGTCCTCGTCCTCTAGTCATTTCACAAGTTCTCCTTTGGCGATATAATTTATTTTCTTGGCTTTAACTAAATGTAGATAACTGTTAAATCTTTACCTTTAGCCAAAATCCCTCCAATCTAAACTTCAGATCCACAAATTCAGCTATTTACTTATTTCCACTTGGCTATCTTAGTGGTGCCTCAAACTCACACAGCCTAATCTGAATTCATCTATGTTCCCAAACCTGCTTATCCAATTTTGTTCACTATCTCTGTGAATGGCATTATCATCTATGCAGTGGCCTATGTAGTGGTATATAATGTATATACCAGGTGACATTCAAGATGCTTCCTTTCCCTAACCATCCCGTATCCATTCAATCAATTAATCACCCCGCCTTCCCTTCCTTCCTCCTCTTTAAATCTACTCTCTTGTTGCTAGAGTGGTTGTTTTAAAATGCAAAACAGGTCAATCGATTTATAGGTACCTCATTGCCTTCAGGATAAAATCCAATCTCTCTGGCATAATATTCTAGCCCTTCCTCTGTGATTGTGCCCCCGTCCATCTGCCTCTAAGTTTCTGTCCTCTTGAACTACTTTTGTTCTCAGAGCCAATCATGTGCAAATAACATTCTCTGCCTGGACCTCCCTTGTGCCGTCTTTTTTCTCCTCATTCATCCTTCAAGAAGAAACTCAGACATTATGTCCTCCAGGAGACCTTCCTGATTAACCCTCTCTTTCACCCCTGCCCAATACCAGATCTGGATTAAGTGCTCCTACTCCGTGACTATATGTAACCATAGCATTTTCTTGTCCACTGAATTGTAAGCTGCTTAAGGGCAGGGATTATTATTAACCTTTGTATCCTTATCACTAGCACAGTTCCCAGTTGCAAAATTAATGCTCATTAAATACTTTTGAATGGAAATATTGCTAGTATTCTAAAATATTTATATCCATTAAGCTATAATATAATATTGTTTTGTCTCATAGGACACTGTAAAAGAATTAACTACGCCTGAAGCAGACAAGCTTCTTAAAGAGGATGAAGAAGGAAATATGGAGGATAAGAAACTTGAGGAGAAAAAGGAAGAAGAGAAAGCAGAAGAGGTAAGATTAGTATTTTTTTCCTTTTCCTTTATATTTTTAAAGGATGAATATATAATGAATATATATATATACACACCATTGAAAATAGAAATAGATCATCTGGCGTGAACTCTTCAACTTCTTGCCTTTCCTCATATAGGTTTAATCATACCTGCAGACACACTTATCTCTTTATTTTCCAAGGATAGGGTGTTCCTCTTCCTTTCTAAATTCAGCCATTTCTCACTAGCCTCATTCACCTATACTACTGTTAACTACACAGTCTACCTCTCACCCTGATGCTGTTTCTTTATCCCTTCATTGCCATATTTTTCAAATAGTTGTTTAAACTCCTTGTCTCCACTTCTTCAGCTCCCATTCTGAGCTGCCTTTTCTCACTCCCCCCAGGCCATCCACACCTCTCTGCTCCTTATCCTGTCTCCACCCCTGCTGTGGCATTAGTAGTAAAAACAACCCTTCTTGGGGCATCTGTAATAATAATAGTAATGAAAATACAATGGTAACTACCGATAATTGTGTGCCTACCATGACCTATATGCTTTGCACATGTTAACTCTTATCTATACAACACAACCTCAAGGTAAATATTATTGCCCCCATTTTACAGATAAGAAAACTGAAGCTCAGAAAGGTTGACTGACTTACTGAAAATCATATAGCTATAAATGGCAGAACCAGCATTCAAACCTAGTTTAGTCTGGCATAAGAGCCCTCGCTAATTCCTGGGTGGACTACTATTGTCTTTAGCTTTCAGAACTCATGATCACTCTCCATTTTGTCTTAACTTACTTCCCTGGGGTGTTTCTTTTGTGAATAGTTTAAATGTTGGCATGACCCCAGGCTGTGACATAGATCCTCTACTCGCTCTACATGCAGTACAACAGAACAAAAATATTATATAACACCAAAGCCTCTTTTCACCAGCATTTTCTGTTTTACTTCTGGTACAGTGCTTAGCATATAAAAGGCAAAATAAATGGAAAATATTATTTTTTGGCCACTAAATCTGTCATACCTTTTAAATCCCCTCCTTCCCTTCTTCTGTGGCCTTAGTTCAGGCCCTTTTTTCTCTATTTTACAAACTCCTCTTCAGCTTCCAAATATCATTTTCTCTGTAAAAAAATCCCTGAGTGTCTAGACAGAATGCAGGGCCCTTTTCTGGGTGCACATAGCTCTTGGTACGCACCTCTATGCTAAAAGTAATCATGGAGACCATAATTATTTTATTGCTTATCTCTCCCACTGTTCTGTGAGTTCCTGAGGTCCGGAAGAAATCCTCTTTGTTTTTCTCACAGTTATCTCCCCTTGTCCCCACTTCCCCATCCCCACTAATTTCTCCCACAGTGTTTCCTGTAAGTCTTCAAAAATGCTTGTTGAATGATTAAAGCAAATGGAAAACTAAAGCTTCAGACATGGTGCCAGACAGCTTGCCATGCCACTGTGTCACACACCAGCTCACTAACACGTCCGTGGTATTTCCGTGCCCTAGAAACCTTCAACATCTACAGAGAAGGAAAAACTCATTCGAGTCATTGGAGTAGACGAAAATGTCCATTCCCAACCTCTGTTTGGAACAGATGCATTGTCTTCTTGGGTATGTAGCTGAAACTCAACTAGGAAATTCAAAACTAGAGGGAAAAAAACTAGGAAATTTAACATTTGTAAAAATGTTATGGATCTAACATAACTTTTAGCTTTTCCAAGAGAACTCCTAAGTAACATATTTTCCAGATATTTTTTTCTCCCAGCATCATCATCCTTGGAAAAACTCGTTTGTTCACCTTAGCTTTATAAAAACTTTTCATTCTCTTCTTTAAACCTCATTTTATTTTACTTAATTTTTTAAATTAATTAATTATTTATTTTATTTTTGGCTGTGTTGGGTCTTCGTTGCTGCTCGCAGACTTTCTCTAGTTGCGGTGAGCAGGGCCTACTCTTCCCTTGCGGTGCGTGGGCTTCTCATTGCGGTGGCTTCTCTTGTTGCAGAGCACAGGCTCTAGGCGCACGTGGGCTTCAGTAGTTGTGGCTCGTGGGCTCTAGAGCGCAGGCTCAGTAGCTGTGACGCTCGGGCTTAGTTGCTCCGTGGCATGTGGGATCTTCTCACAGGGCTCGAACCCGTGTCCCCTGCATTGGCAGGCGGATTCTTAACCACTGTGCCACCAGGGAAGTCCTAAACCTCATTTTAAAATCAGCATTTCATCCCTTTCCTTAACTTAACAATGTCTTGGTCAATATTTGACCAAGTTTTAAATATATTCATTCAGCAGACTCTATTGATAACTGTGATAAGAACATACCACAAGAATTATTGGGGGGCTTCCCTGGTGGTGCAGTGGTTAGGAGTCTGCCTGCCAATGCAGGGGACACGGGTTCGAGCCCTGGTCCGGGAGGATCCCACATGCCGCGGAGCAGCTGGGCCTGTGTGCCACAACTACTGAGCCTGCGCTCTAGAGCCTGCGAGCCACAACTACTGAAGCCCATGTGCCTAGAGCCCGTGCTCTGCAACAGGGGAGGCCACCGCAGTGAGAGGCCCGCGCACCGCAACAGAGAGTGGCCCCCACTGACCGCAACTAGAGAAAGCCTATGCACAGCAACAAAGACCCAACGCAGCCAAAAATAAATAAATTAAATAAATTAAAAAAAAAAAATAAAAGAATTATTGGGAAATTGGAAACCTTTAGACAGTAGCTATGGAAACTCAGTAGGAAAGCAGATTTTAAATTCCTTCACAAATGTTCTAAGACCATTCACACTTAAGTCAGCTCTAGATTGGTATCTCTCTGTACAGGATGCCATGACTTTAGGAGTCTCTGAGTGGGCTTCATCCCACTAATCCCCTGAAATGGTATGCACCATTTTGTATGTGTTTTCATACTGTGCATTTTCTTGGGGAAGCAGGGTATGTGCCGGAAATCCATAGACATCATCAAATTTCTAAACCCCAAAGTTAAGAACCATTTCATTGCTAGGAGTCTGGCTCATCTGAATAGGCACTGGTGCATGTAGGGGTGAGGAGCTGTGGTGAGGGTCCTGGTGGATGGCAGCTAGATCACTAAAGTGGCAGCGTGGTCCAAAGTAGAGGCAGATTGCAAGGATGTGTGTCCAGGGAGGTTGTAGGAAATAGGCTCCAACTCTGGGAGGAAGAACTGGGAGATACCATGTGGAGAGTCAGGCAGGAGCTGGCAAAATTGGAGTTAGAGTGGTACATGGGGATTGGGGAAGGCTGCGATCACATTCTCCCAAAGTAGTGCCTTTTCAACAAGTTTCTAAAATTATATGTTAATATGTCAGTTGTTAAGACTGTGAGGCAAAGATGTAAGGGTAAGCAATGCAAATGCAATGTCATGAGACATATTTAAAAAAGGCAGGTAAAGGGTAGCACTATACTATTTGAGAACCCCCAGCAGTCCCACCCAAAGCCCTCCTGCCCCAGATTTGCTCCCCTGAGGTGAAAACCCTGCTATGCTATCCTGGCAAGGCATCAGGGTCAGGTCCAGAGTGAGTCAGGAAGCTGACAGGAAAATAGGAACCTGTAGCCTGGGGCAAAACGGAGGGTGTGGTGCTTGTCTTTGGTGGTGCGGGGCTCCTGCTCCAGGATGCCAGAATTCCATCTGGTACAGTGTGGTGCTATGTGGCTAGCTCACCTGAGGACGATGGGGCCCAGAAAGTCTATCTCTAGGCTTTGAAAAGTTGCTAATGTTCTACTATAGATCACTGAAGACCAAACTGTCCAGGTTCTCATTGACCATAAGGCCTGGGGAGTAGACTAAGATGCCATCCAGATGTACTTGCAAATCCCTGGAGGTAAAGAAGAATCACATTCATCTTATGGGATGGTGGCTGGACCACTGGACAGGTAGAAAGGGATCACGAGGTACTCAAACAGAGGGGCCCTAACTGTGCTAGGCAAGTGAAGACAAGGTTGATCTTTGGAGATGTTGGTACCCAGAGAATGAAGAGTCCTTGACCTGGCTTGTGAGGTCATAGATTCGGGGCAGGAAGTGGAGCTGGGGAAAGTGCTGTCTTGATTTGGACTGCACTGCAGGCTCCATGGGGCAGGAAGGGCCTTGGCTCTGTGCTCCTTCCATTCACAAAGACACTGGGGCTCCCTGAGGGCAGTTTAAAGTTTCAGAAGTTTCACTGTAAAATTTTCTTTTGCTTTTGTTTGCTTGTTTGTTTTTCCTTTATTTAAAAAAAATTTATTATTATTTTTTTTTGACAGACACTTAGCCTCTGGCCCTAAGAACATAAGCAACCATTTAGCAAGCATACAGATCCAAGGCACCAATCCTATTGGGCAGTGGCACTCTCTCTTTCTGGTCTGAAAACACCACTCCCAAGAGGCAGTATGTTTGATTGACACTGGGGAAGGAAAGAGAAAAGGAAGGTAGGGATAGGGAAGCAGAAACCTTGTGGTTTGCAGGTATAACTTGTCTTGTCTCTGGGAGCTGAGTTATAGAGCAGGAGAGTGCCAAGAGATAGCTGGGTTCTGGGTTTCTAGTGAGAAGTAGCTCCAGACCACTGGGAGGCTAGGGACCTGAGCACGGAGAATTCTCCTCCTTCAAATGACTCCAGCACAGGATTTTCTGGGGGTTGAGATATGAGTGATAACAGGAGTAGTGGTGGTAAGTCACCACCAGCTTGGACAGGCTAATTGCTTGGCCTGCTAAACCAGGGCCTCATTCATATCGTTACCTGATGCCCTAGTGTCCACCATAACTAGGAGGAGAAGGGGTGAACTATCAATTATTCAAAACTCTCCTCAATTAGCTGGAAATTAGGACTTTGTGGGAATTCCTGAAGACCATACTCAAAGCAGGAACCATGTACAAAGCTTGGCCTGCTGTGCCTGTTTCAGGCAGTACCCAACTTGGCACTTGCCTGATTCACTGGTGAATCAAGTGACCCCAGTAAGCAGCATTGACTCTGCCTCTGCTCATCCTGGGGAAAGGCCGCTCTGCCTTCAGGTGCAGCCCAGTTTAATCAGGTCTGAGATCCTGTTGCAGGGCACCCCTTGTGGCCCTCTCTGAACTGGACTCATGCCAAAGTTGTCCCTGGAGGAGAAGCAGCCTGAGCTCTAACATTGCAACCGAATGGTGGAGATACGGGATGACTAACTTCAGCAGGTTCTCCCTGAGGCTACCCAAAGTGCTCAGAGCTACAGTGGACCCTGAGCACTGCCGCCTGGCTGCATGAGTTGGGTTGCCTACAGCTCAGCTACTTTAACAAGCAAGATGTTAGAAACCATCTCTTTTAGGCCTATCTTCAAACCATAGGTCCTGGCTGTCTGTAAAGAGTTGTAAGTATGAGGAAAATGGGAGATTCTGCTGGATCACCTGTGAACTCCTTTGAAAGGTAGAGTAGGGGCCAGACTTGGGGGGTCAGCAGTATTTTTTCACCAAGCTGAAGGAGGCCCTTAGAAGCCTGTGTTTTCCTCCCACAATACCATGTACCCCAGGCATAGGTATTAAGAGCAGTAACTAAGTTACCCATCTTATAACAGCAACAGGGAAGAGTCCTTGGAATTGGTTCCAGAAAATATGTCCAAAGGTGACAGGGGCACTGTGGCTGGCTAGGAGTTCAGTACTGAGTGTTGGATTCCAAGGAACTGGGTCTAGAGCCAGATCCTCCCTGAGATAGTCTCAAGCCAGAGATATTAGTCCAATCTAAAGTCCATTAGTAGAGTCAAACCTCAGGAAGACCAAGCCAAAAAGGCCAAAGGCGTAATTGGAGTCAGAGAGAGAGACTAGCTCAAAGCTACAGCAGGTTGGCACGAACAAGAAAGGTCTAATGCGATTGCTTCCAAGAGCCGTGTGGCCCACGTTTGTCTCTATTATACAGCTGGTAAAAGAGCATAAAAGCCAGAGGAAGCTTCAAAATATGAGAAGAGGGCCCAAGGCAGTATCTGTGATAAGCCTTGAGACATCTGTGTCAGTACATGGGTGATGCAGGGAAGGTTGTCACCTGGCGTACATAGGGGAGGCCATAATTCTAGAAGCCCAACGTCCAGCATTTTGGACCATGGGAATTTCCTGCTGAAGGGTTTGAAATGGACCACAAAATATTAATCTATACTTGCTGCTGTTAAAACAGAGGGATGTTTTCCTCGCACATTGTAACTAAATATCTCTCTGTTGAATTAATAGAGTCGGAAGGCTCAAATGTACACGGCAGAGTACAGTCCTGGTTTACTTTGGTTTCCACCTACAATTAAAACTGTTTCATGCAGCTATATAAATCATGTGTGGAATTGCATTTCCAGATGCCTCTGCTCTGAAAGCCTTTCTTTTGGATTCAAAGAACAAATAAATTAGTAGTATGTGTTGTATAGGCACAGCCACATCACAGGTTGCTGGTCCAGGCTGAACAAAGACAGCATTTACTTCCCAAACAAACTGCCCAAAGGGGAAACAAAACAAAAAGAGGAAAATATGTGACTGGGAAAATAAGAAGAGAGTAAAAGAGCTAGAGTAAAAGTGACAATGTTTGATACAGTTTCTTTTCGCTGGTTTGCTTTTAGAAAAAGCGAGCATAGTGCAATGGAATGTGTGTTTGAGGATGGAGAGGCCTAGATGAGGGTTTTGCTTTAACCCGCTAGATCACTGTGTGATTATGGCAGGCTGCCTATCCTCTTAGATCTCCCTTTCCATCTGTAAGGTGGGGTTTAACTTTTACTTGCCTCTGTTTGGGAAACATGAACAAATGAGATTTTTAAAAGTACACAGTTCTAGGAAAATGTCTCATAATATTCATTTTAAAATATGCTTATAGTTTTTGTCTTCTAAATTTTCTCTTTTATCTTCCTCTTATTTTGTTTTCTGGAATATAGAGTCAAAATAAGTAAAAGAGGTTTTGTTTTTTTTTTTCATATTTTCTCTGCCTTGATATTTATGAAGTTCCCTAAGGAACTGAAAGACCTTATTGAATTTTGCAATTTGTTATGTGCTTAATGAAGTAAATTATTAATAAGATAAATACAGTTAATTTCCTTGATCTTTAACTTAATTAAAGAAACATGTTTACCCTTCTCTTTATTTTTTAAACCTTTTCTTCTTTCCCTGCTTCTTTTTGTTGATATTGTTCCCCCTGCTTCTTCTTTACAACTCTAATCAAATTTATGTCCACCAGAGTGTGAATAATTTGCAAGCTGGTATGGTATTTGGCCACAGGAAATCCCTATTCTTCTTTGGTATTAAGAGTGTGCTTAATCATCTGCTATATAAACATGAATAGTAGAAAAAGAAGGCTTGGTCCGGAACATACTGAAGAAAGAGGCTATTTATCTTTGGGACTCTCAGTTCATTCATAGTACATACTTTCTTTGTCAGAGAGAATCAGCTAATGAAGGTACATTGGCCCCAAAGTATCTTGAAGTAATGGCTATAATTGAACGCATGCAGGAGAAGTTAATGTAAGTATGAGACACCACAATGGTAAGAAGACAAAGATTGCTGACCAGGAGGTTAGCTGAGAAATGCACGTTTCTTGGCTTACCTTTGGTTCTCCTGCTTCCTTTTTCCTTACAAGTGGGATGGGTATCTTCAAATCTTCTGCTAGAGGCAGTGAACTACACTGCTCCAGGAGGAACATCTGTCCTCAGCCACAGTGAAGATGGAGGAAGTCAAGTGTGTATGTGTATATCTGGGGTGGGAGTAGAGTGTTAGGAGGGATCCAACTCAGTATGTTTCTAAGAGATGAACTTGAGAAATAAATGGAACTGGGAGAAGCTATTGTGTGCAGGAAAGAAGGTTACATAACCCAAATAGTAGGAATGACAACAGAGTTAAATAGCTAAGAATGCTACGAGAAGAGAATATAGACATATAACATGTGCCCTAGTAATTAAGAAACACACTTCAAACCGGTTTTCTTGATCGTAAGATCTGGTTTTAAAGGTGCTGGAAAAGAAGGGACACTATTTTATTTGTTTGTTGGATCGCATCAATAAAGAGAAGCCAAGATTAACCACTGAAAAGGGGTTCCTTGGCTATTGATGGAGAATTCCAAATACCCAAAAGTCAGATTTCACTAAGAAATGATAAATATATTGTGTTCTTAAATCACACCATGACTGCACTCTGACATTACCATCCAGAGTAGCTCCTAGGCCCCCAATTCTTGGCTAAACATTGATGCTGCTGCTTCCCTTATTTGTACTGTTCAGATATATTCTTCTAATCCCACTGCCTTTTTTGGATAATGAGTTTCTAGATATGAAAGACACTTTTCCAAACCTTTCCATTTTATTGTGTTTCTCTGGATTTTGTCCACATCAGAGAGGTTGAAAGCAGAGCCAGACAAGCAGAGGAGAAGTTTGATGATGCGAATGAAAAACTTCATTATACCCTTATAAGAAATAAAGAACTGGAGAAAGAACTAGAGGAAATACTGATGAAGTATAAAGAGAAGGAATCTGAAGGAGAAGAAGAAGAAAATGAAGGAGAAAGAGAAGAAGAAATCAGGCCAATAGAAAGGGCCTCAAAATCTCCAAAGAAAGGTGAGGATTGCTTTCTCATTTTGCTTTATTTAGGTTGTATTTACGAGCAAAAATTTGATTGGGTCATAAATATTTTAGAAGAGTATCAGTATCTTTAGTGGTGATCTACTAGTTCGTACTTCTCCTAGGAATGCGCACACATATAATTATATAATTATCTTGTTCAGACAAGTCACAAAAAGGAACACCAAATGACTACAATGGTAACTAATAAACTAACATGAGATACAATTTTTACTTATAAAACTGGCAAAGCTTTTTAAAAGCAAAGAATACAATGCTGGCCAGAGGGGGCAAAGTAATTAGTTTTACAAATAATACTTGTGGGTGGACAGACAGATATAGCTCTTTCAGAAAATAATTTGAGTGTATGTATCAATATGCCTTAAAAATACACATATACTTTGACTTAATAATTTCACTCTTGAGAATCTAGTCTAAGGAAATAATCCTAAATACAGAAACAAAAATTAATGCACAAAGATGTTCAGTGTATCATTGTATCTAAGAAGAAAAAATGAAAACAACCTACCTTTCCAATCATGGAAGAAAGATTAAATAAATTATGCTACGTTAAAATACCTGAATATTATACAACCATTAAAATGGTATTTACAAGGAATTTGTAATGACATGAGAAATTCTTATGTTAAGATATCAAATGCAGGAAACAGGATATGACACAGTATTTTAAAGCTAGAAAAAAGACCAGAACAAAATATGCCCAAACATTGATATACATTGTCTCTGGTTGATGGAGGTTTACGGGGAATTTTGTCTTTAGTTTTTAGTACTTAGTGGATTGTTTATGATGAAAATAATCTTCTTTATTCTATAGGAAAAGGAATTTAACTCTTCATTTTCTTATCTGTAATTAATCTATAATCTGCCCTCAAACAGTTCTTAATATCCTCAATACTGGAGGCTATTTTTTGATTTTTGCTTTCATCTTCAACCTGCGTCAGGTTCCTAGGACAAGTCCTGGTGCCAGGGATAGTACTGGGCAGATATCTACTTTCTGTTTTCTCTGTCACCCCTGTCTCTACCTATGCCCCGCCCCCAGCAAAAGCAGTAAGTTAGCCAATCCCTCACAGTCTCTGGCCCAGCTATGGTACATCATATCAGTGTTGGAGGAGGAGTGTGAGCCCATTTTCTCCCCTTCTGTTAACTCTGAACTGGTAAAATGTTAATCATTACAGGTGTGAAAATCCTTTAGCTTTAGGTCTGAATATATGTGAAGGAGTTTTCATGAATTAAAAAAAAATTGTATCTTCTCCTATTGTGGTGTAATTTTATCCTGATAATCTGGAAACTAGACTTCTTCCAGATTACAGAAAAGTAAATACTGTATGCAAACCACACAAAAAGTCTATGTGTTAAACTGGAGCGGTTACCGTAACATGGAATGAGTGACTTTAGTTTTGTCCATTTCCATAAAAGTCTTGGGGATTAGTTTAAATCCAGAATTAAAAGGTTTTAATAATTTTAGGTAGAGGATAATGATATACAGTTAGGCCCCAACCTGCAAACAATAACCTACACAAGGTTAGGTTATTGCCACTCTTCCCCCTCCTCCACACCCTCATCAAAGTCATTGCCAGGGGCTTAAAAGTAGAGGATGAGAAACCTTGCAAAGCTTAGGGGAACTGGCGGCTAAGCAAGGCAGTCCCCATGCCATGTGGTGACCTGAACATTTCTCTGAAAAACCCACAAGTTAGACATTTCTAGAATTAGCAGGCAGCTCCTTTAAAAAATGCAGACACCCCTGGAGCAATCTGACATGCATATAGCATATACTGAGTCATATTTATATGAGTTAGTGCAGGGAGATCACTTCTCTCCTGATGGTTGTGCAGTGAAGGAATGGAAAATCATATGGCAAAGGTAGGAGCCTTGTGAATGCTGAGTAAAGAGAAGATTTGGATAGAGTAGGAAGACATTTATTTTTGTTTTATGTCATTTTTAACAATTAGCAAATCACTGTGTTCTGAGTTATTAATGAAGAAAGGAATCGAGAGGGGAGTTTACAAAGATGAATATGGCTTAGTCTCTGATCAAAGTGAGGCTTATGATTAGGAATGGGGACAAGACAGGGTGTGAACAAGGTGACCGTCAAATGTGGGATGAAGGTGGCAGCAGCCAGTTGGAAGGATTCCAGTTGAGAACCTTGGTGTCATGGAGCAGCCAGGGAGAGCAGGCTTGACAGCAGAAGTCCTCCTGCACCCATCCCAAGGGTGGGGATTGTGTAGGGTCTGTGCACGGGAGACTGGAGGGAGGGACCAGGAGATAGAAAAGGGGTACAGTGATGGATTTGGGAGGATTCTGGATACTAGCTCTATTTGAATTTTTTTTCCCACCAAGCTTGGGGTATGTACTGGAAGGAAGAAATATTCTTCTTCTTTCTCTTCTCTCCTTGACCACATACTACTCTTTTCCAGGACCCACTAACTGACTACACTGAAACTTTGAGAAAATGCATTCTCAATCCCAATAACCAATGTAGAGTCAAGTTTTGGGCAAATAGTTTGTAGCTTGGGGCTTACTCATGCAGAACAGAATTTAAAAAATGCTTTGTAAAGTTAAAAGTCCTTAGTAAATATATTGTTACTACAATAATTGTTTTTGTCTTTTCAGAGGTACAGCGCAAGGAAGGTTCTAAATCCAGAACTCGGACTAAAACCACTTACAGGATGAAGTCCAAATAGCAACCATAGGACACTAGGCTTCACCGTGGCTTCTGTCACTGTACCCACCCCAGATATCTCTGCACTTTTGAGCTAACACTGTGGCTTGATTGAAGGGACTCCCTTTGCAACAGCTACCAGAAAAGCCATGACAGACAACTCAGGGACATCTTCTCTTTAAAAGTCACAGTGATGGCTGTAAGGAATCGGTGTATTAGCTTATTTCCAAGATTAAAAATAGGCTGTGCAAAGGTTTTCTAGCCTCTTCAATCGATTTCCCAGCAGAAGTCTATGAAAAGTGTCAGTTTCTGTCAAGAAAATAATGCTTTTTGAGGACTTTGAACTCTGCAGAGAAGAGTGGCAAATAAAAAGCATTATTTTTTCAATTTAAAGAGAGGATCCTGGGCTTCCCTGTTGGCGCAGTGGTTAGGAGCCCGCCTGTCCAATGCCGGAGACATGGGTTCGAGGTCTGGTCGGGGAAGATCCCACATGCCACGGAGCAGCTGGGCGTGTGCGCCACAAGTACTGAGCCTATGCTCTAGAACCGGCGAGGCACAACTACTGAGCCCGTGTTCTACAATTACTGAAGCCCACGTGCCTAGAGCCCGTGCTCCGCAATGAAGAGAGTAGCCTTTGC
Source organism: Balaenoptera ricei (assembly GCF_028023285.1). Taxonomy (NCBI): domain Eukaryota; kingdom Metazoa; phylum Chordata; class Mammalia; order Artiodactyla; family Balaenopteridae; genus Balaenoptera; species Balaenoptera ricei. The sequence continues at coordinate 142,191,703 of NC_082639.1, forward strand.
CGCAACTAGAGAAAGCCCATGTGCAGCAACGAAGACCTAATGCAGCCAAAAATAAATAGATAAAATAAATAAACTAAAAAAAAAAGAGAGAGAGGATCCTGATAATTTTCTTAGGTTTCTGTAGCGTTTTCAGATTTCTTATTTCAGGCATTCTTAAGATTTATCTGGTCTTCACAATAACCCTGCAAAGTAGGTGGAGGAGACACTGTTATCCCCATTTCTCAGAATGAAATAGAGGCCCCAAATGGGTATAAGACTCCCCAGGGTCACAGAGCTGATTGGTGCCAGAGCCCCCAGCATGGTGGACCTGTGTTTGGATTGTTTGACAATGGCGATGGACCACCAGGCCATTTGCTCAGATGGCTTCCTTCACAGGGTCTAGTGTTGCTGAAGATTCACCCAGAATCTCCATTTTTAACTTTCATTGCCTCATTTATCTGCTCTGTTCGTGACCCTGGATGCATCTAGGCTTAGAGATGGACTAAGCTGCAAAAATATGTTGCAAATGACAAATGGACGTCTGGGCAGTCGCTCAGCAGGGGCCCCTCCTACTTCACTGCTCCTGGCTCGCTTGCATTTGCTCTATCTCTCCCTGGCTCCAAACACCTCCGAGATTTCTGCACCTGCTTTGGCTCCGCATATTTGGTGTTCCTTTGGATTTATCTCCTGGAATTGTAGGCCTTTGCCTGCTCCTTAAACCTCAGAAACCCTCTGACTCCAGAGTCCTCAGCCCTATTTAAGCCCAACCACTGGTCAGGCCTGCCTTTGCCCACACATGTCAAAGTGTTTGTGAGGTGGGTCTCAAAAATGTTTGAGGTCAATCTAAGCCTACTGGATGACTTCTTAATTCTGGGGAAAGAAAACATGAAATTCTTCAGACAGTTGACTGGGCTCATGGCCCAACTGAAAGCCACAGCTCAGGCTACTGGCTCATGCTTCCAGTTACCACTTGGCTGGGGCAGAGCCAGCCCTACCCTTTTCACTTTCCTGAAGAGATTCTTGAATGATTCTAGCAAATTTGGGGCTTTTTAGTGGGACTTCAGCCTACTTTTTAAAAAATTAATTTCCTACTTTGTAGGAATGAGTCGTCATTTCCATACAAATCAGCAGCCCCCATCCCTGAACATGAGAGTCTTGCCCCTCAGAATGTGTCCGCTCCATCGGGTGGAAGGCTGTCTTAAAGGTCAGAGTTATGCCTGGTGCCACTACGATTAGAATGAGATGTTTGGTACCATAGACCTAGTTGGGGTGGTTTGGTTATGAGCCACAAAAAGCCATTCTTACAAACCACAAGCGAAAGGATAATTTATTGAAAGCATGTTGGGGAGCTCAGGAGACTGAAGGAAAGTCTTAAAGAACCAGGCTAAGAACAGATAGGATGAGGTAGTTTTAGATTTCAGAAGCAAGAACTGCTTCACCATCTCACCCAGTTGCTACCACCAAATGAATGCCAGTCATTTCTTCCATCCTTACATTATTCTTCAAGTCCCATGAGGAGAAAGGCTACCTCGTCACAGACCACCCCATGGATGTACCAGGGATGGTGAGAAGACTTCAGGGATCTCTTTAGCTTCCTTAAAGGGAAGCAAGTACACCTTGCTCTGCTGTTCCACCAAGACAGAACACAGTATGGGGAAAGGAAATGCCCAGAGAGAATCAGGATGCTGGTAGGAAGGCATAATGAATGTTAAGTGGTTAAAAAAAAAAAAAATTAAGCTACAGAGAAGGCCTCTGCACTGCTGCTCCCTGAAAGTTATCATGGGCAGCTCCACTTTCCCAAGTAGCTGATGTGTGGGAAGTTTTAGATAGTCCTTGAGTCCTGCCACACCTTCTCAAGATCACCCTGAGGTGGTCTCCTGAGCAGAGTGGAGAGAGGAGCTCTTGCTACACTTCTCTGTCAGTGGGGCTGCCAGGTGAGGCTGTTGTGCTTGTGTTAAAGGAGACCAGCCACTCTGTTCAGATGTCCAGACAGCTGTGCTGACTGGAGGTGCCTCATCACACTCCACTGGGTCCCAGTCCCCAGTCTCAGTGGTGATGTGGTCCACGTCCCTGGGAAGCCGAGGTGGTAGTGTCATAGGAATCCTAGGAGCAAGTCCCCAATCCAACAGGCCTGGTTCTTCATCACACACCCAGACCAACTCCATGCATGTGGGCACTGTGTGATTCTCTCCCAAGAGTTCTGGTCCTATGCTATGGTCCTACTGACTTGACTGTGGTCAGGTCACTTGTCAGGTGCTTTCTGGCACACATTGAATGGGCTTTCCTCTTGTTCTTGGCCTTTCCTAGCTGGAGATCAGTGACTCTGATATTGCCTGGGGAACCTACATTTTGTATTTCACTTTCAAAGACTGCTGAGAATTCTGCTTGTAGGCCCCAAATCTCTAGAACACTATTTGCCCACTTCTGGAATTTCAAGTAAGTGTGCCACCTACCAGCAAGCATTTTCCCACAGGAAGCAGAGGAGCTGCTCTAAAATTAGGAGTCTTAACTGCTGTAGCCCTGTTGCCTAGGGCCTGCATACCTCCAAAACAGAAGTGCTTGCTATCTGTGCCTGAGGCTGAGGTCCTCTGTAGCCATATTGATGGGAAGCAGTGTCTAGAATTCATCAGGACTTCTACCTCTGCCTCAGGAGAATGGAGACTTCATTCCAGCCAGGTCTGCCACAGCCTCAAGACAATCTCCTATTCAGGACTGTTGAGCAAGTCCACCAATCCCCCTGACCTCAAAGATGAGCTCTGCCACGTGCAGCTTTTCAGGAAGCAGGACTTCTTAGATGGTGCATCTGAGAGCAAGACCAGTGAAGGCAGCCTTCCAGACGCTCCTTAGACAATCCCAGTACACAGCAGTGTCATTTGGCCTGGGCAGTGTTCCTGTTGTTCTGGAATGGCTGATGAAAGGGCTCCTGCATGCCTTTCTGGATTACAGTGGCTCTTGTTTGGAGGGCATCCTCTTGTACTTGCAGGGGTTGGGTTCCATGAGCCCCTGATCTGACAGAGGCATACTTCAGGCTATCTCTAGGCCAGCTGTGAGAAACAATTTTGAAAGTCTGAAGATAAGATTAACAGTTCCCATCATCTGTCTCACCAGGGCAAACTGCTTTTTGGCAGACAAGATATTTCCATCCCAGATGTCCAGCAGATCCTGAAGTTCACAAGGTACAGCTGGTAATCCATTCCCATTTTCCACTCTGGCCACCCAAATAGTCAAACCCAGGTAAGAAAGAAGAGTGTATCTGATTTCTGGCCGGAACTATTGCTCATCAAGAGAAGAAACTCCTCTTTTCTGTCTAGATTTTGCTTTACTATCATGCTAAAGAGCTTTACACCTTTGAAACAAATGCTTGAAATATTGTGGGGAGGATTCTAATACAGGAGACCTCATATACAACTTCTTAAGCTGGTTCTATCCAGAACAACCACCCTGGGGACAAGAGCTCCTAGCCACTGGGGCTACCTTTGAAGCATGGGGACAACAACCTGTATACGAGGCCAGGCTCCCATTTGGATGAGCCCAATTACTGTCATTTAGAGCTACTGGGCTAAAACCAGAAATATAGTAATAGTCATGATTTATTGAGCATTTATCTCATGTAAGCACTGTGCTAAGCACTTCACATGTATTATCGCATTTAGTCACAGCAACTCTGTGAGGTGGGTTCTACTTTTATCCCCATTTATGTCAGGATAAGTTGCATGTCCAAGGTTAAACATCTAGTAAGTTACAGAGTCTGGATCAAATCTGGTATATCTGACAGCAGCGTCCAAGCTCTCAGTTACAGTGCTACTTTTCCTCTCCAAGCTCAGGAAAAGCTAGAAGCGCAGGTGATGAACCCTCTTTGAAGGGATTTGACTTCTACATTCTCTACTTATTGCTCAGCTCAAATACCCAGCAATGGCATTGACACACAAGCCAAAATTCTAGAGGACATCAGAACCTGCACAGTCCTGATAGACTCTGCCAAAGAACACTGTAGCAGCCAGGAGCAACCTAATGAGGAGGAACATACTTACTCTATCATCCAGACATGATCCCCAAGAATATGGAACACAGAGGCATTGGCAGAATGACCTGCTAGGCCTCCCAGATATAGGGGAGTCCAAACTGCAGAGCTCCAGCATTACCCTGATACACTGGTGAGCTGGGGTTGCCCTTGAAGTTCTAAGGAAGGCCTGCTAAGCCCCCTTAGGATGACCCTCTCTGTTTTTTTGAGTTGTATGAGCTGTTTCAATGTTTTGGTTATTAACCCCTTGTTGGTCTCATCATTTGCAGATATTTTCTCCCATTCCATAGGTTGTCTCTTCATTTTGTTGATGGTTTCATTTGCTGTGCAAAAGCTTTTAAATTCGATTAGGTCCCGTTTGTTTATTTTTGCTTTTATTTCTTTTGCCTTGGGAGACTGATCTAAGAAAATATTGCTATGATTTATGTCAAATAATTTTTTGCCTATGTTCTTTTCTAGGAGTTTTATGGTGTCATGTCTTACATTTAGGTCTTTAAACCATTTTGAGTTTATTTTTGTATGTGGTGTGAGGGAGTGTTCTAATTTCATTGATTTACATGTAGCTGTCCAGCTTTCCCAACACCGCTTGTTGAAGAGACGGTCTTTTCTCCATTGTATATTCTTGCCTCTCTTGTTGAAGGTTAATTGACCATAGGTGCATGGGTTTATTTCTGGGCTTTCTATCCTGTTCCATTGATCTGTGTGTCTGTTTTTGTGTCAGTGCCACACTGTTTTGATTACTGGAGCTTGATAGTATAGTCTGAAGTCTGGGAGGGTTATGCCACCAGCGTTGTTCTTTTTTCTCAGGGTTGCTTTGGCAATTCTGGGTCTTTTGTGGTTCCATGTAAATTTTAGGATTATTTGTTCTAGTTCTGTAAAAAAGGACGACCTCTTTCTGGTGATTTGGAGTCCAACAACCTGCAGTACACCAGCCCTTAAATCACATGCCTGCGCAATAAATGCAGGTCTAGACCAGAGTCACTGTCAATCCCCAAGTGCCCTAGAATACCATTGTCATAGACTTGTTCCACTCTTACAACCATGTTGTTTGGTTGTGGTGTACTCCAGTACCAAATTAGAACATGTTATCTCTTTTATCAGCTTACAGCCTGCAATAGACTGGCTGTCTGTGTCCTCCCCCCACCGCACCCCCCAAATTCATATGTTGAAATCCTAACCTTCAGTGTGATGGTATTAGGAGGTGATGGTATTAGTGTTTGGTAGGTGATTAGGTCATGATGGTGGAGCCCTCGTGAATGGGACTAGGGCCTTTATAAAAGAGACCCCCAAGAACTCTCTTCCCCCTTATGCCATGTGAGGATATAGTGAGAAGACGGCTGGCTATGAGCCAGGAAATGAGCCCTCACAATATGCCAAATCTCCTGGCATCTTTATCTTATACTTTCCAGGCTCCAGAACTGTAAGAAATAAATTTCTGTGGTTTATAAACCACCCAGTCTATGGAATTCTGTTATAGCAGCCTGAACGGACTCAGACACTGCCACTCTGTTAATGTTAAAGTAAATTTCCAGCGAAAAACTGTATGTATCCCTAGTATGTATCCTAGATTTGGATTATACTGTTCAGCTTGTCCTCTACCTATCATTTCAAGATCAGTAACCAGTTGGAATACCTGGGTCTCAAGAGAAGACTTCTGCTGCTAGGACCCTGTGGACAACACTATCAGCTCACCTAACTGGTCTCTGAAGAATTTGCCTTTGACTATTCAGTATACCCTTTCACCTAGCACACAGTTTCATAGCAGCTTATCCCCATTATTCTTTCCCATTAAGCCCTCCTACCTTAACAGCTGGGAAGTACCTAAAGATACCATAGATTACTCAAGCAGATCTGGAAGGTGCCTCTGCAAGGTAGTGAGCAATTTAAATGTTGACTAGAGACAGACATCAGAGGAGACCAACCAATGGGTGATACCACAGATACTCCTCAGATATATAGGCAAATCTGCCTTTGACAAAAAGAACCTTGCTATAAGGAATTATTAAGGGTCATAAAGGCCATTGTTGCATTACTACCCTGGCATTCACTTATTGTTCTGTTCCTGCCTCTGGTTATGCCTGAACCAGCATGGCCCTACCTCCTCCTTCATTGCTCTCGCCAACATTTGCCAACCTGAACTCAGGAACCATCCATGTGGGGGTGAAGAGTGACCAGCAGCCCTTGATGCCACCTTAACGCCAATAACCAGTACACTGGGATGGGTATGGGCCAACCCTGAAAATACATCAGCCCCATATTTATAGTGATGCTTCCTCAGATTTTAAGCCACATGTACCAGATAAATGTTTTTGTCCTTTTATTTCTCTATTTAAAAAAAGAGTCTCTATAAAAATAATTCCTTCTAAGTTCTTTAATTAGGTGTAAATTTTATATCCAGCCCAAGTACATCTCTTTTTCTTTCATTCACTCAGAAACACGGAAGTGTCACTTGCGTGGTGCAACTCTCAGAGTTAGGTGCAAATAACCTGGGGTGGAGCACACAAGCTTGAGTGTGGTGGAGGAGGGGAATGATTAAGACATGCCTCTGGGGAGTTCACGGTACAGCTGGAGAGAAGCCTGCATCTCAAGATTACAACAGAGTGTGATAAGCATAATGATAGGAACATGTAGAAAGGGCTGTGGGAGCAACAAAGACCTTGCCAAAGGGGCCAGAGGGCATACAGCGAAAAGGACATTTGAACTACATCTTCAGAAGTCAAAATTTAGCCACATATAGACTCAAAATTCTTTCCAAAGTAGAATGCTGGCTAAAGCTCTTTCCCATAATTACTCTGATTAGATGATCCACCTAAGCATGTTATATGGCTTCTCTGTCATTACATGATTTCACTGTCTTCTCATGTGTGTTGCTGCATTGTGACTTCATACATTCCAAGGGCATTCCACATGGCAACCAAAGGAAAGGAAGTGAGGACAGAGGGCCTTGCTCAGGGCTGTAGCAGTTATATGGCAGCCCTCTTTGCAGTCACATTATCCTTGTTTCCTCCTATAACATGGGAGAGTCTTTCTTTTTAGGGTTCAGTGGCTCAACAGGTTTGGAAGGATTTGGCAAAGGGATGCTTCCTTGAGTTCTACTGCTTGGAGAAGACAGGAAATTTAGCAAGTCAAATGGCAAAGGTAAAACCACTGTGGAAGGTTTCTCTGTGGACAAGGATTGAAGGGTGTGGAGGTACCGAAGCTGAACAGCAGCTGGAGTGCCTGATAGAATCTCGGCTGCCATCCTCAGGGACTCAGACGCAGCCTTCTCCCCTTCCGCAGCGATCATCTAGACAAGGGATGTGAAGAAAAGCAAAGTGATTTTTCTTCTTCGCTCCATGATGGTTTTAATCCTACTTAGTGTGACTCAACAAACAAGCACTAGTATCTACTGTGTGACAGGTGTTGCTAAGCTCAGGGCAGCAGACTATCTTTTGTTCTTAAGGATCTTGATCTAGGCAGAGAGATTACACTGTTAATTGTAATTCAGGGTAGAATTTTTTAAGGGCCATGACAAGTATAGAGGAAGTGTGCGGGGAGTTATTATGTCTGGTGGGCCTTGGAAGAGTAGTAGGATTTTGCCATTTAGAGGAAAGGTTGGCCAGCATTCCAGGCAAAGACATGGAATCCTGAAAGAATGACTCCCAACTCAGGTTAGCATTTCAGAAGAGAAAGCATGAAGCTCACCAGCCAAATGTCACCTTAAAGTGGGCAAAGGGCACTGGACTCAGAGATCTAGAAGCAACTCTGCCCAGAGGACTGCCTTCCTCCTCCACCAAAGCTCCAAAGTTATCCACCCTCTTACATAGTTAGGAGTTTTTCTTTACCTACGTTCTGTTCCTTAAGGTAAATCCAACTCCCCTCCAGTCCTCATTTTCTCTTCCCAACACCCTTCCCGCCCACACCTCCATCCTCAGGAGCTGCCGGCAGCCACATCTTCTCCCTGGCACGCCTGAGTAGAGGCTATGAGTAGCACAGCCTTCTCTCAGCTCTGGCGTTGAGGAAATTGGGCCCTGATCATGGTTGTCCCTCCAGAGCTTGTGCAGAGCTCGGGATACAGGTCGGGGTGTCATTAACCTAGAGGTGACAGGTGACTGACATTACCCAGGGAAAAATGCCAGTGCTAGAGAAGAGGGATGGAGCGCAGGGAGATGCCTTTAGGGAGAGAGGGAGAAGGCAAGATTCAAGGAGGAGAAGGTCACTGTTACGAATAGCTTCAGAGAGAGGGAGTAACAGGAAAAGAGACCTTGCACTGGTCAGTTAGGAGGCTGCTAACACACTTGAGGAGAGCAATTTTAATCGAGTGGTGTGGGCACAAGCCAGACTCCCCCCAGCGCCTGGACGAATAGGTGAGGAGCGAAGGGGAAATGTTCTCCATGAGGAGGCCTTCTTTTGGATTCTCTGGTGATCCTCAAAGAGCAGCTGTGCAGGAGGACGGCCCGCTCAGGGCTGGCTCACCCGCACTTTGGCCTGTCTTTGCGCTTCGGCTTCCACCGCCAGCGAGTGCTGCAGGCCGGCTGGCAGCCTCACATCCTTACTGAAAGAGAAAGGGCATGGGTAGGTAGGTGTGCAGCACTGCTTTTAGCAGCCGGAGCTTTCATACAGACCTGCCACCTTCTCTGCTGTCATTTCATGACGCACAGCGAATTCTGATTTAGCAGCGCGTGTGGCCCCAGACCTCTGCGCAGACAGTGGGCAGGGAAGAGCAGCTTCAGGGCAGTGCCTCAAATGCTGATTTTTCTTATCACTGATGCTACAGTAGAGTTATGGTTTTCTCTTTACAAGTGAAACAAATTTTGTGTTGATATACTATGAACATTTTCCCACTTAAAGTTTAGTCTAAATCCCGGCTGTTAAATTTCAATAATGAAGAACAGCCTTGAAGAGCCGTACTATTAATAATGAGGGAAGTCATCTAAGTTTATAAAAGAGAACTGATTTTGAAAAGGGTAGAACTGACCAAATAAGAACAATACTTAATGTATTGCATGAAAGATACAAAATTGTATTTTTCCCCTGATTGTAACTATAAAAAAATACATAGATAGAAAAATTGGCAGTTCCTCAGAAAGTTAAATATGGAGTTACCATATGATCCAGTAATTCCACTCCTAGGTATATACCCAAGGGAAGTGAAAACATGTTCACACAAAAACTTGCACATGAATGTTCATTGCAGCATGATTCATAATGGTTCCAAAGTGGAAACAACCCAAATGTCCATCAACCGATGAGTAGATAAACAAAATGTGGTATAGCCAGCTGCACAATAGAATAGTATTCGACCACAGAAAGGAATGAAGTACTGATTCATGCTACACCATGGTTGGATGCTGAAAACATTAAGGTAAATGAAGGAAGCCAGACTCAAAAGGCCACGGATTGTGTGAGTATAATATTTATATTAAATTCCTGGAATAGCCAAATCCAGAGAGACAGAGAGTAGATTAGTGGTTGTCAGGGGCTAGGGGTTGAGGAGGCAATGAAGAATTCCTGCTTAGTGGATGCAGACTTTCTTTTGGAGATGATAAAAATATTCTGAAATTAGATGGTAGTGGTGGTTGCATCACTCTGTGAATATACTAAAAACCACTGAGTTGTAATTTAAAATGGTTAAAAATGGTGAGTTTTATGTTATGTGAATTTTATCTTTAAAAAATGTTTAAATCCATAGAAATATGAAAGTAATTTGCCCAGATGTTACAGTGGTTATGTTATGGCTATGAGATAATAGATAATTTTTTTTTCTTTCTTCCAAATTTATGCTAATATGGCTACAGTACTCATTCAATGAAAATAATTTTTCAAATAGAAGTTTTTAAATAAAACCAAAATATCTCCCTTTATCATATTGTTCTTCCTGGTTAATTTCCTACCCACATTTCTGTTCTCTCCACTTTGATTCCCCAAATACAGGTCACTGCATCCAAGGCAACCTGTGGAGGGAAGAGTTGAGATGTCAGTAAGAACCTCCGGGTGGGAGGAGGGCACCCCTATGCCCCGATGGCCGTTGCACTGAGAAAGCACATTTCTTCTAAAAGGACATTATGTACTTCCCTGTTTTGTTTTAACATTATAGGGCCTTGCAAAAGTTGTTTAACTTGCACAGTGCCACTCAACAAATATTTGTGGAATTAAAGATGGTGTGGTAGGCTGACTAATGGCTCCTAAAGACATCCATGCCCTAATCCCTGGAACCTGTGAGTGTTACCCCAAAAGAGACTTTGCAGATGCAATTAAGTTCCAGGCTCTTAAAGTGGGGAGTTTATGCTGGATCTTGCTGGTGGGCCCTAAAAGCAACTGCAAGTGTCCTTATAAGAGGGAAGCGGAGGGACATCTGGCTACAGAAGGGGAGAAGGTGGTGTGGTGATGGAAGCAGAGGTTGGAGTGCTGTGCTTTTAAGATGGAGGAAGGGGCCATGATCTGAAGAATGCAGGCGGCCACCTGAAGCTGAAAAAGGCAAGGAAATGAATGGATTGGGTAATTAATCATATAAGGGTCTGTGACATCTTACCTCTTTTCATCTGAAAGTCTTATTTGAACTTATCATTATTTAACTTTGCTTGTTTCCCCAACTAGACTGTAAGGTCCCAAGATGCATTCCTTATCATCTCTGTATCCCACCAACCCATCCTGTCCAGCCCCACCACCCCTGCCAGCTCCGACTCCCACCACCTTGTGCTATGTGGGCACTTTACAGTGAGTCTAAAGCCACTCTTTGTTTTGAGAACAAAAACTGTGGCAATGACTGACTAATCAGCACAGATCGGTGACTATGATTGGCTCAGGGTCAATTTGGCAACCTCTTAACTGTCAGCTCCTTACAGGACGGTACCTTTAACAGTGAATGCATGGCACATAGAAGATTCAGTAAATGGCCAATGAAGAAAGGAATAAAAGATAAAGGGATATTTCAGCATACTTGGTGTTAAATTCATCTAAGTACCTTTACATCTTGCGCAATACTCTTCCTCTCTAGAAGAATTTCAGTGAGGGATCGATGTGCTAGGAGACGCTTCATGGTGGTTTGCACAAGGAATTGGACCGCTTTGGACACATGAGCAAGACTGCTTAGGAGAAGAGAGGCATTTTCCATTCGGTAGTAGCAGATGGCATCTATCTCCATTACAAACATGTCTTTGGTTACAACCTAGGCAGAAAAAAAAATTTGGATGACAACACTGATTCTTGGGTTCCTTTCCCACATGAGGATAGAGGAGCTAAATATGTTCAAAGGGTATTTTCTCAGAGTAAGATGATGGTAAGAAGAAAGAGTAGTTGGCTCGCCCTTTAATCAAAATGGACGTTTTTTTTTTTTAATTATGGAGTTTGTATTAAATACACTAAAGAACTCACAATTTAAAGGAATCCTGTTGTAAATCCTTTTGTAAAAAAAAAAATCAGGAATAATTTTCTTACATGAAAACATTCAGTTGATTGTATATCAGGTCTTTTTAAACCGATGCCAAAAAAATCTTCTAAAAGAGCAACATGTTCTGGGAAACAAGCACTCAAATGTATTGAGTGTGCATTTAGAGGGCAGTTTGGTGATACATATCAAAAGCCCTAAAAGATGTATGTGCACAACATTTCCATTTTTAGACATTAATCACAAGGATATATTTCAAGGGTTTAGCTGCAAGGATGTGATTCACAGTATTGCTTATTGTAATAAAAAAAGTAGAAATAATATCAACAATAGGGAATTAGTTGAGTAAATTCCAATTACTCAATTAGTTGAGTAAATTAGTTGAGTAAAATCCACACAATGAAATGCTGTGTGTCTGTTTAAAACAAAGAGGTAGAAACATAGGTAATACATGAAAAGATAATAATAGATTGTTGAGTGAAAAAAGACATGTTGCAAAATAGTATGTGTGGTGTGAAATATATATATATACAAACAAATGCACACACATATATATGTCTGAAACTACAACCACATATATAGAAAAGTCTGAAAGGATACATTCTAAAATATCAACTCTATGGGTGATAGGATTAGGTATAAGTTTTACTCCTTTTTATTTTTTATTATATAAAATAAGCCTTTTAAAAGTATATTATTTTTATTCACATTTCCATTTACCAAAAGAAAGAATGAGAAAGAACCTCAGACTGAAAGTGGGAGACAGTTTAGGAAAGGCTTATAAATCTGAATCAGTAACAGGAAAGTCTAGATGTTATCTCTACATTTAACTTTTAATTGTGGTAAAATACACAAAACATCAAATTCACCATCTTAACCATTTTTAAGTGCACAATTCAGTAGTGTTAAGTACATTCACATTGTTGGGCAACCAGTGTCCAGAACTCTTTACATCTTGCAAAATTGAAACCTGGTGAACAATTCCTCATTCTCTCCTCCCGGCAGTCCCTGCAACCATCATTCACTTTCTGTTGCTCTGAATTTCACTACTCTATGTTCCTCATATAAATGGAATCATACAGTATTTGTCTTTTTGTGACTGGCTTATTGCACTTAGCATACTTTTCTCAAGGTTCAGTCATGTTGTAGTATATGCCGGAATTTCTTTCCTTTTTTTAAAAAAATATTTATTTATTTATTTATTTATTTATTTATTTATTTATTTATTTATTTATTTATTTATTTATTTATTTATTTATTTATTTATTTATGGCTGTGTTGGGTCTTCGTTTCTGTGCAAGGGCTTTCTCTAGTTGCGGCAAGCAGGGGCCACTCTTCATCGCGGTGCGCGGGCCTCACACTATCGCAGCCTCTCTTGTTGCGGAGCACAGGCTCCAGACGCGCAGGCTCAGTAATTGTGGCTCAAGGGCCCAGCTGCTCCGCGGCATGTGGGATCTTCCCAGACCAGGGCTCGAACCCGTCTCCCCTGCATCGGCAGGCAGATTCTCAACCACTGTGCCACCAGGGAAGCCCAATTTCTTTCCTTTTTAAGGCTGATTATTATTCCATTGTCGGCATATACATTTTGTTTATCTATTCAGCCATCAATGGGCATGTGGATTGCTTCCACCTTTTGGCCATTGTGAAAAAAAATGATGCTGTGAACACAGGTATACAAACGTCTCTTCAGTACCCTGCTTTCAATTCTTTGGCATCTATACCCAAAAGTAGAATTGGTGGATTATATGGTAATTCTACTTTTAATTTTTTGAGGAACTGTCATACTGTTTTCTACAGTAGCTGCACCATTTTACATTCCCACCTACAGTATACAAGGGTTCCAATTTCTCTACATCTTTGCCAACACTTATTATTTTCTGTTTTTTTTCTTAATAAGAGCCATCCTGATAGATGTGAGGTGGTATCTCACTGTGTTTTTGATTTGCATTTCTCTGATGATTAGTGATGTGGAGCATCTTTTCATGTGCTTTTTGGCCGTTTGTATATCTGCTTTGGAGAAATGTCTATTCAAGTCTGTATTGAAAGGTCTATTCAAGTCAAGTATTTATACTATCTACCATATATGGAGGGCAATCTGCTTTACTCAAAGTCATCTGATTTAAATATTAATCTTATCTTAAAAAATACCTTAACAGCAACATCTAGATGTATTTGACCAAATACTTGGGTACCATGGCTTAGCCAGGTTGACACATAAAATTAACCATCACAAAGGCCTTTGTCCATTTTTAATTGGATTGTTTGCTTTCTTGTTGTTGAGTTATAAGATTTTATATATTCTGGATATTAACCTCTTATCAGATTTAGTATTTGCAGTTTTCTTCCCATTCTGTAAGTTGCCTTTTCATTCTGTTGATTGTGTCCTTTGTTGTAAAGGAGTTTTAAATTTTGATGTAGCCCATATCTCTTTATCTTTTCTACTTTTGAGCAAAAATAGTCATTTTCCTCTAGGCCAGAAGTGGTAGCTCGGCCAGGGAAAATGTAGAAAGAAAGCAAAATCCACCACTTGGCTTACCTCGTGAAAGGGTATCTCCAAGGTTTGGAGGCGAAGGTCAACCTTGTGGTACGTATCCAGGCAGGGCAAAAAGAAGAAAAGGCCTAGAAGAGGGGGCCAGGGAAGTGACAGATGAATGGCTAGCATGGAGGCCATTTGGGGTTCATTCTTTTGGTGTCAAGTTGCATGTTGCATTGCTTTTCTTAGCCTCCAACTGCACATAGACCATTGGGCCATCCCACCTCCACCCATGGTGTGTTTGTTGTTACTAAGGATACCAAATAATTTGTTGTTCAAGCTGGGACACTTTTGAGGGTGAAAGGAGAGCACTATTATGACTTATACCAGGATAACAGGCATAAACAGGGATTATCCCCAGCAAAATGGGCTGTATGGTCACCTTGGTCATGGTGCTGACCTGTTCAGATATTGGGTTACACATCTGTCTCCTTCACTAGATTTAAACTCTATAACAAGAGCATCTTATGCATTCCTGTTAGCCTTAGTGCCTAACTTAGTGCCTTTTGGGTGCTCTGTAAAACTATTTCTTGAATCCATGTGTGTACGAACTTTACAGCCAGCAACCTCCATGTGGTAGTTCTTAAAATGTGAGCCCCAAAGGAATCAGAATAGCAACATCATGATACCAGCCTTCTGGTTGGCTAGTTAGTCCTCACCCACCCAATATAATGTATAAGGTCAATGTGCAATCAATATTTTAGATTGATTTATTGAGATTTTCTGAGAGACCATTGGACACTGTAGGCTTGTACAAGAGCCAAAGCTTTGTTGGAATCAGCAGTACCTCACAGTGCCCATGATCTCTCCGAGGAGCCACCCAGCTACTAGCCCTTCTCAGACCCAATCGAGAAGGATGCCAAAAACTAGAACCAGAACAAGGCAGTCCCTGTTCTGGAACTACAGGGTCTGGTTCTACTTTTGTGTGAACCATTCTGTTGGTTCTGAATCTTCAAACTGATTTGTGTCTCCTAGTCTGGTCTCTATTCTCTATCTGTTTCTGTAGAGCTGGCTTGGAACTTGGACCCTTTCCAATCTATGCACAGTGGGACTTTGCTTCTTCTCATGTCTTCCTGGCTTAGCTCTTCAAACCCCAACTATTAGACTTTTCAGACTAATGATACTTCTGTGCCCCATAATCAGCTTGGACTTCTGGATACAAACTCTGTAAGACTTTAAGGCCCTAGAGACTACAGACCATGTCTAATTCATCCATCTTCATATCCTTTGTAGTTAAACAATGAAACACGGGAAGTGCTTAATCTATGTTTCTTAAATTTCATGAACTGAAGGCCAATTTGTTACTTGGATGCTGAACTTTGCCTATCTCGCCTGGTTTGTTCTGATTCCCTGGATCCTGAACTAGCTCAGTTTTGCTCTGAGAATTCACAGGACTCAGACCACTTACATGTTCTACTCAAACCAGTGCCTGGTCATAGGTCCTAGCCTACTTGCTACTCCAGCCAGCCTGGCCCTGGCATTCAGTTTTTTGCATCCACTCTCTCTTTTGGTCACTGTGACCTGGTAGTAATGCTCTCTGAAGAATTTCTTAATAACCTGTGTTACAAGTAACAGATTGAAAAATGAAGATATCATGAATCAAGTTACTTCATGTAATCTGAGGGCTGTATTACAAATATGCATGGATTGAAGAAATTGGCAAGTCTCTGGGGGGTAAAAAAGGTCATTCTTACCAGGGCCTTTGGCTCTTCCAGGAAGCAGATGTCCCAGTCGGAATATAATTACTCTCTCATACTCCTGTATAACCTAAAGGAAAATTTAATACTTTTGAATCACTCCAAGAAATTAAAATGAAGTCTTCAAAAGACCCTGGTGTGAGAGTGATCCTAGGTATCAGAAATCTTTTTCTTTGAGAACCAAGAAAAAATTTCTGTTAATACTTACCTTTCCAAAATATACACTTAGTAAATGAAGAATTTCAGAAACCAGTGAAAAAGTATAATAATTTTTGAGCCTGGGGACAGAATTTTGATTAGAGAGTCATGGTTATCTAAAAAATAATTGCTTCCACCAAATCAAAGAAGTCACAGCATATTTAATCTTGTATATTGCTGTGATTGATGCATTATGAGCTTTTTTACATGTATCACTCATTAGCTATTTACAGACCTTACGGCGGCCATGCAGGTGCTCAGATCACCTTTCAGGAAGAGCCTGTAGTCAACTATATGTTCTCTGTAAGAGATACACTTTCTATTTAAATATACAAATAGGTTGAAAGTAAAAAGATAGAAAAAAATATACCACATAAAGTGTAACCAAAAGAGAGTAGGAGTGACTATACTGATATCAGACAAAATGAAGTTTAAAACACGCAAAAATGTTACTAGTGATAAAGAGGGACATTGTGTAACGATAAAATGGCCAATGCGTTAGGAAAGTATAACAATGGTAAACATACATGTACCTAAAAATAGAGTTCCAACATATATAAAACAAAAACCAAAAGAACTGAAGGTAGATATAGATAATTCAATAATAAAAGTTGGAGACTTTACTATCCCACTTTCAATCATGGATAATACAACTAGACAGAAGGTCAACAAGGAAAGAAAAAACTTGAACAACACTATAAACAGACTAAACCTAACGGATAGCTATGCATAACTCCACCCAACAATAGCAGAATACATATTCTTCTCAAGCACACATGAAACATCTCCAGGATAGACCATATGCTGGGCCATTAAAAAAAACTCAATAAATTTAAAAGGATTGAAACCACACTAAGTATATTCTCTGATTACAATGGAATGAAATTAGAAATCGATAACAGAAGGAAATTTGGGAAATTCATATATATATGGAAATTAAACCACACACTCTAAAATAACTGATAGGTCAAAGAAGATATCACAAAAGAAATTAAAAAACACTTTGAGGGACTTCTCTGGTGGCACAGTGCTTAAGAATCCGCCTGCCAATGCAGGGGACATGGGTTCGAGCCCTGGTCCAGGAAGATCCCACATGCCGTGGAGCAACTAAGCCTGTGTGCCACAACTACTGAGCCTGCACCCTAGAGCCCGCGAGCCACAACTATTGAAGCCTGCATGCCTAGAGCCCATGCTCCACAACAAGAGAAGCCACCACAGTGAGAAGCCTGTGCACCACAACAAAGAGTAGTCCCCGCTCGCCGCAACTACAGAAAGCCCGCATGCAGCAACGAAGACCCAATGCAGCCAAAAATAAATAAAATAAAAAGTAAATAAATTAAAAAATGCTGTGAATTCAGAACACAATGATTAAAAAAAGTTTATTAAAAAAAACAAAACACTTTGAGATGAATGAAAACAAAACCTCAAGATACCAGAACCTATGGGATGCAACTAAAGCAGTGCTTAAAGGAAAATTTATAGCTGTAAATGCCTATAACAAAAGAGAAGAAATATCTCAAAATAATACCCTAATTTTCTACCTTAATATACTGGAAATAGAAGCACAAACTAAACCCAAAGTAAGCAGGAAGAAGAAAATAAAGATTAGAGTGGAAATAAATGCAATAGAAAATAGAAAAGCATCAGAGAAAATCAACTGAACCAAAAGTTGGTTCTTTGAAAAGATCAACAAAATTGACAAATACTTAGCGAGACTGACCAAGAGAAAAGAGAGGAGATTCAAATTGCTGAAATCAGGAGTCAAAGAGGAATGACAGAGACATCACTACTGTCCTTACAGAAATAAAAAAGATTATAAAAGAAAATACTATGAACAACTATATACCAACAAATTAGATAACAGGTGAAATGGACAAATTCCTACAGAGTCATAAACTATCAAAACTGACTCGAGAAGAAAAAGAAAAATGAAAAACACCCAGAATTAAAAGATTGCATTAGTAGTTTAAAAATTTCCCACAAAGAGAAGTCCAGGATCAGATGGCTTCATTGGTAAATTCTGCCAAACATTTAAAGAGGAATTAATACCAGTTCTTCACAAATTCTCCCAAATAATAGAAGAGGAGGGAAATCTTTCCAACTCATTCTCTGAGACCAGTATTACCCTGATACCAAAACAAGACAGTGATATCACAAGACAAGAAAACTACAGACCAGTATCTCTCATGAATATAAATGCAAAAATCCTCAACAAACAACGAGCAACTTGACTCCAGTAACATATAAAAAGGATTATACATCATAACCAAGTGGGACTTATTCTAGGGATACACAGTTGATTTAACATCCAAAATTCAATGAATGTAATACACCATATTAACAGAATAAAGGGCAAATACCATGGAATCATCTCAGTGGGGGAAGAAAAGGCATTTGACAAAATCCAACACCCTTTCACGAAGACGAAGGAGAAGAAGAAGAGGAAGGAGAGCTTGCGTGAGGAGTGAAATCGGCCACAGCCCCAGCAGCATCTGTAGCGTTCCAGCCAAGGACATGCTCTTCCCTGACAGCTCCGGCCAATGACTAAGAATGGCAGCGATACAAGGGCTTGGCCATTTCTGCCCATTGTGAGACTCATCTATGAGGCAAACTTTGCTCTGGAGTTCCCTTTAAGTCTGGCCAAGACTTTCTTGGAGTTTTCCCACAGTCTGAGGCACTCTCTGTCCAATCCTTCCTTCCCCTTCTCATATCACAGGTGTCAGATCTGCATTATCCTCTGAAGGTTTTCCCTGCCTACTCTTATTCTCTCTCCCCTTAATCTTTCACAGACAATGCCACACCATAAATCCCTTGCACTTCTAACACCATCTTGCTATGTGCTTCCCAAACTGACACAGGTCTTCATTTACTTCAGGGACAGCCATGTGTAACCACCTGTGGGCCCAAGATAATTATCATTTGTGGTCTATAGAAGCTGCCTGAGTAGTTTCCTGGAGGTGTCAGGAGTAGGCATCATGACCTCTTCTGGGCTGGTCTTTGTGTTATAGAGTGTAGATGAACTAGACATAGCTCCTGTCCTGAAGGGGCTCTCAGTCTAATGGCAGAGATTGTGTATCCACAAATATTATACATGTGGTAATTGCTAGAACTGATGTGAAAGTAGGATGACACGAGAGCACAAGGAAGGGAATGACAGTCTGGAGGAGTCAAGGAAGGCTTCACAGTTATCTCTGAGCAGGTATAAAGGAGTAAGAGCTCTCCTGGAAGGTGAGTGGGAGTGAGCGCATTCCATGCAGAGCAGAGAGCACGTACCGAAACACAGAAATGAGAGCGGACATGGTGTGGTCAGTGAGAGGCACCAGGAAATTACTTATTGGGTCCTCATGGAATCTCACCTTTATGCAGAACCAGATAGAAAAAGGGAAGGTCACAATGACGAAGAGCAGGGATGTGAGGACAAGAAGCCACTCACAAGCCCCTAAACTGGAAGACTTGGTACCTTAAAAAAAAAAAAAAAGCAAAAGAATAATTATATTGGAACTTCACCATATTCACTGACTAGCACCTCTAGTCCAGTCCTTGGTATTAGGGTCAGAGCAGTTTGCAGACTTTGCTGGAAATAGTAGAATGAGCTGGATATCAGCGTGGTCAGTTCCCAGAGCCTGGGGCACGGTCTGTGTGAAGGGCTTCGTGGGCAGAAGGAAGGCGGAGCGGGCTCCTGGAAAGGCAGTGGAGGGTACACTGGAACAAGCACAGAATCTGGGCAGAAGGTCTGCGTTCTGGTTCTGGCTCCACCATTTTCTGTCCAAATGACCTTAAGCAAGGTACACAACCTCTCAGTTTCCTCACCTATTCAAGGAAATGCTATTGCATAACGATTTAATGATAACTATCTCATGGAATAGCTCATATCTCTGGCATAAGAATGAAATGACATATAAACATAAAAGCACCGAACTGTGTTTTTTTACATGTCTGGTGTTGTCATTTAAAACTCGTGTTTACCTAGCGGTAACTGCTACAAAAGTACTTTTTCTATCTGAGCCCCTCTTAAATTGGTACCTTAAAAATACATGATCAATGAAATTGCTGCAAAATAGATTTATGTTCCAAAGGCTCTTAGCAATACAAAGGTTCCATTTAAGTCTTTATTTTTCAGTGTGAAAAGCAGATTGCTGTCAACTTTGTTAGACACGATTGGCTTTACTTTTGAGCTACCCATTTCCAACTAGAGGACAGAAGCTGTGCTCCTCTTATATGCATGTGCCAAAAAGGCATACACACACACACACACACACACACACACACACACACACAGCCATACTTAGATGATATTTCCTTAGTATCCACTAGAAGTATAATTTTGAGAAAAAAACAGGACCCTTTGTCCCTCTCTGCATAGTTTCTTCTATTTGAAGTGGTTCAAACCACGTGTGTCCAGAGGTTCATCCCTGAAATTACAGCTCCATCTACCACTTGCCCCAATGTCTGAAATTCCTCCATGAGAGCCCCTTCTTTGGCCTCAGGTGTGGATCTTTAGACAGTCTTTGAAAATCACCTATATGGGGTAATATTAGCCCATTTGTGCCTATAAAAAAGTGGTAAGGAACTGGAGTACAGGCCATCCAGGTTGCTTGGGTGATAAATGAAATGGTATCAGGGAAAATTCAGTCTCAAGAACATAAGCTTCTTGGGGCCTTGTCTTGTTTAAACCATGTCCCAGGACTGGAATAGTGCCTGACACACACAGGTGCTCAATAAATACTTGTTGAATGTAGGAAGGAAGGAGAAGTGGATAGTGAAAATGATTTAAATGTAATGGTTATAGAAATCTCAAGAATTTTAATTCACAGGTACTAGAAAACTGGCCAAAGGGATACTATTTGTCAGTTTAAAAATCTTATAGAGGAATAGAAGGTGACTAAAGATTAGAAATGGTGAAAAGTCTATTTTTAAGGGATGGGAAGGAAATGGATAACTAATTAGTAGGCCTGAAAATTTGATTTCCGTGCTTGCAAAATAACTGGAAAGGTCATCACCAAATTGATGTGCAGATTACTTGAAGAGGGCAGATATACAAGCTGCACCAGCACAAAACCAGACTCGGTGCTAAATGCCAATGTATGGCAGTTCCCAAATGGTGTCCCACGGAACACTAATCCTCCAGGGTGCTCCACAAAGCAAGTGTTCCTGGAGCAAACAAGTTTAGGAAATATTGTGTACTGTATCCCACTCCTGGAGCTTCTCAACAGTCACTGGCATATTGAAGCTAGGAGAATCCCTGCAGCAAAGAAGCATTCTTAGCTTTGCTTAACCTAGTATTTCCCAAACATTTGACCAGGCGATGTCTTCTCCAAGCAAATTCATGTTCTATGGAATTTATTTCTCATGCAACCTACTCTGGGAGATGCAGTTTTGGGAAAGGTGGCTCTATCAACATCGTATTAGTTTTTGCAATATTCTTCCCTAAGAGCAATAACAGTGTTACTGCCATGTTTACTAGTTTATAAATATATTTCATTTGCCAGTGGTAACCATGGTAAGTAAAAATAAATAAATGCACATACCGACAAAATTTATATTTTATAAGTGAAGAGTCCTCAAAATTCCTTCATACCATAGTTAGGGATGTGAACAGAAAACTAATATGTATACCCAAATCTAACTTGAAGCTTTACTCACAAAATATTATTCTCTTAGAATGAGTTCCTTGAATATCCAATTTGTTTAGTGTAAGTGAATAGTGAAACACTACATGTTAAAGCAGGAAGCGCCTTTAGATATGACAGTCTGAGAACCCTCAGCATTTCAGTAAAGTGAAGCTTCTCTTAGTTTCTCCCAAATCTTAGGTAGCCTGGCTGTGGGAGTGTGGTACTAGTGAGGAGGAGAGGGGGTGTTGATGTGTCTGCTCCCCTTTCCTCTGGGAGCCACAGAAACCTCCCAGACAAGGGCTCAGCAAGGGTGTCTCATCCTTAATGGGCTCATCCATTGCTTGGGGGGGCCTGAGGCTCTAGTGACTTTATAGCTGAACAGACTGAGTGAGGCCCACAAGGTGAAGCTACTAGCCCAAGGCCACAGCTAGTTGGTGGCAGTGCTGGAACCATGACCAGAAATCAGGGACAGCACCCTGCAAGGATGGGCTTTTCAATAAGACTGTTTTATTCTGGAATGCTGGCTTCTCCACTTCCCACCTGTAGGTCTTGGGCAAGTTACTTAATTTCTCAGCATTTTTTCTCATCTGTGCCACGGGAATGATAATACTCAGTAAAACACCTAGCGTGTGCCTGGCACATAGTAGGAGCTCCAAAAATGGGGCTCCCTTCCTTCCCTACCCCACTGATGTGGTCTGAAGCACAATACTTACAGACCTCTAACCTCAGCACTACTGTAGCAGTGAATCCAATAACCCTTTAATGACCAGAAGTTTCTGACCCGTGAAAGGGCATCAGTTAGGCAAAACAGCATTAACATGGTCAACATAAACTACATCTCAATTGCTGGAATCTTTCTCAAGTCATAGCTTTCAGTGCTACAGCATATAGGGCAGTGCTGATAGCCAGGAAATGTTAAAATTTCATAGCAGAAAGTAGTATAACACACTATTCCTTATTTACCTTCCTTTAAACCTCCCTCACCCTGAAATTAAGGTGTAATGAGTTTTTTCTTCCATTCATTATAGAAAGGATTGGAAGCAGATAAATTTGTTCCTAAGAGTTGTTTCACCTGCAGAAGCCAAAGAGACACCTTTCCCTGTGATTCCCTCCCTTTGGTCTAACTTGCCTCTTTTAGCTTGCAAGGATGTTTTTTTTTCTTTCCCTCCAGGCTTTGTGCAAGATAAGTGCTTTGAGTGTCTTATCTCATTTTATCCTCACAATTACCCTCTGAGGTGGGTACTATTGCTGTCCCCATTTGACACATGGTTAAGTCCCTGACTATGATCAAATAGTTAGCTGAGATTCAAACTGAGATCTAGCTTTTCTCTACTTGGCTCTGCTGCCTCTACTTTTTAGAAAGTATGATCACTGCAAAGTGTAAAATACTTTTAGGTAAGTCTGATGAGGAGAGAAGAATAAGCTACATAGTTGCCCTGAACCATGTTGATTGGTCCCCAACCTGGATCACACTCCCTCCCACCTCCCGTCCATGGCTGACCCCTGAGAACAGCGGTATTTAGCTGATGTTATTTGTATTTCTTCTGATGCATTTTGGTCTCCACCACTGAGGGGTCGGTGGGTCCTATCTCGCGTCTTTCATTTCCTGGGAAGCTGAGCAGGTCCAGCAGGCTGCTCTGGCCTCGGAAGCTCTCAGTGCGGTGCCTCATTGCACCTTAATTGACATCCCTTGGGGACCACCTGGAAAGGCCGCACCCCCTCCCGGGGCCTCAACCTGACCGCTGTACCTTCCTCGGGCCGCTCGCTCTCCAGCAGCGCCACCACCTCGGTGCCCTCCTCGCCAGAGCCCCGGACCTCATCCACGTCCACCACGGTGGCTGCAGGCGCTCGGGGCTCACCCGGGCTCCCTGCCCGCCCGAGGGCCGGCTGCTCCGGCCCGGCGTCCCGGCGCCCGCGGCCTCTGCCGCCCCTCTCGGCCTTCGCCCTCTTGTTCTCTTTGTGGGCGGACCCGCTGCCTCTCCCGTGGGCCTCTCTGGAGGAGCTCCGAGCCCTTTTCTCCATCCTCAGAGCGACCGAATCCAGGAGCGCGGTTCCTGCAAAGTCGCTGGCAGGGATGCGGAGCGCGTCCCGGGGGGACTATAATGACCTTGGGCGGGGGCGGGACCTGGGCGGTGGGCGGGCGGGGCTCTGCTCGGGGTGAAACCCAACAGCTGTTTCTCAGGGGAGCTGTGGACAGGGCGCGCCACCCCTGAGACTTGGTGCCACCTTCAACAGTGAGTTTTTGTGAAAACTCATGTGCCAGTTTATGGCGTTTTAAAATGTGTTTCTAGAGACGAAAATTTGAGCTGAAATACTACGGAGGCCCGCAAACCGCTGAAGGTGTGATGGCACTTTGCTTTCTGGTTTGTAAATATCGTATAGAATGGGGTATGTGGTCCTCGCTTAAGACTAGAGAGCTTACGGGAAAGAAAAGGTCGTCCAGTTAGGGTAACTTTAAGGTAAAATTAGAAACTTCTCCCCAAGCAACTCCCTCTTCCCCCTAAGATCTTCCCAAGGTTACCTTTCCTCTTTCTCCGAATTTATTTTATATCCTGGCCCTACTCTTTCTGCTGAGATTTTCACTGGTAAAGGTGTTGACTGACTACTCCTGGGAACATTTACATTTTAAAAGGGGGAAGGAGAGGAAAATTCTCCCAGAACTCTCTCTCTCTCTCTCTCCAGACCTCTTCTCTCTCTCTTATGTATATTTCTTTATTTTTACTAATTTATTATTATTTATTTTTACTAATGCTTAAGCCTGTTGATGATGTTACTTCTTGAAGAATCAGAAGGGAAGGGATCTGATTTAACTTCTGTGTTAGGAAAGGAACCCTTTTGTCCTTGGCTAGGCCCTGTTCCCATGCTTCTTTGATGAAGGCAGGAGTTTTGCTTTTTTAAGGTTCACTGGCCATGCTCCATCCAGCAGCAAACTGGGGTAGCTGCCCCACCTGCATCTGAGGAAACTGAAACATTGAATAGATCTATTTCTTTTTTATTCTCTATTAATAATTTCTCACTGAATGCTAGGTTGGTCTAGACAACCATTCAAACTAGAGATTTATGACTCTACTCAGATAGCTCAGATCACATTATTGTATTGTTCACTTACTTTAAATTTTTCAGTATTTATTGAGTTCACATAGTGATAGCTTTTTCTCCTCTCAAAAAGTTTAATTAAAGAATGAGGACCTGAAGTAACTCAAATTGACTCTGGAAAAACCATTCCACTACTTTCTTCCATATATGCCATGCTAGGCCACTGGGAATAAAGTAATTAAAAGATTAGTAATAAAGTTACTTAAATAGATCTGTTTTTTACTCTCTAAACCTGATTATTGTGTGGGCTACATAGGGAGAACAAATGTTTCCTCTCAAGTGCCTGACTCAATTAATAGTTCCTGCCCAGAACACTACACTGAAAAAAATTCTGAAGCTGCATTTGGCCCACAGGGGGAAAAGTATCAATGATTATTTAGTATTCACTCAAAATTAATAGTTGATATTTAACATAATTAGTTTTTTTAATCATCCTGAAAAGGTTTCTCTATTTGGAAAAGCATGAAACTGTAGCATTTGGGCTTCCCTGGTGGCGCAGTGGTTGAGGGTCTGCCTGCCAATGCAGGGGACACGGGTTCGAGCCCTGGTCTGGGAAGATCCCACATGCCGCGGAGCGACTGGGCCCGTGAGCCACAACTACTGAGCCTGCGCGTCTGGAGCCTGTGCTCCGCAACAAGAGAGGCCGCGATAGCGAGAGGCCCGCGCACCGCGATGAAGAGTGGTCCCCGCTTGCCGCAACTGGGGAAAGCCCTCGCACAGAAACGAAGACCCAACACAGCCATAAATAAATAAATAAATAAATAAATAAATAAATATTAAAAAAAAAAAAACTGTAGCATTTATTGATTTCTTTTTTCTCAGCCTTTGATTCTGTTATGAATTAATTTGATCTAGAATCCTAGCTATAGACTCTTAAACTAAAATTGTACCTCAATTTTTGATCCAAGAATTGGCAGAATAGTTGGCCAAATGACATTCTCAAAGCTGTACCCTGTCTCCCAATAAGATAGAGGGATTTCTTGTAGGAAAAAAATTGATGAGAAAAAGCCATACTTGGTGTTGGAGCCCATGTTGGGTACTTGTTCTCAGTCTCCTTTGCTGTTATATCATCACTACTTCATTTTCTATATCCATTTATAACAGTAACACAAGCACTTGCTTATAACACAAGTCTGTTGGGATTATGAATGACAATGACAATATCTGAGAAAATGTGTAACATTCCATGTTAAAAAAGTCAACACAATGGTGGTGCGCTGAATTGGGCGATTGGGATTGACATGTATACACTGATGTGTATAAAATTGATGACTAATAAGAACCTGCTGTATAAAAAAATAAATAAAATAAAATTCAAAAATTCAAAAAAAAAGTCAACACAGCATCTCGAAGGTGGAGGAGTTGGGGAGTGCTGAGGCAGCAGCATGAGTCTCTAGCTGGCTGGCCTCATCTACTCTTAAAATGATGTTGCTGTTTTCTTTTAGATTCCTTTTTAATTGAAAGTGTTGGTCATCCCTTTGCTGAAAATATTAATGTACACACCTTTAAACTCTTAACACTTTAGTCCTTGTTTGGGTTTGTTGCGAGGCTGACATCTGTGGGAACGGAGTTACTAGGAGAGGGGGAGGACCAATTAAAGTTGCTGGCTATGAGTTTGTTTCTAAAACAAAGGTCATGAAAGATTTCAAGGCTTTCTAAATTAATATACTTATTCTCATTTAGTGGTTTGAAATTTTATATCCATAATGAAGAGTGAATATTGATTTATATGACTTATGTAATGGAAAAACTGGAATTCATTATCACTAGATGAAATTGCAAATCTTATCATTTTAAAGCTGGAAGAAACTACAGGGAGTTAAATTTGACTTTCTCAATTTGTAGATGGCAGAGAAACCAACCAGGAGGGCACAGCAGTGGTCTAGGAAAGTGATGCTGATGAGAGCTGACTTTGGCAATGGGGATGGGTTAGATTCAGGAAATATTTCTGAGGTAGAATATCAGCAGAATTTGGTGACCACATGGGGTTATGAAGGGGGGGGGAGGATGGTGAGGGGATAGAAGACTTAAGAGATTTTGACCTTTAGAGGTTGAGCAGTTGGTCATAACTGCAGGCATCTCTGTCAGACCCACTTCCCCTAATTATACTGCTCTCAAGCGTTTTATGTTCTGGCCTTCTTTGCCTGGAGATGCAGTTGTCCACTTGTTAGGTGCAGATAAGACTGACTTGACTCCTCTCTCATTAATTCATTCCACAGATACATAGTGAGCACCTACTATACGTTTAGCACTGCTCACCTCTGAGGATGTAAAGGTAAGACATGCCCTTGAGGAACTTAGAGTCTAACAGGAAGAAACAGATATGTAAACACATAGATGTGATAAAGTGTATGTTATGACAGAAGGATCTATAGCAGGGTCTCTCCACTTCAGCACTGTTGACATTTGGGACCAGATAATTCTTTGTTGTAGGGGGCTTTCCTGTGCATTGTAAGATCTTTAGCAGCATCCCTGGCCTCTACCAACTACTAGATGCCAGTAGCACCTCCCCAACAGCTGCAGTGACCGAAAGTGTCTCCAGACATTGCCAGGTGTCCCATGGGGGCAAAACTGCTCGGGGCTGAGAACCACAGATCTGCATGTTACCAGGAGGACACAGAGGAGGGGGTAAGTAATTCTACCTGGGTGGAGTCAGAGGAGACCCAGTTTGAGCCATATTAAGAGGTAGCCAGGTGATCCTCAGATGGGCTTCAAGAACTAGGCCTTCCATCAGATCAAACGCCTACATGAAATTCTAATCACGGCTTTTTGATAAGCTTTCAATATTTTTGTTACCGTGGATGAGAAACGTGTTCACACAGTTTTGTTTTAAATTTATTTATTTAGTCATTGATTTTCCAGCTTTATCGCAGTAAAAATTGCACATATTTAAGGTGTATATATATACTGTGAAATGATTAAAAACTTTTAAAAACCATTTTTACAACACTTAATTTACACCAGTTGAACAAAGAATTGAATACCTTTTCTTTCATCAACAAATGTAATTTTGGTATTTCCTTTGATGGTACAAGTGGATTTCAAATCCAGTCAAACTTTCTCCTAACGAGTATTTCAAAATAACGATGAAACTTCAGGTACAGAAGCGACTGTAGGCGCCGGAAGCGCGCCGCGCAGGAATCCCGCTCCCTCCCCCGCCCTCCCTGGGCCTCGCCTGCGGCTGCGCAGCCTCCGTGCGCACCCGGACGGGAACTTCCCCCAAGGATTCTCAGGGGCGGTCCTGGAGGCAGAAGTAGACGCCTGGCAGCGCCCAGCTTCCCGCAGCAAATTCAGTGAGTATCAAATGACTCGCTGGAGGCCCGTGGGCATGCCAGCTGACCT
Organism: Balaenoptera ricei; assembly: GCF_028023285.1. Classification (NCBI taxonomy): domain Eukaryota; kingdom Metazoa; phylum Chordata; class Mammalia; order Artiodactyla; family Balaenopteridae; genus Balaenoptera; species Balaenoptera ricei. Next base: position 142,219,547 of record NC_082639.1, read on the forward strand.
CACTTGGTTGCCTTCTGAAAAGTGTGGGTGGAGGTTACTTTTGACTAGAGGGTCCCCAGCACCTCCTTTTCCCCGAACCCTCAAGCTACCCTTATGGGCTGAGAAAAATCAGCCTATTAGACCGCACCTGTAATCTATTCATGGTGCATGAAGCAGGAGGAGCTCGGATTCTCACGTTAGAGGGCATCAAAATCACCTGGAGGGCTTATGAAAACATATTGCTGGGCTCCTTCTACCCGCTTCCTCCCAGGTTCTGGTTGAGCAAGTCTGGCATGGGGTCTGATAATTGTTATTTCTAACTAGTTCCTAGGTTATTCTGCTGCTCTGGAACCACAAGTCGAGAATCACTCTCATAGAGGTTAAACAAAGTGTTTTCTAAATACTCCATTTAAAGCAGCCCCTTCTCACTCCCTCTTAGCCTGGTTTATTTTCCTTTAGAGCAGTTATCATTACTTGACATTATATATATTTATCTGCTTTTTGTTTGTCCTTAGTAAGGTCCAGGAGAACAGAAACTTTGTCTTGCTCTTGTAGTTCCATATTCTAGAACAGTGCCTGGCACATAGGGGGAACTAAAAGATATTTGTTGCTTGAAAGAACATGTGTTTTGGAAGGCATCAGACAAAGCTGAAGCCATGAGAGTGAAAAAGCTTGCTCAGGAAGAGGGGAAAGAGTAAAAAGGAGAAGGGCCAAGGACAGACCTTGGTGTGCATGGACATTCAATGGAATAACAGAAATAGGAAATAAGAGCAGAAGGCTAGGTGCCAAGCTCAGTGCAGCAGCATCCGAGACACCCACAGAGGAGAGATTTTCAGAAAGGGAGGGGACACCAGGAGTAAACAGCAGAAATCATCTAAGATGAAAAGATTGAAAAGTCTTTAAGATTTGTCATTGATGATTTTGGTAAAACTAACTTAAGATGTTCAGGATAGTAGGCTGATTGCTTTGGATTGAGTAGGGAATGGTGGATGAAAAAGTGGGAAAAAATGAGTGTGGACAGTTTATTCAAGGATTTGGCCATGAAGGAATGGCTGAAAGAAAGTATTTTTCCGTCTCTCTCCCTTTCTCTTTCTGTGTGTCTCTGGAAGTCGGAGCAAAGTCACTTTCTAGTGGTGAGGTAGGAGTGTGTAAAAAGTTTAATAGGGGACTTACCTGGTGGCACAGTGGTTAAGAATCCGCCTGCCAATGCAGGAGACACGGGTTCGAGCCCTGGCCCAGGAAGATCCCACAGGCCGCGGAGCAACTAAGCTCGTGCGCCACAACTACTGAGCCTGTGTGCATAGAGCCCGTGCTCCGCAACGAGAAGCCACCGCAATGAGAAACCCGTGCACCGCAATGAAGAGTAGCCCCCACTGGCCACAACTAGAGAAAACCCCGTGCGCAGCAACGAAGACCCAACGCAGCCAAAAATAAATAAATTAAAAAAAAAAAAAAGTTTAATAGGGATGGCAAAAACTTAGAGTAATTGCTGTGGGAAATAGAATTGAACAGTGACATCAAATGGCCCCAAATTGGGCATAATGTTAAAAAACTGTGGGAGGTAGGAATGCTGTATAAGTTCTATTATGAGCTTCTAACTCACCTACTCCTTCACTGTGTTTTCAAAAGATTCTCTCATACTTGTCATGAGGCATATATTAAAGCTTCAGAAGCTTAAAACACACACACAACACAGAAACTCATTACTGGCTGTTTTCTAAGGCAGGAATGCTGGTAGGAGCAGCTGCAATGGAAATATACTCCCAGATACAAGCAGGGATGGGAGGAGACCAGATGGAGACAGTTAATTACCAGAAGAAAAGTGGGCTCTGGTCATCATAATAGGCTGCAGGATGGCAAACACGTTGGCCTGACTCACAGAGCTCTCTGGTTGTGGTAATTAATTGTAGGATCCCAGGGAATGAACTCAACAAAGGACTCACTAAGTCTTTTTTTAAATTTTAATTAATTAATTTATTTATTTATTTATTTATTTTTGGCTGTGTTGGGTCTTCGTTTCTGTGTGAGGGCTTTCTCTAGTTGCGGCGAGCGGGGGCCACTCTTCATCGCGGTGCACAGGCCTTTCCCTGTTGTGGCCTCTCGTTGCGGAGCACCGGCTCCAGCCACGCAGGCTCAGTAGTTGTGGCTCATGGGCCCAGTTGCTCTGCGGCATGTGGGATCTTCCCAGACCAGGGCTTGAACCCTTGTCCCCTGCATTGGCAGGCAGATTCTCAACCACTGCGCCACCAGGGAAGCCCCACACTAAGTCTTTTTGATTTGTGTAACTACAAAAGCAAACAAACCAACAAAACACAATTCTCCGTCTTTGTGAACAGAGGCCCCTCATGAGTGAGCAACATGACTTGTCAATCCTATTCCAAGAACTAAATCAGATCCCAGACCCAGAGCATCTTGAGTGTAGCCTAAATATTCTTAAAGAAGGATGCTGCTGAAACACTGTACCTAAGGACTGCAAACCTTTTCTCCAGCCTTTCCCCAAAGGTTTTGCAGTCCCTTATGGATAACTGTTCTGGAGAAAAGGAGGAACTAAACTTTTCAGTAACTATCACTAATTTCAAACAAACACAAACATCACTGTTTGCTGTCAGCATTCTGAGCTTATAGGGATTAGGTGATAAATGAATTAAATTCTGGTCCAAGTTCACCTTTGGGCAGGGCTAGTGGGACTGTGAATTCATCCCGTGGTTAGTACCCTACTTGCCAAGTGAATAGCTGGAATAGGTAATCTTAGCAACTGACAGAATTCCTACATGGGCACATTCACTCATTGAGTAAGGGCTACTCTGGAAGAAAATGCCAAGTGGAGTGCCAAAATAGTAGATCAAAAGCATTACCACATACCTGGAGAATTCCAGAGGTGAGTGTCACCATCAAAGGCGTGAAAGATGCTAGGGTGATGATTCCCACCTCATTCCCATTCACTTCCCAGTTTAGCCATCACAGAAGTCTGACAGGTCTCAGAGAATGACAGTGCATTATTGTAAACCCAAGCAAGTGATGATTCCAATTGTAGCTACTCTTCCAAATGGGGTCTCCTTATTGAAGAAACTCAGCCCCTGACACTCAGCAGTTATTGATCTGGGATTTAGCTCCAGCATATCTTTGTAAAAAATCCTTTTTTTTACATTACTCACCAATAACTTTCTATATTCAATCAAAAGTTTTGTTTTTATTGCCTATCACTCTTATATCCTTGTTCATTTCTATCAGTTTCTTCACTTTAAAGTGGGGATCATAACTGTACCTTTCTTGAGTAATCAGGAAGAAAATTTGATAATCTATGCAAAGAGCATGTAGTAAGTGTTCCATATGTGTTACCTATTATCTTAGATAATTGGGGATGAGAATCTGGGATGTCGTTTTTCATTTCATTGTTCATTTTGCTGGAGTCATTCTCAAGTTGTTTAGCGAGATGATAAACTTTCAGAATTTTTGCGTGTCTGAAATGTCTTTTCCTCCACTTAAATGCTGATTTGGCTGGTAAAGAATTCCAGTTCAGCTTTGAAGATATTGTTCCATTGAGAAATCCAATGGCAGTCTAATTTCCATTGCTTTATAGGTAACCTATTTCTATATAAAAGCTCTTCTTTTTCTCCTAGGTTTTGTCTAGGATGGGATCTTAGTTTCATTAGTTATCCTAAGGACTCAGAGGGCCCATTTAATCTGATAATTTGTGTTTTTCTTCAAATCTGAGACATTTTCTTCTTTTAAAACGTCCAACCCTCACCACCATTCTGTTGTTTCTGTAACATCTGTCATTCAGATGTTGGAACATCTGGCTGGATCCATTCTTCATGTCTCATCATTTTCCTTTTTGTTGATTTGCGCTATTTAGCCCTGTCCGTTCTGCTATAAACCAGCCCATAGATCTTTTCTGTCTTTCAGAGATTACAAAATATTCCTGGTTCATTGATGGACCATTTTCTTCCTTAGAGGTTTTGTTTTTGTTTTGTTTTGTTTTTTTAATGTCATGGGATTTTAGATGGAAGATAAAGTAGATGCGTGTGCTCTGATTTCCTTCTTGATTCGAATTCCTTGGTTATCTTTTGGTTTGTCTTGTTCCTTTAATTAGATTGTATATTTTAAGGTAAAAGTCTTCATACTATGCCTCTCTAGTCTACACCTCTTATATACTGTTTTCTGGTTTTCTAGCACCTTATAAATCTGGCTTTTTCCACCTATTCAATAAATACACCCCCAGGTTATTTGCTCAAATACATCCTCTTCTTTAGTTTCCCAGCTCTTTCATCTCCAGGGGCACCTGGAATGTTCTCCAGTCATTCAAGAAGCCCTCCTCGCCTCACCCATTCCTCTCTTCCAGGAGCCTAAGTTGCATCTATCTAGCTCAGCAGTGATTCTCCACCAAGCACCAGAATTGCCTAAAATTTCCCCAATAGACCTAGACCTGCTGAATCAGAATTTCTGCTGATCAGACCTGGGCATCATTTTTCTTCCTTAAATAAGCTCCACGGGTGAATGAGAGGCACACCAAGGCTAAGAACCTCGCAGCCTCCTTCTCGCGCTGCCCGTCCGTAGGGCGGGACTGACCCTCCCTGACCCTGGCCGGGAGGTGGTTGGAGGGGTTCTTGCGCGCTGCCGCACCGCGTGTCTTCCAAGCACGTCGCAAGAGGCAGGCGCCTGCCATCCCAGAAGGCCACCTACGCTGCCTGGGAGCCCGGCCAAGCGGCCCCAGGACTGGGGCGGAACCCAGGCTAGACTCCGGAGCAGCCAGGACCTTCCCGACCGTCCCACCTGCAGCGCGCCCTCAGGGCCGGCACGCGGCGCCGTGGGAGCACCGCGCAGGCCCTCCGGCACAGGTGCGCAGGCGCGCAGCCCGCTTCGCAGCTCCTCTTCCGTGGCCGCTAGTTAGGGGAGCGCCTTTGACTTTGTGAGGCCCACGACGGCAGCGCCGGCGCCAGCTCCAGGGTGAGGGACGCTTCGCCTGCTTTCCTCCGGCCTGCCTCTTTTACCCTGGGTCGTGGGCAGTCCCCGGGGCAGGCGGAAGGACAAGCCCTCATTTTGCCGACGCCCTTGAGAGACGTTGGGGGCGGGGCGGGGCGGGGCGGGGCAGGGCCCCCCCCTCCCCCACCTCCACCCCTCGCCCGAGCGAAGTAGGGAGGGGGTGGGCAACGATGAGGTCGTTGACTTGGAAGGGGACGAGGGGATCCTCCGCGTGGGTTTGGGGTGGAGAAAGTATGCTGGTGCGAGCGTCTTTACGCGGAGCCCTGTCCTCGCGCTGGGAAAGGGGTGTTGCGTTTGCCTCCTTCCCAGCCCTGGTTCCCAAAGAGTGGACGAAAAGTTTATCTGATACGAAGTTTGCAGTGTAGAGTGAGACCCCGAGCAATCCGAGTTAACGCTTCACCGAAAAACGAGCCAGGAACTCGGACTTCTCACACACTAGGCCGTGGCAGGGATTTCTTGCGATGCACACAGGTTAATCAACACAGGTTGGGATAAAGACTGAATTGTATGGGGGCTTTGCTAAACGAAGTTTCAGAGCACCCTCTTGGTACTGCTTCTGCCTCATCACCTGTAGAAGTCGCATCTCAGTTGTCTGTATTCCACTATTGGCCATTTTAGACTTCTTATTTATTTTTCCATCTTGGGTTTGCCTGCTTTTCCTCATGAGCAGTGTTTCTGTCTTAAGTCTTGTAGGGCACGATGTCTGAACAAGAGCGTATACAGGAATGCCTGAGGAAGGAAATAAGGTCACTTCTCATTTCCACCAAAGATGGTTTGACCCCACAGCAGTTGGAAAAGGAGTACCTTTTGATGGTTGGCAACCATTTACCACTCCGAATCCTTGGGTATCGGTCCACCATGGAGCTGGTGTTGGATATGCCTGATGTTGTCAGTGTCTGCCCCTGTGGGGACGGTACTGTAATACTGAAAGGTAGGTTTAAGACTTGAAGGTCTATGAACTTTGTTAATAATAATCACTTAGTAAAGAATTGTTCTAGCTCTGCAAGTATCCTGCATCCCTGGCAGGGGATTTTACTTTTGTGAGGGAGAAGAGAGATCATAGGCACCTTAGAGGTTGTGGACAGAGTTAGAGCTTTAGCACAACCAAGAAACCTTCCCCAGAACACTGTGCATTCACAAAAACTACGTTGTGCCTGTGATTTAATATTATTGCACCTTAAGTCAGGAGAAACTTAACAATGGGACTTCAAATTATGAAATCACGTTTAAAATTTCACGAAGCACAGAAACATAATTGTAGGGAAGTTTAGTGTTCATCTCCAGGGTTTCAGATCTTTCAGGAGTTAATTAGCAGCAGTGATAATAAATTGGGTTTTACTGTTCTCTCTTCATCCTGTAATAGAGAAGCTAACAAGCTGTTGTCTAAAATGCAAGAAATGGAGCAACCAAGGGTTCGTGTTTATCATGTCACCTATATACACAGCTCCTTGGAGAGTTAAAAATTATATAACCACAGATGCAAAGAATAAAGAAGGAAGGAAGTTTTCACCTAAATATGATTTCTTTTTTCACACCTCCTTAGCCATTCCAGATGAATCCACCAAAGGAATAGCAAGTTTAGTTGCAAAACAGAGGGGCAACCATAAGGTTCGAAACTCCGTGCGGAGGGGAAGGGCCAGTGTTTGCTCTGGGCCCAGCTCTCAACGGCAAGTACCTTACCGAGGAAGGGTGCCCCCTATTCTTCCAGCTGTCGTGAAGAGTGAGTTGAAAGACCTCTTGGCGTTATCTCCTGTTCTCCTTTCTGATTTTGAAAACGCATTTGCCAAGCGATTTGGACGATCATTCCAGTATGTGCAGTATGGCTTCTTCTCTATGTTTGAAGTGCTGAATGCCGCTGCAGATGTCATTTCTGTAGAACAGACCAGAGCAGGTTCTTTGTTGAGGCTGAAGAAGAGCCTATCCGAGGAAAAGCAGAGAGGATGGCCAGCAGGTAAGCATATTAGCACTGGTAACTGTGTTGCAGATCAGCAGACTTTGGAGCAGTTGTAGTACATATGTACGTATGTATGTAATGGCTAAGCTCCAACAGTTTGTTGAAGTTGCATCCTGGCTCTACCACTTGCTAGCTGTATGATCTCAGGCGAGTTACTTAAAATGTCTAAGCCTTAGTTCCCTCATCTCTAGAATAGGAATACTACTACTTACCTCTTGGAGTCAGGCTGAGGGTTAAATGAGATGGGGGTCTGTAAAGTGCCTGGCATTTAGTAAGCTCCTAATAAGTGGTAGCTATTATTATGAAAACGCAAGATCAGCTCTCTCTAGAGTGCTGTAAATGAACATTAGTTATATGTGTTCAGGTAAAGAAGATATAACATGGAAAATGAAAAGTTTTAAAAATAATACTAGTTTGTAGCATTTGCCATCTGATCTTTGCTAACACTGATCTTTGATATCCTAGCAGGCATTGTAGTAATTGATGTAGTGTAACGATAACCACCTTATTTGTATAGCAATTTACCTTGGATTCTCATACCATAGACACATTGGGTGAGTAACCCAATCTTATCCTTATAGATAAGGAAGCCAAAGCTCAAGAAAGTTAAATGACGTTCTGAAAATTTCATGACTTGAAAAGTGGTACAGCTAGAGTTAGATACTGAACTCTTACTACTGCTCATTCAGTGCTTTTCCTACCCAATCACTGTCTCTCTTAAAGGCCCAGAAAACTGATGTGATCATTTGTATAGTGTCCCTCTAGACCCTTGACAGTATAGAATCTATACACTGCCTATTTGGGGAATTCTATGCCCATTTCAATGATTTTTCTTTTTCTCAAAATTTGTATTTAGATTAATATAGGTGAACCGTGAGAATATCATGAATTTACAAACCAATATTTAAATTGTGGTGGGAAGTGTAATTTGACAAGAATATGCTAGGGGGTTTACAGGCTCTGGTCAGGGAAGGCTATGGGGGCCACTGAGTGTTTTGAGTCTAAACCTCAACCGTATCAGTATTTGTTTTAAAAATTTTAAAAAAAACTTTTTTTTGGCCCTGCTGCGCGACTTGTGGGATCTCAGTTCCCTGACCCCCAGGGGTTGAACCGAGACCACGGCCGTGAAAGCCCGGAATCCTAATCACTAGGCCACCTGGGAACTCCCTGTATCAGTATTCTTGCGGTGCTCAAACTTTGGGAGAGTAACTCATGCTATTAAACTTATGTGTGATTGAGTTGTATAAAGCAGTTTGCCAACTTACTGACTTTTGGGGGGTGGATATTCCTTCCCAGTGATTGAATTGTTCATTTTCCTCATACATGGTACCTTACTCCTCATCAGGATATCTTGGAAGTAATTTTTTGTGTGTGTGTGAGCTTGATCTTAGGGTAAAGAAAGAGCTAGGCCATGGTGGGGTCCAGTGATCTGTCTTTCATGTTGTATAACAGAATATACCTCTCCTGTAGTATTCCCCTCCCTACAAATCTTGAAGAAAAAAAATCTATACTGTAGAAGAATATCCTTTATTCTGTAGCTTTTCATTCCCCACCCCCTCCCCCCATACCACTAGATGGTTATCCAGTTTGAAAAGCATAATTCAAGCAGATTCCTTATTTGAAGACTTTTTGGTCTCCTAAACAGGATACAGCTTTTTAGGTTTATACCTATTGAATCCTGCCTCTTTGTAATTACATTCAGGTGTCCTTAAGTGGAGTTTTAGATAGCCCCAACCTTTCAGTAACACACTTATGATCTCTTGGTTTTCTTCTGTAGGTGACTAATCATTCCCTTGTATGTAAATTTTATTGGCTTAATATAAAAATGTAAGCTTACTTAATTTTTATTTCTAAGTTGAGGGCCTAGCCTCTATATATAAACACCAGAAAACTAGAAATTGTTAGTGATAATTTTTCTCTCCTCTTCTTTTATTCGCAAAAGGTAAAATTTTTACCCAGCCTTTTAGAAGGAAGCAACAAGGGTCATATCCCACAGTCTCCCCAGTAGCAATGGCACGCTTTTCACAACCCACTTCAAACAGGGAACCACCGAAGCAAATACTGGACGTGGAGAATATTTCTAGGTCAAATGTGGTGGAGACGTCAAGGCTGAATCACACTGAAAAATTAAACCAGGTGAGATATCCGACTTTGGAGTTATAAATACACCAAACACGTGTTTAAATTCAGTGGCTATTACTTAGCTCTCATGGAAAAGCTGACCTTTTAAAATTCAAGTCATTCACTTATTTCACATTTAACGTAAGCATTTTCTATGGTTCTGTGGATTAGTAAGAAATGAGAGGTGGCAGTGAGAAAAGAGTACAATTTTATCAACTCCATGGTTTCAGCTGTTTTCTGCAGATGACTCCCAAATCTGTATCTCTAGTTCCAGCTTCTCACCAAAGTTATAGAAGCGTATTTGCGACTTAACTCATGAATATCTTCACCTGAATGGCTGGCCCTGAGCACTGCAATCCTGGTATTTTTCTGTGACTATAATGCTGAAGGACTTTGAGTAAAACCTACTAGAATAAAGCCAACAAAAGCCTGATTAAGTCAGCAAGATAACAACCTAAGTAGAGCTCAAAATAAGCACGTGGAAATTAAAGACATAAAAGTGCTTCATTTCTGTAACTTAAAAAAATTAGCTTTAGTAACATAATTTACATATAGTAAAATTTGCCCGTTGAAAATGTACAGTTTGAGTATTTTTGTGTTTTTTAAAAATAATTAATTTATTTTTGGCTGTGTTGGATATTCGTTTCTGTGCGAGGGCTTTCTCTAGGTGCAACGAGTGGGGGCCACTCTTCATCGCGGTGCGCGGGCCTCTCACTGTTGTGGCCTCTCTTGTTGTGGAGCACAGGCTCCAGATGTGCAGGCTCAGTAGTTGTGGCTCACGGGCCCAATGGCTCCGCGGCATGCGGGATCTTCCCAGACCAGGGCTTGAACCCGTGTCCCCTGCATTGGCAGGCAGATTCTCAACCACTGCGCCACCAGGGAAGCCCTTGAGTTTTTTTTTTTTTTAAACATCTTTATTGAAGTATAATTGCTTCACAATGGTGTGTTAGTTTCTGCTTTATAACAAAGTGAATCAGCTACACATATACACACGTTCCCATATCTCCTCCCTCCTGCATCTCCCTCCCTCCCACCCTCCCCATCCCACCACCCCCCCCCCCCCCCGCCCCGGGCGGTCACAAAGCACCGAGCTGATCTCCCTGTGCTATGCGGCTGCTTCCCACTAGCTATCTATTTTACATTTGGTAGTGTATATATGTCCATGACACTCCCTCACCCTGTCACATCTCACCCCTCCCCCTCCCCATATCCTCAAGTCCATTCTTTAGTAGGTCTGTGTCTTTATTCCCATCTTGCCACTAGGTTCTTCATGACCTTTTTTTTTTTTTTTCCTTAGATTCCATATATATGTGTTAGCATACGGTATTTGTTTTTCTCCTTCTGACTTACTTCACTCTGTATGACAGACTCTAACTCCATCCACCTCATTACAAATACCTCCATTTCATTTCTTTTTATGGCTGAGTAATATTCCATTGTATATATGTGCCACATCTTCTTTATCCACTCATCCAATGATGGACACTTAGGTTGCTTCCATGTCCTGGCTATTGTAAATAGAGCTGCAATGAACATTTTGGTACATGACTCTTTTTGAATTATGGTTTTCTCAGGGTATATGCCCAGTAGTGGGATTGCTGGGTCGTATGGTAGTTCTATTTTTAGTTTTTTAAGGAACCTCCATACTGTTCTCCATAGTGGCTGTATCAATTTACATTCCCACCAACAGTGCAAGAGTGTTCCCTTTTCTCCACACCCTCTCCAGCATTTATTGTTTGTAGATTTTTTGATGATGGCCATTCTGACCGGTGTGAGATGATACCTCATTGTAGTTTTGATTTGCATTTCTCTAATGATTAATGATGTTGAGCATTCTTTCATGTGTCTGTTGGCCATCTGTATATCTTCTTTGGAGAAATGTCTATTTAGGTCTTCTGCCCATTTTTGGATTGGGTTGTTTGTTTTTTTGTTATTGAGCTGCATGAGCTGCTTGTAAATCTTGGAGATTAATCCTTTGTCAGTTGCTTCATTTGCAAATATTGTCTCCCATTCTGAGGGTTGTCTTTTTGTCTTGTTTATGGTTTCCTTTGCTGTGCAAAAGCTTTTAAGTTTCATTAGGTCCCATTTGTTTATTTGTGTTTTTATTTCCATTTCTCTAGGAGGTGGGTCAAAAAAGATCTTGCTGTGATGTATGTCATAGAGTGTTCTGCCTATGTTTTCCTCTAAGAGTTTGATAGTGTCTGGCTTTACACTTAGGTCTTTAATCCATTTTGAGTTTATTTTTGTGTATGGTGTCAGGGAGTGTTCTAATTTCATACTTTTACATGTACCTGTCCAATTTTCCCAGCACCACTTATTGAAGAGGCTGTCTTTTCTCCACTGTATATGCTTGCCCCCTTTATCAAAGATAAGGTGACCATATGTGCGTGGGTTTATCTCTGGGCTTTCTATCCTGTTCCATTGATCTATATTTCTGTTTTTGTGCCAGTACCAAACTGTCTTGATTACTGTAGCTTTGTAATATAGTCTGAAGTCAGGGAGCCTGATTCCTCCAGCTCCATTTTTCGTTCTCAAGATTGCTTTGGCTATTCGGGGTCTTTTGTGTCTCCATACAAATTGTGAAATTTTTTGTTCTAGTTCTGTGAAAAATGCCAGTGGTAGTTTGATAGGGATTGCATTGAATCTGTAGATTGCTTTGGGTAGTAGAGTCATTTTCACAATGTTGATTCTTCCAATCCAAGAACATGGTATATCTCTCCATCTATTTGTATCATCTTTAATTTCTTTCATCAGTGTCCTATAATTTTCTGCATACAGGTCTTTTGTCTCCTTAGGTAGGTTTATTCCTAGATATTTTATTCTTTTTTGTTGCAATGGTAAACGGGAGTGTTTTCTTAATTTCACTTTCAGATTTTTCATCATTAGTATATAGGAATGCAAGAGATTTCTGTACATTAATTTTGTATCCTGCTACTTTACCAAATTCATTGATTAGCTTTAGTAGTTTTCTGGTGAAGCCCTTGAGTTTTAACATATGTATCTAGTTGTGTAATCACCATCAAAATCAAGAAACAGCATTTCCATCATCTCCCCAAAGTTCCTTCATGCCACTTTGTAGTTGATCTCTTTCCCCAACTACAGCTACAGACAACCACTGCTTTCTATAAGTATAATTTTGACTTTCCAAGAGTTTCATATAAGTGGGGTTAAATAATGCTTAGCTTTTTGTGTCTAGCTTCTTTAACAGGATGCTTTTGAGATTCATCCAGGATTTATCGGTGGTTTGTTCCTTTTTCTTGTTGAGTATCATTCCACTGTACTGATATACCTCAGTTTGTTATCCATTCACCATTAGATAATATTTGGGTTGTTTCCTGTTAAGGGTATTATGAATAAAGCTGCTATGAACATTTGCTTACACTTTGTATGAACATTGACTTCATTTCTCTTGGGCCAATACCTACGAGTAGGATTGTTGGGTCAGACAGTAAGTTTAACTTTTTAAGAAATTGCCAAACTGTTTCCAAAGTGGCTGTACAATTTTACTTTCTCATGAGCTATGTATAAGAGTTCCACTTGCATCTTTGTTAACATTTGATGTTATCAGTTTAAAAAACAGTAGCCATTTGAGTGCGTGTATAGTAGTATTTCATTATGGCTTTAACTGAAGTTTCTCTAATGATGAATAATATTGGGTATCCTTTCGTAAGTATATTTGCCATTTGTATATCTTCTTTGAAGTGTCTAATAATATCTTTTGCTCATTATTAAAAATCGAGTTTTCTTTGTATTGAGTTGGAAGAGTTATTTATGTATGCTGGTTACAAGTCCTTTATTGAGACATGTTTCGCAAATATTTTCTCCTGGTCTGTGCTTACCTCTTCATTTCCTGAATCCTGTCTTTTGTGGAGAAGTCTTTAATTTTGACGAAATCTAATTTATTTATTTTTTTCTTTTGGTTCTTGCCTACCTAATAGATATTTGGTTAATCCAGAGTCACAAAAATATTTTCCTATGTTTTCTTCTAGAAGTTTTTTGATTTTAGTTCTTAGGTCTATTTCAAGTTAATTTTTGTGTAAGGTACCAGGTATGGATCAAAGTTTTCTGCATATGGATAGCCAATTATTCCAGCACTATTTTAAAAATTTCTATTATTTTAAAATTTAATTTTATTTATTTATTTTTTGGCCATGGGGCACGGTACGTGAGAGCTTAGTTCCTCAACCAGGGATCCAGCATGCACCCCCTGCATTGGAAGCTTGGAGTCTTCACCACTGGACTGCCAGGGAAGTCCCCAGCACTATTTTTGAAAAACACTCTTTCCTCACTGGACTACTTTATTACTTTGACACTTCTGTAAAATCTGTTGATCTCATGTATGTGTAGGTCTCTTTCAGGACTCTCTGTCTCTCTCTCTATTCTGGTCCATTGATCTACATTGATCTGTCTTTTTGGAAGTATCACACTGTCTTGATGACTGTAGTTTTATAATATGTTGAAATTATATGGTTAGGTCCTACAGCTTTGTTCTTTTAAAAATTGCTTTGGCTACTCTAGGTTCTTTGAATTTCCATATAAACTTAATTTGATATAAATCAGCTTGTCAATTTCTACCAAAAATAATTATTCTGCGATTTTGATGAGAATTGCGTTGGATCTATAGATAAGTTTGGGGAGAATTGACATCTTGACAATATTTTTTTTTTTAAATTTTTTATTATTTATTTATTTATTTATGGCTGTGTTGGGTCTTCGTTTCTGTGCGAGGGCTTTCTCTAGTTGTGGCAAGCGGGGGCCACTCTTCATCGCGGTGCGTGGGCCTCTCACTATCGCGGCCTCTCTTGTTGTGGAGCTCAGGCTCCAGACGCGCAGGCTCAGTAATTGTGGCTCATGGGCCCAGTTGCTCCGCGGCATGTGGGATCTTGCCAGACCAGGGCTCGAACCCATGTCCCCTGCATTGGCAGGCAGATTCTCAACCACTGCGCCACCTGGGAAGCCCCATCTTGACAATATTGAATCTGCTGATTCCTGAGCACAGTATAGCTCTCCATTTATTTAGGTCTGTAAATTCTCTCAGCACTGTTTTATAGTTTTCAGTACACAAGGCTTGCATATATTTTGTTAAACTTACAGCTACATTTTTCATATTTTTGATACTATTATAAAAGGTATTGTCAATTTATTTTCTAATTAATTATTGCTAGTATGTAGAAAATCAATTTTTTTTGTATATTGACCTTGTATCCTGTGACCTTGAATCAAGGTACTTGATAAACTCATCTCTAGTTTATACTGGGAGTAAAAACAGTTTTACTTCCATTTCAATCTATATGGCTTTTTTTTTCTTACCTTATGACAAAGGCTAGTTTCTCTAGTTTAATAATGAATAGAAGTGGTGAGAGTAAAACTTCTTGCCTGGTTCCTAACTATAGGGGAAAAGCATTCATTCTTTCATCATTAACTATTATGTTAACTGTAGCATTTTTATAAATGCCCTATATTAGATTGAGGAAATACTCTTCTATTCCTAGATTCTGAGAATTTTTTCTGTGAATGTATATTGAATTTTTCTCCATCCATTGAGATGATTATAGGATGTGATACTATGATTTATAATAAGAAATATATATATTTGGTCTTCATCCTTTTCTGGCACGGAGCTCCTAAAACCTATGGAAATTCCTAAGTAAAGAGAGCAATAAAGGTATCTTCTGTTATTTTAATGAGGTAACTTTTGGAAAGCACCTAAGGATGGGTTGCTGTTGGAGCCAGCCATGTAATTAGAGGGTTGGAGATTAAGTTCAGTCATAGCCAATGATTAATCAGTCATGCTGATATAATGATGCCTCCATAAAAACCCCAAAAGACTGGGTTTAGCGAGCTACCAGGTTGGTGAACACCTAGAGATTTGGGGAGAATGGCATGCCAGGAGAAGGCATGGAAGTTCTTCGCCCCTCCCCATATACCTTGCCCTATGTATCTCTTCCATTTGACTTTTCCTGAGTTATATCTTTTTATTTTTATTTATTTATTTTTCATTCATTAAAAAAATCAAGATATAATTGACATATAACATTATATTAGTTTCAGTACAACAGGATTACAACAGGATTAGATATATGTATGTATTGTGAAATGATCACCACAGTAAGTGTAGTTAACATCCATCACCACACATAGTTACAAATTGTTTTTCTTGTCATGAGAACTTTTAAGATTTACTCTCTTAGCAACTTTTAATTATAGAATACATATTATTATTAACATAGAATATATATTATTATTAATATACAGTTAATATATATATAAGTAATAATTGCCATGCTGTACATTACATCCCCAGGACTGATTATAACTGGACGTTTGTACTTTTTGACCACCTTTACCCATTTTGCCCACCCCCAGCATGCTGCCTCTGGCAACCACCCATCTGTTCTCTGTTTCTAAGAGTTTGGGTTTTTGTTGTTGTTATTTTTGTTTAACAGATTTTGCATGTAAGGGAGATCATACAGTATTTGTCTGTCTGACTTATTTTACTTAGCATAATGCCCTCAAGGTTCATCCATTGTTATTACAAATTGTGGGATTTCCTTCTGGTTTTATGGCTGATATACATATTCCACAACTTCTTTATCCATTCATCCTTCGATGGACCCTTAGGTTGTTTCCATGTCTTGGCTATTGTAAATAATGCTGCAGTCAACATGGGAGTGCGGATATCTTTTTGAGTTAGTGTTTTTGTTTCCTTCGGATAAATACCCAGTGGTGGAGTTGCTGGATGATATGGTGTTTCTCTGTACTGTTCTTCATAGTAGCTGCACCAATTTATATTCCCCCCAGCAGTGCACAAGGGTTCCCTTTTCTCCACACCTTCGCCAACATTTGTTATTTCTAGTCTTTTTGATAGTAGTCATTCTAACAGGTGTTAGGTGATATTTCATTGTGGTTTGGTTTGCATTTCCCTGATGATTACTGATATCAAGTCACTTTTCATTTACCTATTGGCCATCTGTATGTTTTTGGGAAAATGTCTGTTCAGATCCTTTGCTCATTTTTTAATTGAATTATTTAGTTTTTTTTGATGTTGAGTTGTGAGAGTTCTTTATATATTTTGGATATTAACCCCTTATCAAATATAAGATTTGCAAATATTTTCTCCCATTCATTTTATCGAGGTCTTCTGTGCCGTAGATTTTTAGTTTGATGTAGTCCCACTTGTTTATTTTTGCTTTTGCTGCCTTTACTTTCAGTGTCAAATTCAAAATATCATTTCCAAGACCGAGGTCAAGGAGCTCACCATCTAAGTTTTCTTCTAGGATTTTTATGTTTTGTGGTCTTACGTTCAGGTTTTTAATCCATTTTGAGTTACTTTTTGTGTATGGTGTAGAGTTATATCCTTCTATGATAAACCCGTAATCTAGTAATTAAAATGTTTCTCTGAGTTCTTTGAGCCATTATAGCAAGTTAAACTGAACCCAAGGAGAGGGTTGTGGAAACCTGATTTGTAGCCACTGGATCAGAAGCTCAGGTAACAACCTGGACTTGCAATTGTCATCTGAAGTCAGAGGATGGGGTGGGGGTTCAGTCTTGTAGAACTTGGCCCTTAACCTTGGAATCTGAATGCTATCTCCAATGTCAGAATTGAGTTGAATTGTAGGATACCCAGCTTGTGTTGAAGAATTGCTTGGATATGGGGAAACACCCTCACACACATTGTAATTGGAGTCAGAATTCTGTAGAGCCTTTTCTTTTTTAATCTCTTTATATGATAAATTACATTGATTTTTTTTTTTTTTTTTTTTTTTTTTTAGCGTTAAAGCAACCTTTTGTTGCTGAATGAATCCAGCATGTTGGTCGTCATGTATTAGCCTTTTTATATATTGCTGGATGTGATTTGCTGTTTTCTTGTTAAGGACCTTAGTGTTAATGTTCATAAGGTATAGTGTTCTGTAGTTTTCTTGTATTGTTTTATCTGGTTTTGGAATCATGGTAATACAGGCCTTTTGAACTGAGTTGGGACGTTTTCCTTCTTTTTTTTGGCAAGAGTTTGTATTAGGTTTCCCTAAACATTTCACTGAATTCATCAGTGAAGCAGTCTGGGCCTGGGGATTTTTTGGGTAATGATTTTAAATTACAGACCTGGTTTCTTTAACAGATAAAGAGCTATTCAGATTATCCATTTCTTTTTTTTAAAAATAAATTTATTTATTTATTTTTGGCTGTGTTCTGTCTTCCTTGCTGCGCGTGGGCTTTCTCTAGTTGCGGCAAGCGGGGACTACTCTTCGTTATGGTGTGCGGGGTTCTCATTGCAGTGGCTTCTCTTTGTTGCGGAGCATGGGCTGTAGGTGTGCGGTCTTCAGTAGTTGCAGCATACAGGCTCAGTAGTTGTGGCACATGGGCTTAGTTGCTCCGTGGCACGTGGGATATTCCTGGACCAGGGCTCGAACCCGTGTCCCCTGCATTGGCAGGCGGATTCTCAACCACTGTGCCACCAGGGAAGTCCCAGATTATCCATTTCTTTTTGAATGAGCTTTGATACTTTGTCTTTCAAGAACATGTCCATTTCATCTCAGTTGTCAAATTTGTTGAAATAAATTTGTTTATAATATTCACTCATTGTCTTCTTAAGATCTGTAGAATCTATGGTGAAGCTCCTTCTTTCATTCCTAATATTGATAATTTCTCTTTTTTTCATGATCAGTCTGGCTGAAGATTTATCCAGTGATTTTTCAAAGAACCAGCTTTTGGTTTGATTGATTTTTCCCCCCTGTTTTCTATTTCATTTATTTCTGTGCTTATCTTTATTATTTCCTTCTTTCTGTTTATTTTGGGTTAATATTTACCTTAAGAGCAAGAAAAGAAAATTTGTTCATTGGTTTTTGTCCTTCTTTTCTAATACAAACATTTAAGGCTATGGATTTTCTCTAAGTACTACTTTAGCTGTATCTCACAAATTTTGATGTGATGTATTTTCATTTAGTTCAAAATATTTTCTAATTTCCTTTGTGATTTCTTTTGTCTTATGGGTTATTTAACAGCATGTTGTTTAATTTCCAATATTTGGGGACTTTTCAGAGATGTTGAGTTGTAATTTAATTTGATTGTGTTAAGAAAACATAGTCTGATTTCATTCCTTGTAAATATATTGAGACTTATGTGGCCCAAAATATATTTATGTGGGTGAATGTTTCATATCTACTTTGAAGGAATGTTTGGGTAGAGTGTTCTCTGCTATATTTGGGTAGAGTGTTTTATAAATGTCAATTAGTAAAGTTGGTTATAGTGTCATTCAGGAATTCTATATTTTTACTGATGTTTTCCTACTTTTTCCATTAATTACTGCAGGATCAGTGTTGAAATCTTCAAATATAATTGTGAATTTGTCTATTTTATCTTTCAGCTTCAGATATTATAAATCTCTGTTAGGTGCATACATATTTAGGATTGATATGTGTTCCTAATGAATTGCTCTATCTGTCATTATGAAATGTCCCTCTTTATGGCTCATAATGTTCCTTGTTTTGGAGTCTACTTTGTTTGATATTACCATAGTGATGCTAGCTTTCTTTAGATGTTAGTACTGTGTATCTTTCTATATACATTTATTTTTAACATACCTGTTTTATATTTAAAATGTGTTTCCTTTAGACAGTATATGGTTGTCTTGCTTCTTTATTTAATTTGTCAATCTCTGTCATTTAATGGGGGTGTTTATACCATTTATATTTAGTGTAATTACTGGTATGGTTTGATTTAAAGCTGATTTTTGTGGGTTTTTTTCCTATTTTTTCTTTTGGATTAATTTTTAAAAATAAAATTTTTAGACCAATTTTAGGTTCACAGCAAAGTTGAACAGAAAGTAGAGAGGGTCCCCATATACTCCCTGCCCCCACATTCATGCAGCCTCTTCTACTATGAGCATCCTGCAGCAGAGTGGTACCTTTGTTACAGTTGATGAACCTCCATTGACACATCATAATCACCCAAAGTCTACAGTTTACATTAGGGTTCACTCTTGGTATTGTAAATTCTGTGGGTTTTGACAAATGTGTAGTGACGTATATCCACCATTGTAGTATCACACAGAATAGTTTCACTGCCCCTCAGATCCTCTGTGCTCCATCTGCTCTTCTCTCCCTCCTCCCTAGCCCCTAGCAACCACTGATCTTTTTACTGTTTCTATAGTTCTGTGTTTTCTAGAATGTCATATAGTTGGAATCATACAAATGTTGCCTTTTAAATTGCCTTCTTTCACTTAATGATGTGCATTTAAGGTTCCTCCATGTCTTTTCATGGCTTGATAGCTCATTTCTTTTTCGTGCTGAGTAATATTCCATAGTGTGCATATATTGCAGTTTATCCATTTACCTACTGAAGGACATCTTGGTTGCTTCCAGGTTTCGGTTATGAGTAAAGCTGCTATAAACATCTGTGTGCAGTTTTTTGTGTAGACATAAGTTTTCAGCTCCTTTGGGTAAATACCAAGGAGCATGATAGCTCTATCGTATGATAAGAGTTTAGTTTAGTTTTGCAATAACCTGCCAAACTCCCTTCCAAAGTGGCTGTATCATTTTGCATTACCACCAGCAGTGAATGAGAGTTCCTGTTGCTCCACATCCTCATTAGCATTTGGTGTGGTCAGTGTTTGGATTTTGGCCATTCTACTAGGTATATAGTGGTATCTCACTGTTGTTATAATTTACAATTCTCTAATGACATATGATGTTGAACAAATTTTAATAGGCTTACTTTGCTGTCTGTATATCTTTTTTGGTGAGATGTCTGCTCAGATCTTTTGCCCAGTTTTTAATTAGGTTGTTTGTTTTCTTACTGTTGAGTTTTAAGGGTTCCTTGTATATTTTGTATGACAACTCTTTATCAGATATGTCTTTTGCAATTTTTTTTTTTGGCAGTTTGTGGCTTGTCTTTTCATTTTCTTGACATTGTCTTTCACAGAGCAGAAGTTCTTAATTTTAATGAAGTCCTGCTTGTCACTTATTTCTTTTATGGATCATATCTTTGGTGTTGTATCTAAAACTCATCACCATACCCAGGGTCATCTATGTGTTCTCCTATGTTGTCTTCTAGGAGTTTTAATAGTCTGTATTTTACACTTAGGTCTGTGATCCATGTTAAGTTCATTTTTGTGAAGGGTGTAAGGTCTGTGTCTAGATTCAGTTTTTTGCACGTGGATGTCTAGTTTTTCCAGCACCATTGTTGAAGATTCTCTTCTCTCCATTGTATTGCCTTTTCTCTTTGTCAAAGATCAGTTAGCTATATTTTTGAGGATCTACATCAGCATTCTTTGTTCTATTCCATTGGTCTCTTTGTCTATTCTTTTGCCAATACCACACTGCCTTGATTACTGTAGCTTTATATTGATAGTAAATCTTGAAGTCGGATGGTGTCAGTCCTCCAAATTTGTTCTTCTCTTTCAATATTGAGGTAGCTCTTCTGGGTCTTTTGTCTCTCCATATAAAATTTAGAATTGATTTGTTGATATCCCCCCAAAAAAACTTGCTGGGATTTTGATTGGGATTGGATTGAATCTTTAGATCAAGTTGGGAAGAACTAACATCTTGACAGTATTGAGTCTTCCTGTCTGTAAACATGGAATATCTCTCCATTTATTTAGTAGTAGTTCTTTGATATCTTTCATCAGTGTTTTGTATTGTTCCTCATATAGATTTTGTACCTATTTTGTTAGATTTATATCTAAGTGTTTCATTTTGGGGACACTAATGTTAATGGCTATGTGTTTTTCCTTTAGAATTCCACTTGTTCCTTGCTAGTATATAGGAAAGTGATTGGCTTTTGTATTATTAACTTTGTATTCTCCAACGTTGCTATAATTGCATATTCATTCCGGTTTTTTGGTTGATTCTTTGGGATTTCTATATAGACAAATGTGTCATCTTCAAGCAAAGATAGTTGTATTTCTTCCTTCTTAATTATTATACAGTTGACCCTTGAATACTGCAGGGGTTAGGGGTGCCCACACCTTGCACAGTCAAAAATCTGCATATATGTTTTGACTCCCCCAAAACAACTACTCATAACCTACTGTTGACCAGAAGCCTTACTGATAACATAAACATTTGATTAACATGTTTTATATATTATATGTTAGTATATACTGTATTCTTATAATACAGGAAGCTAGAGAAAAAATGTTAAGAAAATCATAAGAAAAATATATTTACAGAACTCTACTATATTTATCAATAGCATAAGTGTATATTGTCTGTTTACAAGATGAATCATCTGTCAGTACTTATATCAATATTGTTTTACATGATACAAAACACTGTATATATTATACATATTACTAACACTAGACATCAGAAATGAAAAGATAATGTGAAACAGAAAATAATATTAGTTACAGGTACAGTGATTCATGCATTGATGTTGTAGAAGCAGCAATGTGATTGCTTTATGATAGCCTAAAGTAATCGATATGATTGCTTCATGGTAGCCTAGCCTGTACACTAACGAATGACTTATAAAATTTTTATGACATTCAGTATTATATTCATAATACAGTATTGGAAGCATTGTTCCATTTTTTTATAAAACCACTTACCTGTGATGATAGGCTGATGAGCAGTTTCTCCAATTACGAGAGACATACTGTACAGTAATATAATTCTTTGAAAGCACAGTTATAAAACAGTAAGAAAATGAAGACATTATTTTTATATTGAATATTACTCATCTTATGCCTATTAAGGATAGACCAGTATTTACATGTATTTTATACATTTTAAAAATTTTTTGAATATTTCTAGGCTACGCGGTTCACCTACAAGTTTATTCAACTTGTCATAAACCTCCAAAACTTTTTAATATATTTACTGACACAAATCTGTGTGTAAGTGGATCTGTACAATTCAAATCCATGTTGTTCAAGGGTCAGCTGTGCTTTCTATTTCCTTTTCTTATCTTATTGAATTATCTAGGACTCCTAGAACAGTACTGAAAAGCAGCGGTGAGAGGGGACATCCTTACCTTATTCCTGATTAAGTATTTTTTATGATTCTGTTTTGTTGCTGTTATTTGTTTATTAGTTATGACTCTTTAAAAATATTTTTAGTGGATGCCTTAGGGTTCTCAACATATGTTTTTAATTTATCACAGTTGATCCTCATGTAATATTATACTATTTCATGTAGATTAAGAACTTTAGAACAATAGATTTACATTTCTCTCTTCCCATCCTTTGTGCCATTGTTGTGATACATTTTAATTGTGTATATGTTATATGCTCCTTAATGCATTTTTATTTTTGCTTTAAAATATTTATTTTGAATAAGCAACATTTAAGTAATAAAAATATTAAAATAAATTACCTATTTATTTTTAGAAGTCTCCAATCCTTTGCACCCAAATTTCCCTTCAGTATTATGTTCCTTCTGCCTGGAAAATTTTAACATTTCCTATAACATAAATATGTTGGCAATGAATATTCTCAGCTTTTGTTCATCTGAAAAAGTCTTTGTCTTCATTTTTGAATGATGCTTTTTCTGGGTATAGAATTCTGGGGTGATAGTTCTTTTTCTTTTAGAACTTCAGAGACAATTTCATTGCTGTGTGGTTGCATAGTTTCTGACAATAAATCTATAGTCATTCTTATCTTTGTTCTTCTGTACATAACGTGGTTTTTTTTTTCCCCTTTGATGCTTTCAAGATTTTCTCTTTATCATTGTTTTTCTGCAGTTTCATTCTGGTGTCCCTTGGTAGAGTTTTCTTTATTTGTTCTGGTTGAGATTTACTGAGCTTTTGCATATGGGTTTTATAATTTTCATGAGATCTGGAAATTTATTTCTAATTAAAAATCTTTATTGAGGTATGATTGACATACAAAAAGCTGTATATGTTTAATGTATACAACTTGATGAGTTTGGAGATAATTATATACCTCTGACACCATCACCACAGCCAATACGATAAACATATTCATCACCTGCCCTCTTTATTTTTATTTTATTTTATTTATCTTATTTGTTTATTTATTTATTTATTTATTTTGGCCATGCCACGTGGCTTGTAGGATTTTAGTTCCTCAACCAGGGATTGAACCCAGGCCCTTGGCAGTGAGCACACAGAACCCTAACCATTGGACCACCAGGGAATTCCCTATTTTTATTTATTTTTAAATTTTTGTGATAAGAACACTTAACATAAGATCTACCCTCCTAGAAAATTTGGAGAATTTTTGTCTTCAAATATTTTTTCCCCTTTCCTCTTCTTCTAGGATGCCTATATTAGACTGCTTGTTATTTCCTTGTGGATTGTTGGGGCTCTGTTCTTTTTTTTTCTCTGAGTCTCTTCCCCTCCACCTCCCCACTGTGTGCTTCATTTTAGGTACTTTCTCTTGCTGTCTTCAAATTCAGTGATCTTCTGTTGCATTTAGTCCCATCCAGATTATTTTTCATTTTAGACACTGTATTTTTAAGTTCTACATATTCCACTTGGATCTTTTTTATGTCCTTTATTTATTTCTTTATTATGTTCATACTTTCTTTATATACATAAGCATATTTATAATAACTTTTAATGATCTTAACTGCTAATTTTATCATCTCTATCATTTCTGGGTTTTGAATTCATTTTCCTTCTTTTTTTTTTTTTTTTTTGACTGCACCACAGCATGCGGCATCTTAGTTCCCCAACCAGGGATCGAACCTGTGCCCCCTGCAGTGGAAGCATGGAGCCCTAACCACTGGACCACCTGGGAATTCCCTATTTTTCTTCTTGATGTGGTCACATTCTCCTACCTCTTTGCATGGCTGGTAACTTTGATTAGCTGCTAGACATTATGAATTGTTGAGCTTCACTCAGTTAATTTACTTGGAATCGATCATTTTGAGTTTTGCTTTTAAGATTTGTTAGGGCGGGTACTATCAATTGAATTGTGTTCCTTTAAAATTCATGTGTTGAAGCCCTAACCCCCAGTGCAATAGTATTTGGAGATGGGGCCTTTGGGAAGTAGAGTTTGATGAAGTTGTGAGGGTGGAGCCCTCGTGATGGGATTAGTGCCCTTATAAGAAGAGAAACCAGAGAGCTTGCTCTCCTCCATGTGCATACACCAAGGAAAGGCCGTGAGAGCACACAGCAAGAAGGCAGCCATCTGCAAGTCAGAAAGAGAATCCTCACCAGGATCCAACTATGCTGTGTCAACCGAAAAAAATTGCACAACCTGTAAGTAGAGAGTTATGTTTTATTCAGCAGACATTCTTAGTACTTCAAGCCTGGGAGACAGCCTCTCAGATAAACGCTGAGGAAACTGTTCTGAAGAGGAAGAGGGGGAAACCAGGATATATAGGAGTTTTTATAACAATACCAAGTAGTTGGAACAAAAGACTACTGTTAATAAAAGAAAACTAGATATCTCAAGTTATGGAATTTAGTTAGCACTTTTCTATGTAGGGGAAGATGCAAGAGTCTGGGTTCACTGAAATAATTTCTTTGATATGCACCTCAGCTATCTGGGGCCAGTATCCTATGATTTCCCATCCTGAGTTTCCTTAGGCTGCCCCGTTGGGAGTAGCTGCAGTCCAATGGCTGCTAGATGATGGGCATTCCTTGTTTTTATCCTGAGTTCCCTCAGGGCTCACCGTCTGGGGTAGCTACAATTGCTGATGACTTCGACATCCTTTATTTACTGATATGGCAAGCGATATTTTATTTCTTAGCTGGAACCCTGATCTTGGGCTTCCAGCCTCCAGAACTGTGAGAAAATATATTTCTGTTGTTTAAAGCTACCTAATCTATTTTGCTATAGAACCCTTAGCAGGCTAAGACTGCTAGTCCAGAGAAACCTTCAGTCTAGGGCTAATTTGGCTCCACCACTGAGGCATTACCTTTCTGAGGATTCACCTGGGTGTGTTAAGAGGTCCTTCCATTCTGCCTTAGTGGGAACACTTAACTTTTCTCAGCTCTGTGTGAGCTCTGGGTATTGTTTGGCCTGTTGTTTCTTATTGTTTGTTTCCCCAGCCTCAGAGAATATCCCCTTCCCCCGCCTTATGCACACATCAGTACTCATCCAGAAACTTGAGGGGTCCCTCTGCAGACCTCCAGAGCTATATCTCTCTGTGCCAATCCCTACTCTCCATACCTACCTGTATATTAGCATCCTTTTTCTCCCCAAACTGGAATCTGTCTCCTCAGTTCATCTGTTTCTCTTACCTCTTTCTGTGCTACGGACTGAACTCTCCAGGCTGTCAGGTGAGGCAGTTTAGGACTCACCGCTCAGTTGAGCACTGTTATTTAACATCTGTAACTCATTATTTTCCACCTGTTTATGGCAGGAGGGTGGGAGCCATAACTTTGTTTTGAATGATGAAGTTTTCTTAATACAGAAAACTCAGCCTAAGAAAGTTACTCACAGCCCTACTGCCAAAAGATAGTTTTCACTCCTGTTCCTGTCATAGTGATTTCCCCGTTTTTTAGATTTCTTTTATTTTTCCTGACATTTCCTGTGCTGGAGAGACCTGACACCAGCATGGTCATCTTCCTTGGTAGATACACTGACTGTATGTTTGTCAATTCCTGTCTTTATCTTTGAAATTCAGAAGGTTACAATGAACTGTTGGACTCTTTTTCATTAATTTTATCAAAAAATATTTTCATTTTTGAAAATGATTTTTTTCCAAACTGATATCCAGAAAAGTATCAGTATGTTCTACAACAAATGGTGTGTTAGTGTCTGTTTTCTCCATACCTTTTGGTTATATAACCCTTGGGATTTCATGTGGTTGTTAAAAACTCAAATGTTAATTCTTGAAACATGGTTAAATACAAAAATATTTTCTCTGACCGAAAGCTACACATAGTCTAATTGTTTCATATCCATTTTTGGTTACTGACAAAGTTGAACTTTTAAAATTGTTTATTAGTCACTTTAATTTATTTTGATGAATTATCTGTTCTCTTCCTTTGCCTATTTTTCTCTTGAGATATGCTCATCTTAATGAGTGGAAGAAAGTTTGCTTAGTCAGTTTTTACTTAGTGAAGTGAAGGAATTTTGGCTGTCATAGGCTAGAAATGTATTTTTCTAAATTGTCATTTTCCTTTTTTGAAATAGAAGTTCACAAGTTAGGAATATCAAATCTATTAGTCTTTTTCTTTTACTTCTGCCTCTGATCTCATACCTACAAAGCTCTTCCCCGCTTGAAGGTTTAAAATTGGTTTCTCACTCATCATAATCTGCAGTATATTATAGACAAAAAGGGAACTGTTATTTGTTTGAGAGACCATGATATGCCCTGCACTTTCTTATATTGTCTCATTTTAAGTTACTCATAAAACAGGATATCTGGGATATTAGACTTATAATTCCTGTTTTACAGAGAAAGCAACTGAGGTGTGAGAGGTTAAATAATTTCTTAATTAGAAAGTTTCACTGCCAAAACTTAAACTCAGATTTGTCCGTTCACATTGTTCTTCATGGTTCTGCATATGCATAAGCATCTAGAGGGAGACAACTCATATCTTTTTCAGCTTAAATAACCTACTATGCTAAGGAGATGCTCAATAAGTCTTAGGAAATTAACTCTAGTGAACACATGGCAACTAGATGTGTCATTTTTCCAGCTGAAGACTCAAATAACAGCCTTTAGAAGCTTTATTCAAATTGCAATGCAGCAATGAACTTTAAATTAGGATCAGCTCACTTTTTTTTTTTTGTATAGAAAAAATTCTGAAAGTTCACAAGAGAAATAATTATTCAGAATAGGCATTATCTGTTTTCTAGTCATTCTGATGAGTTTTGAAATATTTATCTGTCTCAAATTCCCTTCGTCTAAGACCCTAGCAGCAATGGAATGCCTAACATTTCCACTGTTGGTGCTAATGCCTTACGCAAAATTATAGTCATCCAAAGACTTCAATTAAACTGCTCATCTGCACTAAGAATAAATAAAACATAAACCTCCATTTTATAGTAACACATGCATATACACAAATCAAAAGATTAATTTACCCTAAAGAAGATCCAAGGATCATGGGAATTCTACATGCAGATTTGGAGGGGAGAGAAGTGACAGGGTTAGACACCAAAGAGAAACTTGCCAAGCTCGTGATGTTGCCCAAGGTGAAGTTCTGAATTAGAAGCACATTTACCATGTCTGAATGATGTAACTAAGTAGAATCTAAATCAATGTGACTTTAATATAAATGGTGTTCTGTGCCTCCTGTGTAATGCTCTCAGAGTGCTAGGCCAGGCAAGTCTCCAGGGCCAGAAGACCTGTTGGGTTCCTGAGTCATCTTTGGGCTGGGGGTCCATTGGGAAATAAAGCTTTGGAGGTTAATAAAGACTGGGACCCTGAATGTTTCAGTATTCAGCAAGTCTGCTTAGCAGCCAATGTCCTAGCAAAGGTCATAAGCAAAGAAAAATTGTGAAAGCTGTGAGAGAAAAAAGGAAGAGACAAGAATTGCCCTGAATTTGAGACATAATCTAATTAGGTACAGACTGAGAGAGAAAGAGAATGAGAGGCATGAAAAATATTGGGACAGTGCCTTAAAATTACAAAGTTCTTTTATGTTTCTTTATTGGACCTTCATGAGAACTTCAAGAGAAAAATATTGTTATGGCAGAAAACTAGACTCAGAGAAGTTAAGTTGACCCAAGACAAACAGCTAGAACAGGGCAGCCCAAAATACATTTTCCACCCCTCGGTCCACATCTCATGTTTTCTGGTGGCTTATGCTTTCTGCTGCATAGGAATGAAGAACATAGAACATTCTGTAATGTAGGTGCTAATTCTGTCGTGTGGAATCTAGAAAGGACTAAAGTAGTCAAGACCGTCTTCCAGGGGAAAGTGAGATTTGAGTTGACCTGTGTGGGAATTGGTGGGGGGGGAATGGTTGAGAGTGAGGTTTCAAACTAGACTGAGTCGAACTTCACCACTGCCAGTTTTCAGCCATGTAAACTTGGCAAATTGATTAACTTCTTTGTAACTCAGATTTCTGATCTGTAAAGTGTGGATGACTTTTGTATCATAAATGGGTTAAGATTTGTAAAGTGTCTAGAATAGTTCTTGACAGTTGTACACCCTCAGTAAATAATAGCATCATAGTTAATCTCTAAAAAAAATTTGGTTTCTCTTTGATTCATGGCTTAAAAGAAAACTTAAAGTTTTAATCTAGCTGGATTATAATTTGGGGTGTGTAATTTTGTGTTTCTGTGCCAGTTCTACACTGTGTCAACTGCAAAAAAATGCACAACCTAAAAGTTGTGTGTGAGTTATGTTTTATTTGGGGACCTTACTGAGGACTATAGCCTGGGAGACAGCCTCTCAGATAACTGAGGAAGTGTTGGGAAAAGGTAAGGGAGGAGCTAGGAAGGGGGTGGAGGGGGAGATTGGGAACATGCAGCCAAACATAAAAAGATTACTGATAATCACAAAGAACAGCCACCTCAAGTAAATGATTTCAGTGCTTTTCTGTGTATGGGAAGATGCAGGAGTCTAGACTTATTGAAATTATTCCTTAGGTATGCATCTTAACTCTCTAGGGCCAGTATCCTGCTTTCCTCTATCCTGAATTCCCCTCAGCGTGTACCATCAGGATGGCAGCGGGGTGGAGAGGTGTTGCTTGATAGCCAGCAATATTCATTGTTTACTGGAATGGCAGGCAACATTTTTCTCGTCAGCAGCTGTTTAGTTTTGGTACTTTTAAATTCACCTTCGTGTTTGTTAAGGCAAGTCTCCCTTAATTAGTCTCTTTTCAGACTTTATTCTGTTTTTTCCAGGAAGTTTAGAATTACTTTTGTAAGTTTTAAAATTTCAATGAGATTTCTCTTAGAATTAAGTTTTAAAACGTTTGAAGCCTTCACACATTACATTAAGTGTATTCATTCAATAACATGTTGCAGTATTTATTCAGTATTCTGCTCTTCAGTTGCAGATACATACTTTTCTTCGTTAGAGTTTGGCACAGTCCTTATGTTTTCTTAGGTACCGTATAGGGTAATACTTTTCTTGCCAGTGAGAATGGGATTCTAACTGCTTATGGCTTATGACGAAAGAAACAGATTTTTTTTTTTTTAATATTTTACTCTTTTTTTTTTTGTAATTCTTTGTTTATTTTTATTTTTGGCTGTGTTGGGTCTTCGTTTCTGTGCGAGGGCTTTCTCCAGTTGCGGCAAGCGGGGGCCACTCTTCATCGCGGTGCGCGGGCCTCTCATTATCGCGGCCTCTCTTGTTGCGGAGCACAAGCTCCAGACGCGCAGGCTCGGTAGTTGTGGGTCACGGGCCTAGTTGCTCCGCGGCATGTGGGATCTTCCCAGACCAGGGCTCGAACCCGTGTCCCCTGCCTTGGCAGGCAGATTCTCAACCACTGCGCCACCAGGGAAGCCCAAGAAACAGATTTTTAAAGACATTGTTTTGAAACTGGTCACCTCACTGAACTTGTTTTAATGACATTCTCATAGGTTTTCCAAATAGATCATGATAATGTTTATGAATAAGTTACTGATTATAAATAGTAAGTTTGCTTTGGTTTTTTTGCAATGTTTAAAGTTTTTATTTCCATTTTCTAAATTTATTGTACTGACTAAAAATTCCAGAAAAAAATATTAAAGAATGATAGTGCATATTTCTTTTTTGGAGACCTCAAACTCTATAGAATTGGTCAGGAAGACTCGGTCTTTAACTGTCAGAACCAGGCAATAACACATGCCAAGTTTAGGACATTTACTCCTGGCATGGCTCCAAGGAGACGGCTGAGAGAGATACAGAGATATTTTTTCTATATTTATTTTCCTTTGAGTTTCATCCTATGTTTTGCAGTCCCAAGAATTCCTCATAGATGTAACCTAATAACCACATTTCACTTCCAGTTGAAGTTTTTGCCACCAGAACCATTTAAATCTTGTTCTAAGGAGTGGGCTTTAATTCCTAAATTACATATTTTAATTTCCTAGTGGGACAGACTCTACATAATTATCAGATCCCACATAATTCTATTTAAAAAAAGTACAACTTTCTATTACTTAACATTATAGATCTGTCAGTTTGCTGGGTGTTCCCTCAAAACCCTACAAGTATATGTATATGTTTTTATATTTACAGAAAAATAATAGGTAAATTTATAACAATATTAAATTTAAATTGTAAATTTAGACAAATGTTTTTGATCATCTGTATTTTATTTTTTTGCAGTGAACGTATATTATTTTTGTCATAGAAAAAACATTTTAAAAAAAATCAGTTTCTCGTTTGTAAAATGAGGACTGGAGTTTCTTTTTCACCTGCAAGAGGAACAGGCAGGCTTGTTCATTAGTATCCTACCTTTTCCCATTTTCCTGCTTTATTTCACAAAAGCAAATGGTTAGAAAAATTTAAACCCTGTTTTTGCAAGACATGAATAATCTATTTACCACATTCTATTCAATTTCCTTTATTTTGACCTCTTCAGAGGAAGTTTAGATGAGGGATGAAAATGTGAATGGGCAAGTATGGATTAGCTATTATCATTCTAATGAATGAAGCCTCAGACACTGTCTAGCCCAGCTCTTCAGAATTCTCTGCCTTAGTCTATAGACCTAGACCACAGCTAACAGTGATGTTACTTCGCTTCCCATTAACAGGTTATTGCCCGTAAGAGTGTTTGGTCAAGTAACAGGGATCTGGCATTTCTTTGTTCTCCAGCCTTACAACTAAGAGTACTGTCAATGAAAAAAATTAATCGATAGTCGATCTAAGAAAGAAATGGGAAATTTTATTCGAGCCAACCTGAGAATTATAACCTAGGAGGCAGTCTTTCAGAAAGCTCTGAAAACTGTTCCACCTGTTAGAGGTCAAGGCACAGTTACATCAGTGTTTGAGACAAAGGGTTATACATCAAAGTAACATACTGACAGTTTACATAGTTCAACAAGGCAATTAGTAGGTTGTTGTGACCCCCCTACAGGATTGAAAAAGGAATTTTATCTCCTAAGGAGTTACTTTGCTGGAGCCAGGAGGAAATTGTTTTTTTGCTTTTATTTTTGTTTTTTGGCAAGTAGGCATTCCTGTGTCTTTTAAGGGGATCTAGTTAATGTATAATGCAGATGTACAATACACAGTAAAGCAGGTAGCGGTTCAAATGCGCAGAGAGAGAATTTTATGTTTAATTTTTCTTTTCCTGTCTTAACATAATTTTATTTCATCAGTACCCCATCCTACCCTACTTTTAGAAAACTTATTGTAATATTCAGCATGAGATTTAAAGTAGGTAAACCTGGAATTATAAAAGAAGTTCTGGTCTTAAATGAATTAAAAATCAGGGCTGGGTCTTAGTTTGCAACTAACTTTTTCACTCAAATAATTGATAGTTTTTACATGAATTAGATGCTGTGATTGGTATTGAATATAAAAAAAGAAGGATTTTAAATTTCACCTGATGACCTGGCTCCAGCGTCTATTCAGAGCATCCTCAACAAGTAACTGGATCTATTAAACAATTACTGTCAAAAGGAGCCCTTCAGTAGTTCTTTAGTGCAATTCTCTGGAAGTTGCATTCTCTGGCCAACTTAGAGTAGCTGTTCCCTGCCTATTTTCCCGTGAGTTCAGATGAAATTTTTAGTTTGGCAAGTCAAATTTCATACTTCCTAGTTTTTAGTCAAATGAGATACTTAGCAAATATTTGAGCAGTTGAAAGCATCACTTCTGTATGTGTGTCTGTGCCAGTTTTGTGATCTTTATCAGAAATGTATTAATGTTTTACCATATGGCCAAAAGGTCTGCTGTATATTCCTCTAAGATGTAACTTCTGTTCCTTTCTGCTTTTAGCTTCATGTATCTTCCTTCCAAAATGCTTCCACCCTCATGTTTCTAAATATCACCCAGGTGTCTATGTTTTTAAAATTTTTCTCTTATTACAAAAGTAATACAGATAGATTGCAAAAGATTTGAAAGACAGGAAAGCACAGAAGAAAATTAAAATCACATATTCTTTTATCACCCAGAAAAGTTGACTTTTTCTTTTTTAAAAAAATAAAATTTAGCATCATTCTGGTTCAGGTTTGTGACTTGCTTTTTTTAGTCAGAATTATGAATTATGAACATCCCACGTTGTTAAATATTATAATGCAACATAATTTTTTTTTTTTTTAAGTTTTTTAATTTATTGATTGATTGATTGCTTGATTGCTATGTTGGGTCTTCGTTTCTGTGCTAGGGCTTTCTCTAGTTGCGGCAAGCGGGGGCCACTCTTCATCGCAGTGCGCGGGCCTCTCACTATCGTGGCCTCTCTTGTTGCGGAGCACAGGCTCCAGATGCGCAGGCTCAGTAGTTGTGGCTCACGGGCCTAGTTGCTCCGCGGCATGTGGGATCTTCCCAGACCAGGGCGCGAACCCGTGTCCCCTGCATTAGCAGGCAGATTCTCAACCACTGCGCCACCAGGGAAGCCCACAACATAATTTTTAATGGCACTATGGATATGCCATAATTTTTTAACTTGGGGATTTTTTTTTTATGTTTTTTTATTGGAGTATAGTTGTTTTACAATGTTGTATTGGTTTCTACCGTACAACAAAGTAGAAACCCTATGCTATACAGCAGGTTCTCATTAGTTATCTATTTTATACATATTAGTGTATATATGTCAATCCCAATCTCCCAATTCATCCCACCCCCTCTTTCCCCCCTTGGTGTCCGTACGTTTGTTCTCTATGTCTGTGTCTCTATTTCTGCCTTGCAAACTGGTTCATCTGTACCATTTTTCTAGATTCCACATAAACTTGGGGATTTAGGCTGTTGCTATTTTTGCAATTAAACATAACCTTATTGATGAAAATCTTGCTCAAATTTACAGGTATCTCTGTTACTCCACAGGATAAAATTCTAGAGGAGCAATCACTACATCTAAAGGAATGTGTACTTTTATAGCTTATCATGTATGTAGTTAGGTTGTCCTCCATAAAAGTTGTTTCAGTTAGCACTCACATAAGATGCATGTGTATGTGCTTCTTTCCTTGTACCTTTGCTAGTACTCAGTATAAATGGGCACTTCTTCAGAACACCCTCCCCTGACCTCTCCCTCCTCACCAACCCTAGTCTAAGTTAGATCTCACGTTGCTTTCCTAACACTTTCAGGCATAGTATTCTATCATGACACTCTGTGGGTTTTTCATAATGTTCATCATAGTTTTAATTATGTAATTATATGACTGTCTCATGTTGGTCTCCCATCACTAGACTGCAAGTTCCATGAGGGCAGTGATCATACCTAGTTTATTTACCCCTGTATATTCAGTGCTGAGTACAATGTGAAGCACATAGTTTGTGTTCAGTACATATTTGTTAAATGAGCATTATTGTAAAAATATTCCAATTTGATAGGCAAATAACTATATCTGACTATTAATGTCTGTTTATTAGAGGTTGAACTTCATGCTTTTATTGGCTAGCTAGTGTTAGTTTTTAATCAATTGCCTATTCATATCTTCATCCATTTTTCTGAGGAGTATATCTTTTTGATTCAAAGCTCTTCTCTGCCCCTTCTCTGGTTCTGTAGGCTCCTATCTGAATATGGCATATATATATAGTGGGTTACTTTCCATCTTTATTTATGCCCCTATTTGTGATCTTTTGTTAGCTTGATTTATTGTCCATTTTTTCTGTTTGGTGTGTAGGCATCTGACACTAAAGCATTGTTGAAATCAGGGTCTCCTCTTGATTACTTTCTTCATGTCAGATTATCTCCCACTCCTACTTTCCCCGAAACATTATAACTTTTACCTTCTACTTATCTACTTACCTACTAATCTAGATATTCCCAGGATTACTTGGACTTTAAAAAATCTCCCTCACCGCATTCAGTTTAAAGTCAGCTTAATTTACTCATCTAGCTTGAGGCAAAAAACATTTTTTTCTTATCTTCTTGAGATGCATTCTGTTCCTAGCTAAGAGCCTATCATTTTGACATCTTAACCCAGGCTTGGCAAATATTGGGTTGGCTAAAAAGTTCGTTCGGTTTTTTCCATAAGATGGCTCTAGTAGCACCTAGTTGTCTTTAGCTTCATTTGAAACAATTTTGTTTGATTGTATTGTGATAGCTGTCATATCAACGTGCATTTAAAAAAAAAAACTTATCAAAATTGGTGAATTTTTGTGTAGCTGTGAAAAGTGACCCTTTTTTGGTCCCCTGAAACACATAGCACAGTGATAATTTACAGTAAGCCCCCTACAAACGAACCTTCAAGTTGTGAACTTTCAAAGATGCGAACGTGCATTCCATCAGCGTCCGGCGTGAGTGAAATTGCAGCTTGCCCTCTGTCTCCTATTACTGACAATCCTTCAGCTCTGCCGTCTCTCACCTCCTTTCCCTCCTCCAGTCAGTAACTCTTCTTGCCTGTTCACGCTATGCCAGCCCCTGTATGCCAGCTGTTGTATTGTACTACTGTACTTTTTGAGGTACTGTACTGTAAGATTAAAAATGTTTTCTTTATTTTTTTGTGTTTGTTTTTTATGTATTATTTGTATGAAAAGTATTAAAAACCTATTACAGTACAGTACTATATAGTACCTAGGCTAACTTTGTTGGACTTACGAACAACTTGGACTTATAAACGTGCTCTTGGAATGGAACTCGTTTGTATGTAGGGGACTTACTGTAATAAG
The DNA here is from genome assembly GCF_028023285.1 of Balaenoptera ricei. NCBI lineage: Eukaryota > Metazoa > Chordata > Mammalia > Artiodactyla > Balaenopteridae > Balaenoptera > Balaenoptera ricei. The sequence continues at coordinate 142,254,155 of NC_082639.1, forward strand.
TTGTTGTATTGAATCTTCAAATGGTGGGAGCATGTTGGGATGTGAAAAATCAATTATCTTTAGGTTCTCCCATTGTTCACTGGGAGAGCTTTAGGGAATTATCTCATGGCAGATCCAGAAGAAATGTAAAGAACCTAAGACCAAGGGCTGAGGCATTTTGTGAAAGTTAGTGATATAATCTTAGGAATCTAATTCCCCCTTCTCAGATCCTACTTTCATGTCAGCCTTAGGAGATAATGAGATTGTCTTCGTTTTTCATATGAAGAAACTGAAACCTAAAAGGTCACACAGTTTGTAAGTAATGACAGGCCAAGTGGTAATATGAAGAAATATTAAAAAATAAAAAGTTTAGAAGGAAAAAATAATAGTGATTATGTCTTTGTGATAGGATTTTAGGTGATTTGTATTTTTCTTTATATCTTTGTGTTTTTTTTAATGTATATTTTTTACATTTACTTATCAGCTCTAAATATAACTCCATGATCTTTCATTCTACTTTTTATAATTTTTAAAATATCCTGAATTTTATTATTTGCTTTCCTGTTAAATTTTATTCACCTGTTTTTTTTTTTTTGACATCTTTATTGGAGTATAATTGCTTTACAATGGTGTGTTAGTTTCTGCTTTATAACAAAGTGAATCAGTTATATGTATACATATATCCCCATATCTCCTCCCTCTTGTGTCTCCCTCCCACCCTTTCATTCTACTTCAGGTTTCCACTCCGTGGCTCTTCACTGGACCTTGGTGTCTGGATATGTTCCATGATACTCTCTACTCCTAACCTCCTGTGCTTCCAACTTATTTTTTCAGTTATTCCCATGCATCATCTTTTTACCATACTGGGGCCTCTCTATGCCTTTGGCTTCTCTCTACTAAAATCCTCTGACCCCTGCTATCTTAACTCAGGCCTCGCCTATCTTTACCGCCTACCTGTTGAGTTTAGATAATCATCCATTTTTTTCCTCAACTTTATTTTTCCACTTTCTCAACTATCTGAGCTCCCTTTCCTTTCCTGCTGTTCTCAGGAGTGGGCCTTGCTTCTGAACTCACAGAGAATACTGAAGCTATCAGATAGTAACTCTCTCCACCTGCTGACCCCACATTTACAGAGCCTTTCTGTATCCCTACTGGTCCTTCTTCATTTCTATTACAACAGCAGAGCTCTCCTTCCTGTCTCCTTAAGGCAAGACATTCCACCGGTGCCCTGGCTCACTCTCATTCCTGGCTCCCAGGGACCTTCCACCATCCCATCTCTAACCTGCATTAAATAATGTGTTTAATAAACATTGAATAATTTTATAAACAGAAGAAAATTAGTAACAAAAATCTTTACTGGGTAAAAGTATGGGATTTGGGGGCTTCCCTGGTGGCGCCGTGGTTAAGAATCCACCTGCCAGTGCAGGGGACACGGGTTCGAGTCCTGGTCCGGGAAGATCCCACATGCCACGGGGCAACTAAGCCCATGCGCCACAACTACTGAGCCTGCGCTCTAGAGCCTGCGAGCCACAACTGCTGAAGCCCACATGCCTAGAGCCTGTGCTCCACAACAAGAGAAGCCACCACATAAGCCCGTGTGCTGCAATGAAGAGTAACCCCCACTCACCACAGGTAGAGAGAGCCCGCGCGCAGCAGTGAAGAGCCAATGCAGTCAAAAATAAATAAATAAAAGCATTAAAAAAAAAAAAGTATGGGATTTTGTAATTGAAGACTCAATCTAATTGTTACAGAGAATGTTAATTATCCTGGAAATTTTCAGTGTTTAGTTTTATAAAGAGTCCAACTACATAAAAAAGGACGAGGGAATTCCCTGGTGGTCCAGTGGTTAGGACTCCCCTCTTTCACTGCTGAGGGCCCAGAATCAATCCCTGGTCAGGGAACTAAGATCTCACAAGCTGCGTGGCCAAAAAAAAAAAACCAAAACAAACAAACAAAAAACCCTCAAACCTTTCTACATTAAAAAGTCTGTATGTTAAAAAAAAAGAGAGAGTGAAATAATGCCATTTGCAGCAACATGGATGGACCTAGAGATTGTCATACTGAGTGAAGTAAGTGAGATAGAAAAGGACAAATATCATATGATATTGCTTATATGTGGAATCTAAAAAAGTGGTACAAATGAACTTATTTACAAAACAGAAATAGAGTTACAGATGTAGAAAACAGTCTTATGGTTACCAGGGGGGAAGTGGGGAACGGATAAATGGGAGATTGGGATTGACATATACACACTACTCTATATAAAATAGATAACAAATAAGGGCCTACTGTATAGCACAGGGAACTCTACTCAGTACTCTGTAATGACCTATATGGGCAAAGACTCTAAAAAAGAATGGATATATGTATATGTATAACTGACTCACTTTGCTGTACAGCAGAAAGTAACACAACATTGTAAATCAACTATAGCCCAATAAAATTTTTTTAAAATATATTAAAAAAAAAAAAGAGTCCATCAACTCTAAGTGTATTTTATAGGGTATGAAATGTTACAGTGCCTCTTAGGAACACTATTCTTCCATTTGATTGACATACGTTTCCTTTGATAGATGTTTCCTTTAATACTGTTCAGATTTATCTTTGACTATTTTTTTTTTTGACTAACTTGAAAATTTTTTCCGCTTTTTTTCATAGTTGGAGAATACCTTCAAATCAGTTATTGCACAAACTGGACCTGGAGGGACTATCAATCCAGAGCTAAAACATAAGATAAAATTTGTAAGTGTTTGCTGTTTCTGGGAAATGGATAAGAATAATTGATTATACATTTGGGTATCATTTGTGGTTAATTTTAATTTGCCTACAAATATTTTAGTTTTATGTTTATTCCTGATCTTTTCAAATATATTACAAATGGAGTGGCTAATCTTTTAAGATTAGAAAAAAATAAATTTCATACTCTAAACATTTTTAGTGTTCTCAAAATTATTTAGAAAATATCAGTTCCTCCAAAAATTCTCTTTTCTTCCCCTCACCCCAATAAATCATTGTTAAAAGTTAAAGATCTTGGGCTTCCCTGGTGGCACAGTGGTTGAGAATCTGCCTGCCAATGCAAGGGACACGGGTTCGAGCCCTGGGCCCCAACAGGGTCCTGCTCAGTTTCACTAGGAAACATGTTGATCTATGTTTACTGATATGGAAAGAGGTCTGTGATATGATACTAAAAAGCTGGAGAAGTAATGACCTTATTTTCATATTCAGTAAAGGTATTTTTATGTGCATATGGACAACAATGGCTACTATCTTTGCTTAACTATGTTTTCCAACATTTTCTATAGTGTGCATTGTATTTCTTTTCTGCCATTTAGAATGCTTGAAATTATGCCATAGAATATTTATTTTATGTGAGCTAAAACTAATTATGTTAGCTTAGCTAAAGAACTATGTATAGGAATTTCTGGGGAGTTGTGGCATTGCAGTATTATGCAAGAATGATTTCTCAACTCTGGAAATGTTGGAATTCACTGCCTTTTTTGGTTGTTATAACTTTTTTAAAAACTGGAAACTGGGACTTCCCTGGTGGTCCAGTGGTTAAGACTTTGCACTCCCAATGCAGGGGACCTGAGTTCAGTCCCTAGTCAGAGAACTAGATCCTGCATGCCACAACTAAAAGCTCACATGCCACAACTAAAAGATGCCGCATGCCACATCTAAAAATCCCTCATGACTCAACTAAAAAGATCCCGCATGCTGCAACTAAGACCCGGTGCAGGCAAATAAATAAATATTAAAAAAAAAACCTGGAAACTGATTTTTAAAACAATACTGTGACTTTAATTAATTCACTCAATAATAATGTTATTTTTGCCTTGTTACTATTTAAATTTATACTTTCTTATTTTGATATTTTGTCACCCAGCATTCCAGTGGTGTCTGTTTATATTGTATTTCAATTTTCTATTTATTAGGTTGTATCCAGATTTCCAGAGGGTTTACTTATTTCTAAACTTCTTGGAGAGTTTGAGGTGAGTGTTTTCTTTTTCACCAACCATGTTTTTTTATGGCTTGCTTATGTTTCTCATGATTGATAGAAATTTTGTTGCTACTCCTTGGATCCTCCAAGTCTATGCTCTAGAACTTAAACATCTTGCTTTGCATTTTGGTGGCCTCTTCTTTACTAAAAGAGTTAAGAATCTGATTCTTAATAAATACTTCATTATGCATAGGAAGAATATTTTTACCACTATTGTTATATTATTAGAATAAAAGTTATTTTTCATGTTTGATAATACTAAGTAAGTGTCAGTGGGGATATGGAGAAACAGAATAACTCATACACTGCTTGTGGGACAAAACCCCTTTGGAGAGCATTTTGGCAATATCACTTTACTTGAGGATATGCACCCCTGATGATTCAGGAGTTCTATTAATACTTCTACAGATACACTTTAGAGAAACTCTTAAACATGTGCACATGAAGACATACATATGACACGCACATTGCAGCATAGTAAAAAACTGGAAACAAATTAAATGGCTATCAGTAGGAGAATGGATAAATAAATTGAGATTGACATTTATACAATGGAGTAATATGTAGCAGATAAAATAAATGAACTAGATTTCATCCATGCAACATGAATCATTTTTGGAACAATTATGTTTTAGTGAAAAAAAATCACATTGCAGAATGATAATTCAGATACTGCCATATACCCAAGTTTTAAAAATGGTTAGGTGTGCCAGTCTCTATTTGGAATGCCTTCCTTATAGCAGTTCATTTGTTTTCACAACAGAGTGAGGCACAGAAAAGTAACTTGCCTAAGGGTCAGGTAGCCAATAATGGGTGGAGCCAGGATTTGAAACCCTGGCAGTCTGGCTTCACTATCCTAACTCTTAACTACTATGTCATGAACACTATCACATATTTGTACATATGAACACGGATGTTGTGAGATACTGCATAGCATAATGGTTAAGATACATCACCTCTATGTGCTATTTCATAGATGATATGTGAAGTCAGAATAATATTACCTACTTTATAGAGTTTTGTCAAGTTTAAATGGCTTAAAATAAAGTAATTAGAACAGTGCCTGCCACATAGTAATTGTTCGATAACTGTTAAAACTCATAGTAGACTAAAAAAAAGAAAACTTAGAAAAGATGCATATCATCCCTCAGTGATGGAGAAAACTTAATTTCACATTGTGAATTTAAAGAAATGAATCTTTTAGAACCAAAAAGTTTATTTCAAATAGGCTCATGAGAGAAAGCTAAAACAAAGAGTCTTGATGTTTTTTGGATTAACAAGTCAAGTCACTTATCTAAAAATGAAATTACAGAATAAAGTGTAGGGACTTCCCTGGTGGCTCAGTGGTTAAGAATCTTCCTGCCAATTCAGGGGACATGGGTTCGAGCCCTGGGCCGGGAAGATCCCACATGCCTCGGAGCAACTAAGCCCACACACCACAGCTACTGAGCCTGCGCTCTAGAGCTTGCGAGCCACAACTACTGAGCCTGTGTGCCACAACTACTGAAGCCTCTGCGCCTAGAGCCCATGCAGTGCAACAAGAGAAGCCACCACAATGAGAAGACCGCATACCGCAACGAAGAGTAGCCCCCACTCGCCACAACTAGAGAAAGCCCACACGCAGCAATGAAGACCCAACAGCCAAAAATAAATAAATAACTAAAAAGAATAAAGTGTAAAATAGAGTAATAAAGTAATAGAATATGACTTAATTGTCACAAAATTTATGGGTAAAAATAAACTTCCTATGCCAGATTCACAACTCAAAGTGAATAGTTTTATACAACTAACATTTTAGCAAAAGTACCTTCCTGTAATAAAAATTCATGGAGTTAAGATTAAAAGTCAACAATCTTGGAGAAATTAAAATAAACCTTTCTTTTTTAATAGGATTTGTTTTTATATTGGAGTATAGTTGATTAACAGTGTTGTGTTAGTTTCCGGTGTGCAGCAGTGTGATTCAGTTATACATATACATGTATCTATTCTTTTTCAAATTCTTTTCCCATTTAGGTTATTACAGAATACTGAGCAGAGTTCCCTGTGCTATTCAGTAGGTCCTTGTTGGTTATCTATTTTAAATATAGCAGTGTGTACATGTCAATCCCAAACTCCCAATCTGTCCTTCCCCCACCCCGCCTTCCCCCTTGCTAACCATAAGTTCATTCTCTAAGTCTGTGAGTCTGTAAAACAAATCTTTTAATGTTACAGGGAAGCTCTTTGCCCTTCTTAGTAAAAAGACTTCGGCAGAAATTCAACATTATTATTAGAAATATATAATAAGTATAGATTTAATTTAACCTTTATTCTAACTTGTAGTAACACTTACTAACCCTTTATTTATCCAACATGTTATAAAAGCTACCTGTGTGATTTGTCCTCTTGAAATACCTGGGCACCAGTCTGCCATTCTTTCAAGATCCTTTGTTAAATTGCTAATTGAAGGGAAGATAGTGCAGTGACAGCATAGTTTTTGGATCTTCCTGAAGTGCCACGTAAAAACAGTCAGAGAAACTAGATAGCAAAACAAAAAATCCACAGACAATATTTATAACAAAATCGGATAATATATCTCCCATGAATAATTGCTGGAGAGTAATCAGCAGCAGCCACAAGAGCCTCATAATATCAATGTCTGTGCCAGGAGAAAACAGGGAAGCAAGAGAGCCAATGTCTGATGGACCTAGGGACAAAAGAATCGCAAAATAGCCATCAGGTATTCACTAGAATGTACAGCAAGCCATTTTGAAAACAGCAGCTGAAACTGGATGATATTTTGACTTATCTAATAGCAGAGAATGTTTCATGGTAAGAGTTGAATAGGGCTGGAGCACCATAGCTCCTGTGTATTCTTTTTTTTTTTTTAAAGATTTATTTATTATTTAATTGATTGATTGGTTGCTATGTTGGGTCTTCGTTTCTGTGCTAGGGCGTTCTCTAGTTGCGGCAAGCGGAGGCCACTCTTCATCGCGGTGCGCGGGCCTCTCAGTATCGCGGCCTCTCTTGTTGCGGAGCACAGGCTCCAGACACGCAGGCTCAGCAGTTGTGGCTCACGGGCCCGGTTGCTCCGCGGCATGTGGGATCTTCCCAGACCAGGGCTCGAACCCGTGTCCCCTGCATTGGCAGGCAGATTCTCAACCACTGCGCCACCAGGGAAGCCCTCCTGTGTATTCTTGAAACTGACCAGCCAGAGCTCCCTTATAGACACTAATGAAAAATTGAGCAGGATACGGACAGTAGAACAAGAGAAGTCTTAGATGTAAGTAGTATTAAGGGAAAAGAGCCAGGAAATTTCAAAATTAACCTACTGTATTTTTATACAGTATATGAAAACAATGGAAGGAGGAGCTCTGTGAAGCAGAAAGCAATCCAGAATGATGTCCTGTAAGTCAGGAAAATGAATTTCATAATTCAATGAATTTCAACCGAAGAGGATCAGGGTCAAATTGCATCATTGTCTTAAGAAAAAAAGAGAATAAGGAGCAGAATAACGTATCTACTGACAGTAAAAGCATGTCAGAAAGACATGTCCCTAATAAAGGTCAAAACTGAAACCTACTTTTTCAAAAATATATACTAAGAAAGTGATACAAAACATGAAAGAACAACATAAATCTGAATTACACGAATTTGTAAATAAGGTGAACAGTACTCAGGGAAGAATTATAAATAAAAGGAAAAATCATTTCAGAAATGAAGACTAAACTTCAAAGATTACAAGAGCAAAAAATATAACAGCTTATGCCCTAAGAAAAAACAGTAGGTAAAAATGAGGAACATTTTGAAAGTCAAAATAAATGAGGGAGGCACTGGGGATCCAGGCATAAAAGGCTCTGTCACTAAGGTTTTTGAAATCTAGTGAGAAACTCAGGCATGCAAATAAATTAAGGTAATATTATGTCTGAGTAGCCTATATTGGAACAATCCTGAAGATAATTATTATAAGTTCTGGACAAAATACGCAAAATCACTCTCTGAAGGTACTAGAAATTGTCCAAAAGCAGGCAGAAACTGGAAAGGAGTCAGCACCTGGAGGAGGGAATGGCACCTTTTTATTTGCCTGGATTTTGGCCTGATGGCAGGCCCCATACATTGTTTGGAATTGGAGGTTGGATAGAAATCAGAAGTTTTACTGGCTTCTGATTTGGAGCTACATAAGCAGCTGAAAAATGAGGGGAGAAATCATAGGATGGAGAGAGCTGCAGAGAGGGAGCATCAAATTCTGCACATAAATTCTGCTCAAATCTCTGACTGTTGAACTACACATGCCTGGGGCAGACTCAAAGCAGCCTAGTAAGGCTAAAAGAACTGAATCTATTTCAGCTGTTGCCCACCACAGGGAGTCAGAATTTAAGATTAGTCAAGTTAACGCCCAGCTAAAACTAAGCAAAAAGCAGTACTCTTAGAAGGACTGTAAAAGATTCCACAGTCTCTACAGCTTACATATTATGATGTCCAGGATACAAACCAAAATTACTGGATAGATTTAAGAAACAAAATGTGGCCCTTGGTGAAGAGAAAAAATAATCAATGGAAACTGATCCTGAGATGATGCAGATGTTGAAGTTAGCAAAGGTTTTAAAGAATTCTTAAAACCACATTAAAAAGAGTGTAAAGCGGGCTTCCCTGGTGGCGCAGTGGTTGAGAGTCTGCCTGCCAATGCAGGGAACACGGGTTCAAGCCCTGGTCTGGGAAGATCCCACATGCCGCGGAGCAACTGGGCCCGTGAGCCACAGCTACTGAGCCTGCGCGTCTGGAGCCTGTGCTCCGCAACAAGAGAGGCCACGATAGTGAGAGGCCCGCACACCGCGATGAAGAGTGGCCTCTGCTTGCCACAACTAGAGAAAGCCCTGGCACAGAAACGAAGACCCAACACAGCCAAAAATAAATAAATAAATAAATAAAAATTAAAAAAAAAAAAAAAAGAGTGTAAAGCAATATATGTTCACACTAAATGAACAGATAAGAAACCTCAGTGGAGAAAAAGAAATTATAAAGTCAAATGATTTTCTAGAGTTGAAAATAAAATATCTGAAGTAAATTCACTGCAGTGTCTTAAGAACAAATTGGAAATGGCAGAAGAAAGCATCAGTGAACCCCAGAACAGATTGGTAGAAATGATCCAATCTGAAGAACAGAGAGAGAAAATAAATGAAAAAAATTTTGTTCAAAAGCAGAATCTGGGAGTTCCCTGGTGGTATAGTGGTTAGGATTTGGTGCTTTCACTGCCGTGGCCCAGGTTCAGTCCCTGGTTGGGGAACTGAGAGGTACCGTGAGCCGTGTGGCATGGCCAAAAAAAAAAAAAAAAAAGCAGAATCTGAGAGACCTGTGGGACGATACCAAGTAGCCTAACATATGTGTAATTGTGATGAGAGAAAGATGGTAAGGAGAAAAAATGAAAAGAGAAAAAATTCTTGAGAAAATAATGGTTGAAAATTTTGTAAATTTTATGAAAGAGTTTACAGATTTAAGAAACCCAGAAAAGCCCACAAAATGAATACAAAGAAAATCTTACATAGGCACATCGTAGTCAAACTGCAGAAAACTCAAAGTAATTAGAAAATCATGCAACTAAAGAAAAATGACACATTGCCATAGAGGGGAACAATGTTAAATATGATGGCTGACCTCTCATTAGGAACAGTAAAGGCTAGAAGACAGTGGAATGACATCTTTAAAGTTTTCAAAAAAACCCCACTCTTTGCCCAATTTTTTATTTCCAGTAGTATAGTATCTTGGTAGTATCTTTCAAGAACTTTGAAGAATGAAGGTAAAGTAGAGGTATTTTCAGATCATCAAAAGTGGGTAATTAATTGTAAGCAGCCCTGCATTATAGGAAATTCTAAAGAATATTCTTCAGGCTGAAGGAAATGATGCCAGATTGTACTTGAATCTATAGGAAGGATTGAAGAGCACAGGAAATGGTAAATGTGTGGGTATATATCAAAGACTTTTTAAAAAATCAATTAAGTATATGACTGTTTAAAGCAAAAATTATAACACTGTATAATTGGGTTTGTAACATGTAGACGTAATATTTGTGAAAACCACGGCATAATGAGTGGAGGGGCAGTACATGGAACTATAGTTTGCAAGGTTCTTGTGTTTTATGTGAAGTAGTACAGTAAGACTGAAAAGGATGTATAGAACAATAAATAATGCAGAGTTATAGCTATAAAACCAATAGATAAATTAAAATGGAATTGTATAAAAATACTCAGTAAACTCAAAGGAAGACGGGGTTTACTGTTCAGCTGTTTTGCTTGAAGGACAACAAAGGAACAAAGTTTGAGAGAAACAAAATACAAATGGGATTAGCAGAAATTAAATAGCAAAAATGTTAGCTGTATAGGAGAAGATATTTGCAAACAATGTGAACAACAAGAGCTCAGTTTCCAAAATACACAAACAGCTCATACAGCTCATTATAAAAAAAAAACAACCCAATCAAAAAATGGGCAGAAAACCTAAATAGACATTTCTCCAAAGAAGACATACAGAGGGCCAACAGACACATGAAAAGATGCTCAACATTGCTAATTATTAGAGAATGCAAATGCAATAAGGGATCACCTCACACCAGTCAGAATGGCGATCATCAAAAAGTCTACAAATAAATGCTGGAGAGGGTGTGGAGAAAAGGTAACACTCTGCACTGTTGGTGGGAATGTAAATTGGTGCAGCCACTATTGAGAAACAGTATGGAGGTTCCTTAAAAAACTAAAAATGGAGCTACCATATGACCCAGCAATCCCACTCCTGGGCATATATCTGGAGAAAATCATAATTCAAAAAGATAGATGCACCCCAGTGTTCATTGTAGCACTGTTTACAATAGCCAAGACATGGAAGCAACCTAAGTGTCCATCAACAGATGAATAAAGAAGATGTGGTATATATATACAATGGAATATTACTCAGCCATAAAAAAGAACGAAATAATGCCATTTGCAGTAACATGGATGGACCTGGAGGTTATCATACCAAGTGAAGTAATAAGTCACAGAAAGACAAATATCGTATGATAACACTTATATGTGGGATCTAAAGAATGATACAAATGAACTTATTTACAAATCAGAAACAGACTCGCAGACATAGAAAACAAACTATGATTAACAAAGGGGAAAGGGAGGGAGGGATAAATTAGGGGTTTGGGATTAACAGACACACACTAATATATATAAAATAGGTAAACAACAAGGACCTACCGTATAGCACAGGAAACTATATTCAATATCTTGTAATAACCTATAAGGAAAAGAATCTGAAAAATATATATGTATATAAACTGAATCATTTTGCTGTACACCTGAAACTAACACAACATTGTAAACCAACTATACTTCAATTTAAAAAATGGTATCTGTAAGTCCAATTATATTAATAATTTCAGGAATGTAGTGGAGTATATATTACAATTAATGAAGTTATGAAATGGAATGAAAAAGAAAGATGCAACTAAATGCTGTCCACATGAAATACATTGTTAGTAAAAAGATACAGATTGGTTGAAAGTAAAAGATGAAAAAGATATATCATACATACATACAGTAAGCATAAAAGAATTGAAGTGACTAAAAAAAATCAGGTAAAGTCAGAATTCTAGGCAAAGTGTATTATCGGAGATAGAGGGATATTTCATAAGGATAAACGGTTAATTAGGAAGACACAACAGTCAAATGTGTATTCACCTAATAATGCTTTAAGATAAATGATCTAAAAATTGACAGAATTAATTATGAGTTAACTCCACAATTATAGGGGTTTTCTCTTTCTGGCATTTAATAAAATAGTCAAAAAAAATGAATAAGGACATAGAAAATCTGAACCACACTGTCTACCATCATGATCTGTTTGACTTTTATAGAACACTGTACCCAACAACTGCAGAATACACATTCTGTTCAAGTACACATGGAACATTTGCCAGGATGGACCATGTAGTTGGCCATGGAATAAGTCTCAACAAATTTCAAAATACTGAAATCTTACAGAGTATGTTCTTTAAGATGGAATTAAATTACAAATCAATACAATGAATTACTTAAGAATTAACCCTCCAGATAATTTGGAAATTAAACAGTTCTCTTCTAAATAACTTATTTTTTTAAATTGAAGTATAGTTGATTTACAATGTTGTGTTAGTGTCTGGGTGTACAGCAAAGTCATTCAGTTATACATATATATGTGTACTTTTTCATACTCTTTTGCATTATGGTTTATTACAGGATATTGAATGTAGCTAAATAACTTATTAAAGACAGAATCACAAGGGAAATTTGAAAATATTTCCAATTGAAAATGAAAATATAACATGTCAAAAATTGTGAGATGTAGCTAAAACAGTGCTCAAAGAGAAATTTGTAGCTCTAAAATGCCTAAATTAGAAGAAAAGAAAGATATAAAATCATCATTGACCTGAAGGTCTACTTAAGAAGTCTAGAAAAGGGAGGAGCAAAGTAAAGTCAAAATAGTAGGAGAGAAGAAATAATAAAATCAAGAATAGACATTAAGGGCTTCCCTGGTGGCACAGTGGTTGAGAATCTGCCTGCCAATGCAGGGGACGCGGGTTCGAGCCCTGGCCTGGGAAGATCCCACATGCCGCGGAGCACCCGTGAGCCACAATTACTGAGCCTGCGCATCTGGAGCCTGTGCTCGGCAACGAGAGGCCGCGACAGGGAAAGGCCCGCGCACCGCGATGAAGAGTGGCCCCCACTTGCCACAACTAGAGAAAGCCCTCGCACAGAAATGAAGACCCAACACAGCCATACATACATACATACATACATACATAAAAAGAATGTAAGCAGACAAGAATAGCATTAAAAAAAAAAAAAGACATTAATAAAATAGCAACAATTAACAAAGCCAAATATTGATTCTTTGTAAGATCACCAAAATTGATAAACCATTAACTAGTTAAATTAAAAAAAAAAGAGAGGACACAAACACCAATTTCAGGAAAGAGGTTATATCGTTATAAATTCTACAGATACTAAAAGGACAATAAGGAAATATTATGAACAACTGTGCCTATCATTTGACAACTTAGATGGAATGGACAAATTCCTCAAAAGACACAAATTACCCAACTGAGGCAAGATGAAATAGAAAATCTGAATATCCCTGTAAGTATCAAGAAATGGATTTTTGTTATTTAAAAAAAACAAAAGAAAGCAAAACACCTCTCCACAAAAGAAGGGAGAAGAAGAAAAAACTCCAGGCCCATATGGTTTTATTGGTGAATTCTGTCAAACTTTTAAGGAGGAAATTATATTAATCATACATTGTTTCTTTCATAAAATAGAATGAGTTGGGGAGTATTTTCTATGAATACATTATCCTGCTACCAAAACTTGACATAGACATTACAAAAAAACCCAATTAGATCATGTTTATCATAACATAGGATAAAAAATATTATAAAATAATAGTAAATTGAATCCAGCAATATGTGAACAAGAGGGTATTTTCCCCCAGCAATACAAGGTTGGAGTAACATTTCAAAAGGAATTAACATAATTCACCATGTTAACAGAATAAGGAAGAAAATCATATGATCATTTTAGATGCAGAAAAAGAATTACCAAAATTTAATACCCATTTGTAATCAAAACTCTCAGAAAAATAGGAATAGAATAGAACTTCCTCAACCTGGTAAAGGATAGCTATGAAAAACCTATACTTGTCATACTTAATAGTAAAACACTGGACACTTTCCCCCTAAAATCAGGGCTACCATGTCCATTCGCACGGCTTTAATTCAGTATTGTACTGGAGGTCCTAGACAGTGTAATAAAATAAGAAAAAAATAGGCACAAAAACTTGAAGTAGTGAAACTGTCATTATTTGTAGAAAACATGATTGCCTACATAGAATGTACTAAGGAATCCATGAAAAGCTATTAGAACAAATAAGTGAATTTATTAAGGCCAAAGTTAATATAAAAAAGTTGTATATTAATTATATGGATTAATAATAAAAATAATATAATATAGATTAATATAAAAATCTGTTATATTTCCATATGGAGGCAGCAAACAATTGGAAAATGAAATTTTTAAAATTCTATTTACAATAGTGTCAAATTACTTGAAAATAAGTCTAACAAAGAAACATAAGACACCTGTACTGAAAAATACTAACGTTGCTGAGAGAAATTAAAGAAGACTAAATGGAGAGCTGTAACATTCATGGGTAAGAAGCTTAGTGTTGTTATTAACCTATAGATTCAGTATTGTCCCCATCATAATTCTTGTAGGCTATTTGTAAATACTGACAAATCCATAAGTTTGTTATATATGAGAGTACAGAAGGAGTTCAGTTCTTATGCACTCAAGTGATTTTTGATGGAGATGCCAAAGGAATTCAATGGGGACAGGAAAATCTTTTCAACAAATGATGGTGGAACAACTACTTATGTGGGAAAAAAATAAATCTCAACCCCAACCTCACACCATGTACAAAATTAGGGATATATCATAGACATAAATGGGAAAAATTCAAAATTAAAGCTCCTAGAAGAAAACTTTATTTACAATCTGGGGATATTTAAGAGTTTCTTAGGACATAGAAAGCAATAATCATTTAAAAGAAAATTGATAATGAGACTTTATCAAAATTTTACTATTTAGGAGACTCCATTTAAAAATTAAAAGGCAGACCACAGACTAGGAAGAAATATTTACAATCATACATCTGAAAAAGGACTCATATCCAGAATACATAGAGAACCTTCTATATCTCCATTACAGAAAGCTGAACAACTCCATTAAAAAAAGGTTTGAACAGACACTTCACAAGTGTAGATGTATGAGTGATTAATAAACACAAATGCTAGTAAACTCATACATTTTTGGTTCAAGTATAAAATGGTACTACTTTGGAAAATGTTCTGACAGTTTGTTATAAAATAAATGTATATTTACTCTTTGATCCAGAATTATACTCTTTGATCCAGAATTATTAATTCAAGAGAAATCAAAGCCTATGTCCCCCCAAAAGACTTGTACAATAATATTTGTAACAGCTTTATGCTTAATAGCCACAACTGGAGAAAACTCTATTATTCATTAGTATGAAAATGAATAAAGAAATTGTGGTATATTCTTACAATGAAATAGTATTCAGCATTAAAAATAAATCAACTACTGATAGATGAATCAACATGGATGAATTTGAGAAACGCTTGCTGCTGAACACAAGAGTATACAGTGTAGGATACCTTCTATTTGAATTGCTAGGATAGCCAAAGCTAATTTATGGTGGAAAAAGAGAGTTGTTTTTCTCTGGGAAAGAAAGAACTTGCTGAGTGATGGAAATGTTTTATATCTTAAATATGAGTTTGCGGCACACAGTGTGCATTTATCAAAGCTAATTGAATGATAAACTTAAGTTTTATACATTTCAGTGTATGTAAATTTTATGTTTAAAAAACCAACAGATATTGAACTCAGTTAATTATGTGCATACTGACATATTTTGGGGTAAAGGGTACTGATGTCTGCAGCTCGTGTTGAAATGCTTAAAAAAGGTAAGATGGTTTGGTAGGTAGATGGCTATATAGATGATAAAGGAAATATAGCAGAATACTAATAATTATATAATCTAGGTGGCGGATGTTCACTGTCCAAGTCTTTCACCTTTTCCTGTGTTTAAAAATTTTCATAAGAAAATACTAGGAAAAAATGAATAAGAAAGATTGAAGCGAAAGTAACAGGCATTGAAAACAGGCAGAGAAGAGCCAACGTATGAAATAAAACCAATGATGGAACAGAACAAATATTGAAAACTATAATTTGAGTGAACTTTACTGAAATAGAAGACTTGAAATTATATATTGAAAGAACACACTGCATACCTGAGAATATCAACCCAGAATGACAAACACCAAATTATTGGACTTAAAGAAAAAAATAATCCTTTGAACAAATGAACAAGTGACTTATAAAGGAGACAAAATTAGGTTATAGAACATTTTCAGTGTTCTTCTAAACATTCTCATGTTTAGAAGAAAAGGGATTTAAAAAATAACATATTTTAAACACTCAAGGAAAAAAAAATGTGAGCCAAGGATTTTATGGCTAGCAAAATTGACTTTCAACTATACAGAACTAGACAAGCTATTGCTGCCATGCAAGAATTCAAGAACCATTGTTCCCATGAGACCTCAAGGAGTCTACTGAAGAATGAACTTCACGTAACCAAAATCACTTGAGGGACAGCAACAAAAGAACTGAACGTGAGCGCCACTTATAAAACTAAGACCAAATGAGGGTTAGAAAGAAGAGAATATAGTATATAATGGCTATATACTCTGACAATATAAAGGACAATTACACAAAATGGTAGAAAGAGAAGGGGTGAGCATAGGAAAAAAATGTTAACTGCTTTTATTAATTATACTGGTGATGGTAATGTGAGTACTGTTTTTTTTGAGACTATTGAGTAATGTGATATAGAGCAGCAGTCCCCAACCTTTTTGGCACCAAGGACCAGTTTTGTGGAAGACAGTTTTTCCACAGATGGAGGGTGGGCATGGTTCAGGCGGTAATGTGAGCAGTGGGGAGCAGCAGATGAAGCTTCGCTCGCTCGCCCGCTGCTAACCTCCTGCTGTGCGGCCCTGTTCTAACAGGCCGTGGACCAGTACCAGTATGCCATCCGGGGGTTGGGCACCCCTGATATAGAGCATATTAATAATTATGGGATATATGGGGGTAATTATGAGATAATTTTAATTGTATGTACAAGGATTTCTAATTGCATAAATTGAACCTGGAACATCTTACCATTCCAGACCAGCAAGGACTATTAAAGACTAGGTTCACATTAGAAGGGCTTAGGAATCCATGTGAAGTGTTATTTCAGGTTTCAATAAGGATAATAATTGCAGTGGTTTGAAGCCCATCAAATATGTTTAATTCTATGAGTTCATATGATATTAAAAACTAATTGGTTATCATGGAAGATGATAGAGAACCAATTCATTACCTTAGAAAATGGTAAATAAAGAGAAAGAGCCAGTCACTTACCTCACTTTCCTGAATGAACTGGTAGGACTGTGTAACCAAATAGCAGATGAGGGGAGCATATCTCTATAAAATATTCCAACTAAATAACAAAAAAGAATTTATAGAATTAGAATATCACTATGTTAAGCCTCTCAGTAAAATAGTAGATCAGGCATCGACCAGTAATGGCTCCTAACAACACCAAGAAAAAAAAAAAAAAAAGACAACCAGACATTATATGTACCTCTTTTTAGAACATGGCATCACTAATAGTGTTGTCATAGGGGTGGAGCATGAGTCTGATCAAGCCACTGGGTCCAGCTGCCAATTTGCAGAAAATAAAGTGTTTGCACTACGAGTGTATCATCTACAAAATCTACTCCATGAGGAAATGAAATCATGTAATAGGATATATACATATAATTGAAGGCATAAATATAAACTCTAAGGAAAAAATAAAACAACCAAAATGGATTGGAGATGGAAGAGAAGTAAGAGAGTGGGAGTAGAAATACACCAATTACTTTCTTGCTTATGGTTGGGAGTATATAAGGAAGATAACATAACAAAGGACCCTAGGGCAGTGTATCTGACATATCAATGGATGGACCAAACTAACTTACTAAAAGAAACTGCTTCTGAGATAGGATTACTCAACTGTGTTTCATATAAGGATTTGGAATTACCTCCGTATTAACTCATTAAAAATACAACAGGTGTAATCTATTATGTTGAAGCATGATGCATGTTCAAGTTTTGACAGTTTCTGGAAAGATTCACAAGAATCTGCTGGTGATGGTTTGCACAAGAAACTGGTAGTAATGGTTACCTCCAAGGAGGTGATCTCCTGGTCAACTGAGGGATGGGAGTGAGCTGGAGACTTAGTTTTTGCTGTGTACCTTTTTAAAACTTCTGAATATCACTTATTCAAAAAATTGATAACTTACATTAAAAAGAATCCTTCCCAACCTAGTCGTGTGTTCAGCTGAATTGCACATCATAGTACTGGGCACTTACCGAGAAGGTAAAGAAACCATTAGAGAGTAATGAACATAAAAAGAGAAGAAGTCATAATGTGTAATGTACAAAGAAGTAAGTAGAAGTACCAAATCTAACTCACCACCACGCTTCTTCTGTCCTCTACCAGTTCTTTTTGGGATATCTGTGATTGGCTATAGATGTGATACTAATGACCCTTTTAAACCGTGACTTGACTGACGCTGGGCCCCGTTTTTACAAGTGTCCTGGGAGCAGTCAGTAAAGAGTTGAGTTGGGTCTCAGAGCATTACACCAACAAGAAGTATGCACTGCAGAAATCCCACCCTTTGTCAAGGGTCAGTCCTTTAGAACTGTTTGCCTTCTGTGTTCCTGTTGCTCTTCCCCAAGGTGATTAAGTCAGAGCAGGGATTTATTTCCTACTAACACCTAGTCAAGAGGAAGAGAGCAAGAACTACGGTTAGCTCAACAACTGCTTTGCCTTGGTTATGGAGACAAAAGTTTAAGAATTCAGACATTTTAATGGGACGTCTTTATTAACAAGGGCAAACTTACCAATTCACTGTGCAGTTTAAACCAAACATATTTGTTATCTATCTTATATATATTCTCTTCTATCTGTATTTGGTATAGTTCTTCTTCTTTTCCAAGGTGAGAAAATCAGACAGTTATAGGAAATACATTGACACCTGCCTATTTATCCCAACTTCCAGGGTGAAATAATAAACAAAATTTTTAAGGAAATGTTTAAAAATAGTATTTTATTGCATGTGGAAAGTGGTAGTGAATATTCTTTCTCTGAAAATAGAGAAATATCAAGTTTTATTATGATTTTTGTATTTTGTGTGTTCCCCTCTTTTTTAAAAAAGACTTTTTGCTTTATAATCAGACATTGTGAAAAATGAGAGGTAAAAATGTCCCTTAATTTTCTTTTCAATTTAACATATGCTCTAAAAGGAACTTGAAGTTGGCCTAGAAGTTTATGGTGAGGGATTATAGGTCTCTTGGTTTGTATTATACTTGCATGGAAGCAAGGGTTTGTTGTAATGCCTGAGTTAACTCACCCTTACAAATTTAGTTTGGCTAAGTCCAAATTAAAGCATTGTCCATGGGCACCTGTATATGTTATATTATTGTTTTGTTTTTTTGTTTGTTTTTGGTTTTGTTTTGGTGACAGGTAATTTTTAAAGAGCAACTTTCACCCAAAAAACTGGGCTTCTTAAATGCGACCGAGCTTGTTGGAGCTCTTAGTGACATTCTCCATGTTGAGTTCAGGGAAGGAGAACAAGACTTGCTGGTGTTTGATGCTGATATGAAGCCTCTACCACCTGGTGAGTTGAATTACAATATGATGCAAACCTGATTTTTAATTGTCTCTGTAAGAACAAGGAAAAAGAGAGCACTGGTTATGTAAATAGGCGTTATTGTAACCACATCAACCAAACAGATCACACATTAGCCTTGAAAATGTTTTGTATATAATGACCTCCTTTCTGGTGATATATGTTGCAATGAGGTTACTGTATTAAAATCTGAGTTTTTTAAGTTTACTTTCTTCATTGTCCAGATTTTTTAATAATTCTGAAGAAATAAATTTCCTGAAATGGTGTTCTGAGGGGGAAGCACTAGATAGTTCAGTGGTTCTTAACTCTGTTTAGAAATATATGGAGGTTCTTAGAAATACATGGACGTTCAGAATAAATGGGTGTGCATTGAGACTCAGCAGTTGTAATTTAAAAAAAAAACATTTTATTTTGAGATAATTTTAGGTTTATAGAAAAGTTGCAAAGATAGTACAGATTTCTCATATGCCCTTCCTCCAGTTTCCCCCTAATTTTAACATCTTACATTACCATGATATATTTATCAAAACTAAGAAATTAACATTGGTACATTGCTATTTACTAAACTCCAGATTCTATTCCGATTTTATCAGTTTTGTTCTTTTTCTGTTTCTGGATCTACTCCAGGATATCACATTGCATTTAGGGCACTTGACTTTTGTTTTTGTTTGGCTTAGTGGTTTTTTTCTTTTGAAATTTTTATTGAGGTTATTGTAGGTTCACTTGCAGTTATTAAGAACGAATACAGAGAGATCCCATGTACTCCTTCCTCAGTTCCCTTAATGGTAATGTCTTGCCATCTATAGTACAATATGATACTTATATTTTTATAAGTTTCTACAAGTGGCTATAGTGGACAGCTGTGTGTTTTTTTTTAC
The DNA here is from genome assembly GCF_028023285.1 of Balaenoptera ricei. Lineage (NCBI taxonomy): Eukaryota > Metazoa > Chordata > Mammalia > Artiodactyla > Balaenopteridae > Balaenoptera > Balaenoptera ricei. Next base: position 142,274,361 of record NC_082639.1, read on the forward strand.
AAAATGTAAATGTATCTTTGTTGATTTTTCTGATTAAAATAACTTACATTCATTCTAAAAAATTCAGATAGCACAGATGAGTAAAATGTTGAAAGTGAATATTTCTCTTCATTTTACTCCCACCAAAAATGCCATTAGAATTTTTATATAGCCTTCCAGACTTTTAAAAATGTATATGTGAGCCTAGCTGCACTTAGAAAAAAATTACAAAAGCAGTATTTGCTTGTTTAAACAATTCCAGCAATGCAGAGGTAGTAACTAGTAGTAATAGTTTTAGTGGTTTTTCTCTGGACCTCTTCTCTATAATTATTTATCATATGTATAATTTTCTTCCACAAAACAGTATTGTATAAACATTATATAAGTCCTTGCTTTTTATACTTCATAGAGGTAATATTCTATAACAGCATATACAAGTTTATTTCTTCCTTTTTGACTACATATAATTATTTTATGTAACTGTATTATAGTTTATTTAACCAGTCTCCTGTCAATGGACATGTAGAGAGTATCCATATTTTTATCATTATAAAAAATACAGTGATAAATATTCTTGTACCTACATCTTTGTACAGTTACTAGTTTATTTCTTTAGGAGCCACTATGGTCTTATGTCTATCTGGGGTCTGTTTTAATGTGTCAGCCTCCTATAATCATCATACACATGTAAATTTGTATGGTTGTATGGTCAAAATATGTGATTGGTTTGGGAATTCCCTAAAAATTAAGGCATTGTATTATGGACTATTAAGTAGTCACATACGTTGTACATTAAGCAACAATGAATGTTCACAACTAAAGCTGAACAAGAAATAAATTGAAATCAGGATGTTGTAAAATAAAACCTTTCACCAAAGTTAAAAAAACCTTATCAGACTTGCCCCCCCCCAACATAAATAACGTAAGATTTGTTCCTATCTGGAACTTCCCTTACATCTCTCCATACTGAAAGGTCTGCAAAGACAGGTTCATATCTCTCATCTATCATTATCTGCCCAGTGCCTGGCACATAGAATGTGCTTAGTAACAGTTTCCAAATTATTTTAATAGATATACATAGGCTCCTCTATTGGTCATTTCAGATGGAGCTGTGTCATCAGTCAGAAATTCATGTTTAGTTCAATCAGATAAGAAAATAGAAGCCAAAGCTTGTGTGTCCAGTCCTCCTAGAAATTCACTGTCTACTACTGTTATCAAGGAGACTACACGGGATTACCCTTCAAAAAACCACAAAGAGCCAGAACAGAAGATTTGCAAGAAGCCTAATCTGGTGGTAAAGCCTTTACAGCTGGTGAGTAAGGTTTGATGGCTTTGTGCCCTGGAGATTCAGCATTATGGAAAGTAACTGAATGAATGTTTCTTTAGACAAAAATTCTGTTTGAGAAAAGTCTTATTTCTAGATGTATGATTTCTTAGGTTAGACCAGAACTTTGGTCTGAAGTCACCTTATGCAGCATTTATTCTGGTTTTCAGCCTTTTGTATAACTAGCTTTCCTTGAGTCTCATTTCAGGCTTTTCAGTTGGCTTCGAAGATTTGACAGTTGTTTCAGGATAACATTGCTGATTCTCTGTCCATGTGTTTCAGTAGGCTTCACCACCCTCCAGGGCTTTTGAGGGAAGAATTGAGGAGCTCTGTTGTAGCCGTATGCGTCAGCAGTGCTGCAGGTTGCCCCTGCACCTAGCCTCAGTTAGAGGGTGTTTTTATTGTTTTTCTCCTTATTATATCTCCACACACACTTCTCCCTTTTTGTATTCTCGTCTCCTATTACTTATTTTGTAGTTACTAAGGAATTAATTGCTTACTCTTCTTGCCTTCTGCCCTTTACACCTGGCTTCTTTCATGGAAGGAAAACATTTTGTTTGGAGAGCCCGCTATATTTTCTAGAGGACAATAGAAAGGCCTGAAGGAACATAATATATTTGAGAATGAGAGTGTTTGAGAAACCGTATTTTTGATCGGAAGACTAGTCTGAAATTTAATCCATTCTTCTTTTTTAAATTTTAATTATTTTTTTTTTTTTTTGGCTGTGTTGGGTCTTCGTCACTGCGTGCGGGCTTTCTCTAGTTGCGGCGAGCAGGGGCTACTTTTCGTTGCAGTGCGCGGGCTTCTCCTTGCAGTGGCTTTTCTTGTTGCGGAGCACAGGCTCTAGGCACGTGGGCTTCAGTAGTTGTGGCACGTGGGCTCAGTAGTTGTGGCTCACAGGCTCTAGAGCGCAGGCTCAGTATTAAGCCTTAAAAGTATTAAGTACTTAAAAGTATTAAGTATTAGTTGTGGCGCAAGGGCTTAGTTGCTCCGCGGCATGTTAGATCTTCCCGGACCAGGGCTTGAACCCGTGTCCCCCTGCAATGGCAGGCAAATTCTTAACCACTGTGCCACCAGGGAAGCCCTGAAATTTAATCCATTCTTTTTTTTTTTTTTAAATCCATTCTTTAAAGTTGCCTTTGTTGGTAGAATTGGGTAGGATGAAACTCTTAGTTCAGCCTAAGTATTTGAAGTACGATGTTTTCAATTTTACATAGGGCAGTTGTGTGACACACTTTTCACTCTTTACCTAATATCGTAAGACAGTACTTTTAATATTTTAATGTAGGTAAGGATCACCTAGGGAATTTTTTTAAAGGCATAATTGTGGGCCTCACTTCTAGTGAGTGAGTCTGGGCTAAAGCCTAAGAATTTTCATTTTTATAATTTGCCAGGTGATTCTGATAAAGGTGACTCATGAAATATATTTTAAGAAACGTTGTCATAGAGTTTGAAATGTTACTCAAAGATTTATAGTGGTTTCTTTGTTTTTTTTTAACTTGTAGCAAGTAGAAATTAAATCACAGCTCAACTTGGCAATGGCAAGTCATGATATCCCACCTGATGCTGTACGGGACAAGAAATTATGCAAACTACCCCCATTAGGTACCAGTACCCTCGTGGGGGTCTTTGTGGAGTATATCATCTCTCCTAGTCAATTCTACATCCGAATCTATAGCAGGGATTCATCAGAGTTACTTGAAGACATGATGATTGAAATGCGGTAGGAATCTGTTGTTTTCAATGTATTTTTCATGTATCTCATTCTAAGTCAGTTCTCAAACATTTTGGTCTCAGGGCTCTTAAAAATTAAGGACCCAAGAGAACTTTTGTTTATCAATATTTATCATATAGAAATTAAAACTGTAAAAAATTTAAAATATTGTTTAAAAATAATGATAAATTCATTTTTATGAATATAAATAACATTTGATGAAAAATAACTTTTATGAAAATTAGAAGAGTGCACTGTTTTACATTTTTGCAGATCTCTAATATCCGGCTTACTAGAAGAAAGTTGGATTTCAGTATCTGCTTCTGTCTTTAATTTCTTGAAATACATTATTTTGGTGGAAGTACATGAAAACATCTGGCCTCTGACAGATACATAATTGGGAAAAGGAGTATTTTAATAGCCTTTTCATAAAATTGTGAATACTCTTTGATAGTATACTGAAACTTGACAAGTGGTAGTTTCTTGAAGTTAGTTTCAGTGTGGAATTTGAACTTCTCAAACTCTACTATGTTAAAATACATTTTCTGCCTTTGCACTTTGAATGGATCCAGGACTAGCTATGTAATTGCAGGCTCCAGTGCAAAATTAAAATGTAAGACTCCTTGTTTAAAAAGTATTAAGAATTTCAAGACAGCAGTAGCTTAACATTAAAGTAAGCATAGGGAACTTCTCAGTGTGGACTCAGTGGAACTGGCTCTGAATTTTACCACCATCTACGATTTTAAAACATCATGTATTGGTCTTTTGGAAAATATTGGTTCACTGAGTTATATAGATCTTCCAGATGTTGACATGTTTCATCACACAATATATCTTTAAAAAATCACATTCATTAATATTATCACTGACTGCATCAGAAAAGTATTAAGTATTAGGAAACTGTCATGTTTATGGTGGTGGATGCAGCATTGCCAAAATCCTAATTTTCATTTGAAAGCTTTTGAATTTTATCATTGACAGTAAATACTGTCAGTGTTTTCCTTGAAGTGGCAAGCTTGCTTCATTTTTGAGAAAATGTGTGGCAAATACCCAAGTCTGAATAAACATAGTTTGTGAGTGACCTTTCAAGCAAAAATGGTGTTCCATGAAAATAGTGTCTAGTTCATCTTCCAAGTAAAAATAAATCTCCACACACACACAAAAAGCAGCTAATTCAGTTCACAGCTGAAATGCAAAAGTGCTTTTCATTAAAACAACTTGGGAAGTATTTTACTTGTACTTGCATTTTGTTACAGAGAATATTGAAAAGATAGTGGTTGAGATTTAATAAACTTAATAATTTTTATTGCTTTATCAAGGACATTCTTAAGTGAAAGTAGCCTCTTTTTTCTTTCTTTTTTATTTAATGTGAATGCATGGCAGTGAAAAATAAATGTTTACTAGTACAGTTGGATGCCACTGCCTTGATTTAGCAAAGGCACCGGGAATTTTACCCACCCTTGCTTTTACAGCATCAATGCAAATATTAACATAGTGAAAAGGGCAAATAACTATTTTTATAATAATACTAAAATATTAAAATAGCTTTGATCTTAGGAACTTTTTGAAAGGGTATCAAGGTCCCAGGGATTTGGGAACTACACTTAGAGAGCTACTGCTCTAAATTATCTTTTCTCTAGTGAAAAATCATGTCCTTTGTTAGTAAACACTATGTAAAATGTTTACATTTTCAGTTACTTTAGATTTATTCATGTACAACAAATGTCTGATTTTTACATTGGTGCCACATAGAAGAATAATTTACTTTGTATCTCTGCAAAAGTTTTTTTCTAACTTTACCACATTATATACTCACCTCCCACCCAAGAACACCTGGCATAATGTTACATAATAATCACTTAGTTTCTGTTGGAAGAAGTTTGTTGATAAAGAGAAGGGATTTGGACAAGAAAAAGAAAATTAGTTGGTATTAATAATAAACATTACCAAATCAGAAAAAGTGAGGATTTTTTTCTTTGCTTTTTGCCAAGACATTCCTGCTCTTGATACATCAATAAAAATGATCTTTAATTTTTTCTTCCCCTATGGGTTTCTGTGTATTATGGAATTCCGCAGGCGCTGTTATTCTAATCAGCTGGTTTCTGATCGATATGCCATGCCAGAGTATTTTATCCAACCGGGACATCTCTGTTGTGTAAGGATTTCTGAGGATAAGTGGTGGTATCGGGTCATTATCCATCGAATTCTTGGGAAACAGGAAGTTGAAGTGTTCTATCCAGACTTCGGAAATATTGGAACTGTTCAGAAGTCCTCCCTGAGGTTCCTCAAGTGAGTTAATAAACTGAATAAGGACAACTTAAGTTTTGAGCTGTAATGCTGAAGCTCTGTGGGCTTAGGATCTCTCTTCCTTTCCTCCTGCCTCTCTCCCTCCATCCTACCCTCCATTCCACCCCCTTTCATCTTAGTGCAGGTTTGGCAAATGGTCATTTGGTCATTATAATCACAGTTGGATTACAGTCTCTCGCGTCTTCTTTCACATGACTGTGAATCTGAATGAACCATGAGAGTAAATTTCAATCTTATGTTAAGAAAATCATTCTTTGGGTCATGTTAAGAGTTGCATTTATATAGCATGAAGGTTGAACTGTTCCTACCTGTATTTTATTTATTTATTTATTTTCAGTTATACATATCCTACCTATATTTTAATTGCATGGTTTTCAAAGACTATTATGTTTTTACAAGTGTATTTCTTAGGTTACTTTAAAGTGTAAGACATTAATTTTAAAATGCATGAGTAAAATACTCTGAAATCGTGTGAAAAGCTTAAATCAAGGAATGGGTAAGAGATGCCATAAAATCCAGTTTTGAAATATGATTAAATATTCATATATTTGATTATCTGTTGCAGGTGCTGCTACACCAGGCTTCCAGCTCAGGCTATCCCCTGTTCTTTGGCTTGGGTGAGACCAGTAGAGGTATGTTTGCTTGTTTCCTGTTTAATCAGCAAACATTTGATGCCAAGAACAATTCTAGGTTCTCAGAATACAAAAATAAAACATAGAATGAGCCCTCAAAGAAATCATTGTAGACAGTATGAAAGATAGGCACGTAGACAGAAATAATTGTGCTGTGTCCTATTTGCTAGAAAATTTTGCAGCGTATGGTAGAGATGCAAAAGAAAGAGCGCTCATCTCTGTTCGGGGTAATCAGAGAAGGCACCATAATAGAGGTGGCATTTGCATGAAACTTTGAAGGAAGATTAGTTCTATAACTGGACAAACAAGAAAAGAAAGACATTTCAGGCAAAGGGAGAGCAGCATGAAATATCTCAAATATGAGGAATTTTAAGTGGTTCTGTTTGGCTACATAATAGAGGATGTGCTGGAATTGGTGCATGGCAAACGATGTCAGAGAAGTAGACAGTAAACTAAGGTGGAGACCCATAGCCATGTGCAGGAGTCTGGACACAATGTCCAGACTGGGGAGCAACTAAAGGGAACTGCCACAATCAGATATATGTTTTTTAAAGAATTCTCTAGTGGTGGGAGATGATTGGAGTGGGATGGAGCAGGAGGCATTTTCATCCATATAGATACATTTGTTTATGTAGCTATAATTATGCACCTAATTTTATGTTTTTTCCCTCAGAACTCTTAATTATACATGCCATTTGCATTTATTACACCATATTTGTCTGTTTAACCTAAATAACTTAGCAGTTGCTAACATATACGTGGATTATTCCTTACTTTTTTTTTAATCTGAAAAACACAATAAAGAGAAAAGAAAAAGAAAAAACATTATCTGTAATTCCACCATTCAAATGCATTCAATTTAGAAATTTGATATGAGTTTCTTTCAGTTTAGTTTATTGGATGTTGGGGATGAGGGTTTTGTAGGGTTTTTAGGCTTATATAAAATAGTAATCATATTATTTTATATTCCATTTTTCCACTCAACATTATAGCATAAATACATTTACATGTTATAGTTCTCAATTTTAATAGGTACATAAGTAATCTATTAGCTAAACGTGCATTGTAGTCTGTTTAACTGTTCCTTTTTGTTAGACTAATTCAGTCCACTTCTGATTTTTGAGTATTATAAATAATTATGCAAAGTATGGTTTTTGTGCGAGTCACTACTCAGCATTGTTTTCTAGGGTGTATTTTAGCCCTGACTAGGTTTCTTTTTAGTACTTCCATCAGGGAGGCCAGGGCTAAATTTGTGACCCACTCGTAGCCAATGTCCGTTACTCTCATATCAGCCAGGTGGCTTCCATTTTTCGTTTTCTTTGCAATTTCCTTCCTAAACTGCTTCTGGCCTTAGGGCTTTTGCCCATGCTGGTCACTGAAATAGCTTATTCAAAGAATTCTCATGGTTGGCTCCTTCTTGTCGTTCAAATTTAAGCCCAAATGTTATTTCCCCAAGAAGGACTTCCTTGACCAGTCAATTTAAAGTGCACTCTTCCTCTTCAGTCAAAATGATTCATCATCATTTTGTTTTATCTTTCTTTTAAAAAAAAATTTATTTATTTTAATTGGAGTATAATTGCTTTACAATGTTGTGCTAGTTTCTGTCGCACAGTGAAGTGAATCAGCCATAAGCACACACACATCCCCTCCCTCATGGACCTCCCTCCCCAACCCATCCCACCCACCTAGGCCATCACAGAGCACCGGGCTGAGCTCCCTGTGCTATACAGCAGGTTCCCACTAGCTATCTATTTTACACATAGTAGTGTATTTATGTCAAAATTAATATCCCAATTCATCCCACCCTCCCCTTCGCCCACTGTGTCCACCCGTGCATTCTCTATGTCTGCCCTGCAAATAGTTTCATCTGTACCATTAATATTTATTTATTTATTTATATATTTATTGGCTGCATCGGGTCTTAGTTGTGGCATGCAGGCTCCAGAGTGTGCAGGCTCATTAGTTGCAGCATGCGGGCTCTCTAGTTGTGGTGCATGGGCTCCAGAGTGTGCGGGCTCAGTAGTTGTGGCACATGGGCTCTCTAGTTTTGGCTCACGGACTCCAGAGCACGTGGGCTCAGTAGTTGTGGTGCACGGGCTTTCTGTCCCATGGCATGTGGGATCTTAGTTCCCCAACCAGAGATCGAACTGGCATCCCCTGCATCGCAAGACAGATTCTTAACCATTACACCACCAGGGAAGTCCCTTGTTTTATCTTTATAACACTGTCTGGTGTTACCTTAATTGTTTGTTCACGTATAACATTGTAGTTCCTGAGATCAGGGATATTGTCTGTCATATTTACCACTGTATCTCCAGTGCCTAGATCAATGTTTGGTGCATGGTAGGTGCTCAATAAATCTATTTAACTGAATGTATCTCATTCATATCTTTATTTCTATATCTTTGTTCTGGTTTGGTGAGCTAATACTCTCATATACAAAATCTAAAGCAGGCAGAAAAGTAGAAGTCTACCCTTGGAAGTCAAACCGCAATAGGTAAGATCAGGAATTTTTCAGCTTCTTTCCTGAGGTCACTCCCCAGTCTACAGCCTTGCTGGCTTGCAGGATTAGAGGACATTGTTTGGGAATAGCAGAACAGCTAGAAGTTAGGGTGTAATACTTAAAGGGTGGGAGCCATAGAATGGGTGCGTTCCAAAATCATTGTACGGATATAAAATCCGCCCAAATCCTTAGATGACAGCTAAACTTTGCAAGGACTGTAGAGAACCCAGTGGCCCTAGTGAAAAGTCACTGGCTTACCTATTCTTTTTCTCACCTTGTATGCCTTATTTTGAAGAGGGTTTTTAATCATTCCACTATGTTATTTCAGTGATTACTCTAGGAAGTACAGCATCTGTGTGTAGCAGTGCAAGGACATTAGAACACGAATTTCTTTAACGTCCTTTTCTGATCTATTTTTGTTTTGTAATTAACGTTATTGTTTGTAACCGCTCAAGAAAATAACTGCATATAATAATAATAATGTCCATTTAGATTTAGTCACGTATTTCTCAGTTTCTTAGCTCTTCAGTCTTGCTGCTCAAACCCTCTGGGAACATTTTCTTTCTATTTGAACTGTATCTTTTAGGATTTCATTTTGTAAGGGTTTGTTGATGGCAAACTCAGTTATGTTCACCTGAAAATATCATTTTGTGCTTATTCTTGAAAGATATGTTCAGTAGGTATAGAATTCTAGGTTGGCAGTTACTATCTTCAGCACATGGCAGGTATCATTACACTGGCTTCTGGTTTCCCTTATGATATTTAAGCCAGCTGTCCATCTAATGGATGTTCCTTTGAAGGCAATATCCTTTTTGTCTGTGGCTGTTTTTAAGATTTCGTATTTCTTACTTGTGTTCTTCAGCTTTTTTAAAAAGCAGGATTGATTTTTATTTTATAGATATTTGCTATCTGTATAGAAGAAAGACCTTCTCAATAATCCAGGATATTTCTTCTTTCTTTCTTTTTTATAAATTTATATATTTATTTATTTATTTTTGGCTGCTTTGGGTCTTTGTTGCTGTGCACGGGCTTTCTCTAGCTGCGGCGAGCAGGGGCTTCTCTTGTTGCAGAGCACAGGCTCTAGGCACGCGGGCTTCAGTAGCTGTGGCACGCAACCTCAGTAGTTGTGGCTCACGGGCTCTCAAGTGCAGGCTCAGTAGTTGTGGCACATGGGCTTAGTTGCTCCGCAGCATGTCGGATCTTCCTGGACCAGGGCTTGAACCCACGTTCCCTGCATTGGCAGGCAGATTCTTAACCACTGTGCCACCAGGGAAGCCCTAGGATATTTTTTCAAAGGATACTATGCTTCTAACAATTTCAGGATGACATTAAAACTATCTGCTAATGAAATTGAAACTGTAAATTTACTCTTTAGGAAACAAAATTATTTATTTGTAATTGAGGTAATGTTGATTTATAACATTATATAAGTTTCATGTGTACAACATTATATTTCTACTTCTGGATACCCTACCATGTGTTCACTACTAAAAATTTATTTTCCATCTGTAACCATAGTTGGCCTGACCCCCTTTACCCATTTTGCCCTCCCCCCTTCCCCTCTGGTAATCACTACTCTGTTCTCCATATATATGTATTTGTTTTTGTTTGGTTTGGTTTGTACATTATTTTATTTTTGTTTGTTTATTTGTTTTTTTTAATACTCCACATCAGTGGAATCATGTGGTAGTTCTCTTTCTCTGACTTATTTTACTTAGCATAAAATGCTCAAGTTCCATCCATGTTGTTGCAAATGGCAAGACATTTATCTTTTTTTTAAAGCTGAGCAGTTTTCCGTCATGTACATGTATACCACATCTTCTTTACCTTTTGTCTGTTGATGGGCACTTCAGTTGTTTCCATATCTTGGCTATTGTAAATAATGCCAAAGAACATGGGGGTTGAGGTATCTTTTCAGATTAGTGTTTTCATATTCTTTGAATAAATACCCAGAAGTGGGATAGCTGGATCATATGATAGTTCTAATCTTAGTTTTTTGAGGACTCTCCATACCGTCTTCCATAGTGGAGGTACCAATTTACATTCCCACCAACAGGTTTCCCTTTTTCTCCGCATCCTTGCCACCACTTATTTCTTGCCTTTTTGATAATAGCCGTTCTGACAGATGTGAGGTGCTATCTTATCATGGTTTTGTTTTGCATTTCCATAGTAATTAGTGATGTTGAGCATCTTTTCATGTACCTGTTAACCATACGTATGTCTTCTTTGGAAAAATGTCTATTCTGTTCCTCTGCCCATTTTTAAATCAGGTTGTTTGTTTTTATTGTTTTGAGTTGTATGAGTTCTTTTTTTTTTTTAATTTATTTATTTTATTTATTTTATTTTTGGCTGCGTTGGGTCTTTGTTGCTGCGCGCGGGCTTTTCTCTAGTTGAGGCGAGTGGGGGCTACTCTTCGTTGCGGTGTGTGGGCTACTTGTTGCAGTGGCTTCCCTTGTTGTGGAGCATGGGCTCTAGGCACGCGGGCTTCAGTAGTTGTGGCTCGTGGGCTCTAGAGTGCAGGCTCAGTAGTTGTGGCGCACGGGCTTAGTTGCTCCGCGGCATGTGGGATCTTCCTGGACCAGGGATCGAACCTGTGTCCCCTGCATTGGCAGGTGGATTCTTAACCATTGCACCACCAGGGAAGTCCCTATAGTTTTCAATATACAGATCTTGCACCTCTTTGGTTAAATTTATTCCTAAATGTTTTATTTTGTTGCAATTGTGATTGTTTTCTTAATTACTCTTTCTGCTAGGTCATTGTTAGCATATAGAAATGCAACAAATTTTTGTATATTGATTTGTATCCTGTTACTTTACTCATTTATTATTTCTAAGAGTTTCTTGATGGAGTCCTTAGGGTTTTCTATATATAAAATCATGTCATCTGCAAATAGTGACAGTTTTACTCCTTCCTTTCCAATTTGGATGCCTTTTATTTCTTTTTCTTGCCTGATTGCTCTGACTAGGACTTCCAATACTGTGTTGAGTAAAAGTGGTGAAAACGGGCATCCTGGTCTTGTTCCTGATCTTAGGGGGATAGCTTTCAATTTTTTTCCTTTGAGTGTGATGTTAGCCGGGGGTTTGTTACATGTGGCCCTTACTATGTTGAGGATATGTCCCTTCTGTATCCTCTTTATTGAGAGTTTTTATCATAAATGGGCTTTGAATCTTGTCAGATGCCTTTTCTGCATCCTGTGAGATGATCATATGGCTTTTATCCTTCATTTTGTTACTGTGGTATATCACATTGATTGATTTGTGAATATTGAACCATTCTTGTGTGGAATAAATCCCACTTAATCATGGAGTATGATCTTTTTGATGTACTGTTGAATTCAGTTTGCTAATATTTTGTTGAGGATTTTGCATCTATGTTCATTAGAGATAGTGGCCTGAATTTTCTTTTTTTGTGTTGTCTTTATCTGCTTTTGGTATCAGGGTGATGTTGGCCTTTTAAAATGAGTTAGGAAATGTTCCCTTCTCTTCAGTTTTATAGAATAGTTTGAAAAGGATAGGTATTAAATCTTCTTTGACTGTTTGGTAGAATTCACCTGTGGAGCTGTCTGGTCCTGGACTTTTGTTTTTTTGGGAGCTTTTGATTACTGTTTCAGTCTCTGTGCTAGTGATCAGTCTATTCAGATTTTCTGTTTCTTCCTGATTCAGTCTTGGAAGTTTGTATGATTCTAAGAATTTGTTCATTTCTTCTAGGCTGTCTAATTTGTTGGTATATAGCTGTTCATAATATTCTTTTATAATCTTGTATTTATGTGATATCTGTTGTTATTTCTGCCTTTTGTTTGATTTTATTTATCAGGACCTTCTCTCTTTTTTCTTCGTGAGTCTAGCTAACGGTTTGCCAAATTTTGTTCGTGTTTTTGAAGAACCAGCACTTAGTTCATTGATCTTTTCTACTGTCCTTTTACTCTCTATTTTATGTATTTCTGCTCTGATCTTTATTATTTCCTTCATTCTACTAACTTTGCCCTTTGTTTTTCTTTTTATAGTTTCTTTAGCTGTAAGGTTAGGTTGAGATTTTTCTTGTTTCTTAAGAGTAGGTCTATATTGCTATAAACTTCCCTCTTTGTAATGTTTTTGCTGCATCCCATAGATTTTAGTATGTTGTATTTTCATTTTCATTTGTCTTCAGGTAATTTTTTATTTCTTCTTTGGTTCCTTCGTTGACCCAATAGTTGTTCAGTAGCATGTTGCTCAGTTTCCATATATTTGTGACTTTTCTAGTTTTCTTCATGTAGTTGATTTCTAGTTTCATTCCATTGTGATCAGAGAAGATACTTGATATGATTTCAATCTTCTTAAATTTAGTGAGACTTGTTTTGCATCCCAGCATATGGTCTATCCTTGAGAAGGTTTCATGTGCACTTGAGAAGAATGTATAGTCTGCTGCATTTGGGTGGAATGAATGCTCTGTACAAATCTATCAAATTCATCTTGTCTGTTGTTTCATTTAAGGCCAGTGTTTCCTCGTTGACTTTCTGTCTGGATGATCTATCTATAGATGTAAGTGGGGTGTTATTAAAGTCCTCTACTATTACATGTTGCTGCCAATTTCTCTCTTTAGGTCTGTCAATAATTGTTTTATATATTTTTGTGCTCCTATGTTAGGTGCAAGTATATTAATCGCTGTAACGTCTCCTTGATGTGTTTTCCCCTTTATTATACTGTCCATTTTTGTCTCTTGTTACCTTTTCTGACTTGAAGTTTATTTTGCCTTATATGAATATGGCTATATCTACTTTCTTTTGGCTGCTGTTTTCTTGGAGAATCATCTTCCATCCCTTCACTTTGAGCCTATGTTTGTATTTAGAGCTGAGATGAGTCTCCTGGAGGGAACATTTAGTTGGGTCTTGCTTTTTAATCCATCCAGCCACTCTGTGTCTTTTGATTGGTGAATTTAGTCTATTTACATTTAGGGCGATTATTGATAGTTGGATGTTGGCTTTTTAGCTTTTGTTTTCTGGTTGCTTTAAATCTCCCATTGTTTCTTTTATTCCCCCATTGTTTCTTTTTCCTTGTGTTTCTGTCTGCCATTTTGGTTTGGTGGTTTTCTAATATATTTTTCTTAGCTTCCTCTTTTGCTGTTTTTTGTGTCTCTGCTCTATTTTTATGTTCTGTGTTTACCCTGAAGTTTGTATAAGACATCTCAATTAAAATAGTCCATTTTCTGCTGATAGCATCTTATATTCATTTACCTATACAAGTTCCGTCCTTTTCCTCTTCCCCTATAAAATTTGTTTTTGTTGTCTTAAATTACCCCTTTTTATGTTGTGAGTTGTTATCAAACTAAGAGAGCTATATTTGTTTTTCTGCTTTATTTTTTTCTCCCTTTAGATTTTATACTATTTATTAATAAAGTGTTTAAAAATCTATTCTGATAGAGAGTTGCAGTTTTCCAGTTCTGTCTTTTTATTACTTTGCTCAAAGTTTTGTGTATTTTTGCCATTTTTTTTTCTGGTTGAAGAGCTCCTTTCAACATGTTTTGTAAGGCAGGTCTAGTGTTGATGAACTCCTTCAGCTTTTGTTGGTCTGGGAAAATCTTTGTTTCTCCTTCATATCTGAATGATAACTTTGCTGAAATAGGGTATTCATGGCTGACAGTTTTTATCTTTTAGTATTTTGAGAATGTCATTCCACTCCCTCCTGGCCTGTAGGGTTCCTGCTGAGAATCTACTGATAGCCTAATGGGGGCTCCTTTGTAGGTCACCATCCTTTTTTCCCTGGCTGCCTTTAAAATTCTGTCATTGACTTTTGACAATTTTAATATTATGTCTTGGAGGAGGTCTTTTTGCATAGAGGTAATTAGATATTCTCTTAGCTTCATGGGCTTGTATATCCAGTTTCTTCCCCAGGTTTGTATTATTTCTTTAAATAATCTATCTCTCTGCTGTCTTTTCCCTCTGTTCTCCTTCTGGGATACTCATTATCCTAATGTTGCCTGTCCTTAAAGAGTTGGAGAGCTCTTGTAGGATTTCCTCATTTTAAATATCTTCCCTTTCCTCTTCTACTTGTATCATTTCTAGATTTCTGTCTTCAAGCTCACTAATTTTCTCTTCCATATGGTCTGCTCTAGTCCCAGTCTAATGCATTCTTCGTCTCATTTATTGAGTTTTTCAGCTCCAGAATTTCTGTTTGGTTCTTTTTTAAAGTTTCAGTCTCTTCGGTAAAGTATTCCCTCTGTTCATTCATTTTATTCCTGAGCTCATTAAACTACCTTTCTGAGTTTTCTTTTAGCTCATTGAATTTCTTCACAACAGCTATTTTGAATTCTCTATCATCAGTTAAATTGGAACATTCCATAACTTTGGTCTCTGGAGAATTGTCATTGTCTTTTTGTGGTACCGTGTCACTGTGGCTCCTCACGTTGCTTGATGAAGTGTTCTTGAGCCAGTGCATTTAGTATTAAATGACAGGTTAGGAGTTAGATTTCCTCCGGTAGGTGGCGCCATCACACAAGTTTTCGGTTTCTCTTACTTGAGCTGCCTCTGGTCATATTTGAGAGTTAGCACTTTTCAGCCTGCACCTACTGTGTAATAGGTGTGGCTCCATTGCCTTCTTTGTTGCTTTTTGTGCCACCAGGGTCGTTGCTGCCATGCTTCTCCCAGAGCTGCTGTCGTCACCAGCATGGTTGGCTCTTTCCTTGTGTCTGGGATCCCTTGAGACACAGGATCTTCTGTGGGGGAAGGGGGATGGGAGGAGGGGTCATGGGCGCCTCAGATGCTGGAGGGACAGGGTCACGGGCCCCACTGCTGCTGCTCCCCACTTGCCTGTGGTCATGGGTGCCAGGAGTGGTCAGGTGGCCACAGTGTGTGCACCACCTTCCCTGCTGCTACTGGGTTCTCTGAAGCTGTGGGCTCCGCTGCCTCAGTTGGAGGGTCAGGATTGCAGGCATGGGCTCTGAGGTTCCCTCGCCCCCGCTGTGTGTTCCAGTACACCCAGCTTTGGGTGTGCAGATGTGTGGAATTCTCCAGTGCCCTATTGTTGGGCAGAGGCACCTTTGTTGAGTTGTGGATGTTTCACTGGATGTAGATTGAAAGGGGGAGACAAAGGTAGTTTTTCCACTCTAACATGTTTCTGAAGTCTGAAAACCGTGTTCTTCAGTTTTAATATGTTTACGTGTGAATTTATTCTTATTTATCCTGCTTTGTGGTTCATTGGACTTTTTATCTGTGCATTGTTACTTTTCATTAAATCTGGCTAATTCCCAGCCATTATCTCTTCAATTATTGTCATTTCCCCATATTCATATTTATATTCCCTCTCTCTGTTTCTGCCTCTCTTTTTCTAGAACGATAATTAAAAGTATGTGAAACCTTCTCAATTTACCTTCCATATCTTTTAACCTCTCTTCTGTATGTTACATATTTCTGTCTTCTGTGTTGCATTCTGAGTAACTTTTCCAAATCACCTTCCACTTTACGGATATACTCTTTAATTCTACCTAATCTGCTATTGAATAAACCTATTAAGTTTTTAATTTTGGTTGTTATATTATTACTTTCTAAAAGTTCTCTTGGTTCTTTAATTCTGCTAGATCAATTTTTAATAGATTGCAGGTCTCTGCAGAAGCTTTCAAATTAATTTTGTTTTTTTGTTTTTATTTTAAGCATAGTACGTTAGTTCTTTTACAATTCATCTGGAAATTCAAATATCTAAAGTTTTTGAGGTTTTGTATTAGTTATGTTGTTTCTCTTTGTTCTTCCTTGTGATTCATTGTCTCTTTATATGCCTTTTTTTTTTTAATATAAATTTATTTATTTATTTTTGGCTGTGTTGGGTCTTAGTTTCTTTGCGAGGGCCCTCTCCAGCTGCGACGAGCGGGGGCCACTCCTCATCGTGGTGCGTGGGCCCCTCACTGTCACGGCCTCTCTTGTTGCAGAGCACAGGCTCCAGACACGCAGGCTCAGTAGCTGTGGCTCACGGGCCCAGTTGCTCCGCGGCATGTGGGATCTTCCCAGACCAGGGCTCAAACCCGTGTCCCCTGCATTGACAGGCAGATTCTCAACCACTGCACCACCAGGGAAGCCTTCTTTATATGCTTTTTATCTTTGTCTGTGTACTGCTCATTGACTTTTAAAAATTTTTGTGAAAATGGTTGAATACACATTGAGATTGCCTACCTCCAGAGAGATTTACATTCGCTTCTGCCAGGTATCTAGCAGTAGGACCAGTCTGGAACCATGTTAATTTAAATGAACAACCTGAGGATTTGTGTACCACCCAGGTGATGTGAAAATTGAGCTGCAAATCCATGTGAAGGCTAGTTTATTTCTTTTCCTCCTTATCCTGAGCATGAACCCCTAGGGACTCAGCTTAATAAAGGAAAGTCCTCCTCTCCACTGCCTACTCTGGGTGGATACTGGCTTTGATTTCTGTCCTCTTTGACCTGTGAGACCATCAAAACCAAAGTGCAGATTTGCCTGGATTAGCACATACCCTGAAGGCAAAAATAGTTCCCACTTTCCCTTTAATTTTGGCCTGATAATTTGTTACAATTTTGTCAGTTCTTTGATGCTTTTAGGACATATTTAAAAAATATTTTATCTAGAATAGTTTCTGTGGGAGGGTTGGTCAAATAATCTAACTCAAACATTTCCAAACATGAAAGTTTTTCATCACATTAAAATAAATTTTTTCCCATAATCCCATTTACATCATTTTTCCTTTATTCTGACTTTTCTCATCCCCAAATCATAAATATCCTCAAATGTGTTATTTTAGTATTTTCATGCTTTGATTTTCCCACTAAAATCTCTAGTTCATTAAGAATTCATTTTTGTATATGGTTTTTATAATTCATGTTTGAATCTGTCATCTGAATCTCATATCTTGTTTGTCTTTCAGGAACATTGGACATCCAGAGCTATTTTGCAGTTCCAGAAGTTGTGTGGTTTGAAGCCATTAGTGGGGGTAGTGGATGAATATGTAGATGGAATCCTTAACATTTTTCTGTGTGATACATCCTCACATGAAGACATCTATTTCCATCATGTCTTGAGAACAGAGGGCCATGCTATCGTATGCCGAGAAAATGTCCCTTCTAAGGTGGAGCAGTCTGGATGTATTTTGTAATGTATTGTATTTAATCTCAACAGTTTAAGGTATAAGAGAATTTAATACTGAAGGTTATTTGATTTATTCTTCAGCGCTATCTGTGAGATTCCTGCCTTCTTAATGCAGAGCACTTTCTTAATTTTCACATGATCACAAAAAACTACATTTTTTTAAAGGCTTATTGTCCTTTAGAATATACTTTTATTTTAAATAATTGATTGAAGATTCTGTCTTACCCCCAATTATTTAATTTTCTGAAGTTTTCTTAGAGAAGAGCAACACTCTTTTATTTTGTAATTATTGATAGCAGTGTCTACATTACCATTAATATTGGTGTTGATAATTTTTGTGGCTAGCAAAAACTATCACTATGGAAAAAAATCTGACTATTAAATTTTAGAAGATAATGCATTTCCACAACATTTGAAAATTATGAAGTGCTAACTTTTTCACTTTTTCTCTGAGAAACTAAACTTCCTTCGTATTTTTTTAATCCTAGGGTTTCAGAGACCTCAACCCTTTAACTTTATACACTAAGTCCAGTGCAGGGCCAGAGGACATTGTCCTGACAGAACTGGGTTATCCTTCCCAGCAACACTATTTTAATGAAGATCGAGAGATAAGTCCACAATCAAAAGAGAGAGAATTATATACCCTGGTAAGAGGTTTTTGCAAACATCATCATATTCTTTTTATTATTGTTAATACTTAATGAGTACTTACTATATGCCAAACACTATAAAAGGCACTTTAAATATATTATTTAATACTTATAAAATCCCTGTGATGTAGTGACTATAATTAACCCTATTTTACTGATGACGAAACTGAGGCATTCCTAACCTAGGAAAGTTTGGAAACTATGCAGTAATCTTAAGTTATCTTGTCTGTCATCATTTGCTGGTTTAAACCTTTACTTCAGCCATGCTTTTCCTGTATGATTTCTCTCATACACTGAATTCCACTGCTGCCTTGCTGCAGTTGTGACCTCACCTACACTGACCCAAATGCTGTTCTTCCCTCTACACTCCTTAGATTCTTCTTGAAGTATTCTCATTTCTTACTTTCTCTGTAAACCTTGTGGCAACTCCTACCCACAGTAATAATAATATTATGTATTATTCCATCCCACAGTACCAATAATAAAAAAATAATAACCGACACTTATTGAACTCATACTGCATGGCAGGCACTGTTCTAAGTACTTGCATGTACTAGTTAATTTAATCTTCACAACCACTTTACCAGATTGGTGCTTTAAGATCCCCATTTTAGATATAAGTAAAGTGAAGCACATTAGTAAGTAAGTTAAATGATTTTTCAACAAATGAGCAGATAAATAGACATGTCCTCTGAGTCTCATATTCCTCATGGCAACAAATACTGGGCTAAGAATATAGATTGGGTTCACTTTGAGAGCCCCAAATTTATTTTTTTGGACACAGCAAAGCTTTTTTCTTTGAATAAAATATGAAAATATTATTTTGTGTAAGTATGTTTTATATATCTGACTTTTTAAATTACAGGGATGATGTTATTTTTTTAGTGGACTTTTACTATTAGGAAAGATAAAAAGGAAAGGCTACTTTGCTGTACACGTGAAACTAACACAACATTGTAAATCAACTATATTTCAATAAAACATTTTTTAAAAAGGCCATTTGACTATTGAGAGATTAACCTCTGAAAAATATGTATGAATGTTTACTGCTGCATGTTTAAAATGATGTCAGCATTTTAGATTTCATTTTAGTTTAAAATTAGTGGACTTCCCTCGTGGCACAGTGGTTAGGAATCCAGCTGCCAGTGCAGGGGACACAGGTTCGAGCCCTGGTCCAGGAAGATCCCACATGCCACAGAGCAACTAAGCCCATGCGCCACAACTACTGAGCCTGCACTCTAGAGCCCACGAGCCACAACTACTGAGCCCGTGTGCAACAACTACTGAAGCCCGTGCACCTGGAGCCCATGCTCCACAACGAGAGAAGCCACCGCAGTGAAGAGCCCACACACTGCTACGAACGGTAGCCCCCACTCGCCGCAACTAGAGAAAGCCCATGCACAGCAGCGAAGACCCAATGCAGCCAAAAATAAATAAATAAATTTATTTTAAAAATAATAATAATAAAATAAAATTAGTTAAAATTAATTGGGCTTGTTTGGCATGTTTGGCTTTCTGAAACCTGAATTTTTGCTAGTTGTTATTACTTGATTAGAACAGTTATATTTCCTGATTCTTAAATAGTCAGTTGAATTCAACCTTAAAAGTTTTTAGAATATCTTATCATCACTGTGTTGATGTCTTTAAATAATCATAGTTCAGTCCTGAAAATGAAATAAGGCCATTTTTCTGCAAAAAAGATAAGGTCCAAAGCTCCTCTATCCTATTCCAGCCTATATTTTAACATATCAAGACTCCCATATGCTACACACACACACCTACCTCTATACACCGAGTTCCCTGTAATTCCTACTCTTCTTTTAGGCATCCTAACAATTTGTGTTATCTCCTTTATTGTATATTTTCAGACATCCTCCTTCCCCAGTGATATTTTGGTCATATCTCTGTGTTGGCTCTACACTGAAGGTTGTGCTGTGATTATCTGATTGTGTGTCTTCATGCTGTATTTTGAGTTCCTTTAGAGCTGGGACCTGTTGCATTCATCTTTATATCCACAGAGCTACCCTGTACACGTTATGTAATATGTACTCCATAAATGTTTTTCGGCCTGAACTAGTTTAGTAGGATGGGAAGACCTAGGGTCATGCATAAAGTTAGAAAATAATATGGCATATGCATGAACCATAGCAAAAAGTTCCCCTCAGAATTTATAGACAAGTAGATTTTGGAAATAGCATTAGTATAGAAAACAAAATAATTTCTCTTTCATATCTACTAGCGAGATATTAATGATGAAAAGGCTTTCAGTCACCTTAAGTCAGTCACCTCAAAGGAGCTGTTAAAGGATTCTGAATTCAGTTCTTTGAAAACCCAAGAGAAGAGCTGTGAAGACGATCCAAAGTGTTCCTTCTCCGAGCTAAAAGATCTGAAGGAAGAAGATGAGGTAGGAGAAGGGAAGATAGTTTTTTTTAATGTAATTAATGTAATATAATTAATTCATAAGTGAAGGGTACTGGAATAACATAGCTCTTTAAACCCTACTGCTCCAGTGCCATCAGAGCTTCTCCCACAGATGAATTACAAATTCTCCAACAGTCACCAAGACCAAAGTTGCAGCAATATAGCCTTGATCACAAAAAAAGAAACGCCATTATTTGACTTTGATGTGTTTTACTATCCCATAGCTCTGGACAGTCTTCAAGAATTATGCAGTGAATGGAAACTAGTATTGAGAAACGGTATTAAGAAAACCCATCAGGAAAAATGTTGAGAACTTTTTTGAAGGATATACTTTATTTTTATTTTAATCAAATGTTTATGTATTCACAGCTTTTAAAAAAAACAAATGTTTGCGTACACACAGCTTAGAGTTCCCTATAACCCCTTCCCCTACATTTCCTATTTCACCGAGCAACCATTTTCATCTCTTTTAGCTGCTTTTTTTGGAATTTACCTCGATTTCTCTCATTTAATAGCGTGCTTATGTTATTTCCTGATTCTTCAGTTTTAAGTATGTATGCCCTTCTTACTACGAAAGATGAGGGTTTAGTTCTCTTTCATCCCTTTTCCCCCACCACAGACAAACATATCCTTTCTGTTCCCCCACCATCATCTTACTAATATATCAAACTTTCCATTAGATCACCATTCAGTATTTTATCGCTATGACTGTAAATGCTATTTACAGCCAAGTAGTATGTTACGGCAGGTTTTCCTTTCCTGCATAATTTTTATTTTCTCTGGTGTTAATATTTCTTTCTCTTTAAATCAACATACAGTACACAATTGACTTTGTATTTGGAGTACTGTCCTATCAATACATGTATAGATTTATGTAACCACCCCCACAATCAGGATGCAGAATGCTTCCATCATCTGAAAAAGCTCCCTGGTGCCACCCCTTTATAATTACATCTCCCCAAATCCCTAACCCCCTAGCAACCATTTATGTTTTCTGTCACTGTAGTTTTACCTTTTCAGAACTATCATATAAGTGGAATCATATGGTATGTAACTTCGCAATAGGGGTTTCTTTGATTCAGCATAGTACCTTCATCCATATTGTTGCATGTGTCAATAGTTCATTTCTTTTGATGATGAATAGTATTTTATTGTATGGATGTACCACAGTTTGTATATCCATTCATGCATTGAAGGACATTTTGGTTAATTCAGGTTTTGGTAATTATGAATAGAGCTTCTATAAATATTTGTGTACAGGTTTTTTTATAAACATAATCAGGAGTAGGATTGCTGGTTTATGTGGTCAAACTGTTTTCCAGACTGGGTATACCATTTTACATTCCCACCAGCAGTGTGTGAGTTCCAGTTGCTCCATATCTTATCAGCACTTGATATTGTCAGTAATTTTTATTTTTAGCCATTCTCATAGGTGTGTAGTAGTATCACAGTGTGGTTTTACTCTGCATTTCCCTAATGACTATGATGCTGACCATCTTATCAAGTGCTTATTTGCCATCCACATGTATTTCTTGGTGAAATGCCTATTAACGTCTTTTGTCCATTTTTTGATTGTTTTTTTTCTTTCTTACTGATGGGTTTTTGTTCTGGATAGCCCTTTGTCAGTTTTGCGATTTTCAAATATTTTCTCCCACTTGTAGCTTCATTCTCTTAATGGTGTCTTACATACAGGAAAGGTTTTTAATTTTGAGAAAGTTCAGTTTATCAGATTTTTTTCTTTTATGTACAGTGTTTTCAGTGTCAAGACATCTTGACTTAATTTTACTATAAGGTTTGAGATTTAGGTTAAGTTTCATTTTATTGCATATGGATGTCCAATTGTTCTAGTGCTATTTGTTGAGAAGACTGTGCTTTCTCCATTGAATTGCCTTTGTAGACCTTCCAAAAATCAAATGTCCATATTTGTGTGAGTCTATTCCTAGACTTTATTTTACTCCATTGATCTGTCTGTTCCTTTACCAGTAAGTAGCGTACTGTCTTGATTACTGTAGATTTATACCTCTTAAAATTAGCTAGTATGATTCCTCCTACTTTACTCTTTTTCAAAAATTTTTTTAATATTATGGTTCCTTTTCCTTTCCATTTAAATTTTAGAATCAACATATCTGTATCTGGGATTTTTATTGGAATTGCATTAAATCTGTAGATAAATTTGAGGAGAATAAACATCTTTAATCTGTGAGCACAATATATATATTTATTTAGGTTTTCTTTTATTCCTTCATCAGGGTGTTATAGTTTTTAATATACAGAATATGTTTTGTTATCTTTAGGTATTTAAAGCTAACAAAGATTAAGCTAACTTAGGTAACACTTATCTAATTATTTGGGAGAAATTATAAATGATATCTTTTTATTTCAGTTTCTATATTTTCATTGTTAGTATGTAGAAATTGATTTTTGTGTTTTAACCTTGTATGGTGTGAACTAGCTAAATTCATTTATTAGTTCTAGGAGGTGTTTTGTAGATTTCTTTGGGATTTTCTACATAGACAATAGTGTTGTCTGCTAATTGGGACAGCTTTATTTTTTCCTTTCCAATCTGTATGTCTTTATCTTCCTTCCTGCCTTATTATTGCACTGGCTAGAATTTCAGACACGATGTTGAACAGGAGTTGTGAGAGAGGATGTCTTTGTTATCCTGATGAAAAGTTTTATCATGCATGCATGGATGTGAATTTTGTTAAATGATTTTTTTGCATATATTGATATCATGTTTTCTCCTTTATTGTATTAATATGGTATATTACATTAATTGATCTTTAAATATTGGATTAAACTGGCTTTCCTGGGATAAACCCCATTTGGTCATGGTGTATTATTCTTTTTATACACCATGGATTCCATTTGCTAATATTTTGTTGAATATTGTTATGTCTATTTCCATGAAGGATATTGGTCTGTAGTTTTCTTGTACTATCTTTGCATGGTTTTAGTACCAGGGTAATGCTGACCTCATAAAATGAGTCTAGAGGCATTTCTTCCTTTTCTGTTTTCTGGAAAAGATAATGTTGAATTAGTTTTATTTCTTTTTTGTTTTTTAATTGACATTTTTATTGTGGTAACTAAAAGATTCATGTGCAGCTATAAGGAATAATACAGATAGATCTCATGTAATCTTTACCCACTTCCCCCAGTGGTCACATTTTACAAAACTGTAATACAGTGTCACAATCAGGATATTGACATTGATGCAATCCACCAATCTTGTTCAGATTTCTCCAGTTTTACTTGTACTTACTTGTGTGTGTGTGCGTGTGTGTGTGTGTGTGTGTGTGTGTGTGTGTGTATTTAGTTCTCTACAGTATTAACAGATGCAGGTTCATGTATCCAACAGCACAGTCAAGATACTGATAATTCTATCATCACGAGGGTCCCTGTGTTGCCCCTTTTATATCCACACCCACCTCCCTCCCACCACCCCTCTCCCCACTGATTGGTTCTCCATTTATAAAATTTTGTCATTTAAAAATGCTATGTAAAATCATATAGTATGTAACCCTTTGAAATTGGCTGTTTTCACTCAGTATAATTCAAGTCATTGCATGTATCAATAGTTAGATCTTTTCATTGTTGAGTAGTATTCCATGGCATGTATGTGTCATAGTTTGTTTGATCATTGACCTGTTGAATGACATTTGGGCTATTTCTAGTTTTTAGCTATTACAGATGAAGCTGCTATGAATGTCTGTACACAGGTTGTTGTGTGAACATAAGTTCTCTGGAATAAATGTCCAGGAGCGCAATTGTTGAGTTGTATGGTAATTACAAGTTTAGTTCTTCATCAGTGATATTGGCCTGTAATTTTTTTTTTTTGTGGTGTCTTTGCCTGGTTTTGGTATCAGGGTGATGCTGACCTCATAGAATGAATTCAGAAGCATTCCTTCCTCTTCAATTTTTTGGAATAATTTGAGAAGGATGGGTTTTAATTCTTCTTTAAATGTTTGGTAAAATTCACCTGTGAAGCCATCTGGTCCTGGACTTTTATTTGTTGGGAATTTTTTTAATTACCAAGTCAATTTCATTACTAGTAATAGGTCTGTTGAGATTTTCTATTTCTTCCTGATTCAGTCTTAGAAGATTGCATGTTTCTAGGAATTTATCCATTTCTTCTTGGTTGTCCAATTTGTTGGTGTATAATTGTTCTTAGTAGTCTTGTATGATTGTATTTCTGGGGTATCAGTTGTAACTTCTCCTCTTTCATTTCTGATTCTATTTATTTGGGCCCACTCTTTTTCTTGATGAGTCTGGCTAAAGGTTTATCAATCTTGTTTATCTTTTCAAAGAACCAGCTCTTAGTTTCATTGATCTTTTCTATTGTTGTTTTAGTCTCTCTTTCATTTATTTCTACAATATTTTGATCTTTATTATTTCCTTCCTTCTACTAACTTTGGGTTTTGTTTGTTTCTCTTTTTCTAGTTCCTTTAGATATAAGGTTAGATTGTATATTTGAGATTTTTCTTGTTTCCTTGTTTTCTTGTTTGTAGCTTGTATTGTTATAAACTTCCCTCTTAGAACTGCTTTTGCTGCATCCCATAGATTTTTTAGATCATTGTGTTTCCATTTTCATTTGTCTCCAGGTATTTTTAAAATTTCCTCTTTGATTTCTTCAGTGACCCATTTTTGTTTAGTAGCATATTGTTTAGCCTCCATGTGTTGGTGTTTTTTTGCAGCTTTTTCTTGTAGTTGACTTCCATAGTCTCATACCATTGTGGTCAGAAAATGCTTAATATGATGTCAGTCTTCTTAAATTTATTGATACTTGTTTTGTGGCCTAGCATGTGATCCATCCTGCAGAATGTTCCATGTGCACATCCAAAGAATGTGATTTTGCTGCTTTTGGATGGAATAGTCTATATATCTCTATTAAGTCCAGTTGGTCTGTGTCATCTAAGGCCAGTGTTTCCTATTAATTTTTGTATCTGGATGATCTGTCCATTGATGTAAGTGGAGTGTTAAAGTCCCCTACTATTATTGTTTATAATAAAATCCATTATGTTTATTAATATTTGCTTTACATATTTATGTGCTCCAGTGTTGGATGTGTATATATTTACAATTGTAACATCTTCTTGTTAGATTAATCTCTTTATCATTATGTAATATCCTTTTTTGTCTCTTGTTACAGTCTTTGTTTTAAGTCTATTTTGTCTGATATAAGTATTGCTAACCTAGCTTTCTTTTCATTTCCATTTGCATGCAATATCTTTTTTCCATCCCCTCCCTTTCAGTCTGTGTGTGTCTTTAGATCTGATGTGAGTCTCTTGTAGGCAGCATTTAGATGGGTCTTTTTTTTTTTTTTTTAAATCCATTCAGCCACTCTGTGTCTTTTGATTGGAGCATTACATTTAAAGCGGTTATTGATAGATATATACTTATTGCCATTTTGTTGATTGGTTCTGGTAGTTCTTTTTGTTCCTTTCTTCTTTTGCTCATTTCCCTTGTGATTCGTTGACTATCTTTAGTGTTATGTTTGGATTCCTTTCTCTTTGTGTATATCTGTTATAGAGTTTTGGTTTGGGGTTACCATGAGGTTTATATATAACTAACTCTCCTCCTTTTCCTCTTTCCCTCTCCCTCTCTTTCTCTCTGTATGTGTGTGTGTATATGTATATATATATACACCCACACACACATATATGTAAAGTTTTCAAAGCATATATATATATAGTTATTTTAAGTTGCTGATCTCAAGTTCAAACACAATGTAACAACCCTGCAGTTTTACTCCCTCCCCCTACCTCACATATAGTGTTTTTTGACATCATATTTTACATCTTTTTGTTTTATGTATCTCTTAACTACTTATTGTGGTTATAGATTATTTTACTACTTTTATCTTTTAACCTTCCTATTAGCTTTATAAGTAGTTGATCTACTACCTTTACTGTATGTTTGCTTTTACCAATGAGATTTTCCTTTTATAATTTTTATATGTCTAGTTGTGGTCTTTTCTGCTTAGAGAAGTCCCTTTAACATTTCTTGTAAAACTGATGCTGAACTCTTTTGGCTTTTGCTTGTCTTTAAAACTCTTTATCTCTCCTTCAAATCTGAATTACAGCCTTACTGGATAGAGTATTCTTGGTTGTAGACATATATCATGCCACTCCCTTCTGGCCTGCAAAGTTTCTGCTGAGAAGTCAGCTGATAGTATTATGGGAGTTCTCGTATATGTAACTAGTTGCTTTTCTCTCTCTGCTTTTAAGGTTCTCTCTTTATCTTTAATTTCTGTCATTTTAATTATAATGTGTCTTGGTGTGGACCTCTAGGTTCATCTTGTTTGGGACTCTTTGTGATTCCTGGACCTGGATATCTGTTTCCTTTCCCAAATTAGGGAAGTTTTCAGCTATTTACATCTTCAGGTAAGTTCTCTGCCCCTTTCTCTCTCTTTCTTCTCTTTCCAGGACCCCTGTATAATGTGAATGTTAGCATGCTTGATGTCCCAGAGGTCTCATATTAAACTATCCTCATTTTAAAAAATTATTTTTTCTGTTCAGTTTGGGTAATTTCCACTACTTTGTCTTCCAGTTTGCTGATATGTTCCTCTGTATCATATAATCTACTGCTGATATTCTAGTGTATTTTTTATTTCCGTTATTGTATTCTTTAGCTCTGTTTGGGTCTTCTTTATATTTTATAATTCTTTGTTAAACTTCTCACTGTGTTCATCCATTCTTCTTCTGCATTTGCTGAGCATACTTATGATCATTATCTTAAACTCTTTATTAGGTAAATTGCTTATATCCACTTCACCTAGTTCCTTTCCTAGGGTTTTGTCTTATTCCTTCATGTGGAACATATTCCTCTTTTTCATTTTGCCTAATTCTCTGTGTTTATATCTAAGTATTGGGTTAGTTTGTTCCATATCCTGCTCTTGGAAAGTGGCCTTATATAGGAGACGTCATGTGGGTCCCAGCAGCACACTCCCCTTTGGTCACCAGAGCTATATTCTATGGGGATGCCCCCATGTGGGCTGCATGGGCCCTTCTGTTGTGACTGTGCCCACTACTGTGGGTGCACTGGTAGGCAAGGCTGGCTCTCAGCCTGGTTGGTTGCCAGGCCCTGCCTTATGTGGTGGCTGGGGCCAGGTTCTGTGTCGGCTGGTTCTGCGGTGCCAGTCTGCTGGTGGTGGAGCTGGTTTCCAGCATAGCTGGCTGCATGGTTCTGGGTGTCCCAGGGCTGGTTCCAGCCTGCAGGTGGGAAGGGTTAGGTCCAGGCACAACAATCTGAATTTTCATTAGTATGTTTAGTCCATTTACATTTAATAAAATTATCAATATGTTTTGATTTTAGGTCTACCATTTTATTATTTTTCTATTCATTTCCCCAGCTTTTCATTCCTTTGCTCTTCCTTTCTTCTTTTAGTATTCCTGTTTTTTGGTAGTATTCTTTTATTATTTAGCATTCTTCTTTAGTAGCCTATTTTAATTTACTTATTACATTTTCATTGTATATGTATAGTTTTGTACTGATTACTCTAGGAATTACAATATACACCTTTGGCTTTTCACAGTGGACTTAATCAGTATTTACCACTTCAAGTGGAATGTAGATATCTTACTACCATATAGGTCTTTACCCCTTCCCACCTCCTTTATTTTCTACTATGTATAATAACTATGTATATTGAGAATTTATAATGTTATATTTTTTGCTTTCCATCTTCAAACATTCTGAAAAATTCAAGAGGGGAATAGTCTATTATATTTACCCAGATATCTACTTTTTCTGTTGCTCTTCCTTTATTTCTGATATTCCAAGTTTCCTTCTGGTATCATCTCCTTTCTATTCAAAGAACTCCCTTTAGTGATTCTTTTAGGGCAAGTCTGTAGAAAACAAATTATTTTTGTTTTCTTCATTGAGAATGTATTTATTTCATCTTCATTCTTAAAGGATGCTTTTGCTGGATGTAGAATTCTAGGTTGCCAGTTCTTTTCTTTCAACCCTTTAAAAATTCCATTTCACTTCCTTCTAGCTTTCATGTTTTCTGATACAAGATGTGCAGTGTTGAAATTGTTTTTCCACTATAATAATGTGTAATTTTTCTTTGGCTTCATTCAAGATATTTGTTTGTCTTTAGTTTTCACCATGTTGATTGCAATCTATGTAGGCATGAATTTCTTTGAGTTTATCCTGTTTGAGTTTTGCTAAGCTTTTCAAATCTGTAGGTCTGTGTCTTCCCAAACCAAATTTGGGAAGTTTTCAGACATATTTCTTCAAATAACTTTTCTGCACTGCATTCTTTTCTTCTTCTTGGACTTTGACGACACAAATGTTAAACCTTTTGGTATTGTCCCATAGGTCCCTGAGGCTCTATTTTTGTACGTATGTTTGTGTGTTTTCCCAATTTTTTTCTCAGTTGTTCAGACTGGATAATCAGATTGGATCTATCTTCAAGTTTGTGCATTCTTTACTCTCATCTCTGTCCTGCTATCAAAAAGAGAGTGACAAAAAAAAAAAAAAAAAGAGAGAGTGACAGAGCTCTATATTCAGTATAAAACGACCCTTCATTTAATTCCACTGTTTTTATTATATACTTGCACCGTCCTCAGCTTTACCCTCCAGAAGACCTCTAGTCTTCCAGCAGGAGGAAGAGGTGTAGTTTCCTGGGTTTTTTAAATAGGGGAGGGTACCTGGAGATCTAACTGCTTCTTACACAGACTTTTAACGAGAGCTCTTGTTTTCATTCCCACTTTACACCCTCAATTCCAAAAACTCTGTAGGAGCAATTCCTGAACTTTTGCAGTATTTATGGTATAAATTTGGGTTGACTCTCAGTTTTTCCTGCTCCAAGCTCAGGATTCCACTTTCTCAGGACTGCTTAATAAGTTGTCAGTTGTCTGATTCCCTGTATCCAGAACATAGGTGATGTTTTCTCCTTTTACATTCTCTTTGACCATAAGTTTATACCTTAAATTATTTTATTTTGGTGATGTGTCAGGAGAGAGAGTAATAAATTATGTACTCGAACTGCCATCTTTACCTGGAGTTAGGAAAAATTGTAAACCTAAATTTCAAAATGTATCCATACAGGAACCATAAATTAAAGTTTTATTTGTCACCTGATACATTCTAGGATGAGATTCCCACTGGAATGCCATGCCTGGAGTCAGTAACCATAGGTGATGATATATGGGATGAGAACTGGTTACCTTTGCAGGCTGGAATGGGAGAAGGAAGTGATGCTGCCTCCCACTTATCTACCTCAAGCCTTGGTGGAAAGAAACCATATTCATCATGTAAAGAAATGCCACAGAAGGTTAGATCCTTGGGAAAACATAAAGCAAATCACTACTGCAAAAGGAAATATTAATGTAATTGTCCAAGCCTCAAAAAAGCTATGCATTCTGCATTTCATAGGGATTAATCAGACAATAATTCAGAAGAATGTATTCCCACCCCCACCCCCCCACCAAAGATGGTAGTGTTAGGGATGGGGGCAGGATGAAGCAGGGGAGAGTAAACCATGGACTTATTGTGGCTATCTATCCTATCAATCATAATGATTTTTGTTTTACCATTGGCACCTAGTCAAAGCCTTAGGATCTAAAAATAAAGTTTTCCCTAATTTAATTTTTATTGCATTGCCTTGTAATATTATGTCTGGATCTCTGCAGTGAGTATATTTACTAATATTGGGCCCTATATATTTAAATTTTAATCTATTTTCCACCAGCTCTTAGAAAGAAGAAATATCAACACTTAAGTTGCCCCTTGTTATTTGTGCCATTTAAATACTGGATGATCATGAAAATCATCTAACCATGAAAACAGTATTGAAGAAAATACTACAAAGAGAGTTGTGGGTTTTTTTATGTGATCTGTGTATTCAGAGGAATTCAGTGTATTGGGCATGGACCAATGAAGCAAGGGGGAAAACTCACACTGATATAGAAAGTTAATAAATATCTTTTCTTGTTTAGTATACATTGCCTCTTTGCCTTTACCTTGCCCAAGTTATCCTCCATTTGGATCATATGGCACTATATCTCAGTTTATTTTTGCAATTTTTTTCTCTATAGGATTGGTGTTTTTCTACACCCAAAGATATATGGGATGATTCATGGCAGCCTTCAGGTCTTGTGAGTGAAAAGAAAGTAGAAGTTCAAAACCTAGAAGGACTGGGTGCTCAAGAAAAAAATACTGGCACAACCAGAATTCAAAAGGTAAATGTCTAATGAATGTTATTGTGACAAGTTTTCATGAGGAAGTACTTTCATTTTTAGAAAGTAAAATTCTGGTTAATGATCCCTCTCTTAGCATTTGGCACAATACATATACATAAAAATGTATGTTTATTTAAAAATAAATTTCATTTAACTTACTATAGTTATTCATCTCTCCAGAGAAAAATTCTGAGACTAGAATTAAAAGATTGATTAAGCCTCTACATTAGGGATAGAGAAAACAGGTATTTTCACTTAACCATACATTTTAAGTTCTGTATCTGTCCTATCATCTAGGCCAGTTTTTTTCTTTTTGTTGCTTTGGCAGAAAACACTAACCCTGGAACAAAATCCGTTTGTTTTGTGTTTCTCCATCCTGAAAACAGCAGGACTATTTGTGTGAATCGTGAAATTTGGCTAACGGTCTCTGTACTTTTGTGCATTACATTGAAAATGAAGCACTCAAGTATAGGAGAATTGTTGAAAAGCAGATTTGTGGAAGATGAACCTTCTGAGTGATACATTTTCTACAGAATATGGTTACTTTGCATGAGATCATTGATAAAAGTATGCTGCATTACATAGAACAGTCTGTTCCAGAAATGTAGGTTACTTAAAGCACAGATTTAGCTTTAGGATAAAATAAACTGTTATATTTTGTTTCTCAGGTAGTTTTTTTTAAAGATATAATAGCTTTATTGAACTATAACTCACATACCATGTAATTCACTTCAAGTATGCAATTCAAATAACTTTTAGTATACACAGACTTGTGCAACCACCCGTATAATCCATTTTAGAACATTTTCATCACCCCTTCAGAAAAAAACCACTATCCCTCTGGTATCTGGGTAATGCTGGCCTTGTAAAATGAGTTTGGGAGTGTTCAGTTTTTTGGAAGACTTTGAGAAGAATTGGTATTAATTATTCTTTAAATGTTTGGTAGAATTTTACCAGTGAAGCCATCTTATCTTGTGTTTTTCTTTGTTGGGAGGTTTTTGATTACTGATTCAATTTCATTACTAGTAATCTGTCTGTTCAGATTTTCTATTTCTTCCTAATTCAATCTTGCAAGACTGTATGTTTCTAAGCATTTATCCATTTCTTTCAGGTTATTCAGTTTGTTTGTGTACAGTTGTTTGTAATGGTCTCTTAAAATCCTTTTCAATTCTGTGGCATTAGTTGTAATGTTTTTTCTTTTCTGATATCATTTGAGTCTTTTTTTCTTCATTAGTCTAGCTAAAGGTTTCTCAGTTTTGTTTATATTTTCAATATATAAAACAACTCTTAGTTTCATTGATTTTTTTCTTTTCTCTATTTCATTTATTTCTGCTCTAATTTTTACTATTTCCTTGTGCTAACTTTGGTCTTGGTTTGTTCTTCTTTTCTTAGTTCCTTAAGGTGTAAAATTGAGTTGTTTGAGATCTTTCTTCCTTTTTTAATGTGTTTTTAATGTTTTATTGCTAGAAACATCCCTCTTAATTCTTCCTTTGCTGCATCCCATAAATTTTGGTATACTGTGTGTTTTCATTTTTGTCTGTCTCAGAATATTTTCTAATTACCTTTGATCTTTTTTGACCCATTGGTTGTTCGGGAGTATGATGTTTAATTTCCCATATTTCTGACTTTAATCTTCCTTTTTGGTGGATATTCTCCATGAGTATTGAATTATAGGTTGGCACTGTTTTCTTTCAGTACTTTGAAGATGTCATTCCTTTATGTTCTGGCTTCTGTTGAATTGCCAGCTGTCAGTTACCATTGCTCCTTTGAAGGTATGTCTTTTTCTCCCCCTCTGGCTTCTTTTAAGATTTTTCTGTCTTTTACTTTTAGCATTTTGATAATTATATATCTAGATGTGATTTCCTTTGGATTTATTCTGCATATGTATCACTGAGCTTATTAAATCAGCAGATTGATACTGTTCATCAGTTTTAGAAAATTCTGGTCCATTTATCTAATCAAACACTACTTCTGCCTCATTATCTCTCTCCTTTCCTGCTGGCATTTCAGTTCTACATACTTTTTTCAGTTCTACTCACTTTTGGCTGAGTCCCACTTGGGCTCTGTTTTCTTGTTCACTCTCTTTTTTACTTTTGCAATGCCTCTGTTTGGAGGTTTTATATTGATTCTTCCAGTGCACTAGTCCTGTCTTCTACAGGATCCAGTCTGCTGTTAAACCCACACATTGAGCTCTTAATTTCAAACATGTTATTTTCCAGCTCTAGAATGTCCATTTGATTCTTTTCTTTATTTTATAGATTCCAGTTCTCCATTTAAATTCTCCATATTTTCCTCAATTTTGTCTGTAACTTCCATTTTCTTGAACATGTTAATCATAGTTATTTTAAAGTTTTTCACAGATAATTTCAGTATCTGAATTACCTTTGAGTGTGTTCTTACTGTCTTTTTTCTCTATTTGATCTTGTCATTTGATCCTGTTTTGGGCATTCAGGGGAGGGGAAAGACAGGCGGAGCATACCTCATTGTTCTTTTTAATTGAATGTTGAACATTATGGGTAAAAAATTAGAGAGGCTCTGGATGAGATAGCTTCCTCCAAAGAGGGTTCAGTTGTCTAGTGGCTGGCAGATACCAGCCAGTCACCTTCACACATATTGAAGCTTGGTTTAGGTTTGGTGAGGACTGCTGTATTTCACTTTTGTCCCTACTCCTTGGATGTGGCTCTTACTCCTAAAGCATGATTCTTTGGAGATCTCAGCTGAAAGCCTGAGGAGTTTGTCAAAGCTCCTCTGCCTTCGTGGGGCTCAGACTCCATCCTCTGTCTCCTCAGCTTAATTGAGATATAACATACATACCATACAGTTCACCCATTTAAAGTGTACAATTCAACGGCTTTTAGTATATTCACTAGTTTACTAGCATATTGTGCTTCCATCACCATAAGAATTTCAGAACATTTTCATTATCTCAAAAAGAAACCCTGCATTCTTCAGCTGTCACCCCCACCCAATCTCCCCAACCCTCTTCCCCCCAGGCAACCACTAATCTTACTTTCTCTATTGATTTACTTATTCTTCAAGACATTTCATATAATTGGAATCAATACAGTGTGTGGCCTTTTGTGTCTGGCTTCTTAGCGTAATGTTCTCAAGGTTCATCATGTTGTGTCATGTATCAGTACTTCTTTTTATGGCTGAATAATCCATTGTATGGATAGACCACGTTTTGTTTATCCGTGTATCAGCTGACGGACATTTGAGTTGTTTCTGTTTTTCTGCTATTATGAATAATGCTGCTGTGACATTTGTGTATGTGTTTTTATGTGGACATATGTTTTCAGTTTTCTTAGGTATATACCTAGGAGTTGAATGGCTGGGTCCTATGGTAACTCTATGTTTAGTGTTTTGAGGAATTGCCAAACTTTTCCAAGCACTTGCACCATTTTACATTCCCACCAGCAATATAAGAGTGTTCCAATTTGTCCACATCTTTGCCAACACTTGATTTTTTTTTTTTTCACACACACACACTGTATTTTATTTTTACAAGAGATAAATAGACTGACACCAAGCATTGTACATGGATGACCACAACAAAAGCAACAATGATTGCAATTACCAAACATGAAACACACTCATACTATGTCATAATATTGACATTCAGTCCAGTAATCCTCCACTGTAACAGCTCCTTTACTTTGCAGTGAAAATTGATTTGTATATTCTTTGCCTCTGAGTCCTTGTGGGATTTTTTTTTTTTAATTCAAACAGAAAGTCACAAAAATTATACTCATCCTCATCAGTTCACTCAATCCCATGTAATTAATTTTTTTTCATCTTGATCTTTTGTTAGCACTTTTATGAGTTCATCAGTTTTTCATTAGAGTTCTGAAAATGCTTATTCATTCAGTTCAGCAGTACAGTCAGTTACCAGAAACCTGTACTTGTCAGAGTCTTTTCCATGAATTTCTTGAAGATGAAACCCTTTTATAGGAACATATTTGCAAAAGCATCAGAGTACACCCAGAACTGTCTGTAAATGACAAAAGACTTAAAAATGACCATGGTTAAAGATTTGATGAAAGTTCATAATAATGCAGCTGACAAGAAAATTAGTTATTTCTGAGATATACATTTTAAAGTAATAACTAGGATTATGACTTATAACATTATACCAGAACATATGATTTTTAGAAATTTCATGTAATGTCTGAAACATTTATATTAACATATTTCCATACAAATAACCCAATGAAAGTTTAGTATTAGTTGTTTTGTTTGTTTTTTTATACTGCAGGTTCTTATTAGTCATCAATTTTATACACATCAGTGTATACATGTCAATCCCAATCGCCCAGTTCAGCACACCACCATCCCCACCCCACTGCAGTTTTCCCCCCTTGGTGTCCATATGTCTGTTCTCTACATCCGTGTCTCAACTTCTGCCCTGCAAACCGGCTCATCTGTACCATTTTTCTAGGTTCCACATACATGCATTAATATACGATATTTGTTTTTCTCTTTCTGACTTACTTCACTCTGTATGACAGTCTCTAGATCCATCCATGTCTCAACAAATGACTCAATTTCGTTCCTTTTTATGGCTGAGTGATATTCCATTGTATATATGTACCACAACTTCTTTATCCATTCGTCTGTCGATGGGCATTTAGGTTGCTTCCATGACCTGGCTATTGTAAATAGTGCTGCAATGAACATTCGGGTGCATGTGTCTTTTTGAATTACGGTTTTCTCTGGGTATATGCCCAGTAGTGGGATTGCTGGGTCATATGGTAATTCTATTTTTAGTTTTTTAAGGAACCTCCATATTGTTCTCCATAGTGGCTATATCAATTTACATTC
Organism: Balaenoptera ricei; assembly: GCF_028023285.1. Classification (NCBI taxonomy): domain Eukaryota; kingdom Metazoa; phylum Chordata; class Mammalia; order Artiodactyla; family Balaenopteridae; genus Balaenoptera; species Balaenoptera ricei. The sequence goes on from NC_082639.1 coordinate 142,309,979, forward strand.
CCACCAACAGTGCAAGAGGGTTCCCTTTTCTCCACACCCTCTCCAGCATTTGTCATTTGTAGATTTTCTGATGATGCCCATTCTAACTGGTGTGAGGTGATATCTCATTGTAGTTTTGATTTGCATTTCTCTAATAATTCGTGATGTTGAGCATCTTTTCATGTGCTTCGTGGCCGTCTATATGTCTTCTTTGGAGAAATGTCTATTTAGGTCTTCTGCCCATTTTGGGATTGGGGTGTTTGTTTCTTTAATATTGAGCTGAATGAGCTGTTTATATATTTTGGAGATTAATCCTTTGTCTGTTGATTCGTTTGCAAATATTTTCTCCCATTCTGAGGGTTGTCTTTTCGTCTTGTTTATGGTTTCCTTTGCTGTGCAAAAGCTTTGAAGTTTCATTAGGTCCCATTTGTTTATTTTTGTTTTTATTTCCATTACTCTAGGGGATGGATCAAAAAAGATCTTGCTGTGATTTATGTCAGAGAGGCCAACACTTGTTATTATCTAGTTTAAAAAATTATAGCCATCCTAGTGGGCATGAAGTTGTATGTTATTGTGGTTTTGGGCTATGCTTTTGATTGCATAAGTTAATGTTTCAGAAATCATGAACATGTTTCTTGAAAATCTGCCACTAACCTCTAGTTCCATAAAGGTATATTTTCAGACAACTATGAGGGAGTCAGTAGTTGATAACTATAGAGGGATAAATCTGGTAGAGCAATGCTTCTCAAACTATAATGTTCATACAGATCACCTGAGAATCTTACGAAAGTGCAGATTCTGATTGAGCAGATCTGGTATGGGGACCGAGGTTCTCCATGTCTTACAAGCTTCCAGCTGATGCTGAAGCTGCTTGATGGTGAATCACATTTTGAGCAGCAGCACTCTAAACCACTGTTTAGAGGAAGAGACTCTTACTTTTCAATTGAGTGCTTAAGTTGACCACAGGTACTTGCTTTCAGTACTGGCATTCAAATTTAGAAGGCATTTACCTATGTTCTTTTTTTCCAGTGTGAAAAGCTGTGAGAATGCATTTAAATATGTTTTAACAATTTGTCTTTCTTCAAAATCATATTTATCAGGAAAGAAAAAAAGATACAGCTTTTAAAAAAACTGTTTCTGATTTTGATTGTTGTTAAACTACTGAAAATAGGCAGCAGGGCTTAGTGTAAAGAACGCCTGTCTGGGAGTTCTGTAATCTATGGCTTAGTCTTTACCACAAGTTTGAACAAGTTGGCTTTTGGGGCCTTAGTTTATCCATCTGCAAGGACTGATTTGGACTAATGATCTTTCCAGCTCTAAAAGTTTGCCATATTAATATTTACTTAATTATTACTGAAGCTTTATTGAAAGAACCTCATTTTCAGTGAGAATAAACTTAAAGGGTAGCTAAAGCACATACATGAAGCTGCATAAATTAAGCAAAAATTTGAATCCAGCTCTTTGCTCTCCTGAAGTAGAATATTGTATGGCAGGGTAGCTATGTGGACTTTTAGAGTTTTCATTTTTGCTGCCAAATAAAGGGGCACGGCCATTTGTATATGACATAATTATATATCAGTCACATCCATGCCAGCCATGTTTGAAAATGTACAAGGTGTTTCATAATGGAAGAAGAAAGGAATGCAAAAGGAATGCCAGCTGATATTAAATGTCTACTCCACAGCCTAAAGAACACACAAAGCTACATTTTCTGTTTGTATAAATTTTGTTTCCGTTTACGCTGGGCAGATCCCAGGCTGTCAGCCACTTAGGTTGGTTCGTCACGGCCTGGTCCTGATGGGGCCCACTTAATCGTCAGTGCCAGTTAGCATCACAGAAGACAAATTCTCTGAATCACCGTAAACTGTAGCTATTTCAGCAGTGACTCTGTGGTAGGATATAGGATCTATTGATTAAAATTTGGCACTTCATTCACTTTAGCCCAAATCGAGGCTTTGTTTGGGAAGTTCATCTTTTCCTCTCAAACCCTGATTCTTAGTACTCCATTTTGTCACTTCTTCTGAGGAGCCTTCCTTTAAGTCCTTTGTGTTCTCCTAGCATGTTGTTGATGCTGCGGAATGCAGTTAATGCCTTCTTCATGGCCACCTGCAGCACGTGTACTGTTTCCCTAGCCGAGGACTGTGAGCTCCTTAGGGACAGGGACCGTATTTACTGGGGGGCAGTGTGATGGAGCAGAGAGAACATAGGCTAGCCTGAGTTCATCTCTCTGCCTTGTCACTTACTGGTTGACATTGGATAACTTGGTAAGCCTCTTGTAAAAAAGCATTATGCTAAGTAAAGGAAGCGGTAATAAAGAAGATGTAACAACACCTAACCTAGAAAAACGTTCTGATGTTTCATTGAAGAAACACATGCCAAGAACCTAGCACTGTGCCTGACAGTGAGTGCTCAGTGAATGTTATTTCTCTCATTTCCTGCCGTTCTTCCTTGGCAGCCCTCAGTACCATGTTTGCTCATAATATGCATTCAATAAATGCTTCTTGAATTAATGGTCACTAAGTTGGAGAAGGACTTGTTTTCCAGAGAGTATCTAGATTTTTTAAAGTGGGGAGATTTATTTATTAATTATGATATGAAAATATTCTTTTGTATATAAGTAAGGAAACAAAATAGACTTAGTTCTTACTGTTGAACTAACAGTTACTTTTCATGCTTTTGCCCCATTTTCCCCGTTCTGTAGCAACCAGACTTAAAGAGTTCCTCAGATTCTCCCGCGTTGCCCGAATTGGAGGAGCTCTACATCTCTCTTATCCAGTCGCAGCAGTCAGCAGAAGGTGGCCAATTTGAGCCTAGCAGCATTGAGACTCGGCCAGAGCAAATTCAGCTGTCCACAGCAGCGCTCAACTCAACTCCTGCAGTGGTCGCTTCCCCACAAAAACACTCTGGTTCAGGTAGGTTGACATACAGTTGACAAATGCAATGGTTTGCCATGTTGTTAAAAACCTTCATTTATCTTTTCAGAACATGACTTGAAAAATTGCTGATGTTAGCATTTGTCTGAACTCCTCCAATTGTTCCCTTTCACTTTGCCACTCTTCTTTTTTTTTTCTGCAATTTGGGGGGTGGCGGGGTCAGGTTTATGCACGGTAAAATTTGCCAGTTTTTAAGTGTACAATGCTGTGAGTTCTGACCAATGTGTACAGTCTTGTAATAAGCACCACAGTCATGATAATAGAATATTTCCATCAGTCTAAAAGGCTTCCTCATATCCCTTTGCAGTCATTCCCTCCCCCTACTTTCTGGCTTCTGGCATGTTACTTTTCCTTTTCTAGAATTTCATATAAAGGGAGTCATACAGTATGTAGTTTTTATGTCTGATTTCTTTCATTTAGCGTGATTTTTAGAGATTCATTTATGTTGTTGCTGGTGTCTAAAGTTTGTTCCTATTCATTGTTGAGTAGTACCCAGTTGTATGGAAATGCCACAATTTGTTTTTCTGTTCACCAGATGACAGACATCTGGATTGTTTCCAGATTTGGGCCATTATGAATAAAGCTGCTATGAGTGTTCACATACAGCTCTTTGTGTAGACATATGTTTTTTATTTCTATTCAGCAAGTACCTTGGAGTGGAATTGCTGGGTCATATGCTAACTGCATGTTTAACTTTTTTTTTTTTTTTTTTTTTAATCTATTTATTTATTTATTTTTGGCTGCGTTGGGTCTTTGTTGCTGCGCGTGGGCTTTCTCTAGTTGCAGCGAGTGCGGGCTACTCTTTGTTGCAGTGCATGGGCTTCTCATTGCGGTGGCTTCTCTTGTTGCGGAGCATGGTCTATAAGCGTGTGGGCTTTAGTAGTTGTGGCACACAGGCTCAGTAGTTGTGGCTCTTGAGCTCTGGCTCAGTAGTTGTGGCACACGGGCTTAGTTACTCCGCGGCACGTGGGATCTTCCTGGACCAGGGATGGAACCTGTGTCCCCTGCATTGGCAGGCGGATTCTTAACCACTGCACCACCAGGGAAGCCCCTGTTTAACTTTTTAAGAACTGCCAAAATATTTTCCAAAGTGGCTGAACCATTTGGTAATTCACACCAGCGATATACATAAGTTCTGATTGCTTCATCTTCTTGGCAACATATTATATCGCCAGTCTTTTAAAATTTTACCATTCTAGTGGGTGTGTGGTGGTATCTTCTTGTGGTTTTAATTTACATTTCCCTGTTTGCCAGTGATGTTGACTATGTTTTCATGTGTTTATGTACCATCTGTATATCTTCTTTAGTGAATTGCGCATTTTTATTGGATTATCTTCTTTTTATTGATTTGTAAAAATTCTTTATTCTAGATACAAAACCTTTGTCAGATACATCTGTTGCAAATATTTCAGGTATGTGGCTTGCCTTTTCATTTCCTTAACAACGGCATCCTTGGAGGAGCAAAAGTTTTCCTTTTGATGAAATCAGATTTGTTGATTCTTTTTTTCCTTTATAGTTTGAACTTTTTGTGTCCTATTTAGAAATCTCTCCTAACTCAAGTAACTAAGACTTTCTCTTACATTTTCTTATAAAAGTTCTATAGTTTTAGGTCCTGCATTAGGTCTGTGATCTAGTTTGTTAATTTTTGTGTATGGTGTGATGTAAGGATCAGTGTTTATTTTGATTACATATAAATATTCAGCTGTTTCAGCATGATTTATTGAAAAGACTGTCCTTTCTCCATTAAACTGCCTTGATGTCTTTGTCAAAAGCCAATTAAGTTGTATATGTGAGGGTCTATTTCTGGACTTTCATTCTGTTCTATTACTATTACGTCTGCCTTTATACCACTGTCTTGATTTTTGTGGCTTTATAGTAAGTCTTGAAATCATATAAATTTGTTCTTCTTTTTCAAATTGTTTTGGCTATTCTAGGTCATATTCCATATGAATTTTAGGATTAATTTAATTTCTACCGAAAGCCTGCTAAAAGTTTTATTGGGATTTTTTTTTAATCTCTAGATCAAGTTGGGGAGAAGTGACATGTTAACAATATTGAGTCTTCTGATCTATGAGCATAATATAACCTTTTCTTGTTCAGTGTTTAATATGTTCTTTTCCCATCCAGTATATTTTTCATCTCAGAAGTTCAATTTATAATCTCTAGGGTTTGGTTTGGGTCTTTTTTATATCTTCCATCTTTCCCTTCAGCATACTCATCATTCACTTCTTGAATACTTGGAGTGTTCTTTTTTTTTTTAATTTATTATTATTTTATTTATTTATTTATTTATTTTTGGCTGTGTTCGGTCTTCGTTTCTGTGCGAGGGCTTTCTCTAGTTGCGGCAAGCGGGGGCCACTCTTCACCGCGGTGCGCGGGCCTCTCACTGTCGCGGCCTCTCTTGTTGCGGAGCACAAGCTCCAGACGCGCAGGCTCAGTAATTGTGGCTCACGGGCCTAGTCGCTCCTCGGCATGTGGGATCTTCCCAGACCAGGGCTCGAACCCGTGTCCCCTGCATTGGCAGGCAGATTCTCAACCACTGCGCCACCAGGGAAGCCCCTTGGAGTGTTCTTATGACAGCTATTTTAATACCCTTGTCTTGTGATTCTAGCATATGTGTCATTTCTGCATTCTGTCATCTGTCATTTCTGAATTGTCTTCTACTGATTGGTTTTTCTCCTAATTACCAGTCATATTTTTCTGCTTCTTTGTATATCTGGTAATTTTTTATTGGATGGCAGATGCTGAATTATATATTGTTGGCTGAATCTCTTTTTCTTCCTTCTTCCCTCCCACCCTCCCTTCCTTCTTCCTTCTTTCCCTCCCTCCCTGCTGTCTATGTATAATTTATTGGGGGGGGTAGGAATGTAATTAAATTACCTGAAATTGGTTTGATTATTTCTGTGTTTATTTTAGGTTTCATTAGGCTGATTTAGAAAAGCCTTAAGTCTATTGGCCCTGCTAGGCAGTACCTTTCTGAGGGTATCGACGGGACTTGGTGTCCTGTGTGTTAGGATGTCTTTACACCGTAGCTGGTGGGAACACAAACTATTTTGCCCCAGTATAAAATGCCTAGTGATTGTTCTGCCTACTCCTTTCAGGTAGGTTTTCTCCCTGGCCTTGGTGGTCCCCTCACATACGTGAGCCAGATCGCTACCCAGCCTAAGGCTCAAAGCGACCTCTGCAGGTCTCCAGCTTCTTTTCTCTCTGCAGCTGCCTCTTCACTTGTACTTTTCCCCCACGAATTCCAGACACTTGGCCTCCATGAATTCCAAACTCTGTCTTCTCAGCACAGTGAGACCTCCAGGGTCACTGTGGACTCTCCCTCCCTGTACTGCAGCCTGGGCTTTATTTTGACAGTGAGCTCAGGCACTTGTAGGGCTCACTTTGTTTCCTATCTCTCAGGGAGCACTGTCCTCTGAGCTTGTTGTTCAGTGTCTGAAAGCTGTTGTTTTATATACTTTGTCCAGTTTTTCAGTTGTTTAAAGCAGGAGAGATTATTTTTCAGTCCCTGTTTAATTAGCATCATGTCTGGAAGCAGAAGTTTTGCTACTCTTTTAAATTCTTTCATCATGTGTCCCTGCTTTCATGTTTTTATACCTTTTAAAATCTGAGATCACCAGTGACTTCCTGTAAAGCCCCATTATTTCACTAGAACTCACTGTCTCTTTTCCACTCTAGTGGGCATTAATTATAGTCTTGCGGTCAGAGTTTTACTTTTTAGAATACCCTGTAAAATTCTCCTTAATTTAATTTATCATAAGTGTATGGCACATGTACCACATGCTACTGCTGCTAGATGCAAAGATGAATAAGATATTGGATTATGCCTGATTTTTTTTCTGAATTTTTGAAATCTGTAATTTTAAGGTCTAGAGCGGTGCTTTTCAGAATGTAGTCAGCATACCGGTACTAGTCTATGAAGCATTTGTGATGATGGACAACACAATAGCACATTGTTTAGCTCCCCTAGATTTTTTTTTTTTCCTAAAGGAGGACTTTCTTGAAGGAAGCAGTGTGTTGGCTTAGATGTTGGCAAAAGCTCCTTCTCTCATTGTAGGCAGGTTCAAACAATTCATAGACCAGCTCCTTCAGTAGCCCTGGTCTAGAGTACACATGTGAGGATGCTAGTATCCACTTCCGTGGCTATTAAGAACTCTCAGCATGGAGTTCCCAGCAGTTTATTCCATTGCAAAGATTATTTCTTCTTAGTTAAACTAATTCCCAAGGAATTCTTTTTGTGGCTGATAATTGGCTTTTGGAATTTCTTAGCAAACACAGTCTTGGTCAGTTTTGTTTTTATGCTGGCAGACTTGGAATTGGAACCACTTTCACAATAGAGAAGGCCCGTGGGACACCATTTTGCTCACTGCTGAGAGGAGGAAGTAAGGGAGCTTAAGGATTCTTCCCTGGAATTGGAATTATATCCAGTTTATTTTTTTGATGTCCTAGAAAGAGATCTTCCCTTCCTTATTCACAAGTACATATTTTTTCCTCTCTTCTTTGCCCTCATCCTGACAAGATTTATTTTATCTCAGTGCATGATCCCCCATCCTCATCTCCTTTCCATTTTTTGACTGGTTTCTGAGTCTCTTTCTCTCTGTTTTGCCATTGGTAATTGGCACCACCTAACCAGAAGATGGTTGTAACACACGTTAGTAAAGGTCTAGAATGGGAGGGTGTGAAAACCTCTTGAAAAGACCTGTGTTTTCTTTCTTTTTCAGTGGAAAGCTCTCCAGAGAGCCTAGAGAATGAAGATTTTTCTAGTAGCCATGCTATTACAGTGTTCAAAGATAAGAGTCAGGGAGCCATGGACCAGCTGTCTTTGATTTTGTCTCCTGAGCACCAGATTTCTCAGAAGCTCTACATTCCTCGAAGCACAGCCACTGCTGCCTTAGGAGCTGCTGCGCGGCTAGCCACATCCAGGAGCCTCCTGCACTGGTACCCCAGTGTGAAAAGGATGGAAGCATGAGAGAGCAGGGAGGATAAAATAAACTAGATGCTTAGGGCATGGTGACCTCCCAGGCCAAAAGAAGAAGGAGGTATTGAGACAAAGTAGTATTTTGATGGTTGATGCTTATGTCTTTCTGTGTGACTCTTCGTTAGCTTTGTTATGCTAACAGTCCGCTTTGTTGTGTAAGTATTGATGTTTAATGTTAATTTTCATTTTTATGGATGTTTCTTTTTCTGTATGGTTTTGTTCACCTTTGCTCAGTGTAGTAGTTTAAAGGATTTTTTGTGTTTCTATAAATGTTTTTCTTGTATATATCGTGACTGATAAATGTAAACTGAAAAACTAATGTTTTGTGATCCATATGCAATAAGACAAAAATTCTCACATCCCTATCTCCAGAAAAAGGATGTCTGAATTTTAAGGCTGCTTTTTCTCATTTGAAAACTTCTATATCATAGAGAGAATCTAGGGCTCCAATCTTTACCATCATTATTTCTTTGAAATACTAGGATCAGTAAGAAAATCCACACCATGAAGCTTTGGTCATGTGAACCCTTTTACATTTAAAAAAAATTAAGCTGTCTTTCAGCATAGGCAGTTTCTTGAAGACTAACAACAAAATTATAGAGACCGATTGTTGAAACTTAGCTGAGCCATCTCTGTAAGTCATCATAGTTCCCTGGAGCCTTAATGTAACAGTAGTTAAACAGTGGTATTGTTTAAGCATTTATATAACATGATGTTCTCTGAAGTCCAATTTATTATGTGACATTCTGTTTAGCTCATAGTATAAACCATCAGGAGAAAAGACTGAAAGATGAAATTAAAGAATGTGAGTGATACAAATTTCTTTGTGATAAAATACCAGACTTATACCCAAATGTAAAAAATCCAATACAGAAGCATTTCTTAGTGGTAAAATCAGAGAAAGAGGTGTGAATTACTGGCACGCTGCCTATGACTAGGTTCTCACCCTTTAGCCCCTCTTTTAAGGCCTCCTCTTTTGGCATTAAATGGCAGAGCTGGCCCCTAGTTCCTTTCTCTCTTTCTACAATAAGGAATGTCTCCTCTTTCCTTCTCAGTTACTTAATAAGCAAGATGTCCACTGAGGAAGGGAGTGAGATGAGAGTAAATATCAGAGTGCATTTAAATGTAGAGTATTACTGGTTGAAACTTCTTTCTTAGAATGAAGTGATCATGAAACAAAATTTAACCCAAACTATCTCTAACTACTGAGTGTTTTGGTTTAAAAACCTTAGAGAAAACATGTTAAATGCAGTAAAATTTTAAAATCCAGATTTACCTTTAATTCCAATATGTCTGTAAGAATGGTGGTATACTAATTGACCAAAAAACTGTAGTCTGGAAACATCAGTGATAGTTGACCCAGAAAGAACAGGTTTCCCATTTGGGTTTTTGTGATTTTCCATCAGACATCTTTATTGGAGAAGACAGTTGAAGAGTTATATGGAGGGTCAATGAACAGTTAAATATCACATGACAGTTAAATTTCGTATGTGATACTCAACTGTGATATGAACTGGAAAAGCTGTTTTTCATATAAGTTTAGGTAATTATCCACAATTTGTTTCTAAAGAAGAAAATTCATTTTGGATGATGCTTCTTAGAATTCATTCTTTAGAGAAGAAACCCAGAATATTGAGTTATATTCATCACTTCTCCAGATGGACAATCATTGGGTTTCCGGTAGGGTGAATCTGGTAGAAGCAGTATTTACATATTTAGTAGGTCAAACTGTAACCCTCTCTATAATGGCACAAAACTACCAGCAAGAACTCTACCAACACTGGGTAACCTGACAGCAACTAATTTCACACTTTGCCAGTTAGATGGGGATAATGGAATCACTGTGCTAATAAGGCTCTTTCAGAATCCTATCCATTTGCAAATGGCCAGATAGAGAATCATTTAGACAGACCCATGTCAAACTAATGAGTGTCAACACACTTTGACAGAAGCCTATTTAGTAATGAATAGTTAAGATCCTATTTGAATTAGCAGAGTGAAGAATGAACCTTTGGAGGCTCGCACATTTTGACTACTTGACTTTGACTAGGACAGCCAATCTGCCAATATGTTTCCCTACCTTCTCCCAAAAGGTGCGCTTTGTTTGGTAGTTAACTGAAATAGCTCAAAGCATCAAACAAATTTAATAGATCATTTGAAAATGAATAAATAGGTTTCTGTATATGGGCAGGAATAGCAATAAGAAGTGCTCAAAAGATCGGGAGATGCTCGTGGTTTAGGGTTAATTATATTTTATTGTCAAAAGATGGGTTGATATCTACTATACTTAGAACAGGCCCCCCCCCCATATTTTTGGTGTTAAGGATCTATTAGAAGTAGTGACGGTCCCCAAGAAATGTTGACTGGGAAGTGGGGGCCTGAGGTGTGTGTTGAGGGAATGGGGGTGAGAACACACAGGAGAATCCTGGTTGTAAACTCCTTAGGGGTGGCAGAGAGAGTGGCTTTACTATTAGCCACTCAGGTTTTAACTCCAGTGGCTTGTGCCAATACCCCTCTCCCATCCAAAAACACACCATGGGATATCAAAAGAGGGCCATTCCAGCTGAGTGAGCCATGCCTTTTCCCTCTCACTCTCACACATTTGAGATGCCAGTTGTCCATTTCAAGGTATAACTAGGGGATAACTAGAGACTTCTGCCTGCAGTCAGACTATGTCTAACCTAAAGACTTAGAATTGTAGAATTTTGGTGTAGAAGGGACCTCAGATGAGGAAGTTTGAAACCTAGAAAGACTGACTTGCCTATAGTAACACAGCTTAAATTCCCATTTCTGCTGACTCTTAGCTCCTCAGGGCCCTTTCCACAGGAAAATACTGCAACACCATCTTGTGTCATGTAAATGATTTGATGCCAGAAGACACAGCTTGGGCATAAGTCCAAAAGAATGGTGGTTCTGATAGATAGCTGAGCAACCCCTGGTGTTGGTGGGGAGAGGGATTGATTTACAAAGATCTCATATCTTTGAATGTGGATAGATTAAATAACAGTGGGCCAGTTATACAGCTGAAGAATCTGAATCGGGGGTGGGGGGCGGGAATCTTCGGGGGTGAGAAACTAAAATCTTACAGAGCAGTCCTTCTGAGGCTTCCTATTAACATTTATACTAGGTAGCAAGGCCTTTCTAACAAACTTTTGGTATCTTTTCAGAATTAAATTCATTTTACTTATGTATACAGTGCCACATTCATAATTTTGCAGGAGCCATCACTAAGACATTTAAAAGATTTCATTTCTGATAGCTCATTCAGATCTTGATGTTTTCCAAGATGCCAACCAAGGCGCCTGTCAACTAGATTTGTCCGTGTGCTTTGAACGCAGCCCTGTTCCTAACAGGTGTCATTTGTCTCATTTAGTCAGTCACCAGTTGGCCTAGTAAGTTCTTGGTGTCATTAGCCTTTTGGAACCAGAATACTTTAAACTCTGCCATTCTTAACCACGTAGACAGAAATTGTTTTAACTTCTCAGGCAAGGACTTCTCTAACTTTAGAATTATCATTGTGTGCCACTTTTCACATGAAATTGAGTGTTTGACATACCCCAAAACTGAGTAGAGAATTTATTCATAGCTAAATTTTCTTGGTTATAAGCATAGATTTCAGGAAATGCTTTTATCTTTCTGTTTGGTGTAAACTTTGTTTTATATTTCTGTTAAATTTTTTTGATGTTTTTTAGTTTATGGAAAAATGGTTATATAGGAAACAATGTTTACTTGATTATTGCTTCTTGGTGCAATTTAGATAAATAATTTGATGAGGAAACCAAACTATTACTCTATTTCTGCCTTCTAAATTTATGTTATGGAACTAATGGGAAGTTATTGGGCTCAAAGAATTACGATTAGCCTAATCTTTGGAGTTTGTAACAGCATTTTGTTTGATTTATTTAAATATTTATGAAGTTGGAATTTGTTTTGTCAAAAATGTCTAGGTGGTTGTTTTTATAGTTTTTGTTGTGATAATTCTGCAGGAACGAAAATTTCACTTAAATACGTGACCCAAAGAGCTTAGTTGAGTAAAATACAAAATCTCCTTGTGTAGTTGTGAAAACAAATATTTGACATTCTTCTTGACCAAAATATATGTCTTCATCTTTGGCATGACCTCTTTATTCTTCATGTACTTTGGCCTTTGTAAACCTTTGCTGTATTGTAAATACTTTTATTCCATGAAATTGGAGATTCATGCACACTGGAGCCTTTTCTTAAGTACCCGGTAGCCACATTTCAAAGACTTGTTTTCTTTCTCTCCTTCATAGCAACGGATCAAACCCTTCTAAGCCATCTTCCAGTTTCTTAAATTCTCTTTTGAGACTATTCCACACATGAATTCCAAACCTAGTCCCATCTTGCTGTGACTGTAATTCAGTGCTCTTTCAGTCACTTCCTTGATTTCCTGGTTCCACATTCAGAGTCTGCTGCAGTAGCTCTTCTGCCTTGAGCAGAGTATTTCCAGGTGGTTCTCAACACCATGTAAGTGATGTTTGGTACAAACTCTTCCTTAATCTGTCATTCCACAGGACCACAGGTGGAAACCAAAGACTGAGCTCAGTTCATTTCTTACTACAACAAATGACTCCTTGACAAAAGCCTCCTGTTACTACAGTGTTGTTACTCATATATTCTGATGAAAAATCTCTTCTTATACCATGTATATGACAATACCTGTCAATTAAATAAGACTATGTATGAACCATTTAGAATACTATTAGGCAAAATATATCCCCACAGGATGTTCCATATTTCCTCCTCACAATACCTTCCTCCTTAACAGATACTGGTCTTTCCTTTTGCTTAGAAGGATGAAACTTAAGTAGATATACATGATATGGGCCAGAGCCACAAGTTTATCCTTTCTTTTCTGAATTTTAAAAGTAATAACATTCCTTTACTCATCTGGAGTGGGGCAGAGGCCTGTCAAATTCTACCTCCTAAATGTCTCATTAGTCCACCTATTTCTCTGTAGAGCTGCTGCCACCACCTTAACTGAACTGAGAGGAGAGGGGTAGAACATTTGGCTATAAATAAGTGATAACATCCTTCTTACATCTCACATTTTAGGCAGTGGAACAACTGTTTATGATCAGGTAGACTGTGTTTTTCAACAACTTTTTCTGCAGTTGATGCAGATTTATCTTTGCTAAACTGTTTGGATTCAGAAATATAACTCCACCAAAACTTTTTGGTCTTTATTTGGTTTCTACATGGCATTGACCCAACAGTTGACTTTACCCAGATTGATGAGGCTCAGCAAAGTTGCCTCAAAACTTGTGTTAAGGGAAAAATGGTGAGTTTTACAATAAAACCCAAATCAGTTCTAGCAAACATCATGTAATTATCAATAAACCCGCATTCTGTACTGGCTTTGCTTAGAATCTTTTCAGATTTACAAAGTCATTCAACTTATTGTGGAAATTAGTTTTTTTTTTTTTTGGAAATTAGTTTTTGATATAAATTCTAGAGTTCTGCAGAATTTTTATCAAGTCTCTTGGCCAAGTTGAATGAAATTAACGCTCACTGATGCTACCTTGTTCTTGTACCAGATCATAAGCATAGAATACTCTTGAGACATAGTCTTATTAAAGACCATTTGCTTGGACTTCCCTGGTGGTACAGTGGTTAAGAATCCGCCTGCCAATGCAGGGGACACGGGTTCGATCCCTGGCTCGGGAAGATCCCACATGCCATGGAGCAGCTAAGCCCGTGCGCCACAGCTACTGAGCCTGCACTCTACAGCCCGTGCTCCGCAACAAGAGAAGCTATCGCAATGAGAATCCCTGCACCACAACGAAGAGTAGACCCCACTTGCTGCAACTAGAGAAAGCCTGTGCGCAGCAGTGAAGACCCAACATAGCCAAAAAATTTTTTAAACTTTTTAAAAAATATTCCCTGTCATTACCAAGAATGTGATTGTGGCACATGAGAAGATTTACATTAAAAAAAAAAAAAAAGACCATTTGCTTGAACAACTTGGCAGAATCATCTGTTTGACGTGTATGTAATGTTTAAGAATTTCCACGTTCTATATGCTATGCATCTGTGATCCCTAACCATTTATGGGGTCATTAACTTTATTTTAAATAAATGTCAAACACTGAGGGCTGTCTCCCCAGAAAGTGCCTGTTCGTACAAAATTGTTCCCTATTTTTTAGGAGTCTGTGACTCAAACCCACCCTACACATTCGTGAACAGGAAAATTACCCTCCTCCCTGCCCCCATCCCCTAGTTGCCTCAGATATAAACCTAAGAGTAGAATCATTCTTAACTGCTCCCTGCCCTTCGTCCCACATCCAGCCCGTCATAAAGGGCTGTCAAATTCTACCCCTAAATATCTCACCAGTCCTATTTCTCTGTGAAGCTACTGCCACCACCTTAGGCCAAGCCACCTTCATGTCTTTTCTGGCAGGTGGTAGATGTTCAGTACATTTTATTGAGTGAATAAATAAACAGGACAGAGAATAAGATATAATTAAGTTCAACTGAAATCTTGATCTCTTTTCTACAAGGTTATGTTCTGAATGTCTATTAAACAGAAGGCTTTACTGGGAAGAGTCTAATCAAATACGAGCAAACAGCCCATTTAAACTTTGCTTTTCGAATTGAATAAGGAGCACATCCTTCAGATGAGACAACTGAGTAGTAGAAGGACCAGAGATATTTTGTCCAGGTCACTCTTCTGCACAAACCGTATTTGGTTATTTTCCTGGTTTGGCTTGCGAAAGAAAGTGCCAAAATAAAAAAAATTTTTTTTAAGTTCAACATTTGCAGCTTCTCAGCAACCAGCCTCTTAGCCGTCTCTCAGAAAAATTTGATTTACCAAATTGGCTCCTTTTAGTTTATCGTTCTTTATTCTTGGAGCCTCACCTCTGACTTCCCATCTTATTTTCCAGAAAATTCTTTCAGCACCACAGACTCCAGTTCAGTATTCAAGCAAAAGAAATTGATTTAAAAGTGTTCTTTAGGGTTAATATATTAATTTGGACATAAACTGCTTTTGTGGACTTTCTGGTGGCCTCTCAGTTGGGGCTAAATTGAGTTGTGTAATGAGGGGGGGGGGCAGGCTTGTGACAGTGCTATGTATGGTGCCAAATAATGGCCTCCAGGGGCAAAAGCAAAATGAAAGACACCAGAGAATCTACTCTTCTTACTCAGAACCTCCTTTTTAGTTTTTGGTGACTTTTATGCCATTAATACCTTTTAAGAATATATTGACTTGGAAGATTCATATTGTGAGGTTTTCCTGTTTTGAATTCAGTGTAGTGATTTGCAACTAAAGAAACGAGCAGGGAAACTGCCACCAGCTTTAAACTTGTTAGATGGCAAAGGTTAAATTAAAGATTCACACTGAAATATAAAATGCTCGTGACTGACCGTTACCGACATTACAGAGCCCACAGGAAGGGCAGCAGTTTGCCATCCTGGCCCTGTGTTTTAATCACCTGGAGGAGTTTTCAAAAACGTCCCCAGCTTGGACCACATCATCCTCCAAAGGTTCTGGTTTTATTGGTCCCAGGTGTTCCAATGAGCAGAAAGGGCTGAGAACTACTGTGCAGGAGGATAATCCCAACTCCAAGAAAAACTACACACCGTGCCCTGACCTTTCTCACCATAAGCTTTAAAGTTTAAAGTGATGGTTCTTCAGGGAGGGGTTAGAGGAGACTGCTGTCCAACTTTTTCAAACTACTCCTGCTGCCCGGTCCTGCCTGCCCATCTCCTCGTCCTTTGCCTCATCTGACAGAGCCCACCATCCCCACCCCCCACTTTCCCTCCCATGCACAGATACGTGAGCCACTGTGACAGACTGGAGGGTTTTATCCCTTGGAAACACTGGCCTGGGAATGAGGAGTTGAGAACTATTGTGTTAGAAAATGATTTTTATTTTAAATAAATAGGGTGCTGATTGACTACTGCAACTGAATTTTAAATTTTAATTGTAGTAAGAACAGTTAACAGGAGGTCTACCCCCTAAACAGATTTTTCAAGTGGACAATACCACATTGTTAACTATAGGCACCATGTTGTACAGCAGATCCCTAGAACTTAGCTGTGTTACTGAGGTTTTAACCCCGTGGATTAGCAACTCCCCATGTCCCCCAAAATGATCTTATTTTGGTCATCTGATATCTAAATCCCAGGTTCTTTGATCTCGCATGGTGGCATTTTCCCACTAAATATTGTAAAGATTTAATGTGGGACACGGCCCCCAGATGCCATCTTGGATGCAGTGTCCTTCACCCAACTTCTGCACACACCCGCCTGAGCTGAGGTGCTCGCAGCAGCCATTCCGCACTAGGAACTCCGGTCGGAAGAGCCAGGTGCAAGGCCTCTGCACATAGCCCCCTGTGAGCAAGTGAAACCTGACTAAGCACAAAGGAAAAAAAAAAAAAGCCATCTCAGAGCTGTGACTATTTTCAAGGCTACTATTTTTCTCTGTGGAACACTGCCTTTGGAGCAAAACAAGGAAGAAGCAGGTGATTCTAATGTGCAGCGCAGAAGGACGGCCACTGCAGGCCAGCTTCTCCAACTCTGAAGGCACTCCAGCCATGTGGCTGACAGGGTCTTGGTGTTCCGGCCGGGTGTCAGGCCTGAGCCTCTGAGGTGGGAGAGCCGAGTTCAGGATATTAGACGACCAGAGACCTCCTGGCCTCACATAATATCAATTGGCGAAAGCTCTCTCAGAGATCTCCGTCTCAACACTAAGACTGAACTCCACTCAATGACCAGCAAGCTACAGTGCTGGACACCCCATGACAAACAAATAGCAAGACAGGAACACAACCCCACCCATTAGCAGAGAGGCTGCCTAAAATCATAATAAGGTCACAGACACCCCAAAACACACCACCAGACACAGTCCTATCCACCAGAAAGACAAGATCCAGCCTCATCCACCAGAACACAGGCACCAGTCCCCTCCACCAGGAAGCCTACACAACCCACTGAACCAACGTTACCCGCTGGGGGCAGACACCACCAACAACGGGAACTACGAACCTGCAGCCTCCGAAAAGGGGACCCCAAACACAGTATGTTAAGCAAAATGAGAAGACAGAGAAATATGCAGCAGATGAAGGAGCAAGGTAAAAACCCACCAGACCAAACAAATGAAGAGGAAATAGGCAGTCTACCTGAAAAAGAATTCAGAGTAATGATAGTAAAAATGATCCAAAATCTTGGAAATACAATGGAGAAAATACAAGAAACATTTAAGAAGGACCTTGAAGAACTAAAGAGCAAACAATCAATGATGAACAACACAATAAATGAAAATAAAAATTCTCTAGAAGGAATCAATAGCAGAATAACTGAGGCAGAAGAACGTATAAGTGACCTGGAAGACAAAATAGTGGAAATAACTACCACAGAGCAGGATAAAAAAAAAGAATGAAAAGAATTGAGGACAGTCTCAGAGACCTCTGGGACAACATAAAACTTACCAACATTCGAATTATAGGGGTCCCAGAAGAAGAAGAGAAAAAGAAAGGGACTGAGAAAATATTTCAAGAGATTATATGGGAAAATCTCTTAATATGGGAAAGGAAAAACTTCCTTAATATGGGAAAGGAAGTAGTCAATCAAGTCCAGGAAGCACAGAGAGTCCCATACAGGATAAATCCAAGGAGAAACACGCCAAGATACATATTAATCAAACTATCAAAAATTAAATACAAAGAAAAAATATTAAAAGCAGCAAGGGAAAAGCAGCAAATAACATACAAGGGAATCACCATAAGGTTAACAGCTGATCTTTCAGCAGAAACTCTGCAAGCCAGAAGGGAGTGGCAGGACATATTTAAAGTGATGAAAGGGAAAAACCTGCAACCAAGATTACTCTACCCAGCAAGGATCTCATTCAGATTCAACAGACAAATTAAAACCTTTACAGACAAGCAAAAGTTAAGAGAATTCAGCACCACCAAACCAGCTTTACAACAAATCCTAAAGGAACTTCTCTAGGCAGGAAACAAAAGAGAAGGAAAAGACCTACAATAAAAAACCCAAAACAATTAAGAAAATGGTAATAGGAACACACATATCAATAACTACCTTAAATGTAAATGGATTAAATGCTCCAACCAAAAGACATAGACTGGCTGAATGGATACAAAAACAAGACCCATATATATGCTGTCTACAAGAGACCCACTTCAGACTTAGGGATGCATACAGACTGAAAGTGAGGGGATGGAAAATGATATTCCATGCAAATGGAAATCAAAAGAAAGCTGGAGTAGCAATTCTCATATCAGACAAAATAGACTTTAAAATAAAGACTATTACAGGAGACAAAGAAGGACACTATATAATGATCAAGGGATCGATCCAAGAAGAAGGTATAACAATTGTAAATATTTATGCACCCAACATAGGAGCACCTCAATACATAAGGCAAATACTAACAGCCATAAAAGGGGAAATCGACAGTAACACAATCGTAGTAGGGGACTTTAACACCCCACTTTCACCAATGGACAGATCATCCAAAATGAAAATAAATAAGGAAACACAAGCTTTAAATGATACATTAAACAAGATGGACTTAATTGATATTTATAGGACATTCCACCCAAAAACAACAGAATACACATTTTTCTCAAGTGCTCATGGAACATTCTCCAGGATAGATCATATCTTGGGTCACAAATCAAGCCGTGGTAAATTTAAGAAAATTGAAATCGTATCAAGTATCTTTTCCGACCACAACGGTATGAGACTAGATATCAATTACAGGAAAAGCTCTGTAAAAAATACAAACACATGGAGGCTACACAATACACTACTTAATAACGAAGTGATCACTGAAGAAATCAAAGGGGAAATCAAAAAATACCTAGAAACAAATGACAATGGAGACACGACGACCCAAAACCTATGGGATGCAGCAAAAGCAGTTCTAAGAGGGAAGTTTATAGCAATACAAGCCTACCTCAAGAAACAGGAAACATCTCGAATAAACAACCTAACCTTGAACCTAAAGCAATTAGAGAAAGAAGAACAAAAAACCCCCAAAGTTAGCAGAAGGAAAGAAATCATAAAGATCAGATCAGAAATAAATGAAAAAGAAATGAAGGGAACGATAGCGAAGATCAGTAAAACTAAAAGCTGGTTCTTTGAGAAGATAAACAAAATTGATACACCATTAGCCAGACTCATCAAGAGAAAAAGGGAGAAGACTCAAATCAACAGAATTAGAAATGAAAAAGCAGAAGTAACAACTGACTCTGCAGATACAAAGGATCATGAGAGATTACTACAAGCAACTATATGCCAATAAAATGGACAACCTGGAAGAAATGGACAATTTCTTAGAAAAGTACAACTTTCTGAGGCTGAACCAGAAAGAAATAGAAGATATAAACAGACCAATCAGAAGCACTGAAATTGAAACTGTGATTAAAAATCTTCCAACAAACAAAAGCCAAGGACCAGATGGATTTACAGGTGAATTCTATCAAACATTTAGAGAAGAGCTAACACATATCCTTCTCAAACTCTTCCAAAATGTAGCAGAGGGAGGAACACTCCCAAACTCCTTCTACAAGGCCACCATCACCCTAATACCAAAACCAGACAAAGATGTTACAAAAAAAGAGAAAACTACAGGCCAATATCACTGATGAACATAGATGCAAAAATCCTCAACAAAATACTAGCAAACAGAATCCAACAGCACATTAAAAGGATCATACACCATGATCAAGTGGGGTTTATCCCAGGAATGCAAGGATTCTTCAATGTATGCAAATCAATCAGTGTGATACACCATATTAACAAATTGAAGGAGAAAAACCATATGATCATCTCAATAGATGCACAAAAAGCTTTCGACAAAATTCAACACCTATTTATGATAAAAACTCTCCAGAAAGTAGGCATAGAGGGAACTTACCTCAACATAATAAAGGCCATATATGACAAACCCACAGCCAACATCGTCTTCAATGGTGAAAAACTGAAACCATTTCCACTAAGATCAGGAACAAGACAAGGTTGCCCACTCTCATCACTATTATTCAACATAGTTTTGGAAGTTTTAGCCACAGCAATCAGAGAAGAAAAAGAAATAAAAGGAATCCAAATCGGAAGAGAAGTAAAACTGTCACTGTTTACAGATGACATGATACTATACATAGAGAGTCCTAAAGATGCCACCAGAGAACTACTAGAACTAATCAATGAATTTGGTAAAGTAGCAGGATACAAAATTAATGCACAGAAATCTCTTGCATTCCTATACACTAATGATGAAAAATCTGAAAGAGAAATTAAGGAAGCACTCCCATTTACCTCTGCAACAAAAAGAATAAAATACCTAGGAATAAACCTACCTAAGGAGACAAAAGACCTGTATGCAGAAAATTATAAGACACTGATGAAAGAAATTAAAGATGATACAAACAGAGGGAGAGATATACCATGTTCTTGGATTGGAAGAATCAACATTGTGAAAATGACTATACTACCCAAAGCAATCTACAGATTCAGTGCAATCCCTATCAAACTACCAATGACATTTTTCACAGAACTAGAACAAAAAATTTCACAGTTTGTATGGAAACACAAAAGACCCCAAATAGCCAAAGCAATCTTGAGAACGAAAAATGGAGCTGGAGGAATCAGGCTCCCTGACTTCAGACTATACTACAAAGCTACAGTAATCAAGACAGTATGGTACTGGCACAAAAACAGAAATATAGATCAGTGTAACAGGATAGAAAGCCCAGAGATAAACCCACGCACATATGGTCAACTTATCTTTGATAAAGGAGGCAAGAATATACAATGGAGAAAAGACAGCCTCTTCATTAAGCGGTGCTGGGAATACTGGACAGCTACATGTAAAAGAATGAAATTAGAACACTTCCTAACACCATACACAAAAATAAACTCAAAATGATTAAAGACCTAAATGTAAGGCCAGACACTATAAAACTCTCAGAGGAAAACATAGGCAGACACTCTATATCATAAATCACAGCAAGATCGTTTTTGACCCACCTCCTATGGGTGAAAGAAATGGAAATAAAAACAAAAATAAACAAATGGGACCTAATGAAACTTAAAAGCTTTTGCACAACAAAGGAAACTATAAGCAACATGAAAAGACAACCCTCAGAATGGGAGAAAATATTTGCAAATGAAGCAACTGACAAAGGATTAATCTCCAAAATATACAAGCAGCTCATGCAGCTCAATATCAAAAGAACAAACAACCCAAACCAAAAGGGGGCAGACGACCTAAATAGACATTTCTCTGAAGAAGATATACAGATTGCCAGCAAACACATGAAAGGATGCTCAACATCACTAATCATTAGAGAAATGCAAATCAAAACTACAATGAGGTATCACCTCACACCAGTCAGAATGGCCATCATCAAAAAATCTACAAACAATAAATGCTGGAGAGGGTGTGGAGAAGAGGGAACCCTCTTGCACTGTTGGTGGGAATGTAAATTGATACAGCCACTATGGAGAACAGTATGGAGGTTCCTTAAAAAACTAAAAATAGAACTACCATATGACCCAGCAATCCCACTACTGGGCATATACCCTGAGAAAACCATAATTCAAAAAGACACGTGCACCCCAATGTTCATTGCAGCACTATTTACAATAGCCAGGACATGGAAGCAACCTAAGTGTCCATCGACAGATGAATGGATAAAGAAGATGTGGCACATATATACAATGGAATATTACTCAGCCATAAAAAGAAACGAAATTGAGTTATTTGTAGTGAGGTGGATGGACCTAGAGTCTGTCATACAGAGTGAAGTAAGTCAGTAAGAGAAAAACAAATACCATATGCTAACACATACATATGGAATCTAAAAAAAAAAAAAAGGTTCTGAAGAACCTAGGGGCAGGACAGGAATAAAGACGCAGACGTAGAGAATGCACTTGGGGACACGGAGAGGGGGAAGGATAAGCTGAGACGAAGTGAGAGAGTGGCATGGACATATATACACTACCAAATGCAGAATAGATAGCTAGTGGGAATCAGCTGCATCGCACAGGGAGATCAGCTTTGTGCTTTGTGACCACCTAGAGGAGTGGGATAGGGAGGGTGGGAGGGAGACGCAAGAGGGAGGGGATATGGGGATATATGTATACGTAGAGCTGATTCACTTTGTTATACAGCAGCAACTAACAACAATGTAAAGCAATTATACTCCAATAAAAATGTTAAAAAAAAAAGATTAATGTGGGTGGTGTTATATGCTTGAGTTGTGGTGGCTTTTCTCTCCTCTCTCAAAAAGGACCAAGTGTTACGGCAACATGACAAGTGTGGGAAGGACATGACCAACCGTGAAGTCAGCAGTAACTCTTTTCTTTTATTCTTTGTTAACCAGTTGATTCAACAAGATAAACGGGTGCAACTGGAAACTTGATATGAAACGCTAAGGAAATTGAATTTCCTGCTGTCTTTGGAAGGAATCTGTAGGAGTGTTGGGGTGGTCTGGTGTCACAAAGGGCGTTAGCTGAGGGTTTGTTGATGATACTTCCTGGGCTTTTCTTCAAGACCAGACACAGCTGAGCTTTGAGGAGCAGCTGCTAAAACGGGACAGACAGCAAGAGTGAAAGTAGTGTGTGGAAACCTCGTGGGAGTTTTAACTTGGGGATTATAAACCCAGACTTTCTCTACCTGAATTACCTCTCAGAGTACATTTGGTGAAAGGAATATTTCAACAAAGGTGCATTTTATAAAATCTGTTGTGTTCTAAATTAATTGAAGTACGTGGTTCTTCCGAGATTGGGTTTTGCTGTCTCCTCACTGCTAGGTGGCGCTCTAGGACAGAAATTCCGTTGCCAAGCCTGGTGCTAAAAATCTTTTCCTTGAAATACTTTGTTTCACAGCACTGTAGAGTTTCAGTGGTGGAAATGGATGGATCCTGGAGCTCACTTCATCCAACCTCTCTTTTTACTTGAAAAAAACAAATAAAGTGACATAAGTGACTTCTTTGGGAAGTAAGGGTCTTGGAGTAATTCTCATAGGATGCTCTTACCACGCTTTAAAATTTCTTCTAATTTGACCCTACAAGAAGCCGCCACAGAGCTCTCTCTTTACAGAACTTAGACTTTAACACTGTATGTCCATCTTTATTACGTGAAGGTGGAGGGGAAACACCAATATAACCATATTTGGAAGCTACAACTACTAATGCTACCTTGCTCCATTGAAAAAGTTCTAAGGAAAAAAAAAAAGTCACCTTTCCATCTTTATTTTGGACTTTCCAAGCAGATATGTTTTTACCCTCTTTTATAAATTTCTGTTGTAAAAAAAATGCAAAATCCTTACAATTTAAGCACATTTTGAGTCTTTAAAAGGATTTTCTTATCCCAGGGCATTAAATTGTGTGTGTTTGTGTTTTCTTGGGGGAAGGTCCGTGGCTTCCCTGGATCTTCAAGAACGATTAAGAATGCCTTCAGGAATCTTGCAGCCTGTGTTAAAAGACTATAGAGGAGATGGAAATCAACTGTTAACCCTTGTGACTTCACTTTCTGGTGAAGACAAGCAACTTCTATGGTGCAGAGAATGGGTTTGACTCACAACAAGATCTTGAATCAGTTCTAATAACCGTCACTTCATAGGGCTGTACACATCACAAAGCAGCAGAGATAGCCGCCATCAAACTAATGAGTTTGGGTCACATTAGCACAAGGATCGTATATAAGTTCAGCACCCTGTTCACCTCTGGGCAACACCGCATTTACAGAAGAGGTAGACCATCATTCCCAAGAGTATTGCTTGAATAATAAGAGCTTTATCGAGTTTATGTAAGGTACCACAAGCTGCTTGTTATAGATTATCTGCTTTATACAGATTATCTCATTTAATCCTTTCAGCACCACCATGGAGTAGGTACTATTACTCCTGTTTTACAGATAAGAAAATTGAGGCACAGAAAGGTTAAGTATCTTGCCCACACTGACAGAAATTAATATTGTGTCATAAGAATGTTAATATTAACTTACTAAGTACTTATTATATGCTATACCTTCTACATATTTTATTTAATTTTCACAGCATCCCTATTACTATTCCTGTTTTACAAGAGGAGAAACTTGAGGCTCAGAAAATTAATTTACCCAAAGTCACATCTAGTAAGTGGCAGGAACTAAATGTCTGACTCCTCCAAAGAGTTGTCTACGTTGTCTCACACCATGCTTCTTCTATTCCCTCTTAAACCCCCTCCACTTCCACCCACACCACTGTATCAAAAGTGCTCCTGTAGAGGTCACCGGTAGCCTCCACATTGCTGATTCTAAGAGTCAGCCCTCAGTCCTCATCTTGCCTGACCCATCGGTAGCATTTGACGCCCTTTCTCTCCTTCAGGATGCCACATTCTCTAGGGTTCCCTCCTACTTGTTGGTTAATGCTTGGCATCTCCTTTCCCGGCTCCTCCTATTTCCCCCTGACCTCTTGATGCTGGAGGACACCAGCCTTCACTTTCTTGGTGAGTTCCTCCAGTCCCATGGCTTTTGATTATGATCTGTATGTTCCCACATATTTATCTCCAGCCCAGACCTCTCTCCTGAACTATATACTCAAATGCCCGCTTGACCTCTACACTCAGATACCCAAACAACATCTGAAACTTAGCAGGTCCAAAATGGAACTCATGGTCTTTGCCCTGTCTGCAACCAAAACCACGCCTTGTACAGAATCTTCTGTAACCCACGTGATTGCAACTCCCTCCATCTAACTACGCAGGCTAAAACCCTGGGAGTTATCACCAACTCTCCTCTTTCTCTCACATTCTGCACCCAATCGGCAGGGGAGTCCTACTGGCTTTACCTTCAAAATGTATCCGGCATCCGACCCCTTCCCCACCACGCTTACTCCTGCCACCTGGTCTGAATCACGGTGTGTAGCCCGGGTTACTTCAGCAGCCTCATCTGGCTTCCCTGCGTCCTACATTGCTCTTTCACTCTGTTCTCCACAAAGCAGTCAGAGAGAAACTTCCGAACCATAAGTTGGAAGGAATCTCTCCTCTGCTTGAGACCCTCCAAGAGCTCCGAGTTCTACTCAGAGTCTTTACCGTGGCCCTCAGTGGCATTGCCAGATAAAATGCAGAATGCCCAGTTAAACTTGGATCTCAGATAAGCAGCAAATAATTTTTTAGTGTAAGTATGTCTCATGCAATATTTGGGACATAGTTATACTTAAAAATATTCATTGTTTATCTGAAATTCAAATGTAACTGGAATCCATATTTTTATTTGCTAACTCTGCCAACCCTACCCGCAAGGCCTTAGCTGACATGTGCCCCCCGTTACCTTCTGCCCTCATCCCCACAACCTCCCCCTTGCTCACTCCATTCCTCCCACTCTGACCTTGCTTTCCTCGAGTAAAACAGGCAGCTCCCACCATTGGCTTTGCCTTGGCTCTTCTCCCTCTAGTATCTGCATCTTCTCAAAGAGGTCATTTTGAAAATTACTGCTTGACCCCGCACTCCCAGTGCCTCCTACCCTGCCCTACTTTCTTCCATAGCACCTAACATCTAACGTAGGATGTAACTTCTTATTGTGTATTGTCTGTCTCCAGCAACCAGAATATGAACTCCACAAGCAGGTATTTTTACCTATTTTGTTCACTATTATATCCCAAGGGGCTAAAACAATAGCACATAGGTACCTGATAAATATTTGTTGAATGAATGAATGATTTCGAAAGACTATGCTCCTTTCCGTTGCGTTATATCCCCTCTGTTTCAACTTGTCTTGTGAAAAATATTTGAAGAACTGGAGAGTGTGTGGTTTGGAGAGGAGGTTATTGGCTGAGGTGGGGATTGCACATACATCCCAGCTGTGATGGTCCTTCTGTCCTGGGACATTCTGGGTCAAGGCACGGGGACTGTCCATGTCTCTCTGCCCAGGCAATCACCATGTCCCTCAGCACCCTATTTAACAAAAAGTTGTTTACTTTCTATATGCCAGGCCCCATGCTAAACTCCAAGGATATGAGAATAAACAAGATACTTCCTACCTAGAAGGACCTTAGAGTGGGGTTGAGGTTCCTGCCTGTCTGATAAAACAAAATTGGGAATTGGGCCTGACTGGCCACATTTGCCCCCTTTCCAAAGAAAGCACCACAGCTTCCAAACACCCTCCATATCCAATCATCTCCCCCCAGGTTTTTTCCTACTCTGGTAATCCCCAGAGAAAAAACAAAGTGAATATTAAGCAGCAGCAGTGAGAAGAACATCTGCTCTAACCTCACTGTGACCCCGATGCACTGGGCAGAGATAAATTAAAGCAAGCGCAGGAAGCCTGTTGGCGTCAGTCTCGAATGACGCCAACAGGAAGGTGGAGCGGGAGAGGGAGGATGAGAGCGTGCACACATGGGCCCCGAGAAGCAGATTTGCTGCTGAAAATCATTTCCTCCCAGAATGTCCCAGGAGGAAACATAATCGTTAACAACTAGAATAACAATGTTTACTCAATAACTTTGTGTAAATTTGCAACCCACCTTATTTCTGCACTGTTATGTTCCTGAATTACTGATTAGAGAAATCACCATCTCAGTATGCAGTTGCTAACTAGAAAATTCTACAGCGGTTTGCAGAAATGTAGTAGTAATATGGCTAAAATGCATAAACTAGAAGATGGAGCGAGAAGTATCTTTGGGGGAGGATGGTTTTCTCTTCTCTCTCTCCCCCTTCATTCCGGGTGGACCTTCAGCTTGTACTCGTCACTCAATGAGAGGGCTGTCATTTTCTAATTCAATGAAAAGTTACTATGGCCTATTTGACACAGGCTGTAAAACTTCCTGTTTCCATGGTATTAAATTTACCAAAAGAGCTCATCCTTTACTAAAAGAAGACCGTTCCCTAGTGCAACTGACCAGGCAGAGAGAGGGTAAAAAAAAAAAAAAAAAAAAGTAGGCCTTGGGATCAACTAAATACCAGTAGCAAGAACTTGTTCTTTCTTCTTGTGAAAACTGACCAGATGCTAGCTGGAACTCAGGACACCTTAGATGACAGCCCAGGGTTCTAGAGGGAAATCCTAGACCTGCCAGATCTTGTAAGGCAGAACTGGCCCAGCCAAACTGGGGAGGAGCCATATTGATCCTCAGCATTCTTAGATTTTCATTTTCAGCTCTTCTCTTTCTGACCTTTGTTTGCTGTGCCCCATGAGGGGCCCTGCCCTGCCCTCCCCCAACACAGCACATGCAGGCCCCGCTAGGCAGCATGACCCTTGTTTCACTTTTTAGAGGCAGGATTTGGCTATCCAGTTTAAAACTTTACCCATCACTCTTAGTAACTATTAGTGTCTTATAGTGAAATCTAGTCCCCTGACTAAATCTTCCCTCTTTTTTTTTTTTTTTTAACAGTTGCACAGTATAAAGGGGGAGAGAATCTATGCTCTCTGCATATTTGCTTCAACAACTTGAAGATTTTCCCATCAGTCCTTTATCTTTGGCTTAACATAATGTTTTTCTTTTTCTTGGTAATGTCCTAGGAGGAATATCTTTGTTTTTTTTTTTTTCAGGAGGAAGTATCGTAAACTTGTTTTGGCACTGGGCATTTATCCTTCCTATCACCTTGATGAGGTGGGAATCTTGGAATAAATAAGATTCAAATTGCAAAAATAATTTTAGAAATTAATTAAATAATTTTACTGGAAAAAAATTACACCTTGAGCACCAAAGTAAGGGCACTATTTTCAATCATTTTAGTAGATTATGTCCCAAGAACAAAATGCTCAGGGCAGGCCCGGCAGACTGTCCACAACCATTGGGAACATTCAGGCTGAATGTTCAGCGCCATTACTTTCATGTTAAAGGTTAATAAAATTTTCGCTGCTGCAAAAACTAGGATCTGATAGGATCCACTTACAACTTTATCCCGAACCCCAATCTTCTTCCCAGGGAACTTAGCCATCTAGGAGGGGAATGTGATAAAACCAAGTCAAAAAGAATAGCTAATGACGATAAGCGTTTAGATGACCTTTCTTGGAGTGCTTGTCTTTTGGAGAAGCAGTGAATGAATCAAGAAAATGAGGCTTTACATGTCCAGGACCAAATAGGCCCTTCTTAGCTGCTATGCCTCAAAGTAATACAAGAATTATCTTAAATTCTGTGACTATGCCAAGAAGAAACCATTCCACTGACCCTCATCAAAACTGAGACAACTTTTAGTTCCTAATCAACCCTCCCCTTCTCCAGACAGACGCCAGTTCCCCTTGTTTCTAATTCCTCACCTGTGGCAACATGAAGTGGTATTATTTTAACTATGAAAAGATGTTAAATTTCTTCATTACTTTGTCCAAAAATGTGTGATCCAGTCACATACAAAATGAAAGATGGCTGTTAAAGATTTCTTCCAAGATAACTAAGTCTCCACCTCCCCCAACTCAAAGGACCCATTTTAAACTGAGGAATAGAGTCTAAGAGGAAACACTAAAGCCAAGTGTGAATAAATGTCTAGCCCACTGGTCCTGGATGGCTAAAGCCCAGCTTCTTCATTCAATCAACAAATACTTGCCAGGGACCTACCATATGTCAGGCATTGTGCTAGATGCTAAAGACAGATGTCGTTCCTGTCTTTAAGGATTCCACAGTTTGGTGAGAGGATGGGCAGGATGGCGGGAACTTGCCAATGAGCAACCACTGTAGGCTTGATAAATGCTCTGTGGAGCATGTTTAGGCATCCTCGGCAGCAGAGAAGGCCTGACCCAGCCTAGGGCTGGAGAGCAGGATACGTTGCCTGGAAGACTTCTCTGAAGTTTTCGCCTATGCTAGGTTTTGAATTTCATATTCCCTGTCTCTGGTTTTAGTGCATAGAAGGTATTTAAAAACCACTGGAAAGGTATTTCAAAAGCACAAAAGGAAGAAAGGAAGTATGGGAGACGTATTCCAGTTGCGGGGGAGATGGGGAGTTTAAAAAATAAGTTTAAGGAAAATACCCAGAACCTCTAAAGAAGGTAAAAGATGATCTTATGACCTTTTATGTCAAGCTAAGAGCATTTTCTAAAGAGCCTACCTAATTTTATTTGCACAACTGATCATGGCCCAAACATTTTACAAGTCTGTAAAATTTATAAGGTGATTTTCTTTTTTGCCAATTTAAAGACGATAACTCTGAGGTTTGTAGTTTATTGTCCTGTAGGACATTAACCAATTTGAAACTAACTTAGCAAATTTATTTCACCATTCTTTTTTCTTTTCTTCATTAATTATAAAAATCCCAAGTTTTCACATTGCCTTTAAAAACAACTTTGCCATCCTGCTGGTTTCATCATTAGAGTTAATAAAACTTTGAAATGAGCTCACTATTTTTTGTTTAAAAATCAGGCTTGTAACATTTTGGGAGTTACCCTTTGATAGATAAGTATGACCAGAAAATAATAGCTCATTATAAAAGCATATATGGTATGCAAAATGCTTATTAAATAAAGGTTTTGAATTTAGTGATATTACCCAACCCTTATTAGCTACGTTCTCCTCTGTTTTTCCATCATAAGAAAAATAGGGATATTCAGTAATGATCTAGACTTAGCACTTTCATCTAGGCAGCAGTCTCAACTATTGATCTGTCACCTATGTGAACTAATAGGGACCTTTTTTCACTGCTTCATCTAGGGGCCTATGGAAATGTTAATTTGTGGGGGTTTTTCCTTGTGCTTTAAAAAGCATATACATTTACAGAGATTAATTTGAGAACACCAGAACCATATAGTACCATGTAGAAATTAAGAAAGTGTATACCTGCCAGGAAACAAGCTTACATCCTGCTGGAAGTAGTGCAGCACTGTGATTAGGACACTTTCTTCTGAGCTTGGCCATCACAAGATCCAAAACTTTTGACATGAGTTTAAACTGAGTAATTTTTAAATTAGTTCATGGTTGTTTTTAAAGGAGTTCATTTCTTCTTCACTTAATTAATTGCATATAAATTGAGAGACAAGTGTATAGATAAATAAGGTGGAGAGTGAGTATGCACCAAGCAAAGAGACCACATGTGCAGAGGTACAGAGATGTGGGGAGCAAGGGAAGAGTGTATTTGAGGAACTCCAAGTAGGTCAGTACGACTGGATCACTGAGCAGATAAGGTAATGAAGAAATAAAGCTGCCCCAAATAGAAGCCAAATGAAAATGGGCCTTGCAAGCCATACAAAGGAGTGGAGATTTCTGAGGGCAATAAGGAGTCATTGAAAGATTTCAAATGCACTTTGTAAAGATCACTTTGATAGCAAATATGAAGCATAGACTGAAGGACACAAGATTGGAAACAGGGTCACTCGTTAAGAGGTTATTGCAGGGACTTCCCTGGTGGCGCGGCGGTTAAGAATCCACCTGCCAAAGCAGGGAACATGGGTTCAACCCCTGGGCCGGGAAGATCCCACATGCCGCAGAGAAACTAAACCCGTGCACCGCAACTACTGAGCCCACGTGCCACAACTACTGAAGCCCACGTGCCTAGAGCCCGTGCTCCACAACAAGAGAAGCCACCGCAATGAGAAGCCCGTGCACCACAATGAAGAGTAGTCCCCACTCACCGGAACTAGAGAAAGCCCATGCGCAGCAATGAAGACCCAACACAGCCAAATAAATAAATAAAATTTAAAAAAAAAAGAGGTTATTGCAATAATCCATAATCCATGTAGAAGTCATGAAGCCCTAAAGGAGGACATAGGGGATAGGGAGGATCAGATTACCTCCCCTTGAAAAGGAAACTGTCCAAAGATCTTATCAGAAAGTATAACTCTTTCCCATGTCTTGTCTCCACATCTATTTGTATGAAAGCAAAGAGATAACAATAACATTCCAAGGAGGAATTTTATCTATGTGTCTTGAATCTGTTCGGGGAATAATATTGTTTCACATTTGGCCTCTCCAGCTGTATCTTTTGCTGTACATACATTTAGGAACTCAGAGTCTATGAAACTTTCCCCATGTTCCTAAGAAGAGCACCCTGAGAGGAACTGGTCATGTGGCAGAAACCTTGAACTACAGTTATCTCCCTTCAAGTCTTTTGGAAACAGAAAATTTTCATTTTTACAATTCCAATGAATCACTTATAACTAATCAAAGCTCTTTTTCTTAAAAAAATGCATCATTTTCTTTTGCTAAAGTTGGTGTTTTCTTTGGCATGTAGTGGAAAGATAGATAAGTTGATCTCTTAGAGGGGACTAGGATCCCAACTGGTCATTTAAGAATGAGAAGGAGGGGCTTCCCTGGTGGCACAGTGGTTGAGAATCTGCCTGCCAATGCAGGGGACACGGGTTCGAGCCCTGGTCTGGGAAGATCCCACATGCTGCGGAGCGACTAGGCTCGTTTGCCACAATTACTGAGCCTGCGCATCTGGAGCCTGTGCTCCGCAACAAGAGAGGCCGCGATAGTGAGAGGCCCACGCACCGCGATGAAGAGTGGCCCCCACTTGCCGCAACTAGAGAAAGCCCTCGCACAGAAACGAAGACCCAACACAGCCATAAATAAATAAATAAATAAGTAAAATTTTAAAAAAAAGAATGAGAAGGAGACAACTGAGGAGTCCAGGACCTAAAGCCATCTGGGAAATTGGTGGAGTAAAGATCTCCAAAAATTCCCTCTTTCATAAAAGCAAAGAAAACATTGGCAACATTGTGAGAATCAACTTGTTCAGAACTCTGGAAATTAACCAAAGGCTTGCAGCAATCCAAGGAATGTTCAAGAAAAACTTGGTAAGAAGAGCAAGCATTGTGGCATTTTAACTTGCCCTATTTCCATTCCCCCTTTCCCCAGCATCATGGTGGTCTTGAAACCAACGATCACAGTGAAAATCAGCAGCCTGGCAGCTACTGTAGGGGCGCAGTAGGATGGAGTTTCTTCACAGTCCCATTACCAGAGAACTTTTATTTTTTGACCTGTCTAGCAGTTCCCTGGAAGACTCCACTAGCAAGTATATCTTTATTTGACTTGAGACAGAGTTCAACCAGTACAAACAACCTATTCCCTGGGGATATTTATTGAAAACAATCAGAGACAATTATTTTACATCATGAATGCCTGAGGCAGTAGATAATAGTTGGGACAGTAGCTGAACCAAAAGTCATAAAAGAAAAGTAGGGCATGAGATATACCTAGAACTTTGAAAAGCTCTGATGTACATATTCCTGAGATTCTAGAAAGCTGTTTGAGGCTGTGCATATGCTCTGGAAAGAATGAACTTGGACCCCTACATCACATTATATACAAAATTAACTCAAAATGGATCAAAGACCTAAGAAAATACAGGCATAAATCTCAGTGACCTTGGATTAGCAATGATTTCTTGGATATGACACCAAAAACACAGGCAACGAAAGAAAAAACAGACAAATTGGATTTCATCAAAATAATTTTGTACTTAAAAGGATACATCAGGAAAATGAAAATATAGCCCAAAGAATGGGAGAGAATTTTTGCAAATATATAAGGGACTTGTGTCTAGAATACATAAAGAAATCTTACAACTCAGTAACAAAAAGGCAACTAGCCCAATTAAAATGGGCAAAGGATCTTAATAGATATTTCTCTAAAGAAGATAAACAAATGGCCAATAAACACACTAAAAGGTGCTAAACATCGTTAGCAATTAGGGAAATGCAAAGCAAATCCACAAAGTAATACTTCACAATCACTACCATGGCTATAATAAAAAAGACAGAAAATGACAAGGGTTTTGGGGATGTGGAGAAATTGGAACCCTCATACATTTCTGGCAAGAATATAAAATGATGCAGCTGCTTTGAAAAACAGTCTGGCTAAATACAGAACTACCATATGACCTGACAGTTCTACTCCTAGCTGTTTACCCAAGAGTAGTGAAAAGTGATGTCCTTACAAAAACTTGGACATAAATGTTCATAGAAGCATTATTCATGATAGTGAAAGAAGTGGAAACAACCCAATGACTCATGACAACAAATGGATGAATGCATAAACAAAATGTGGTATATCCATACAATGGAATATTATTCAGCCATAAAAGGAATGGAGTAATGATTCATGCTACAACATAGATCAACCTTGAAAACACTACGGTAAGTGAAAGAAGCCAGACACAAAAGGCCAAATATTGTATGATTCTATTTATATGAAATTTCTAGAATAAGCAAATCCATAGAGAGAGAAAGTAGATTAGTGATTGCCAACGGCTAGTGGGGAGGGGAGAATAGGGAGTAACTGTTAATGGGTATGGAGTTTCTTTTTGGAGTGATGAAAATGTTCTGAAATTAGATAATGGAAATGGTTTCTTAGCTTTATGAATAAGCCACTGAATTGTGCACTTTAAAGGGGTGAATTTTATGGCATGTGAATTATGTCTCAGTTTAAAAAAAAGTTAATTAAAAAAAGTCTTTTGCGGCTTCCCTGGTGGCGCAGTGGTTGAGAATCTGCCTGCTAATGCAGGGGACACGGGTTCGAGCCCTGGTCTGGGAAGATCCCACATGCCGCGGAGCAACTAGGCCCGTGAGCCACAACTACTGAGCCTGCGCATCTGGAGCCTGTGCTCCGCAACAAGAGAGGCCACGACAGTGAGAGGCCCGCGCACCGCGATGAAGAGTGGCCCCCGCTTGCCGCAACTAGAGGAAGCCCTCGCACAGAAACGAAGCCCCAACAGCCAAAAAAATAAATAAAATAATAATTAAAGGTGCTAATAATTAAAAAAAAAAAAGTCTTGATTGGAGCAAAAGGCTATATCTGATCAAGCGGGGCTGTTGACTTCACAGACTACAAAGGAGGCTCAGGACACAGTGCTGTATGGGATCTTAATCAGAGACATGGATCAGAATCACTTGTGGAGCTTTTAAAACATACAGACAATAGGCCCACTTTTAAGTTTTCTGATTTAGTGGGTCTGCAGTGGAATTATGAGTGTTTCCATGCCCCAATTCCCATCCTGTCTCTTAAGGTGTGGATAAGACCAAACCTACGATTTTATATATTCCTGATTTAGGTGTTGAGGACTGCCCAGTTATTAGAGGACAGCATGAGAAATTAGAATCAAGAAATCCAGATTCCTCTCATTCTAAGTCATTTTGGTTCTATACCAAGGTTTCTCTCCTCTACTCTAAGAGCAATTGCTGTCCATAACTCATGTTTCATGAAGAATATTTACAAAGCATATTGGTCACTTACACTTATTTTCCGAAATTCATGCCAATATCTCCGCTGTGTTAGGTATGTAAGAGGTACTCAATAAATGTAATTTATTTTCCCTTTTTTTTAAAATGAATTTATTTATTTATTATTTATTTTTGGCTGCGTTGGGTTTTTGTTGCTGCATGCGGGCTTTCTGTAGTTGTGGAGAGCAGGGGCTACTCTTTGTTGCGGTGAGCGAGCTTCTCATTGCGGTGGCTTCTCTTGTTGCAGAGCATGGGTTCTAGGCACATGGCC
Organism: Balaenoptera ricei; assembly: GCF_028023285.1. Classification (NCBI taxonomy): domain Eukaryota; kingdom Metazoa; phylum Chordata; class Mammalia; order Artiodactyla; family Balaenopteridae; genus Balaenoptera; species Balaenoptera ricei. The sequence continues at coordinate 142,344,255 of NC_082639.1, forward strand.
TTCAGTAGTTGTGGCACACGGGCTCAGTAATTGTGGCTCACGGGCTCTAGAGCGCAGGCTCAGTAGTTGTGGCTCATGGGCCTAGTTGCTCTGCAGCATGTGGGATCTCCCCAGACCAGGGCTCGAACCCGTGTCCCCTGCATTGGCAGGCAGATTCTCAACCACTGTGCCACCAGGGAGGTCCCTTCCCTTCTTTATATCTACTTATGTCTGAGCCCCTAAAGCCTTAGGAATGAATAGCTTTCTCTAATAGTAACTTTGAAATTTGGAAATTAGCTTTTGTAATAATACTTGGAGTATTTTGGGAATAAAAAGAATTTAGATAAGGATTAATATTGGTTAGTCTAAAAGTAAATATGAATTCTAGTGAAGATTAGAAATCTCCTTCATCACTGAATGGCATTATGTATGTAAATCTGTTGCTCACAACCTCAGTCTTGGCAAGTATTAAAACACGAACTCTCTAGGGTTGTCCCAAATACAGTGGGTCCCAGAAAAAGAAGAATGACTCATGACAAGAACCCCGTGGAGTGCTTCAATCTGTTTCCATGATTTACAATCCCATTACCTCAGTGGTGACTTCCACTATTTGGTCCAGACCTACAGAGGCCATGTCTGACATTTTGGCAGAGAGAGGGGCATGTACCGTCTTGAATATATCTTGGGCTCACAAATCACCTTTCTTTCCTGCAAAGTTATCAGCTGCTTAATCATAGATGAGAAGTTTGCATCTGTGGCCAGAAACCAGGGCCAGGTTTAATAAAGCCTGAACTGGCTCCCAGTTTCCAAGGACAATCAACATCAAGGAATCCCACTGCACACTTGCCCAGGATGATAGGGGTGATGAAAAATGCCCATCTTCCCAAGTATAATGTTTTCTCAGATTCATGAATGGCTACTGACAATGTCTAATAAAACAACTGCTAATACATCTGGGTTTGAGTGAGATGGCAAGAAAACCAAAACTATCAAGGTGACCTACAAAAATCACTTTCCTTAGGTCTCCATTCCTTTTCCTCTAAAACAACATTCAGGGCACTTTGGTATGGCCCTGAAAAGGTAGGGGAGAGAAATGAATGACTTTTCAAGATTCTTTAACTTGAGTCTTTGTTGTTGTTTTTTTTAATATAAATTTATTTATTTTATTTGTTTATCTTTGACTATGTTAGGTCTTCGTTGCTGCACGCGGGCTTTCTCTAGTTGTGGCGAGCAGGGGCTACTCTTCGTTGGGGTGCTCAGACTTCTCATTGTGGTGGCTTCTCTAGTTGCGGAGCACAGGTTCTAGGCATGCGGACTTCAGTAGTTGTGGCACATGGGCTCAGTAGTTGTGGCTCACGGGCTCTAGAGCACAGGCTCAGTAGTTGTGGTACATGGGCTTAGTTGCTCCGTGGCATGTTGGATCTTCTCAGACCAAGGATTGAACCTGTGTCCCCTGCATTGGCAGGCGGATTCTTAACCACTGTGCCACCAGGGAAGCCCTAACTTGAGTCTTTGAAAAGATTCAGAAGGGTCTACAGAAAAATGTCTCCCATCCATTTCCCTTAATCCTCCAGTGTCTTATCCCAGGGGCAATGGTGCCAGGCATCGTTTTAGGTCCTGGGGATAGAGCAGCGAACGAAACAGAGTCCCTGTCCTCAATGAGCTTACATTCTAGTATGGAGAGACACAAAATAGCTTTGGGTCCTGATAAACCCTATGAGAAACATAAAATAGCCTGAGAAAGACCAGCCTTTGAGGCTCTCAAGGAGAGCTTGGTCGGCTTTGCCAAATGTTGCCAAAAGGTTGAGTGTGGAGCTACATGTAGTGATGCGTCTACCGGATTTCCCAGCATGAAGATGGTTGGTGACCTTGACAGTGGAGGGTAGGGATAAGAGCTTGATTATGATGGGTGGAAGAATGAATGAGAAGTGAGACAGTGGGAACAATATTAACTCACTCCAGAGACTTGCTGTGAGTGGGCAGAGAAATGGGACAGTAGCTGGCATGTTGTTGTCAAGTGAAATGAAACAGCGCATATAAAGTGCTGAGACCAACACCTGGCACAGAGTGAGCACATAGCTATTTTTAGTATTATCTTTCCTATTCCTAGTCCTTTCTATGTCTATTCACATTTTCTTCTAAAAATATTTTCAATCTCTGATTGTCTTATTTGAGTCCTGGGAATGTACAGTGACTCAGAGAATCACCCACAGTTAATGAATGATTGTATCTCTGGCGACTATAGACAAAAGTTACTGTTCCAGGAATTGTAAAAGGAAAGGCTTTGTGCTTAAGTGGCTTGTCAGAGTGCATTTAGTGCTGGCAGGGTGAGGTCAGATGACAAGTCATTTCAGCCTGAAAGAGTGCTTTGAAGGGGCTGCCAAGTACCAGATTCCAGGCAGGAAGTGATTTTTCTCCTTTTTCTCTCTGCTGCTGGGTCCCACCTTCAGCTCAATTATAGTACAGATGTGAGACCACCCACATTCATTGTCTCTAGACAGGTTTTCTGGCATTTGCATATTTTCCTATGACAATTGTTGGGCGGTGGCGGGTTTGTGATTTGTTTGCTTTTGGTCTTTTATTTGAGAAATGTCTGCCACATAGACATATTTCCCAGTTGTCACTGTCTATGATTGCTTAAATGGCCATAAGGATAGAAAGACAAAGCAACTTGGACAACTTACAACCAAGGTAAACTACCCTAGCAGAAGGGGAAGGGCGCTAATGGTGTCTATCCTGTTGCTCTAGTCCTGTTCCTCAAGGCACCAGCTCATGTCCCAAGCGGTAGCTCCATATTCGTTTCAAAACCTGGGCATATGTGCAGCATGTCAATCCTGTTAAAGCATCAGTTAATCCCATATTCTCAGTAAATGAATGTATTTGTAGCCAGCTGGATAGCTATTGTTCTGGAAAGAGAAGAACATTTCTTCTTATCTTCAAGGGGATAAAGTTAGAATGGACTCTTCTGTTTCTCCTTCTGCCAGCTGAAAGGCACCATCCTGAAGCTCCTCCTCTTGGAGTTGTGGCTTCTTAAACCGCTCCCTTGATGTCTCTTTAGCATTGTCTCCTTTTTGAAAGCAATTTGATGGATATTCATTATATAACCCCATGTATTTGTGACTTCAGTCATTGCCTTGCATTGACATATAGTTGTTCTGTGTGTCTTATTTTTCCAACTATAACTGTGGGCCCCTTAAATTTCTTTGAATTCCCTTCAGCTGAGTATATAATGTAGACACTCTGTAAATACTTTTGAATTAGTTCTAATGCATTACTTTACCCTCGAGGATCTTAGCGTTTCACTGGGGAGGCAACGGATACTCAGGTGAAATAGTTCAATAACAAGGCAAAGCAACAATTCAATGCCAAAGTGGAAATGTAGACCCAGGAGGTACAGTGCCAAGGATGCCAGGAGAGAAAAAGTCAGAAGGCTGGGCCAGTCTGAGAAGGCTCTTACTTGCCCTGAGAGAATAAGTCAATAGTTGGTTTTACAAATGAATCTACCTAGCATAATAATATTACTGCAACTGTCATTTTGTCTTTTGTACACAGATCTCTCTGCTTCCCAAAAGGAATTTGTTCTATAGACAAGCCCAGATCCTGGCTCCTAGAAATCTCCCAGCAAAGTTTACTTCTGTCCTCTTTTCCCACTTTCCAAAGCCCTTTCATCACTATTTTTTTTAAACCTCTGTTTCTATGAAAAGATTTATCTTATGGTTCAGCTCTCTAAAAGAAAGAGCCGATAGCAGGCGAATGGGCAGAGAAAGGATGCATACGCTTTCCTGTGCTGTTTTCTGGGTGCTGCACTTGTGCTTTTAATCCTGCTGCTGTCAGGCTCCATTAGGAGATTTGAGCATCAGCCTCCTACCTTTGGGGCCTGGCCTCCCATCAGCCCTGGCTGAAATGAGGACAGTGTTTGAGAATGGTAATCAAGAAGAAAGACAGGTTGGGTATTTGCAAAGAGCCCTTACCATCCTTACAGCCCAATCACCTTTCATATCACGCGGGGGCATTTATCCTCCCAGGTATAAGTACTGATCGCCATTAGGGAAGCCATCAAGATGCCATGTGCTGGCATCCATAAAGTGATTTTAAAACAGTAGTAGAGAATCAAGGCTAAGCTTCTGTAACCCTCGTATACTTTTGAAAAGGAATGGATTTCCTCTTTCTAGGAACATGGAACAGTGCTGGAGGAGCAGGGCCTCCTTTTCCTCCAAAGTAGGCAAAACAATCCTGGTAATCATGGGGTGACAGATGTTACAGCCAGACAGCCTTCACATCTGGCCTCTGATGTGACTTTACTGGGTCAAAGCAATACTTGGACTCTTGCCTCAGACCACTGGCAGCAAGTTTCTGGGAAGGAAAAGGTCCCCTGGTTTCCCTTTCTTTGCATTTGATATAAAATAGGAACCAGTGCCATAGGAAGAATCAATGGGGATGTTTGTTTTTCAAGCTGAAATTAACACCTTTGTTGTCATCAGCAGAAAATATTAAGAGCCCGTCTATGCAGCTTATTATGCTGGATCTCAAACCAGAATCTGTATATTTTTTGTGAGCCCTTAGTGTAAAAAAGCACTGATTTGCACTCAGCAAATATATGAAAAAAATAGATGGAATATAAAGCTCAAAATCATTGTTAGTAGGGAAAATAAATAGAAAGATTATGAGTGTTTATCCCTATCTTGTTTCCACAGCTAATTATTGAAATAAATGCTTCTTTTTTTGAGGAAAGCTCAAAAGTTTACATAGAAATTTATTTGCTGAGCCAGGCATTTAATTTGGAATTTTAATTTATTTGTTAAAATTTAACTTGTAATTAAAATTTGCAACATTTGAATTTGCAAAAGAAAAAGTTGTATATTAATGCCTACAATTAGTTTTAGTGATACAAGTCCAACACACTCGTTTTTTGAAATGGTTATTTATCCTTCATTAGGTTGAAGCAAAAAATTTTCTAGTATAATCAGTGAGACAAATATATTTAGTATTGGAGGGTTAAGGTAAGTTCAGACAGAATGGCCTCAGAAGAAAGAGGAATATAGATTTATGAGATGGTATGCCATGAAAAACTATAAATGTGAGTTTGGCTGTGAAGTAGCAAAGGAGAGACTGAAGTAGCAGCAAATGTCCAGACAACAATGAGCAAATCACTTCTGATGTGAGAGCCTGGGAGAGCAATACTGAGCTAAATACAAAGATTTAGGGCTCTCCTTTGGACAGCAATGATAATAGTAGGAGAGTGGTCTCAAAGAAATTTCCACAGGAAATAGGACAGTTTGCTCTATAAGACGTGACATATGAGAAAACAATTTATATGGTAGATTTTTAATGATAACTTCCGGTATAAGAAGAAAATATTGACTTGTGGTGCTCACCTTGGCCTGAATAAATAATGCTCTGGACTTAGGCCATTCTGGCCAGACTCAGCATTGCCCAAACTGCGGTGTTTAGAATGACCTCATCATGATTCCTGTGTCTTCAAGCAGCTTGCAAATTAGAAGAACACCATTCTTTTCTCTTGTGCCCGTATATGCTATATAAAGTCTTTTTAGAGGGCAAATATTGCCTCCTCTTTTTGTTGTTGTGATGTTGCTGTCCTTCATTTTTTTTTTCCAGCTTTATTGAGCTATAATTGACAAATAAAATTGTACGTATTTTAAAGTGATAGTTTAATATACGTATACTTTGTGAAATGATGACCACAAGTCAAGTTAATTAACACATCCATCACCTCCCATAGTTACCTTTGTGTGTGTTTGTAATAAGAAAATTTAAGGTCCACCCTCACAGCAAATTCTAAGTATACAATACAGTGTTATTAACTATCTTCACTGTGCTGTACATTAGTTCCTCAGAACTTATTCATCTTACAACTGAAGGCTTGTACTCTTTGACCAGCATCTCCCCATTTCCCCCACACCCCAGCCCCCGTTAACCACCATTCTACTCTGTTTCTATGAGTTCAGCTTTTTTAGATTCCACGTATAAGTGATATTATGCAGCATTTGTCTCTCTCTCTGACTTACTTCACTTAGCATAATGCCCTCAAGGCCCATCCATGTTGTCACAATGGCAGGATTTCCTTCTTTCTCATGGCTGAGTCATATTTGTATTCATATATATAGCTCACATCTTCTTTATCCATTCATCTGTCAATGGACACTTAGGTTGTTTCCATATCTTGAATATTGTGACTAATGCTGCAGTGAACATGGGAGTGTAGATACCTTAGAGATACTGATTTTGTTTCCTTCGGCTATGTACCCAGAAGTGGGATTGCTGGATCATACTGTGTTCTATTTTTAATTTTTTGAGGAAACTTTACACTGTTTTTGATAATGGCTGTACCAATTTGCATCCCCATCAATAGTATACAAGGATTTCCTTTTCTTCACATCCTCACCAACACTTGTTACCTCTTGTCTTTTGGATAAAAGCTGTCCTAACAGGCATGAGGTGCTATCTGTGGTTTTGATTTGCATTTTTCTGATGATTAGTGAAGTTGAACACCTTTTAATGTTACCTGTTGTCCATTTGTATGTCTTCTTTGGAAAAGTGTCTGTTCAAGTCCTTTGCCCATTTTTAATCAGATTATTTTGTTTTTGTTTTTGTTTTTGCTATTGAGTTGTATAGGTTCCTTATATATTTTATATATTAACCCCTTAGCAGATATATGGCTTGTAAATATATTCTGCCATCCCATAGGTTGCCTTTTCATTATGTTTATTGTTTCCTTTGTTAGGCAGAAACTTTTTAGTTTTATGTATTTCTACTTATATTTGCACTTGTTGCTTATGCTTTTGATGACATATCCAAAAAATCATTGCCACAGCCAATGTCAAGGAGCTTTTTCCCTATGTGTTTTCTTCTAGGAGTTTTACAGTTTCAGGTCTTACATTGAAGTCTTTAATCCATTTCAAGTTATTTTCGTGTGTGTGTGAGCAGTGTAAGATAGGGATCCAGTTTCATTCTTTTACACGTGGATATCCAGTTTTCTCAACACCATTTATTAAAGGAACCATCCTTTCCTTTCCCCCATTCTTGGAGCCCTTGTCAACGATTAGTTAACCATACCTGCATGTGTTATTTCTGGGTGCTCTATTCTGTTCCATTGATCTATGTGTCTGTTTTTATGCCAATACCATACTGTTTTGATTACTACTGATTTGTAATATAGTTTGAAATCTGGGAGAGTGATGCCTCCGGTTTTGTTCTTCTTTCTCAAGATTGCTTTGACTGTTCAGGGTCTTTTGTGGTTCTACACACATTTTAGGATTGCTTGTTCTATTTCTGTGAAAAATACCACTGGAATTTTTATAGGTATTGTATTGAATCTGTAGATCACCTTGGGTAGTATGGACATTTTAACAATTTTAATTCTTCCAATCCATAAATGTGGGATATCTTTCCATTTATTTGTGTCTTCTTCAATTTATTTTATCAGTGTCTTATAGTTTTCTGCATACAGATGTTTCACCTCCTTAGTTAAATTTATTTCTAATTATTTTATTGTTTTTCATGTTGTTATAGATGGGATTGTTTTCTTAATTTCTCTTTCTGATAGTTTGTTGTTAATGAATAGAAGTACAACTGATTTTTGTATGCTGATTTTATAGCCTGCAATTTTACTGAATTTGTTTATCAATTCTACAGTTTTTTGGTGGACTCTAGGGTTTTATATATATATACAGTTATATCATCTACAAATGGAGACAATTTTACTCCTTCCTTTCCAATTTGGATGCCTTTGTCTCTTTTTATTTTCTAATTGCTCTGGTTAGGACTTCCAGTACTATGCTGAATGAAAGTGGCAAGAGTGGGCATCCTTATCTTGTTACTGAGGCCAGCATTACCCTGATACCAAAGCCAGACAAGGATACTACAAAAGAAGAAAATTACAGACCAGCGTCCCTGATGGACATACATGCAAAATACTCAACAAAATACTAGTAAGCAGAATTCAATAGCACATTAAAAGCATCATATGTCATGATTAAGTTGGATTTATCCCCAGGATGCAAGGATGGTTCAACATATGCAAATCAATAAATGTGATACACCACATTAATAAAATGAAAGATTAAAAATTGTATGATCATCTCAATAGAGATCATTTGACAGAGTCAACATCCTTTCATGATAAAAACTTTCAGCAAATTAGGTATAGAAGGAATGCACCTCAACATAATAAAGGCCGTATATGACAAGCCCACAGCTAACATCATACTTACTGGTGAGAAGCTGAAAGCTTTTCCTCTAGGAACAAGACAAATGCTACATCCTTGATGGCAAAGAAAGACTATAGTGCCAACGATGTTCCTAGGTCTATTCATGTCTTTTGCATAGCTTGAGTAAATCACTTATATATTCTAACCCCATGTGAAGATAGGCTAATAATCCCAGTTCACATGGGCCTGGAGAGGTTCCCAACCATGTGGATTAATTGCCAAATATATAATTGTGTTGAGAAAGATAAGTTAATATCCTGCCTATGTTTTAGGTGGATAAAAACAGACCAAGGCAAGCAAATTCTATTTTTCTTTCTTTCTTTCTTATTATTAGTTTTTTATTTTTGGCTGCGTTGGGTCTTCATTGCTGTGTGCAGGCTTTCTCTAGTTGCGGTGAGCGGGGGCTGCTCTTCGTTGCGGTGCACGGGCTTCTCATCGCAGTGGCTTCTGTTGTTGTCGAGCATGGGCCCTAGGCGTGCGGGCTTCAGTAGTTGTGGCACACAGGCTCAGTAGTTGTGGCTCACAGGCTCAGTAGTTGTGGCTCATGGGCTCTAGAGCACAGGCTCAGTAGTTGTGGCACACGGGCTTAGTTGCTCTGCGGCATGTGGGATCTTCTGGACCAGGTCTCAAACCTGTGTCCCCTGCATTGGCAGGCGGATTCTTAACCACTGCACCACCAGGGAAGTCCCTCTATTTCTTTAAATCACTCTCCTTTGATTTAAGCAATTGCAGGAACCACTTAAAGAGGTTACAAGTCTGAATAAGAAATTGCTCTTTACTTATTTACTGAATTATCCCATAGCTCTTTTGTGAAGTTTTATTCAAAAACGGATTCATCCTTCAATATATTCTGGTGGCCCATGCCAAATGGAAATTGGATGTCAACTTTGCTTCATATGGAAACATAGATGCCCTAAAGCCCTTTGGTGCCGGGTGGAGCTTTCAGGGTATGGGCGTTGGTACTGTATTCCCATACAGCCACACACTTTTTTACCCTCAGTTTGCTGTACCAGTTACCTTAACACAGTGGTGAGAAAGTACTCTACTATGATTATAATACATTTCAGCACATTGTTTTAGTGAGTTATATTTGTACCACCACCCCCCTGCCCACGCAAGAAAAGAGACTGACCACATTCAACTCTAAAAGCAGCTACACTGGCTGTAAAGTGGTTGCTTAGTCTCGTGCATGGGCCTGTCCTGGCCACCAGGGCAGGTGAGAGGAGCCAGAGGAGAGGATGTGAACACAAACCTGCTCAGAGAGGCTTCCTAGATTTTGAAAGTAAAAAGGGTTGCTTGATAGTGATATGAACATGAAGCACACAGAGATGAGTCAGGGACCCTAGCAACTCTCTATTTTTTAAAGCTGTCTTTATTGTATACTAACTCTGCATAAGCACTGGGTTAGGCAATCTCGTATGTGCAGCCTTAAGAGGTAGAGAGTACTTATCTCCCATTTTGCAGCTGAGGAACTAACGTTAAGAAAGATTAAGTAACTTTCCCAAGGTTACTCTGGCTGTGAAAAGATCCAGACTCAGTTTGTTTGATTAAAAGGTTCATGCTGTTAATCGTTTGACTATTGACTATACTATTTGTTTTTGCAGTATGATTATTTAAAATTCAAGCCAGTAACTCGTGATTCCTGGACTTCCCTGGTGGTCCAGTGGTTAAGACTCCGTACTCCCAATGCAGGGCGCCTGGGTTTGATCCCTGGTCAGGGAACTAGATCCCGCATGCTTCAACTAAGAGCCCACATGCCACAACTAAAAGATCCTGCATTGCCACAACTAAAGATCCTGCCTGCTGCAACTAAAGATCCCGCATGCCGCAACGAAGATCCCGTGTGCCGCAACTAAGACCTGGCACAGCCAAATAAATAAATAAATATTTTAAAAAAATTCCTGGGTTTCCCTGGTGGCGCAGTGGTTGAGAGTCTGCCTGCCAATGCAGGGGACATGGGTTCGAGCCCTGGTCTGGGAAGATCCCACATGCCGCGGAGCAACTGGGCCCGTGAGCCACAATTACTGAGCCTGCGCGTCTGGAGCCTGTGCTCTGCAACAAGAGAGGCCGCGACAGTGAGAGGCCCGCGCACCGTGATGAAGAGTGGCCCCCACTTGCCGCAACTAGAGAAAGCCCTCGCACAGAAACGAAGACCCAACACAGCTATAAATAAATAAATTAAAAAAAAAAAAAAAAAATTCCTGATTCCCAAGAAGCAACTATAAATTAAAAGACTTTATCTTAAGAGAGGATAGATGCTTCACTTGTATTGGGGAGACCAAGAAAGGGAGACAGAAGAAAATGCAAAGTTGAATGAATTTAAATGCAAGATAAAATTCAGACCTTCACAGAGGTAGCACACCCCTTTTTGTTGGATAATTCATTACACCTTACCAGAGTCTCATTTCCAAGGACTTGTGAGAGAAGACCACACCCGCATTATTTCTGGGAGTTTTCAGAACTCATTTTCTCACATTTCTCTCTGTCTCATGTATATTAACACATGCTCTTCTTTCCTGACCTGCACTGCAACAGGCACAAAGCCAACCCCCTTCACTTGTTCCTACACACCCACAAATTCACTCACAGAAATGCATATTGTCAGTTTAGAAACTTTGCTGAAGATTTGGGGGAAGAAGTTCACAGGAAGGGGTGACACATACCTGTGTCCACTGACCTCCTCTCTTCCTCCTTGTTCTTTACATCCCAGGAGCAACAAAGTCTTCCCCTTGCCTCATGGAGAACAGTTTTTCGAAAATCAATTTCCCCCCTAAATTTAGAAAGGAAATTTGGTGCATATCCTGTCTATTAACATAACACACCCCTTATAGAGACTGGAGCGGCATTCAAATACATCAATGTTTTTGCAGAATTAATAAATACTGGCACCAACTGAGATAAATAAAGATTTTAAATAGCCTCACTGTTGCTTGAGATTTGCCACCAAATCAGATCAGATCGACTCAGGTTCTTTCTCAAATGAGATCTTTTCTATACTGATGTTCAGAGGTTTTTGAATTTCAAATTGTGGATAAGGGATTGTAGAACTGTATAAGAGAAAACCACTGAGCTGGGTTTTATAATCTAACCCCTCTCTAGAGACATCTGTGGTCTTAGTCACTGATTAAACAGTATTTGACATCTTTAAAAAGAAAAACTTAAATCCTAGCTCTGATTTAATACGTGGCTTGAATGGCAGATGGCAGAGGTGGTCATATGGAAGAAATTAAACTAACTAACTAACACTCCTTTTTGAAGCTTCCACCAGCAAAACCTGTCTTTAGATAAAAAGAATTTTTATTTACCCAATTATACTGACAACACCAAGACAGCTTTGGAAAGACAGGAACAGCCTTCTCAGATAAGGGAGGAGGAGATGTTTCCACTGGCCAGAGACTGGGTTGAGGTGATGTAGTCCCTGTCTAAAGGGTCCTTTTATTTTGTTATTATTTTTTTTTAATAAATTTATTAATTTTATTTATTTTTGGCTGCGTTGGGTCTTCACTGCTGCGCGCGGGCTTTCTCTAGTTGCAGCGAGCGGGGGCTACTCTTAGTTGCGGTGCACAGGCTTCTCATTGCAGCAGCTTCTCTTGTTGCGGAGCACAGGCTCTAGGCACGCGGGCTTCAGTAGTTGTGGCAGGCGGTCTCAGTAGTTGTGGCCCGTGGGCTCTAGAGCGCAGGGTCAGTAGTTGTGGCGCATGGGCTTAGTTGCTCTGCGGCCTGTGGGATATTCCCGGACCAGGGCACGAACCCGTGTCCCCTGCATTGGCAAGTGGATTCTTAACCACTGCACCACCTGGGAAGCCCTATTATTATTTTTTTAATTTGGCCGCACCACACAGTAGGTGGGATCTTAGTTCCCCGACCAGGGATCTAACCTGTGTCCCCTGCATTGGAAGGGCAGAGTCTTAACTACTGGAGCACCAGGGAGGTCCTGGGTCCTTTTATTTTATAATGAAAGTCAGTAGAAAAATATTATTGACTTTACAACTTACTTTACTAGAATGCATCTAAGAGAGCAAGGGATATAGGTAATTGCTTTTTTCCTTGATGTAGTCTTATAGATCTCTAGCCAAATGGTGGAATTTTTACCCAAAAATAAGTCCTCCCAGATTAAAACAAAAACAATACCTTCACACATGCAACTGGAGATCTTCTGCTTCTGATAGTGGCAGACCCATACTCCTGAAGGGTAAGCTGAGGATAACTAAAAGGTTGGATAAAACATGTTTAAAATCTTCTAAAAGCATCAAAGAGCTAACAAGTTAATAAGGAATTACTAGCATTAAAGCCCCAAGAGAGGATAGAAATCCAAAGAGATGGACCTTACATTTGGGACACTGGGGGGCATTTGATAATCCTGGTTAGAGGTCAAAAGTTGGAGCCCATGGTTCACCAAAGGTAGGGATGCTGCTAAACCACCCTCTGCTTTGGGTTGGGATCCTAAAGGAGTTACACTCTAGGGTAGGGTGAATGGAAGTGCACTTGTACTTGGGTGTGGGCTGGATTTAGTGACTCATTTCTCATGAATAGTATATGGCGAAGGTGATGCTTTTTCTCCACATGATCCTTCATCCTGGGTTTCTTTTTTTTCAATTTTTATTTTAATTGGTAGAATAGTTGATTTATATATTGTGTTAGTTTTAGGTGTACAGTGTACTGATTCAGTATTTTTTTCAGATTATATTCCATTATAGGTTATTGTAAGATAATGGGTATAATTCCCTATGCTATACAGTATGTTCTTGTTGCTTATCTATTTTACATATAGTAGTTTGTATCTGTTAATCCCATACCCCTAATTTGTCCCTCCCCTCTTTTCTCTCCCTTTTGGTAACCCCAAGTTTGTTCTGTGTCTGTGAGTCTATTTCTGTTTTGTATATACATTCATTTGTATTATTTTTTAGATTCCACATATAAGTGATATTATATAGTATTTGTCTTCCTCTGTCTGACTTATTTCATTAAGCATTATATTCTCTAAACTGAAGATCAACAAGGATATGGAAGACTTGAACAAACTATAAAAGAGCTGGATATAACATACACCTATAGGATGCTTCACCCAACAACAGCATTCTTCTCTGGTGCACATGAAACGTTCTCTAGGATAGACCATACGTTAGGCCATAAAATAAGTCTCAATACATTCTAAAGATTTGACATCATAGAAACCATGTTCTCTTACCAGAATGGAATAAAATTAGATAATAATAACAGAAATAAATTTGGGAAATTCACAAATATGCTCAAATTAAACAACATACTCCCAGATTACCAATGGGTCAAGAAAGAAATCAAATGGAAAATTAAAAAGTTGAGATGAATGAAAATGAAAACACAACACACCAAAACTTATGGACTGTAGTGAAAGCAGTGCTTAGGGAGAAATGTATACCTATAAACAGCTATATTAAAAAAGAAGAAAGGGGGCTTCCCTGATGGCGCAGTGGTTGAGAATCTGCCTGCCAATGCAGGGGACACGGGTTCGAGCCCTGGTCTGGGAAGATCCCACATGCCGTGGAGCAACTAGGCCTGTGAGCCACAACTACTGAGCCTGCGCGTCTGGAGCCTGTGCCCCACAACAAGAGAGTCCGCGATAGTGAGAGGCCCGCGCACCGCGATGAAGAGTGGCCCCTGCTTGCCGCAACTAGAGAAAGCCCTCGCACAGAAAGGAAGACCCAACACAGCCAAAAATAAATTAATTAATTAATTAAAAAAAGAAATCTCAAATCAATTACTTAAACTTCTACCTTAGGAAACTAGAAAGAGCAAACTAAATGCAAAGCAAGAAGAAGGAAATAATAGAGATTAGGGTGGAAGTAAGTGTGATGTAAAATAGAAAAACAATAGAGGATCAACGAAACCAAAAACTGTGTCTTGAAAAAGATCAACAAAATTGACAAACCTTTAGCTAGACTGATCAAGAAAAAAGAGAAAACTCAAGTTACTAGACTCGAGAATAAAAGCTAATCACTACTGACATTACAGAAATAAAAAGGATTATAAAGGAGTACTATGAACAATTGTATGACAACAAATTAGATAACCTTGAAAAAATGGACAAATTCCTTGAAAGACGTTAACTACTGAAACTGACTCCAGAAGAAACAGAAAAATCTGAATACACCTATAACAAATAAAGTGCTTTAATTAGTAATTAGAAAACTACTCACAAAGAAAAGCCTGGGCTTCCCTGGTGGCGCAGTGGTTGAGAATCTGCCTGCCAATGCAGAGGACACGGGTTCGAGCCCTGGTATGGGAAGATCCCATGTGCTGCGGAGCAGCTGGGCCCGTGAGCCACAATTGCTGAGTCTGCGCGTCTGGAGCCTGTGCTCCGCAACAAGAGAGGCCGCGATAGTGAGAGGCCCGCGCACCGCGATGAAGAGTGGCCCCCGCTTGCCACAACTAGAGGAAGCCCTCACACAGAAACGAAGACCCAACACAGCTATAAATAAATAAATAAATAAAATTAAAAAAAAAAAAGAAAAGCCTAGACTCAGCCTCACTGATGAATCATATTGTTTAAAGATGAATTAACACTAATCCTTCACAAACTCTTCCAAAATAGTGGGAGAGGAGGGAACACTTCTCAATTCATTCTATGAGACCAGTATTACCCTGATACCAAAATCCGACAAAGGCATTACAAGAAAAGAAAACTACAGACAAATATCCCTTATGAATGTAGATGCAAAACTCTGCAACATAATATTAGCAAATCAAATATAGCAACATACAAAATGGATCATACACCAGGACCAAGTGAGATTTAGCCTAGGAATGCAAGGTTGTTTTAAAATCCAAAAATCAGTGAATATAATACACCATTTGAACAGAATGAAAGCCGTAACCACTTGATCACATCAATAGATGTAGAAAGCATTTGATAAAATCCAACACCCTTTTTAAAATAAAAAACACTCAACAAACGAGGATTAAAATGTACCTTCTTCAACCTGATAAAGGACATCTATGGAAAAACCCACAGCTAACATACTTAATGGTGAAAGACTGAATGCTTTCCCCCTTAAGATCAAGAAAAAGACAAGGAGGTCTGCTATTTCCACTGCTATTAAAAATTTCACTAGAGGTTCTAGCCAGGACAGAAAAAGTGGAGAGAAGAAGGCTGACCACAATGGAATCAAAGTAGAAATCAATAACAGAAAGATAACAGGAAATCTCCAAACACTTGTAAACCAAACAACACACTGCTAAATAACCATTTGATCAAAAAGGAAGTCTTAAGGGAAGTTTAAAAAAAAATATTGAATCAAATGAAAGTGAAAATATAACATATCAAAATTTGTGGGACCCTGTGAAAGCAGTGCTGAGAAGAAATTCATTTCACTAAATGCATGTATTAGAAAAGAAGAAAGTCTCCAATCAATAATCTAAGTTCCCACCTCAAGAACCTAAGAAAAAAGAGCAAAATAAACCTAAAAGAAGAAGGAAGACAAGATTAGAACTAAATAAAACTGAAAACAGAAAAACAATAAAGAAAATCAGTAAAGGAAGAGCTGTTTCTTTGAAAGAATCAATAAAATCAACAAACCTTTAGCAAGACTGACAAAGAAAAAACGAGGTAACACAAATTACCCATGTTTCAAGAATGAAACAGGGAATATACTACAGACCCTGCAGACATCAAAAAGATACCAAGGGAACACAATGAACAACTCTACACACATAAATTTGACAACTTAGATGAAATGTCAGTTCTTTGAAAAATGCAAAGTACCACATCTCACCCAATCTGAAGCAGACAATTTTAACAGCCCTATAACTATAAGGAAATTAAATCTGTAATTTAAAAGCTTCCAAAAAAGAAATCTCCAGCCTCAGATAGTTTCACCAGAGAATTCTACAAGCATTTGAAGAAGACTCAACATCAAATCTACATCACCGCTTCCAGAAAACAGAACAGGAGGAAACACTTCCCAATTCATTTTATGAAGCCAGTATTACCCTGATACCAAAATCAGACAAAAACAGTATAAAGAAAGAAAACTACAGACCAATACCTCTCATGAATATAGATACAAATGTGCTTAAGAAAATATTAGCAAATAGAATTTAGCAACACATAAGGAGAATTATATACCATAACCAAGTGGGTTTTATTCCAGGGACACAAGGCTGGTTCAAATTTTAAAAATCAATCAATGTAATTCACCACATTAATAGGCTAAAAAGAAAAATCACATGGTTATATAAACCAATATAAAAGTATTTGACCAAATTCAACACCAATTTATGATAAAAACTTTCACAAAAATAGGAACAGAAAGCAAATTTGTCAAGTTGATAACTATAGCTAATTTATACTTAATGATGAAAAGACTGAATGCTCTCTCCCTAATTCTTATCAAAATATCAGCAAGGTTCTTTGTAGATATAGAGAAGATTATTCTAAAGTTTAAATGGAAAGTCAAAGGAACTAGAAGATCTAAAATGATTTTGAATAGGAAGAATAATGTGGGCAGAATCAGTCTGCCCAATTTCAAGATTTATTATATAGCTACAGTAATCAAGACCCATAATAGGAAAAACTGAAAAATCAGACCTTATCAAAATTTAAAACTTCCTCTGCAAAGGAAGAAAAGAAGCATTCATGTAAAGAGGATGAAAAGACAAGCTACAGACTGGGGAAAATATTTTCAAACCACACATGCACAAAAGGACTAGGAACTAGAATATATAAAGAACTCTCAAAACTCAACAGTAAAAAAACAAACAATCCATTTAGAAAATGGCCAAAAGATATAAACAGATATTTCACCAAAGAGAACATATAGATGGAAATATAGATGGCATATAAGTATGTGAAAAGATGTTCAACATCATTAGCCACTAGGGGAATGTAAATTAAAACCACCATGAGCTATCATTACAGATCTATCAAAATGGCTAAAATCTTAAAAACAGCGACAACACCAAAAGTTGGCAAGGACGTGGAGAAATGGGATCACTTATACATTGCTAGTGGAGTGGAAAAATGGTACAGCGACTCTGCAAAACAAGTTGGCAGTCTCTTAAAAAACTAAGCATGCAACTACCACACAATCTAGTGATCGCTCTCCTGGGTATTTATGTCAGAAATATGAAAACTTAACATTTACACAAAAACCTGTACATGAATGTTTACAGCAGCTTATTCACAATCTCTCAAAACTGGGGAAAAAACCCCCAGTGGTCTCTCAATGGGTGAATGGATAGTTAAGCAAGCCATGGTACATCCATACCACCCAATAAATAAACCTGGATGAATCTCCAAAGAATTATGCTGAGTAGGAAAAAAATCCAAAAGGTTATACACTGTATGATTTCATTTGTATAACATTTTTGAAATTACACAATTTTAGAAATGATAGACAAGTGGTTTCCAGGGGTTAGGGATGGGAAGGGGTACCAAGGGGAAGCAGGTGTGGCTATAAAAGGGAAACCTGAGGGATTCTTGTGGTGAGTAAAGATCTGAAGAGGCGTTTCACAAAACAGAAAATTCGATTAGCCTATAAACACATGTAAAAGTGCACAACCTCATTAGTCATTAGGGATATAAAAAGAAGATCACAATTTTGATACCATTCCACAGCCATCAGATTGACAAAAATTAAGAAGTCTAACAATATTATGTTTTGGAAAGGATGTGGAACAGGTGGAACTATCATACATCTCTGGTGGGAGTGTAAACTTTATGACCACTTTGGAGAACAATCTGGCAATATCTGATAAAGTTAAATATAAGTATAGTATACCCTATAGCTTAGCAATTCCCCTCCAAGGTATATACACTAAAGAAGAGCTTGCCCTTGCACACCAGGAAATATATGTATATACAAGAATGTTATTAGCAATATTATTTGTAATAACCCCAACTACAACTACATGAAACAAAAATAGATGACCTCATAAACATAACCAAGTGAAAGAAGAGGCCAGACATACAACAAAATATTCATGCTACACTACTCCATTTACAGAAAGTTCAAAAACTATAGCGTTTAGAGATGTATAACAAGATGATAAAACTATAAAGATGTATAAGGAAATAATTACCATAAAGTTAGGATAGTTGTTGCTTTAGTGGGAAGGACTTATGAAAGGGAATGGGATCTGGGTTGATAGCAATGAGCTGGGTGGTTATTACAAGGTTTAGTAAATCATGATTTCTTAGGCTGTATGTTGTCTTCATTTTCTCTGTGTATAACTGTTTATAACAAAATAACGCATCTCTTCATATTTCACTGCCTTGTCTTCGAGAAGAAATGAGGAGGGAAGAATGTAGGTGTGAGGTTTTGTGTGAGAAAAGGCAGCACAGGAAAATCTGAGGTCAAAATTTAAAACTTGTGAAGAGAGAGAGGGAAAAAAAGTGGAGTCTTGAGGGAATGGCAAACCTGCTGGCATGATTAGGTGTGCCTATGGATGGGTTTTTCTTTTTTTTAAAGTGCTTTAGGAATAATAAAGTTTGCTCCAAGTACTAAATTTCTTACTCCCTTCCTTTACAACTAGGACCTGAGCTGAGGGACTATGGTTTTTCAGGTTTTGTTGTTGTTGTTGTTGTTTGTTTGTTTTTCAAATTGATACTTCATTCACCTTTGCTTTGAATCCTCCAGACTATCCGGGGTATGAAGAGGAAAACATTTGATGTGGAGGAGAACCCTCCCTCCTTGAGCATTAACCTGGATGACTCCATCCCTCCCTCCTCCCCAGTCGTCAGTCCAACCAAGACTGGAGAGCAGGGTCAGGAGAAAGATAAACAGGCCAAAACAGGTAAAAGTTCCAAAAGTTTGGAAGTGCTAGAAAGTGACAGAAAGATGAGTTTCCACCTCATCCTGTCAAGTTTTTCGAGCAGATCTTCTGAACTACTGATGTCAGAACTATTTTTTTGGGTACAGCACATAAGCAACTTTAAAAACTTTAAAAAAACTTTACAAGAGGATGATTTAACAAGAAACCTAGAGCACCGTTAACGTTTTCTTCTTGTGTTGTGGGGTGGGGAAGAGCATTGCTTCTTCTTTCCTGCTTTTTCCTGCCAGATCTTGCCATCACAACTCTGATCTTACACTGACTCCCTGCCCCGCCACGAGGACCGGGTACCCCTCGACGGCGGGAACATCAGGTGTCACTGGACTTACAGGGACCACTGCGGGCCGGAAACAGGAAAACAGATGAGCCTTTCAGGCGGCTCTCAAGGCAACGTCCAGTGGATAGCGACACACCCTGGTCCTTAAGACTCTCATTCTCCTGGGAGCTTCCGTGCTGGACCCAGTCTGTATGTAGCACGCCAAGTCCCCCGCGCGAGCGTTCCTAGGGCGCTCGACTCCAAGTTTACATTTTTTAGGCAAAAAGGCACTGGAGCTAAGGGAAGCCTCTTTGGAAGGCAACAGCCTGCACTGTTTTATCCCTTCCCTCCGCCCTGGAGCAGGCAGCCTCTCTCGCAGGGCATTCTCCCAGGACTGGGGCCAGCGCCAATCAGGACGCTCGGCACCTGCCCCCAGCCCCGGCACCTGGAGGGGCGATGAGGTTCTCGGCTCGGTGCAAAGCCAGTCCTCTGAGCGCCGGGGAGGGCGGAGGAGCCTCACGCGGGCCTCCCCAACCAGGGGCGCCCGGAAGGACGCGCGCAGACCCCGTGGGAACCGAATGCGGGAGTCGCCGCCGGAGCTGAGCCGCTCAGCTGAGGTAATGTGTAAGGCGCTGCTCCGCGCCGAGGTTCCCAGAAGGAGGGGGAGGGGAGAGGAGGGGAGGGGAAAGGAGCGGCGGGGGCGGGGGAGGGGCGGGCTGAGGACCTCGCGGGGCGCCTGCCTTCGCGTGGGGATGTGTCGGGCCAGCGTGTACTTTCGAGGGCGCCTCTGCAGCCGGGTAAGCGCTCCCCGGGGCCGCCGCCCTCTGCCCACCCCTATCTTGGCCGTGGCCGTGCCCGGCTGGCTCTGGGTCCGCGCTCGCCTCCCCTGCTCGGCCCCCGAGCCGTTCGCTCCGAGGGGGTGAGGGTGAACGTCTTGGGCCTCAAGGCCAGGCCGCGGGTCGCGCCGTCCCCGCCCCGGGGCGGGCCTTGCCGGGTCCCTGCCCCCGGCCGCACAGCTGCTGCTGCTGCTGCCGCCGCCTCAGCCCGCGTTGCCGACCTGCTCCCCGGCGCCTTCCGCCCGGCGGGACCCCACACGGACGCGGCTCCTGCGCCTCGGCGCCCGCGAGCTCCCGGGGACCATGCGGCTGCCCGGGCCCGCGACACGGCGGGCTGCAAGGGCTGGCCGGGCGCGAGTGAGTGAGCGGGGCGCCGGGCCGGGGCTGCTGACCCGGGGTGGGTGGGAGCGGTCGGACTGTGCGGCGGGGTGGATCCGAGCGCGCGGGCGCCCCCGGGCCAGCCTTGCAATCTGGGCTGGGTGTGCTGGTGGTTTTCCTGAAGTTTTACAAAATAAGGCGGGCGGAGGTGCGTTCGCGGCGCCGGGTCGGCCTCTCAGGTCCAGGACCGCCGGGGGCTGACCGTCTGCCTCAGGGACAGAGAAACCGGACTCTCACCTGGGCCGCTGGCCGCTTCCTCCTGAGGCCCCGGGGCGGGCGGCCCGCACCCCATCCCCCAGGGCCGTGCGCTGACGGGCGGGCGCGGCGGGCTTGTCTCGAGGCGCCGGCCACATCGAAGCTCCGCTCAGCGGCCCGGAGGAGGGTTTGGCCGGGGTAGAGAGATCGGGAGGTGAGCGGAAAGCAGTGTCGGGGTGAAACCCGCATTCTGCTGCTCGAGTCCCCTTCACTCGGAGTCTGGCTGGGATGGGCGGGTGGAGTGCCCAGCGCGGCGCCCGGGAGACCGCCTGCAGGGGGGCTTCCTCGCTGCTCTGCGCCTCCGAAGGCAGCGAAGGAGGGCAGGGGTGGAGAGCTGTCTTCTCTGTCAGTGGCCCTGGGCTATTTACACCACCCGTGTTCTTGTGTCTCACGTGGGCATTGCTTTCCTCTGGTGGAATTGTGGGGCCCTGGAAGTTCGCTCTAACTAGTTTGATGGGGCGGGGATGTAGCCAACCCGCAGACTGGGGCCCCGCAGTCAGTTAAGGCACTTTGTCTCGTCCTTTCCAGTCTGCCCAGCTGCGGACCCTCCCCTAGCCCCAGGTCACGCTTGCGGCCTGGCTGGAGGACCCCGGTTGCGGGGAGGGTGGTTCTCACCGGCAGGCCTAGGGGTCCGATTCTGAGGAGGCAGCCGTGTAACTGGCAGGGGTCGACGTCTACGCAGTCTGGTATCTGTGCCCTGCCCGGCCCGCCCGTGTCTGAGGCAGACCCACGTTTTATACCTTGTGAGGGACTAACGATGGGGGACTTCAGATCCTGCATGTTCACTTTGCCTGCGGTGGGCTGAGATCTGGAGTCTTGCGGGGGAAAAGGCCACTTTCTTCCTGTAATAATGAAGTACTTGAAATTATGTTCAGATCTTGCCCGTTTCCTTCAAACTGGCAGAGGTGGACCAAGGGGAAGAAAGAGCAAAGGAACATTCTCTGAAAGCAATTATAATTTCTCAGACCTCTCCCAGGAGGTTCCAGCTCCCGTGCCTGAGAGGATCCAAACCCGCATATAGAATATAGAGATGGGGGTCGTGTTGGCACGCAGGGAGGAACTGAAATATGGCTTCCTGAGGTTCAGCCAGGGCATTCGATCAGCAGCAGCGCCCTCCCTCACTATCATAATTTCTGCCATCCTGGGGGATGAAATGAGACAGGACCATGTGTAAATGGGAAAAGCCTCAAGTTCTTTGGGAGGAGGGAGTGTTACATGCCTAGATAGAAGCCCTAGCACCACTGGCATTCCTGCCAAAACTAGAAATCTGCATTTAGTGACCTCATCAAAAATAGTGCTTGGGAAAGGAAAGATGGGCTCTGGTGCCGATGAGAGCAAGTCCTTCATGTTTTGCCCAAGGATCTCTGTTTTGCCTCTGACTTGCCCATCTGAAATTGGAAATGAGCTCTGCTTAGACCAGAGTGCCCTTAGTCTGAATACAAACATCATCTGGCAGCAGCGGAGGCTGGCACAGAAACAGCCCACCCCTCACCCAGAGGCCTTGGGTGGGATTTTAGTGAGCTCTCCTGCTAACTTTGGAAGGAGGGTGTGGGGGTGTGGTGACTTCAAGGAGGAGTTGGGAATCCTCTGGGTGGCCACTTAACAAAAGAGCCATTTGGCCCTGGCTGGGCTGTTCCAGGTCCTGTCAATTGTGAAAAGTGCCCTGAGGTTTAGAATCTGGCCTGATGATTATTAACACTAATGAAAGCTGCTACTATTTGTTAAGTACCTTCTATGTACCAGAGATAAAGCTTTGCAAAATCAGTATTATGATCCCCATATTTCATGTGAGGAGACTGAGTTTGGGAAAGGTTAAGTAATTTGCTAAGATCATAAAGCTAGTCAGTAGCAAAGCTGTGCCTGGAACCCAGGTCTGTGTGATTCCAAAGTCTCTGCTCCTTCCACAGCACAACTCTTCTCCCACTAAGAATAGACACACATGTGGTAGCTGAAAATCTAGAACATTGTGAATAAAGACTGTTATTTGTAGGTCCGAGGGATGTTTGTGACCCCATTAGATTTCAGAGAAAGTGCTGGCCTAGTAAAACTGGATGCTCTTTTTTCCCAGTAAGACTCAGGCATTTAATTCATACACAATGGATTAATTTCTTTAATATGTGAAGTGTAAGCTGCAGTGACGTATTTATTTACCTTTCAGTTAGTAAACATCAAAAAGATTGATAAACTGTTGATGAGGTTCTGGAAAAATAGGCAGTTTCATATATTGCTGGTTGGAGAGTAAACTGGTACAACTCTTTTGGAGAGCATTTTAGAAAAGTATATCAAAATTAGAAATGCCCATGCCATCTGACTCAGTGATTTCATTTTTAGGAATCCAATTTGCCATTGTTCTTGCATGTGGCCACAAAGACATGTGTATATTATAACATTGTTTGAACTATGAAAGAACAACCTACATGCTCATCAAAGGGGGACTTGTGGTACTTCCAGATAGTTGAATACTGTTCTGTTCATCCATAAAAAAAGATTTAGGAAGCTTACTATATAACTGATATATGACAGTTTTCAAGATATAGGGCTGAGTGGAAAACATGCATAGGGTGTTTATAATATGCTACTCTTCCTGCTATAAAAGAGGAGGAAGAAGGAGCGGTCCAAGATATTTGCTTGCATTTGCATAACCATATACACAAAACCTAATAATACCTGTTGCCTCCAGGGAGAGTGGACCTGTAAACTCTTTTGTACATTTCTTAACATCTTTATTGGAGTATAATTGCTTTACAATGGTGTGTTAGTTTCTGCTGTATAACAGAGTGAATCAGCTATACATAAACATATATCCCCATAGCTCCTCCCTCTTGCATCTCCCTCCCACCCTCCTCCCTATCCCACCCCTCTAGGTGGACACAAAGCACCGAGCTGATCTCCCCGTGCTATGCGGCTGCTTCCCACTAGCTATCTGTTTTACATTTGGTAGTGTATATATGTCCATGCCACTCTCTCACTTCGTCTCAGCTTACCCTTCCCCCTCCCTGTGTTATCAAGTCCATTCTTTACGTCTGCGTCTTTATTCCTGTCCTGCCCCTAGGTTCTTCAGGACCTTTTTTTTTTTTTTTAGATTCCATATATACGTGTTAGCATATGGTATTTGTTTTTCTATTTCTGACTTACTTCACTCTGTATGACAGAGTAATATTCCATTATGTGCCACATCTTCTTTATCCATTCATCTGTCGGTGGACACTTAGGTTGCTTTCATGTCCTGGCTTTTGTAAATAGAGCTGCAATGAACATTGTGGTACATGACTGTTTAAGAGAGGACTGTAAGTTCCCTCTATGCCTACTTTCTGGAGAGTTTTTATCATAAATGGGTGTTGAAGTTTGTCAGAAGCTTTTTGTGCATCTATTGAGATGATCATATGGTTTTTCTCCTTCAATTTCTTAATATGGTTTATCACTTGGATTGATTTTCATATATTGAAGAATCCTTGCCTTCCTGGGATAAACCCCACTTGATCATGGTGTATGATCCTTTTAATGTGCTGTTGGATTCTGTTTGCTAGTATTTTGTTGAGGATTTTTGCATCTGTGTTCATCAGTGATACTGGCCTGTAGTTTCCTTTTTTTGTGACATCTTTGTCTGGTTTTGGTATCAGGGTGATGGTGGCCTTGTAGAATGACTTTGGGAGTGTTCCTCCCTCTGCTATATTTTGGAAGAGTTTGAGAAAGATAGGTGTTAGCTCTGCTCTAAATGTTTGATAGAATTCGACTGTGAAGCCATCTGGTCCTGGGCTTTTGTTTGTTGGAAGACTTTTAATCACAGTTTCAATTTCAGTGCTTGTGATTGGTCTGTTTATATTTTCTATTTCTTCCTGGTTCAGTCTCGGGAAGTTGTGCTTTTCTAAGAAATTGTCCATTTCTTCCAGGTTGTCCATTTTATTGACATATAGTTGCTTGTAGTAATCTCTCATGATCCTTTGTATTTCTTCAGTGTCAGTTGCTACTTCTTTTTCATTTCTAATTCTATTGATTAGAGTCTTCTCCCTTTTTTTCTTGATGAGTCTGGCTAATGGTGTATCAATTTTGTTTATCTTCTCAAAGAACCAGCTTTTAGTTTTATTGATCTTAGCTATGGTTTCCTTCATTTCTTTTTCATTTATTTCTGATCTGACCTTTATGATTTCTTTCCTTCTGCTAACTTTGGGGTTTTTTTGTTCTTTTTTCTCTAATTGCTTTGGGTGTAAGGTTAGGTTGTTTATTTGAGATGTTTCTTGTTTCTTGAGGTAGGATTGTATTGCTATAAACTTCCCTCTTAGAACTGCTTTTGCTGCATCCCATAGGCTTTGGGTCATCGTGTTTACATTGTCATTTGTTTCTAGGTATTTTTTGATTTCCTCTTTGATTTCTTCAGTGATCTCTTGGTTATTTAGTAGTGTACTGTTTAGCCTCCATGTGTTTGTATTTTTTACAGATTTTTTCCTGTAATTGATATCTAGTCTCATAGCATTGTGGTCGGAAAAGATGTTTGATACGATTTCAGTTTTCTTAAATATACCAAGGCTTGATTTGTGACCCAAGATATGATCTATCCTGAAGAATGTTCCATGAGCACTTAAGAAGAAAGTGTATTCTGTTGTTTTTGGATGGAATGTCCTATAAATATTAAGTCCATCTTGTTTAATGTATCATTTAAAGCTTGTGTTTCCTTATTTATTTTCATTTTGGTTGATCTATCCATTGGTGAAAGTGGGGTGTTAAAGTCCCCTACTATGATTATGTTACTGTCAATTTCCCCTTTTATGGCTGTTAGCATTTGCCTTATGTTTTGAGGTGCTCCTATGTTGGGTGCATAAATATTTACAATTGTTATACCTTCTTCTTGGATTGATCCCTTGATCATTATGTAGTGTCCTTCTTTGTCTCTTGTAATAGTCTTTATTTTAAAGTCTATTTTGTCTGTTATGAGAATTGCTACTCCAGCTTTCTTTTGATTTCCAATTGCATGGAATATCTTTCTCCACCCCCTCACTTTCAGTCTGTACGTGTCCCTAAGTCTGAAGTGGGTTTCTTGTAGACAGCATATATACGGGTCTTGTTTTTGTATCCATTCAGCCAGTCTGTGTCTTTTGGTGGGAGCATTTAATCCATTTACATTTAAGGTAGTTATTGATATGTGATTTCCTGTTACCATTTTCTTAATTGTTTTGGGTTTGTTATTGTAGGTCTTTTCCTTCTCTTTTGTTTCCTGCCTAGAGAAGTTCCTTTAGGATTTGTTGTAAAGCTGGTTTGGTGGTGCTGAATTCTCTTAACTTTTGCTTGTCTGTAAAGGTTTTAATTTCTCTGTCGAATCTGAATGAGATCCTTGCTGGGTAGAGTAATCTTGGTTGCAGGTTTTTCCCTTTCATCACTTTAAATATGTCCTGCCACTCCCTTCTGGCTTGCAGAGTTTCTGCTGAAAGATCAGCTGTTAACCTTATGGGGATTCCCTTGTATGTTATTTTTTGCTCTTCTGTTGTTGCTTTTAATATTTTTTCTTTGTATTTAATTTTTGATAGTTTGATTAATATGTGTCTTGGTGTGTTTCTCCTTGGATTTATCCTATATGGGACTCTCTGCGCTTCCTGGACTTGATTGACTATTTCCTTTCCCATATTAAGAGATTTTCCCATATAATCTCTTGAAATATTTTCTCAGTCCCTTTCTTTTTCTCTTCTTCTTCTGGGACCCCTATAATTTGAATGTTGGTGCATTTAATGTTGTCCCAGAGGTCTCTGAGACTGTCCTCAATTCTTTTCAATCTTTTTTCTTTATTCTGCTCTGCAGTAGTTATTTCCACTATTTTATCTTCCAGGTCATTTATCCGTTCTTCTGCCTCAGTTACTCTGCTATTGATTCCTTCTAGAGAATTTTTTATTTCATTTATTGTGTTGTTCATCATTGTTTGTTTGCTCTTTAGTTCTTCTAGTTCCTTGTTAAAGGTTTCTTGTATTTTCTCCATTCTATTTCCAAGATTTTCGATCATGTTTACTATCATTACTCTGAATTCTTTTTCAGGCAGACTGCCTATTTCCTCTTCATTTGTTTGGTCTGGTGGGTTTTTACTTTGCTCCTTCATCTGCTGTGTATTTCTCTGTCTTCTCATTTTTCGTAACTTACTGTGTTTGGAGTCTCCTTTCTGCCAGCTGCAGGTTCGTGGTTCCCGTTGTTTTTGGTGTCTGCCCCCAGTGGGTAATGTTGGTTCAGTGGCTTGTGTAGGCTTCCTGGTGGAGGGGACTGGTGCCTGTGTTCTGGTGGATGAGGCTGGATCATGTCTTTCTGGTGGGCAGGACCACGTCCGGTGGTGTGTTTTGGGGTGTCTGTGACCTTATTATGATTTTAGGCAGCCTCTCTGCTAATGGGTGGGGTTGTGTTCCTGTTCTGCTAGTTGTTTGGCATAGGGTGTCCAGCACTGTAGCTTGCTGGTCGTTGAGTGGAGTTGGGTCCTAGTGTTGAGATGGAGATCTCTGAGAGAACTTTCGCCATTTGATATTACATGGGGCCGGGAGGTCTCTGGTGGTCTAATGTCCTGAACTCAGCTTTCCCACCTCAGAGGCTCAGGCCTGACACCCGGCTGGAGCACCAAGACTCTGTCAGTCACCCAGCTCAGAAGAAAAGGGAGAAAAAAGAAAGAAAAATAAAATAAAGTTATTGAAATAAAAAATTAAAAAAAATTATTAAAAATAAAAAAGTAATTTAAAAAAAATAAAGAAAGAAAGAGCAACCAAACCAAAGAACAAATCCACCAGTGATAACAAGCGCTAAAAAGTATATTAAAAAAAAAAGGACAGACAGAACCCTAGGACAAATTGTAAAAGCAAAGCTATACAGACAAAATCACACAAAGAAGCATACACATACACACTCACAAAAGAAGAAAAAGGGAAAAAAATATATATATATATAAAAGAAAAAGGACGAGAGCAACCAAGTCAATAAACAAATCTACCAATGATAATAAGCTCTAAATAGTAAACTAAGATAAACGTAAAACTAGAAGCAAATTAGATGCAGAAAGCAAACCCCAAGTCTACAGTTGATCCCAAAGTCCACCTCCTCAATTTTGGGATGATTTCTTGTCTATTCAGGTATTCCAGAGATGCAGGGTACATCAGTTTGATTGTGGAGATTTAATCCACTGCTCCTGAGGCTGCATGGAGAGGTTTCCCTTTCTCTTCTTTGTTCGCACAGCTCCTGGGGTTCAGCTTTGGATTTGGCCCCCGCCTCTGCGTGTAGGTCACCTGAAGGCATCTGTTCCCTGCCCAGACTGGATGGGCTTAAAGTAGCAGCTGATCAGGGGGCTCTGGCTCACTCAGGCCGGGGGTAGGGAGGGGTACGGAATGTGGGGTGAGCCTGCAGCGGCAGAGGCTGGCGTGACGTTGCAACAGCCTGAGGCGTGCCTTGTGTTCTCCCCTTGAACTTGTCCCTGGATCACAGGACCCTGGCAGTGGCGGGCTGCACAGGCTCCTGGGAGGGGAGGTGTGGATAGTGACCTGTGCTTGCACACAGGCTTCTTGGTGGCTGCAGCCTTAGTGTCTCATGCCCGTCTCTGGGGTCCACGCTGATAGCTGCGGCTTGCGCCCATCTCTGGAGTTCATTTAGGTGGTGCTCTGAATCCCCTCTCCTCATGCACCCTGAAACAATGGTCTCTTGCCTCTTAGGCAGGTCCAGACTTTTTCCCAGACTCCCTCCTGGCTAGCTGTGGCGCACTAGCCCCCTTCAGGCTGTGTTCACGCCACCAACCCCAGTCCTCTCCCTGGGATCTGACCTCCGAAGCCCGAGCCTTAGCTCCCAGCCCCCGCCCGCCCTGGCATCTGAGCAGACAACCCTCTCGGGCTGGTGAGTGCTGGTCGGCACCAATCCTCTGTGCAGGAATCTCTCTGCTTTGCCCTCTGCACCCCTGTTGCTGCGCTCTCCTCTGTGGCTCTGAAGCTCTCCCCACCCCCACCCCGTCTCTGCCAGTGAAGGGGCTTCCTAGCGTGTGGAAGCTTTTCCTCCTTCACAGCTCCCTCCCAGAGGTGCAGGTCCCATCCCTATTCTTTTGTCTCTGTTTTTCCTTTTTTCTTTTGCCCTACCCAGGTATGTGGGGAGTTTCTTGCCTTTTGGGAAGTCTGAGGTCTTCTGCCAGCGTTCAGTAGGTGTTCTATAGGAGCAGTTCCACGTGTAGATGTATTTTTGATGTATTTGTGGGGAGGAAGGTAATCTCCCATGTCTTACTCCTCCGCCATCTTGAAGCTATCCCCCATTAACTATTTTTAAAAACCCTCTTTCCTTGCCCTGTGTCTGACATATTCCCTCAAGCTCTTCTCCAGCTGAACAGTGTGGGGCAATACTCCCCCTCAGGTTGCTTGAGAGGTTCCCTTTGGGATAAAAGCCAAAGGGCTGTGAGACCACACAGGGCTCATAGGCTCTGAACCATCTAAAATTCCTTTAAATTTAACTGTGCAAGTTTTCTTGGAAAGCTGGGGAGAGGGGTGTCTTTAGCCTCTCTGAGCTGGGTAGGCAAGATAGGATCCTCCAGTCTTGAAAACAACATGAAGAAATAGACACTATCCTTCTTTTTACCGCCCTACTGTTTCCCTATACAGAATAAAGTGTCAATGCCTGGACAGCAGTAGTAAGGGGGCAGGAGGAACACTGTGGTTGGGCATCAGAGAGGGCAGAAGAAGGTCTATTTCTGGTGTTGCATTTGGGCCTCAGAAAGGAGAGGAAGGGCAATACGCTTGAAAGAAAAGGTTTGAAAATTGCTCTGGGGTCTCTTGGGCTGTATTGCCCCAGAGGAGGAAGGAAGGTAGGTTATTGATGCAGTTGTCACCTGCATCAATCAGTATGTCCCTAGATGCCCCTTTGGCTGCTTCCCATCTGCACAGATGCCCAGTTCAGTTTTTCACCCCTCATGCAGCTTGGAAGCCAGCAGATGCACGAAGGGTATGGGGACAGGTATTAGGCACTGCCTTCCCTCCTTCATGTAGGGCAGCTGTTGAATAGCAGAAGCAGTGGAAGAAAGACTTGCTTCTAATCACACGAGAAGGGGTCCTCCAGCACTGTTAGGTAGGAGGCCTTCATTGGGAGCTTTCTCTGTTCCCGTTACTCTGCTAAGCACTCTGCCTACATTATCTCATTTAACCACTTGATCAGGTACATGTGAGAACCCAGGCTCTTTGCCATCAAGCAATGACGCCTTTATGCTCTCCTTTCAATGACTTTTCCGATCTCTGCACAGTAACCTGCAGCACAGGCACAGCGGCATCACAGAGGTGCTCGCATGCTCAGTTTGGGTTATAACAGCATGTGGCTGAGCTGGAACCTTTGCAGGCTGGATAGGTTTGTATAAGGCATGGTTCAGGGACAAAGCAGTCAGCGCTTTTGGTTTGGATTTCCATCTTTCTTACTTCTGTCTCTGTGTGTGCATTAGGGCTGGGTTGAGTGGACTGCAAGTGTGATGTTCCCCAGGGACAGAGGGAGGAGGGGTTGTCCAG
Source organism: Balaenoptera ricei (assembly GCF_028023285.1). NCBI lineage: Eukaryota > Metazoa > Chordata > Mammalia > Artiodactyla > Balaenopteridae > Balaenoptera > Balaenoptera ricei. The sequence goes on from NC_082639.1 coordinate 142,374,475, forward strand.
ACACCAGTGGTGTGGAGGGCTGTGAGGATGTGCTCGGGAGGCCCGATGTCTGCCCCCAAGGAGGAAGATGAGCAGGGTGGCCCCTGAACGCCAGGTCTGTGCTGGGAGTCTGTCTGCTGTTTGAAACAAAACAGCCTGAGAACTGAGAGGCTTGCTCACTGCAAACCTTTCTTCTCCTATGCAGCTCACTGGCTAGGACTCACCTCTGACTCCCATTCCACTTAAAAAAAAAATAGCTTGAATTTTTCTCCAAATGAATTCTGGAGCACACAGGCAGCTGCTCCTTCTGTATGCTCTGTTGCCAGTAGAGGTGAGAGCAAGAAGCTAGACTGGGCTCTCAGCTAAGGCTGCCAGAACCTAGCCAGAAGGGGGAAAGCCACATACCACAATTATTTTTTAAAAAGTCACCTTATGACACACACACAGATGATATTTACATACATACTAGTAGTGGATGATCAGCCTAACACACTTCAATTCAGAAAATGCCTATTGTTTAAGGCACTGGAAAGACAGAAAGATGAGCAAGGCCTGGTCCCTGGGTTTGAGTTGCCTGCAAGGCGGTGTGGGAGAGGAACAGTCATAACATCAGCAGGACTCTACAGACTAAAGAAGTAAATGCCAAGTAGAGGTACAGGCAACGTGCGGTCACATGCAGAGGGGCTAAAGTGAATCAGGCTGGCCCCAGTAATTCTGGTAGATCATGAAGGTATTTTTGGAGGAGCTGATTTTTGAACTGAGCCTTGAAGGTTAAGTATGATTTTGATAGACAAGCTCAGGAGAAAGGGCAGAGGTGGCTAAGAGAACAGCTTGGGCAAAGGCACAGGGTTATGATAGAATATGGAGTGTTTAAAGATATTCTTGTATCAGTAAAATGTCATGATTTACCCAGCTTCTGCTACAGACATAATACATAGCATTTTTAGATACAGAATAAAACTTTCTCTCCCCATTAAGTAGGCAGTCACTATGATTTTTTTTTTGGGGGGTAAAATCAACAGGACTTAATGATGGATTAGATATTAGGAGTGAAGCTCACAAGGACTAGACCTGTAAAGTTATAATAGGTTTATATCGGATTCATTTTACTTTTAAAAATAACAGTGGATGGTATTTTCATATGTAAAAATCTACATTTCTGTTGTATCAAACCACTGTGTCACTGAGTTTTCCAGTTGGGAGGCAGCAGAGAATAGGAGGAAGAGTACTGAGGCTGAAGATTTAAGTTCTGTCTTCCAATTTTATTCGGTCTTTTATTCACTCATGCATTTATTCCTGCATTCAACAAACGTGATCCATGTGCCTGGGCCACGTGCTGGGCTCACTAGGGAGAGGGAGAGGGAGAGAAGGAAAAGCCACAGTCCCTGTACCCTCCAGGAACTTGCAGTACATGAAAGAGATCACAGAAGAAGGTGATAAATGCTATAGTAAAAATAGGGGCAAAGGGCAATGGGAAAACATAATATTTTCTCAATAAATGCTGGTTGCTAGGGACTTACCTGGTGGCGCAGTGGTTAAGAATCTGCCTGCCAATTCAGGGGACACAGGTTCGAGCCCTGGTCTGGGAAGATCCCACATGCCTTGGAGCAACTAAGGCCGTGCGCCACAACTACTGAGCCTGCGCTCTAGAGCCCACGAGCCACAACTACTGAGCCCGTGTGCCTCAACTACTGAAGCCCGCGCACCTAGAGCCCCTGCTTACCGCAACTAGAGAAAGCCCGCGTGCAGCAATGAAGACCCAACTCAGCAAAAAAATTTTTAAATAAATAAATAATATTAAAAATAATTTTTTAAAAATGCCGGTTGCTATGAATAACCAATATGATAAATTGTACGAGACACCACCAAGAGAACAAATCAGAAAACTAAAAACTTTTCTTTGGATTTGGCCAGTAAGTCTCAAACACTTGTTCATGTCATGAAACCCGTGGGAATCATGGTGTTCTTTGGAGAACACCATGATATACTTATATATTAAAATGGATGAATTATAATTTTGAACTAAATCAGAGAGCATCCTATGCCAGATTCTACCACAGACATAGAAGAGTAGGTGTCACGTATCAAGAAAACTTTCTGAAACAAAATCTTTAAATTGAGAATGATCTGTCAGCTCATATTTTCCCCTAAGAATTGGGGAAAGACTGCCAGGTGTCTATTTTAGTGCAGGAAACCCTCAGTACAGCTAGTAGAACATCAGGACTCCACAGGAGTACAGTTTTGGCAGTTTGAAGGTTGTTGACTTTAACAAGGTCAATTTTAGAGAAGTAACGAGGCCAGAAGCTAGTTAGAGTCGGGTTGAAAAGTGAGGATCGCATTTTCAAGATGTCAGCAAGTACTTATTGAGTATCACAAGGGATACAGTGTTGAGAGGGACCAAAACCAAAACAGTCAAAGCCGCAGCCTTCATGGAGCTTGAAGTCGCTTGCGGGAAACAAATTTGTCGCAAGGGAAATGTAAAGTGACACTGTGAAAAAAGCTCTAAAGTAGAGAACATGGTACATTATAAGAGGGTTTAATGGGAGGTCTGGGGCCATCCAGGGAGGACCTGGGAAGTCATCCTGAGGGAGCGATGACTGAGCTGAAACCTGAAGAATGAGCAGGAGCGAAGGAGGTGAGGGGACTTTGGGAGCCGGGAGAGGATATTCCAGGAATGGGGAAGGTCCCTGGCTACAGGGAACATGGCATTTTGAGATGCCAAAGGCCTCTCAGTGGACTGGGGTGCAGAGAGTGAGAGGGAGAAACACACGAGATGAGCAGGAGAGGTAGAAAGGAGTTAGAACATGCAGAGTCTTATCAGCCACAGTAAGGATCTGATGTTGATTCTACAGCAGTGGGTAGTCACTGAAGTACTTAAGCAGCAGAGTGACATAGTCAGATTTTCCATTTCAAAGAGATCACGCTGGTTGTATAGGGTGGACAGTCTATTTGAGGTGGTCAAGAGTATATACAGGGAGACCTATTAGGAGACTCACTTGATAACTTGAAGTGAGTCCAGGTGAAAGATGACACTTGTTTAGGCTTGGACGTGTATAGTGGAGATGGAAAGAAGTAGGCAGATTTGAGAGGTTTAGAGGATAAAATGGACAGAAAGTGATGGCTTGGATGTGAGAGTTGAGAAGGAAGTATTGAGGATAAGTCCTAGGCTTCCAGCTTTGTGTGGTGGATGGTGGTACCATTCCCTGAGGCAGGAAATAGTGAGGGAGAACAAGACTTTAGGGCAAACATCATGAGTTCAACCTCAGCCATGTTGTACTTGAGGAGCCTTTGAGCCATCTGAATGGGGAGATCAGGAGGGCAGGTGGATATATAGGCAGGAGTTTTGAGAAGTCTGGGCAGGAAATATGCCTCTGTAAGTCATCAACATCTCGGGGTAATTGAAGCCATGACATGGATGAGGCTGCCTATGGAGCAAGGATGGGCTTAGAAGAGAAGGCCTGGCACTAACTTCAAGTAGAGGAGGATGAGCCTGAAAAGTAACCAGAGAAGCATGATCCAGGGAGATAAGAGAAAAACCAGGAGGCGAAAACTTCATGAAAGCCAAGAGCAGAGGGTTTCCTGAAGAAGAGAAGAGAGAGCACAGGTGCTGCTGAGAGGTCAGTGAAAACAAGGACCAATAAAAGTCCATTGGCTTTCGCAACATGGAGATCACAAGTGATTTAAGCAAAAGCTTCAGTGATGTGATAGGCAAAAGTCAGATTGTAGTCGGTGGAGGAGAAAGTGGAAAGTGAGGAAATGGACACTGCATGTATAAATCTTTCCAGAGGTTTGGCTGTGATAGAGAGATAGGGTGGTTTAATTGTTTTAATGGGAGACAGCTGAGCACATTTAAATGCCAATGGAAAGGATCCAGTTGAATGGAGAAGTTATAGGTTAAAGGAAGGATAATTCACAACGTGAGGTTTCTAAGAAGATTGGAGGACAGCATCAAACGTGCAGGTGGAGGGACTGGCCTTAGGGTGGAGAGGGACCACTCGTGGGGCTAACTGGAGAGGAGGAGGGTAGGGTTAGGGCGGATGTCAGTATGCTTGTAAGTGATGCTTGTAAGCGGTGGTGGCAAGATGAGGGTGTTGCCATCGATGAAGAAAAGGAAAGGTGAATAGAGGGGAGACAGGAGGAAGGGCATTATCTTAGAATGGGCATGGTGAGGACAGTGAAGAGAGAAGGGTGAAGAAGCTAGAGAAAGATGATATTGAAACACTTATTAGGTGTGTGACATTGAGCCCGTTTTCTTACCTGTAAGATGAGAATAATACCCATGATGCCTACTCTAAAGAGTTATGCCTGGCACATAGAAAGTGATCAACAAATGCAAGCTCCGCTTTTAACTTTTATCCTCACCGTCAGTGTCTAGCTGTTGAACACATAATTGGTTTTAGTATGAAATAGTCATCAATACTCCCAGGAAGTTAGTAGCTAAGAAGTAGATGGACACCTCTCCATCTGCCACTTGTCTCATGTCCCATCTCTGAGGCACCAACCTCTTTTTTCTCCAAGCACTTGGAAGCTTTTCTACTACTTAAGCTGAGGGATTTGTACATGGTGCTTAGCCAGGGCAGATTCTATTAGGGATTTAATCATACGGGCAGGGCACTGGGCCAGGGTGAAAAGAGAAGAGGTTCAATTAATTCAAGAGCCGAATCTCTTCTGACCTCATTCATATACGGAGGAACTCATTTCTTCATTCCTTTCATAATGTTAGTTGAAGACAACTTAGCATCAGGCCTGCATCTGGGGCTGAGATACAGAGATGAATAGGAATGGTTCCTACTCTCGTGGTATTAATCTGATCAGATAAATGTTGTAATGACTGTATCACATGCTAGGAGCATGGAAGAAGGAGACCCTGGCTGTGCCCAGACAAGGCAGGGAAGGCTTTCCAGAGCAGGTAGTGTTTGAGCTGGAACGTGAAGGTGAAAGTCTTTGCAGACAAGAAGGGAACATCTTTGCAGACAAGGAGGGAAGTCTCCTGGATCCTGCAGTCAGAGGGAGGCCCAGGAGGCCCAAGAAATGGCAGGAGGAACTGGAAACTGCATATAATCAGTGATGTCAGAGTAGGAAATGTTAGATTATGGAGAAGAAATGAGAGACTTGACAGAGCGTGGCATGCTGCCTCCCTGGCTAAGGACCGTGACTTGACCCTGTAGGAGATATGGAGCCACTGTAGATTTTTGAGTAGAGGCAGAGTGATGGGTCAGAAGACAGTGGTGGTAGTCTAAGTGAGGGTTGACCAGAGCACAGTTTCAGTGATATGGGTCGAAGCATGGCGATGGTAGTAGATGAGTAAAATGAAATTAAAAGCCATTGGTGTTAAGGAAGTCGTGGAAGTTTGAGGCTAGGGTGTTAGAGAGGTCATCTTTGTACATGTTGAAACTTTCTGGGATGATGGCAGAAGCTTAGGTGATGGGGAGACAATTGCTAAATCCTCAGTGAGTGAGGGAGCATCGGTTGTGGGGCAAGGGGTAGAGTGAAGAATACTCAAATAGCATGGACCTCAAAGGACTAAGGATTTTTGCTAGATAATGGAAATAAAACACTCTAGACTCTACTTCTGGAAAGCAGAATAGACTCATGAAAGACTTTAACTGTTGCTTATGTCCAAGGTGAGGCAGCCACCATAAAACAGCACATATTTCCAAGATCTCAGGCCACTGAGGACTGCTTGAGGACACCATACAACATGACAGATGGGTACCCACAGATCTCAGAAATCAGCTGAGTCGTCGTGATAACTCCACAAGCCATGATGTTGTCCTTGGTGGAGTCCTTTTCCCAGTCAGTCAAAGAACCATTTCCAGCTTCTTTGCTGAGGTCTTGTCCTCTTACTATGGCAAAGGAGTTGGGCAAACAGCAGCCATCATCTCAGGCACTGGCTGTTCAACACCCATTGTCTCTTGGCAGATGGGTCTCATTGCCGACTCACTTCTCTGTTGGTCATCCACTCTGTACCCAGTGCTGTTCTGGGCACACTGGAGGATTCAGAAAACTACCAGACATGGTCCATGGCCTCAAGGATCGCATTGTCTAATTAGAAAAGCTAGACTGGTACACCTGGAATAGTAAGAGGCAATAGTAAGAGGCCTTGTCCAGTTTAAGGGGTAGGTGGTTGGGTACAGACAGTCAGGAAAGGAGGTATGTGTATTCCTACTATCTAGTCAAGAGTTCAGGGGGATGGAAGAGAGAGCGTAAGGAATCTGAAAAGACCTTCAGATATTTGGATGGGGGAAGGAGGCGTGGGAAGTGGTGGTGCCATTTGGAGAGACAGGAAGTACAATAGAAGAGATACTTGGAGGGGAGGTGAAGACCTCTGATTTGGAAATGGAGAGTTTGTAGGCTTATTTAGGTGGATGTGGGACTCATTCTTCTATGCTGATGCAATGGAAAGTTCTGAGCATGCATGAGGAATAAATGTCTTAACAAAAGGAAAAAAGAGTTAATGAGGCGCCAAATGAAGACAATGGCAATAAAAGGATGGAGAAAGCACATATTCTAGAAACAGTCAGGAGAAAAATGGGTAAGATTTGGTAATTGATCAGATGTGAGGGGACAGACTGGGATGACTCCAAGTTACTGGGCACGGGGACTGGGTGGATGGTGGTACCACTAATTAAGAGGAGGGAAAGCACTTTGCAGAGAAGAGCAGGTAAAATAATAAGGCCTGTTTTGGAACATTCGAATCGGAGATTACTGTGGGATAACTAAGTATACAGTGTCTAGGAGCCACTTGGTGGTGCAAGTCTGAAACTCAAGGAGTATTCAGCCCAGATATATAGCTTTGGGAATCATCCATAAACAGGTGAGTGCCTGAGGCAGGCATGGTGGAGCAAGGAGGGAACCTTGGCAAAAACTCATGTTTATGAGGGGAATGGTCTAGAGAGGGGTCCCCAACCCCCGGGCCTCGGACTGGTAGCAGTCCGTGGCCTGTTAGGAACCGGGCCGCGCAGCGGGCGAGCGGGTGAAGCTTCATCTGTGGCTCCCCATCGCTCCCCATCGCCCGCATTACCGCCTGCACCATCCCTCCCGCCCCCCCCACCCCCATGGAAAAATTGTCTTCCCGAAACTGATCCCAGGTGCTAGAAAGGTTGGGGACCGCTGGTCTAGAGGAGACAGTCAAAGAAGGAATAGTCTGGATGGTGTGAGTTGAACCAGGAGAGGTAGGATCATGATGGTTGAAGAGGAGAAAAGTTAAGGACTAACGAGTGAGTAGTAGGAGTACTTACAAATAGCAGTGAGTAGTCAACAGTAGATTGTTTGGGAGGGGCAAATGGGGCCATTGATGACCTACGTCAGAGCAATTTCAGAGTAGTGGTGGGAGTTGGGAACCAGTGAGTTCAGAATGAAGTTGTGAGAAAGTAGAGAAACAAATATTTGAGAAGTTTTGCTGCAAACAGGCAGAGACAGGCAGCAATAGCTGGATGAATATTATGAGGATGTGGAGACAGCAAGGGCAGATTTTTATTCCTAGTAGCTTTGTTGGGAAGAAGCAAGATTGTTGGGACAGTAACAAGCGGGGATGGTATCCTACAGGATACTATAGTGTCCTGTAGTATCCTACAGGGGGATAGGAGAAGAAGCAATGGGTTTTTTTTAAGAGTGGAAGAAACTTGATCAGGCCCATGGGCTGAGGGGATAAAGCCAAGAGGACAAAAGGGGAAGGTCCAGGCAGAGAGAGTATTCAGTGGAGCCTGGACTGGGAGGAGAAGGAGGAGGTGGGATCTAGATCACAGGTAGGAGGCTGGACTGACCAACAGGAGGAGTCTTTCAGCCTTTGGATAGTCAGGAAAGAGGATGAGGGTTGGGGTCGGCCTGGATAAGATTTTGTGTTAGGCTAGGGATGGGGAAGAGAAGAGCAAGTGGTTCACCCTTGATGGAGTCAGTACCCTCCATGATGGAGACAAGGCTGTGTGCTGAGAGTGAAGAGAATGGGGGTCTGGTGGGAGCATGAGAAGGAGGGTGAAGGTTTAGAACAATCCCTAAGGGGAATGGAAGTACTATGGAGTAAAGGCTTCCGGTTATTAAGCCCAGACAACTGAACAATGATGATCACGTTGACAGAAATTGGATTTGTTCAAGGGAAAATTGGGAGGAGAATGCTAAGGGTCTTTTGAGCATGTTAAATTCAGGGTGGTGGCAGGAAATCCACAAGAACAAGTCCTACGGGTGATGAGACTATCTCAGGGTACGTGACTACTAAAAGCCAGCATCCTCTCCAGCCTCCAGGCTCTGCTAGCAGAGCTGTTTAGCCCAGCCGCTGCACAGAATCTCCCCTCAGACAGAGGAAGTGGTGCAACCAGTGAGATGTTCAGTAACATGCTATGAGAGCGTCTCTGAGCACCAAGTGATATGGGCTCATAGATGTTGGTATTGCTATTGGATTCTTGATGCCTTGTTAACTGAAAGGTCATATGGGGAAAGATAGGTTGGGCGAGAATTCTTCTTGTAGCTTTTTTTTTTCTTCTTCTGTCTCTATTAACAAAGCCTGAATCAGAGAACATGCTGCTCTCTCTGCCTTGGGAGAAAATGCCTATCTGGATGCCGGAGCTTGCCTCAATCCAGATCATCTTCCCAAATGATTCCCTACTGGCAGGCAAATGGTAACTGTATCTTCTGGATCTTTTAGAATCTAAAAGAAGGTATTTTACTACATACAATATTTGAGGACAAAAGGCTGCTGTTTCTCCGAAACAGGCTTTTAATGGTTTAGGAGAAAAACAACAGAAAAAAAAAGTGCTAATGTTTCCCCTAACCCTATCACCCCTTCTCTCCACCCCATCTTCCTGTCTGCTCATGCTTCCACCAGTCTGCATGCCTCCTCTTACTAGGTGAGCTTGAGTAAGTGTGAAGGGTACAGGAATGTATGACTATGTAGATACTATAAATAGTTGCTCTAGTCCCTTTCCTTTCTTCAGCTCACTAGCTACTTCATTGGTGTTCCTGGCCTTTTGTCCACCCATCCATCTGACTTTTAGCAGGTATGTATTGGTAGGACCATGCAGGTTATTACAATTTTTATATACTTTCCTATTGGATGGTAAATGGTCACTTTCTGGAGTTCTTTGAGTCTCCTACCCCTGGGGCTGCTCTAGCCCCTCGCTTAAGACTCCCAGATTTCCCCATTGTCCAGCAACCAGAAGGGTAATGCCTGGCACAGTGGGGGCCTCCTCTTCATAGCCCCAGTGCTGTGGTGGACATCAGTGCTGATTGGTCATGATGGGCCCTACCAGTTATTTTTCCATACTGAGGCTTACTGTGTATCAGATACCGGGCCAGGTGCTGGAGATACAACGGTAAACAAGGCAGGCAAAGTCCCTGCCTTTGTGAAACCCATAGTCTAGACCAATGTTTCTCAACCTCATCACTTGACGAACTTAGGCCTGATAATCCTTTGTTGTGGGGCTGTCCTGTGCATTGTAGGGTGTTTAGCAGCACCCCTGGCCTCTACCTACTAGATGCTCGTAGCAACCTCTCCCCGCCCCCCGCCCCCCATCGTGACAACCAAAAATATGTCCAGATGTTGCCAAATGTCCCCTTGAGGGCAAAATACCGCCCCTTCCCCATTGAAAGGATAAAAAGTATTATCAAACAATTGATCACAAGGATAAAAATACAATGACCAAGTATAAAGATGCTCTGAAAAAAAATGAGCAGGTACCATGATAGTGAAAGGAGACTTACTTTAGGTTTGATTATGAAGCAAGGCCTCATTGATGAAGTAACACTTAAGCAGAGGCCCAGGGGAAGAGAAGGAGCCAGTCACATGAGGAATGAGGGGCTGAACAAAGGGCTTTTGCTGTTTGAAGACAAAAAAAAGGCCCTCGTTTACTGGGGCCTAGGGACCAAAGGGAAAAATGGTGCAAGATGAGTGTGGACAGGTAGACAGGGGCTAGATTACGCAGGGCCTTGTAAACCATGGTATTCTAAGAGTAATCCAAATACTTGTACAGTGTTTTAAGTAGGCAAGCAATATGCACGGGTTGATGTTTGAAGAAGGTCATCTGTCTGCTGAGTGGCAGCCAGTTGGGAAATGATTACAGCAGTCCAGGCAAGAGATTGAGGGTAGCCTGGGTCAGGGCAGTGGAGGTGGAGAGATGTGGATGGATTTGGGATTTGCCTTGCTTGTTCCTGATGCCTCACACATTTTGGTCATATCCGAGGGTTGGCAGTACTGGTTTGGGGACTACCTTTACTTTATTCAGTAGCATTTATTGAGTGGCCACTGCATGCCCAATGAGTAAGACACTGATCCAGGCAGCTCAAAGTCTAGTAGGGAAACAAATACAATATGATGCCAGAGTGTGGAGGTGCCATGACTCTATAAGCATGAAGTGTTGTGGAAGTCTGTGGAGGGGAAGCTAACCCAGCCTGGGGGGAGGAGAAGAGTCAGGGGAGGACTGGGGGAGGTGGCACTTAAATTGATTTATAGAAAATAAGTTAACCAAGTGAAGTGGAGGAGAACAGGCATGCCAGGCCTAGCACAACCCAGCAGAGACCCAGAGGATGCAAAGAGCATGGCAGGGCAGAAGCATAAAAACCAGGGCAGGGGCAGATGAGAGAGGAGGCTGCAGGGGTCGGCAAGGGCCAGACCATGATGGCAAATGCAGCCTTTGGGTCTCAAGGGGCAACTGACAGCGAGGGGAAAACAGGAGCAGATGAGAGGTGTGGGGTCTCCAGCTCCCAGTCTTGTCTCCACCAGTGCATCCCCCTCTTGCTACCAGAGGGTTCCCTCTGAGGTCTAGAACTACTGACGACCTCTCAGGGTTCCCCTCATCTTGTCTGTCCCACAAAGTTCCCCACAGTGGCTCCCAGTTGTCCTCATCGCACTCAGCTCCTGCCACACCAAGTGACACTTACCTTTGCAAACCCGCCACTCTCTTCCATGCCATGTGCCCTCTCTCATGCGGCTCCCTAACTCCCCCCCCCAAAAAAAAAACCAGAAAGAGAAAGCACAAGATTGTCCTCACAGTTAAAGTAACTAGTATCGACAGAAATGTTTACTAATCAGGGATTTCTTTAGAAAACTAGCAGCCACTTAAAATGATGTAGAAACATACTTTACACGAAAAGATTTACATGATCTGTAGCTAAATTATAAAGTGGCGTGTACATAGTATAATCCAGTAATAAGCACGTGTGTATATGTGGGTGTGTGTACGAGAGTATAATAAAACGTTAACAGGGCTTATCTCCAAGTGAACAGTTACAAGTGATTTTAATTTTTATCTTTTGACTTAGACGTATTTAAAAAATTTTCTAATACACAATTATTACTTTTATGGTAAGAAACAAACAACGAACAAAGCTGCTCTAGAGATCTGGCTGGCAAAGTTCCCAAGAGGGACTGACCTCTGGCTGGCCACCCTGACTGCTCACTGTAGACACAGCAGTATTTTTCTCCAGGAGGACTGCAAGCAAGACTAATTCATTAAGTTCTTTCAGTCCTGAAGATGACAGGAGCCAGGAAAGCATAAAGTCTTGTTACTATGACAGCCGGTAGCCTTGATGTCTTTGTGTTTATTTATTAACAGGACTTTATGTATCCATCCTCCCACCAGTTCCAGGAGCTTCACAGCTGACTTTGATACAGATCACATTCTCAAAATGGTACAGCCCATCCGTCAGAAGAAAGACAAGGCCGGCTCACCGGAGAATTAAAACACCAAGAACACGGTCCTAGGAAGCAAAATGAACTTGAAAGATATTGACTAGGGCTGGTGAGGCGTTAGCAGAATAGCATGTTGAGGAGCAAACTGGATTCTTGGGTCACTTTCTTGAAGCTAACAATTATTGAATGCCTTTATCGTGCAGGCATTGAGTGTAGTTCTGTATACACTTTTCTCCCTTTAAACTTTGCAACAGTTCTGTGAGGAATTACTCCCATTTTAGAGCTGTTGAAACTGAGACTCAGAGAGGATGAAGAATTAGTTAATAAGAGCTTAGGTTTTAACACAGCTATTTCTTCAACGAAACATACCTCCCCACACACACCCCTCCCTACTTAACGGATGTGGCCTAAAGGAAGGGAATTTTAAGGCTTGGAAGATGCCCTGTTGATTTTGGCCTAGAAGTTACTCAGCATGGAGTAGATGCCAAATGCTCTTGTTGAATGACTGGTTGGATGGATGGATGGATGAACAAGGAAAGAATGATTTTTAAAAGGTCTTATAGGGCTTCCCTCGTGGCACAGTGGTTAAGAATCTGCCTGCCAATGCAAGGGACACGGGTTCAAGCCCTGGTCCGGGAAGATCCCACCTGCCGCGGAGCTTAGTAAGCCCACGCACCACAGCTACTGAGCCTGTGATCTAGAGCCCGCGAACCACAACTACTGAGCCCACGCACCACAACTACTGAAGCCCACGCACCTAGAGCCCATGCTCTGCGACAAGAGAAGCCACCGCAGTGAGAAGCCTGCGCACCTCAACGAAGACCCAACGCAGCCCAAAAAGAAAAAAAAAGGGTCTTACAATCATACAAAGGCAGAGAGAAATAATCACATTAGAAACCTATCTCATAGACAGTTCTACAAACGGATGTGGCCAGGATTGTCTGTTCCCTACCAAAGACTTACAAGTGTATGCCTGTAATGGGAGTAAACATCAGGAGAGTCATTTTTCGAGTGCTGGAGAGAATTGGGATCATGCAGGGTATGTGGGTCAATCAGTCCTATCACAGTCTGGGGAGGCGAGGTGTTAGCTTGGTCGAGTTCCCATGCACAAAGCTTAGATGTCTCCTGTTCTCCTTTGCAAACTGGTTACCAAGGTCCTACCATGTCCTACCAGTTTGCCTGCATTGCTCTATTCTCGTGGTCCTGGGACACAAAGCAGCAAGGAGACCTAAACAGTGCTGCTTCCTGGGCTACTTGTGAGAGAAATGCTTTATTTCATTTTATTTTTGAAGGTTGTATCAAACTGACAGCTTTCTGTTGGCTCACATGAAGAGCTGTTTTTCTCCGTGTGTGCTGTCAACTTTAGGAATGCGGGAGATTGGTTATTGGGTCAGCAAATAGAAAATGAAGGAAGTGTTGGTTCACATCTCTTATCTCCTGAGTCATCTTCCTTGCTCTGCATAGAAGAGGTTCACATATTCCTTTTTCCGGCTCTGCCTTAGTCAGCCAGCAATGGGAATGAAGGCCATTGTGTCCAGACCACTGTGGGAGCCTAGAAGAGAAATACTTCGGGCAACGTGATGGTCCTTGTCTTCTAGGAGTTCACAGCTTCCTTGGAAAGAGAGTGTACACCAACTTTAGATCACAGAGCAGTGCCACTGAAGCAATGATGAAAAGTCTGTGAGTGAAGGGGCTGCAGAACACTGGACTGACTAGTTTCTTCTTATGAAAAAATGAGGGCAGTTTGGATGGACTCTACTTTTTCCTATTCTCTTTCTGCTTTAAGAATGTGTACTTCTTTAATCACAAGTCTAATGAGGTTAATCAGGGAAGACCCGAAGAAGCTAACTTCTGAGAAAGGGCATAGGACACTTGGAGAAATGCATCTCAGCCTGGGAGGAGACACATGGTCTCTGGTGGTAGGCTGTGGCAAGTCCCACTTTACAGATGTGGAAACTGAGGGCCAGACATCCCCCATACCCCCTGAAAGTGGCAGAGAAATCCTAATGCTTGGACCTGTGCAATGGCTGCAGGACAAATGCTTTCCCTTGTCTGAGAAGAAGAGGTACTTTCCCGGAGGCCTCAGCCAGGTGTGTGGAGGAGTCTGAATTCCTCTCCTTGATCTTCCCGCAGACTTTTCCCCTGGTGCTTCCTCACCAGCCCCATCCAGTTTGGATTGGGGAACAGCTTTTCAAAATTATTTCTAAAAGATCACACACACACATACACACTGAGTGAACTCTTCCTTTGTATTTTATTCGGGAAATCATAAATGGCTCTCAGGCTAAATAGAAACCTGAACCAATCAAATGAGTTTTCCAGGGTCTCAAAAGAAACAAGATTCACAGAACTGGCTGGCAGTACTGCAGAAAATAGAGCTGATGGAGACCCCCACGTGGGTGTGGGGTGACCTTGACAAGGAAAATACTAGCTGGTATTTTTATCTGCCTTCTTTTTCTCAGGACATTGATGCTGTTGAATGCACCAGTAACAGGCTCCTGTTTGTTCTCATAACGTCTGGGCAGAAGGGATGGGGAAGACAGCGTATACTCATGTGCAGAGTAGGGAGGAGTAGTGAAACTGAGCCATAGATGGAGAACGAACCTTGTTTAAATTCCTGTGGACAGGATTTCGGGTTCCTCAACTAGAAACAGGTTATGCACACTCTGATTCAGTGCTCTAACAGCTCGAATTCTATAATCTCAAGTATTTCCTATTACATTTAATTTCCTTTCCTTCTATTTCTCTTCTGTTACTCTTCTGTGGGAGGTGAGGTATCAGGTATCGGTAAGGCAACCAACTTGCCCAAGCCTCCCAGTTTTAGCACTGAAAGTCCCACATCCAGGGAACCCTCTCAGTCCCGGGCAAACCCAGATGGTTGGTCACTCTAAAGGTATGTCACTGCTTCAAAAGAAACTCCTGTGGAGCGAGATTGTTTCCCCAAGTTTCTTCTGGAGGTGGTCTCACATGGTAGCTAAAGTGTGGGCTCTGGGCACATGGCCAGGGTGCACATCCTGGCTCTGGCAGGCGTCCCTGCCAGACCTGGGGCAAGTCACTTGACCTCTCTGTGCCTCAGTTGCCTCATCTGTAAAATGGGGATAATGATAATCTGTACCTCAAGGCGTTCCTATGTGAAACTATGTAAATCAGTACTTGTAAAGCACTTTTAAAAGTGACTGTTAGCTATAGTTATTATTTTGTTAATAAATTACAAAGATCACAGGATCTCACAATTGATGGGATGCCTTCTTAGATTTCATCTCAGTGACACCCAAATTTAAATGCACTTCACACATTGTAGTGAACCCATTCTGTGTCCACCTTCCCCCTTTTCTGTATCTCCCCACAGTGGTGACAGCTGCAGCTGGTGGAGGTTAGTTTGATCGGCCCCTGAGTGGATGCTACTCCACTTCACCTGGTGGCAGGGGAGTGGGGTGTGATGGCTAAGTGTGGTACCTCTCAGATGTGAACGTGCACACAAGTCACCTAGAGATCTTGTTAAAGCTTGTTAAATGTGAATTCTGATTCAGCAGGTGTGGGTGAGGCCCAAGATTCTGTATTTCTTTTTTTTTTTTTTTTTAAAGATTATTTTGATGTGGACCATTTTTAAAGTCTTTTATTGAATTTGTTACAATACTGCCTCTGTTTTATGTTTTGGTTTTTTGGCCACGAGGCATGTGGGATCTTAGCTCCTCGACCAGGGATCGAACCCGCACCCACTGCATTGGAAGGCAAAGTCTTAACCACTGGACAGCCAGGGAAGTCCCAAGATTCTGTATTTCTAACAAGCTCCCAGGTGATGTTGCCGGTCCAAGGCCCACACTGTGAGACCAAGGCCACATCGTATGTCAGCCTGTGTGGGTCTGAGCAAAAGCCTGTGAAATTCATGCCCAACAAGTTCCTGAGATTAGAGAATTAGTCCTGGGGGCTGGGGTAGGAATTTTTGCTTATTTTCAGCATCAGAGCTGGCTCAAGACTATTGCTTTAATCTGACCTCCTAGCTCACTTGTGTCCATGGCTTTGCTCTCTTGAATGGTAGACAGAGGGGTGCAGTGCCCCACCAGTGCCCAGGAATCACACATGGTGAGTAGGGCTGCAGAAAGGTTCAGAGCTACTGGCCTGAAGAGACAGGAGCCCCCAAACCTAGGACTCTGGTGTCCCACCCCCTCAGTGACCTTGCCGGAGGGAGGTGTCTAACACTTCCTCAGCCACCTCAGAACATGAGTCCGGATCTTATACCTCTGCTTTGGATCGATGGACCCAGTTCTCCCAAACAATCTGAGTACCAAAATACGCATAAAGAGCAGACCCCTCACATTTGAGGAGTCTTTACTTCTTTTCCAAAACCTTGAACAGGAGTTCTCTTGCCATCCGTCTTCCCTCCGAGACCTTATCTGGCACCAAGATAATATCACCATCTAGTGCAGTGAATCTGTTCTCTGCTCTCTGGCCTGTACAGATGCGGGAGGAAACTTTGCAAGAGAGGTCAAAGAAAAGGAGCTGGAAGACTAATTCTGCCTGCTGCTTCCTGGATTCCCTGAGGCCAGACTTGTGCTAATTTGAAAAATGGCCTTATGATGCTAAAGGCCTTAAATGGCCTTAAATGAGCGCTAAAAGCACTCTGCAGACCCTGGTGCCCTGGGGAGAGACTGGGGGACTCAGTCTTCCCAGCTCCCTTCCCTGCACGGCCCGCTCTCAGCATCCGCGCACTTTTAATCTCCCACACGTCTGCCGAGTGTACTACACATTTGTATCTGTCACTTCAGATCCCCCCGCATGGCTGCTCCCTGCCAGCTGGGCTTTCTCCTTTCTTCCCAGAATGTTCCCCGAGGACAACCCAGCCCGTGATAAAGGCTTCCACTTTATTTTGTTTCTCTTACTTTGCTGAACCCCAGCCCCCAACTCCAACCGTACAGGACCTGCCCAGCCCCCTGGCGCCTCCTACCGGCAGCCTGCCTCCCGATGGATTTGGCGGAAGTTGAGAAGGTTCCGAATACAGCTTCCCTCCCACCCCATTTTCCCCGAGTGGCTCCCTGAGGTAGTGGTGTTCTGAGGCGCCTCCCAACACAGATCAAACTAACAGCATCCTAGAACTGTATTATGCGCCTCCATTTCCTGCAACCAGAATAGACCTCAGAAGTTGTTTTTTTTTTGTTTTTTATTGTGGTAAAAAACATAACATAAAATTTACCGTCTTAGCCAGTTTTAAGTGTACAGTTCAGTAGTGTTGAGTATATTCACATTGTTGTGCAACAGATCTCTATAGAACTTTTTCATCTTGCAAGACTCAAATTCTATACCCACTAAACACTAATTCCCCTTCTCCCTATCCCCAGCCCTTGACGACCACCTTTCTACTTTTTATGATTTTGACTACTTTGGATACTTCATAAGAGTGGAATCATGCAGTATTTGCCCTTTTGTGACTGGCTTATTTCTCTTAGCATATTTTCCTTGAGGTTCATCCATGTTGTGGTATGTGAATGATTTCCTTTTTAAGGCTGCAAAATATTCCATTGGGTGTATCCACCATACTTTCTTTATCCGTTCATCTGTTGATAGACATTTGAGCTTCTTCCTCAGGTTTTTAACCCCTTATTTTGCAACTGGTCACCCACTTAAACTAAATGACTTGTCTAAGACCATACAGCCAATCAGATGTCAGTTTTTTTAGGATTTTATTGTTGTCTCCTGGGTTCCAGCATCAGCACTTGGGGAGCTCTGGTTCAACCTGAAGTTACTGGGATAGGCCCTCCAGGATTTTTGCAGGCTTCAGAGGCAAATGATGGCATCCAGGCAAGTCCTGATGACTATGAGCCTATGAGAACATCCAGCTTCGGCTTTGGTGTGGTCAAATGCCCTATGTGTATGGACACTGGATTTTTATGATATTAGGCAATTTTTTTTAATTTTATTTTTTAAATTAATTAATTTATTTATTTTTGGCTGTGTTGGGTCTTCGTTTCTGCGTGAGGGCTTCCTCTAGTTGCGGCGAGCGGGGGCCACTCTTCATCGCGGTGCACGGGCCTCTCACTGTCGCGGCCTCTCTTGTTGCGGAGCACAGGCTCCAGACGCACAGGCTCAGTAATTGTGGCTCACGGGCCCAGTTGCTCCGCGGCATGTGGGATCTTCCCAGACCAGGGCTCGAACCCGTGTCCCCTGCATTGGCAGGCAGATTCTCAACCACTGCGCCACCAGGGAAGCCCCTTAGGCAATTATTATTCATTTGTTTAGGGGTGCTAATGGTATTGTGTCATATGTTTTAAAAAGAACCACTTTTAGAAATACGTACCAAAATGTTTATAAATTAACTGTGTGGTGCCTTCGGGTGTGCTGCAAAATAATCAGTAGAAGGTATGGATGGAACAGGCTGGGGGCTCATTATGCCATTCTCTCTACTTTTGTATATGTTTAAAGTTTTATCTAGTAAAAAGATTTTATTCATTAAAAAATTTTTTTTAATCTTACATTTGTTTAGGGTGACACATGCCCACTTTCCAGGAACTTAAATTATTGCTGAAATTGGAGCACTTTTGACAGTTATCAATGGTATATTATAGAGAATAAAATACTGCCACCAATGGGCAAATAATGTAAAAACAAGCAAACAAACAAAAAAACCCCTGCAGGTTGTGGGGATGACACCAGCAAATAGGTGTGTAGCCCTTTGGCAGAGGGTCAGTGGCACGAGGGGCTCAGATTTCTCTAGTGGAGCATCACAGGCTCTGGGCTCAGTTCTTTCATCCTGAACCTGGGGAGCTTCTCCACCAGACCCTCCTGTCAGCAGTCACCAGCTTCCTAGCTTTCAAATATTTGGCCACAGTACGAAGCAACTATGTCAGTTTGTTGTTCATTTGTTTACATATTCGTTCATCTGCCCATCCCCAATTCATCCCATTTTCTAACCACCCACATCCAAGCAGCACTATCTGTGATTGAATTTGGCTTCTAAATATCTTGTATCTGCTCACTTTAACCCATAGCCATGCCCGCTACCCTAGTCCACCCCACTGTCATCCTTAGCTCTGTTATTCTAACACCTCCTAATTGCTCTCCTTATCACCACTCTTACCCTCTTCTACTCCTTTCCATCCATTCTTCTGATCTTTTCACTCATCCCTGCTTAATTAAAACCCAGAAGATCTTCCTACTGCCCTTGTGATGAAGTCCAAACTCTGGCGGTGCCTTACAGAGTCCTTGGGGACCTGACTCTCATTGCCTCTCCAGTCTCATTTCTCATCCCCACCCCGTCGTTCCCAGCGCCCCAGCCTCCCTGAATTCTTTCATTTCCTCAAAACACCATGCACGTTCTCATTTCCAGGCCTTTGCACAAGCTGTTCTTTCTGCCTGGGATACTCTCCTTCCCCACCCCCTTCTCTGGGTAACTCTTTCTCATCCCACAGGTGTCAGCTAAACCTCACTGCCTCCTAGAAGTGTTCCTTGACCCAGTCAGTTGGTGTTCCAGCTCTGAGCTCATCACATAATTCTCTCATCACAGCACTTAGACCCATTTGGAGGTGTTCTGTAAATATTTTTTGAATTGACAGAGTAAATTTGGTTTGAAAGAAAGGGAAAATATAAAAATGTATATTCCAACAAGCAGGTTTACAGTATCTCAGTCCCCAGATACCCCCTGATCGTCAGTCAACCCACAAATATTCCCTGGTCACTGAAAGAAGTTTTCCAATTGCTGCTGAGTCCATTGTGCTGCCCTCTGCTGTAGGAACCTGCTTGTTCATGGTATGATCTCACCCTCTTCTGACATTCATTCTATTGAACTTGTCACTCCCCTCACTTCCACCCCACCACCATGCAGGACCAGCACAGCACCCTCTGGCCACGCCCCCTTTCATCAGGGGAGCTGGGCGTTCCCAGCTAGTGGACGTTCCTGCCCAGATGCATCTCCTGTGCTTGCAGCCCCGCCACCTCTGCACCCACAGAGCCTCACCCAGCAGTGGGGTCCTCTCCTGCCCCTTAGATGCTCAGAATCCATCAGCCTTCACTCTCTAATCTCTGGGCCTTTCTGTGCTGCTTCTACGAGAGCTGCTATCACTGTTAATCTCCCCTTTGCAAAGTTTCTGTCCTTCCCTCCTTCTCTCATCTTGTCTCTGAAGTGTCCTTCTGACCTGTACTTCCAACCCCATCCTCCCCTTCCTCATCCAGGACCTTGTGCCATCATTGCCCCCTTTTTTCTAGTATCTAATCTGTCCCCCTCTTCCCTGTGTCTTTCCTTCTGTCTACACCTGTGCTTGGACATCCATCTCTTATAAAATCCCCCTCACCCTTCTGACCCCCATAAGTTAACATCCTGGCTCTCTGCTCCCTCTTCTCACCAGAGGCATCTCACCACCTCTGTCATCACAGCTCCTCACCCCATATTGCCCCACCACTGTCACCAAAGCCACTGGTGCCCATTTAGTCACAAATCCTAAGTGGTCTCCTTGACCTCTCTGCTGCCTTGGATGCCAATGACATCCTCTTCTCTCGGGCACTCTCTTCAGGTTCCCTGGCACAGCATCAGCCTGCCTTGGCTTCTGTCCTTGTCCACACTTTGTGACTCATCTGCTGGCACATCCCCATCTTACCAACCTCTGAATGTAAGTTTTGTTGAGATTCTGACCTCTGCCTACACCAGCTACCCAGCTGCTCCGAAAGACCCCTCTAAGTGGACACAGTATCCAGGCCAAGCATCTCTCCTGCTCTTGTTTTGCATTTCAACTTTGCTGAATAAGGCTAAACTCAAACTGCTCTCCTCTAAATGGCAACTCTTCTGGACTTTCTCTTTCTGTCAGCAGTACTGTCATTCTCTGCTCCTCCAGGCTCAAAACCCACAGCCACCTTTGGCATCTTCCTCTGGCCACATCCCCTCAGCCTCTAGGTCTGTCACTTATGCTCTCCCCAAGGTTCTCACATCTATCTCCTTTGAGTTTTTCCTACCCCACCCTTACCTTAGGTCTCACTGCCGCTGGCAGAAACTGTTTGCCCCCTTTCCTCCTCCCCTAGATCCTTTTATTCTGGCCTTTATGCCTCCAGTCCATTGTACACTCTGCTGCCAAGTCCATGCATTTGAAGAAGTCGTTCTCAAGGTGCAGTCCTTGGACCAGCAGCTTCAGCATCACATACTCTCAGGCTCCAGTCCAGTTTCTGCTGGTTCAGAAACTCTCTGAGTGGGGCCCAGAAATCTGTGTGGGGTGATTCTGATGTATACAAAAGTTGGAGAACCACTGACATAACAATAAGCAAATTTCTCCTCTGCTGAAGAACCTAAACATTTTGTTTAGTTAGGACTCAGTTCAGCTGGATATAACTTTAAAAAGTGGCTTAAACAAGATAGAAATTTATATCTCTCTCACTTAAAAAATGTCGGGCCATGGATGGTGCAGGGATACAGCAGCTCCATGGTATCACCAGGAACCTAGCTTTCTATTTCAACTCCTGGAGCATGGCTGTAGTGGTCCAGGATGGCTGCTAGAGCTCTAGCTATCACATCTATCATTTTTGCTCCAATTCCAACATTTAGGGTTTGTTTGTTTTGGTTTATTTTTTGCCACACCAAGCAATTCTCAGACACCAACTAGGTGTCCTACAATTCGACCCAATTCTGACACTGTCTGTCCAGAGATAGCATCAGATCCCACAGGGTAAGGGCTTAGTCTCACAAGACGCCCCCCCCCCCATTCTTCAGATGCCAATAGCAAGTCTAGGTTGTCACCTGTACTTCTGACTGATTGGCTGTGGGTTAGAGGTTCCAATGACCCCCTTCCTTGGGTTCGATTAATTTGCTACAGTGGCTCACAGAGCTCAGAGAAATGTTTTGCTTACTAGATCACCAGTTTATCATAAAAGAATATAACTCAGGAAAGCCAGATGTAAGAGATGCCTAAGGCAGTGTATGGGGAAAGGGCACAGAGCTTCCATGCCCTCTCCAAGTGCGCCACACTCCCCCAGTCGCCACATGTTCATCAACCCAGAAGCACTCCTAACTCTCTCCTTTTTGGGTTTTTATGGAGGCTTCATTTCATAGGCACGATTGATTAAATCATTGGCCATGGACGACTGAACTCAATCTTCAGCCTCTCTCCCTTCCCAGGAAGTTGGAGGGTGGGACTGAAAGTTCCAATCCTCTAATCACAGGGTTGGTTCCCCTGGCAACCAGCCCCCATCCTGGGGGTTTTTGGTTTGGTTACGTAGGGGTTTTCCAAAAGTCACCCAATTAACAGAACCAAAGACACATTTATGCTCTCATCACTTAGGAAATCCCAAGGGTTTTAGGAGCTCTGTGCCAGGAATGGGACAATAATGCATTTCTTATTATAAATATCACAGTATCTCACATCCTAATACAGACCAAGAGGTTGGTTAAGCAAAAGAGCCAAAAGATGGACTCTTCCAGCTGAGTCAGCTCCCTTTAAGCAGCCACCTCAAAAGACCCAAATAACACTTCCACTTAAATCCAGTTGGTCAGAATTTGGTCACATGGCCCTATTGGATACAAAAGAAGCTGGGAAATACAGTTTTTGTTCTGGGCGGCAAAATGCCCAGCTAAAAATTGAGGTTCTCTCAAAAAGTTACATACTGTATGATTCAATTTATATAAATTCTCAAAATGGCAGAATTACAGAAGTGGATAACAGATTAATGGTTGCCAGGGGTTGGAGAATGGGGAGGAAGGGAGTTGACTGTGGCTATCAAAGGGCCACAAGAGCCCATCCTTGTGATGGAGCAGTTCTGTGTCCTGACTGTGGTGGTGGTCACACGAATCTATACGTGTGATAAAATTGTATAGAGCTAAATATACATATGCAGACATGCATGTGTTCGTATAAAGCTGGTGAAACCTGAATCTGGATTGTATTAGTGTCAGTTTCCTGGTGTGATGCTGCACTATAGTTTTGCAGTGATCATTGGTGGAAACTAGGTGAAGGGCATATGGGATATCTCTTTATTATTTCTTATAAACTGTATATAAATCCACAATTATCTCAAAATTAAAAATTGAAGAAACAAAAAATATTGAGGTTCTATTTCTGATGAGAAAGGGGAGATGTTATAAGCAACTAGCAGTTTCTGCCATAAACCTCACCCATTCTCCTGTTGTAATCAGTGCAAGCTTGTTAGCATAATCAAGACCTTAATAATCTAGCAGTAAGGAACCTCCCAAGCAACCCATACCTTATCACTGTAGGGGAGGGAAAACTCCCTGTACAGTCCTAGGTTCAATAGCTGGGTCTATGAAATCAATTGACAATATTCAGATTAACAGGATAAAACACATACAAATTTATTAATTTTTAATATTATGTGTATGGGGGCATCACAGGGGAAAAAAGATGACTATCCAAAACAGTGAGGGACTTCCCTGGTGGCGCAGTGGTTAAGAATCTGCCTGCCAATGCAGGGGACACGGGTTCAAGCCCTGGTCCGGGAAGATCCCACATGCCGTGGAGCAACTAAGCCCGTGCGCCACAACTACTGAGCCTGCGCTCTAGAGCCCGCGAGTCTCAACTACTGAGCTCACATGCCTAGAGCCTGTGCTCCGCAACAAAGAGAAGTCACCGCAATGAGAAGCCCACGCACCGCAATGAAGAGTAGCCCCTGCTCACTGCAACTAGAGAAGGCCTGCACGCAGCAACGAAGACCCAACACAGCCATAAATAAATAAATAAATAAATAAATAAATAAATAAATAAGAAAAAAAAGGTTGTGAGATTTAAGAGCTTGTATATGGTCTTAACAGGGGAAGGGGAGAGGGAATGTAGGAACTTAGGGGAGAGTAAATGATTTTTAGGAAGGATGAATGGGCCCTTAGGAGAATAGATGGAAGATATGACAGTTTGTGACAAAGTTTGTCTGCATGTGGTATTGACTTATAGTTTCCTCTCTTGTGATAGGAGTCAGTCTCTGTGAAGAAACTCTGGGGATTTATGACCATTGAGTTCCTTTTGGAGGAACTGTCCTTAGGCAGATAAGGGGAGTTAAGAGAAAGCCTCCATGCATTTGCTGTTTTTCAAGTGCCTTCAACTCAAAATAATCAATATGCCAAAGTGGCATTTTTTTAAATGGCATTTTAAAAAATTATAGTTGATTTACAATATATTAGTTTCAGGTTTACAACATAGTGATTCAATATTTTTATAGATTGTATTCCATTTAAAGTTATTATAAAATATTGGCTATAGTCCCTGTGATGTACAACATATCCTTGTAGCTTATTTATTTTATGCTTGGTAGTTTCTACCTGTTAATTCCCTATCCCTACCTTGCCCTTACCTCCTTCCCTCTCCCCTCTGGTAACCACTAGTTTGTTCTTGATATCTGTGAGTCTGTTTCTTGTTTGTTATATTTATTCCTTTGTTTTATTTTTTAGATTCCACATATAAGTGAAAACATACAGTATTTGTCTTTGTCTTATTTCAATAAGCATAATACCCTCCAGGTTCATCTATATTGTTGCAAATGGCAAAATTTCATTCTTTTTTATGGCTAATATTCCATTGTATATATACACCACATCTCTATCGATTTATCTCTTGATGGACACTTAGGTTGCTTCCATATCTTGGCTATTGTAAATAATGCTGCTATGAACACTGGGTTGCATGTACCTTTTCAAATTAGTGTTTTTTTTTCTTCTTCAGATATATGCCCAGGGGTGGAATTGCTGGATCACATGTTAGTTCTATTTTTAGTCTTTTGAGGAACCTTCATAATGTTTTCCATAGTTTACATTCCCACCAACAGTGTACTAGCTTTCCGTTTTCTCTGCATCCTCGCTAACATTTGTTATTTGTGGTCTTTTTGACAGCAGCCATTCTGACAGGACAGGTGTGAGGTGGTATCTCATTGTGGTTTTGATTTCCATTTCCCTAATGATTAGTGATGTGATGTTGAGCATCTTTTCATGTGCCTGTTGGCCATCTGTATGTCTTCTTTGGAAAATTGTCTGTTTGGGTCTTCTGCCTATAATATAGCCAGGTTGTTTGGGTTTTTTATTTTTCATATTGAATTGTATGAGCTGTTTATATATTTTGGATATTAAACCTTCATTGGACATATCCTTTGCAAACCTTTTCTCCCACTCAGTAGCTTGTCTTCTCATTTTGTTGATGGTTTCTTTTGCTGTGTAAAAGCTTTTAAGTTTAATTAAGTCCCATTTGTTTATTTTTGCTTTTGTTTCCTTTGCCTGAGGAGACCAAGCCAAAATAATATTGCTACAATTTATGTCAAAGAGTGTTCCGCCTATGTTTTCTTTTAGGAGTTTTATGGTTTCTGACCTTGCATTTAGGTTTTTAATCCATTTTGAGTTTATTTTTGTATATGGTGTGAGGAAATGTTCTAATTTCATTATTTTACATGTAGCTGTCCAGTTTTCCCAGCACCACTTATTGAAGAGACTGTCTTTTCTCCATTGTATATTCTTGCCTCCTTTGTCATAGATTAATTGACCGTAAGTGCTTGGATTTATTTCTGGGTTCTCTATTCTGTTCCGTTGATCTATGTGTCTGTTTTTGGGCCAGTACCACACTGTTTTGATGACTGTAGCTTTGCAAAGTGGCATATTTTGGGGTGACATGTCCTGAACTCCGTCACCATGTCTATGTTGTTTGTGTTAAAGCATAAACCTCTAGAAGGCAGGCCCCAAGGGCATTTATGAAGCATTTATCTTTTCATTTACATGGTCCTGAATAGAGCCAATGAAACAGATATTTTTCTCCCCTTCAGGAGCTTCCATTCTGAGAAAGTACCAAGATTCTTAGGTGTGTTGCCAACCTAAAAGAGAATGAAAATGGCCGTTTTCCAATCAAAAGGGGCAGTGAGCAAAGAGGGACTTTTTTTAGATCCATATGTTGCTGTAGTGACTATAGTGAGAGCAGGAAGAACTGAAGCATATTTTAAAATGACTTTTAAAGAATTCCATCCTGTCATCTTTTTCCCTGTTCTGATGCTCTTTCCTGAAGGCATTACCCAGCACCAGCTGCTTTCTCACCCCTGGGCAGCTTTGCTGAACTTGACTGTGCCCCCACGGGAAGGAATTAAGCTGCTTGTTAGGAGCTACTGCTCAACCAGAATCCTGCCCAGAGGCTTCTCCCAACAGCTTTCTGAGCTGCTCCAAAAGGGGCAAAGAAGGTGCTGAGGAGGGAGTGAAGGAGGAGGGTACAGGACCTGGAATGGAGCCACACCATGGGAAAATGGTGCCTCGGTGGCAGAAAGATGCTGAAGAGAGAGAAGGGACAGACATCTGAAGAAAGAATAAAGGGATGTAGGCACAGACCTGGGAGAACGAGGAAGAAGGATGGAGTCAGGCAGAGCCAGCATTGAGGGGCCCGGAATGAGAACCTGGAGGCCTGCCTGGCAGAGCTGTCCTCGGCCCTGAGGGACAAGCACGGTATGTGGCAGAGGCTGCCCGCTATGGAGAGGCCTTCTGTGCTATAGGTCAGGGCTTCCCAACCCTGAGCCACGGACTCCCAAGGGGGTTCAGGGATGGGCTTTGGCTGTCCCATGAATTCCCTGAACTGGTAGACAGAATTCTGTGCATATATGCTTTTTCCTTTTGAAAGAGTGTCCATGGCTTACATCAGACTCTCAAAAAGATCCATATGCCCCTCAAAGCTGAGAATGCTAGTCAATAATGTAAAGGAAGGGAGCTTTGGAGGGAGGAGTGGTGAGGGAGTTGTAGGTAAGGGCCAGGTGGAACAGGGAAGTAGAAAAGCCTGTGAGAAAGTACTAAGCTGTGGCTTGTAGGCCAAGCTGGTACAGGCAACACTCATCCTCCCAGTTCCCTGTGAGGACAGATGTCCTGACCTGCCCTCAGTCCAGGCAGAAGTCATGGCCAGGGCAGCAGGACAGCCTGCTGCCACTCCCAGGCCCTGGGGAGCCCCTCTTTATGCTGGCTCCTCCTGATCTAATCCTTTATCTCAGCTTAGTGAAGCCCTCAAGCTCAGGGGGAACTTCCCTGAGCCCCCAGACCTGTCTGTTCCACTGAAAGACACCCCCTAACCCCCACTGCGTTTCCTTGTCAAAGCCCCAGCACTTGTCACTGTGGCCAGTGTCTGTCGTTCCCTCTGTAGGGAGCCCTCCTCTCTTATTCACAGTTGTAGCCACCGCAATAGCCTGGCCTGGTGCCTGGTATATGATAGACATTCAATATTCAATAAATATTAATTGGGTGGATGGATGGATAAAAATATAAAAGAGTATGTTGCCTTACGGGTGAGGACATGACACTCAGGGAATAGTTTGAGGCCCCTCAGAAAAACAGCAGAGCCTGGCCTTTAATCCAGCAGGGAAGAACAGGAGAAAGATGAGTCCAACTTTGTGAAGTAACTCCATTGAGGTAAAGCCTAATTCTACCTACAAGATATACCCCATGGGGTCCTTGGCAGGAAAGATTTATTCTCATTAATTCTTTGCTATAAATTCAAAAGCGGATGAGGCTGAATGAATTGATGGGGTGGGGAAACATTAGGGAAATAGTTACATTTGAGGGTGAGTGGAATAGGTGAGTCATGGATTCAAAACAAAAGCCTACTTATTTGTGGTCTAGTTAAGCAGTCTGCATTTTAGGAGTACTCCTTGTGGGCCGGGTGCTGAAGAGATAAAAGCAGTATAAACCTGAGGCAGGACTCATGTGGAAGAGAAGGAACCTACAACTTTACCACCCTCACATTCACTATCCCCTCAGCTCTGCCCTGTAAGGAGGTGAATGTTGGCCTTGGTGAAGCTCTCTCATTTCCACAAGGATGTCAGCCCTGCCCTCTGCTCAGTCAATTGTCAGGTTGTGAAATGGCCTTTAATTGGCAATGCTGATGATCTACCCTTCAAGTTTTTCTGTTTAATTTATTGAAGTGAAATTCACATAACATAAAATAACCATTTTGCAGTATAAAATTCAGTGGCATTTAGTACATTCACAGTATTGTGCAATCGCCACTTCTATCTACTTCCACATTTCCATCACGCAAGTAATACCCAATAACCCACTAAGCAGTTTCTCCCCAGTCTGCACCCCGTCTCTAAGGATTTGCCTATTTTGGAAATTTTATATAAATGGAATCATGCAGTATGTGAACTTTTGTGTCTGGCTTCATTCACTTTACAGTGTTTTTGAGGTTCACCCATATTGTAGCATGTATCAGAATGTCATTCCTTTTTATGGCTGAATAATATTCCATGTTATGTATATACCACAATTTTTAATCCATTCATCTGTTGATGAACATTTGGACTGTTTGCACTTTTTGGCCATTGTGAATAGTGCTGCTATGAACACATGTGCACTTGTATTTGTTTGAGTACCTGTTTTTATTTCTTCTGGGTATATACCTAGTAAAGAAAACCCTCTACGTTTTTACCCCAAAATTTAAAAATGAATTTAAATTCTGCTGGCAATTGCTTATCAAAAGCTCAGTGAAGAGAAATATTACTCGTGACAGGTTTTTAAGCCTCAGTTTTCTGATGGAAAATCCTTTTGTCAAACAGCTGAGCCCAACTGTAATAAAACAGAAAAGCAGAGATGCTCTGGGTGAGGCAGGTGAGGAGGTCAGAAGCCCTGTGAGATCAGCCTTCATACAACACCACCCCCCATGTTCCAGGGAACATGGTCGTGCGTGTGTGTGTGCGTGTGTGTGTGTGTGTGTGGTAGTAAGTGCCAAGAGGCTCGTAGTGGAGCCAGGTACCACCCACCCCACCTCGTAACACCGTCCTTTCAAACGCTGTGGGGCATAATGAACCAGCCCGTCAGACACATGTCTGATGGCTGCGTGACTCAGGCTGCAGGCTAGGATCACAGGGTTTAGGAAGGAGGTTCATAAGGAGAGATTAGATGGACCCAGGAATTCAGGGAATGTTTAGGTTTTATCTTAGAAGCAGGAGGAGCCTTCAAAATATTTAAGCAGGAGAGCGATGTAGCTGTATTTTAGAAAGTAACTCACACTCAGCCATAAAAAGGAACGAAATTGGGTCATTTGTAGAGACGTGGATGGACTTAAGAGACTGTCATACAGAGTGAAGTAAGTCAGAAAGAAAGAAAACTAATATCGTATGTTAACACATATATGTGGAATCTAGAAAAATGGTACAGATGAACCTGTTTGCAAGGCATAAATAGAGACACAGGTGTAGAGAACAAACATATGGACACCAAAAGGGGGAAATCAGCAGGGGGCAGGGGTGGTGGGATGAATTGGGAGATTGGGATTGACATATATATACTAATGTGTATAAAACAGATAACTAATAAGAACCTGCTGTATAAAAATAAATAAATAAAATTTTAAAAAAAGAAACAAAACAGTGCTCTCAATATACACTCATGTGTTGAAAATGATAGAAAATATTAACAGTGATTATCCTAGATATTAAGAATCTGGGTGGTTTTTATTTTCCTTATACTTTTTGTCTTTACTCATGTTTATATGATTAGAAAAGGAGTCAATAAAAGTTATAGCAAAATAAACATTTAAAATATTTTATATGTGCAGTAATCTGCGAGGGGTCATAAGGCTCTGAACCAGGACATTGGTAGCAGAAGTAGAAAGACGTGGGTGAATGTGAGGCTTTTTTGAAGTGGGAGTTAGCCTAGGCAGAGAGAGAGAGAGAGAAAAAGGTTGAACATGGGCTGGAGCAGTCAAGATCACGCCTTTCCTTTGTGGTCAAGCAGCCCCTGGAGAGCCCAAGTGCCCCCCTGGCCCGTCAGTGTCCCTGCTCCCCTGCTACTTTAATGAGAATTAGGGAGGTTGGGGACTGTGGTGACTCTTAGCTGGCACAGAGAGCTGCTTCCTCCCAAAGGCCTTAAAAGCCCCAGTGGGACTTGGTTAGTGGGTCTCAGAGAAGAAGCCCAGGCAGTGACGAAATGATGTTTCAGCTAAATGAATAGACTGAAATGTTCCAGGGAACATGGTCGTGCATTCCGGGCACTTGAGACTAAAAACTGAACACTAATATGCATTCACCTTTCCTGCTTATCTGCGCCCATTGGTTTTTGCTGTCCACCTGTAGATAAACAAATTTATGTTGTTTTCAAGTGGAGGTCCCAAGGCCTTCATAATGACAGGTGGGGTTTTTAACTCTAGGAATCCATGTGAATGATAAAGTGGTAATATGTGGCCATGGCCTTGGTTAGAGGGCTGGCTTCACCTCTGGCTGGGGATCTCGGGAAAATCACCTCAGTAAACTGAGTTGCAGTTTATTTGTGTGTTAAATAGAATAATAATGCCATTCCTTGTGTCATAGGGTTGCTTGAGCTTTATAGTAGATGATGTGAACATACTATATAAAGTATAAAGAGCCCTGTGTGTGTGTGTGTGTGTGTGTGTGTAGTTACTGTTATGAATATTACTGTTTCTTCCCAGAAGAGATATGGTTGTTTTTACAAAGAGTACATGCCCCTAAGAATGCCTGGCCATGACCCAAAGTCTCATGTTGGCTCCATCTCTGAAGCAAAACACATGAGGGGCTGGGGCCAAGCAAGTTCATATGGATATTATGATACAAGCCATGACACACATGTTCAAAGGAGAGCCCTGTAGATGATGGAACAGAAGGGCCCAGGACTATGCGAATGTATATTTATGTTATGGGTAGACATCTCAAAGGTGACCGTAACTAGGAGGAGAATATAATCTGTAAATTCACGGTCACGCTTGTGTTCAGAAAGGAAATTATTTACTATTTGATCATGCCCTTTGCAAGCACATTAAGGAGTTGCTGATCTTGGATGCCTAGTGTGAAATGGAAAACTTTGACCATAAAACACACTTATGAAGATACAAGCAGTGTTATTTACCAATGACTATATTCAAGACAGTGTTATTTACCAATGACTATATTCAATGACTATATTCAAGACAACTTAATTAGCTTGAAGGAGTGACATCTAAATAAGCCAGATGCATGAGATGGGTGACTCTTCTTCTTTGCTGTGGCCATTAGTCGATACAGGGGTGGTAACCATGCATGTACTGTGTCACTGGTTCTCCAGGTGCGGTCCCGGACCAGCAGCATCAGCATCACCTGGGAACTAATCAGAAATGCACGGTCTCAGGCCCTACCCTAGGCTTGCTGAATCAGAAACTCGGGGGCTGGGGCCAGCAATGCATTTTAACAAGCTGTCCAGGGGATTCTTATGTTGGCTAAAGGTTGCATGATTCCTGTACAGGTACTTGCCCCCCCCAAACAGTTGACATTAATTATCTTTGTGGTTTCTCATGTTTGCTTAAAATGCCTTATTCTAAATGCTAAAATAAGGTTCTTGACATTGGTTAAACTTCTAACACTAACTACTTATATCAGCTAGACTAGAACTATATTCCCAGACTTAAACCAAAGAACCAGGAGTGCAGTAGTGCGGGAACAGAGGGCACTTGTCAATCACAATGTGTGGCAGGAACCCAGGAACCTGCAGCATTTAAGTGGTTTGAGATCTCAGGAGTAAAAGCACCTGATGTGTCTCATGCAAAGGTCTCTTGGTACCCAGTTATGAAAAAATGTAGGGACGGGGAGGGGAGAAGTAGGTGTGCAGGATGGCTGTTACATCCAGTGATTTAACTGATACAGAAAGTAGATTAGTGGTTTTCCAGGGCCTGGGGAAGAGAAGAGAATGGTATGGAGTTTCTTTTGGGGGTGACAAAAACGTTCTAGAATTAGAAAGTAGTGATGGTTGCACAACGTTGTGACTATGCTAAAACACTGCTGAATTGTATAGTTTAAAATGGTTAAAATTTGAGTTTTGTTATGTGAATTTTATCTGAAAAAATGTTTTTGTTTTTGTTTTTTTTAATTTATTTTTGGCTGCGTTGGGTCTTCGTTGCTGTGCACGGGCTTTTCTCTACTTGCGGTGAGCAGGGGCTACTCTTTGTTGGGGTGCGCAGGCTTCTCATTGTGGTGGCTTCTCATGTTGCGGAGCACAGGCTCTAGGCGCACGGGCTTCAATAGTTGTGGCACGCGGGCTTCAGTAGTTGTGGCTCACGGGCTCTAGAGCTCTCTGTTAGTTGGCTGACTGCTCTGACCCCTGAGAAGGGGGTTCAAATGAGCAGGCACCTGGGGATTAACATGGTTGGACTGCGGTCCCTGAGGCAAGCGTACCTTTTCTTGGAATAAATCCTTACCTCTGGTTCGAGAGATACCACTGGGATCATGGAGGGGAAAAGTGAATGCAGGTTAGAGAAAAATGACTTCTTGCTTTGAGAGCAAGTTGTTTCCAGTTCCCTGTGATGAGCACAAATCTGTTTATGCCATCAGAGGCAAAGCTTGGGAGGCCAGCTGCTGATCCTTGATGTGGAGAAGGCGCCTCTCCTGGGCTGACTCCTGCCAGCCGCAGACAGCCCCAGGGAACCCGGCGGGATGATCTCACGGTTCTGGGTCGAGCGAGCATCACGGACAAGGACCAGGCCCCTCTGCTCGCAGATATAATCAGCTTTGATGGGCAGAGGCTGAGGCATTTTTCCAATTAGGGCTGTTAGAGGATTCTGGCAGGGGCAGCAGTGGGCTTAATTTAACAGACCCGCACTCATTGAATTAGCCAGTGGAGAGGGGATGAGACGGGCGCTGGTGTGAGGGATGCTGGAGCAGAGACGGGGAAGGGACGATGGGGACCCGAAGGGTGGGTCAGCAGGGACACACAAGTAAGGCCTGGCCATGTGGTCAGGGGGCTGCCTTTCCATGCCTCCTCATTTGGCGAGGAAGCTCTGCAACCAGGTGTGGGGTGGAGCCTCTTCTGGTACCGATAGGGCTGCCTGGGAGCGCTCTGCTTGTGGGGAACTGGATTCTCAAAGGCCATTGCCAGGGTTCAGGACAGTGTCTTGTGCCCATCTGCCCTCCCAGGGACCTGCAGCTGCTGCCGTCTCCTCCCCCTTCCAGAACCTCCAGTTCTAGGCCGCCCCATCAGGCAGCCTCCTGTTTGTTTTTTTAAATCAGTACAGCTTTTTTAAAATTATTATTTATTTTAAATTTTTTTCACTATTTTTAAAAAATTAATTAACTAATTAATTTTATTTTTTTTGGCTGTGTTGGGTCTTCGTTTCTGTGCGAGGGCTTTCTCTAGTTGTGGCAAGCAGGGGCAGCTCTTCATCGCGGTGCGCGGGCCTCTCACTATCGCGGCCTCTCTCGTTGCGGAGCACAGGCTCCAGACGCGCAGGCTCAGTAGTTGTGGCTCACGGGCCCAGTTGCTCCGCGGCATGTGGGATCTTCCCAGACCAGGGCTCGAACCCATGTGCCCTGCATTAGCAGGCAGATTCTCAACCACTGCGCCACCAGGGAAGCCCATCAGCCTCCTGTTTTGAGAACAAGGAACATGAGCACCATTCAGATCCTTAAAGGTCCTGAGTCCACACCTTCCTTTTGCAGAGGAGGAAACTGTTTCCTAGAGAAGTTTAGGAACTTGCCTGAGGCCACCTAGTTTATCAGAGGCAGTGGAGGGTTGCCATCCAGGCCTCCCTAAGTCTATCTTTCCTATCCCCCAACATTCCATTGAAATAATAGAAGAAATAGGAAGAGATAATCCTATTTTATATATGAGAAAAGCAGGGCACAGAAAGGTTTTAAAACTTGCCTAAGGTCACATAGGTATCAAGTATTAATATTAAGTAGCAAATCTAGAATCTGATCGTAAGTCTATGTGAACCCTCAACCACTGTGAGGGACTGCCACATGCTTTGTACTTTTTTATACTTTCCAAATTTTCTACAATCGAGCATATAAAAAACCTAATTGTAGTTCCTGATGGGCTAGGCTAGGTGGCTGTAAGGAACATCCCTCTGATTATACTTCCTGACTCGAGAATTTGCTCAAACACTGGCCATTTTCACCCTCAAGGACACATTTGGAATAAAAGTCCCTAAGGAGAGATGTGCAAGTGAGCTTCCTTCCTCCTCTGGGCTTACTAAGGCCCATCCATTTATGTAGGAGCCGGAGGTTGGCTCTGGTCCGCAGTGACCAGGCTGGAGGATTCCTGGAAGGCTGGGGCAGATCAGGGTTGGGCAGAATTGGTTATATTTGAAGACAAGCCCGCTCTATACCCACCACAACCTTGGGCCTTCCAGAACCTCCTGTCCTCTCCAAGAATGACCTGGCCGGGCTTCCCTGGTGGCGCAGTGGTTGAGAATCTGCCTGCTAATGCAGGGCACACGGGTTCGAGCCCTGGTCTGGGAAGATCCCACATGCCGCGGAGCAACTAGGTCCGTGAGCCACAGTTACTGAGCCTGCGCGTCTGGAGCCTGTGCTCCGCAACAGGAGAGGCCACGATAGTGAGAGGCCCGCGCACCGCAATGAAGAGTGGCCCCCTCTTGCCGCAGCTGGAGGAAGCCCTCGCACAGAGACGAAGACCCAACATAAACAAAAAATAAATAAATAAATAAATAAATAATAATTAAAGGTGCTAATAATTTAAAAAATAAAAAAATAAAAATAAAAAAAAGAATGACCTGGCCACAACTACACTTACTTGTCCCTGTCCTCCCCTTGGGCCAGTGCCTCCTCTTTGAGAGTAGTCGCGGAAGAGGTGAGTGTGGGATCCAAGCCACGCTGCTAAGTTCACAGCCCAGCTCACTTCCCAGTGGAGTGACCTGGGCTGAAAGTTACTTTAATCTCTCTGAAATGCTTGTCTGAAAATAAAGACATTTTCGCATTATAGAATTTGTTGTGAGGATGAGCTAAATTTGCAGTTACCGCAGTGCCTGGCACATCGAGGCTATCCCTCTGCTGTAACCTTCCGCAGTTCCCTTCCTGTTCTGTGTCCAGCACTGCCCCAAATACCTACATACCCAAACCAGAGAAAACATGACATGGCATCGTCCCTTGAGGGGCTTATCATCTTGTGAAGGCAAAAACCCTGCACATATGAAACACTAACTTGGAAAGAAAAGTAGGCTAACATTTGCTGAATTCCTGTTATATGCAGAGAAAGAAAAAAGATATTGCATTGCTTTGATATAGAAGATAGCCCAGAATTGAGATACTCACAGTGTACGAGAGCTAGATGCTAGGGGTTTAGGACCTTCCTTCCAGTCACCTTTCCTTGTGATTATTGTATTTCACTGACTTAAGTGACCTGAATCCCCCCCATTCCTGTCCCTTCAATTCTGCCAAGCAAGCTGGACTCTTCTGTTGCTTGGCTACCAGGCAGGTGGTCTCAAATGTGGGAAAAAAAGCTGCCCCACCTTAGAAATTGGCCATGGACGTCACTGTGGGAGCACAAATAAATACAGAACGTGAAGGGATTATTCATTTAGAGCCCAGCTCCTCAAACATCTCCCTGCTGTGGTTCACCAGATGAATTCAAGATGCCGTAATTCAGTGTGTCAGGGAGGCTGGGAAGAGAACAGATTCACCCTCTCCTGCTGTCCCCCCCGTCCACATCCCCCTCCACTCGCCCCCAGCCCTCACCCCCGTCTCTGACCAGATTTGCTCCTCCCTTGCCTGGGATGTAAGTTACTACAGCTTGTTTCAAGAAAACCAATTAAGAAACCATACATTGCGGTGGACTGGAAAGGTCACTGCACAGGCTATAAATACAGGCGTTTCTAAACTGTGAATGGAAGTCTGTCTGAAGCCCATTCTCTTCTCCACACCCACGTCTTCCAGCTGAGGCTTTCCTTTGATAAACGGAGCGCACATCCAGCCCGGGATCAGAAAGGCATTCCCTGGGTTTTCATTCTGCAGCCTGCCGTTTATAGTGTACCTGCGAATTCTGAACTCTGGTGGGACTGTAGGCCTTAGGCACCCCAGCCGGACTCCACGTTTTTTTTTGTTTTTCT
The DNA here is from genome assembly GCF_028023285.1 of Balaenoptera ricei. Lineage (NCBI taxonomy): Eukaryota > Metazoa > Chordata > Mammalia > Artiodactyla > Balaenopteridae > Balaenoptera > Balaenoptera ricei. Next base: position 142,409,827 of record NC_082639.1, read on the forward strand.
TCATAACAATCATTTCTTCACAATGCATAAAAGATATATGAGTTCAAGGTAAAAACTTAGAAAACACTGAAAAGCATAATGGGGGAATAAGAACCCATAATTCCATCCCTTAAAACAAATCTAACATTTTAGGATATATCATTCCAGGCTTTTTTCTCCCTAGGCTATATATATATATATCCATATTTGTTTTTCTTTACAAAAACATGTTTAAAGAGTATCATTTAGTGATACTGTTTTGGAGCCTGCTTACTCAGCAATATTTATGTTAATGTTATTTTTCCATAGTATTCTCTATGTTCCAGAATGTATTTAACTTTCTCCTGCTGTTAAGCATTTAGACTGCTTCCAGATTGTCCCTCATATATAATGCTGCAGTGAACATTACTGACTTAGAGTTTGCATATAGCCATAATTACTTCTTTTGGGTAAATATGCGAAGTAGAATTGCTGGGCCCTTGATTTTTAAGACTGGTACATGTTGCCAAGTTGCCTTCTAGAAAGGTTGAACCTATTTCCGGTTCACCAGTGTATGCTTGTGACAATTTCCCCACACCCTTGCCAAAAACTGACTATTATATATTTTTTAAATCTTGACCACTTTGTTGGGTTGAAAAAAAGATGTCATGTGGTTTTCATCTAAAAGCCACTTAGCATCTACTAACACATCACAGAGGCTCCCAGAACCACCAGGAACTTGACCTGGAGTGGATGCCCTTTCCTCCCACCCTTGGCTAGGCCTTCTGAGGTCCTCACCCTCAGGAGGGTGGCAGTGACGGCACTGGGGCCCCAGGTTCCCCCAGGGCAGATCCAGAGCCAGCACAACGGTCCCAGTCCTGATCATTCCACAGAAGAAGGACACTTCAGGGCCAGCCACCAACCTGGGCTGCAGGCCTGAGAGTCACGTACAAAGTGAAGCACAAATTTGGATGGGAACCTTACCTAGACTGTGGGCTCAGGCCCAGGGCCTGGCTTTTCTGCTTCCCCACCAGAGCCTTCAGTTCAGCAACAAAGAGGGGTCTTGGGGCTCAGTCTCTTCAGCCACATGTGTGTGCAGCACATAACCACCTGCTAAGCTCTTTGACATAATTGTGTCATTTAATCCTCAAGACAACCCCAGAAGGAAGATACAAATATCATCCCCATTTACAAATGAAAATATCAAGGTTCAGAAAGATTGAGTAATTTTCCCAGGGTTGGAAGGAAAACCAGGATTTAAATCTAGACTTCAGACCCCAAATACTAAGCATTTCCAGTGTGACCTATAACATATCTGGCCCCTGGCATTTCTCAGCCCAGCAGTACTGTCCTCATCCTTACGTACTTTGTGTGAGTTTCAGGACCCAGGAACTCCTTCTCGAAGGTCCGGCTGTGGAACGTGCTGGCTGGGAAAGCAGGGTGCCTGAGCTGTCGCTGGCACCCCATGCCAGTTCTGCCTGCACCCCGGCCACATCAGGCCAGCTGCCAGGAGAAGGGAGTGAGATCTCCTTAACCATCAGGGCTGTGGGAGGATTAAAGTCCATTAGGCAAACCTTGACATCCTTTGACTTACAAAGCAATATTATTAATAATGTTTGAAATGAGATTATTTCAGAAACATTAAGTGGTCATGGAACAAGTGGTATCAAACCCAGAGCAGAGTCTTCCAGTTCCTAAGCAATCTCTTTAGTCCAAGGCTCCTCTTAATTTGTAGTAAATACACCAAGCTATTTAGCTGTGCGATTAGGTCTTTGAGCAAGGAGAGCTCATAAACATATCTATTCTTGAAACATGCTTGATCTAAAGTGAACATAAATGGCAGCTCGAGGTACCTGCATGCATGTATGCATTCATTCATTCAGCTGGTGTTTACAGAGCCCCTACCATGTGCCGGTCCTTAACCAGGCATGCAGGATTTGGAAATGAAAAGGCACAGCCCCCTGCACCGAGGGCTCCCTCCCCCAAATTCTTGTGCAGTTAAATGGATCTGTAATCCCTGAGAGCGGTGCTAATAGACGACACACAGCACCTGCTACAGGCCTGGGGCGAAATCAGGAAACACTTCCCAGAGAAGCTTTGCAGGAGGAGTCGGGTGGAGGTGAGAGTGGGGTCTAGGCACACCACTCTATAGCTCCCCCAAAGCGCCAGGCTGTAGCCTGAGGGAGGCAGGGGAGGGATCAGATGTGTTTTAGGGAACTCTGTCTGGTGGCAGAGTGGAGAAGGGACTGGGAGGGGGATTACTGGGGACAGGAGCCCAGCGAGGAGCCCACTGCAGGGCCCAGGTGAGAGTGATGGGCGGCAGTGGACACTGGCCTGGCTGAGAGCAGCAGGGCTCAAACCCAGCTCCCCGTGGGAAGCCCCGTGGGAGCATTTAACCATACAGCTTCCACCTGCAGAATTCTGATTCCGTTGGTCTGGATGGAATCTGGGGACCTGGATGGTAACAAAACTCCCCAGATGATGCTAGTGCCAGCTTGGGAACTACTGGCCCATGTGTCCTCCAGCCTGGATATTCAGGAGACGAGTTAATATATAGGCTTTGTAAGCTGTAAAATGTTATGCAAACATAAGTGATATGTTTCTCAGGATTTCCTGGGTGAAAGTAATTTTACCAAACACCACCTGATCACTTCTCTCAGTGTGTAATCAGTGGCAGGCTTGACCTTCAGTCTCTGACACTCTGCATCTGTTTCTCTGGTCCTCCAGCCTCTAATCATCCAGGCAAAACAGAATTCTTCTTCAGCCAAGGGAAACAAAAAGGGGATAATTTTGACAGTAAATAATCCTCTCTCTTTCCCACCACTCACTCACCTGTTCATATATTTGGGAAATCCAAATGATATTCCTCTGTTTTTAAATAAGACCATTTTATTCGCAGACTGCTCTTGTTAACCATCCAGAATCCATTTACCTCCTCCCGGGGGGCTTCCTTGACCTCAGCCTCACAGGCAAAGCCTGCTCTGGCCAAGACCTGCTCTTACACTGACCCTATTACCGTCTTGTACTGGCCAAAGCTTGCAAGATCTCTAATGGGCTGACTCCAGATAAACTTGTGGTGTGTGACGCTTTGGGGCATGCAAATTTAGGTGCTGATCTTGGTCCTGCCTCTTACCAGTTGCATGGGTTTGGACAGGTAATTTAAATTTCTGAGCCTCAGTTTCACAACCTCTAGAATGGGGGAAATAAGACCTATATCCCAGGGATCTTATAAGATTGCAATGAAATGATGCATGTCATGTGCAGGGTATGGCATTGTGCAAGAATACTGAGTTGCCAAGCTGCAGCTTTTGGGAGGAGAGATGTCACAAAAAGTGAAAGGGCTCAAGAAGTCTGCAAACAAGGCACTCTGGCTCTGTGAGTGCTTTCCCATGCAAGGCCTAACCCTCCAGCCTGCCTCACTTAGCAGGCTGTGTGCTCACCTGGCACAGAGAACTGCCCCTCTCTGGGCACTATGTTCAGGCCTCAGACCTTGTTGCCCTCCCATGTTCCCTAAAACAGTCTCCTTAGTTAGTACATATCAGCCTCCTACCTCCAGCCCCATGCTCATGCAGACAGCATGGTCTCCGTGTGGACACGTCTGTCACCAGACCCCCTTCTGTGAGCCCAAAGATGGTTCTGGTCAGTCATCAAATCAATTTAAAATAAGTGAAAATTTCTGGTTACTTCATCTCAAAATCTTCCAATGCATTCCTAGAAGAGATCAAATTCTTCTCTCTCCTCTTCTACCATCCTCTTTTTTCTTTCTCCATCTTTTTCTCATTTTAAAATGTTGTTAAGTCCTGGCTTTGATCATCTAGCCAGGAGGAAGTTTGCTTTGAGGTGTCCCTTAAAAGAGAAGGACGGGGCTTCCCTGGTGGCGCAGTGGTTGAGAATCTGCCTGCCAATGCAGGGCACACGGGTTCGAGCCCTGGTCCGGGAAGATCCCACATGCCACGGAGCAACTAGGCCCGTGAGCCACAATAACTGAGCCTTGCGCGTCTGGAGCCTGTTCTCTGCAACAAGAGAGGCCGCGATAGTGAGAGGCCCGCGCACAGAAACAAAGACCCAACACAGCCAAAAATAAATAAATAAATATTAAAAAAAAAAAAAAAAAAAAAGAGAAGGACAAAGAGTATCCTGGACCAGACCTGCAAGGGCTAAAAATTTAATATTTGCAGAGTGATTTAAGCTTACAAAGTGCTGTCACATTATCTTAGTTGGTCCACACAGCTGCCCTAGGAGGAAGGTAAAGTCATTCTATAATAAAGTAGTATTACCACCCCCATTCTGCAGGATGAGAACACAGACTTGAAAACAATTAAGAGCCCTGTCCAGGGTCACACAACTAATAAATGGCACATACTGAATTTCAACCCAAGATACCTGACTGGCAGGATTCACAAATAGACCAATCTGGTTTGAACTGAAGACTCATTTCGGATGGTGGTGAAAAGGAGGACGAGGATTACATTTTGCAGGGCTGAACAGCCGAGTTCATGTTTATGCAGTGGGCAATGGTGAGTCCCAGAATGTTTTAGAGGAGGGAAAGAACATGACCAAAAAATGATTTAGGAAGGTGAATGTAGCAGCACACAAAAAAGATGGAAGAAGAGATTAGTAGGAAAGGGGCAAACTATTTGATTTCTTGATTTTTAAAAAAAATTTATTGAAGTATATTTGATTTACAATGTGTTAATTTCTGCTGTACAGCAAAGTGACTCAGTTACACATATATATATATTCTTTTTCATATTCTTTTCCATTATGGTTTATCACAGAATATTGAATATAGTTCCCTGTGCTATACAGTAAGATCTTGTTGTTTATCCATCCTATATATAATAGTTTGCATCTGCTAATCCCAAACTCCCAATCCTTCCCTCCCCCGTTCCCTCCCCCTTGGCAACCACAAGTCTGTTCTCTATGTCTGTGAGTCTGTTTATGTGTCATAGATATGTTCCTTTGTGGTGTATTTTAGATTCCACATATAAGTGATATCATATGGTATTTGTCTTTCTCTTTCTGACTTACTTTGCTTAGTATGATAATCTGTAGGTCCATCCATGTTGCTGCAAATGGGGGCAAACTATTTGAAATGTGACCCTCAACGCAGATGGTGGCAGTAGGCATAGAAAGGAAGAGACAGATTAAATGCAGGAGACAAGTAAAGGATGTCAGAGATAGTACCAAGGCGCCAAGCCTTGGCGTGGAAGGAATACCATCAACAGAAGTAGGAAGTATTATTAATAACAGCTGACATTTTTTTTGAGAAGCTGTAATGTCCTAGCCACTGCAAAATTAAGAGCTTTTTGTGAATCTTTTCATTAAGTCCTCCTATTGGCCCTGAAACATAGCTAAAATTATCATCCCCATTTTAGAGATTTTAGAGATAGAAAATTGAGACCCAAAGTGATTACATGATTTGCTTAAGATTACAAAGCTAGTAAGCTGTGGACCAGTATTTCAACCCAAGTCTGGCTCACAGTCTCTAGAATCCACATTCTTAACCCAGCACTGAACAGCACTTTCAACCCACCTGCAGATAAAAGCTGGGATAAAGGGAGAGTTGGTTTGGTGAGCTAGGCAAACCTGGCCTCTGTAGCTGCTGTCACCCCTAAGAGACCAAATTCACCCATCCACTGATCTGGGTAGATGGCAGTCAGTTCTCATGGAAATTGGGATTTCTGTTTAAGATATTTGCTATAGAAAAGGTGTACTGTAGACTGGGGGTGGGGTGGTGAGGGGAGACGGCAACTTCAGTTCAGATTCTGGACAGACTTGGGAAGATAGTGGCCTTTGGAACATCAGAGAATAAGGAGAGGATGGAGCTAGAGATTATCATACTAAGTGAAGTAAGTCAGAAAGAGAAAGACAAATACCGTATTATATCACTTATATGTGGAATCTAAAATATTGCACAAATGAACCTTTCTACAAAACAGAAACAGACTCGTGGACATAGAGAACAGACTTGTGGTTGCCAAAGGCGAGAGGGGGAGGGAGAGGGATGTACTGGGAGTTTGGGGTTGGTAGATGCAAACTATTACATTTAGAATAGATAAACAACAAGGTCCTAATGTATATCACAGGGAACTATATTCAATATCCTGTGATAAACCATAATGGAAAAGAATATAAAGAAGAATCTATATATGTGTATAACTGAGTCACTTTGCTGTACAGCAGAGATTGTCACAGCATTGTAAATCAACTATACTTCAATAATAAAAAAAAGAAGAAAAGAATAAGGAGCGAGAAGAGATCAGTGGAAGAAAGTTGTGGGATAGAGGAGGAAAATTCCCCAAAGCCCAAAACATTCTTTTAAGTAAAGGACTTTGTATGGGCAGCCAGGCAGGGAGAAAAGAGCAAAAACAAAAGGAAATGAATTCGTTTCCACCAGTTATTTTATCTGGGTTTCTCCAGCAATATTCCTTTTTAGGCCACTGCACCCAAAGTCTAACAGCCTAGTAAAGCTTCCCTAATGCCCAGCTCAGAATTATCCACTGTAGATGTCTTTGTCCCAGACAGAGGATTTTGGTCTTAAACTCAGATAATATAAACATCCAAAAGAAAGGAAAGACCCAAGGAACTTAACATCATGGAACTCTCATATTGGAAGTAGCCCTTAGACCCAGGCAAGAGAGGCCTCTGCCCTGGGTCTCCTTGGCCACACCCCTGCTCTGTGAGGACAAGTCTTTGGGGTCAAAAGGATGTGTCTGTGCCTTCTCTTTTAAACCATTCCTTTGCCCTGTCCAAACAGCCCTGAGCTGCTTCCAGGACCTGTTCAGATCTCTTCTCCCTTGGCTGTCCTTCCACGGGTACGCATACGTCTGTGCAGGGTGGCCAAGAGGCAATTCTTTGGGGATAGTGAATGGAGCCTGGACTTTTAGGCTGTAGTGTCCACACTCTGTGCACATGAGGTCCCTCATGCGTACAGGAGCAAGTCTGGAGTGGAAAGAGGAGGGGGGTGGGCTACAGGCTAACAACTGGGCCAGCTATCCCCATGCTGCCTCATTTCAGCATGGAGCTCCAAGTAGTCTTGGCATTCTAAAATTGAAACTGGATGTCCAGGTGTCCAAGTATATTTATCAAGGCAGGAGGGTAGGACACTTTTTATCTCACAGGTGCTAGCTTGATTTTTAACTTTGAGATATTTAGACATATGGTCTGTGGCCTCCATTTGTCATCTTGCCCTGGGCCCCACAGATGTTAGGAGGAAGAACTTGGATAAAAGAAACCATAAAAGTCATCTGCTTCAATCACCCAGCCAAGCTTGGGATCCCATTAAATGCTTAAACCCTCCAGTTATGATTGGCGTTGATCTCACTGCCCCCCTGAGTCACTAGACTACTCTGTCTCAGCAGCTTCTCACTTCTAAAAAGTGCTCCTTTCTTTTGAGTGAAAGTCCATCTTCCTGTTCCGGAAATAACATTTAGTAGTACTAACTGAAGGCTTACTCTGCCAAGTAATAGGGTGCTGAGGTTAACGAGCTTCGGTGTCACATAGACCAGAATCCAAGCCCTGACTCTGCTGCTTACTAGATGTGTGCTTTGGGCGAGTTTCTTAATCTCTCTCACGTTCAGTTCCTTCATTTGTGAAATGGAAATAATAATTCCCACTTCAAAGGATTGTCATGGTTAATAAATATCTATGATCGACACTATTCATTCCTTTTTTTAAGGTAAAATTAACATATAACATTATATTAGTTTCAGGTGTATAACATAATGATTCCATGTTTGTATACATTGCGAAATGATCACCACAGTAAGTCTGGTTAACATCCGTTACCACACATAGCTAGTGGGAACCTGCTGTACAGCTCAGGGAGCTCAGCTTGGTGCTCTGTGGTGGCCTAGATGGGTGGGATGGGGGAGCGTGGGAGGGAAGTCCAAGAGGGAGGGGATATATGTATACATATAGCTGATTCACTTCGTTGTACAGCAGAAACTAACAACATTGTAAAGCAAATATACCCCAATTAAAAAAAAAAAAGATCCACTCTCTCTTAGCAACTTTTGAATATGCAATACAGTATTATTAACTGGTAGTCACCATGCTGTATGTTACATCCCCACAACTTATTTATTTTTTAACTGGAAGTATGTACCTTTTAACCACCTTTCCCCATTTCTCCCACCCCCCAACCCCTGCCACTGGCAACCACCAATCTGTTCTTTGTTTCTATGAGGACAGTATCCAGCCTTGATATCTTAGGAGAAGGTCCAGTCCCAGTGAGGAGGGACGTAGTTAGTGCCAATAAATAGCGGCTTGCTTGTTATTGTTGCCTAGGTGCTCTTACACTTTTTCTCATGGGTGAGAAATTGATATTTGACCTAGAAGACCAGAGAAGCAGTCTACAACACCACTTACTAGTTGTGTGACCTTAGATGAGTCACCTGTTCTCCCTGAGCCTCATTTACCTCATCAACGAAATGGAGTTGATGATGACTCCATCACCTCACAGAGCTCTTATATTAAAAAGCTCCTACCCAAACAGTCATTTTTCAGTTTTTCATTCTGTAAACATGCATGAAAGGTCTACTCTGTATTAGGTGCTGAAATAGGAAAGTGTGCCCCAGCTCCTGCCCTCAAGGGCCTTACACTCTAGTGAATGAGACAAAGAGATAATAATAATTTTTTAAAAAAGAATACAGTGTGATAAATGCTGGCAGCCTGATGGAGGGGACAACTGGCTCTGTCTCGGCAGGGTTTCACGGAGGAAGTTGCGCTTGAAAGAGGTGGAGGCAGTGGGGAGGGGAATATTATGAAAAAGAAAGCATGGAGTCACATCATTTAATGGAGCAGAAATACAGCATAAAAACAAGTCTTTCTTTTAAGAGACAGGTCTTCAGATATTTGACAAAAGTTATCATAGCCTTTCCTCCCATCCTTTCTCCAACATCTTCTCTTACACAAGCTCAACAAGCCCAGTTTCTTCAACCATTGTTCCCTTGACTGGCTGTGAACATGGTCCATTCCCTATATGCCCCAATGGCAGGGAATACTTAAAGGTCTACATATATCACATAATCACCATAACCAGTTTATTAGCTATAGCATAATTAAAACCTTATTTTAAAGCCATTTATACTTTCCAAAATTCTAGGAGTCTGTAAGCTACACTACATATCAGGAGGCTCATCATCTATTCACATAGTGGTGTATGGGCTTGTCTCATGGACATAGAAAAATTATGTGTGTGAAGAGAGTATAAGGCATATAGAAAAGAGGAAAAGAATGTGTACACACTCATGCAGAGATTCTGTGGACTGCTGGCTTAATGCTATTAGGAGACAATGAAAACCTCAGTTCTAGATGGTGTCTTATTAAATCTCAAGGGATCTTGGTGGAATAGGTCAGAGACTAGGTCAGGTGTCATTTTTTAACTCTCTTAGGCTCAAAGGTCTTAGAATTGGCTTTGATGGAACTGGGTGCTTTTCCATGATTGTAAATTAAAAGGAAAAGCAAAATGAACAGAAGGAAAGTTCCCCTGGAAGGAAACAACAGCCCAGCCACAGGAGCTGGAGGCCCTGCTGCTGTCTTAAATATCACACTGGGCATCGGGCAGATGGCAGAGCCCCACCACAAGCTAGGTGGCTGTTTTTGGCCCCGGGCTGTCTGACTTAACACAGGTGTTCATTCTCACTGTTGAATATAGGGCATTATTTGTGTAAATGAAGTCCCCTTTAAAGCCCCATCTCTGGGTGAAAAGAGCCTGGTCCTTGAAGGATAGCTGGAAGGGTACACTGGCACCAGTCCTGTCAGTTTCATTCACAGTGGCCACAGCCAGCATCTCTCAAGGTAGCAGGAGGCCATTGTGGGACAAGATCTACCTAGGACAGTAGCTGTCCTTGCTCACACTCTCAGCCATCTTCTGCTTCTGTCTACCCCAATGGTAGTACTGTAGCTGCCTGCTCAGCCTGTCAGTTCAGGGCCTTGTCCTTGCTGTGGCCTACTAGGGAATTAAAGGAGGGAAGACACCTGGTTTCCATCATGAAAGAATTAGAACCTTGGGCAGTGGTTCTCACACTTCACTGTAAAAGGAAATACTTGAAATGAGGGTGACTATCCTGGTTTATGCCAGTTGTCCCAGCATAATTATTAATAGTGCCCCCTTTTACTCAAAAGTGTTCCAGTTTGGGCCATAAATTGAACAATCACCCTACTTAAATTCAGATAACCAGACCTCACCCACAGAGAGTGGTTTACTAGGTCTAGGGGTTGCCAGGAATCTGGATTTTAACCTAGCATACTCAGTGTTTCTGTCGCATGCTTTAAGAAATTCTCATAGTGAGGTAAAAGCGAGTAGAAACAGAAATAAACTATTAAAACAGCCAGAAGACAATTAACAAAATGGCAACAAGTACATATTTATCAATAATTACTTTAAATGTAAATGGACTAAATTCTCCACTCAAAAGACATGGAATGGGTGAATATTTTTTTAAAAACAAGACTCATCTATATGCTGCCTCACTTTAGATGTGAGGACACGCACAGACTTAAAGTGAAGGAATGGAAAAAGATATTCCATGCAACTGGGAAACAAAAGAAAGCTGCAGTAGCTATACTTATATCAGACAAAATAGACTTTAAAACAAGACTATAATAAGAGACAAAGAAGGGCATTTATGACAGACATAATGATGTAGGGTCAATCCAACAGGTTGGTATAACATTTGTAAATATTTATACACCCAATGTAGGAACAACTGATACATAAAGCAGGTATTAACTGACCTAAAGGGAGAAATAGACAGCAATACAGTAGGAGTCGGGGACTTTAATACCCCCACTTACATCAATGGATAGATCATCCAGACAGAAAATCAATAAGAAAACATCAGCTTTAAACAACATGTTAGAACAGTTGAGACTTAACAGATATTTACAGAACATTCCACCCAAAAGCAATAGAATATACATTCTTCTCAAGTGCACATGGAACATTTTCCAAGATAGGTCATGTTAGGCTACAAAACAAGTCTTAATAAATTTAAGATGATTGAAATCATATCAGGCATATTTTCCTACCACAATGGTATGAAATGAGAAATTAATTACAGAAGTAAAACTGGAAAACTCATAAATATATGGCATTTAGACAGCATGCTACTGAACAACTGTTGGGTCAAAGAAGAAACCAAAAGATAAATTAAAAAATTACCTTGACACAAATGAAAATGGAAATGTAACATACCCAAATTTGTGGGATGCAACAAAAGCAGTTCTAAGAGGGAAGTTTATAGCAATAAATGCCTACCTCAAGAAACAAGAAAAGTCTTAAATAAACAGTGAAGGTTTACACCTCAAGAACCTAAAAAAAGAACAAATAAAGCCCAAAGTTAGTAGAAGGAGGGAAATAACAAAGATTAGAGCAGAAATAAATGAAACAGAGACTAAAGAGATAATAGAAAAGATCAATGAAACTAAGAGCTGGTTCTTTGAAAAAAATCAAGAAAATTGACAAACCTTTAGCTAGATTCACAAAGAAAAAAAGAGAGAGGACTCAAATAAATAAATCAGAAATGAAAGAGGAGATGTTACAACTGATACCCCAGAAATACAAAGGATCATAAGAGACCACTGTGAAATTATGTGCTAACAAATTGGATGACCTAGAAGAAATGGTTAAATTCCTAGAAATATACAACCTACCAAGACTGAATCATGATGAAACAGAAAATCTGAACGGACTAATTGCTAGTAAAAAGATTGAATCAGTAATCAAAAACCTCCTAACAAACAAAAGCCCAGACCAGACAGCTTCATTGGTGAATTCTTACAGTCAAAGAAGAATTGATACCAATCCTCTTCAAACTCTTCCAAAAAAAAAAAAAGAAGAGGAAGGAACTCTCCCATACTCATTTTATGAGGCCATCATTACCCATATACCCAAACCAGACAAGAATGCCACGAGAAAAAAAATTACAGGCCCTATCCCTAATGAATATAGATGTCCTCAACAAAATATTGACAAACTGAATTCAACATTTAAAGGATTTAATTAAAGTACATTAAAAGGATTATACACCATGATCAAGTGGGATTCAGAGATGCAAGGATAGTTCCAACATCTGCAAATCAGTCAATGTGATACACCACATTAACAAAATTAAGGATAAAACTCATATGATCACAATATCAATAGGTGCAGAACATTTGACAGACTTCACCATCCATTTATGATTTAAAACTCTCAACAAAGCAAGTACAGTGGGCACATACCTGAACATAATAAAAGGCCATATATGGCAAGCCCACAGCTAACATCATACTCAACGGTGTAAAGTTGAAATCCTTTCCTCTAAGATCAGGAACAAGATAAGAATGCCCACTCTTGCCACTTTTATTCAACATAGTATTGGAAGTCCTAGCCAGAGCAATTTGGTAAGAAAAAGAAATATAAGGCATCCAAATTGGAAGGGAAGAAGTAAAGCTCTCACTATCTGCAGATGACATGATATTATATATAGAAAACCCTAAAGATTCCATCAAAAAAAAAAAACTGTTAGAACTAATAAATGAATTCAGTAAAGTTGTAGGATGCAAAATCAATACACAAAAATCTGTTGTGTTTCTGTACACTAATAACAAACTATCAGAAAGAGAAATGAAGAAAACAATCTCATTTATAATTGCTTCAAAAAGAATAAAATACTTAGGAATAAATTTAACCAAGGAGGTGAAAGACCTGTATATTAAAAACTACAGGGCCTCCCTGGTGGCGCAGTGGTTGAGAATCTGCCTGCTAATGCAGGGGACACGGGTTCGAGCCCTGGTCTGGGAAGATCCCACATGCCACGGAGTGGCTGGGCCCGTGAGCCACAACTGCTGAGCCTGCGCGTCTGGAGCCTGTGCCCCGCAACGGGAGGGGCCGCGATAGTGAAAGGCCCGCGCACCGCGATGAAGAGCGGTCCCCGCACCGCGATGAAGAGTGGCCCCCGCTTGCCGCAACTGGAGAAAGCCCTCGCACGAACCGAAGACCCAACACAGCCAAAAATAAATAAATAAATAAATAAATAAATAAATAAATAAATAAATATTAAAAAAAAAAAAAAAAAACTACAAGACACTAATGAAAAAATTGAAGACACAAATAAATGGAAAGATATTTCATGCTCATAGAATGGAAGAATTAATATTGTTAATATGTCCATACTACCCAAAGTAATCTACACATTCAGTGCAATCCCTATCAAAATTCCAGCAGCATTTTCCACAGAAATAGAACAATCTTAAAATTTATATGGAACCACGAAAGACCCCAAATAGCCAAAGCAATCTTGAGAAAGAAGAAAAAAGCTGGAGACATCATGTACTCTGATTTTAAACTATATTGCAAACCTGTAGTAATTAAAACAGCATGGTACTGGCATAAAAACAGACACATAGATCAATGGCACAGAATAGAGAGCCCAGGAAAAAACCCCACAGATATATGGTCAATTAATTCACAACAAAGGAGACAAGAATATACAATGGAGAAAGGACAGTCTCTTCAATAAATGGTGTTGGGAAAATTGGACAACCACATGCAAAAAAAACCCAAAAACAAAAACTGGACCACTATCATACAACATACACAAAAAATAACTCAAAATGGATTAAAGACAAATGTAAGACCTGAAACCACAAAACTCCTAAAGTAAATAGGCAGTAAACTCCTTGACATAGGTCTCAGTGATGATTTTTTTTGAATCTGACGCCAAAAGCAAAGGCAACAAAAGGAAAAATAAGTGGGACTACATCAAACTAAAAAGCTTCTGCACGGCAAAGAAAGCCACTAACAAAATGAAAAGACAACCTATTGAATGGGAGAAAATATTTTAAAATCATTTATCAGATAAGGGGCTAATATCCAAAATATATAAAGAACTTATACAACTCAATAGCAAAACAACAACAATCTGATTAAAAGATGGGCAGAAGATCTGAATAGACATTATTACAAGAAGACATACAGATGGCCAACAGATACATGAAATTATGCTCAGCATCATTAATCGTCAGGGAAATGAAAATCAAAACCACAATGAGATATTACCTCACACCTGTTAGAATGGCTATTATCAAAAAACAAGAAATAACAAGTCTTGGTGAGGATGTGGAGAAACGGGAACACTTGTAGCCTGTTGGTGGGAATGTAAATTGGTGCAGCCACTATGGAAAATAGGATGGCGGTTCCTTAAAAAATTAAAAATAGAACTACCATATGAGCCAGCAATTCCAGTTTCTGGCTATTTATCCCAAAAAAGTGAAAACACTAACTTGAAAAGATATATGCACTCCTATGTTCATTGCAGCATTTTTTTTCAATAGCCAAGATATGGAAACAAGTGCTCATCAATGTATGAATGGATAAAGAAATTATGATAGATAGATAGAGAGGGGGAGAGAGAGAGAGGTTATTCATCCATAAAAAAGAATGAAATCTTGCTATTTGCCACATGGATGGACATTGAGGGCATTATTCTAAGTGAAATAAGTCAGACAGAGAAAGACAAATACCCTATGATTTCTCTTATATGTGGAATCTAAAACAAACAAAACCAAGCTCAGATTGGTGGTTGCCAGAGGTTGGGGACGGGAGGGTGGAGAAATGGGTAAACTGTTTTGTTCTGTTTTTTTAATTTAAATAAATTGAATGATTTATAATTTAAATTCAGCAAAATTAATAATAAATAAATAAACAAACAGTAATTCTTTGCTTTTACGAGGGACTTATATTGTGCTTTTATACATGTGACTCTAACAAATATGAGTACCCACGATGTACAGAGCCCTTTCTAGGTGCTGTGGGAAATACAAGGTAAATAAGACAGTTCCCTTATTTATTTGGACAGGCATCAAAGGAATTTATACCTGGAAAGGAATTCAGACAGATACATGGGGGTAAACTCCAAGTAACGAGGAAATGCTGAAGGGGAACATTTACACAACAATGTAACAGTGTAAGTAGGAAGGGCTTTACTATAAGGAAATGGGAAATGGGAATTTCAGAGAGGCTGAGTGACTTATCTAGTTTCATTGAACCAGGAATCAAACCTGGGCCCTCTAGCTCAGGTCTGGGCTCCTTCCCCACATACTCACCATGTGTAACCATGGGCACCATCCTGCAGCCCCAAAGAAAAGCATGCACATGGTAAACACTTGGTGAAGTGGCAAGAAGGGGACATGGGAGAGGGTTATCAGAGTGACCAGAATTACTGGAAAACATAAGAATTAATCTAAAGAGGATTTATAGAAAAGGGAGTTTATTAATAATGTATTATAAAACAGCATTACAGAAAGTGATAAAAAATAAAGGGGAAAATCATCTATAATCCTCAACACCACTTCCACTCCCAGTCAAGAACTGTATAGACCATTTCTTTTTTCCTTTACATTCAATTTTTTGCCTGGCTGTTATCATATTTTACATGAATTTATGTCCAGGTTTGTCCACTTAAATGTTTTTCCATAATAGGATAAAGTCTTCATAATTATAACTTAATAATTATACAATGTGTCATTGAGTCCCTGTATTATGAATAAACTAATGATTTCTGTATCATTAGCTATTTACTTGTTCCCAATTTTTTCTGTTATAAATAACACTAGAGTGAATCTTTTCTCTGATTCTTTTTCCTTATTTTGCATAATTTCCTTCTGAATATATTTCCAGAAATAGGAATATTAGATTGAACAAATAAATATTTTTTAGGTGTTAATCTCATACACACAAGTTTTAATACAAATGGAATCTTACTCTACCTCATTCTTTTTAACAACTACATAGTATTCCATTGAAGAATTGAAATTCATTTAACATTTCCTCTATTAATGGATATTTATCAAATTTTTGAAATTACAAGTATTACTACAAGGAATATACTTGTAACTGTGCACGTGTGTATTTCTATACAATGGGTTCCTTAGAAGTAGAATTGGTTGGGGCAAAGTGTATGTACCTTTCCGATTTTGGCACATACTATCAAATTGCTCTCAAATTGACTCTGCCAGCTTACACCCTTACCAACAGTGCATGAAAGGGCCAGTAACCCCCTACCTTCAACAGCACTGGATATTATCCAGTCTTTTATATTTTAGTCAATCAGATGGGCAAATAATGCTGCTTCATTGTTGTTTCAATTTATATTTCCTGATTACTAGGAAACAATAAGTTTACTGACTTCTGGGCTTGGAGGCTGTCCATCCCTCTTGATCACTGGGACACTGCTTTTTTTTTTTTTAATTATTTATTTATTTATTTATTTATTTATGGCTGTGTTGGGTCTTTGTTTCTGTGTGAGGTCTTTCTCTAGTTGCGGCAAGTGGGGACCACTCTTCATCGTGGTGTGCGGGCCTCTCACTATCGCGGCCTCTCTTGTTGCGGAGCACAGGCTCCAGACGTGCAGGCTCAGTAATTGTGGCTCACGGACCCAGTTGCTCCGCGGCATGTGGGATCTTCCCAGACCAGGGCTCGAACCCACGTCCCCTGCATTGGCAGGCAGATTCTCAACCACTGCGCCACCAGGGAAGCCCGACACTGCTTTTCTTATCCAACTTTAGTGTCCATCCTGGGAGTTTCTTGTGGTGAAATTCCTCCTCCAGAGAGCCTTAAACTTGAACTTTATCCTGCAGGCAAATGCCCAAGTCATCAGCTCAAACAGGCTGGCTTAGCTAGTTTGTCTGAAGACCCAAGTTCAAAGCCCAAGTCTATCTCCTTTCCCAAGGACCAATGCCTCTGGTATCTGGATTATGCCAGAGTTCTGGTAGGAAAACCTCTTGTTTTGGATGTCCTTTCTGCCATCTGTTACAGGGTCATGGGTTCTTAGTGTTCACCATCAGTCTGCTCCCAACATCTTCATCTCATCCAGAAATTCCCAGTTGGAGGCACAATGTTCTGGTTTTTCAGGACTGCTGTAAATGTATTTATTTTTTCATATGCCTTCTGTTTTTTCAGTGGGATGTTGGGAGGTAGGAAAGATAAATATAGACTTTGGTCAGCCATTTAAAACTAGAAGCCTTTGTTATATACATTTCTAAAATAAATATTGCCAAATATTTTCCCAAAGAGTTTTACAGATTTTCACCTAACAACATAGAGTATTAAACCCCAACCTGATCAACACTAGGTATTATAATTTCCCGTAATTTAGTAGAAAGAAGAAATATGTCTCAATTTGCATTTCTTTGACTATTAGTGAAGTTGGATAATTCTATATATGTTTATTAATTCATTTCATCCTTTGTAAATCATCCATTTCTATACTTTGCCCATTTACCTATTTGGTCTTAATATATTCCTTTATCATCTAAATAAGTTCTCCTATTTATTGCAGGTACGTTCCCAATCTATTATTTACCTTTTAATTAATTTTTCTCCTGGGTTCCTTTACACGTAGAGTTTTAATTTTGAATGTAGTTAGGTTTTTCTTTTGTGCCTATAACTTGGATGACCCACCTCATCAGCTTGGGGTACAAAAAAGTTCATAACTGTTATTTCTCCAACTAACTGTTCAACTCCTCAAATGTTCCTATTGGCAAAAAGTTCAATATCTCCCTCTTGAGACCTCTTTATCCTCTCCCTCCAAACCCTAAGGATCTTATTCAGCCCAGAATAAGATCCAGGTACAAAAATGAGAAAGAAACTTAGAAATTCTGGTCAGTCTATTTGCATTTGGTTGATGCTACATGGTGTACTATTGAATGCTAGCTCTGGCACTATCCAGTGGACATTTTTTTTTATTAATTAATTAATTATTTTTGGCTGTGTTGGGTCTTCGTTTCTGTGCGAGGGCTTTCTCTAGTTGCGGCAAGTGGGGGCCACTCTTCATCGCGGTGTGCGGGCCTCTCACTATCGCGGCCTCTCTTGTTGCGGAGCACAGGCTCCAGACGCGCAGGCTCCGTAGTTGTGGCTCACGGGCCCAGTTGCTCCGCGGCATGTGGGATCTTCCCAGCCCAGGGCTCGAACCTGTGTCCCCTGCATTGGCAGGCAGACTCTCAACCACTGCGCCACCAGGGAAACCCTCCAATGGACATATTTGTCCACGGCTGTGGCAAAGTCCTCCCTGCTGACATGGTCCCTGAACAGGCCATGCTGCCAGGTTAAATATCTCTTGGTTCTCATGCAGCTGTTGCTCCCCAAAGCCCCATGCTATGCCAAAGTAGCTGAATAAGAAGAGGCTTCTGGCTTGAGCCACATGACAAGTCAGAATCAGCCATCCCCCCACAACTGTTAAGCCCTGTGTTAAGCCTGGATCACCTTCACAGGTACCCACTGCCCCCCCGGAGTTCTTTACTTCCAGCAGATCTTGGTCAGGGCACTCGCCAGGATTCCCTAACTTAAGATCTTAGGAAGGAGTTGAAGTCTTGGTTTCTGTCCTCTCAGAAGGATCTTGGGATTCTTATACAAATTCATACACTTGTTTTTCAGCTCTGTGTCTACAAATGGTCTCAAGAAGAGAGGTACAGTTTTTATCAAGCCACAAAAGCTTTGGGTCACCTTTCCTGGAGGTCAGTGGGTGCCTACTCATATTGGTCAGGTTGCAGATAACAAAAGTCACTCTAGCTATTTAAAAAATTTTTTTTTCTAGTTGTCTTTATTTTTGTTTTATTTCATTTCAGCTATTTTAAGAGAAGTGTATTTAATACAGGAGATTAGGTGCTTACAAGTCATTGGAAGATCTCAGGGGCAGGCTCTAGGCTGAGCCCCTACAAATGACCCCCAGAACAATAGCACCTTATCAGGAAGCTGAGGGATCACAAAGCTAAGGCTATGGCTGCTGGCCATAGGAACACATGGCCTTAGCTGTAATCCAGAGGTCAGGAAGCTGCCACCACAATGATTGGCTCCAGCGCCACACAGATCCTGCTAGATCCACCACTGCAAAAAATAGATGCCACTAGCCCTGCCTCCTGAGTCACTGAGACTTCTGCTAACCCTGCTACAGAAAACTCATTGTCTCAATAACCCTACTTGCCAACAGAAGCAGCAGAAAAGCAGCTTCTGCATTACTTCCACATTCCAAATCTCGTGTGAGTGCATCTGATTGGCCACCCTTAAATCATTTCCGGAACCCTAGCTGCAAGGGAGTCTGGAAAATGTCACTTTTAGAGTTCTAGCCTCTGCCGGGTAGTAAGACAGGCAAGAGGAGGATGAGCAAGATGTACTCCAACCCACCCTACCAATTGTTTATATTTACATGACAAAAAGAGGCTACCCAAGTGATTGAGTAGGAAAGAAAGAAAAGTCTGAGGCCCAGTGACTGCCCCTGTTTATGGACGTAGAAGCATCTGGCATAATTTTCAAAACCCCACATAACCCAGCAATACCTTACACATCTAAACTTAACACCCTTCCCCTAAGGTTTTTAAAATGTCCTACCAGAAGGGATGATCCTTGAGTGGAATATTAGATGTGCATGGCTGGGGGAAAGTATTCTGAGAGGAAAGAAGGGTCTATCACCATAGCTGAGGCCCTGTCCCACACCTGCTGTGAATTTTACCATTGAATGAGGGGGCAAAGCCAGCCCAGTGAATCCAGCACCAATCAGTTCAAACCCAGAATGCCCTAATTAGATCTGGGGTTCTACATTTGATGATGGATTAGACAAATTAGAGTTCATTCTGAAGACGGAGACAAGGATGATGAAGAGACTGGAGGCCATGATACTTGGGGAAAGGTAGAAGGAAATGAGAACATTTAGCCTGGGAAAAAAACCAGGGGAGATGTTCTGTCTTTTGTTCATTCAATCAGTAAGTGTTTACTGAGTCCTTTTTGCCCCAGGCACTCTGCTAAGCAGGTGCCATTCCTGCCAGCACTGGGCTTGCAGTTTAGCAAACGAG
Source organism: Balaenoptera ricei (assembly GCF_028023285.1). Taxonomy (NCBI): domain Eukaryota; kingdom Metazoa; phylum Chordata; class Mammalia; order Artiodactyla; family Balaenopteridae; genus Balaenoptera; species Balaenoptera ricei. The sequence continues at coordinate 142,429,621 of NC_082639.1, forward strand.
ATAGGCCCATCTCAAAACAATTAGAAATTATGCTACAAAGTGCTACAAAGGAGGGGTCCATAAGGTACAGAATGAGGAAGTGAGAAGTCTGCCTAGAGGAGTCACGGGATGCCTAAAAGGGGCAGGAGGGGTTCTCGAGCTGATTCCTAAAGGAGTAATAAAAATTTGCCAAATACAGATACGGGTGGAGAGAAAGTGGCCTAAGATGAAGGAACAGTATATATAAGGATGAAGAGACATGAGAGAGGATGGCTTATCTGGGGGACAACATGCATTTCAGTATTACTGGAGCAAAAGTGCAAAGAGAGAATGCTAAAGACTAAGGATGCACTAGAAGGTAGGGACCGTGGCAGAGATGATTCTGCTCTACAAAATTCAGTCCTCCTTCTTCCTGGGCACTCGGCCTTTTATGCCTCCCAGTCTCCCTTGCACTTAGGCGTGGCCTGTGTCTGGACTCTGGCTAATGGCATGTGAGTGGAAGTGAGGTGCACCACCCCCAGGTGTGGCCCGTGGAACTGCTCCTCCCGTGATCCTCCACTCGTCCTCTGTCTGATGGCTGGAGGCAAAGAGGCACAAAATGGGAGGATCCTGGGTCCCCTCATCACCACATGGAAGGCTACCTGCCCAATACCGAGGCCCCAGATTTGGGGGCTTCTCTTTTGCAGCAGCTAGCTAAGCATGGATGTATGGCATGCTATCTGTCTTGAGATGTTGAGAAGACTGTCTTTTTTTTTAATTTATTTTTTATTTATTTTTGGCTGTGTTGGGTCTTCGTTTCTGCGCGAGGGCTTTCTCTAGTTGTGGCGAGCGGGGGCCACTCTTCATCGCGGTGCGCGGGCCTCTCAGTATCGCGGCCTCTCTCGTTGCGGAGCACAGGCTCCAGACGCGCAGGCTCAGTAGTTGTGGCTCACGGGCCCAGTTGCTCCGCGGCATGTGGGATCTTCTCAGACCAGGGCTCGAACCCGTGTCCCCTGCATTGGCAGGCAGATTCTCAACCACTGCGCCACCAGGGAAGCCCAGAAGACTGTCTTTTGAAGAGAGAGGATCTATCAGAAATGACCCTTGAGGGCAAACCAGCTTGAACAGGTGAAAGTCACACAGAGGCAGCTTTCAGCTCATTTATTCCTTTATTGTTACCCAGGTGTCATCTTTCTGCCTCTCCCCCTTTCCCCCCTCACACCGTCTCCAGAAAGTTTAAGAAAACAAGGAAGCAGGCCGCATCCGATCACAAGTCAGCTGCAGGCATCAGCATGTCCGCACAGTATGCGCCTTCTCTTCCTCTCCCTGCCGCTCTCGGCAACACTTTGGTTGTTTTACAGCTGGGAGTCGCTTGCTTTCTGATTGGATGCTGCGTCTGCTGCAGTAGCCTCCATGGAGCAGTGGGATAGAGAAATCACACTTGCTTTTAGTGGCCCATCTCTCCAACCTCATGCCCCCAAAACTTGCGCATGTAACAGTTTTGACTGGCAGGTTGGGAATAATTAGAGGGGCGTATTCTGCAAGAAGGAAAAAATTTAATTGGATGTTGAGCCTGGCCAGTCCCATACCATCATCCAAGGGGACAGAAAGCAAGTTCTCTCCCTTTTCCTCTTCCTCGTTCTCTCTTTCTCAGAGGGAACCATTCTTTGGTCCATGACCCACAGGATTTGATCGTTCCTTAGGATCTGCCCGCCTTGTCCCTCCAAGGCAATGCAAGGACACGGTATGCCAGCAGTCCATTTCCCAGCATCTGAGCTAGCTGATCTAGAATCACATCGGGCATCTGTGGGAGGGAGAGGCTTCACCAGCACAGGCCAGTCCAAGCTGGGCTTTGGCCCTCCAGGTCTGTCTGTCTGTGTCTCTCTGTCTCTCTCAGGTAATGTGACGTGCAGGGATGCCTACTGCAGTTCTCTAGAGGGTCGGTGTTGGTTCGAGCATGTGCGTGCACACACACATTCATATAGCATGTCTCCCAAGGTCAAATAATTCTCAGAGACAGTTCATTCTAAAGCCAAATTAAGGAGAAATTTTCCTAAACACAGCATCACCCGTAAAGATTTCCCTGTCCACAGAAGAGAAATCGCTTTACAATATTACCCAGAGCAGCTTCGATTTGGGGCTGGATGTCCTCCCCTGAGGCCTCTGCACAGAGAAAGGAGGCAGCCCCACTCCACCCCTACCTCCCAGGGGGACTGTGTCCCACATACTCCCAGTCCCACCACCTGGGTAGTGGAGTTTGAAAAGGGACTGGCTCAGCTCTTCCTGCTGTTGATAAGAAGAAACTGAGAGGCTTCAGGCTTCAGTTGCTTTTCCTCTTTGCTCATTTACAGATGACACGGTTCAGTGCCCTTTCCAAGTGGGAAAGCTCTAGGGCAGAAGTTCACATTTTTCTCCTCATCTTAGTCCAGCCGCAACAATCTTCCCGGCCTTGGCTTCTTGTTATGAGGCCCGGAACCCCTGCGTAAGAAGCTATGGCCCAAGAGCTAGGGGCAAAGGGGCTAGTGGCAGCAAGAAAGTCTGCACTCACTTGCCAGCCAGCAGAGCTCTGCCTGGAAGTAAAAACGGACCCATAAGCCAGAGCCCCGAGGAAGCCTTCTAGGGAGCAGGTTACATGGATGTTTTCAATGTGGGAAAATTCATCAAGATGCTTATTTATGGGACTTACCTGGTGGTCCACTAGGTAAGACTCTGCACTCCCAATGCAGGGGGTCCGGGTTCGATCCCTGGTCGGGGAACTAGATCCCACATGCGTGCCACAACTAAGAGTCTGCGTGCCACAACTAAGAAGTCCACATGCCGCAACTAAGAAGTCTGCATGCTGCAACGAAGATCCTGCATGCCGCAACTAAGACCCGGCACAGCCAAAATAAATAGATTAATTAATTAATTTTAAAAAAAATCTTATTTATGATTTGTGTACTTTCTATATGTTATGCAGAAATGAAAAGTTAAAATACAGTCTTACATTATGGAAGCAACCTAAGTGTCCACCCACAGATGAATGGATAAAGATGTGGTATATATATACAATGGAATACTCTTCAGCTAAAAAAAATGAAATTTTGCCACTTGCAACAACACGGATGGACTTGGAAGGTGTTATGCTAAACGAAATAAGTCAGACAGAGAAAGACAAATACTGCATGATATCACTTATATGTGGAGTCTAAAAAATAAGACAAATTAGTGAATATAACAAAAAAGAAACAGACTCACAAATATAGAGAACAAACTAATGGTTACCAGTGGGGAGAGGGGAGGGGCAAGATAGGGGTAGGGGACTAAGGGGTACAAATTACTATGTATAAAATAGATAAGCTGCAAGAATATATAGTACAACACAGGGAATGTAGCCAGTATTTTATAATGACTATGATTGGAATGTAAGCTTTAAAAATTGTGAATCACTATGTTGTACACCTGAAACTTATATAATATTGTACATCAACTATAACTCAATAAGAAATATATCTTACCAGCCATTAAAATTTATGATGAATCAAGTTAATAAAAACAGTAGGGTATAGGAATAGTTGTAGGCTAATAGGTAAATAGAACTGAATGGGGATTTCAGAAATAGATCTGTACATAAATAGATCTGAAATTAATATGTACTAAAGTTGATAATTTAGCTCTAAGAAAATGGGCTCACCTGGCAGAATTGGCTCTCTATCTAAGAAAAGAAACCAACTAAAACAGAAACCCTAGGAGTATAAAAACAGATCCCCGCAAGATGAATAATTAAATTTTAAAAATGAAAAATTCCTTACATAACCCTGTGTGCAAGAAAACTTCCTAAATAGCAAAGAAAAAGTGATGAAAGATTTAGCTCCCTGAAAGTTTAAAACTTTTACAGGGAACAGGAATTCATATTGGGAAAAATATTTACAGTATTTATGACACTGCAAGTGTTAATATACCTAATTGGTAAAAGTCAAAGAGATCAATAAGAAAAGCACAAAGTAACAAGTAGGAAAAGTGTATGAAATTAAGAAGTGGTCATTCAAATAAGAGAAGATTTTTAAAAAATATCCTCCTGATCCCCCTGGGTCAGAGACCCACGTGCAGGCTGTGCCTTGGCCGTAGACTGGGGCTTATGTTGGCTGGTCCCAGAGGGGCTACTTACTAGGAACATCTTGAGGAACTGTTTATCATTCATGTTTCCTACCAAATCCCTATCTTCTTTGTGTCTTTCTGTTTAGGAAGTTCATAAATGCTAATCTCTCTGTCTCTTTTCAGCTTTACCTAAATTGGCATCCTCCCATCTCTGAGAGTTACTGGTAATTCCTACCGATCATTTTTCTTTGGACAAGTCATCCTCCTTTATGATGATAACCCTTGAAAGAACAGGAAAAGTTGCCTGTGGGCTCAGTCTCTTCAAAATGTCTTATTTAAAGAAACTCAAGTCCAATATGCAAAACATATGTGGAAAGCAATTTAAACTTTTATTGAAGATTTTTGGGAAGTCCCAGTGGGATAAATTTCACTCATAATATACAAAAAAACTTTAAAAGTCTCTTTCCCATTTCCATCTCTCCCAATATCTCACGCACACGGCAGCCACCTCGAGTCTCCTCCTCCCTGCAGTCTCTCCAGAATGTTTTTCAAGTACCTTTCATGCCAGCTCTTGAACTTCTCCTTTTCTCCTTTCATTGTCTAAGTGTATTCAGGTCAGGTCATATCAGTTCAAACAGCATGGTATCTCCCGACTTATCTTTTATTCTCCCCAGTCCAGGAGATGAGCTGGTAGGCAGAGTTTAGCAGAAAGCAGAGGATATAAACATTATATGTTTCCCTATTACACAATATGTTTTCCTATTGCACCAAAAAGTGTAAAGTTGCTCTCTTTTAACCTGTTTTTTGAGAAAGCATGGCTTATCTGGATCAGCCTATTCTGGAGGCTTCCCTGATGGGTAATCTGGCCACATGCAGTTTTCACCCGCTTCAGCCCTCAGGGGCCAGTGGATGAAATGGGACTCCTGTCTCCATCTTCACTTCTGGGGGGCAGTTGGAAGCTCAATTTAGAATCAGCACAAGCCTCCCCACCTCATCTACAGGGTGCAAAGTGAGAGATTCAGCTGGAAGAGCCATCACAGGCCCCTCCCATGGCCAGAGAAATTAGAGCATGTAATGCAGATAGAATTTCGATTCATCGAGATATAACTACTGTTTGCTTAGTTTTGCTCCCTCTTCATGACAATATATTGATAAGTAGGTCAATTTTTAGAAAAGTTTAACTTGGAACTTCACGAAGACACCCAAGGAATTAGTTGAGAATTAGCAAACCTAGAATGTGGAATAGGAACCATATATATTGTGGGATGCTGTTGACTTGAGTGTGTGTGTGTCAACTATTAAGAATAGGGGGCATATTTGGATGTGAATTTCCCATTCTGCTCACTAAGCCCACGGGGTTCTGCCAGGAGCTCTCCCGTGGTTTTTGTGGAGTCCTGCGCCCACCTGCACAAGTAGCAAAAGGTCTGCTGCCTGCATCACTTCATCACCTGCAAATGGACTTTTGAGAGTCCTCCTCAGGGCCCTCTTGCCCATTTTAGAATGTTTTCATTGAAGTGATTAAGGATCCTGAATAAATCCTGGTGCAATTGTTAAGGTCCCCAAACCCTGTAGCTGTCTTGTCACACCCTCATCCTGCCCTCAGCCTGGTTCCATCAGACCCTACTGGCAGGATGAATGGGCCAGGTCTCTGGGCTGGAGGACAGGAGAGGGGGCAGCTCAGTAATGCTTCCCACACCTCCCTGTACCACATGGGTTGACAGTTTTCCAATCTCCCTGCTACATTTGTTTGTGTCCTGTGAGATTTGCCTTAGATTTGGTCTAAATTTTCCTTGGTCTACTTTTATCCCATTACTTCAAATCCTGTCCCCTTGGAGCACGTTGAGCAAGCCTCCCCCTTCCTGCTACTCTGAGTTAGATGACTCTAGGGTCCTGTGACCAGTCCCTCACAGGCTAGCTCCCTCTGGCCCACTCATTAGCCTAATGCCTTGCCCCTCCTTATCTCCATCTGGCCTCAGAAATCAAACTCTCTGTCCCTTCAGTGGCCTGGGTTCTTATGTGGATCTCTTCCAGTCTCCTGACATCTTGCCAGCAAGGAGAAACAAACCGCATAGATGCTTCTGCCTTTCCTAACAAGCCTGTTCAGTAGTCATCAGGCTGGAGGCCTGCTGCCTGGGGATCTCGGAACACCTTCCAAACAATAGTAGAGATCAAATACAGATGGAGAGAAATCCAAGTGTGTGGTGCAGAGCAACGCACCTTGTGGAAAGGAAAAGTGAACCCCTTCCCAACACACAGGCCATGGTGCCCCTGAGCCTCCTGCAAATGGTCAGGTCAGGAAATAGAACGTGGAGTCAGAACTGGGGTGGGACAGAGATGGGACCCATGGCACAGGGCACATGTTCCCTGCAGAGCTAGAACTATGCTAGTCATGGAAGAATGGTGTGGGCAGAGTGTCCCAGCTCTTCCCAAAATAGCTGTGTGACCTTGGCCAAGCCACTTGGCCTTTCTGAACTTTATGCTTTCTGTGAAATAAGAGAAATCAAAAAACTGCCATGCCTGAACATCAAACAAGATGAACATAAGAAAGCTATCAGCAGTAATGAACGTTGTTTTGAAAGGCAGAAAGGGAAAGAGAGCCAAGTCCAAGGTGAACAAAGCCCTTGATACTTTTACTGGCTTCTGCACCCATCTCTCTGAAGCAGAGAGAACAGACCCATGATCAGGAACCCTGACCCCAAGAGCTGCAGGGACAAGTGTCATCTGCACAAAATAGCCCACACCCATCTAAAATGACACATAATTAAGTCCCTCCGTGCCCTCTAGACTATTAGCACAGTGGGAGTTTGCAGGCAGAGAGCTCAGGGAAGGCTGCGAGGTGGGGCAGGTGGGGCTGGAGGTGCCGTGAGATGCTCTGTGGCAGGGGCGGTGGGCAGTGGGCAGTGGGGGTGAGTGGGGGGAGTGGCGAGGAAGACTTCCCACAAACCTGGCATGTGTCTATTCACTAGTCTCTTTGTTTGACAAACATGTATTGAGCATCTATTACGTTCTAGGGCTGGGGATTCACTGGCAGACACAAAGCAGCGTGCTTACTGGGTTTTAGATCAAAGTCACACCCCCTCCCCAGCCTGAGGGGCCCATAGCCAGGTTCTTAGGCTCTGAAGGTTTGAGGGCTCCTACACACATGCACCCACTGTTCTTCCATGATCGGCATGGTTTTTATTGGGGGACCACACAGGGCAGCCCATCTTTGGGACACCCTCGGCAGGGAGGAGGTGAGCTCGGCCTCACCTCTGACAGAGGCATCAAGGACACAGGCAGCACCTCTGGGGTGACCCTGGGCTTTGAGGAGCAGGGCTGTCTCCTCTTTGCTGTTTCTCTGCAGCAAATATTCGCTGAAAACCCCAAGCACTGGCTGAGCAGCTCTTCCTGCTCCAGGGAGTTTGCAGGCTCACGCACTGTGATAGGCTGATGGGGACTGCAGAGTCACCCCCAGGCCTTGCATCTGGGGGTCCTGGGGCCTGAGGACAGGCTGTGCCCACTACTGTTTACTAGTCTCCCATCCCGTGAGCTCCTTGAGAGCACTCTGCCTGTTCATCTTTGTGTCCCTGGAGCGGAGCTCAACGCCAGGCACTTACTTAGTGCTCAGTAAATAGCAGATAAAGAATAAGTGAGGGGAATAGCACAGTTTCCACGAGTATCATGCTGAGACAACAAGGTCCCAGCCAGAACACTAGTCAAGGTCATGATCAGGAGCCTTAGGGACACATTTAAACTGAGAGTTAGGTCTAGGCTAGAACAAAAGAGGAATGACCATCTATTTTCACATGCAATACCTCAGGCATAACTCATATATCAGCTGGGATCATGTGTTCTAAGGATCTAGATAGGACTTGCTCTAACCCCTGTTCCAGGGCTCATAGGAAGCCAAAATCTGTCCCAAGGGCCATCGTTCTCATGGTGACCTCTGGCTCTAAACTGCACACACCGAATTAGTTCTTGTTGTGTCATCTGCGTTCCACGGATATGCACCCAGGTCTGAGCTCAGTGCCTTCACTGGATTGCCACAAACAAGAAAAATATCCCTCACATTTGTGAGTTACCAACAGTTTGCGAAGACAATACAAAAAACTTAGAGACCTCCCAAATCTTAAAAGGCTTTCTCACAAACTAACTGCTGGGGTTTTATCTGGCCAAGAGACTCAGCAGGGTCCCCCAGTCTGGGCCATTCTTTCTGGCTCCTCTCTCTTCCTCACACTACCCTCCCTGCTCTTCCTGCCACCCTACACCCCAATAAATTCTTCTCACTGTCTTATGCCGAGTGGTCCAGCTCTTACCAGGGTCTGCTCCCAAAACTTGGCATAGCCAATTCATCAAGGGATGAATGAGCACAAAGGGCCATCTCTCCTGTTAGCAGCACAGAGGACTTCAGGGACCCTGAGTCCTTGGAACAACACCCACCCTCCTTAGAAGGCTGCAGCATTTTAAATAACCACACCCTTTCCCATAATCCTCACCCCGTAAGGGAAGATACATCATTTACCTTCGTTTTGTAGATGAACCTCAAGGAGATCATTAATTGTCCAAAATCGCCCAAGCAATGAGCATAGAAAACAGAATTTAAACCAAAATCTTGGGACTCTTAGCCTCTTTCCACTACATGCAGCAGGTGAGACCAGAATGGAAGGCTGTGTGTTGGGACAGCACTCTGCATGCAAAGTAGCTTCCCCATTTGACCTGCCATCCCACTGTCTAGAATGTGCAGAACACCAGGCAGTGGGAATGGAGCTTTACAAAGACACAAGATTCCAAGTCTGTGCCCTCAAACGGTCTGGAATTTAAGAAGAAAGCAAAATACAGCCACTTGACACCAGTGTGTCAACAATACAGTTACCTGAGAACAAGTAGGAAGGTCAAATAGAAATGCGCAGCATTAAGTCAATCATGGAAGGCCTCCTGGGGGTGGTGAGAGACCCCTTCTTTCTTTTTTGTTTGAGTTGGACCTCAGACATAGAAGGTTAAGTTAATTATACTCCTCAGTGTTACTTCTCAGGTAGTCCACATTATTATTCATCATTGGTCTTGGCAAGGCCCCTCTGCTCTATTATTTATTTTTTTCTCTTTTATTCTTATTCCTGTTCTCATTTTCCTCCTTCCACAGTCAGCCATTCTAGCATATTTAATGTGTATACATTTTGGGGTATGTGTTTTCAGTTTTGTTTTGTTTATTGAGGTATAATTGACATATAACAGTGTATTAATTTCAGGTATACCACATAGTGATTCCGTATTTGTATACACTGCAAAGTGATCACCACAATAAGTCTAGTTATCATCTGTCACCACACATAGTTGCCAAAAAATGTTTTTCTTGTGATGATAACTTTTAAGATCTACTCTCGCAGCAACTTTCAAATATACAATAGAGTATTATTAACTATAGTCGCCATGCTGTACATTACTTCTCCATGACTTATTTATTTTATAACTGGTAGTTTGCATCTTTTGACCCCCTTCGCCCATTTCTCCCACCTCCACTCCCACCCCCACCCCTACCTCTGGCAACCACCAACCTGTTCTCTGTATCTGTGAACTTGGGGGTTTTTTTGTCTTTGTTGTTTTTGTTTTGGTATGTGTTCTTGAAAATGTAAATTGTTGGTCTGTGTGCCTGTATTTTAAATTTATATAAGCAGTATTATACATCTTTATACATCTAATTCTGGGTTGTTTTTTTTTTTCACTTAGCCTTCTGCTAAGATTTATCCTTGTTGCTCTGTGTTTCTATGGTCCACTTGGTCCATTGCTTTCAGCAGTTGCATTATCCTCTGAGGTGTGCATCTACCTGACTTTACCTCTCCACTCTCTAGTGATGATCACTGAGCTTGCTTCCAATTCCCTGCCGCCATAAAACACAGTGATGAACGTCTCCACACATGGCCCCTTATGAATATATTGAGAAATTTGGGGGATACAGACCCAGGAGCAGAGTTGCTGTTTCATGGGGTCTGAACTTAATGTGACCAAGTAGTGCCAGGTCTCTCCCTCAACAGTTGTCGTATCTACACTCCACCAGCAGTGCCCTTAAATTCCCACATCTGCTCCAACATGTGACATTATCCAGCATCCTAATTTTTGTCAGTCTACCAGTGTAGAGTGATAGCTCACTGTGGTTTCAATTTGCGTTTCCCAGATTACTAATGAGTTTGGGCATCTCTTCATTTTCTTGTTAGCCTTTTGGATTACCTTTTTTATAAACCACCTGTCTATTACCTGTTATTATATTGAGGGTCTCTTTTTTTCCCTTGATGATTTGCAGAGGTTCCTTGTATCTCTTAGAGAGGCCCCTTCTCAAACAGCACAGGCCTCTCTTTGCTGCTGTAGTACCTCATCTGGAGCAAAGGAACCGATCTGACCACCAACTCTTCCCACCCTCATCCCGGGGGTCAGGGCTTGGTGATGGCCATAAGTACAGTCAGAGTGAAAAGAGCCCCTTCCTCTGATTCCCTCTGCCAGCCATGCCTGAGCATTGATGTCCCACAAGACAGGGAACAAGGAAATAAACTGTTCCTCTTCTCCAGGGCTGCTAACCTGCTGTGTCAATTTCATGAGTTAATAAATGACTGGAGAAGGCTTAATTGCATCGGAGGAAATTGAGATCAGCCGGTGCTTAGGCCCCACTCAATTAACTTGTGCTCCTAAGGGGGCCAAGCAGGGTACAGGGGGCAGCCAATCGTTAATTACATGTGCTAGGGCCAGCTACAGCAGGCGTTCTGCCACTGTTGGTCCAGGCAGTGAGGGAGGTGACCCTGCCTCTGGGCGCTGAAGTCACTGAGGGCAGGGGCCCTTCAGGGAGAACATAGACCCCTGGCCTTATGGGGAATGGGAAACCCATTTCCAACTCATTCTATCAGGGTGGCTTTTAATGCTCCCCCAGCCCCGTTCTTCCCCTAGAAGAATGGCCTTAAGGTTCCGCATCCTGACCTCTTTATTGGCTCCAACCCACCCAGAGACACCATGTACTTTTGGTTCTCCCCGCACTCCCTTCCTCCTCCTTCTGGCCTGCTTGGCCCGAGGACACAGAATCCAGAGACAGTCTTGTTATGGGCAGCAGATGATGCCACAAACTCTGCAAGGTCACCCACCTCCCCTGCTGCCTCCAGCCACCTCCCCTGCTGCCTCCAGCCTGAAATCCTCCCAAAGACCTTCATTCCTGCATCATTTCCCGAAAGGGCCAGATAGTGACTCAGACCTGTTAAAGACACAGATTCCGGGCCCCTCCCCTGGAGATGCTGCTTCAGTAGGTCTGGAGTCTCTGCTTTAACATGTGGCTCAGGTGATTGTTACCATCAAGCCAATTTGAGAAACCCTACTTCAGGGGACACCTTAGCTCCTGGGGAGACAAGTGCAGATGTTCTAGGAGGAGAGATAGCATCCTAATGGCAGGGCCCTGGACCTGGGACCAGGAGGCTTTGCTCCCAGCACCTCTCCAGCTCCATCTCTATCGTGCTGTGTGTGGTTAAGCAAGTCACTTGTCCTCTCTGAACTCGGTTTCTTCATCTAGAAAAGTAAAGATATTGGGCCAGATCTCTTAGAGTCCTTCTATTTCCATGGACCATTTTTGTATAAGTAGCTGGTTTGTTAAACAAGCATATTGCATGGTTTATGCTCAAAAAGCAACTTTGATTTTTTTTCTTTTAGTATCCCTTTATTTTTTAATTTTAATTTCTTTAGTATACCCCTCCATTTATTTAGGAACCTTTAAAAGTTTTTATAAAAGTAAAATTTTATAGATTTCTACATAAAGTCTCTGTATAGCTTGTGTTATGTATATACCTAGGACCTAATAATTTTATCATCATTTTATATGATGTCTTTAAAATTACATTTTCTTACTGTTTTTTGCTAGTGAAAAATGATAATAAGATGACTTAGAATGTTTCTTCTTTTTCTGTTATTGGAATGCTTTGTGTAAGATAGAATGATTTCTTTATTAAATGTTTGGTAGGTGTTTCTGGTGAAACCCTCTGGGCCTAGGTGTTTTCTTTTTTCTTTTTCTTCTTTTTTTTTGAAAGTCAATTTTTGATGATTTGATTCTTCACATTATAATATGTTTCAAGTAATTTACTTCTTGAGGAGATGTTAGTAGGTTACATTATTCCATAAATGCATTCATTTCATCTGTATTTTTAGATTATTGGCATAAGGTTGTTTTTAATACCCTTTAGTTTCCTTGTGTTTGCAGCATATGTGGTAATATCCATTTTCATTTCTCCTAGTCTGTAGTTGTGTTTTCCCTCACTTTTATTGATCAGAATCTCTCTGAAGGTCTATCACTTTATTTTTAAAAAATTTTTATTGACATATAGTTGATTTACAATGTTGTGTTAGCTTCTGCTGTACAGCAAAGTAATACATACCCACATATCCACTCTTTTTTATTTTTTAATAAATTTATTTATTTATTTATTTTGGCTGCGTTGGGTTTTTGTTGCTGGGTGCGGGCTTTCTCTAGTTGCGGCGAGCGGGGGCTACTCTTCATTGCGGTGTGCAGGCTTCTCATTGCGGTGGCTTCTCTTGTTGTAGAGCATGGGCTCTAGGCATGCGGGCTTCAGTAGTTGTGGCACACGGGCTGTAGAGCGCAGGCTCAGTAGTTGTGGCGCATGGGCTCAGTTGCTCCATGGCATGTGGGAACCTCCCGGACCAGGGCTCAAACCCATGTCCCCTGCATTGGCAGGCGGATTCTTAACCACTGTGCCACCAGGGAAGTCCTGTCCACTCTTTTTTAGATTCTTATCCCATATGGGTCATTACAGAGTATGGAGTAAATTTCCCTGTGCTATACAGTAAGTCCTTATTATTTACCTATTTTATATATAGTAATGTGTATATGTCAATCCCAAATCTCCCAATTTATCCGCCCCCCTTATCCCCTGGTGACCATAAGTTTGTTTTCTACATTTGTGACTCTACTTCTGTTTTGTAAATAAGTTCATTTGTACCATTTTTTTTTTTAGATTCCACATATAAGTGATATCATACGATATTTGTCTTTCTATGTCTGACTGACTTCACTCAATATGACAATCTCTAGGTCCATCCATTTTGCTGCAAATGGCATTATTTTGTTCTTTTTTATGGCTGAGTAATATTCCATTGTATGTATGTACCACATCTTCTTTATCCATTCCTCTGTTGATGGACATTTAGGTTGCTTCCATGAGCTGGCTATTGTAAATAGTGCTGCAGTGAATATTGGGGTGCATGTATCTTTTTGAATTATGGTTTTCTCCAGGTATATGCCCAGGAGTGGGATTGCTGGGTCATATGGTAGTTCTGTTTTTAGTGTTTTAAGGAACCTCCATACTGTTCTCCATAGTGGCTGTACCAATTTACATTCCTACCAACAGTGTAGGAGAGTTTCCTTTTCTCAGCACCATCTCCAGCATTTATCGTTTGTAAATTTTTTGATGATGGCTATTCTGACCAGTGTGAGGTGATACCTCATTGTAGTTTTGATTTGCATTTCTCTAATAATTAGTGATGTTGAGCATCTTATCATGTGCTTTTTGGCCATCTGTATGTCTTCTTTGGAGAAATGTCTATTTAGATCTTCCACCCATTTTTTTGATTGGGTTATTTTTTTTTTATATTGAGCTGCATGAGCTGTTTGTATATTTTGGAGATTAATCCCTTGTTGGTCAATTCATTTGCAAATATTTTCTCCCATTCTGTGGGTTGTTTTTTCATTTTGTTTATGTTCTCCTTTGCCGTGCAAAAGCTTTTAATTAGGTCCCATTTGTTTATTTTTGTTTTTATTTTCATTACTGTAGGAGGTGGATCAAAAAAGATCTTGCTGCGCTTTATGTCAAAGAGTGTTCTGCCTATGTTTTCCTCTAAGAGTTTTATAGTAGCCAGCCTTACATTTAGATCTTTAATCCGTTTTGAGTTTATTTTTGTGTATGGTGTTAGGGAGTGTTCTAATTTCATTCTTCTACATGTAGCTGTCCAGTTTTCCCAGCACCATTTATTGAAGAGACTGTTTTTTCTCCACTGTATAGTCTTGACTCCTTTGTCATAGATTAGGTGACTATAGGTGCATGGGTTTGTCTCTGGACTTTCTATCCTGTTCCATTGATCTATATTTCTGTTTTTGTGCAAGTACCATACTGTTTTGATTACTGTAGCTTTGTAATACAGTCTGAAGTCAGGGTGCCTGATTCCTCCAGCTCCATTTTTCTTCCTCAAGATTGCTTTGGCTATCCAGGGTTTTTCATGTTTCCATACAAATTGTAAAATTTTTTGTTCTAATTCTGTGAAAAATGCTATTGGTAATTTGATAGGGATTGCATTCAATCTGTAGATTGCTTTGGGTAGTATAGTCATTTTCACAATATTGGTTCTTCCAATCCAAGGACATGATATATCTCTCCATATGTTTTTGTCATCTTTTATTTCTTTCATCAGAATCCTACAGTTTTCTGAGTACAGGTCTTTTGTCTCCTTAGGTAGGTTTATTCCTAGATATTTTATTCTTTTTGAGGCAGTGGTAAATGAGATTGTTTCCTTAACTTCTCTTTCTGATCTTTTGTTGTTAGTGTATAGGAATGCGAGAGATTTCTGTGTATGAATTTTGTATCCTGCAACTTTACCGAATCCATTGATGAGCTCTGGTAGTTTTCTGCTAGCATTTTTAGGATTTTCTATGTATAATATCATGTCATGTGCAAACAGTGACAGTTTTACTTCTTCTTTTCCAATTAGGATTCCTTTTATTTCTTTTTCTTCTCTGATTGCCATGGCTAGGGCTTCCAAAACTATGTTGAATAAAAGTGGCGAGGGTAGACATCCTTGTCTTGTTCCTGATCTTAGAGGAAATGCTTTCAGTTTTTCACCATTGAGAATGATGTTTGCTGTGGGTTTGTCATATATGGCCTTTATTATGTTGAGATATGTTCCCTCTATGCCCACCTTCTGGAGAGTTCTTATCATAAATGGGTGTTGAATATTGTCAAAAGCTTTTTCTGGATCTATTGAGATGATCATATGGTTTTAATTCTTCAATTTGTTAATGTGGTGTATCACATTGATTGATTTACATATATTGAAGAATCCTTGCATCCCTGGGATAAATCCCACTTGATCATGATGTATGATCCAAGTATCCCTTTACTTTAAAATGTATTTAGTGAGAGAAATCTGCCCCTGCCCCTAGATTAAAACTTGTGCCAGCCCCATTGCTTTTTTAAAAAATTTATTTATTTAATTTATTTATTTTTGGCTGCATTGGGTCTTCGTTGCTGCACGCGGGCTTTCTCTAGTTGCAGCAAGCGGGGGCTACTCTTCGTTGCAGTGTGCGGGCTTCTCATTGCAGTGGCTTCTCTTTGTTGCAGAGCATGGGCTCTAGGCACACAGGCTTCAGTAGTTGTGGCTCATGGGCTCAGTAGTTGTGGCTCACGGGCTCAGTAGTTGTGGCTCGCGGGCTCTAGAGCACAGGCTCAGTAGTTGTGGTGCCAGTCCTTGAGGCATGAAAATGTCTGTCCTTTGACCTCCAGCTTCTGGCTGAGGCAGAGAACCTGGAAGTGGTTGGCCCTGCCCTTGTGGAGAGTGGCTCAGTGCATCCCGTTAATGGTTGAGTTCCTTCCCCAATACAGATACACCCAGTGGGGCGCGTCCTCCTCAGGACAGTGAGCAGGGGCCCAGCGTCACCACCAGGGGGTGTCCTTCCTCCCTCCACCCCACCCCCACCCCATTCCCAGTGTAGGGCCTAGACACTCCTCTAAATAATGTTGAGTGGGTAAAGAATTTTGGCTTGAAGGGACCCCCCAGTAATTAGACTACACTGGATTCCTCAGTAGGGTCTCACCTCCCCCTCCTCCATCAGCACATCAGCGTGAACTTACCCATCCAACTGTCTGGTTGGTGGGTTGGCCTGAGGAAGTCTGGATATTGGAGTAAGAGAAAGGAGTGATCAGCTCTGGGCGCTGGGAATACGGACAGGCCCAGGAAAGAATGGGGAAGGAGATGGGAAAGAGGTGTGTGGGGCCAGAGAGAGGGGGATCGGCCATGCAGCCAACAAGGACACATCCGCCAGGGGACAGGTCAGCATTCTCCAGTGGAGCATGAAAGAGGCAGCTGGACTCCCTTCCCCCATTGAGCCTCGCTTCCCAGAGCAGGGAGAGGCTCTTGTCCTGATGGTGCATTGGGCAAGGGTTCCAGACAGCGACCCTGAGGGAAGGAAACAAGGACGGGATAGGATGTGGCCTTAGAGGTCTGACCTCAGGTTCTTAGGCTCAGGGACCTCAGACCAAGGCAGCCGTGGAGGTCAGGAAACCAGCCCCCTTGGGGATGTCCACTCCAGAGTCTTGGGGTCACAACCAGGTGCCAGTGTGTGTCCGTCTGTCCTCTCAGCCTCCCTTTCCAGCTCTCACTGACCTTCCCCTCTCTCCTCTGTCAGGGACTGACACCCTTGGCCATGACGTGCCCCCAGCTGCTGTCTGCTCAGGCACAGCCTGCGTGACTGGGCTGTCGCTGCTCCAGCTGTTTCACGTAAGTGTGAGGCACAGGAGAAGGTGCCCGGATGCTGGGTAGAGAGAGGTGTTGGTGGAGAGGGAGCTCCAGAAAGTCCTGGTCACAGAGGGCGGGCCCCGGGGGTCTGCAGTTGGCAACAGGTTTGTCCTCGTTGGCTGCCCTAAGCCCCTGAGTTGGTCGCTACTGAATCCATTCTGTCCAGAGCTCCTAGGCCCTGTGAGGGAACATAGGGACCTTGTTCTCAAGGCCTCAGGAAATTAATCAGGCAACTGGTGTGACAGAAACTCCACAGCACTGGCCCTTGGGTCCTGACTCAGACACTTGCTATTGTATGACTTTAGGCAAATCGTATAAAGGTCTGACTTTCCCTCCTGTGAGTGGGGTTTTTGTATGGTTCAAAGGAGGTGTGTTAGTTATCTTTCGCCGTATAACAAACTACCACAATTTAGCAGCTTGCAAGAACACACATCGATTATCTCACAGTTTCTGTGAGTTAGGAATCCAAGCATCGCCAGCTGGTTCACTGTTTCAGGGTTGGTCATGAGGCTGCATTCAAGGTGTCCACTGGGATTACAGTTTAATCTGAAAGCTCAACTGGGTAGGGATTCACTTCCACTCTCACTTATGTGGTCGTTCGGTTCCTTTTGGGCCATTGTATTGATGGCTTTAACACCCTGCTGTCCATTGGACTGAGGGCCAGAGGCCATCCTCAGTTCCTTGCTACATGGGCCTCCCCAGAATCCAACTTGCTGCATCAAAAGCAGCCAGGGCGAGAGCTGGCTCACAAGAGGGAAGTCAGAATCTTTGAGAAGCTACTCACAAAGTGACATCCCATCCCCTTTGCTGTATTCTGTTAGTTAGAGGCAAGTCACAGGTGGCACCCCTCCTCGAGGGGAGGGGAGTACACAAGGCATGACTGCCAGGGGAGAGGCTCATTTGGGGCCATCTTAGAACCTGCCCATCATAAATGGGGACAGAAATGGAAACACGTTGTAAACTGTACAATGAATGCTGTTTAGGTTCAGGGAGTTATCGTGATCACTTGCATCTAGTTGCAAAGAGAAAATAAGCACCCCTGAAATCATAGAGAGCCACTGGGTGTGGGAATTTAAATGCTAAGTTGCACCACCAGGACTGGGCCCTCCGGGAAGCTGGCTGGGACCTGGCTAGTTGACCACATGCACTTCACATGTGCCTTCTTGGTTTATGACTGTCAGGCCAGACTTAAGTGATCACAGAATGTCTGGGCCTTCCTTCTCCCCACAAATAACCACGTTTGAAGGATATCTTAGAGGTTCCAAGGGGCCCTCACATACATGAATCTTCTTCCTGGGTTTTTTGGTAATCTCTCTTTTACCGTGAGAAAGAAGGTCCGTTTCCAAGACGGGATGTCCGCTAAGCGGCACAGTTGGGCCCTGAGTGGGCCTTCAGCCCTGTGGCCCTACCTGCACTGCAGTGCCCCCCACTTCCAGGCCACGTCTGCTGCGCAGGCTTCATGGCACCGAAAGAGGGAGGCCAGGCATGGAAGGCAAAGAAGGGAGGGCACTGTTCTTGTGTGGCTTCATAACTCCCCGTTCCCTGAAACAGCCTGGACACATCCCAGGGGACTAGGCCGAGACTTTCAGTAGGGTGGACCACTGCTGCCCCCTCCCACTTCAGGTCACCAGGCCCCTCTGTCTCCTGTGCAGCCCTCAGGGGTGAGCATGCAGGGGAAGCAGGGGAGGGTGGAGCGCTGTGGCTGTGATGGTGTGTGAGTCCTCCCAAGGCTGAGGTTCACCTGCCCGCCCCCAACAAATACCCCAGTGAACCCTGAAGCATGGCTCCCCGTGCATTTGGGCAGAGGCAAACTGGTCTTGAACAAGGATGCTCTGGTCTGCAGATCAGATGTGAGCGGAGAGATACAACTTGCTGCCCTCTGGTGGCAGATCAGCGTCATTACTGCCAGGCCTGTGAAAGAAACGCCGTATGGTGAGATGATTACCAAACTTCTAAGTACCCGCTGTGTGCCAGGCACTGTGTATAATGCTGCGGGAGGATAGGATACAGTATAAGATGCAACTCCTGATCCCAGAGGACTCATAATTTAGCACAGGAGTCAAGATGTTCCCACATGAAAGTTCACAAGCATCATACCAAGACAGGATTTGAAAAGTGGCACATGGAAAGGCATTACAGTAGAATTCCAGCAGGAGAGAGTGCATCACGATGAGGCAGTCAGGGAAGGCTTCTCAGAGCCTTGAAGGATGGGCAGAATTTAAATAGATGGAGACAGGGCTTCCCTGGTGGCGCAGTGGTTGAGAATCTGCCTGCTAATGCAAGGGACGTGGGTTCGAGCCCTGGTCTGGGAAGATCCCACATGCCGTGGAGCAACTGGGCCCGTGAGCCACAATTACTGAGCCTGCGCGTCTGGAGCCTGTGCTCCGCAACAAGAGAGGCCGCGATAATGAGAGGCCCGCGCACCGCGATCAAGAGTGGCCCCCACTTGCCGCAACTAGAGAAAGCCCTCGCACAGAAACGAAGACCCAACACAGCCATAAATAAATAAATAAATAAACAAACAAACCCAAAGTTTAAAAAAATAAAAAAAATAAATAGATGGAGACAGTGAGAGCATGCTCTCCCCTACTGAAACCCTTCAGGAACCCCCATTGTCTTCAAGAGAGTTAAATCCCAATTCCTTGCCTGCCTTACAGCCTCTCCAGCTTCATTCCTACCCCCAGCCTTCCCAGATTCCTTACGGTTCCCGGAGCCTCTGTGTTCTTTCACACTCCTGGACCGTGCATTCTGCCCTCTCCACCTGGTCTACCGGACAAGCCCCCATTCAGCCTTTAGGAGTCAGCTCAAATATAACATGTTCCATGGAACTTTTCCCCAAGTAGTTAGCTGCCCCTTCCTCTGTGTTCCCACAGCCCCTGGTCTGTGCATCTCTGGTTCATAAGGTATATTAAGTGTCTTTTCATCACTTGGCTATATGCTTCTTAAGAACTGAGAGTACCTGAAGGGCAGAGGATTCATGCAGGGGGACAATGGGCGGTGAGGGAGAAAAGATAATTGGTGGTGAGCATGCAGGGAAGTGGGAGAGGGCAAAGCCTCTGAAGCTCAGTCTAAAAGTCTGCGCCCAGATAAATGTGTCCTGCAAGCAGTGTGGTGCCACAAAGTCTCCAGAGTAAGAGGGGTGTAGGGCATGACAAAGGGCTAACTGTGGGTGATGTGAAGGGTGCTCAGGGACAAAACCAGCGAGATCTGTTAGGAAACCTTTGCACCAGTGCAGGTATGCGGTGCAGAGTCATAACTGGTGTGAAGAACAGAAGACTGGAAGAAGCCAAAGAAGAATTTGAGGATTTGCAAGTCTGGGCATCTAGGGGAACACGCCACAGCTCTATCAAACTCTAATATGCAAATAATCACCTGGGACCTTGTTAAAACGCAGGTTCTGACTCATTAGGCCTGTGGTGGGGCCTGAGATGCTACATTTCTGACCAGCTTCCAGGTGCTGCCAGGCTGTGGTCCACAGACCGCCCTGTGAGCAGTGCACACAGGGCTCCAGGAGCACAGTGGTGAGGGGCAGTTGGTGTCTTTGGGTGAAGACAGGTGCCCCTTCCCCAGGTGAGCACAGCAGGGCGCCCGGCTTCCTGAGCAGCCGGCGTTCCAGCCTCACTTACCCTTCGAGTAACCAACAGCCTGCAAAACCCTTTGTGGCAGCCCTGGTGGAACCACTAACAGAGGGGTTGGAGGCGGGGAGCCCACTTGGAGAGAGGGTGATGACAGCCTGTCATAATTGGGTTCGAGGTGCCAGTGGGCATCTGAGGGACAAGTCTGTCCACTAGCAGCTGGAGACACAGCTGGAGCTGCAGATTTGGGACCTCTAGGCCTGTCGATGACAGAGCACATGGTGAGAGAGCAGGGTGAGGTGAGGTGGAGCTCAGGGATTAATCTAACCCTTGGGGCCTTTTTCAGGCTAACACTCTTCTAACATCATCTCCGTCCCTTTCATTGTCTTGCAGGTCACCGTTCCCTTTATGAACGTAAGTGCTCACGGTCATTCTGTCCTCAAGATGCCAAGTCTCCTCACACGTTCCTGGTCCGTTGACACA
The DNA here is from genome assembly GCF_028023285.1 of Balaenoptera ricei. Classification (NCBI taxonomy): domain Eukaryota; kingdom Metazoa; phylum Chordata; class Mammalia; order Artiodactyla; family Balaenopteridae; genus Balaenoptera; species Balaenoptera ricei. Next base: position 142,450,236 of record NC_082639.1, read on the forward strand.
GCCCACCTTGGTCCCTGTGTGCCTCGGGGGTCGGGAGTCCCCGTTCAGTGGCCTGAAAGGGGAGTCGGCCCTCAGACAGCCTCACATCCGGAGCGCGCCTCCCTTTTACATACAGACGGCTGACATGGTGCCCAACGGGGGTGGAGGCGAGAGGCTCTCCTTTGCTCCCACATACTACAAGGAGGGGGGACCCCCATCCCTCCAAGTGGCAGCGCCCCAGAGTTACCCGGTGACGTGGCCAGGCTCTGGCCGTGAGGTTATTTTTTTTTCAAAAGGTTATTTTGAGGGTTAACTGAGAGTGCTTAACACAGTGCCTCACACAGACTAAGGCCTCAGTGAACAGAAGTTGTTATTCTCTGTGTCTTGGCCCCGTGGGCTAGGGGAAGGGGTGAGGGTTAAGCCTGATGTGAACAGAGGGGAGAGGGGAGAGGAGAGGGAGAAGAGAATTAAAGCAGAAAGACAGCAAGAACCTTTGAAAGTGGATGGAAACAGGGAGCAGAATCACACCTTCAGTTAGCTCTGTGCCGCCTCTCTTCCCCTCTGCAGCTATGAGCCCCCCAGGTTAGGCTGGCCCAGGCCACAGCTATCCTCTGTCTTCAGGAAGCCCCTGGTGTTCCAGTGCCCAGGGCCCTCCCTGCTCTCGGGTCCCCCATGCCTTCAGCTGAGAGAGTTCCAGGAGGGCTCCCGGCCCCAGGCCCAGGGGGGGCAGCTGCCCCTCACCTCTCCGCACACATCTTTGCAGAGTTTGATGGGGCGTCGGGCGGATGACAGCGGGAACGGTTGTGATCACTGGCGGAATCCTAGCTGCGGTCATTCTCCTCTGCATCATCGCCGTCCTGTGCTACTGTAGGCTCCAGGTCAGTCCCCTGGGCCTGTGGCCAGAGGCCACCAGCAAACCACTTCCCCATCATGGGGGCAGAGCCTGGAGGCCCACTGCGGGCGTGACAAAGTCCAAAGCCGTGGAATGTGGGAGGCGTAAGTCAAGGGGGCTGGGAGTTGGGGGCGCTGTCAGAAGGGAGCTACGTTCCCCTCACGCCCTGCACACTTCAGGCACCCAAGAGAGTGAGCTGGGAAAATACCGGGTCGCTGTGTTGTGTCTCCCGCGAGTCTGAGATTTCAGGAGTGGTGGGAAGGGCACCGTGTGGGGAGACTCTGAAAGCAGCTCCCCGCACCCCAGCCTGTGCTTAGTAGGATCTGTATGCCCCCCCCCCCTCTGCCTCCCCGCCTCTCTCAGCCTCCGCCTGCGGTTAATGCACTAGGAAGTAGGGGGAGGAAGAGGGAAAGAACTGGTCTTGCAGGGCTGGGAGGACATCGCTGTGGACCGTGGGCCTCTGGTGTTGAGTTTTCTCTCCAGGGCCAGCCGAGCGCCCGGCGCAGGGTCCCGAGCGGAGCAGGGCCGTGGGCACCTGTGCACACCCCGAGGGGGGCACTCAGCCCTCAGGCAGCCCTCCCCACTCTCCCCTCAGTATTACTGCTGCAAGAGGAGCGGAGCCGGGGATGCACGCGAGGAAGAGGAGGAGGAGCACGACCTGCCCGCACACCGCAGAGGCCCCACCTGCAATGCCTGCAGCTCCCAGGCCCTGGACGGCCGAGGCGGCCTGGCGCCTCTCACCAGCGAGCCCTGCGGCCAGCCGTGCGGGGTGGCGGCCAGCCACTGCACCGCCTGCTCCCCATACAGCTCTCCCTTTTACATACGGACGGCTGACATGGTGCCCAACGGGGGCGGAGGCGAGAGGCTCTCCTTTGCTCCCACATACTACAAGGAGGGGGCACCCCCATCCCTCCAAGTGGCAGCGCCCCAGAGTTACCCGGTGACGTGGCCAGGCTCTGGCCGTGAGGCCTTCACCAATCCAAGGGCTATTAGTACAGACGTGTAACCCCTTCCACCCCCGCCATGCACCAACGCTGCCGCCCCAGCAGGAGCGATGGGGACAGCGGACGACACCCCCCAGCACGGCCCACAAGGACTGTCTCAGTGTTTCTGGCTTTCCTTTCCCCACAGTGGAGGGCTCACCCGGATTCAGGCTATTGAGGGCATTGAGAACCAGGCCAGGGCCTGGCCCCGCGGCCCACAGGTGGCGGCCTGACAGGTCCTGTTGGCAGCTCAGCCAGTTTCTCTGTTGGGACTGTCCTCTGGCCAGTGCCGGCACTGCCACCACCCTCTCACTTCCCTCAGCCCCCTGGCTTTGCCGGACTCTGAGGAGAGGAGCGGGAGCACCGGGGGAAGCTAAGCAAAGGCTCCGGAGTCCTTGGGGGATGAAAGGAGAAAGGGGGTGTAGGGCAAAGGGAGAGGCCAGAGCTGAGGCATTGGCAGAACTCGAGAAGGGAGAGGAAGGGGTTAAAGGGACTCTTCAGGACTTGCTTGCTGACATGAATCCAAGAGCTAGTTCACAGTCTAGTTTTGTACTTCGCCCGTTCTAGAGACCGCACTCCCTGTAGCTGTTCCAACACGGGTATTGCTTCCTGAACACATCACATCTGCATCTGCCTCTGTCTTCACAGAACACGTCGACTGGACTTTAAAGGCTGTGGCATAAGGTTATTTGTGAGGAATGCACCCACAATGGATGTCTAGCCTTGTCTCCCCACAAATCCTCTTTCTCTGCCTCGGGAACCAGCTGCCCCGGCTGGAGAACCTTTTGCAAGTTTTGTTACTAGAGTTTGAGTAGCTTAGCAAAGGAAAGCCTGCTGATGGTCTCTGGGGCCCTGGTCCGCCACGCCGAGCGCTGTGCGTGGATGCAGCCCTGCGAGGACGTGTGCATTCCCGGGTGTGTGCACACAGGCCTGTCACCAACAGCGCACACCAGGACTTTGCCACCTTCAGGAGCCGCAGGGCAGAAGGGTCTCTGATGTACCAACTAGAAAGAAAAATCTGACTCCAGACAGCAGGAACGAAAGGTGATCAAGGTGGCGGCCAATCCCCACGGCAGCCGGCTGGCTGGTACAGGAAGAGCCTGCAGAGCCTCCCCTGGGATAACGCTGCCGCGTGGAAGCCACGGAAGCCCCTCCAGAGACCTGGTGTTCTCCCTGGGCATCCCGCCATGAGGCCACAGAGCAGGACCCCTTCGTTTCACCACGGCTGGCAGCCCTCGCTCTGAGGATGGGGGGGACTTGACTTAGCAATCAGATTCCGTGCTGGCTGCCCTCCCTCGGCTGACCCACCCCCCAGTCACAGGACAAGGGCCTGTTTATTGCTGTGTCACTCTAGCCCCCAGTCCCAACTCCCAGTTATAACTCAGCTGTGGCCTTATGCTGCTTGAGTGAATGCATCTGATGAGTTCCCCAGTTGCCTCTGCAGTCAGGGGTGTCTGCCCCCCCCCCACCTCCTAAGGGCATTAGTAACCCCCAGACTCTCTTGCGTCACCGAATGCTGCAGAGCGTGGGGCAGGGAGGGAGCTGGCCCCTCTGCTGAGATCTTGATTTTTGCATTTGCGACAGGGAGGATGAAGCTGGGGAAGGGGAAGAGAATTTGCCGCACCTTTTGCATCGCTCTGGGCACTGGTCACCTTGCATCTCAGTCTGTAATCGAGGCTCACAGGGTTGAGAATCAGAGGACCTGGCGTCTGGTCACACTTCGGTCACTCATTAGCTCTAGGACCAGTCTCTTATCTCCTCTGAGATTCCGTTTTCTCCAGGGAAATGAGACTTGCCCAGGGGGACTCTGAGGACCCTTTAATGCTCCATGAAGCCAGCGCTCCCTGAAAAGTTCTGCCAGCCAGACCACTCTTCCTTGCCCCAGTCCTGGCAGGGGCTGGATGCACTTGCCGACTGCCTGATCCTGTGTGCAGGGATGTGTGTTAATGGATGAAAGGCCACGGTAAAACACAGGATTCGCAGGCAAAACCATTTTAATTGTCAGTGGAAAGCAGACATGTTTGACCGTCCTACTGAGTGACCTCAAATGATAACATTTCTCTGCTACCAGGAGACAGCTCTAGGTGGGGTAATGAGCTCTGTCTCAGAGCCGGGAGGGACCAGCTGAGGACAGAAGCTTTTCATGCCCATCCCACTGCCAGCCCTTACTGGGCTAAGCACGCCCCCTTGACACGAGCTGCTGGGTCTGGGCGTCCTCGCCGCTTCCTGATGACCAGCCCCAGTGCCTTGCTTGCCGCCCTGGGATTCCACAGTCACACAACCACAGCAGGGGGCTGCCCCTCCTCACCCAGAAATTCCAGTACCGCCCGCCTTGGGAGAAATCAAGATCCAGTCAACTCTCACCCGCTTCTTGGCCCTGATCTGTTGGGGTCCCTGAGTGAAAAGCATCTCGTGCAATCCCGTCTCCTCCTAGAGCTTTCCCAGCCTAAATCAACCCACATTTCAAAATCGTGAGTTTGGGGCATTGGAGAGATGGTGGCCACGGCTCTCCCCACACAGCCCCACGTTGCTCAGGGCACAGGCTCAAGGTTGCCTGCCCGCCTCCCTGCAGCCACGAGGGCCCTGCCTGTGGAAGAGGAAGCTCACGCCACTCAACCACACTGTACTTTTTAGCTGCCGAGTCTGTGCTCTGGGACACTATTTGGACACTTTTCAAACTGCACCCTAAACAGGAAGAGGAGAGGCAGGGAACCCCCTGCTCTCTCCGCCTTTTCGCTCCACCTCCACTTCACTGCTCCTGCTACAGATTTCTTGCCCTGCATCTTTGATAACTTGGAGTCACAACTAAGTGAATGTCAAAATAAAGGAGGAATTTGACATAGAAACCCCACAGGGTCCTCTGTTCTTTACCTGGGGAAGGGGCAGCTGGGCGTGGATTTAAGAGTGAATGCTCCTTCTTATCGCCCAGGATGTCCTTTTGCAGCACTGAGGTCTACCAGCTTCCTCTCCCTTCCTGCTTCCCTCTGCCATGTACACCGTGTCCTCCACCCGCCCCCCCCCCCACCCCATCCCTTTCCTTGCCTCAGTGAGAGCTCTCACCCAGGAAGGATGTGTCATTTGTTGGGAAAGGGGATTGAAGTGTAGCCACTGCTGTCCCTGAGGTGGAAGGAGCTCAGTCAATGATGCAGAGCCCTGGGGAGCAACCTGCCTCCACCCCACCCTCACTGTCCAGGCCCCTGGGGTCCCACCTGTAATTCGGGTCAAGGTCCCCGCTCTAAAGTCCGAGGAGGGAAGAGAAGAGATTTTGGGGACCAGCTGCTCAGCTCAGGCCCCAGCAGAGATGGGAGAAACGGGAGCAGTGTGGAGTGAGGACCAGAGAACCAGGACATAGGTTCCGAGTGAAAGGGAGGCTTCAGGGAGGATGAGGGTGAAGGTGGGGCTGTGTGTGTGCCCATGAGTGTGTGTGGGAGAGAGACACTCTCCCCGTCTCCGGACCTCCACAGCTGGCTGGGGAGCCGGCAGCCTGGCCTGAGCCGTGCGGCACCCAGGCCCCTGGAGTCAGAGCCCAGCAGGCCTTTCACCCTCAGCTGGGGGGCAGCTGGCGGCAGCTCTGTCACCAGTTGTCCCCTGGAAACAAAAGCCCTGAGGCAAACCTCTCTCATCGCTGCTGCACCTACCCCTGCCCTAAGCATCCCCCCCGCCCCCCCAGTGGCCACGCCCATGCCAGCCTCTCACCCAGCGCCTCAGGCCATGCGGTGGGGTTACAGCCCTGCCCCAGCTCTTCTCTCTGACAGCCCCGAGCACACCCAGCCATTTTCTACCCTCGCGCTTAGAAGTGCTGCTCAGAGACTACTGATCATTTCCAGGGCAAGAAGACCAAACCATAAATATCTTCTTTATAAAAAATATATTTATTTATTTATTTATTCTGGCCGCGCCAGGTCTTAGTTGCGGCACACGGGCTCTTCACTGCGGCACGCGGACTCAGCTGCGGCATGCGTGTGGGATCTAGTTCCCTGACCAGGGATCGAACCCAGGCCCCCTGCATTGGGAGCACGGAATCTTACCCCCTGGACCACCAGGGAAGTCCCCAAACCATAGATATCTAAGGCCAGGGTTCTTGAACAACGCAGCAGCAAAAACAGGCAGGACCAAGAGCTCTCCCCCCAGCTCTACTTGCTCAGGATGGAAATGGCCCAACCTTGGGCCCGACCTAGTCCCAGACACTAGTAACCTCTCCCTCCCTCCTCAGCCTGGTGTAGACTGCTCTTCTCCCCTCTCTGTTGGCCTCTCTCTCCACCTTAGTCCCCCAGCCCCAATGGCCATCCCTCCTCCACCGCCTAGCATCTCCCTCCCAAGTAGCATGCGAGCCTCTGAAAGACGCTGTCTGCCCCTCAGGCCTCTGGGTGTCTCAGGGTGCCCAGCACACAGCACCGTCCAGCCCCTCATCCCCCAGCCACAGCTGGTGTTGTGCTGAGCACCGCAGGAGTCAGGGAAGGAAGAGCTGCTGGGTCACAAAGCCATCACTTCCTCTCTCCCTGTGACCTAACATCCCAGCAATCTAGTCCTGGTGGTCAGAGGGTGGAGTTTTGTGTTAGACTTCACTTTGAACTCTGGTTCCACCACTTACCGTGTGACTTTAGGCAACTTTTTGGACCTCTCTGTGTCTCAGTTTCCTCATCTGTAAAATTGGGCTCATGACGCCTACTTTATTCCATTGCTGTGAAAATTACGTGAGCCTGGCGCACACGGTAGCCATTGTCGTTAGTGGGATTTGGTGGGGACTCAAGTCTGAGCTGTGGAGGCAGCTGGGATTGCTCAGGCATCAGGGTGGAAGCCTCCTCTGGGCTCTTTTTCATCTCTCCCCCAAGCCTTCCGGAGCCTCTCCTCCCTCACCACTTCTCCCTGCCTGTTCCAGACGCTGCCAGGACCACCTCTCTGCCCATTACTGCCTCTCCCTTCATTTGGAAGCTCCCTCATAACTGCTTGTGACTCTTTGAGAGACCAAGGGTCCTATCAACCTAGAACTGAATTTTGGCCTCACATTTGCCCCAGTAAATTGTACAAATGAGGGAGAGAATATTCATACATACAACAGATCAGCTCTCAGCTTGGCGCCGTGCATATTTCAGTGGTTTCCAAGTTCAAGGCTTGGGTTTGAAAGTCAGGTCAGAAGGGGTCCAGAGGACATCCAGCTCCTCCTCTTGAGCCTGGACTCCCCAGATTGTCCATCCCTGGCCCTGCTGAGCCTCACTCAGAACTTGCTAGACATTCTGGCTGCTCTGCTCCCAGGTGTTAGTGGGGAGGTGAGAGCGGGAGAAGGAGCAGGAGGGAGGGAGCCCCAGTGTCTGGCTGGGAGGGATGGGAATGTGCTTCTGTGGGCCACCATCTGCATCTTCACAGAGTTAGGAAACCAGAGGAGAACTAGACCTGCCACATCCCCATTGCCTCTCCCCGTGCTGGCGCCACGGGACCCACCTTCACTCGGCCCTGAATCCCTCCCCCCCCCCACCTGGATCCACGGAGAACAAAGAGAAATGATGGCTGAGCGCTACACCCTAACCCACAGGCCCCAGGGGACTCCATTTCCCTGGCTAACCACTGTATCATCACTTCCATCCCTCCTATCTGCGGGTGTAAACTTCCTAAGAAATAAAATCAAAGTCCTCTTTCTCTATTCAGTTTACAAAAGGCCAAGCCAACTCTGCAACCCTGCTGTGTGCCTATTCGTCTGTTTTTGTCACAATACTTAAAGTGTGACTTTAGGCAAGTTTTCTAAATAATTCTAAGTTATTTGGGGAAATGTATCCACAGACTCGTTTCCACTTCAAGATGGGCTAAGGCAGCTGGTGCTAGGAAACTGAGATCTGGGAAATAAGACACTGGGGCCTATTTCTGCTAGTTCTGTAAAAGAGGATCCAACCATTCCCATGGCCCCCTCCACAGGCGCCCTTAGAGAAGGACGGCCAGCTGGGACCAGACCGCCACCAAGCTTCACCCACAGACCTCCTGCCCTGTCTGCCTTCATCCCTTGTCTGTGTCTTGCTGTGGGTGGGAAAGGGCTTCATCAGGCCAGATCATACTGCCTCTGCCTTTCCCCCTTTTCCCTTTGCTTAGAGGGTTTACAGGGTACTTTTTAGATGGGAGGAAAGAGAACCTGTAAGTATAATGTTGACACTTTGATCATGAGTTTTGTTCTGGATCTAACTACACAACTCAAGGTTAAACAGAGGCCTGAACCTCTTCACAAAGTCCTCTGAACTCTTCTCGAACATAGGGTCCAACCAAAGGGAGAGGCCATCTCCGGACAACCCACTGTCACCCACAATAACAGTGTAGCTGAGGGGGCCATGACTCAACCCCCAGGGAGGGTTCTCTCGAACCCTTCCTCAGGCAGGACTCCTGAGCGGGGCAGGGTCCTGGGTGAGGGTGGGAGGAGGGTGGAGAATGGCACCTCTACCTTCTAATCTCTAAAAGGCAAGACCGTCAAAGGCAACCACACACAGGCTCTGAAAAATCTCAACGTTCTCCAAATCTGTGAAAGCATTGTCCAACAAACAAATTCAAATACATTCAGGAATAACAGACTTATCATGAATATTCTTAAGGGGTAATATTTTCTGCCTTTTAACCCATTCGTTGGGCAGCCCTGAACTCTTCCTGAAGCTTAGGAGATGAACATTCACCCGGGGCCCCTGCCCTAATCAAGGCGGAAGTCCCCCTTTCTCAAGCAAACTACCCTGCACGGTCCCAGGCGAGCCCGCTTCCCCAGGATGTCCTTTTCCAAGGGTGGCTGGTCTCTTGGGGACAATCTGCCCAGGCCTCCAGGGAAGTACTTGGCTCCCAACTTCTTCTCCAGCCTGTCATCCCCCCCACCTCCTTCCTACACACACACTACCATCACCACCACTACCCCCAGCAAGGAACCACAGCCACAGCCAGGAGTTGGCAGGTACATGAGGCAGCGTTCTCCCTGAGCTCACTGGCCCCCAGTGGGCAGGACACTTCCAGTCTTCACAGGGGTGAACATCCAGAAGCCGGGTGGCTGGATCGCATTGGGCATCTGAGATCACCTTCCCCTCCAGGTCTCAACAGAAGATGACACAGCTTATCCGGCGCCGGCCTTGGGCACCTGAGGCCCTGGAGGCACACAGGGCTCCTGTGCTGGCCTGCCTGCAGGTACAAGCCAGGACCCACATCCGCGCCAACCCGTCCCAATATCTGCATATCCTCCTGGGCTGCGTTTTGCCTTGGGCCAGAGGTTTTCTTTCTACCCACTGGGAATTCCATACTTATTTCTATCAAAAGATCATTCCCCTGAGAAGATCTGTGTTCCGGGTCTAATCAAACATCCTGAAATTATAGCAGAGGCCTGACCCTCCTCACCACATCCTCTGAATTCTTTCTCCAAACATATAGGGCCCAACCAAAGGAATCCAGAATGGTCAGAAGACCCCAAAGCCCAGGCCCCTGCATAGACACCGAGGGTCTCACCAGACCCTCACCCTCTTCTTGCCTCCTTCCCACCGTATGTGGCCCCGGTACCCCCATGTGAGGAGGAGCCATGAGCTGGTGACAACGAATGAGGAGGAGCCCAAAAGAGAAAAATTAAGAATTGAGAATTTCCAATGAGGTCAAAAAGTGGTAATATAAAATGTTGGACATCAGAAGGATACATTAAAAAACAAATAAAAATGGCTTCCTATTGGGAGGGAGTGGAGAATCAATAAGATGAAGGTAGAAACAAGGCTTTTCAGTGTATGCCTGGTTATATTATTTTGACTTTGTTAACTCTACATTTTGAAAAGTTTTTTTGTCTGTTAAATTATACCAAACTGTGCGGGAGAATAAGCGCGTACCTTCACGGCAGTCACATGCAGGTGCGTACCCAGCTGTGAGCAGAGCCCCGGGGGGAAGCCTGCTGAGGCCTGTGCTCAGATGCCTACCTGAAGAGAGGCTGAGTCTCCTAAGATGCTGCCGCATTTGGATCCTCCCAGGCCTGGGGCTGGGTCACGGCTTCTGCCTGGGGACCCGTGAGTGCGCACTCTCCGCAGGCAAAGAGGCTTCTGTGCTGCAAGTAGGGAGCAGTCTTCAAGGCCAGCAGGCAGAAGGCTAGAGGGAGAAACAGTGTCAGCCAGCAGAGGTTCCTGTCAGATAAATATTTTTTGAATGTTTTTTGTTGTGGTAAAATATCTGTAACATAAAAATTCACAATTTTAACCATTTCGAGGTGTATGATTCCGTGGCATTAGTTCAGCAGTGGACTGATTTATTTGAGATACAATTGACATATGACATTGTATTAATTTTAGGTGTACAACATAATTTAATATCTGTATATATTGCAAGATGATCACCACAATAAGTTTAAAGGCCATTAGCACATATAGGTACACATTTGCAGTTGTTTTGTGATGAGACTTTTAAGATCTATTCTCTTAGCAACTTTCCCATATACAATATATATATATATTTTAATACAGTATTGTTAACTATAGTCACCATGCTGTACATTACGTCTCCAGGACTTTTTACCTTATAACTGCAAGTTTTACTTTTTTAAATTTGATAACAACTTAAGTTCAAACGCATTCTAAAGCTACTTTTTTACCCTCACCGCCCCGCCATGCTATGTTTTTGATGTCACAGTAGGTTCTTTTAATACTGTGCTTCTCCAGTTCACTTGCTAGCTTTCTCCAGTAGAGAAGGCAGTGGCCAAGGGCTCAGGATCTAGGCTCTGGTCTCAGTTTTGCACTAATAACCACGTGGCCTTAGATGGTCACTTAGTCCCTCAGTTTCCCCATCTGTAAAATGAGGGATTTAGACTATACAGCTATTCCAATCATTTCATTTTGGTATTTTACACCCCCTTTTTTTAGAAGCTTCTAGGCAACAAAACTCAAAGCCAAAGTGTAAGGAGCCTATTGATTATCTAAGTCCAATCAAATGATGTCAGAACATTTCAGTAAAGACAAAACAACCTGGTTGTCAGAAACCTGACTCGTTTGTAACTTTCAGGAATCGATGTGTTGCAGAAAGTTATAAATGAAGTTCAGGGGCCAGAAACCATCATTCCCTTGGTGACCCAAGTGGCTCCCTCTGCAGCCGTGTCCACAGCTTTGAGCCATGTGACCCAATTCTAAGGGTGAACCAAAGTGCTCCCAAGCTGAGCTAGGCAGGAAGGCCAAAGGGCACAAATTGCCAAAGGGCACAAGCTGAGCTAGGCAGGAAAATAGCCATGAGAGAGAAGGGCTAACATAGGCAAAACTGTTCATTCAACTAACATTTGCTGGGGATGCAACACTAGGTAACAAACATTGTGCTAGGAGCTGGAGAAATATAACTGAAAAATATCACCCCTGCCCTCAAGAGGTTTATACTCCAGGGTGGAAAATTAACACATATTTCACAGGTGAAATACTAAACCCTCCAGGTATTTACTTGCCCTGGACTAAAACAGAGACTGGAGACTCAAAGGGTAGAAGATGGAGTTCCTTGTCCTCAGACTGGCATGGTCTAAGACGGGAAGGGGCAGGGTTCATCGGCTGCCAGATGTGGCACCATTACTTTAGGAAGTTGATACCAGCCTCAGCACTTCTTTCCTGCCAGACTTTGTCCTCATGTTAGAAGGAGCGAAATTGCTAAGTCAGCTCAAGCTGACAAATTACCGTAGATAGGTGCCTTAAGCAACAAACATTTATTTCTCACAGTTCTGGAGGCTGGGAAGTCAAGATCAAGGTATTTTCAAATTTGGCGTCTGGTGAGGGCCCACTTCCCAGTTCCTAGATGGCCATCTTCTCACTGTGTCCTCATATGGTGGAAGGGACGAGAGAGCTCTCTGGGGCCTCTTTTATAAGGGCGCTATCCTATTCATGAGGGCTCCACCCTCATGACCTAATCACTGCCCCCCCAAAGACCCCACCTTCTAATACCATCACGTTGTGGGGTAGGATTTCAATACATAAATCTTGGGGAGACACAAGCATTCAATCCATTACAGATGGGTCTCAGGTCACTGAGACAGGAAACCATTGATCAAGGCAATTTGTAGACAACGAAGACAGACTGAAATTCAAGCAGAGACAGGTACAGACATGCAGAGGATGTGCTAGGTTAAAGGCCTTGAGAAGGTGAAGATACATAATGTGGTGAATTAAAGAGACACAAGAAGAAAGAAGATAGACTCTAAGCCTCGATCCCAGCTGTCAGGATCACAGAGTCCTAAGGCTAGAAGACAGTCAGAGGGTGACTACCCTCACCTCAATGCACTGTCAGTGCAAATAATCGATAACCAATCTAAAAATAGAGGGGAGTTTTACTCAAGCCAAACTGAGAACTATAGCCCTGGAGACAGCCTCTCAGTAGCTCTGAGGAATTGCTCCAGAAAGCATGGTTTTCAGCACAGTTTTATATCTTATCATAACGAAGAACATCAGACATGACAGGGGTACATTCCTTCAAGTTTTCCAAAAAAACAGATTAGCAAGTACACAGTGAGTCAGTATGGCCTTGGCGCCTGGGAAGGGAGCCTTATCATCAAAGGATGTCCCAGGAAGGGAGGCATTTATCTTTATCTTCAAAACGGACATTCTTTACTTCTGCACAGTGCACCCTTTTCTTTAACGGTTAGGGCAGATGTACAATGTATGTGTGACGGGCCACAGACAGACTGTCCTAGTTGGCATAAAGTTCAAGCCAAATCATGTACAAGCTGGAATGACTTCCCCATACCTCAATATGAGAAAATTTCTTCCATCAGCCATTAGAAACCATCTGACAGGGGAAAAACGTGTCCTGTTTTGAGGGATAACCAGACAACTTTGGAGTCTAAGGTGATTGTTACAGAGCAAAGCCAGCCCTGGCAGAGCATGACCCGACGGTGCTTGGCAACTATGATTGAGTCAATCACAGGCATACGTTCAAGGGCAAGAGCTTGAATTTGTCTTCTCATTCTCAGAAAACTTAAGCCCCTGCTGCTTCTCTACCAAAGGGAAGAAAAGGACTGAGCTACAGAAAATATCTAGGTGGGAGGCACTTAAAAATAAAAAGGGAGTCATAATTCTCCCTTGAGTGTCAGTTTCTTAGACACTGGAGCCACAAGTACCAAACTAGGAAAGCCAGGAGTGGCTCCAGCAAGGGCAAGAAGGAAATGGAAGATCCAGGACTTGCTACAGATTTGTGGTTCTACAAGAAAGTATGTTTACAGCTTCTGGGTCACATGTAACAGGCTTTGGTCATGCATGCATTTGTGTCTGTTCCCCACATGGCTGACAGAGCCAAAGCCCTGTCATTTCATCGCCTCAGCAATGGTGGTGTCCAGGTCACAACCAGCCCTCGGCAGCTTTGAGGAGGAGGGGAATGTGGAATTTGGTAGACCTCGGCAGGGCAGTCGTGATGGGGATGATCAAACCTGGCAGGCACCGCTCAGCAAGCCTCCCTTCCCCCACAGGATATCCGCAGCGTCACCTGATGAATGGAACCAGTGCTCACTCCACTTTTCAATATTTTAAGAATGTTAAACTAGAGCAAATTTTAAATTACAATGCCTAGTTGTGTTTTTTCCCACAGAGGCATTTCTACTCCTCCCATAGACATCTGCTCTAAACTTTAGACAGAACATGGGATCCCAAGACCACTGGGAATTAGAAAACAGAGTGAAAATGGTAAGCAAAGGTCATTTACTCATTTTTCCCAAGTATATCTGTGAACTCAGAAAAATGTCTATTTTTGCTTTTTAATATAGTGTGTTTTTGCTATATGACTGTGAAAAGTTCTGACAGCTGATGCTACCAGGTGGGGTTGGTGTATGGAGAGTTATTTAAAACACTAAACAACATAAATCTAGACGTTTGCATCCTTCCTCTGCAAAAGGCCATCCATGGACTTGAACAAGCCATCCCACTAGTCTTTATTTAGTGTTCTGTGTGCCGTAAACTTAGGCTCGATGCTGCCCACCAGGATGTAGGGAACCAGGATGTAGGGAGGGACAAATTATGGGGACTGAGTGCTGTCTGGACCATACCCGTGCATGCTCTGCACCCAGTTTGCTCTCCCCGTTAGATCATATCTCTTCAAGACCTTTCTGAAGGGCAGCTGTCACCTTCCCACTGGTCCTGATAGGGTCACCCCCTCAGAGGAACACTTGCATTTTCTTTCTGTGTTTTGTGTTTGGGTGCTGTCAGATGAAACCCTGTCAGGGAATAACCAGCCCCAAAACACAACTGGGAAGATAGTCTGCTGCAATGAGTGATTTGCAGGCTCTGGTGGGGTCAATCATCTCTAATTCAGGGCTGGTGACCCCTCCTGTAGCCTCTTGAAAGCACGATGCTATTAAGCCCCCAAATATCAATCTCCTTCTTTCAGACTTTGGACAGCATGTTGTTTATGGGTATGTGACTGTCAGCAAAAAGGACATTCTGCCAAATACAAATTCTTAGTCATACTTCCCACAGATAGAAGAAGCAAGATCCTATTCAAGATTACCAACTTTTGGGGTGGAAGGAAATATTCTCCCAAACCAGGTGAAAGTTTTGATTTTTCCTAAGTCATTGAGATAGCCAATATTCTGTTCAGTTCTCTGCACACGGTGGGCACTTGGGAAATATTCACTGAACTGGAGGTAGCCTCACGCCTAAGATTACAGAAAGCAAAATCAGGGGAGGAGACAAGAGCATTACAGGATGGGGGGTACTAGGAGAAGACTTAAAGACCACCAGTAGCCTTGGTAAGAGGGCATTTACATCCTTAGCCCAGGAATAAATATTTTCATAGAACTTCTATTATTCATCATTATTTGCAAAATAATCAGAATTCCACTGGAGAAGGGCTTCCTTTCACCGAGAACCATGGTAGTTAGGGAGCACCACAGGCAGTATTGTTTTCTGTGAAGATCCTCAGTGAATTGAGTGATTCCAAAGATGAATAAACTCTCCCACTATTGGGGGTTGGGTGGGGAGGAACGGAGGGAGGGAGGGAGGGATCACTCTTATCTTATATTTGAGTATGAATAAAATTGATGTTTTCATAGCGCAAAAGTTAAGAACTTCACCGTACGGTAGGTTTTTAGATTTGAGAAGCACATTTTCCAGCCTCCTCTAGCTACGGTGTAATCAAAAAAACAAGGCTCCCCAAACTAAGCAGTTTCTTTGCTTCTTGGATATGCAGAGTCAATGTCAGGAAGATGCCAATTTCCCACCAGATCATTAAAAATTGTAATACAATCCCTATGAAAAATACTAATCTTTTTTAGACAAGGTGATTTTAAAGTTCATTTGAAAAAATAAGTAATAATGGTAGGAACTTTCTAAAAATAAATAAATGAGCCACCACCAGTATTAAATCTCCAATAATTAAAACTGTGGTATTTATGCCTAATGACCAGCTCAATGGATCAGAAAAGAAAATTCAGAAACAGGCACAAAAACATATGGGAACTAAATTTGTGACAAAGTGGCACTTCAAATCAGTGGGGGAAAGATAGATTCTCAGTAAATGATGTTTGAACAGCTACAGTAATTCAGTGAAG
The DNA here is from genome assembly GCF_028023285.1 of Balaenoptera ricei. NCBI lineage: Eukaryota > Metazoa > Chordata > Mammalia > Artiodactyla > Balaenopteridae > Balaenoptera > Balaenoptera ricei. Next base: position 142,465,576 of record NC_082639.1, read on the forward strand.
TAGGTCACTCAGACTTTTTGTTAAATGTGAATATTCACTTTCAAATATGTAAACGAAGTCTATAATGTAACTCAAAGTTAAAATCACCATATGTGATAGGTTTGAAAAATCTATCATTTAATTTAATAAACAGTTATCATTGTAAGAGTAAAATACTGAATCATTTATGTTTGTTAATTTTATGTAAAAAAATATGAACTTGAAAACACTTAATAGGGAAATAAATTGACAGTTGATATGAATATCAAGAAAGATACATTTGGGAGAATAACATTACATTCTTTTTGAGATAAACACCACTTATTAAAATGTAAATAATAATAAGGAGATGTTGGTCAAAACTTTCAGCTGTAAGTTCTGGAAATCTAAGGTACAGCATGGTGACTGCAGCTAATACTGTATTGTATACTTGCAGTTTGCTAAGAGAGTAAATCTTGTGTTCTCACCACAAAAAAGGGTAACTATGTAAGTTGATGAATATGTTAATTAACTTGATTGTGGTGATCATTTCACAACATACGTATATCAAATCATCATGTTGTACACCTGAAATATATATTAGTTTATTTGCCAATCATACCTCAATAAACCTGGAAAAATGTAAATAATTCAAAGCAGATAAGAGATTAGATATCATAATTTTAATCTTCCTATGATTATTTGGGGTGCTATTAGTTAACAAAATAGTCTTTAAAAAAACTGTATTTAATTTTTTTAAGTATGTAATAGGGAAGAACCTTCGTATTCTATTAAAGGTTAATCACTAAAGGGATGTTGCCTATAAGCTTAAATTATACATAATGGCCCATCTCTGGGAACCCTGCCTTCCAGGTAATGAGCGTTAAGCTAAAATGCTTCGCAGGAATCATCCTGACCAGGCCCACCTGTGAATGACTCCAGGCGGAAAGAAATTAACACATCCTCCCAGAGGCTGATGGGAACCAGGAAATGCTTGACTCTGCTCCCTCCCCTTTTAGTATAAAAGAAGCCTGAATTCTAACTCGGACAAGATGGTTCTCTGCGACACCGGTTCACCATCTTCTTTGTCTGCTGGCTTTCGGCATAAAGTTGCTATTCTTTGCCCCATCAACTCGTCTCTCCACTTACTGGCCTGTCGTGCGGTGAGCAGTACGAGCTTGGACTCGGTAACAGGTATTTATTTCCATTTAGGTCATGAGTCTTTTTTTTAATTTTTATTTATTTATTTATGGCTGTGTTGGGTCTTCGTTTCTGTGCGAGGGCTTTCTCTAGTTGTGGCAAGTGGGGGCCACTCTTCATCGCGGTGCGCGGGCCTCTCACTATCGCGGCCTCTCTTGTTGCGGAGCACAGGCTCCAGACGCGCAGGCTCAGTAGTTGTGGCTCACGGGCCTAGTTGCTCCGCGGCATGTGGGATCCTCCCAGACCAGGGCTCGAACCCGTGCCCCCTGCATTGGCAGGCAGATTCTCAACCACTGCGCCACCAGGGAAGCCCCATGAATCTTTTTTTTAAAAGTCTTATTAGGAATTTTTCACATCTTGTACAGATGCATTAAAAATAAGATGTCAACTTTGCCACCTCAAACTATCATGGGGAGGAAATAATTCCAAAATTATGTATAAGAACACCTACAAATCAGATGTAATAAAGAACAGAGTGTATGAAGAAAAGAAGTACAATATAAATGCTAACAACTCTTATTAAATAATATTATTTAATAATACAAAGGGACATTGAGTCATATGAAAAGAACATTAACGGTTTTGACAGCATGCTGGATTAATGATGAATTCATCTGTGCTTCTGCTTTTCTTGCTTTCTGAGAAATTTCTGAGAATTCCTGATCATTCAGAAAGCAATATGGTGAAAATCTGATTGAAGAAATATACACCTTATCTATGCTATTTCTTTTGTAATTGGAATAGCTAACCACTTGGTAATCCTGCCCCAGACTTTCACCACTAAATAATAACCATTGAACTGATGGCTCTTGTAAAAAGTGCTTTCCTTCTTTGCTTAAATTTGCTAATCCAGGCATTAAGTTTAAAGACAACTCTATAGGAAGAAAGACTATTACCTCGAGTTCACATGTAGTGATTATTTGGGGTGATATTTTTTAATTAAAAAAAGGGGGAGAATCGTTTTTCTTCCTATACCTACCAAGAGTATAATGTAAAAAATGGCACCAGCTCTTCTGTTGTGGCTCCTGTTTATTCTGACTGCTGCTGTATACTTAAATTTTCAAATCAAATGCAGTCGCTAAAGTTTTTGTTTTGTTACTTTTTTGTTAGTTTCCAGTAAGCATACTGACATTCTTCTAAAAGCCATTCATCTAGATTTTACCTGGAGAATATTCTACATACAGCTTACTTTCTCAGTGAAACTCATAAACAAATGAACGAAAAATTGATAAAATGTTGTGCCATATCATTGACAGTAGACCAACATGGTGATTTAGTAACCAGAAGCATATGTTTGCACTGTTCAGTAATGTGTCTGACGAGTAATTATAGCCCCACATCATGTACTGAAATTACTGGCTATAATCAGAAAGATAGTGGGGCATATTCAAATTATCTTTCTCCAGCCAAACTACATGGCGTATAAGAAATTATGAAACTGACTTGTAGCATACTTATAGGAGGCATTCAAACAAGATGTTTTTTAAAAAGCTGCTTGAAACAAAAGAATTACTGAAGTTTTGTGGATAACAATACTAATTTTGCAGATCTTGCCTAGAAGCCATCTTGCTTATGTAACCAAACTGGTGTGCCTCACATGGGGCACACCAGAGCCTCTGCCTGACTGGATGCAGGCCCAGGAGGCCTATGGCTTTAGCCCCACTCAGCACTTTGTTTGTACTGTTTCTGATCCTCAAAGGTGCATCTCTTGGCTTTGCGTTATTTTTGTTTTTTAACTTTATTGAAGTATAGTTGATTTACAATGTTGTGTTAATTTCTGCTATACAGCAAATTGATTCAGTTATACATATATACATCCTTCTTCATATTCTTTTCCATTATGGTCTATCACAGGATATTAAATATAGTCCCCTGTGCTATACAATAGGACCTTGTTGTTTATCCATCCTATATATAATAGTTTGCATCTGCTAACCCCAAACTCCCAATCCTTCCCTCCCTCACCCCCTTGGCCACCATAAGTCTGTTCTCTATGTTTGTGAGTCTGTTTCTGTTTTGTAGGTAAGTTCATTTGTGTCATATTTTAGATGCCACATGTAAGTGATATCATATGGTATTTGTCTTTCTGACTTTCTTCACTTAGTATGATAATCTCTAGGTCCATCCATGTTACTGCAAATGGCATTATTTCATTCTTTTTTATGGCCGAGTAATCCTCCATTGTATATACATACCACATCTTCTTTACCCATTCATCTGTCAGTGGACATTTAGGTTGTTTCCATGCCTTGGCTATTGTGAATAGTGCTGCTATGATCATAGGGGTGCATGTATTTTTTCAAATTAGAATTTTGTCTGGGTATATGGCCAGGAGTGGGATTGCAAGATCATATGGTAATTCTATTTTTAGTTTTCTGAGAACCCTCCATACTGTTTTCCATAGTGGCTGCACCAACTTAGATTCCCACCAACAGTATAGGAGGGTTCCCTTTTTCCACGCCCTCTCCAGCATTTGTTGTCGACTTTTTAATGACGGCCATTCTGACTGGTGTGAGGTGGTACCTCATTATAGTTTTGATTTGCATTTCTCTAATAATTAGTGATGATGATGGCTCTGTGTTTTTCAGTTTCCCTTGAATTTATTCTATCTATTATTGTTATATGTTTGGAGTTACAAAAAGATGTTAAAATGGCATCTTAGGTAATATGATAATAAAAGGCATTACAGAGTTGACGGTTCATCTTAAGTACTGGTTTGTATATTAGAAAATTAGGGATCCTAAAAAGTGTCAGGCTACAGGTCAAAAAAGACGATTTGTGTCTCATTTGTACTGTTTGTGTGTATGAGGGCCTCCGCAGGCCCTAAATTCATGTCTCATGTGGATGGATTCCTCAGTAAAGTGTGCCCTGCACATATATGAAACAGGATCTCCTTAAGTAGCTAAGGACTTCACTCAGTAGCTAAGATCATTCCCTAGTTTAGCTTGATGAAGTTACTTTGTTAAAGAAAAAAATATCCAATGATGCATGTTAAAAATGGTAAGGCAGACTTGATTCAGGACCCTCATTATAGGTATAGGGACCACTGCAGTGGGATGTCACAGTGGGGAGAGAGATTGGGTTCAACTCCAAATACAGCTTGGGCAAGGAGGAATTTATAACCAAGGAGCAGGGATGGAAAACTACTAAGAGGAAACACCAAGGAAATGGGGGTTCTGGCTAAAGTGACCTATCAGAATTCTTACTGAAGGCAGGCCAGTGTGATCAGACATCACCTAGGGGATGCTGGAAGATGAGGAACCAGGTAGGATATTGAGGGTGTGGGGTTCTATTTAAATTGACTTAGCAGGATTCTTGCTAAAACTATGTTTTCCAAAGAAGTACACAGATAGGCCTAGAAAAATATTCAGGAGCCTGACTAAAGTTTGGTCAAGCAAAGAATCATTGTCAGCTTCTGCATCAAACATTCCATGACCCAGACTGCAACTTCAGACTTGACATCATTTTTATTGTATACTATTTAAAATTACAATTCCTACAGTAACTAATTAACTCCTAGCACCTCTCTTCCTTATTAATCAGTTTTCACAGTATTGAGGCTTAAGTCTGTTCCAACGTATTTGGAGAAGTATCTTAACATTCTCTAGTGGTGAGTTTATGAATTTAAAAAAAAATCATGTTGCTGAAAACCCTATGTTCTTTGACCCTATGTTCTTTGCCTTCAGGCTCCTCTTATCCTTTGACTTTAGCCCATTCCACTGAAAGCTCTTATTTAAGACATGCTGACTCCCAAGAGTTCCTATTTTTCTAAACTGCAGGAATAAATCTTTCAGATTTTCAAAACTGAATTCAGATTTGGTGGAAAACTGTTCAATAAAATGTCGATAGGTCTGTTGTTTTTAGTTTGGTACAAACAGTGGGGACAGAAAGCTGGGAGAAGGGTGGGTGAGGGGCTGAGATGGGTATTCAGGTGCTTCTGCGCTCTAACTCTGGTTTGACAACATTTCATGGCAGAAATTCTTAACACACTCTGTCCTCTCCCACCCCCGACACACAACTGAAAGATGTCCACTCTTAAGATTAACACATTCCCAACCAGCACACTAGGTTAGGAGCAATTCCCAGAGCTCTACTTACAAGCCCTCTCTCTCTCTCCTACTGAAGAAAACCTCGTTAAGTAGAAATAGCACACGAAGAATGCTAAATGAGGCCTGCAACTGATGGCCAAGTGCCTCCTGACACGCACAGGATTCTTTGGCTCTTGAACTTATTACCAAAGGAGGGCAGTTTCCTTTCCCATCATTGATGACCATATGCCCATTTCTATAAACTTGCTATCTGGGGAACTATAATCAAGAATGAGTCAATGGAGAAAAATTAAGGAGATTTATTTTTCGTAAAACCACACAACTAATTTGAATAAGGCACATTCTTCAACATCTATAAGAAACAAACGCAAACACAGTCATGGTTACCTAAGGAAGAAGGGGGATGCCAAGAATTTTGACATTAATACTGGCAAAGCCCGTTTGTTTTTGTTAGGTAAAATTAAAAAAAAAAAAGCAAATTGCAGTTGTTTGAAAGTCAATGTGCTGTTTCTTTTATGACAGGGATGGCAAACAGATTTAAATCTCCTGTAATCCGCTCCACCAGAAGCAGCTGCCTGGAGATTTGGGCTGAGAAGGCTGAGGCTAGTGTGGGCACAGGGAGAAGGAAGGCTGGAACTGCCATGGGCCTTCACATCTTCTTGCCAGCTCTACCCTACCTACTGAGCCCACTGCTTCCCAAGTCCAAAAATGTTCTTTTTGGTTCAGGTAACTGCTCTTAGCCAGGGGCAAATTTAGTTTATGAAGCCTCAATGAGGAAAAGTGGGAGAACAGTTCCCAGTATAGGAACCAACCTATGGATTTTTAAAGACATCGAAACAAGCTGAAATAAACACAGCATATAATCCTGGAAGGAAAGGCATTGAAAACTGAATTATTTATATCTTTGCCAATTATTTACAGATTAGGGGATACTGGTTGTGTTCTCAGGCCCTTTGGATAAGGCTAGTGCTCTTAACTAGTTTGTATATATATTTTTAAAAACAGGTCGAGAAGCACTGCCATATACAGAACTGATAGGGCCGTGTATTAGTTGGAAATGAGTTTCAGTAGCCCAGTCTCAGTCTGAATGAGGCAAATTTAGGCCCACATCATCAGCTACTTTACAACCTAATACCTAAAACTTAACATAATAGTAATAAGGCATATTTTAAAGTCATCTGGAAAAACTGTTTTACACAGGTATCTTAATTTAGTTCTCTCTAGAATTGGTAACACCTTCTTTGCAAATATATTGTTATTCATAGCAAGTATTTCCCGTGTGACTCATAAGCCTCAGTATTTCATAATCTCATAGATACCCTTAGAAATATTTTAAAATAATCATTTCATCATATTTCTATGGATTATGATAGTGATTCATAATCATTAATATTCACAATACATATAGAAAGACAAACATCAACATTCCCATCGAACAAGTGATACAGTGTTCAAGGTACTTTAATTTTTGAAAAAACCAAAAACAACAGAAAACAGAACCACTATAACTTTTCAACAAATTTCAAAATGAAATATATTATGCTCAGATTGGTGGACAAAATATTAAAATGAAGATTAATATTTAACCATACATTCAACAGGAAAAGCAGATTAAAAACTGCATTTATAAAATGACATATTGAGGGCTTTACAAAGATGTCTTGGTTTATTTTTATAATGGTTATGTTTTATTTTCAGATGATAAAAGAAAAAAGGCATCATGTTCCTATTTGAAAGTACTTCTCTACATATAAACTGTGTATGGATATAAGCTTTATTCCCAGTAAATGATAATCGGCTATAATGATTATATCTTCTACTTAACATTAGTTTTTGAAGTAAGTACTAGACACCTGACTATGCTGCATAAAAACTGGTCAGATATATGCAAACATAGTCCCGGTGAAGATCATCTTGCTGAATTAGTATCACTTTTACATGCTGAATTTGTTATATTTTATCATCAATGCTCCTTATGTTTCTTGTATAAAACAAACAAAAACTGTGAAAGGGTCAAAACCACCTCAGCTGCTAACACTGTTCAACTGTGTCATTACCTGGAGGATGGTGGGTCACAGGCCTGCTGAACCTTACCACATAAGCTTGGCAGCTTTCAAATGAAATATATTTAAATGACTTTATTGATTTAAAAATTAGAAGTAGAAACAACAGCATTGCTACCTTTAGTTATATGAATCCCCTGGAACTCCTCTGCCAACCCTTGGGAACTAACTGGGAAACCTAAAATTTACCCCACAGGGGAAAAAACTCAAGTCGAGAGACAGTTTATAATTCTACCAGTTGGTTCTAGAATTCTGGTATCACTCAAGAAGTGATTTATATTAATATATAACATAATTAGAGTTGTTCTATGATAATAATTAAATGGTGATGTTTGGGTATCATATATCATGTCACATGCCCACAAGGCATTGTTCTAAGTCAAACAAGCAAACTATGTTATAGTAATGAAAGATGAACTACTAGACACACAAAAGAAAATTTAGAAACTTGAAAAATGTAAAAAATAGGTACAATTGAATAGAAATTAACCTAAGCGTTCATTAGGTAATAGATTTTATTTGTACATTTAAAAAATATAAAGTTTTATGCTTTAAGAATAATCATTTTATTCATGAGGACACAGAGCTAATATACTGCTTCTTTTAAAAATGATTTTTGAAATAGTGGACAGAAAACTGACAACAGTTGCAGTTGATTGCACTTATACATGGAAGGAGACATGTTTTTTTAACAAAGGCTGAACAGTAAAAAAAAAAAATTGTGACATTTGGAAATATTTTCTAAATTATACTGAAAGGAAATGATGAAAAACCATATTCAACTGAAAGATGAAACAGTCTTTGTCTCAGCTGTGATCTGAGTCACTGACAGATTAGATGTGCATACTTCATACTGGTTCTTTATAAATCTGAGGTAGCACAGGTCGGCAGGCACCAGTTCTACAAGGCACCAATGGTTTTGTGTGATGTAATGCTAGCATCTGAGATCTAGAAATATCAAAAAATATTGAATAAGACATATAGATTTTTCTTCAATTTCCGCTGATTTTAAATTGGATTGATATTATATTCACTATGCTTTAACTTTTTGTTCAGGAAGGTCTCTCCTCAAATCTAGCGGAAAAGTCCTTCACAAAGTCCCAAATGAAAACAGTTCCTTTAGGTATGGCCTTACGCTCAATTGAGCACAATGGCAGGTCTTGGTTAGAACAGATCTGTTTTTCCTGTGACAGACACTTTCAAATAGATTCTTTCCCCCATGTCTTTATGCTCTCTGTTTAGGGATCAACAAACACCCCTATATCTTCTTACTGTTTCCGAAAATCCTTCCATACTTTAGTCACACGACTTCAGAGGCCAAAACCTAACTGAAATATTCCAGATTCATGGTGATAGTTCCTAGGTATGTCATGTAATGGGACAAATCCTTCATTAGGTCAAGATCATTTTACTAAAGTTCTGCCTTAGGGGTTGAGATGCAAATCAACAATCACTGTCTCCATAAACATCTTTCTCAAGCTTTCTTACAATCACAGAACATGGTCCAACAATTAATACTAGCTGTTAAAACCTCTTAGAATCTATCTACCATTTCCACTTCCTCTCACTAAGTATAACATCTCTTGCATTTTTCTAATTGTTAACCTAATCATACTTCTAACTAGCTGGTCAAGAAATGAACTGCATTAGATAAATGTTCCATCACTGTATAATAAGTAAACAGTATGGTAAAGTTATGCTAATGTACCTATATAAAAATCTACGATTCAACTGGTTATTAAAATCTGTTCTGCTTAAAGCACTCAAACTCTCATTGTAGACAATTATAAAATTCCATTCAGGGGAGACAGAAATGATAACAGAGATTAACAAAAGCATAGAAATATGCTAGTAAATACTAGTTTATACATTCTGCTATTCATCTGTTAAGTCTTTATTCTTCATAAATAGCATGTCTCTTGATAAACCTGTATTTTATTTTCTACCTACTCATGAGTTTTAATATTTTCATTTTTTTTCCTATCTTCCAAGATGCTTTTTCACTTAATCAGTGATTTTCAAACTTCATTATCAGTGGAACTCTTTATTCCAATTAAATCCAATTAAATCTTACGGAGGAGCCCAATATATAAAATGGGAAAAAGCAGAACCTCTTTGATACAAAGGGGAGGGGTGCCAGTAGACAGCCTGAAAACCACTGCTCTAAGTCATTCAAGAAAATTGAAGCAAAGACACAGCCAGTTGGAATTTCTTCATTTGCAGTGATTATAAACAATTCCCCCATTGTTTTCAATTTTTAAGAACATTTCTTGAGCACAGCTGCTTTTCCCTCAGAGCTCATTAACGGAACAAAAACATAGTGCCTTACATATACTATTTAGGTAAATAAGTATCTGAATTCTTATTTCCTTTTTCATACTATTAAAAAGTGCAAAAAAGCATAAGATGTAATCCCACAACTAGGTTATTAAAATGAATTTTAAAAATATTTAACATGTGATATAGAAATTTTTAAAAAAATTTTCACTGTTTTATGATTGTAATTGCTTTAATCTGAGTCCAAATACTATCCAAAAGGCTCCTTAGAGTCTCAAGAAAACAAAAGTCACTCTGTAGTTACTGAGAAGATTATCTTCGCATGTAATGATTCTGTTGCTCTACTTTTGGATTGAAGAACATTCCTCAGTTATATATACCTGATTTGCTTGAAAGGCAAGGAAAAAAAGTCAGGTCAACTTTTAGCTTTGTCATGCTTAGATTAGAAAGATTTTACAAAAATTAAAAAATGAAAATTTCTTTTCTCAAATAAGCTCATTTGTGCTTTCCAGGCTATTTCCTCACATTCGTCAACCTCCTTCCATATAAATGGAAGGCTTTTAAACTGCCTTTTTAATAAACCCATGCTGACCATAACCAACTCTGTGCTTAGCTTATAGAAAGCAGCCCTGCTCCTCTATGCTCCTCACTGGCTGGACGGGCAGCACCAGGTGGGAAATACGGCTCCACAGTCCACTCAGCTTGTCTGAATCCATGTGGTTGAAGGAGCTGGGAGTGTTAGAGTTGGTAAACCTCGCCCAAAGTAAATCTCGCACTTTCTCTTCAGTTTCCCTTGGGCCGACACTTGCTTCTAATGTTTCCTCCTCCAGTAGGATGGTCAGGACCAGGGCCACATCTTTAAAGGCAGCGTTCTCATGGTCACAGTACTTGTAGAAGATCAAGGTGGAGCCTGCAGGAAGGGATTCAAAGCGGTGGACCACAGCAGCCTTCTGGCCCTTCTCAAACCCAGAGCTCAGCTCCTCGTCAACTGACTCCTTGACCGCATCACTGTCCTGAAAGGTTTTTCCAGCTCCATCAATCTGAATGGCAGAGACTTTCTGGGCGGACGTGTAGGCATCCGCAACGTGGTGGCTGAGGCACTTCAGGGTCTCTCTTCCCTCTCGAGCTGCTGTAAATATGATGGTGGCTGGCTCAGTGGGGTGTGAAGCATTGAGGTGCTTCTGGAGAAACTTACGTCCTCTCTGCCACAGAAAGGAACTCTGGCCTGGAAATTTATCCTTCAAATGGCTGAAATGAACCAAGAAGGCCTCCAAAGCTGGATTTTTGGGCACTTGCTGGGCCGGAGAGGAATAATAGCTATTAACAGAACTTAGCAAAACAAGAGTCAGAACCAGGGAGCCAAGAAGGATGGAGCCTATCAGAGAAAGAGAAAATAAAAGACAAAATTAGAGAGAATGTGAGTCAGAAATAAAGCCTGTGGTAAACTGAAAAGAGGCAGATACGCTGTCAGATTTTACTGGCCTGCGGTGAGTTTCTTTTGCCTAAGTCCTTTAAACTTTCAGCTGTTGAAATCTACTGGAAATACTTTTTCTTTAATTTCTTAAGAAGAAATTTGAAGATAACAACATCTTTGTTAAAAGGTAAAATCTAAGTTTATATATTTTTTGCTATAACTACTGATGTGATTTAGAAATGAACTATCAGTATATTCTTCTACCGTCTCAAAAATATCTACTACCTACCTGTAGATAGGTCATTTCTTCCTAAACAGTCAAAATGTAAAAATGCCATTTGAGAAGTTAATACTTTCTTTTTCATTGAAAAGACAGCTTTAACAGGGAACTATATTCATATATCTTATAATAGCCTATAATGGAAAATAATCTGAAAAAAATATACATATATAACTGAATCACTTTGCTGTCCACCTTAAACTAACACAATACTGTAAATCAACTTTACTTCAATTAAAAAAAAACAGTTTTTAGTTTCTTGTTTATGAAAAGCCCTTCCTCCAGTGGGAATTCCCATTTTGTTAAGGATGGCAAAATATTGGCCGCCACCCCTAAGGGAAAAATCCCCAGAACTCTATTGCTCTATTCTAATATTACTATCAAACATTAAAAAAAATATTAAAACAATGTCAAAACTATTTAAATCTGCTAGTTTTCTAGGTACTTCTCTGAGGATTTCTGAATGTGAATCACTACAGTTACACTACAAGACCAGTTTTGTTCTCACCATAGTTCAGAAAATACTTTTTATTAATCCTTCTTATGGTATCCTGTGCATTCTCTTTGTTTCCTTCCAATTTTTGTGTTTCTTGTTGATGTCTCTCAACCTCTGGGGGAAAAAAAAAAAAGTAACATTATTTTTAGACAGTACACTAATGAGAGTGTGTATACCTTTATACCTCTTACCAAAGCAAAGAATTACCTGACAGGATTTCCATACTTTATAAAATTTTGTTTTATACAAAGCTAACTTCCTGTCTTTTCCTTAAGGCTCACTATTACCTTTATTCTACTTAGAATAAAATGAAATGCTGTGAAATTCACTTAAGGATACTGTTGCTACATCCACAATTCTTCACTGGCTCTTACATCAAGGACAAAGAAACAAGCATCCTAATATTGCAGCCAAACCTATCTAACATGTGATTTAAGAAATATTGTACACAAGACTCAACATCACAGGGCAATGATGCTCTAATTCCAGTGTTCACATCTCAAAAGGCTCCTCAAGACCCCCTAATATACAAATAACAGAGACATTAAGTTTAGAGACAGGAGAGATTACTGTACAGTAATAGCTTACCTTTGCAAAATAGCTTACAAAAGCAAGCTTGAAACTTAGTGAATGAGGTATACAAAGCAAGGAATACAAGGTTAAGAAAATTTATGAACTATATAAAAATGTAGGTGTGGGGTGAGACACCAATCATCATAAAATGCATGGGTGAAAAGGAGGGCAGTATTTTGTAGACTTTGAGCTAAGTCACTCGAGTCTAGATGTGTGCTTGACCCCAGCCAGGTACCTCATATAACAATGAAAGCTGACTATTGCCCATAACCCTTACTGGAGAAATAACTCAAATAGCATACTCTATTAACATAAAGAAGTAGAGTCATCTTCACCTATAAACGACAGTTCATTTAGTCATATCACACCAAAACACGGGTTTTTAAAATATCATGTCACAGAATTTAAGGACTGAAAGGATCTTTAATGATCACCTACTCTAGCCCCCTACCTTACCTATTGTGACAAAAGGTCCAGGGATGTTAAGGGCTTTGCCCAAGGTCACATAAAGAGATATGGCCAAGCTGGGATTAGAATGAGGTTCCTCATCTCCTAGGTTAGCTCAATCCATTATATTATGTTGCTTCCCACACATAAACTGCATTTTTAAAACAGTATTTTCTTCCTCTACTCAGTGCACCTGCATACTGGTGAAATTCTGATGGCAGATAATGGTCCATACAAATCATATCTACTCATTCATTTAACAAATATTCATAAAGTCACTTCTCTCTGCCAAGTGCCACAGAAACACAATAAATGAGAGAGACACAGCCCTTGCCTTCACTGAAGTTACAGACTTCATATATTTGAGATCAGCCATTGAAACGTATATTTGAGATCAGCCATTGACTTAATGGTGAAACATGGAATTCTAGCCCTTAGTCAAGTCCCTGATGAACAGAATGTCTTATATTTTATATTTCTTTGCTCTGGCAAATAGGCATTTCAGACTGAGCTTTCAGAGTACTTATAAAATACAAATCCACACAGTCCAAATCCATAAAATCACAGAAGGTAAAAAAAGCTGGAAGAGACCAGCTGGATAGCATCTTGTCCTACTTCTTCAGTCTGCAAATAGGAAACTGAAGTACCAGGAAGTTGAGAGATTTGCTTAAGTTCACCCAAGTTAGGAAGTGGTAGGGCCACAACTAGAATCCACATCTCTTGAGTTCCAGTGTAAAGACTTTGCACATTCCAACTGTTATCTTTGTAAGGAATGATACGATGCTGTTCTCCTTAATATACAAGTGGGGAAAATCAGGTATAGAAAAATTAAGTAATTTGCTTAAAGTCCTATAAAACTGAAAGATGACCGAGTTAAGGGTCCTATACCACTGATGTTGGTTTTTAAATATACCTATCTCTTGATTTATGTAGCACTTAGTTTCCCCCAAAGTAAAAGATTTTAAAAAGTAAAAGTGAGGATATGCTCATTAGAAATAAAGAAAAAGCCAGAGGTAAATTTTTTAGAAGTCATGCCTTTAAAAAAAATCATACTGGATTCATACAGACAGTAAATAAATAAAAACTGTTTAAAAATGCAGCTTATGTGTGGGAAGCAACTTAATGTAGTGGAATGAGCTAGTTTAGGAGATGAGAAACCTCATTCTAATCTCAACTCAGTTATATCTCTTTACGTGACTTTGGGCAAGGTGCAAAGGCCTTAATCCTATGAAGGAAAGAGAAGTTCTCTGAAAAGAACAGTACAAAACAGGACAAGCTCAGGGGTTCCCTCACCTGGTGCCAGCAGCCGCTTCCTCAGCGTGTCCTGGCTCTCCAGCCCTGTACTGGAATGCTCAGGACTCTGAGCATCCTGAGGGTCAAGGACAGGTGGCTCCTGCAAAGCTCCGGGTCTGTCGCTCACATGCTCAGGGAGGGCTGCAGAGCTGCTCACTAAGTGTGCGTCTGTTCTTCCCACCTTGTCACTTGGAGAACAGTTGGGTTCTGGATCCAAGAGGTCTTCACCGAGACTTTCTGAAGGGAGTTGATGCCCTTGTTCTCCACCCTGGAAACTCTGGCTGTTCTCACCTTCTGTATCCTTTGGATATTTCCTATAATCTGTTTCATCTGGAATTTCTGATTGATCATCTGTATTTGTACTTCCTGGACCTTCTGATTGATCATCTGTATTTGTACTTCCTGGACATTCTGATTGATCATCTGTATTTGTACTTCCTGGACCTTCTGATTGATCATCTGTATTTGTACTTCCTGGACCTTCTGATTGATCATCTGTATCTGTACTTCCTGGACCAACTGATTCTACCTCTTGGTGGTCTTTGTTAAGACCAGAGGCAGGGTTTGGGGTCTGAGCTTCTTCAGCGGTACTTGCTGTGACTGTAGTCTCCTGTGCCTGACAATTTATTGATGGATCACTTTCCAAATCCTTTTGAGGGTCTATTGAGATAAAAATTTATAATTTTTGTTAAAAAAATTTCCCTATATTTTTGTATTTTAACAAGGTCCCTGATTAATAGAAATATTTATATAGATTTTTATGGCTTACGAGGCACTCTTCCTAAACATTATTTCTCTTGACTTTCACTAAAGGTGACTGATTAAACAAATTCACTATCATGTTAATCTAACAAATAATATGAATGTAAAACTATTTTGAATGAAAAACCAATTTTTGGTAGTATTCAGTACATCCTCTTCCCTAATTAAATAACAGTCCTAGGCAATAATCATCAATAGCAACTAAAACCATTATGCAAAAGGCTGATGAGGAATTTTATGAACGAAGTGAATGAGACTGACAACTGCTGAACCCACTGATCAATCTTAACACCACAAAAAGAAGGAAAACCAGACATTACTAACCTCCCGAATTCAATGCAATAGGAAGTACACCGTACCACTTACGAAGTATTCTTGCCAAACTGAATCTGAATCTGATCAAGCTTCTAGAGCTAACTACCAGTTTCCAAGAAACACAGGGATAGAGGGATACATTAAATTATGCCTCAGGAATGTAATCAGCAAAACCCACAATGAGGGAAATTCTAAGGGACAAAAGACTTTGTTTCTTTAATAACAGCAAGAAATAAAAATAAATGGCAAGAAAAAAAAAAAGGAGGAGTAACCTATTGATTAAGAGATACTTGAATACATCAACAATGTGTGGACCACACTGTTTAGATTCACTGTCCCGCAAACCAGTTGTTAAAGAAATATTTATGAGATAATCAGAAAAATTTGAACACCAGATATTTGATGAGACTCAGGAATTATTGTTCATCTTCTAGTTATGATAAAGGTATTGTGATAATGTTTTTACAAAGAAATCCTTATCATTTAGAGATAAGTGTTCAAGTATTTATGGCTAAAATTATGTGACACCTAGAATTTGCTTCAATTCAATGATATGGGGGTAAGGAGAAGTAAGGGAGTATAAATGAAACCACATTAGCCATATGTTGACAGCAGATGAAGCTGTTTGATGGGTACATGAGATTCATTTCCTTGCTCAACTTTTATATATGTTTGAAATTTTCCATAATAAAGCTTAAAAAAAAAAAGAGCAACCAAAAAGATATATCAATCAAATGCAGTATGTGGCCCAAATGTAAAGAAAAAAGAATTAAAAAACCCAACTGTGAAGAAAAAAAAAATTATGAGACAATTGGGGAAATGTGAATACTGGCTGTATATATGATGACAGCATGGAATAACTATTAATTTATTTTTTAGGTGTGATAATGCTATTTTGGTTCTTTTTTTTTTTTAAATCTATCTTTAAGAGATGTAAACTAAAGTACTGACAAATAAAATGATATAATGTCTTGGATTTGCATTTAAATATTCCAAGGCAGGCAACAAGAGTACCATTATGTAGGTAAAAGTTGAAGTTAGATTTTGAGTACATGGGACTTCATTATACTGTTCTACTTTCATATATTTAAAAATATCCTTAATAAAATATTTAAATATGCCCTTCTCTTCTGAAAAACCTACTTCATATTTTGCCTATTTTATATCACATATACACACACACACACACACACACATGTAAGTAGGATGAAGAATTTAAATTTCATCTTTCCTTATAATTGAAAGATCCCCCTCTAAATATATAGCATAGAGCTTACTTGATTTTTAAAAATATAACTCTAAAGATCTGTCTACCATCTTTTTTTAAGATGCATTGTAATTTTTCCAATACTATAGGTTCCTACTGTGGGAGTCTCTAAAACATAACTCTTTTTCATAATTAGGGTCTGGTATTATGGTAAAATTCGGTAAATATCAAAGAATAAGAATCATAACAAATTAAGCAATTAAGTTAATTTCTTTTTTACTTCCAAACTTCAGTTTTAGTCACCAGAGACTTTCTCTCTAGCACAGCCCTAGTCTCCTACAGCACAAATCTAGTGCTGTACAAACTAGTCTTACCCTCTGGAGGATCCCTAAGTCCTCTGTCGGTCATGTTTGAGTTTTATCTCTTCAGACTTTGGGATACTTTTTGTTAGTGTCTGGTTTTCCTTGTGAAGATGTCTTGTTTTCTTCTTGTCCCAAGTCCCAACAGGCTCATGCTTCCCGTGGACCCAGGAAACAAGGCATATATACAGTGACTAAAATAAAATGAAAAAATTTAAATGACTTTTTTATTCATACATGGGAGAAATGCCAATTTCAGCTTTATTTACTAAATCTGTTTAGTTTGAGTAATATTTCCTCTCTGAAACTTTTCTAGTGAAGAAAAAGTATTTTCTGGTTTTCATGAGGATCATATTCCAAATCCTAGACTACAAACTGAAGAAAAGCTTCAGATTATTAACCTTGTATAGATGCCATAACCTTTTAATACATTCCAGTGTGTCTGGAAGGATGTAAAAAGTAAGACCAAGTGACCAGAATCTTGAAGAGAACATCCTTGAAATTGAAATGAAAAGTAATTCTAAGAGTAAAAATTTAAGTCACTGTTGAGTTAATCACTGCAGATTTCCTTTATGTCTTCAATTTCTGTCCCATATAAATTTCTCAGAGTTTGCCTATCAGAAGCTTTCACTTATCATTAACAAGTAACAATGCACACGGGCTACCTACAAACTAAGATGGCTGTCTTGGTGTTAGGAAGAGGAAATACACATTTGGACTTTAGTCACTGCCTTCTTAGTGGTTTTCATACAGTATTCTTCTGCAAAATATGGAGACAGGTATCTCTTTATACAATGCCCTTCTATACAGTGCTCAAAGAAGACTAACTATAAATGATTATGATCTTAAGACATTATGTTTACTCTATATTGTCTTTAATTAAATGTTTCTGTAAAAAAACCCAAAACAAAACCAAAAACAAAACAAAACAAAAAATGATTATGAGCTGTACACAAAAGGAATAAAAATCAGAGGCAATTTATAAGCAATAAAAACTTAATCATGTCATTTTATAGTTAAATCTTATTTTTTGTTAAAAACCATACCACTCAAAGTTACTTAACCTTCACTATCTATAAAAATGATTAAGGATTGATATGATGACTAAATACAAAAATATATGTGAAAGAACTTTGTAAAGTGCTACATTCTTTGGATAGCCTCGTTGAGAAGTTAGCCAACTAGCCTTTTTTGTGTCCTTCTCACAACACTCTTTTGTAAAATCTAATTTTACAAGTTAAAAAATTTAATCCCAAATGCCTAGCACAGATCTTAGTATACAGCAAGAACCCCATATTTTAATTTAAAAGAATATGAATAAGTGAATGAATGCTTGAATGTACAAATAGAGTGGTGTCAACTATAAACTGAATGTGAAGGGAGGGGTTGAAAACAGGCCTCCTTTCTGCTGGTGTGAACACTTAGAAACAAGTCTCAGATTTGGAGGGTTCCTTGTCACCCTTTTATCTGCTTCAGACTCCTGGGACTGGGCTTCTAGATCTCCTTTTCATTACCATCATATGTTGCAATGAGGGTTACCTCCTATTCTATTTCGTGATAGAAAATAAAAAGTCCCCAAATACTTTAAAAATAAATATAAAGTCCAGTTACAAAAATTTTAGAAAGCGAAGATGCTATTCACAATAACTGTAAGGTACCTCATGATAAAAACTAAAAGGTACCGAGTAATAAATCTAACAACATATATGCAAGAATTTTAGAGTGGGGTGAAGTTTATGGTATGTAAATTACACCTCAATAAAACTGTTTTAAAAAAAGAACCTTTAGGGAGAAAAGTATAAAACTTTACTGAAGGACATAAAAAGGACCTAAATAGAGAAATACATATAGACAGTAAGACTCAAAGCCATTTAATGCCACTTCTTTCCAAATTAATCTATAAATTCATTGCAATTTGAAACAAAATCTTGAGACAATTTTTTTATTGTTATATGTTTCTTATGGAATGAACAAGCTGACCCTAAAATTCACAAAGAGCAGTAAAGGATTAAGAAGAGTCAAGATAATTCTGAAGGAAGAAAAAAGAATTTTGAAGAAGAAGGGGGGCTATTTTTACCAGATATATCAAGACGTTAAAAACAATAGGGCAGGGCTTCCCTGGTGGCGCAGTGGTTGAGAATCTGCCTGCCAATGCAGGGGACGTGGGTTCGAGCCCTGGTCTGGGAAGATCCCACATGCCGCAGAGCAACTCGGCCCGTGAGCCACAATTACCGAGCCTGCGCCTCTGGAGCCTGTGCTCGGCAACGAGAGGCCGCGATAGTGAGAGGCCCGTGCACCGCGATGAAGAGTGGCCCCCGCTTGCCACAACTAGAGAAAGCCCTCGCACAGAAACGAAGACCCAACAAAGCCATACATACATACATACATAAATAAAAAGAATGTAAGCAGACAAGAATAGCATTAAAAAAATAAAAAAAACAAAAACAAGAAAACAATAGGGCATTGGTGTAAGAGACAGATTACACAGAATAGAGAGATAAGAAATATATGCATACATAAATAAAGGAAATTGAGTGACAAAAGAAAAAGAATGGATTAGTGAATAAATAGTTTTGGGACAAATGACTTTTCAAACGGGAAAAAAATTAGATTTCTACCTCCACAAAAATCAATTGCAGATAAGAGACCTAAATGTAAAGAGCAAAACTTTGAATTTTTTGGATAAAAGCATGGAATACCTTCATAATCTCAAGGTTTTCTTGATCAAGATATAAAACATACAAACCATAAGGGGAACTTTGACAAATGTAATGACATTAAAAATGTTAATCTCTAGACAAATCATCAAAATCATGGTTAAAAGATAAATTCACTGACTAGAAAGATATCAGCAACACATGTAATCATTAAGGGATTAATATCTAGAATATATAAAGATTACTGTAAATCAGTAAGAGACAAATAATGCTATTTTTAAAACAATGGGCAAAAGAGATGAACAAGCAGTTAAATAAAGAGGACATCTAAAAGTCTACTGAGGGCTTCCCTGGTGGCGCAGTGGTTGAGAATCTGCCTGCCAATACAGGGGACACAGGTTCGAGCCCTGGTCTGGGAAGATCCCACATGCCGTGGAGCAACTGGGCCTGTGAGCCACAACTACTGAGCCTGCGCGTCTGGAGGCTGTGCTCAGCAACAAGAGAGGCCACGATAGTGAGAGGCCCGTGCACCGCGATGAGGAGTGGCCCCGGCTCACTGCAACTAGAGAAAGCCCTCGCACAGAAACGAAGACCTAACACAGCCAAAAATAAAATAAATAAATAAATAAATAAATAAATAAAAGTCTACTGAATTGGTAAGAAACATAGTCAAGGAAATGCAAAATGAATTAATGATGAGATACCATTTCACACCATCAGATTGGCAAAAATTTTTAAATCAGGCAATACCAAGTGTTGGTGAGGATTTGGAGATACAGAGATCTTTACTGGCAATGAAGTAAACTGTTACAGCTTTGGAGAGCAATATGGTAATACCTAGTTAAGACACACACACATTCTATAAATCGGCAATTCTGCTTTTAGATATATACCTTAGAGAAACTTTTCCTCAAGTGCCCAATGATGTTTGTAGCAGCATTGTTTAAAATGAGGAAAAATGAGAAAATCTTAAATGTCCATAAATAAGGAAGTGGAATTTTAAAATTGTAGTATATTCTTAAAACATAATATTGTATATAAATTAATGAGTTAGATATCAAAAATTTATAAAGGTACGATATTAAAGCATTTATACAAAATTTAAGAGACATTAAATAATATATAGAGTGACTCAAAAATAATTGAACAAGCAACTATATGCCAATAAAATGGACAACCTGGTAGAAATGGATAATTTCTTAGAAAAGCACAACCTCTCGAGACTGAACCAGGAAGAAATAGAAAATATAAACAGACCAATCGCAAGCACTGAAATTGAAACTGTGATTAAAAATCTTCCAACAAACAAAAGCCCAGGACCAGACGGCTTCACAGGCGAATTCTATCAAACGTTTAGAGAAGAGCTAACACCTATCCTTCTCAAACTCTTCCAAAATATAGCAGAGGGAGGAACACTCCCAAACTCATTCTATGAGGCCACCATCACCCTGATACCAAAACCAGACAAAGATGTCACAAAGAAAGAAAATTACAGGCCAGTATCACTGATCAACATAGATGCAAAAATCCTCAACAAAATACTAGCAAACAGAATCCAACAGCACATTAAAAGGATCATACACCATGATCAAGTGGGGTTTATCCCAGGAATGCAAGGATTCTTCAACATACGCAAATCAATCAATGTGATACACCATATTAACAAATTGAAGGAGAAAAACCATATGATCATCTCAATAGATGCAGAGAAAGCTTTCGACAAAATTCAACACCCATTTATGATAAAAACCCTCCAGAAAGTAGGCATAGAGGGAACTTTCCTCAACATAATAAAGGCCATATATGACAAACCCACAGCCAACATTGTCCTCAATGGTGAAAAACTGAAACCATTTCCACTAAGATCAGGAACAAGACAAGGTTGCCCACTCTCACCACTATTATTCAACATAGTTTTGGAAGTTTTAGTCACAGCAATCAGAGAATAAAAAGAAATAAAAGGAATCCAAATTGGAAAAGAAGAAGTAAAGCTGTCACTGTTTGCAGATGACATACTATACATAGAGAATCCTAAAGATGCTACCAGAAAACTACTAGAGCTAATCAATGAATCTGGTAAAGTAGCCAGATACAAAATTAATGCACAGAAATCTCTTGCATTCCTATATACTAATGATGAAAAATCTGACAGTGAAATTAAGAAAACACTCCCATTTACCACTGCAACAAAAAGAATAAAATATCTAGGAATAAACCTACCCAAGGAGACAAAAGACCTGTATGCAGAAACTTATAAGACACTGATGAAAGAAATTAAAGATGATACAAATAGATGGAGAGATATACCATGTTCTTGGATTGGAAGAATCAACATTGTGAAAATGACTATACTATCCAAAGCAATCTACAGATTCAATGCAATCCCTATCAAACTACCACTGGCATTTTTCACAGAACTAGAACAAAAAATTTCACAATTTGTATGGAAACACAGAAGACCCCGAATAGCCAAAGCAATCTTGAGAAAGAAAAACGGAGCTGGAGGAATCAGGCTCCCTGACTTCAGACTATACTACAAAGCTACAATAATGAAGACAGTATGGTACTGGCACAAAAACAGAAATATAGATCAATGGAATAGGATAGAAAGCACCCAGAGATAAACCCACACACATATGGTCACCTTGTCTTTGATAAAGGAGGCAAGAATATACAGTGGAGAAAAGACAGCCTCTTCAATAAGTGGTGCTGGGAAAACTGGACAGCTACATGTAAAAGAATGAAATCAGAACACTCCCTAACACCATACACAAAACTAAACTCAAAATGGATTAAAGACCGAAATGTAAGGCCAGACACTATCAAACTCTTAGAAGAAAACACAGGCAGAACACTCTATGACATAAATCACAGCAAGATCCTTTTTGACCCACCTCCTAGAGAAATGGAAATAAAAACACAAATAAACAAATGGGACCTAATGAAACTTAAAAGCTTTTGCACAGCAAAGGAAACCATAAACAAGACGAAAAGACAACCCTCAGAATGCAAGAAAATATTTGCAAATGAAGCAACTGACAAAGGATTAATCTCCAAAATTTACAAGCAGCTCATGCAGCTCAATATCAAAAAAACAAACAACCCAATCCAAAAATGGGCAGAAGACCTAAATAGACATTTCTCCAAAGAAGATATACAGATTGCCAACAAACACATGAAAGGATGCTCAACATCATTAATCATTAGAGAAATGCAAATCAAAAGTACAATGAGATATCATCTCACACCGGTCAGAATGGCCATCATCAAAAAATCTACAAACAATAAATGCTGGAGAGGGTGTGGAGAAAAGGGAACCCTCTTGCACTGTTGGTGGGAATGTAAATTGATACAGCCACTATGGAGAACAGTATGGAGGTTCCTTAAACTAAAAATAGGTGTACCATACAACCCAGCAATCCCACTACTGGGCATATACCCTGAGAAAACCATAATTCAAAAAGAGTCATGTACCACAATGTTCATTGCAGCTCTGTTTACAATAGCCAGGACATGGAAGCAACCTAAGTGTCCATCAACAGATGAATGGATAAAGAAGATGTGGCACATATATACAATGGAATATTGCTCAGCCATAAAAAGAAACAAAATTGAGTTATTTGTAGTGAGGTGGATGGACCTAGAGTCTGTCATACAGAGTGAAGTCAGAAAGAGAAAAACAAATACCATATGCTAACACAAATATATAGACTCTAAAAAAAAAAAAAATGTTCGTGAAGAACCTAGGGGCAAGACGGGAATAAAGATGCAGACCTACTAGAGAATGGACTTGAGGATACGGGGAGGGGGAAGGGTAAGCTGGGACAAAGTGAGAGAGTGGCATGGACATATATACACTACCAAATGTAAAACAGATAGCTAGTGGGAAGCAGCCGCATAGCATAGGGAGATAAGCTCGGTGCTTTGTGACCACCTAGAAGGGTAGGATAGCAAGGGTGGGAGGGAGGGAGACGTAAGAGGGAAGAGATATGGGGATATATGTATATGTATATGTATAGCTGATTCACTTTGTTATAAAGCAGAAACTAACACACCATTGTAAAGCAATTATACTCCAATAAAGATGTTAAAAAAAAATTGAATGAATGAAAAAAGTGAACTAGTGATACATAGCATAACATGGATGAATCTGAAAAATGTGATGAGCGAAAAAAGCCACACACAAGATTATATGCCAAATGATTCCATTTATATGAAGTTCTAGAATTGCCAATGGTCTACAGTGACGGAAAACAGATCAGAGGTTCCTAGGGGAAGGACTACTGACTGGAAAAGGGCATGAGAAAACCTTCTGGAGTAATGAAAGTGCTTCATATTTTTATTGAGGTAGTGTTTGTCATCAAACTTAAAATCTGTACATTTTATTGCATGTAGAATATCCTCAAAAAACATTATTTCAAATAACATCTGAATGCTTTAAAAAACGTATTACTTGGAAACTGGGTTGTGGTCAATAAGCAATCTGCAAAGAAATCGTGAGAGATATTTCAATAATCTTACAAATGCTCAATATACACCTTTCTTGTCACAAGGCACACATCATTCCTATAGCCCGTTTCACTCAGACCCTTTGTAACATTGCTGTTCATAGCCAAAACATAGTCCCTCAAGGCTACAAGGAAGAAGTGGTACAAACACAGTGGTTCTTGACACATCCTCACAAAAAGTCACATGGTGGGGTATCTGGGAGATCTGGAGGCCACTATTCCAGAGGCAGGTCCATCTTTTCAACAGTGTCCAATCAATACAGGAAATGTATACATTAGGAATCTCTGGACTGCATAATAGAAGTGAGGCAGAGCCTCATGCTGATGGAAAATGGGCATGTTGGAGACTTTCTGCAGCTGTAGGAAAAACCACTCCATAAGAATGTCCAAAAAAAATACCTTTGATGGTATCTTTTGCAAAAAGGAACTGATGAAGTGAATCCCTTACAAGTTCAATTGTGAAATGTTGGTTTTCAGTGCCCCATTTGTGGAGGTTATGATTCATTTTTCCACTTAAAGAAAACTTAGCCTTATCACTGGTAGTTATCTCCGCTTCCCTGTGACCCTGAAATCTGCAGCAAAACTTATTGTTTTGCTTTAACTGTCTCCATAAGGGCGTGAACCAGGTTAAAGTAGTAAGGCTGCATTCTCCATAACTGGAGAAAATCAACAGATAGTAGGCTGAGGGATGCCTTCCTTAATTTCAATATCCTGGGACCTCCCTGAAGAGGGACACAAATTTACCTCAGTAACTCTTCTTCTGTTGTGGCTGCCCTGTGCTCGGTCTTTAAGATGCACCCTTTCTACTCCATCTCAATGTACCAGTGGTAATGTTTTGGCAACCTGGTAGGTGTTCATTGTCTGGTATACAGAATGACCTTTGCACTGCAGTAATACAACCAAGTTTAGCAGACTCCAACACATAAAATTAAATGTTGTAAGATTATCTCTACAGATTGATGCATAATACATGTTTATATATGAATGTTACTGAATAATAAAATTTTGAAAGTGTTCAACTCTTTTATTGCTCTGTACATTGTTTAAATAAACACATGAACAGAAAGGATATATGCTTGCTTCTATGGAGGAAAGGGCAGGAATAGGATGAGAACAAGAATCAGTTTCAACTGTACCTGTAAAGCCTCTAAAAAAAGAAAAAAAGAGGTATATGTGGCAAAATGTTAGCGTATTTTATCTATTTTTTCAAATTGAAGTATAGTTGATTTACAATGTTGTGTTAATTTCTGCTGTACAGCAAAGTGATTTGTTATACATATATATACATTCTTTTTTATTCTTTTCCATTATAGTTTATCACAGGATATTGAATATAGTTCCCTGTATTATACAGTAAGACCTCGTTGTTTATCCATTCTGTATATAATAGTTTGCATCTGCTAACCCCAAACTTCCACTCCACCCCTCCCTCCACCTTCCCTCCCCCTTGGCAACCACAAGTCTGTTCTCTATGTCTGTGAGTCTTTGTTTCATACATAAGTTCATTTGTGTTATATTTTAGATTCCACATATAAGTGATATTATATGGTATTTGTCTTTTTTTTCTGACTTACTTCACTTAGTATGATAATCTCTAGTTCCATCCATGTTGCTGCAAATGGCATTATTTCATTCTTTTTTATGGCTGAGCAGTATTCTATTGTATATAGGTACATCTTCTTTATCCATCTGTCAATGGACATTTAGGTTGTTTCCATGTCTTGGCTATTGTGAACAGTGCTGCTATGAACATAGGGGTGCATGTATCTTTTTGTTTTTTGTTTGTTTTTGCAATGCCATGCACCTTGCAGGATCTTAGTTCCCCGACCAGGGATTGAACCTGGGCTCTCGGCAGTGAAAGCACGGAGTCCTAACCACTGGACCACCAGGGAATTCCCTATCTTTTTGAATTATAGTCTTGTCTGGGTATATGCCCTGGAGTGGGATTGCTGGACCATATGGTAATTCTTTTTCGGTTTTCTGATGAACCTCCATACTGTTTTCCATAGTGGCTGCACCAACTTACGTTCCCACCAACAGTGTAGGAGGGTTCCCTTTTCTCCACACCCTCTCCAGCATTTGTTAAAATTTGTACACTTTTTAATGATGGCCATTCTGACTGGTGTAAGGTGGTGCCTCATTGTAGTTTTGATTTGCATTTGTCTAATAATTAGTGATGTTGAGCAGCTTTTCATGTGCTTCTTGCTCATCTATATGTCTTCTTTGGAGAAATGCCTATTTAGGTCTTCTGCCCATTTTTCAATTGAGTTGTTTTTTTGTTGTTGAGTTGTGTGAGCTGTTTGTATATTCTGCAAATTAAGCCCTTGTCAGTTGCATCATTTGCAAATATTTTCTCCCAGTCTGTAGGTTGTCTTTTCGTTTTGTTTATGGTTTCTTTTGCTGTGCAAAAGCTTGTAGGTTTAATTAGGTCCCATTTGTTTATTTTTGTTTTTATTTCTATTGCCTTGGGAGACTGACCTAAGAAAACACTGGTATGATTTATGTCAGAATGTTTTGCTTATGTTCTCTTCTAGGAGTTTTATGGTGTCATGTCTTATGTTTAAGTCTTTAAGCCATTTTGAGTTTATTTTTCTGTATGGTATGAGGGTGTGTCCTAACTTCATTGATTTACATGTGGCTGTCCAACTTTTCCAACACCACTTGCTGAAGAGACTGTCTTGTTCCCATTGTATATTCTTGCCTCCTTTGTTGAAGATTGACCATAGGTGTGTGGGTTTATTTCTGGGCTCTCTATTCTGTTCCATTGATCCATATATGTTTTTGTGCCAATGCCATGCCATTTTCATTACTGTAGCTTTGTAGTATCATCTGAAGTCTGGAGGGTTATGCCTTCTGCTTTTCCCTTTTTCCTCAGGATTGCTTTGGCAATTCTGGGTCTTCTATGGTTCCATATAAGTTTCAGGATTATTTGTTCTATTTCTGTGAAAAATGTCATGGGTAATTTGATAGGGAACGCATTAAATTTGTAGATTGCTTTGGATAGTATGGCCATTTTAACAATATTAATTTTTCCAATCCAAGAGCATGGGATATCTTTCCTATGTTAATGTATTTTAGATCTGGGTACATAGGTGAATGTTATTTCCTGCACTTTTCTATATGATTGATGTTAATATATTTTTTAAATGAGTAATAAAATAAAATATATTAGCTTCTGTGAGGAAAAGTAAGAATCAAAAGAAAAGACCTGTGGTATGATGAATTGGGAGATTGGATTGACATATATACACTAATATGTATAAAATGGATAACTAATAAGAACCTGCTGTATAAAAAAATAAATAAAATAAAATTCAAAAGAAAACAAAAAAAAGGAAAGGCCTGTAATGGTAACTCTGAGCCCACACACAATGAACTTATGTTACAGAGGCACACTTCAACCACAGCCTCCTATACATTTTGTCATATCCAGTTGAGAAGAGATAGGACAAAGAAAAGCTACCCATGAGAACAAAATCAGAGCTGGGAAAGCAGTAGGACCTCACCCAACCTACTCGATCCTGGAAACCTCAATCTTATGATGTATGGACTATTAATATTCCTTCTATTTTACAGATAAGGAAACTGAGATATAGAGATGTTAAGAATCTTACCCAAGAACACACAACTAGTTAAAAAAAAATAAAATAGTAAACATACTATAAGGCATCCTGATTCTACGTTTGAATTGTGACTCTAGCACATATGACCTGGGTAAATTTGCACATATTCTTCAACTTTTCTCAAATTGCTTATTTTGGTGTTGTGAAAGTCTCAAGTGATATAATAAATCATGTAGCAACTACATCTGCCACAATTATGATTATAAATGGGCCTAAAAAATGTGACAAGGATTTGCCTTGGGTCATTCATCCCACCAGGCCTCTTAATCTTTACATCTAAGGCCATTTGACACACATAATTACAGGATCGACCTCAGTCCAAAGATTAATCTTGTCCTTCACCAGGAAGGATTTAAGAAGTTTTCAGTAATTCAGCATCAAGTTCTAACAATTGGATTTAATCCCTGTTCTAAAACTAAGACTCTACCTTATCCCTAGTTCTAACTTCTGCCTCATTCTCTTATACCCTTCCTAGTCCTAAAGATGGACTACATGCCATATGATTGACATATGTTATCACATTTAAACCTCACAACAGTATGAGGTAGGTATTATTACATAACCTATTTCACAGATCAAGAAACTGGATACAGAAAGGTTAAAATGCCCAAGGTCATTTAATAGTGCCAGAATCAGAAGACAAACCTAGGTCAACTGGCTCCAAGGCTATTATTTTTCCTCTATAACAAGTAGTTTTCAAGCTGTGTTCCCAAGCTTCCATGGAGACTCAAGGGCTGCCAGAGGAGACTGAAGAGATAGAAGGGGTATGGCTCAACTCACTTTTACAGATATCTGTATTCTGCTGATTGCCACATACTCTTTGGATGTCATGGAATTCTTTCTTGCGTGCCTGTCTGCCTGGGCTACCTTCTCCTACAACTTAGAGATGAATCTTAACTTAGTCACGCACAACTCAAGACAGACTCTGCTTTAGTAGGTACTTTCCAGTTGCCCCAGCACAGTTTCCATTAAACGTCCACTCCTAGGTCTGCATTAAAATAACAGAGAGTAGTTCTAGAAGTCTAGAAATGGCCACCATTACGTGTAAGTAATTATTATCAACTCTCCTACAGTACGGAAGTAGAGATTAATATAGCTCATATAATCCAAAACAGTGGATCAATTGTCATGAGAATTTTAAGAATACACTTATACTTTAAAATTCATTATTCATAACTATGAAGTAGAGTATTTTAGAATAATCTGCAATATTTTAAGCCAAGTAAAGTCATACTTAAAAAGACCGAAGCTGAAAAGCTACAAAGCTTTCTAAATTTTCTCCCTTGCTCAATTTTATGAACTCTACCCCATGATGTCAGTTCTGAGAGCTGACCATATATCAGGTATGTGATGATAATCATGTATGAAGGCAAAGTACCCTTCTTAATGTAATATTAAAATTAGTATTTTTGATTCTTTTCTCTTGCCTGTATACTCACATACCTTATAATGACACCACACAGAACTGTTTTTGAGGAGGGCTACAATAGAGCCCTCCTCACAAACAGTTGAGAAAAATGACTGAGTTATAACCTGAAATATCAGCAGTGACCTTCACTTTGACGTGAAACCTCTTTATATGTCACCGGCAAAGTACAATAACTATCACTACCTTACAGTATTATGAGTACTCAGTTCCTATTCTTTTAAGCCAGATAACTAAATACCCTGCATATGCTGCTATGGTATTTCTCAAAGTATAGTTCATAGAGTACCTGCATAAGAATCTCCTGAGGCACTATTTGTAAAATGTAGCTACCTGGGCCCCACAAGCAACCTAAGGAATTAAAATTTCTATAAGATCGGAAAATTTGCATTTCTGACAAGCTCACCCAGGCACTGATTTGAAAATCAATTGTATAAATCCATTTAATATGTCCTTACTATTTAAGAATGAGATTGGTTAAGACAAAAACAAAGACCCTTTCTCTATTTTGCCGATATTTAAAATTGCACATATGTGGTGTTTTTTGGTATGTGTCTGAAAAAGTTTAGGAGACAATAATATTGATCATAACACCATCCTCAAAAGCAATACCTCAAAGTAAATTTTCACTTTTTAGAAAGAGCTTTAGGATAGTGTAGTTCTTAACCAATGGTAAATGATAAACTAATTAGTCTTCACTCAATTTAGCAGTCCACACAGTTTATTCAGCAATAGAACAGAAGAGAACTTCCATCATGACAGACATAAGGCAGATACAGGGCAGATCTCTGGGGTACATTCTTTAAGCAGACTAACAAGTGACTTTTTAACATGTGGCAGGCATGATTTGTTGCATACAAACAGCCATTCATTCCTTACTTCCTCCTTCCTAAAAGAGCCCTGATTTTATTAGGGGAGACAATGTGTCCTACCCAGGCAGTGCAACTCCATTCCCCTCTGCCAGGTTTCCCAGGCTCCTTTGTGAATCAAGGATGTAAGGAAAAATCCTTGCTGTAATGAGATGTAAGAAAAAATCTGTGCGGGACTTTTGAGAAAGATCTTCTTCCCAAATAAAAGACACAGACTTGAAAGGAGAAAGCTTTTTGCTCCTTACTTCCAGCCTTGCATTGGGATTGAAATGTCTGGAGCAGCAACAAGCTACATTGTACTCGGTGAGAGCTATGAGGACAAAAAGCCAATATGATAAAGATCCCAGAGGGGAAAGATAGAAAGAACCCGGGGCCTTGAGAACATTGTTGAGTTGCTACACGAGCACTGGATTATCTAGAATCTTAAGTGGAATTTTTAAATTGTTCAGTGGCCTCTGAGATGTTTTCAACTGCTTTTTCTAAGTTTCTTAACCTGAACTCTAGTTCCATGATTCTTATGAACACGTGAAGGCCAGAATGAGGCCAATGTCAGGTAAGACCTTCTTAGTTCTAAGAAAAATGCTTCCCCTAAACTGTTCATAATATATATGGAGTCAAGCTGGGTAACTCCTTTTGTCACCTATCTCCTAGGACAGGTACTTTTCCATTGCCAGGGGAGGACATTCTAAGTTCAGTCACCACAAAGACAGGATAGTCTTTGCTCATGTAGAGCCAAGGAGGTGTAGACAGAGGCATTTCTGCATGTTTTTATTGTCACCTATATAGGTGCTGATTGAATGTGATTTCTCTGACAGTGACCAGTTATCGATAACATCATAGCCACACTGAGGATGAGCTAAATAGAGCCAATGATGAATAAATGGTTATATATGAATAAATTATATATATATATATATATATAATTATCACTGATTAATATTTAAGAGGTGGAATTTAGAACAATATAGTTTATTATTAAAATGTCTAGTTGTTTTACTGGAATAATCTAGAATTCAGCTACAAGGATGCTTTCCCACAAAAGTTATCACTAGAATATAATGAAAGTACACACAGTATGGGGCTTCTCCTCCAGGACTACTGTGTCATAATAACGTCAATAATTAGGCTGTGGAGATTTTTAGGAGTAAGCTAATTCCAAAACATAGGAAATATGGATTAGTCAGGTTCTAGATGAACAATCTGGCTTGCAATACTGATTAAATTCATGCTGAAGAAGAGATGCACAGACCCTGGAAGCAGATCCAACAACA
This sequence comes from Balaenoptera ricei, assembly GCF_028023285.1. NCBI lineage: Eukaryota > Metazoa > Chordata > Mammalia > Artiodactyla > Balaenopteridae > Balaenoptera > Balaenoptera ricei. The sequence continues at coordinate 142,496,623 of NC_082639.1, forward strand.
ATTTAAGCAGTTTCCCAGAGCAGTGACAGTCTGGATCAGATATAGAAAGGAGTCATTTTTCCATCTTCCTTGGGCTACTAGTACAAAACCCTCTAGAGTCTCCATGATTTTGACTGTTTCAGAAGTTATTTGCTTTGGCCAAGTTTTTTGTTCAAGGTTTTGTCTGTTCTGGTCAGGATTAACTGTAATGCAGGGTTAAAACCAGCAACTCTAGAGTCATGTATCCTTTTTCTAACCAGTGGAGGACCCAGAAGAAATGGGTGGCAAGCTTTTTCAAAGGTCCACCTGGTAAGATTTTGGGGAGCCCACTCAAGTGGGAAAGACCAAGGAAGAACAAGGCTTCTATTACCAGGATTATCAGGATAACACTCAGGGCAATAATCAGCTCTGTTAATACGGTCTAAGAATACTTGGTAACATTCATTCTCAACCAGTTCAGTTTGGTACAACCAATGGCCTAGTTCTAAACTAGGGAACCATTGCTGTCCACAGTCAGGGCAATGTGAATTATCTGAGAACATTGGGACCTAGAGAGACAACACAGAAAGCAATGTAACTGTAAGAGGCAACAATGATAAAGAGAAACACCCAAACAACCAGTCCTATTACAGGTTTGGTTTAGCACTTTCTCAGTCCAACCACCATTACTTGGAGAGGGTAAAATTTGGCTTGCACCTCCGTGCAATTCTTCAAGATTTCGTTGTCTATTTTTCACTCACTTGCAACCCAGTCTCTGAACTCAGGGACTGATCCAGTCTATGTTATCCGTCACTTACTAGCAGCACAGATCTCAGAATAGCTCCTTTAAATCCCAGCTTCTCAAGAAAACATAGGGTTCTAGTCTAAGTTAATTATTTTTTCTTGTGTGTTATCAGCTGGTGGTATCATGCAGAGGCATCTGGCTTACTCTGCTTTGCTGGTAAGTTATTATGTCTGCTTGGTGAAACAGAGGAGCTGACAGGTCCAATGGGTCTTTGGTGGGCGCTGGCACTCTTGCCGTTGTAATACACGTACCCAAGTCTTAAGGCCTTGGCACTTTATAGCGATGTAGAGGGGTCAGGAAAACCTGGCAGAGTCCTCTTGAGCGTGGATCCAATGAAGTCTTTCTTGGGAGGACCTTAATCAGGACCCAGTCACAGGGAAGTAGCTGCTGTTGAGTTGGTTGAAGGGTCTGGGAATGCTTCACATACCTGTAAATAATAAAACTTCAGACGACTCATATGGGTTTTGAGTTGCTCACAATATTATTAGAAACATGCATTTGGAAATCATTTGGGTCAGTCAAGGTGGGTGAGAATTGTCTCATGGGTTTCCCCATAACAACTTCATATGGGTTCAAACCAATTTATCTGTTGGGAGTTATTCTTATGCTTGATTGGGCAACAGGGAGGATTTTGGTTCATTTAAGGTTTGTACTAGCTTAATTTTTGTTTTTAGGACTATGTATTTCTTTTTCCTACTCCTTTTGCACTTTGGGAATAATAAGGTCTGTATAATCATGTTTAACATGGTAAAACTTTGAGATTTCTTGTCTCTCTTCTGTGAAATGGGTGCCATATATATAGTTCTCCCATAATGGGTGGGATAACGTTAACAATGGTGACAGCCTTCTAAAACAGACTTCAATCCATGCAGGGAAAACTCACAAAATTATTAGATAATATTCTTAATAACTAACCATAGGAAGCTGGATGAAATCCTTTTGAAGGCTGAAAAAGAAACCACAAGGGACATGTCTCATTGCCCACATCTGTCTTTATAGGCTCATATACATTTTAAGTTTAAGAAGGCAATTAAGGCACAGTCCCGAGCTATTCTTGGAAAATATATAGTAAATCAGTTGGAATTTACAGATGCTTTCATCATCTTTGCACTCCTTCATGACACTGACTGTAACAAGTAAACAAGGTAGGGTAGAGCAGGATGTGTGGAACAACTAGACAGGCGCCTAGGGAGCGCCACAGATCACCAGGGCACAATATAGAGTCTGCCTTTCTCCAGTGTTCTTTTGTGAATGCTGAGGCCTGATCCTGTGAGAGCACTAAGGGACACTGGGGAAGATGTGAATGTTAAAACTGTATAAAGATATAGCCTGAAAAGCAGAGGGAGTTATATACCCTTAGCTGTGATCAGCCAAAGCATTTTCCTTACAGACTATCAATAGCAGCTGTGATTCTCAGATTTTAAAATGGCAACTTTAAAAGACAACTGAAGAGCAGCTTCTGCCAGTGCTGCAACCTGGGGCCGATAGTTTGATGGGAGCTCCGGATGGGGTGGGATAGAATCAGTGTAGATACACTGATGTGTTTTTTGAGGTTAGGTGACAAAGTATGCATGAAGATTACCAATTCAGCTCCTCAGGCAGAGTGAACAGAAAGTAGGGTTCCTGACCTTTGTGTGACAACATAGGGTATAACAGATTTCCCTGAGGGTCTACTGTCAAGAGCCACTACAGTAAAAGTTTCAGTTATTGAACTGGGAAATCTTGGGTGTCTAGTACATGAAACAAACAGATGATGAATAAAACCCACATGATCGTGGGGTTTATCACAGAAGTTAGTAGTAAAGTTATATGACTAAGTCTGACATTGAAAAGGTATAGAATTTTGGGTTTTTAGAAAGAAAAGGGGAAATTCAATTAAAACCACAACAAGATACTGTATTTCACATCCACCAGACTGGCAAAAATTAACAAGTTTGACAATGTGGGCTCTATATACTCTAGGCAAGACTACCCTCCCCTCGAACTCCACATCTGTTGGCTAAAGCTCCATTCCCTAAGCTCCAAATGCTCCAAATGAAGGATGGCCTTCCCCCAACCTTCATTTCTCCATCTTCAAGAGTTAAGCAAGCACTAGAGCTCCAAGTATTCCTGAATCAAGAGAAATCTAGTGTTCCATATGTTCCAGACAAGACCACCCCTCCCCTCGTCCTCCAAACCACAGTGGGCAAGAGGGGAGTCAAAGCAGGGCTCCAAAGCACTAAATGCTCAGAATAAGATCACCTATTACCAGCCTCCTAACTCATTCCTTCCTGAAAATACTCCTGGCAAGATTCTCGAACTACCCCGCCCCCCCCCTCACCCTCACAAGCTTCACTACCATTATCTGCTTGAAAGCCTGAGGACCAACCAATCTCATCATACTGTACCTCTTTTTATGTCAATCACCACATGCAGCCCAGAGCTTCCTTGTTATACTTCATCCTCTTAGTCTCTAATCCCCATATGGCTCTGAGAGCAGTGAGGTAATATCCCCTCCTCTTCTTTACTTTTTTTTCCCCATAAAACATGTACCATTTTGATATTAAATATTTTAGCTATTTGTCTCTACTAAAACCTAAACTCCAAGAGTAGGGTGTTTTGTTTTTATTTACTGCTGTACGTACCCAATAAACATTTCTTGAATGAATAAATAGCGAGACTATAGAGTAATTTGAATCCTTATACCCTAACACTAGGAGCATAAATTAGTATAAGCACTTTTGGAATTAATTTGGCATTATCAAATAAAGCTGAGGATGTGCATTTCCTGTAACTCAGTAATTCCACTCTCAGGTAACTACCCTAGAGAAAATTACACGTTTATTTAAAAACATGAATAAAAATATTCATGGTAGTTCTTTGTATAACAGCAAAATAACAACCAAAATGCCCAAGACAGTAGAATGGATAAAAAAAATTGAGGTATTCCCACACAGACATAGATGAAACTCAAGAATATAATATTGAGCTGAAATATAAAGAGCAAGTAGCAGAAGAATACACACATACTCACTCTCTTATATAGTTTCCATTTACATAAAGTTTCAATATATTGCTTAGGAATAAATATGCAATAAAGCTAAAAAGAAAAGGATAAGTACAAGGATAACTATTACCTTTGATGGGATAGGGAAGGGAATGGGATCGGGAAAGGCATACAGAGTATTTCAAAGATAATTGTAAACATTTTTTATTTGAAGGTACAAGAATGCATCATAAATCATAATAGTTGGAGGTACAAGAATGCATCATAAATCATAATAGTTTACATAATCTCTATTCAATATTTATTTTTCTACTTCTGTCTTCATTTTTACTTTTTTTAACTTTTAATTTTTATTGGAGTACAGGTGATTTACATGTTGTGTTAGTTTCAGGTGTACAGCAAAGTGGATCAGTTATACATCTACATATATCCACTCTTTTTTAGATTCTTTTCCCAAATAGATCATTACAGAGTACTGAAAAGAGTTAGTTCCCTGTGCTATACAGTAGGTTCTTATTAGTTATCTATTTTATACATAGTAGTGTGTATATGTTAATCCCAATCTCTATTCAATATTTTATAATTAAAAAAAGAAAAGAGTAGAGTGGAAAATAGCAGCAAAACCAACTTTCACACTGTGGACAAGAAGACCAGGAGCAGTTACTCTGCTCAGAGGCAAAGTGGGTGACTGAGGAAAAGAGGAGTCCTACAGAAAGACATGGATCTTTGTTTTTCTCATAATATTGGAAGCAACTATCTCTTCATGGAAATAAAGTAACAGAAAATATATTGTAAATCAACTATACTTCAATTAAAAAAAAAATCTCTATGGAAAGAAAAAAGAAATAAGGTAAAAGAGGCTTACCTAATGTTAATTAATGGAATTAATTTTTCCATTAGGCTACCTAATGGAAAAGAAAGTTTATCTTGGCATACTCCATAAAGGCATGCATCTGTGTACAGGACTTTCTTTTTTCATATGGTGCCTTTGTGCAAATTAGAAAAAAAGTACCCTCCTTCCAGGCAAGATGAAGCCCAAAGAACCTCACTTGGCCAGATATTCAACAGAAAAACTCCCATCTCTGAAATAATAATACTTTTTTTTTTTTTTTGGCCGTGCACGGAGCATACCGGTATCTTAGCTCCCGACCAAGGACTGAACCTGCACCCCCTACAGTGGAATTGCAGAGTCTTAACCACTGGACCACCAGGGAAGTCCCCAAGATAATAATACTTAATAACAATAGCTAATACTTATTGAGCGTCACTATCTGTTCTAATACATGTAATACATTTTACATGTATTAACTCATGTAATTCTTACAATAATCCACTCTATAGTTAAAGAAAGAGAGGTTGAGCAACTTGCCCAGAGTCACACAGGTCTTTGTAGAGAAATCAGTATTTGAATTCAAGAAGATTGGTTCCAGAGCCTGTACTCTTAACCACTATAAGATACTGCCTTTCTGAAGCAGTGACTGTTAAGTTTTAGAAAACCCTTTCATAAGCTATTTGCAAAGCTACAGGATACTCTTCAATTGTGCGTATTATATTAAAGTGGGGGTGGGAGAAACTCTCTCCCATAATTTTCCACTTTCACACACAAAAATCCAGGATACGTTTCAGGGAGTCCTAAATCCCCTGAAATTACACATAAAATTTTTTATGTACACATGTGCATTTTTTTCTGGAAAGAGAGTACAGCTGATCCTTGAACAACATGGGGGTTAGGGGTGCCAACCCTCAAGTAATCAAAAATCTGCATGTAACTTACAGTCAGCCCTTCGTATATGCAGTTCCTCTGTAGCCATCGTTCTGCATCCTCAGATTCAATCAACCACAGACCGTGTAGTACTGAAATATTTATTGTTGAAAAAAATCTGCATGTAAGTGGACCCACACAATTCAAACTGTGTTGTTCAAAGGTCAACAGTATACACTTTTAGATTCCCAAAGGAATCTGAAATGGTTCAGAACCATTGAGCATGAATGGTTCCTAATCATTCTACCATCAAAGGCAATTTTTATTCCTGGCACCCCCCTCCCCAGATCTCAATGTGGAAGGATCCCTGAACAACTACCATTCTTGTAATAACTTCGTTTTCTCATTTTATTAATTAGACATGTAGATCTGCCAATCAGAACTTCTAATAAAAACAAGAAAAAAACTAGTGTTAATAGTCCTGATTTAGAAATTTTCAATATTTTAAATTACAGATAATATTCAAAATGCCTATAACATAAAGTCAGAGAGATTTCAGCTATTCTGGATTTGCTTCCTTCCTCAACTCCATTAGCTTAAGTCAAAAGTGGTTGATTTGAGGTAAATGTATGATTACCACTAGGCTTGTAGAAATGCAAAAAATACCTTGGGAACCACCATTACTCAACTGATTATTGTTTAAGTTATTGAGGAAACCACCATGTACTAGGCCCAATGCCAAATTCTATACATACAGAGAGAAAAATCTTACAGAGCTTCCAGATGTCCAGGGAATCCAGATTGGAACCAATGCTTTAGGTAAAGACTACAGGCTTTTCAATGGATATAAAAAGACTGCCTGTAGAGATCACAGGAAATTCAGGAAGGCCCACAGAAGTTGGAATGTCCTTATCTTCAAGCGAACCTTGCAGCCAACAACAGTGGGCAAAAAACAAATTTAAAGGGCTTCCCTACCACATAAATGCTATACAGTCATCTTTCAGTATCAGTGGGGGATTCGTTCCAGGACCACCCACAGATACCAAAATGCACGGACCAGACGGACACTCAAGTCTCTTACATAAAATGGCGTAGTATCTGCATATAACCCACGCACATCCTGCTGTATACTTTAAATCATCTCAAGATTACTTATAATACCTAATATAATGTAAATGCTATGTAAATAGCTGCCAGAGCACAGCAAGTTCAAGTTTCGCTTTTTGGAACTTTCTGAATTTTTTTTCACAAATATTTTCTATCAGATTTTTTTTTTTTTTTTTTTTGGCTGCGTTGCGTGGCTCATGGGATCTTAGTTCCCCGACCAGAAATTGAACCTGGGCCTTGGCAGTGAAAGTGCCAAGTCCTAAGCACTGAACCAACAGGGAACTTCCCAGATCAGACTTTTTGTGTATGAGAACTAAAGCAAATTTAAGATTCTTCCTGCAGATTTATTAGAGGAAAATTTAGAAAATAAGCACTTTAACATCAAAACAGAAAATGCAGTTCTATTTAAACCAGTGAAATTTACACTACTAATGATGGCAGCTTAATACATATTAAATAATTATCATCTCTAAATATTGAGTCTGTATCATTCTTCGCTATTTCCTGAATGGACGTTAGTAAGCTAGCTCAAATCTGCCTCTGATAAACAAAAATTCTCTTGTTCTTTTTATTTATTTATTTATTTGGTTGCACTGGGTCTTAGTTGTGACAGGTGGGCTCCTTAGTTGTGGCATGCATGTGGTATCTAGTTCCCTGACCAGGGATCGAACCTGGGCCCCCTGCATTGGGAGCTCGGAGTCCTATCCACTGTGCCAGAAGGGAAGTCCCTCTTGCTCTTTTTAGTGATAGGATAATATAAGTTTCAGATTGAGTCAGGACTGGGATGACTTCTCCAGGCAAACATATCACTTAAACTTCAGCCTCAGCCAAGTCCTCATATGATATATAAAATCAAAAGAACAGACACATAGAAAAAATATAAATGCTCTAAATTTTCTTGCGTATCCATTTTAAATATTTTCTCCCATGGAATAATTTATTCTAACACTACTCAATAATCAAAACTATTTTTTGTATGAGACAGCTTCTCTGATAAGTTTCATATACGAAGTGAAATCTCAAGAACTTCATATTTCATTAACTAGTTCCGAATTTAGATGTTGGGAGATTAAAGAGTATGAAAAAAAAGAATCACTCTTCTTTTTAAATTCACATAATCTAAAATAATTCTTTGCTTAAAATATATTATGAAAATACATGCTCCTGAAAAACGTTTTCAGCCTGTTTTGTGAGGAACTACTTTTAATTTGGCAAAGTCTTGAGATCACAGAGAGAAGGCACAATCTTCAACACTGTTTAGCACACACACTGTTCCCTCTTACGAAAATAGATAAGCCAAACAAAAAATATGATCTTGAGTCACCCAGAAGTTGAGAAACAGGGAACTCCCTGGCAGTCCAGTGGTTAGGACTCCGAGCTCTCACTGTCAAGGACTTGGGTTCAATCCCTGGTTGGGGAACTAAGATCCCACAAGCCTTGCAGCACAGCCAAAAATAAAAAAAAATAAAAATAAAAAAATAAGGAACTGACAAACATAACAGGTGTGTGCTGTGCATTGCTGGCATTCCATAAAGGGGAACAACTGGTTTAGAAATTTACTGGTGTATTTCAATCTACTTTGCCCTAATGGACAAAAGTCCATGGTTCAAATTCTATCTACAGTTTCAATTTAAAACACCAGCAGCCAAACCTTTAGTTAATATGCAGTTTTCAACAGTGAGACCTAGTGCTAAGGTTAGGTATTTCTATACTTGTACCAGCTATTTGTGTCTGTGTTGAAAACTAAGTATCTAAGTCTTGCCCACGCCTCTGCACCATATCCACTGTCATAATATGCCAGGATTATTATTTTCAAGATTTCCCACTCATTTCCCAGTGTTTTCACTAAATAGTACTTATTCCATATTTTTGAAAGGGAGGTTGAGAAAGTACTAAAAACTAGAAACAAAAAGCACTCCACTTACTTTCTTAGGGAACTGTTTCTTATACAGGGACTGGATGCTTGGAGCAGTTCAGAGATAAATTTTTTCTGAGGATAGAAAGTCTTCCTTTCCTTCTTACCCTTCTTACTCCCTCCCAACTCCCTTGATTTGTATTTCAGGTTTAGGCTGACCCACGCAGAGGCAAAAAGCAACACACAAAGATCAAAGAGTTTGCCACGATTTCCAACAGTGGGTGGCATAACTGATTCCCAGTTTTAGCTCAACTCTTCTAATCATCTTTAGTATCTACAGGAAGCCAGCACATTTTTATTAAACGTTTTATTTTGAACTAATTTTAAACTTGTAGAAAAGTTGCAAAAATAGTGCAGAGAGTTCCTTATATCCTTTACCCAGTTTCTCCTAAAGTCAACATCTCATAAAATACAGTTACAAAACCAAGAAATTAACATTGGTACAAGTCAATTAACTAAACTACAGACTGCTCAAATTTTACCCGTTTCTCCACTAATGTCCCTTTTCTGTTCCACAGTCCAATCTGGGATTCCCCCACTGCATTTAGTTGTCAATTCTCCTGAGTCTCCAATCTGTGACAGTTTCTGTCTCTAAATTATCTTTTGTGACCTTTCCTGGTCTTTGTGACCTTGACACTTTTGAAAAAAGTACTGGCCAGTTATTTTGTAGAATGTCCCTCAATTTGTGAGTAAAAAGATAAAGAGTTTATGCATTTTTGGCAAGAATAACACCACAGAAATGATGTTGAGTCCTTCTAAGTGCATCATATCACTGGGGTCATGATGTCTGTATGTCTTATTACTGGTGATGTTAACCTCAATCAGTTGGTTATAACACGGTATCTCCACTGTAAAGTTATTATTTTTCCTTTGTAGCTAATAATTATCTTGGGGAGATACTTTGAGACTATGCAAATACCCTGATTTTCCTCAAACTTTCACCTACCAGTATTATAGGTAGATTTTATCTGCAATAATTACTACGCAGCTGTTTGTCTAATAGTGATTTTCTGTTTCCTTTTTACCATGTTTACTCATTGGAATTCTTCTCTAAGAAAGAGCTGTCCCTTCTTGAATCCTATTTATTTATCAACTATGTCAGTATGGACTCATGGCCACTTACTTTATTCTATGGGTTAAAATCCAGTACTACCATTACTCATTTTATTACTCAGGTTATTCCAACTTTGGCCATCAAGCTCCTTCAAGTTGCTCCTGTGTCCTTTCAACAAGCTCCCAAACCTTTTTGAGCATTTACTTAATTTCAAGCACCACAAGACGTTCCAGGCTCACCTTGTATTTTCCCTGACTTAGACCTGGAATCAAGTACTTCTCAAAAAAAAAAAAAAAAAAAAATTCTAGTTCCTTTTATCAGAGGATAGTGTTTAAAAACAAGACCTGGGTGCTCATTGCTACTGGGGTTTCACCATGGGGCCAACAATTTGGACAACCCCCACTATTATTTGTTTCCTTACTAAACTCATTAGCTGGAAATCATTAGCATCACCTGGGAACCTATTAGAAATGCAAACTCTTGGGCCCCACCCCAGACCTACCAGACTAGAATCTTTGAGGGTCTGGTGCAGGAATTTGTTTTAACAGGCTCACAAGATGATTCTGATGCTTCCTATAAAATTTAAGAAACACTTACGAAACACTGCTTTAATGAAGAAGAGTTAGCTTTCCATCACTATAAACCCTATGTTTACTATGTTTATCCCTAATAAAAAAAGGGAAAATTTACTTTTTTTTTTTTTTTGGAAAATTTACTCTTAATAACTTGTGCATAAATTATATTTTTACTGCCACAACTAATAAAACTATAGGTGAATGCCTCATCTGTTAAGGCACTGAACACTTCCCTACTCTCCTTTGTTTTCCTACAAAATTGTTTTTACATGTGGTGGTCATGGTAGTTATAAAGTACAAATACTGTTACTCTTATACAAAGAAGTTGTAAGTCACCCTGCAGGATCATCTCCTGCCTACATATATGACTCAACATCCATATAGTGAATCTATAAATATGAAATCCTCGCAGCACAGTCCTCTAAAATCAGACTGCCTAGGCCTGAATGACTGCTCCAGCACCTGACTTGGTGAACTCTGCCCTATTTCCCTGGTTTTCTTAACCACAAAATGGAATAACTACCCAGATGAAATAAGCATTATGAGGGTTAAAGTGATAATGTGCAGCACTTACGGCTATGGGGGCACAAAAGAAGTCTCAGGATGTGTTTATTATTATTTGAACTGTTAAGTAAAAGTGCAACTAGACGTTTTATTTTTTGGAATGGGAAAAGCAAGTGGAGACTGTGCTAAAGGAAAGTTGTGCTGTTTCTTCACTAGTAGATCAAAATAAAGGCAGAACCAGAAAGCTCTATTTATATAATTAAAACAAAACCCCCAGAAGTTTACAAATTAATGTTTTAAATTTGCCTTTTTGCAAAAATGTTATTATATTTACATTATGTACACCCATGATCAAGGGCTAAAGAAGAGTATATAAAAATAAAAACAATTTGATTTGTTCAGGTAGTGGAATTTTAAGTGAATTTTCTTCCTTTCTATTTTGATTATCAAAACCATGTGCCGCTTCCTTTAATATTAGTAAAGAAGAAAGTAGTCCAATTAGTAATAACTGGTTCCACTTACTGAGTCCTTAAACCCATTTAATATTCCAAATAACCTTATGACTCTCCACTTTAAAGATGAGGTAATGGGCTCAGAAAGATAAAGCAACCTGCCCAAGCGACAAAGTGACAGAACAGGAATTCAAACTCAGCTCTGACTCTGAAGTCTACGCTCATAACCAATGTTGGAGACATCTTTCTTTATTCACAAATGCTTGATTTGCTGTGCAAAACTTACGATAAAGTATAATCACTATATTGACTTATCTCTTGTGGGACACAGTAGTCATCATAAAATATAGACTATTAATGAAATTTTAACACAATTAAAATTCTAAATGAAAAATGAAAAACAGCATAAAGCAGACAAGGTTTCTCTGAGCAAACTTTCCTTCAGGAAATTCAAGTGGCACTTCAGAGAAATGTGGATTTCCATGGTATACAGTTTAAAATTACCTCCTAGGCAAAAATAAATTATATACAAGACGCTATACATTATTTAAATACCCAATAATCCTCAAATAATTAGCTAAATTCTTGTTACTTTATTTGTTAATTATAGAAGCTCTCAGGCTAGTATTATCTCTACACTAGGAAGAAAAACAAGTGAAGTAGAGCTTCAATGAGTCACTTATGGTTAGATAAACCAGCAGTAAAGCTGGTAATCAAGTTCTGGGCTCTGCATTCAGCATAATAAGCATTACTCAGGAGAGACTCCCAAAGTTTTCACAGCAAATGTCAGTTTTTCAAACTGTTCTAATCCACACAAAGGCTTCCAGGAACAGTTTTAGTTCCTCTACCAGTAAGTTCCTTTTTAAATTAAATTATTTCCCACTGACCATTTATATACTAATCCTGTGCTTGAAAAACAAAACTGATAAATATGGATAACAGCCACAGCCCTAATTCTTAACAGAGACAAGGAAAGGATCTCTCATATAGATCCAAAATAAAGTGTTTTAAAACCTAAAGACAGGTAAAATTGAAACAGTGTGTTGAATCAGATTAAGGTTAACTGATTTCTGGAACTGTGTATAAAGTCTAACAATTAAGCACTACTGATTAAGTAGAGAGTAAACTTTTTTGAAGGAAGCAAAAAGGAGTAAACTTTCTCGAGTATGAAATACAATTGGGAATACATATATAATATGTAATTAATTGGTAATTGCAGGGTCTTACTAAAACTTAAAACTTCGCTCTTTTTAGCACCATTAAGGCTAAAAGGCAGGGGTGGCAAGTGAGGGATGGCGGGGCGGGGGGAGAACACGGACACTATCTTATAAAGATTAAAAAGACGAATGATGAGATCCTGTTAAGCATGAAGGTAAAGGGAGTAATCAACACCTGCACTGGTAGATTTCCCGTTTACATTTGACCCCTATAGGAATTCTGCTTCTCGTCTCAAAGTCCAAACCAAACATTTATTCCCACCTCATTCTGTTTAACGTTTATACGATTCTGTTTCTCTTTTTTCACTCCAAAACAAAAATATACCTCCAACCTACTCCGTTTAAGGTTTTTGCGGTAAGGAGGTGGGGGTGGGGAAGGACCGTTTCTGAAAGATATTTAAAAAGAAGGTATCAGATCAAATATTAAAACATTGAAAAGTTGTATACACATTTTACTTACAAATTCTAGCGGGGTTTTAAATCGTCGACTGTCAATGTCAGGAGAGCCCTTCGAGCGTTCTTTCTGCTCCACAACGCTGGGCTGCACCCCTCGGACGCGGCGGAACAGAACGTCTTCCCGTCCCTGACCACGTGACCGCGACCTCCGCGGGGAGGGTAGGCGCCCGCGGAATGCTGGGACTGGTAGGCGCCGGCCCCTCCTCCCCGCAGGCGGCCAGCGGCCGAGCTGGAGGCTGGAGGCGTGGTGAGTGCAGCGGCAGAACCCCAAGCTTCCCCGCGTTCTCGGGCTGCTACCAGACCCGGAGGCAGGCATCCCTGCAAGACCCTGGAGGACCCTAAGCCCTCATAAAGACCTAAAGTTCATAGGCTCGAAGAACCAATGGAACCAACACAGTGAGAGGCACTAGCCAATGATACTGGCAAGCACCAGTCAGACTTGACTTAGAAGCCGGCCTCTACCATTACGAGGTGCGTCCTCAAACGAGTTGCTTAATCTAAGCCTGAGTTTGCTCTTGTCAAATGCAGACAACGCTACATACATAGTACCTCATAAGGTGGTTGTGAGTAAATGAGCTAATGTACATAACAGTGTCTACTAAACGACATTAGTAAATAATGAATAAAAAATAGCTATTATCTTAATCTATTAATTTTATAAAAATGAAAGTTGAGAGATGGCAAGCAATTTACGCAAGAACACATAATTGGTTAAGGGCAAAGTCAAGTAAATCTAGGGCTTCCCTGGTGGTGCAGTGGTTGAGAATCTGCCTGCCAATGCAGGGGACACGGGTTCGAGCCCTGGTCTGGGAAGATCCCACATGCCGCGGAGCAACTGGGCCCGTGAGCCACAACTACTGAGCCTGCGCGTCTGGAGCCTGTGCCCGGCAACAAGAGAGGCCGCGATGGTGAGAGGCCCGCACACCGCGATGAAGAGTGGCCCCCGCTTGCCGCAACTAGAAAGAGCCCTCGCACAGAAACGAAGACCCAACACAGACAAAAATAAAAAATAAAAATAAAAAAGTCAAGTAAGTCTAAAAGTCCTGTTCCTGACCTGCACCAATTCAACATAAGAGGAAATCTACTCACATAAATCTCACTTCCCCTTATTTTTTCCCATTAACACTCCTGACCAACACACTATTGTACTTATTTTGATTTTTATCTGACTCCCATAGAATAAAAAAAAAATAAAGCCTAGAAGGCAGGGAGGGTTGTCTTTTGGTCTCTTCTTTTACTGCTGTATCCCCAGCACCTAGAACAGGGTTTGCCTAGTACATAGCACTAGCTCAATAATTTATTGGATTATTGATTCTTCATGTAACTGATTTTTTGGTGTCTTCACCTCTCAACCATCCTTTTTTGGCAGAAGACACGGGATTTGGAAACATTCTTAGATACTGTTTAATTGACTGCAATTTCTAATTCAACAAAGAATAAGTGGAAGACTTTTCTAGTCACTTCATTTCTAGACATTTTCATTTGTATTAACCGTCTTTAAAATATTTTTTCTATCACTTGTGAGAATGGGGAATAAATGCAGCTAGCTACTGTGTCTTTACTTCCTCTTATTTAATATTTCAATCATCTTTTCCTTATTAAAAATAACGTTTCCTCTTTCTACTAAGATATAATCCCAAAGTTATTTCTCTATCTGATCAAAAGTGTGGATATTATGCACAATGAATTGATAAATGCTTTCTCAGTAAACAGGATTTCTGCTTACCCTAAACAAAAAAACTCATGTACAAAAATTCTTATTATTTTAAAATAAAATGTTTCATAAAAATAGCTGCTTTATTTAGAAATCCAGTGTCAAGAACATTAGATTTCTAGACTTAGGCCTAATAGCTAGGTCCTTAAATTGCCAGCCATTTGACCTGAATTATAATTTTTTGTATATCTGTCTTCCCTAGTATATGGCAAATTCCCTCAGGGTAAAGAACACTCTCATTAACTTAATTCATATATTTATTAAGCATCTATTCTGTGTTTAATAAATATATGAACTAAATTGATGAGTATATTCTTTGTTGTAATCATTTCTTCTCTTGTCCTCTTTTGATTCACTGAATTCCTCTACATATCTCAAACTCCCAAAGTAACTGTTTAACATCTGGAGCTCATGCTTCCTCTCTTGGTATTGGCAGCCCAGCAATTCCCTTATAATAGTAGCTATGAGTCTGTCTCTGTAATGTCACCTCTTTTAGGCCACCCTTGTAGTTTGGAAAACATCTACAGCAGAATATCTGGTTTGACAAGGGTTTACCTTTACCTCCCAGTTAGTGATGAAAGTTGGTATTTGTAAAGTTGCTAAGGTGTGGGAGGCACATATGGCAGAGCTAGGATTATGTATCCTTATTACCTAGATAAAGAGGGAAAATCCTAAGCAAATATATGTGTTAATGCTAAATTAAAGTTGCCGTTCCTCTGATTTTACTTCATGCTTCTCATGTTTCTTTGAAAACCATTCCTCTTACAAGCATTTTTAATTACAAAATAACACATGTACTGAATATTCAATAACATATAGAACCTCCTGTCCTCTCTTTTTTTAATATGTCCCCCAAAACTAAGTTTTACAATCTGCAACCAAGTTTCTATATAGTCACCTGTCCTGGTAACTGTTTTAAAGAGGCTCTTGATATATGCATTACTGTTCATAATATGAACTTTGTATATTAATACTATGAAGTTTTATATTCTTTAATAATTTCATCTATTACAGGACTTTTACTATTATATGTTAATAATGAGTAATATAATAGGTACCTTATAAAGCATTAGTTAAATAAAAGCCAGGTATTAACCAAGTAACAACACTTTTAAGCATTTTGTCAGAAAAGACTAAGTCCCACGAATCTTCCAAATATATTGTCTAACTCAGGCTGATGAGGGAGAACATGCTTTTAATTTTCCCTTAAGACAAAAGATTTTTTTAAAAAGTAGCATCTCCCATGTTGCTATTCCTTCAGTTTCTTTGGTTATATTATATATAGTAAAAAAAAGCTCAGCTAAATGAAGCTCCTAAAAGGCAAAAACCTAGATGATTCTCTAAAGCATGTAATTCCTCTTGTCTGTGGCCAAATTTTTGGACAATTAGTGAAAACATAGAACACCTTAAGATTTCATTAAATTGAAATCTGTGCCCAGTTTGGACAAATGAGTTGCTCAAAAACGTATCTAAAGTGATTTTAAATCCATGAAAGAATAAACAAATACCTTCAAATTTTTCAGGCTCGTTCATTATAATTGCTATCCAAATAGCAACTTTTTACATCTAGTCACTAAAATCAATTACAGAAAGCCGTCCAAGAAGTGTGTGTATATTTGAAGGCAAGATTAATCTTTCTTCAATAATTGTTCAGACTTTATACTAAATTAACATTCCCTCAGTGTGTCTAAATTTGGTTAGATATTTGCAGATTATCCACATCTGCAAATACGGTACACAGAGGTGGAACATATGGCTTTTATCATGCTTTCTTATTCAGTAAACTAAACGCAGGAAAACCCTGTATCAAATGCAGTATATCAAGTCATGCCCAGAATCAAAGTAAAAATAATGGATCACAAGTGAAAATTACAGTGCCGTCATTAAAGTATTTGTTCATTTCCCACTGTCCATAACACAGCACTAGCAAGCTTTCTGAACAGTGCTGCTGGACTAGAGCTTTTATACGAAACCAGGAATAAGACTGCTTGCTATGCGCACATTCTGCAAAAATTAATCCACCCGAGTATGCCTGTAGATCTGATTTCGTACACTCAACGAGGGACTTAAAACCTAAAAAGTGGTTAAATGCCTTCCCAAGGACCTTGAAACTAAAATTTTCTCCAAGATGACACCTGCAAAAGTATCTTTCTTATCACCCCTGCTAAGGAACACTTGGAAAGGTACGGCGGAGGCAGCAGTCGATCAAAGAGGCTGCGGGAAAACTGCGCAACAGCCTAGGGGTGAGGACCGAAACTTCCCCTCCACTCCGCCTTTCCCAGGGACTCGGTACTGGGGGCCGGGCCGGGCGTCTCCTGCGTGCCGGCAACAGTTGCCAGGAGCAGCTGGCTGAGTACCGGCACTCTGCCCAACCAGTGGGCTCTTCTTCGTCGTCCCCTCCTTCCCTCCCCGAAGGCCGAGGACAGCGACGTCCTCCTCCCTCTTCTCCTCCTCTTTGGTGCCTTCAGCCAGGAGGCGGGAGTGACCCGCGGCAGCTGACCCAGCACAGGCACTGCCTCTCCCACAGCCCTCAGAACACACGATGGGCCCAGAGGCAGGTTTGCAGCACAGCAGCGACGACGCAGGCGGCAGCCCCGGCGACTGTCAACTGCCTCCCTGACCGTCGACACCACTGCCGAACACCCGAAAAGCCATCGCCACCAACGGCAGGAGACTCTAGAGGCCCCCCAAAACACCTTCGCGATCGACTCAAGCTACGTCAACAACTATGGCAGGCGAGGGGTGGCGGGCGGAGCCGGAATGGGAAGGATGGGGGCTGTACGTCACGCCCAGGGCTCCGCTACGGGAGGGGAGGCCCCGGCTCGCCCCTCAAAATGGCGGCGGCAGTGACGCGCCTGCGTATGGAAGTCCTACGCCGTCGCGCCACGGCCGGCGGGAAGTGAGGTTCTCAGAAGAGCCGCCCGAAGTGTATGGCGACTTCGAGCCCCGGGCGGCCAAAGAAAAGGCCCCGGTGGGAAGACAAATTCCGCTAAAAGAGTTCCGGCCCGACTCGGCGAAAGAGGAAGTGAGAGAACGCTCCTATTACCTTCGGTCTCGGCAGCGGAGGCAGCCGCGATTCCAGGAAGCCGAGGAGATGAAGACGCGAAGAGCTACTCGCCCCCAGCAGCAGCAGCAGCAGCAGCACTCACAGCCGCCTCCGCTGCAGCCGTCTCCGGTTACGACCCGGAGAGGATTACGGGACTCCCATTCAGCCGAAGGTGAGGCCGACGGAGGTAAGAGTCTCAGCCCCGAGCCAGGGAGGGAGTGCGGCGAGCGTGCGCGCGCAGACGGTGTGTGCGCCTCGGCCGGGCGTGTGCCTTTCTGGACCTCACCCCCTCGGGGCTTCTCCGCCCGAATGGGCGTGCGACCCCACGCCCGGTCCGCCCAGACCGCTGGCGGGAAAGCGGCAGGGGTGGGGGCACTGGAAGGGAAGGCAGTCGTGCGGAGCGACCTGAGCGGAGCTGGGGAGCCGCGTGCATCCTTGGCCATCAATTTAGGGGTGTCAGGATTGCCTCTTTTCTGCAGGCTTGCACGTTGGGACGGCGAGTTAGGCGGCAGGCGGGACACTGAATCACTCCGGGCTCGGTTTCATATCGGCTCTCTTTGTCCTGCGGATGTTTCTACCAAAGCCACTTCCATTTCCTCCTTTAACTCTCAGAGGCCAGAAGTCCCTAGCTGAGAATTTTGGTTCTCATCTAACCTTCCAGTCTTTTTCCGTCACTACCCAGGTGGGGAGAGAGGGAGGGGAATTTTGTGAGTGGCCGTTTTGAGGACAAGTGTAGTTGATGAATTGATTTGAGACCCCACCCAAATACTTACACCGAAACGGGGTAAGGCAGTTATCCTGAACTTGAAGCTTCCCAGTGCCTGATAAACTTGAGCTGATCGCTCTTTCTAGAGTGTGATGGTCTCTGGCAAAAATTCGCATGTTGGGGACCGTCAATGGTTAAGTAGTAGCCAGACAAAGCAAGACTCTAAATTAGTTTTCGTCTAATGGGCCGCAAGGATACTGACAAGGTGATTGTATAGTTTTAGGAAAGTCACAGATGAATCAACTCCCTTAATCCATCCTCTCCCACCCTGCCCCCTCTCCCCCATCTAACACTGAGTCACAGGTGAAGTTTCCTGTTGGCTCCCCGTAGGGCACCTATGAGGTAAAATCAGGGGATTTGAATCATAATCGGATTACATAGTTAGTGATAGACTTTTGATGGATATGATGAAGAGGAGGTGGATTTTCAGTTTAGAGCAGAGTAATAGGCTGCACATTTACCGGCTAAATAACACATTGTGAAGTGCTGACACATTGGAAGATGTGTTGATTTTGGAAACTATGTTAAAGATAATGTAAATTAGTATTGGGAGTAGCAATTCAAGACAGTTTAACCCATATATATGTTAGTTTTATCTCTCTTTTAAGATTGTCAACTTCTGAAGACAAAGACCCTACATATATATTTATATATTTGAAGGACCACGTTATACTTCCGTGCTTATGTTCATTCTGTATCTCCAATATCTGGAAGAATGCTCTAGAAGGCAAAAAAAATATATGTTAAATTGTATTGACTCCCACACAGGCTGGTGCAGTTGTATAAGCTAATTTTTTTAACACATAAAGGATATACTTCTATTTTAGTAAATCTATAAGGATCTACACGTTTTTCATTATTCTGCTTTAGCCCATCTTTTAAATTTTCTAAAGTAATGTATTTTTGTTGCAAAGCATCATTGGTGAATAGTTTATTTTTGTATTGTCTTAAAGAGTAGTTCTGGCTAGTTAAATTCCTAAGTTTTGGTATACCTAATAACACATTTCTAAAGGGATGAATTACTTGCATTTCTGTGTATATATTGCTGTTAATATGCATAATCTCTACTCAGTTCACATATTCTGAATTTTAGAATTGTCATATCTATTCTTTAGAGGATGAACCATCTTCACAAACTGTTTTAAGCCCAACCGTCTCAAAGAAAACTATCAGGAGAACACAAGAGACTCCAGGTAAGAAGAGTGAGTTTGTTGTTTTCCTTACGTGCCTGCTTTTTTTATGTATAGATTATAGCCTGGTCTATCAAGGGTCGCAGATCATACCTCATTCAGGGTTTCAGTGAATCTTCTTTATAGGTTGTTTATTGAATTAAGCAATAGTAGCATGTGTCAAAGTAGCATGTGTCAAGAAAAGACAGGGCACATACTTGAGTACCTACTAAGTACCATATGCTTTGTGTATGTTAATTCATTCACATAACTATGCAGGATAGATGTACCCATTTTTTGGTGAGAAAACTGGAGCTCAGAGTAGCTAACTTTTCTCTAAGATTACTTGCTATGTAACTGAGCCAAATTCAGACCCAGGTTTGTCTTCTCCAAAGCCCTTTCATTTGCCCCAAGTACCTCACTGTCACTGTCCCGTGTGATAGTTACTACTCAGTAAAGCTTGTTAAGTGTTGAATGAATGAATATGTCACACTACTTTCCATTTGAAACGGATTAAGGGCTTCCCTGGTGGCGCAGTGGTTAAGAATCCTCCTGCCAATGCAGGGACACGTGCCGTGTCCCTGGTCCGGGAAGATCCCACATGCCGTGGAGCAGCTAAGCCCGTGCGCCACAACTACTGGGCCTGCGCTCTAGAGCCCGCGAGCCACAACTACTGAAGCCCGCGCACCTAGAGCCGGTGTGCCACAACAAGAGAAGCCACTGCAATGAGAAGCCCGTGCACCGCAATAGAGAGTAGCCCAGCCCGATGCAACTAGAGAAAGCCCACGCGCAGCAACGAAGACCCAATGCAGCCAAAAATAAATAAATAAAATAAAATGGATTAAATGGTCTGCATTGTAAAATCATGACACAATATGGTCGATCTCAGTTTGATAATATATTTCATCAAATCTAAGATCGCATCAGTTGTAAGATATACTGTCATTGTTTTATGTACCACCTAGGAGGAAGAAATGCTGCCAATTACACTGTAATATGCCTTAGAGTTTATGATACATCCCACTTTCAGAGATGTTAAAGTGTAAAAATATTTGCATCTTAGTATCAATGTAACATGGCAATAGGCTACATTTGATAGTCTACTTAATGTTTTAAAACCTGTTTAAACTGTTTTGAAAAGCAAGGGAAAGGATTAAGTTGTCATTAATGCATAACATCCTTTGGTTTTTAGTTCCATTTATTTTCAGTTTGCTTTTTTTGATATTAGGAAAGTCCACAGCAATAAATGATTGTAGCTATTGAAACTGATCATCTCTGGCTTTTTATTTTTAAACCCAAATCCTGACTTCTTTCCTTACCCATTGCTTCTAATAAGATTATTCCTTATAATTTAAACTGTTCTGTTCTCAGTTTTGAATGAATAAATATCTGGTTCAAGTTTAGTTCCAGATAACACACCCTTTATGCTTAATTCCTTGAATAGCCTACGGTACTGTGTTAAGATTATAAACTACCTTAGAAAAATGCTTTGAGTGATAGGTGCTATAAACAGATTTTCCAGGCCTTTTTTTTTTTTTTAAGATTTATTTATTTATTTTTGGCTGCGTTGGGTCTTGATTGCTGTGTGTGGGCTTTCTCTAGTTGCAGTGAGCAGGGGCTACCCTTCATTGCAGTGCGTGGGCTTCTTATTGCGGTGGCTTCTCTTGTTGCGGAGCACAGGCTCTAGGCACACAGGCTTCAGTAGTTGTGGCACGCGGGCTCAGTAGTTGTGGCTTGCGGGCTCTGGAGCACAGGCTCAGTAGTTGTGGCACACAGGCTTAGTTGCTCTGTGGCATGTGGGATCTTCCAGGACCAGGGCTCGAACCCGTGTCCCCTGCATTGGCAGGCAGATTCTTAACCACTCCGCCACCAGGGAAGTCCTTCTAGGCCGTGTGGAAAAACCATATTCTTGAAATTTTATTTACAGGAGATTTAATTTCATGGCCCTTATACCGGGAGAAACAAAAATTTCTCATTTTTAAAATCTACAGTAAATTTATAAAAATTATGGAGTTAAGTAAATTGATGTAATGAAGACTGTTGAGCACCAGCCTATAGACCATTATAAAACGATTATACAATAGAATGTCTCGTACAGTCTTTTGGAGTTCACATTAGGCCTGTATTTAAGGACTGCTGTTGAGGTACATGGCTGCATAATGTTGTGGAAAGAGCAGTGGACCTTGGTTGAATTAGCTACTCACCTTGAACCTCAGGCCTTTATCTGTATGACTTACCCAGCCTGACTCACAAGGCCACTGCAAAAATGATACAGTACTTGCCAAGTCAGTTTGTACACAGTAAAACATACAGATATAAGGTGGGGTTTTTTTTCCTCACAGCACTTTACAGGAGATGTGAAGTTCATAAAATTTTGCTTAAGCATTTCTTTTTTCTCAAGAAGCTCATGCTATAGTTGGTAATGGAAAAGACAAAACATTTCCCAGTATAGATGATAGATCGATGGAACTCATGCATAGATTACCTGGAATATATCGATATCATACTGTGCTACAATATAACTAGAAATAAGGATATGTGCATCTTTGGGAGACTTGAGATACTGGGGGTTCTCTTACTCTAAAAGGTGCTTTTAAAAATTATACTACATCTAGCACTTGGCATGCTCCTGTATCATTCCTCTTAATAAAAGGAGAAAGAGTTTAGGGAAGTCATTAAATGAATGGTTATAAAGTCTTTGTAGCAGAGGAATTATTTAAACAGGAGTCAACTTTGATGGAAAACTGCTTTAAGTGCAAGTTTAAGGATAGGCCCTTCCTTGTTTGAGGGAATGTAAATTGGTGCAGTCACTATGGAAAACAGTTTGGAGTTTCCTTAAAAAAACTAAAAATACAGTTGCCGTATGATCCTGCAATCCCACTCCTGGGCATATATCCAGAGAAAACTCTAATTTGAAAAGATACATGCACCCATATGTTCATAGCAGCAATATTTACAGTAGCTAAGACATGGAAGCAACCTAAATGTCCATCAACAGCTGAATAGATAAAGAAGTGGTATGTGTATATGTATATGTGTACACACACACACACACACACACACACACACACACACACACAATGGAATGCTACTCAGCCATTAAAAAGAATGAAGTAATGCCATTTGCAGCAACATGGAAGGACCTGGAGATTATCATACTAAGTGAAGTAAGCCAGAAAGAGAAAGACAAATATTATATGATATCACTTATATGTGGAATCTAAAATATGATACAAATGAACTTATTTACAAAAAAGAAACAGATTCACAGACTTAGAAAACAAATTTATGGTTACCAAAGGGGCAAGGGGGGTGGAGGAAGGATAAATTAGGAGTTTGGGATTGGCAGATATGAACTATTATATATAAAATAGATAAACAACAAAGTCCTACTGTATAGCACAGGGAAATATATTCAGTATCCTATAAGAAACCATAATGGAAAAGAATATGAAAAAGAATATATATATATAACTGAATCACTTTGCTGTACACCAGAAACTTAATACAACATTGTAAATTGACTATATGTCAATTAAAAAAGAAAAAGATAGTCCCTTCCTTCTTCTTGTAGAATCATAGACTTTCAATTTAACTTTGGTATTCAAAATTGTGCCATAGGGCTTCCCTGGTGGCGCAGTGGTTGAGAATCTGCCTGCCAATGCAGGGGACACGGGTTCGAGCCCTGGTCTGGGAAGATCCCACATGCCACGGAGCAACTGGGCCCGTGAGCCACAACTACTGAGCCTGCACGTCTGGAGCCTGTGCTCCGCAACAAGAGAGGCCGCGATGGTGAGAGGCCCGCGCACCGCGATGAAGAGTGGTCCCCACTTGCCGCAACTAGAGAAAGCCCTCACACAGAAACGAAGACTCAACACAGTCATAAATAAATAAATAAAAGAACGTGAATTTCTTTAAAAAAAAAAAAAAATTGTGCCATATTTGTATGTAGGGCCAGTGGTGTGGTCTGAGAGAACTTTATCCAAAAATGTCCTTGAAAATAATGACCTAAAGCAAGGGGCCACTTTCTAAAACAACCTAGTAAAGACAACTACATCATTTGTCATCCTGTTTTTGAAGTCGTGAAAAAATGTTGATTGTATTAGTTTAGAATAGGGATATTGTTTAAACTCTGCTTAATGTTTGAAGTTTCAGAATGGCATTATTTTCACATTGAAATAGCCATTAGGTTGTTCAGTCAGTTCAGTCCACATATACCTGTATAACTTCTTCTATGGCCAGGTTCATTCCTTTCATGAAACTAATTTCATAATCTAAAAATACAGTAGGAAAATTTCATTTACTTTTCCTAAAGTTAAATATTTTTAACAGTTATGGTTTCTAGCTAAATAATTATAGTTAAATATTTTTAATACCTTCTATTTTGTCATGAACATTTGATTCTTTGGCTGCTGTAGTTACAGCATTCATTCATTCTCCAGATATTATTGAGCACCTACTTTATACCAGTCCCCTTGCTAGAGCCTGGGGGTGCAATGGTGAGCAAAAGCAGCAGACAAAGGAAGGAGATTGCTACTAAAGAAGGGTACTTCTGGGGCTTCCCCGGTGGCGCAGTGGTTGAGAATCTGCCTGCCAATGCAGGGGATACGGGTTCGAGCCTTGGTCTGGGAAGATCCCACATGCCGCGGAGCAACTAGGCCCATGAGGCACAACTACTGAGCCTGCGCATCTGGAGCCTCTGCTCTGCAACAAGAGGGGCCGTGACAGTGAGAGGCCCGCGCACCGCGATGAAGAGTGGCCTCCACTTGCCACAACTAGAGGAAGCCCTTGCCTTTAAAAAAAGAAAAAGAAAAAAAAAAGAAGCAATGGAAGGATGTGGCTGAGTCTTCGCCGGCCTCACTATGTCTGCCATTTTCAATTTAAAAAAAAAAAAAGAAGGATACTTCTTATTTTATTCTCTAATACCTCTCTGGGCTACTCTGTCTCCTTCAAGTATCTTACATAGGGCTATATATATGGTAGAGCATATGAGAAAAGCTTAAATGAAAAGATGGGGACTGAAATAGTAATTGATGTCTATAGAGTAAGTTAAGTTTTAGGTTTTAATTAAACCTGAAAAGGATGGGAATACAGAGGAGAAAAAGAGGAAGGTAGTTGTAATAATAAGAGTAACAGACATGTACAAGATTTCTTTTAAAACCTACTTATATAAGTTCTAAATACCTGATATGTGAAATTCTAACAACTGATAATATTTCATAGAATCTTAGAACTGGACGATTTAGGGAAGTCATCTACTCAGAGTTTCTATCAGTGTAGGTGTTTCTTTGTTAACAAAGATCTGCATTGTTGATCATCTGCAGTGATGTGGAAATCACTCCCTCACTCTCCATTCTGTTTTGGAGACAACACTAATAATTTGGTGGTTTTTCGTTTTACTATTGAACTAAAAGCTACTTTGCTGTAACTTTCTCTTGATCTTAGTTCTGTGTTTTTGAGCTACACAAAGTCAATTTAATTGTTTCTCTACATCTCTGTCTTGAAGAGGTACAAAATCATGCTCAGTAAGTATTTTTAGAACAAATGAATGGGTGTCCCTTCAAGATTTCTCTTCTCGATACTGTAAAGGGGAAATTGGGTTAAGTCAGTTTTGTGAAAACAAACATAGGCAGCCAGTGTAATGGCAGGGGTCAGGGATAGCTGGTTCAGAATGTGGTTTTTGCACTTCTCATACAGAGCCAAACATACTGCTTTTTTATAGAAACAAATGAAACAAAGCATAATATAACCCAAATTTAGATGTAGATTGCATTTTATTTTATGTTGTGTGAGGCTGTTTGAGGAAACACACCTTGGATTTCTAGGCTAACATTAATATTTTATTTAATGGGATTGACTTCCTCATTAACCCTATGCCATTGAACCATAGACAGTCTGAAACCTGGCTAACATTAACATTGTTTTGAAAATTGGAGTTTGCATTTCCTGAACACACACAAGGTTAAATAATTGGAGGGAGTATATTAAGTCTCAGGAAGTTAACCCTCAAATTAAAATATGACATAAATAATCCACAATTAGGGTATGCCACAAATGGGGTAGATAATTGAGTTGGTACTATGGTACAGATTTTGGTTCTTAATTGAGAAATTTAGAAGAGTGTTATTTGATATTCCTTTCTTGTTATACAAATATGGTCTGGTGAGAAAAACTGCAAAATTTTCCATCAAGTCCATAAATTTTTTATAGCAGGAAACTTTTCTCTAGTTCACTATTGTATTCCCATACTTAGCAAAATGGAGAGCTCAGAAAAAACTTGGCTGACTAAATAGATG
Organism: Balaenoptera ricei; assembly: GCF_028023285.1. Classification (NCBI taxonomy): domain Eukaryota; kingdom Metazoa; phylum Chordata; class Mammalia; order Artiodactyla; family Balaenopteridae; genus Balaenoptera; species Balaenoptera ricei. The sequence goes on from NC_082639.1 coordinate 142,522,345, forward strand.
ATTGTATAATAAATCTAATATGTTTGACATTTTATATATTTTTTTAATGTTTTCTCTTCCTGTATTAGTGGTGAGTAAAGATCCTGTACTCAGCCTGTGTAGACCCCCTCTAAGAAGCTCAAGATTTGGTAAGAGACTGTTTTGTCTGTTGGTTCAACTTTCTTATATTTTTAAATAGGGTACTACATGTATTCATATGGTTTAAAATTCAAAAGTTTATATAAATATACAATGAAAAGTCTCCCTACCCCTTCTGACCTTTGCCCACCCAGTTTTCTCATCAGAGGCAACTAATGTTGTCAGTTTCTTAGGTATTTTTCCAGAGGTATTTTATGGAGATATAGAGAAATTCATGTATAAATGATATTTTCCTCTCTTTTTTTAACCCAATTTTTAGCCCAATAAATACTGCTTTCTGTACTGTCTTATTGTTTGTTTATTTTTACTTAAAATATATTGAGACATCTTTCCATATAAGTGTATAAAGGACTTCCTCATTCTTTTTAAGAGGTTGTTTCTTATATGTTGCTATGATTCTTTTTGTTAGCAAAATGGTTTTAAATTAGGGTCAGGGACTTTTTATTCTTCCCAGTATAATGCTAATAAAAAATTCAAGACTGAGGCTTTGTGGCTCAGGGCTATAAACTTTCCCTGCCTTAATTACATTTCTTTTTGACTAAAACCTTAAAAGAGTATTGCCCTTGAATTGATTTCATGGCTATGAAAGAAAACTAGTAATGTCATTCCAAGAGGTCTACTTCTACTTAATTTTTAGAGTTTACAGACCCATAAGGGTGCTTTATCGTGGGAACTAAAAAGGAAGCTTATTTATCTTCACATGAGGTTTCTACTCCTCAATCATTCCCTTTAAAAGAGAATTCGGTTGATTTTTTTTTTTTGATAGATGGCTGTCCTTTTAAGTATTATAAATGATAAAAATCTGTTAAGGTTTTGATGATGAACCTGTGGTAAAGAACCATATGATGCATTTCCTTTTCAGCTCTAATCATTTTCTTGCTATCTCTCTTGCAGATTCCTCATATAAAACAAATGGAAATACTAAAATGAGTGAATTAGGTTTGTTTATCTCTAATTCTTGTAGGTTCTCTTTGAGGTGTCTAATTATCAGTAGAATACAGGAGTACATTCATTTGGTCACTGGTTTGAGACTATTACTTTGTTCATTATCTCAGCTTGAGGGGCAGTGTCCTTATGACCATAAACTTTCTTAATCACCTGGGTTTTTATTCTCTCTAAAATTATGTCTTTTGTTATATTATTGTTTAAATTCATGTAAGAAAATATAAGAACATATATTTTAGTTTTTACTAGCAGTCAAGTTCACACTATCGGGAGAAAAGGATATCAGTTTACCAATTAAGGTTTTTTCTTGATTTAGAAAGTGAATTTGAGCTTTTTCAAGGTAAGTTCAGTGTTCTTTGCCATGTTTGTTGAAGTGGTTTATATTCTTTTCAGTGTTTGCCTTGGTGTAAGACATGAGCTGCCAAGATCTGCGGCTTTAAGTGAATTTACATTGATTGTGGTTGGACTTAGGTTACAATTCTTTCCTAAATTTGGAGATGAGTCAAAAGGAGGGAAGCTTCATTTTTCTTTATAAATAGTTGCAACTTGTTTTAAATTTCTTTCACTTAAGCTCAGGCTAATTTTTTTTAGAGACTTCAGCATTTATAGTGTCTGGGTACTGAAAATGATCCTTGTAGTACGCAGCTTATCATGTGTACTTTCACCCACCAGTTTCTCAAATGCTCTATTTAAAAACTTAAAAAAAATTTTTTTTAAGTCACAGAATCTTAATTAGAAGAGAACTTGGAGCTGAAATAATCTAGCACTTTTATGTTCTTTATATGCTAGATTTAGAAATCATTTCTATAAGTACTTTATAATAAAAACTAACTTTAAAAAAGTGCTTTCCAGCTTAAAGGGAATTTCTGTGAGATCAATATAGGGAGTGACACCCTCTTTTTTTTTTTTTTAATAGTAATGCTAGTACATCTTGGAGTATATAAAATGGCTATTCATGGAGCTCGAGCACTAGTGATACTTCCAAACTGTTCTTTATTCTCTTTTTCTTGCTTTCCCACTCTGTTCTCCAAAACATGATTGGCATTGAACAGTCTTAAAAGGTACCTTTCTTGAAGGTATCTATAGCAGGGGTCCACAAACTACAGCCTCTGAGTAAAATCTGACCTGCAATCTTGTTTTTGTACAACCTGTGAGCTAAGAAAAGATTTTTACATTTTATACTCACACACACACATATGTGTGTGTGTGTGTGTGTATGTATGACAGAGACCACATGTGGCTAGAGAAGCCTAAAATATTTACTATTTGGCCCTTGATGGAGAAAGTTTGCCAACCCCTGATTTTATCAGTGGCAGAAATAAACACAGCATATCACCCAAATTAGCATTTGTTTGTTCTAAGTAAATTCAGAGAGTTTCATACTTGTCTGGACATAGATTTATTGTAACATTCCACACTAGGTTTTCCTGACAACACAAAAAGACAGGAGACACAGTGACTCTCCTGTATTCTATCTAGTCTTCTCTTTGAGAAGGTATGATAGTCTCACTTCTGAATCTTCATGTCTTTGTCCCCAGACACAACACAAGCGAAGTTTATATTTCCTTGAGTACCCTTCACTACTCACACGAACACAGTCCATAAGTCTCTAGGAATAGGAAAATCTATAGTAGAAATATACCTGGGACTTTGTGTTTTTCTTAAAAACGATGACCAGGAAAAAGAAAGTGAACAGAAAGTGATAGTTAGTGGATGGTCTCCACCCACCAGAGGAAGTGGTTGTAAGTGGTCTACTTTAACAGCAGACATAAAGACCTAGGACTTCTGAAAGTACCTTTTCCTAATTGGTTGAAGTTGTTAGAAAAGTGACACCTCCTTGATAGCACATTTAATTATTGCCATTTGTCTAAAAGCCACAGCTTTTATAATTTAATAACTTTTTTTGATTAAGGGTATTATTGCTCCAAATGGGATTTTAATTTCTTAAAGTTTCTGCGTGAGTGTAGGGAAGAGTAATATCTTTTAAAAAAAAAATTTTTTTTAATGCTCTAACCTTCCACATGTAGCAGCCAAGAAGTTTAAAATAAAGGAAGCTGAATGACAAAAGAGGGAAATGAAATTAAAAGCTATGTAGTCATAGATACTGCTGATTCACCATGAGATTGTATTTGAATATTTATCTGTACATTCTCTGCAGCTTGGGTTAAAAAAATGAAAATTGTTTTAAGTTTTAAAATAGTGGTATATATATATATATATATGGTAGCCTAGAGAAGTTCCCTACTCTGGAAGAGGTCAGGAAGGTTTTATTGAGATGGCATTTGAATTGAATTTTGAAGGATGAATAGCAGGCAAAATGGGGAAGGAGAATTACAAATATCGCCAATACTTGTAATTGTTTTGTAATAGAATGTCACTCTTTTACCTTTAGAGTTCAGGCAATATGAGAAACTCCTTTACATTAGAGGCAACACTCACATTAACTGTGGCTCTTTGAGATATTTTATGTTAAATAATTTTCAGAAAGACATTCTAAATTGGTAGACTTGGGTTTCTAGAGTTTCATTTTCTAGAGTGAGAAACATGTTTAAAAATGTATATACAGTCAAGACGAAAGCCTATTACAATGATGATTACTTATTAAATGTACAAGATTTATTATTATTTAAGCTGTCTAATTCATAAAATATTGCTGGATTGTAAGGCACAAAATAATACCATTTTTTGTTCTTAGTGATGTTATCAAGATAGCCTAGCTTGACAAGTTACTGTTTATGTCTTGTATAGTGCTGATAAATATTTACTGTTAGGAGCATGGAATTCTAAAGAAAGGATTTTTAGACACAGATTAAAGGTCTTTAAAGTGTTCAAAAATAAATACTTCAAATATAATAATAACATATTAGAAGTATTAAAAGTAAATGGGGAACTCCGTTATATAAGCTGGTTAAAAAATAATTCTTAAATCCTCCCCCATGCTAATTAGAACACTAACATAAACAGAAAAAAAGGAGATTGAATTTTAGGCAACCTGGTATATGAAGGACTGATTATTAGTTAATTGGCTCTAGACAAATTGACCTGTAACTTCAAAAGTATTATGGAAATAAATTGTATCAGGATGAAAAAGGGAAGGATTACTGTATAATTTATTTTTTCTGATAGTTGGGTGAATGAATATAAACCTTCAACATACTTTTCTTTCCATTAACGCAGATTCAAACATCAGTTCAGCCTTAAAGAAAGTTTGCTACACCAAATAATTTTTAAACTATATAAAACATAATGCCCTAATATAAATGTAACTTTAGCCAAGCTGCTGTATTACATGACTTACACTTAGGTGTTGTTGGAACCTCTCATTTTAGGAGGAATTCACTTCTCAGCCTTTTCCCATCATTCATTCACTTATTCAAAAAATTATTGAGGAAGGGACTTCCCTGGTGGTGGTGCAGTTGTTAAGACTCTGCTTGCCAGTGCAGGGGACATGGGTTCAAGCCCTGGTCCGGGAAGATCCCACATGCTGCGGAGCAACTAAGCCCATGTGCCGCAACTACTGAGCCTGTAGTGCTGCAACTACTGAAGCCCACGCGCCTACAGCCCATGCTCCGCAACAAGAGAAGCCACCACGATGAGAAGCCTGCACACTGCAACGAAGAGTAGCCCCCGCTCGCTGCAACTAGAGAAAGCCTGCACCCAGCAACGAAGACCCAATGCAGCCATAAATAAATAAATAAATAAAATTGTTGAGGAAGACTTTTTGGTTCCACATGTAAGGAGCTTGGAAGTCACCACTTCAGCCTAATAACAAGTCAAAAACTGACAACTGAAAAATCAACAACTCTTAGATCCATAAGAGAGGAGATGACACAGGTAAAACCACTGACCCCAAGATTGGAGAAACAGACAAACATAGGAAGTCGTGGCTTATCTTAGAGCCAAGATTCACAAGCAGAAGCCTGTGCAGGAGGTAGTGCTGGGTAGGAAAATCTGAGCTGCAGTTGATGAATTGTTGGAGGCTCAGCGTGGACAAGTCTGAAGAGTTAAAAATTCCAGGAGGACCCAGTCAAAGATGGGCCCCTACTATATTGTGAAATTTACCTCCAGAAGCTCAGCCAGGCTCCCATAATGAATATCAGCAAAAAATCCCCTCGTACTTCTGCAAGGTAGAGGGAGAAAGGAAACATTTTGAAATATGCCAGGGCATTCTGTTCTTCTTAACAAGGCAAGCCCTCAGGGAAATCTAGTTAACTGGAACCTAACCTACTCTATTATTATCAAAGCCTGACTGACCTGAAGGAAGGGAAATACCCAACACCAGACCACTCTGAACATCCTGTCGCACCTAAAGGGGAAGGGAAAAAAGGTGAGGAACTGTTTTGAAGTTCACGGTCCAGAGGCATAAGCTTAACTAAAAACAGAGACCTAGAGCTATAGAATACTTCCCCTTCCCCAACACCTGACCACCACCTTACTAAAGATCTATTTACAGCAGTTCTTTTTACCCAGTACAGCATGTCCAGCTATCAAGAAAAAATTACAAAACATGCCAAAGTGCAAAAAACAATTTGAAAAGATACAGCAACATCAACCAGACAAGGCAGGGATGTTAGAATTATCAGACCAGGAATTTAAAACAACTATGACTAATATGCTAAGGACTCTAATGGATAAAGTAGACAGCATGCAAGAGCAGAAAAACAATGTCAGCCGAGAGATAGAAATCCTAAGAAAGAATCAAAAAGAAATGCTACAGATAAAAAAGCACTGTAACAGAAATGAAGAATGCTTTTGATGGGCTTATTGGACTGGACACGGCTAAGGAAAGAATCTCTACAGGATACATCAACAGAATCCTCAAAGAAATGATAATTATGTGGCATGATGTGTTAGTAAGTGCTATGATGATAATCATATTGCAATATATAAATGTATCAAATCAACACATTGTACACCTTACCCATAACACAATGTTAAGTATCAGTTATACCTCAGTTAAAAAAAATAGAATCCTTGAAACCAAAACTCAAAAGAGAACAATGACTGAATAATACAGAATATCCTAGACTGTGCAAAAGCTACAAAAGGTGTAATAATGTATGCATAATGTGAATAATAGAAGGAGAAGAAAGGAACAGAAGAAATGTTTGAAATAATAATGACTGAGAATTTCCCAAATTAATGTCAAACACTGAATTCAGATCCAGGAAGCTCACAAACACCAAGCAGGATTAATGCCAAAAAATAAAAATACACTTAGGCATATCCTTTTTAAACCACAGAATGTCAAAAATAAAGAAAAAAAATCCCAAAAGAAGTCAGAGGAAGACAACACATGACCTGTAAAGGAATAAAGGTCAGAATTACAGCTAACATCTCCTCAGAAATCATGCAAGCAAGAAGAGATTGGAGTGAAAGATTTAAAGTGTTCAAAGAAAAAAACCCCACCAACCTGGAATACTGTACCTTGCAAAACTGTCCTTCAAAGGTGAAGCCTCTACCCAAGCTAACTAAGAAAAAAAGAAAAGGAAAGAAGAAAAAAAAAAGGAAAAAAAAGTAGGACACAAATTACTGATGTCAGGAATAAAAGAGGGGACACTATAGATCCCATGGAAATTAAAAGGATAACACAGGAATTTTATGAACAATTCTGTGCCAGAGATTTGATAACCTAGATGAAATGAACTGATTCCTCGAAAGACATAATCTGCTAAAACTCACTCAAGAAGAAATAGGTGATCCAAATAGATCTATATCTCTTAAGTAAATTGAATCAATAACCTTCCAAAACAGAAAGCACCAGGCCCAGATGAGTTTCCTAGTGAATTCTATCAAACGTTTAAGGAAGAAATTATACCAATTCTCTACAATCTCTTGGAGTATAGAAGCAGAGGAATTACTTCCTGACTCATTCTGTGAGGCCAGCATTATGCTAATACCAAAACTAGACGAAAACATCCTGAGAAAAAACTATAGACCAATGTCAGAAACAGCAGAGTGAAGCATCTACTTTTGTCTCTCCCCTTCACTCTACAACCAGTGAAACATCCACAACTTAACAAAGGTGCCTCTGCCCAAAACAACAGGATGCTGGAGAATTCCACATATCTGTACATCTAAAGCTGGGTGAATTTTAACACTTAGTGGAAGTGGAACTGAGGGAACAGTGGAGATGGGGCCTGCAATTTGAGTCCCTTGATGGGACAGCAGAGCCCACAGCTTCAGAGAACCCAGTAACTGCAAGAAAGGCTACATGCATGACTTGAGCCAACTGAGTGCACCAGCACCCATGGCCACAAGTAACTGGTGGGTAGCAGCAGTGGGGCCTAGGACCCCATCACAACAGCTGCTGAGGTGCCCACATCCACAGCCCCCTCCACCTCCTATTCACAGTGGCATAGCCTGCAAACCTTACAACAGACAAGGTAGAGTTGCCTGCATGACTCCAGCTCCCTCTTCCCCCTCCATCCTCTCCCCTTCCCCCAATGGTGGAACCTGTGTCTCGGGATCCCAGACGCAGGGAAAGGGAAGAGCTCACCATCTTGGTGACGACAGCAACTCTAGCGGAAGCAAGGAGCTACAACCCTGGTGGCACAAAAAGGTACAACAAAGGCACAGAGCCACACCTCTTACAGAGAAAGTGGAGGCTAGAAAGTGCCACTCAGATGTACTAACCAGTGGCAGCTCAGGTAAGAAAAACTAAAAACTTATGTGATAGTGCCACTGACTGGAAAACAAAGGAATCTAACTCCTAACCTGTTGTTTAATATTAAATGCTCTGACAGAGGAACAATTCATCTTCAAACAGCATGAAGAACCACAGTAACACTATACCACAAAAAGAAAATGACAGTTCTCCAGAAATAAAACTTAAAGTCATGAAATATTGTAATCTGACTGATAGAGAATTCAAAATAGCTATCCTAAAGGTACACAAGGAGATACAATAAAACTCAAGCAGTTTAATGAGCTCAGCAATAAAATTAATGAACAGAAGGAATACTTTACCAAAGACATTGAAATTCTAAAAGACAGACAAATTCTGGAGCTGAGGAACACAATAAATAAGATGAAGAATTTATTAGAAAGTATTGGAAATAGAGCAGGGCACATGGAAGAGAGAGATAGTGACCTCTAAATAGAAATCTAGAAATGATACAAGTAGAAGAGGAAAGAGAAATAAGATGTTTCAAAAACGAGGAAATCCTATGAGAGAAGTCCAACTCTTTTAGGAAGGGCAACGTTAGGATAATGGGTATCCCAGAAGGAGAAGGGAACAGAGAGGTTATTTAAAGAAATAATAGCTGAGCATTTCCCAAACCTAGGGAAGGAGCTGCATGTACAAGCCCATGAAGCTAAGAGAACACCTAATTACCTCTGCAAAAAGACCTCCTCCAAGACATAATATTAAAATTGTCAAAATTCAATAACAGTATTCTAAAGGCAGCCAGGGAAAAAATAATGGTGACCTACATACAAAGGAACCCCCCATTAGGCTAGCAGTGGATTTCTCAGCAGAAACCCTACAGGCCAGGAGTAGAATGACATTCTCAAAATACTGAAAGATAAGAACTGTCACACAAGAATACTCTATCCAGCAAAGTTAACATTCGTATATGAAGGAGAAAAAGACTTTCCCAGACAAAAGCTGAAAGAGTTCATCAACACTAAACCTGCCTTGCAAGCTCTATTGAAAGGAGCTCTTCAACCAGAAACAAAGTGGCCAAAATATACAAAACTTTGAGCAAGGTGATAAATAGAACTAGAAAATTGCAACGGTCTATCAAATTTTTTAAACCCTCTATCATCACATAAAGGTTAAAGGGAGAAATAAAGCAGAATAATATAACTATCTCACCTTGATAACTCACAACATAAAAAGGAGTAACTTAAGACAACAAAAACATAAAAGGGGAAACTTGTATAGGTAAATGAAGATATCAGTAGAAAAAGGACTATTTTAACTAAGATGTTTTATACAAACCTCAGGGTAAACACAGAATAGTAACATAGAGCAGAGACACACAACATAACGAGAGAAACCTGAGAAAAATATCTTAGAAAACCACCCAACCAAAATGGCAGACAGGGGACTTCCCTGGTGGTCCAGTGGTTAAGACTTGACCTTCCAATGCAGGGGGTGCAGGTCCAATCCCTGGTTGGGGAGCTAAGATCCACGTGCCTCATGGCCAAAAAACCAAAACATGAAACAGAAGCAATATTGTAACAAATTCAGTAAAGACTTGAAAAAAATGGTCCACATCAAAATAAATAAATAAATAAATAAAAATTGCCAGACAGAAGCACTAGGAGAAACAAGGTATAGATCAACCAGGAAAAAAAAGATATGATGGCAGTACTATGTCCTTATCTATCAATAATCACCCTAAATATAAATGGATTGCACTCACCAATCAAAAGACACAGAGTGGCTGGATGGATTGAAAAACAACTATATGTTTCCTCTAGAAGACATAGCTCTAAAGACAAACATAGGCTAAAAGTAAAGGGATGGAAGATGTTACATCAAGCAAATAGCAGCCAAAAGAAAGCTGGTATAGCCATACTCATATCAGAAAAAGTAGACTTCAAGCCAAAAAAGGTAACAAGAGACAAAAATGAACAGTATATAATAATAAAGGGGACAATTTATCAAGAAGACATAACAGTGACAATTTATCAAGAAGATGTAACAGTGATAGCATAACAGACAGATCTTTCAGACAGAAAGTCAACAAGGAAACACTGGCCTTAAATGAAACATTAGACCAGATGGAGTTGATAGATTTTTAAAGAACGTTCCATCCAAGCACAGCAGAATATACATTCTTCTCAAGTGAACGTGGAACTTTCTCAAGGATAGACGATATGTTGGGACACAACACAAGTTTCCGTAAATTTAAGAAGATTGAAGTCATATGCCATCTTCTCTTACCACAATAGAATGAAACTAGAAATCAACTACAAGAAGAAAATTAGAAAAATTACAAATATATGGAAACTGAACAACTATTGGGTCAATGAAGAAATTGAAGGAGAAATAAAAATTACTTGAAAACAAATGTAAATGAAAATACAATATACCAAAATCTATGGGATGGAGTAAAAGAGGGAAGGGTGTTTTTTTTAATTTTTATTTTTAATTATTTTTATTGGAATATAGTTGATTTACAATGTTGTGTTAGATTCAGGTTTACAGCAAAGTGAATCTGTTATACATTGTGTTAAATTCAGGTTTACAGCAAAGTGAATCTGTTATACATATATCCACTTTTTTTAAAGATTCTTTTCCCATATAGATCATTACAGAGTACATGCATGTCTTTTTTTTTAAATTAATTTTTATTGGAGTATGGTTGCTTTACAAGAGAGAAGTTGATATCAATAAGGTCTACCTCAAGAAACAGGAAAAGTCTCAAACAATCTAACCTTACACCTAAAGAAACTAGAAAAAGAAGAACAAACGAATCCCAAAGTTAGTATAATTAAGGAAAAAGTAAAGATAAGAGGAGAAAAAAATAAGAAACTAAAAAGACAGTAGAAAAGATCAATGAAACTAAGAACTGGTTCTTTGGAAAGATAAACAAAATTGACAAACTGTTAGCTAGACTCACTAAGGAAAAAAGCAACAAGGCTCTGATAAAATTAGAAACAAAAGAGGAAAAAAAACAGATACCACAGAAATACAAAGGATTTTAAGAGAGTATTATTAACAGCTATACACCAACAAATTGCACAGCCTAGAAGAAATGGACAAAATCTTAGAATCATATAACCTTCCAAGACTGAATCAGGAAGAAATAGAAAATCTGAATAGACTGATCACTTGTACAGAGATTGAAACAGTAATCAAAGAACTCCCAAAAAACAAAAGTCCAGGACCACATGGCTTCACAGGCGAATTCTACCAAACATTCAATGAAGATTTAATACCTATCCTTCTCAAACTGTTCCATAAAACTGAAAAGAGGGCTTCCCTGGTGGTGCAGTGGTTGAGAATCCGCCTGCCAATGCAGGGGACACGGGTTTGAGCCTGGTCTGGGAAGATCCCACATGCCACGGAGCAACTGGGCCCGTGAGCCACAACTACTGAGCCTGCGCGTCCGGAGCCTGTGCTCACAGAGGCCGCGATAGTGAGAGGCCCGCGCACCGCAATGAAGAGTGGCCCCCACTCGCCGCAACTAGAGAAAGCCCTTGCACAGAAACGAAGACCCAACACAGCCAAAGATAAATAAATTAATTAATTTTTTTAAAAAAACTGAAAAGAAGGGAATACTTCCTAACTCACTTTAACACATTATTGACCAGAGACGCCACAGGCGTTAGTTTCTGCAGAAATCCCCTGGTCAATAATGTGTTAAGAGGCCAATGTCACCGTGATACCAAAACCAGAGGTTGATAACAACAACAAAAAATTACAGTCCAGTATCTCTGATGAACATAGATGCAAAAATCCTGAACAAAATATTAGCAAACTGAATTCAACAATATATCGAAAAGATCCTACACCATGATCAAGTGGGATTTATTCCATTCAAGGATAGTTCAACATTATAAAATCAATCATCATGATACACCACCTTAATAAAATGAAGGATAAAAGCCATAAGATCATCTCAGTAGATGCAGAAAAAGCATTTAACAAGATTCAATACTGATTTATGATAAAAATTCTAAAGTTGGTATAGTAGGGGCATATCTCAACATAATAAAAACCGTATATGATAAACCCACAACTAACATGATACTCCATGGTGAAAAATTGAAAGCTATCCCTCTAAGATCAGGAATAAAACAAGGATGTGTACTCTTAACATTCCTATTCAACATAGTATTGGAAGTCCTAGCCAGAGCAATTAGATAAGAAAAAAGAAATAAAAGGTGTCCAAATTGGGAAGGAAGAAGTAGAAATAATAAATGAATACAGTAAAGTTGCAGGATATAAAATCAATATATAAAAATCTGGGGATTTCCCTGGTGATGCAGTGGTTAAGAATCTGCCTGCCAATGCAGGGGACACGGGTTTGAGCCCTGGTCCAAGAGCATCCCACGTGCTTCAGAGCAACTAAGAAAACAACGTGCATAGCACGGGGAGATCAGCTCGGTGCTTTGTGACTACCTAGGTGGGTGGGATAGTGAGGGTGGGAGGGAGACGCAAGAGGGAGTAGATATGGAGATATTTGTTTATGTAGAGCTGATTCACTTTGTTATAAAGCGGAAACTAACAGACCATTGTAAAGCAATCATACTCCAATAAGAATGTTAAAAAAAAAAAAGAAAGAAGGAAAGAAAGAAAGCAATGTCATTTACAATTACAACAAAAATAATAAAATACCTGGAAGTAAATTTAATCATGGAGGTAAAAGGCATGTACAGTGAAAAATATAAGACACTGTTGAATTGAAGAAGACACAAATAAATGGCAAGATATTCTATGCTCATGGATTGGAAGAATTAACATCGTCAAAATGTACTTATTACCTAAAGCAAACTACAGATTCAGTGCAATCCCTATCAAAATCCCAAAAACATTTTTCACAGAAAAGAACAAAAAATTTTAAAACTTATATAGAACCACAAAAATTCCCTAGTAGACAAAGCAGTCCTGAGAAAAAAGAACAAAGCTGGAGGTATCACGCTCCCTGATTCCAAACTATACTACAAAGACAGAGAAACAGCATGGTTGCTATAGCAGGAAAACATATATAGATCAACAGAACACAATTGAGAACCCAGAAATAAGCCCACACACATATGGATAATTAATTTATGACAAAGGAGCAATGAACATACAATGGAAAAAGGATAGTCTCTTCAATTAATGGTATTGGGAAAACTGGACAGCCAAATGCAGAAAAATGAAACTAGACCAAACCATACACAAAAACTAACTCAAAATGGACTAAATATTTGAATATAAGATGAAACTACACTTCTAGAAGAAGCAGAGACAATATGCTCTGTGACATCAGTCTTCGCAGTATCTTCCTAGATACGTCTCCTCACGCAGGGGAAACACACGCAAAATTTAACAAGTGAGATTATATCAAGCTAAAAAGCTTCTTCAGCAAAGGAAACCATCAATAGAATGAAAAGACAACCTACTGAATGGGAGAAAGTATTTGCAAATGACATATCAAATATGAGGTTAATATCCAAAATATATGAAGAACTCATACAACTCAAAAACAAAAAAAACCCAAACAACCTGATTAAAAATTGGGCATAGGAGCTGAATAGACATTTTTCCTAAGAAGACATACAGATGGCTAACTGGCACATGAAAAAATGTTCAACATCACTGATTATTAGGGAAATGCAAATCAAAATCACAGTGAGATATCACCTCACATCTGTTAAAATTCTCAAAAAGGCAAGAAATAACAAGTGTTGGCAAGGATATGGAGAAAAGGGACACCCTCATACATTGTTGGTAGGAATGTAAGTTGGTACAGTCACTGTGGAAGACTATTTAGAGATTCCTCAAAAAATTGAGAATAGAACTACCATATGATCCAGCTATCCTACTTTTGGACATTTATCCAAAGAATATGAAGATACTAATCTGAAGAGAGATCTGCACCACCACCTACCCCTATAATCATCACAGCATTATTTACAATAGCCAAGGTACGGAAACAACCCAAGTGCCCATCAACAGATGAATGGATAAAGAAGATGTGGTATATGTATACAATGGAATACTACCCACCCATAAAAAAAGATGAAATTTTGCTATTTGTGACAGTGTGGATGGATCTTGAGGGCATTATGCTAAGTGAGCTAAGTCAGACAGAGGAAGACATACATATGATTTCATTCATATGGGGAATGTAAAAAAACTAACAAACATTTAAAAATAAATGAACAGGGCTTCCCTGGTGGCGCAGTGGTTGAGAGTCTGCCTGCCAATGCAGGGGACACGGGTTCGAGCCCTGGTCTGGGAAGATCCCACATGCCGCGGAGCAACTAGGCCCGTGAGCCACAATTACTGAGCCTGCGCGTCTGGAGCCTGTGCTCCGCAACAAGAGAGGCCGCGATGGTGAGAAGCCCGCGCACCGCGATGAAGAGTGGCCCCCGCTTGCCGCAACTGGAGAAAGCCCTCGCACAGAAACGAAGACCCAACACAGCCATAAATAAATAAATCAATAAAATTTAAAAAATAAAAAAAAATTAAAAAGGAGATACTGTTCTTAAAAAAATAAAATAAAATAAAATAAATGAACATACCAAACAAAAATAAACATGTAGATAGAACAAAGTACTGGTTATCTGAGGGGAAGGAGCAGTGGGGAAGGGGAAGAGGGTAGAGGGGATCAACTGCATGGTGATGGATGGAAAATAAGGTTTTTTTAAAATAAATTTATTTGTTTATTATCTATGTTTGGCTGCATTGGGTCTTCATTGCTGTGCACGAGCTTTCTCTAGTTGCAGCAAGAGGGGGCTACTCTTCGTTGTGGTGCATGGGCTTCAGTAGTTGTGGCACACAGGCTCAGTAGTTGTGGCTTGCGGGCTCTAGAGCACAGGCTCAGTAGTTGTGGCACACGGGCTTAGTTGCTCTGCTGCATGTGGGATCTTCCCAGAGCAGGGACTGAACCCGTGTCCCCTGCATTGGCAGGCGGATTCTTATCAGATGTTTTTTTTTATTTATGTATTTATGTATTTATTTATTTATGTATTTATGTATTTATGTATTTATTTATTTATTTATGGCTGTGTTGGGTCTTTGTTTCTGTGCGAGGGCTTTCTCTAGTTGTGGCAAGCGGGGGCCACTCTTCATCGCGGTGCGCGGGCCTCTCACGATCGCGGCCTCTCTTGTTGCGGAGCACAGGCTCCAGACGCGCAGGCTCAGTAGTTGTGGCTCACGGGCCTAGTTGCTCTGCGGCATGTGGGATCTTCCCAGACCAGGGCTCGAACCCGTGTCCCCTGCATTGGCAGGCAGATTCTCAACCACTGCGCCACCAGGGAAGCCCGGCAGGCGGATTCTTAACCACTGTGCCACCAGGGAAGTCCCAGAAAATAAGTCTGTGGTTGTGAGCACATTGTAGGGTATATAGAAGTAGAAATAAAATGCTGTACACATGAAACTTACAGATCAATGTTACTTAAATTTTTTAAAAAATGTTTAAAAAATATTTCTCATGGACACAGATGCAAAAACCTTCAACAAAATGTTAGTAAATCAAATTTTTAAAAGTACGAAAAGAATTAATACACTACAACCAAATAGGATTTATCTCAGGTGTGCAAGGCTGGTTTAACATTTGAAAATCAATTCATATAATCCAACACATCAACAGACTAAGGAAAAATCATATGATCATATCAATAGATGCAGAAAACAACATTTGATAGAGTCCAACACCCATTCATGATAAAAATCCTCAGTTAGGAATAGAGATAAACTTTGTCAACTTGATAAAGACTATCTACAGAAACTACAGCTAACATGTGTAATAATGGTAAGAAACTGGAAGCTTTTGTACTAACATCAGGTACAAGGCAAGGATGTCCTTGCTCACAATTTTTCAATATTGTGCTGGAAGTTCTAGCTAATGCAATAAGACAAAGGAAATAAAAGGTATACAGGTTGGGAAGGAAGAAATACAACTGTCTTTATTCACAGATGACATGATTGTCTATGTAGAAAATCCAAGAGAATGGACAAAAAACCTTCTGGAACTTATGCAGTTATGCAAAGTTTTAGGATACAAGGTTAATATACAAAAGTCAAGCACTATCTTATATACCAGTAGTGAACAAGAGATACTTGAAAATAAAAACACAATATAATTACCATTAGCATACCCCAACATGTAATACTTAGATATAAATCTAACAAAATATGTGTAAGGTCTATATGAAAAAAACTACAAAACTTTGATGAATGAAATCAAAGAACTGCTAAATAAATGGGGAGATATTCCATGTTTATGGATAGGAGGACTCAATATTGTCAAGGTGTCATTTCTTCCCAACTTAATCTGTAGATTCAGTGCAACACCAATCAAAATCCCAGCAAGTTAATTCATGGATATCAACAAATTAGTCCTAAAGTTTGTATGGAGAAACAAAAGACCCAGAATAGCTAACACAATATTGGAAGAATAAAGTAGGACAGTACTCAGCCTCAAGCTAAACTAAACCTAAAGCTACAGTAATTGAGACAATGTGGTATTGTCAAAAGAATAGACAAGTAGATCGTTGGAATAGAATAAAGAGCCTGTAAATAGACCCACATATATCAGTTAACTGATCTTTGACAAAGGAGCAAAGGCAGTACAATGGAACAGAGAGTCTTTTCAACAAATGGTACTGGGACAACTGGACATCCACATGCAAAAAAAAAAAAAAAAAAAGAATCTGAACACAGACCTTAACACCTTTCACAAAAATTAACTCAAAATAGATCACAGACCTAAATATAAACACAAAACTATAAAACTCCTAGAAGGTTACATAGGAGAAAAATCTAGATGACCTTGGGTATGGTGATGCCTTTTTAGGTATAAACCAAAGGCATTATCCATGAAAGAAATAACTGATAAGCTGAACTTTGTTAGAATTATAACTTCTGCTCAGCAAAAGACAATGTCAAGGGAATGAGAAGGCAAGCTGCAGATTGCGAGCAAATATTTGCGAATTACATATTTGAGAAAGG
Source organism: Balaenoptera ricei (assembly GCF_028023285.1). Classification (NCBI taxonomy): domain Eukaryota; kingdom Metazoa; phylum Chordata; class Mammalia; order Artiodactyla; family Balaenopteridae; genus Balaenoptera; species Balaenoptera ricei. Next base: position 142,539,050 of record NC_082639.1, read on the forward strand.
ACTGTTATCCAAAATATACAAAGAACTCTTAAAACTCAACAATAAGAAAACAACTTGATTTAAAAATAGGTTGAAGTCCGTAACAGACACCTCACCAAAGAAGACATACAGGTGGCAAATAAACGTTTGAAAAGTTGCTCTACATTGTATATCATCAGGGAAATGCAATTGAAAACGAGATACCACTACATACCTACGCTGACAACACCAAATGCTTATGTGGATATGAAGCAACAGGAAATCCTATTCATTGCTGTTGGGAATGTAAGATGGTCCAACCACTTTGAAGTTAGTTTTACAGTTTCTTACAAAACTAAACATACTCTTACCATACAATCCAGCAATCCCATTCCTTGATAATTTACCCAAAAGGGTTGAAAACTTATGTCCACACACAAACCTGCACACACGTATGGCAGCTTTATTCATAATTGCCAAAACTTGGAAACAACCAAGATGTCCTTCCATGGGTGAGTGGATAAATAAACATCCAGACAATGGGATATTATTGTGTTAAGAGCTATCAAGCCATGAAGAGACATGGAGGAACCTTAAGTGAATCTTACTAAGTGAAAGAAGCCAATCTGAAGAGGCTACATACTGTATGATTCCAACTATATGATATCCTGGAAAAGGCAAAACTCTTGAGACAATAAAAAGATCAGTGATTGCCAAGGGTTTGGGGTGGGGGTGGGAGATGGGGGAGCAATGAATATAGGTAGAGCACAGAAGATTTCTAGGACAGTGAAAATACTCTATGATATCATAATGGTGGATACATGTCATTATACATTTGTCTAAACCCATAGAAGGTACAACATCAAGATTGAGCTGTTATGTAAATTATGGTCTTTGGGTGATTACGATGTGTCTATATAGGTTCATCAGTTGTGACAAATGTACCACTCTGATAGGAATGTTGGTAATGGGGAAGACTATGCATGTCTGGGCGCAGGGAGCATATGGGAAATCTCTCTCCCTCTCAATTTCATGAATCTTAAACTGCTTTTAAAAATGAATTTTAAAAATTAATTTAAAAATAAATTTAAACAAATTACTGAGTGCTTACTATGTGCCATTATGAACAAAACTGATGCAGTGGTAGAAGAGTAGTAGACTAGAAATCAGAAGAGTCTGTATTCAAGTCCTTTTCTGTCACTTGTTAGTCCTGACACCCTTAGACAATTCACTTAGTATCTTTGAGCCTTACCTATGATAGTATTCCCTTATGACATTATGGGAATCAGAAAAGACATGAAGTTTTTTGAAAACTAACTAGCAACATGAAAATATTAAGGACTTACTATTATTAAAATAATAACTAAGACATGACCATTGACTCTTAAGAAAATATTTTTTGTTTGCATGCTATGTGAATAGTTGTATAAATGAATAAAGCAAAACAGCTGTCCAAAAAAGAAATACTGTAATAGTTATGCACTTAGAAAACAAAACTTCAAGGGGCTTCCCCGGTGGCGCAGTGGTTGAGAATCTGCCTGCCAATGCAGGGGACATGGGTTCGAGCCCTGGTCTGGGAAGATCCCACATGCCGCGGAGCAACTGGGCCCGTGAGCCACAATTACTGAGCCTGCGCGTCTGGAGCCTGTGCTCCGCAACAAAACAGGCCGCGATAGTGAGAGGCCCGCGCACCGCGATGAAGAGTGGCCCCCACTTGCCACAACTAGAGAAAGCCCTCGCACAGAAACGAAGACCCAACACAGCCATAAATAAATAAATAAATAAATAATTTAAAAAAAAAAAAAAAAAAAAGAAAACAAAACTTCAAAAAGGGAACAATACCTTTTTATGTGAATGGAAATATTAACAAATTTTAAGGGAATAGCAAGCACTAAGACAAGTTTGACTTTCCATTTTTCTGCTTGGAGAAAAAAGATAAAATGAAAGGACAGTCTTTCTAAGGAAAGAGTAGCATAGTATTACTAGCAATTTTCTCAGGGTTAATTTTTTTTATAGCAAAAATGTTGGCAAATACTGATTTGCACTTGCCACTATTGAGTAAGAGTAGTTTGACTAGTATTATACCAATCTAATTAAACTGATTTTTAAAAAGTATTTCCAAATTCACCATATAATGTTTTGGTAGTTGCCTTCTACAGTACAGTTTTTTTTTTCTTTTGTAAAGCAAATAGGGGTTAAAATCAATAGAGGAAAATCTGAAAGCAAACACAAATTTTCAGCTTTGTGGAACATACTACCTCTCATATGATCATTCAGTAGTATTTTAGCCCAATTGTGCAATGCTTGCATTTGGGTATATCTTCCTTTATTTAAAAAAAAAAAATCACAGAATTCCCTGGCGGTCCAGTGGTTAGGACTCTGCGCTTCCACTGCCGAGGGTCTGGGTTCGATCCCTGGTTGGGGAACTAAGATACCATAAGCTGCGGGGCGCGGCCAAAAATACAAAAATAAAAGTCAGAATAGCCGATGTAAAAATACTGCATTTGTTTGACACATTTTGCTCGTTTATCTTTGTCCAGATTCTCTGGCTCTGAGAAATAGTGGTGTATGTGGACCTGCTGGAACTAGGAGAGTTTCTTTACCTTTCTTACATCCTCTTTGGATGCACTGATGCATTAAAGAACTGGTTTTTCAACTCTCCTGGTGTGGTTGGCTTTTCAAAAGAGTATAGGGAATCTAGCAGATATGAGAATAAGAATACAGTAAACCTTTAGGGACTGTATTTATCAACATAGAGTTTCATGTTTTCTGCAAACACAGGTTACATTTTATAATACAAATAGACCTCTGGGTGAAGGAACAGTAAACTCTTTCTGATTCTAGTTTGTAGCAGACTTATTCCTGAAATAATGTAAAGGGAATTAATTGATAATTTAACAAAAAAAAGTTTAATTGGTGTGATGTAATATTCACTTTCCTAAATTAGATGCTCTTATTTATTCCTGAGCTTTGGCTTATGATGTTACATACAACATGTATGCTTCTCTCTTCTAGAAGCCACCAGTGTCCAACAGAAGGTCAATTTCTCAGAAGAAGGTATTTTCTCTTAAAATATCATGCAATATATTCTAAATCTTTTTGTTGTTAAGATTAGAAGCAATTTTGCTAAATACTTAAGAGAGAGAGCAGAAAATAGTGTCTTTTTGGAAAAAAAAATTCATGCTTATCTGAGCTGTTAAATGGACAGGTAAAATAGGATAGAATGATAGCCTTTCTGTGCATTTTAAGCATCTTTTGTCTGTTTGAGTTAATTTAAGCAAAGCTAATATTTTCTGTTTCTGGCATGTGCTGGCCTTTGATTATGGTATTAAAATAATCAGTTTTCAAATTCTCATAACCAGTCTATGTTTGAATAGCACAGTAAAATTTAGTCCATTTTTAAGTTCACCATAATCTGAGATTAGTCACCTGCATACTGAAATGTTTGTATACGGGTGTATGTATCCACACACCCTGTTTGCAAACACACACACATATATGCAAACACATATGCATATGTGTTTGCATATATGTGCATATACTAATGCATATTAGTATATACTAATATACTAATGCATATACTAATCTTGTCTGAATTTATACACTAACTATATGTACTTTTCCTCCCCATAAGGTAAAACTTTTCTTCTATTTAATGTTCATTTGTTTACTTTTCGACTCTACATTAAAGCCTCAGAATATAATCTTATTGAATATTCATTTGGGATATAATTATTTACCTCAGAGAAAATAAAATAAATGAGCTCAATTTTAGCTTATTTAGAACTTTGTGACTCAGGATAGTAGGCATAATAAATAGCAATTCTATATCCAATTATTTAAAAGGCTTCATTTTAATGTTGAATTACTTGTTTTTATTTTTTAATCCAGATCTTTAGAGCCTTAGAATAAAGACTATACTAGTATATTTTTATTTCTTTTTAGGGGAAATGGAGGAAAATGATCAAGACAACTCTGACAGTGATGTTACGGTTGTTAAGGTCAGATCCGGGGATTCTGTTGAGTCTGGAGGTAACATTGCTTTATGTACATATGACTCTTATCTTAGGAGCTATATTTTTAGTTAAAGTGTAAAGGTATTCTGCGAATTTGCTTTTTTAAAAAGTATTTTAAAGTATTTATTAAAACTACTTTTTAAAAAGTGTGCTTTTAAACATTTTTTAAAATTACTGATTCCATGTATACATCTGATTAGTAATGTAATATTTAAACAAACAAATCACTTTTACCTTGCTTTGTTGTTCATGGAACATAAGATATTTTTGTGCTCAAAAGAAGAGTTATTCGTGATTTTAAAAAAAATTTTATAGAGGGACTTCCCTGGTGGCGCAGTGGTTAAGAATCTGCCTGCCAATGCAGGAGACACTGGTTCGAGCACTGCTCCGGGAAGATCCCACATGCTGTGGAGCAACTAAGCCTGCGTGCCACAACTACTGAGCCTGTGCTCTAGAGCCCGCGAGCCACAACTACTGAGCCCACATGCCACAACTACTGAAGCCCGCTCACCTAGAGCCCATGCTCTGGAACAAGAGAAGCCACTGCAGTGAGAAACCTGTGCACCACAACAAAGAGTAGCCCCCACTCACCGCAACTAGAGAAAGCCCGCGTGCAGCAACGAAGACCCAATGCAACCAAAAATAAATAAATAAAAATTAAATTAAATTAAAAATTAAAAAAATTTTTATACAGAAACTGATCACACTAGCATTGACTCACTACACTATCAGGAGTGTTAGTTAGCTTTTAGGAAGTTTTAATAAACTTAGATTACTGCTTTTATCTCTGAATTGTTCAAATTCACATCCAGTTAGCAATAACAATTTCTGATTGTTCGTGTGAATTGATGTTTAAGTTTATTCAAGGAAAGAATCGACTGAAGAGAAAAAAATACCAACTTGAGACTTACGAGGGTGCTGATCAAATTTGTAAACAGTGTAAATAATAAATAATTTTATATTTTAGTTCCATTAAAGAGTAAGTCTCTACTTACCCCTCACCACCTTTTGAGAATTTCTGTAATTCCTATGTTTTACTTAATCATTCCATTTTAAAAATAAGCTCAGAAGCTGTTTATGTGCATTTATTCTACATATTTCCCACCCTTCCTCATTTTTCCCCATTCTTTCTTTTTTTTTTTTTTTTTAATATTTATTTATTTATTTGGCTATGCCAGGTCTTAGTCGCGGCACACAGGATCTTTATTGCCGCATGTGGGATCTTTAGTTGCAGCATGTGGGATCTAGTTCCCTGACCAGGGATCGAACCCGGGCCCCCTGCATTGGGAGCTCAGAGTGTTAACCACAGGACCACCAGGGTAGTCCCTCACCATTCTTTCTTTTTTTTTTTTTTTTTTAAATTAATTAATTTATTTATTTTTGGCTGTGTTGGGTCTTCGTTTCTGTGCGAGGGCTTTCTCTAGTTGCGGCAAGTGGGGGCCACTCTTCATCACGGTGCGCAGGCCTCTCACTATCGCGGCCTCTCTTGTTGCGGAGCACAAGCTCCAGACGCGCAGGCTCAGTAATTGTGGCTCACGGGCCTAGTTGCTCCGCGGCATGTGGGATCTTCCCAGACCAGGGCTCGAACCCGTGTCCCCTGCATTGGCAGGCAGACTCTCAACCACTGCGCCACCAGGGAAGCCCCACCATTCTTTCTTGATACAGAAATCCCAAAGGAGATATGCAACACTCTAGCTCAGTGGTTAAGATCTTGGGCTCTGGGGGCTTCCCTGGTGGCGCAGTGGTTGAGAATCTGCCTGCCAATGCAGGGGACGCGGGTTCAGGCCCTGGTCTGGGAAGATCCCACATGCCGCGGAGCAACTAGGCCCGTGACCCACAATTACTGAGCCTGCGCGTCTGGAGCCTGTGCTCGGCAACAAGAGAGGCCGCGATAGTGAGAGGCCCGCGCACCGCGATGAAGAGTGGCCCCCGCTTGCCACAACTAGGGAAAGCCCTCGCACAGAAACGAAGACCCAACAAAGCCATACATACATACATACATACATACATAAAAAGAATGTAAGCAGACAAGAATAGCATTAAAAAAAAAAAAAAAAATTTAAAAAGATCTTGGGCTCTGGAGTTACACTGGGTTTCACTCTTCCACTACTAGGTTTGTGCCCTCAGGCAATTGATTAACTTCTCTGTTCCTCAGTTCCCTCATCTGGGTTGTTGTGAGGTTTAATTACTTAGAGAGTACCTAGCACATAGTAGACACTCAAATTGAGTGCTGTTGTTAGTTTTCATATATGCATACATACAGCTCTAAAAATTAGAGACTAATTAAGTCATGAATCATATAGCCAGTAGCTTGATGCCATTGCTACCAGTGCGGCTCTTTGAAGCTACATAAACCCCAGGCTCTGTGATCCCTTTTGAATTCTAATAAATTCTTATTGAAGCATGCATACCCCATACAGAAGAAAACTCTAGCTAAAGAACAAAGATGTGAGGCATATTAAAAAGAATACTGATCTTTCTAGATTGTCTTCTGGGCCAGTTATTACCGAAGAGGTACTAGAAGATCCACTGGAGTGCAGGAGGAAAATATTAGAATTTAGTGTATATACATCTTTTATTTCATCCATTTAAAATGTCTATTTTAGTTTGTTTTACAATATATACAACACATTAGTTAATATATTATTTTAGTAATGCTTGTATATAATATTAAAAATATATTTTGGAGATGGATGCTCAAAATTTTTTTAGTTATAGGAGTACACCAACAAAAATACTTAACCGCCACCTGGTTGTGTCAAATGCTTTTGCCTCCAAGATAGCAGTCTGACTGCTTTTAGACATACTTTGTTATAAATTCCACTTTTAGCTGAAAAAAAGTTAAGATTTTTAAGAAGGGAAGGCTAAAATACATATCGACCACTTGTGAGAAAAATTTAAGACAAAATGGATAGTGATGATTTCCAGAAGATCCATTATTGTAAACTTTCAAGATTTTCCCCAGCTCAAAGGTTTCATTATCTTCTTTACCTCAAGCCATTCTCTATATCTTTTTTTCTCTTTAAAAAGAAAAGACAGATAATTAATTTTTTAGACATAACTTGACCCTTTAGAAACTATTTTTTAAAATAAATTATACATTCAAGTGTTGAATTCCCTGGGGTTTATCTGAATATTTTTGCTCTTTTGACTACTCATCGTTCTCTGGTTAAATGTGCACTTAGAAAGTTAAATATGCTTTACAGTATACTATATTTCTTTTTTGTTTTTAGACCAAACCACCAGATCATCAAGTCAATATCCAGAATCACTTTGGCAGTCATCACAAAGTAAGTAAAACCATGATTTTTACTCTTAAAAGTCTACCTGTGGGTGTGGTCAAATGCTATTCTTATTTTTGAAGATCTTCTTTTGCAGTTTAATGTAAAATGTTGAAAAAGAGGTATAGTGAATGCTAAAAAAACCCTCATCTTGCATCTTGAATTTGCTTCTTGAGTTAATCACCTCTGGACCCAACCTTGATTCTGAATTTAAAAAAAACAAAAAACTACTGCTTTCTTTGATTTGTTGAATGTCCTTGTTTGCAATATAAATTTGTTGATTGTTTTAGTTTAATTAACTAATATAGTAGTTTGAGCCTACTTATATGGTATGATTTAAACTGTGTTGTGAAAGTTTGGAAGGATGAATAAATAACTGGTAAATCAGGTAAAGTAAAAAGTTAATGGTAAGTTAGTTGGTGCGTATATAAAAGTCTTACAGCCTGGCTTACAACTTTGAAAATTTTCGTAATAAAATATTGAGAAAATGTAACACACATGAAAAGAATGGGAAGTAATATACTAAAATGCTAACAGTGTTTGTTCAGGATGGTAGAATTGTTGACATTTTTCATTTCCTTTTTTTCTATATTTTGCAGATTATCTACAATGGATATGTATCTCTTAGGTTAAGCAGAAATTACACTGTTTTTTCTTTTTCCATTTTTTTTTTTTTAAATTTATTTATTTATCTATTTATCTTGGCTGCATTGGGTCTCCGCTGCTGCGTGCGGGCCTTCTCTAGCTGCAGCGAGCGGGGGCCACCCCTTGTTGGGGTGCGTGGGCCTCTCACTGGGGCAGCCCCCCCCGCTGTGGAGCACAGGCCCCAGGCACGCGGGCCCCAGTAGTTGTGGCTTGTGAGCTCTAGAGCTCAGGCTCAGTAGTTGTGGTGCACGGGCGCAGTCGCTCCGCGGCATGTGGGATATTCCCGGACCAGGGCTCAAACCCATGTCCCCTGCATTGGCAGGCGGATTCCCAACCACTGCACCACCAGGGAAGCCCCTCTTTTTCCATTTTTAAATCAAGTCCCAGAATTCAAATTAATTATTAGTCACCAAAAATATCCTGGAATGTAAAATCTTCAAGAACTTTTTTTTTCCTTCCACAATACCATTTTAAAAATATGGGACTATTTTTAAAGAAAAAGTCTTTGGAAATCTGTTTTATAATTACTGTGTTCATAGGATTCCACTTTATATGTGTGTATATATATATTTTTTTAGTTTTTAGTAGGTTCTGGGTTTGGAATTTAAACTGAGACAAAACAAAAGCAGCTGAAACAAAAATCAGTCATTTATGGAAAATTACTCTCTGGATTATCTTATATGTTTGCCCTTTGTTATTCTAAATCTTTGATCTTTGGAAGCTCTGAAATGTGTCTCCCTATATTAATTATGCTATACTTATGCAATGGTATACTTTTCAGTTATGGAAAATGAGTTGTTTGTATACAATTAGGTATATATTTCCTTGAATCTAAAATGCCATTGCTTTTATGTATCACTGAGAAAGAAAAGCATCCAGTTAAACTGTGTCATACCACTGATTCTAAGATGCAGCCCTAAAGCAAAGGTATTTTTAAAAAATTACTTCACAGAGTCAATGAAAGACAATACAAAAAAGTGTGTGTCTAGTTTTTTAAAACGTTCTTTGTTAGTGTAGACTGAAAACAAATCTGGAATATACATCTGTCTTATTCACCATGGTTTTCCTACAATGTTTTGCACGTAATAGGCACTTAATAGATATTAATGAATTTTTAGGTTATGCATTTCTAGAATGGTGCATTTCTGTTACAGCCAGCACATACTGCATTTTTAGTCAGAAAATAAGTTGAACATAAATTTATATTGCTACTTGTATCAGTAGCTAGAAGTAACTTGTTTCTTCAGGGCAGATTTGCAAATTTACCATGTTATAATTGTTTGTAATAACATTTTCTGATTATCCCATTGTATCATTTTACAGTTGTCCTTAAATACCATCCCAAAACATGAAGTAGCATCTTGCACCGCATAACTACTTTTCGGTGTTCACAAATTTGCTTATATAGTATATACCGTTATATATGAACTGCCTGGGTTTATATCTCAGTCCTACTACCTTTTACATATGTAATCTTGGGGAAAATTATCAATTTCAGTTTATTTATTTGTAAAATAGGAATAATAGTATCTACCACATAAAGTGTGAGAGTTGATAAAATTATACTTGGTACCTGGTAAACATTCAGTACATTTAGCTTTTATTTTGATGGAGTTGCTCTTAAAGCTGGCTTCTTATTATCCAATTCCTGAACATTTTGAAGTTTAGAAAAGGGAAAATACATATATATTGTATATGTTTGGGACTGATGAAAGAAAGGTTTGATTTTTTTTGTTTGTTTTTGTTTTTGGTGTCAGCAGTAAACAAGTAAAATGTTTATGGAACATCTTCATTGTTTTTATTTCCGTTCTTCGTTTTCTATGACCTTATCTCTGTTTTCTGTTTCAGGTCGAGACTTCACAGCTTTTGATAAGCAACCATTAGTGCTAAGTAAGTGGTTGGTTGTCTATTCTTTTATCAATCAACCAGTTCTAGCCCAGTCTTACTCTGCCAACAAAAATTTGAATAGGATTCAAAGTCATTTTACCCTCTTTGCCTTTTAATCCAGCACGAATTGATACTATATGTAATATTGGTACTTTGTGATGCAGAAATATGTTTAGGACTACTTTCCTGAAAATAATTTATTTAAAAAAGTAAATGGTTAACCTTTTTCTTCTTAATTAACACCAAAGTGTTAATGAAGTTCAAGTGTTAATAAATGCAGTCATAGACCATAGCAAAGGACTTGTACATAGTTTTGTCTATTAGGAGATTATGTATTTATTTGCTGCCTTTTTTGCTGCGGGAAGTGGCTCATCCTCACTAATGTGATCCTTTGACATTATCTTTTACTTTTGAACCTATTGCTTTGGTTGTTTTCCTCGCCAAATTTGTTTTGCCTTTCTGATAAATTTACCTTATAACATTGAGGTATAGTATACATTTTCAAAGTATGTGAAATGATATCTTGATATATATATTTGTCTCAGGCTCGGGATATCAAAAAAATTCTCAGGAATGGGTTGAACAAAGCACGAGAATAAGGACTAGGATGCAAAGTAAGTTGATAAATCTCTACCTGTTACTGAAGAAATTTTTAAATTACTACCTGTTATTGAAGTAATTTTAAGTTTATTTGCTGTTTTCTTGATTATTTAACATATAAAACTGTTTAGTTCATCAGATAAGCATTTGGGTTGCTTGTGAGCTCATTAATAAAGGACATTTATGATTACTAGTTTAGTTATTTCCATCTACTTGGATTGGCCGGAGACGGACTGGGTGTAGAGTGTAGATAGTGCTGCGAGAAAACCAGTGGATGGTAGGTCTGTACTTGACAAGTTGTCAGTTCTGTCTAGCAACAGTACAATCTGCACATGAAAATGAAATTCTAATCTTTTGATAGTACCTGTTTTTATTCTTAACAGTTGTTTACCGTTGTATAAATAACCACTTAGAGCAGCTTTGCATACCCATTATTTTAAGTTGTAAATGCTGAAATCCTCAAATTGTATTTTCATGTTTAGGTTTAGGATGGATTAAATGTCATAGAATCTAAGAAATAAATAGGTGCGATAAAACATACTTTGAATTCATTGTCTATCATAATTTCTATAGCAGTGTGTCCACATTAAACCTTGACTGTATAAAAAAATCCATGCCATGCCTTAAGTGACCTTTAACCTCTATCCCTTCCTTACTCATGTAGCCACAGTAGGTCTCGAGGTCATCAGGTGTCCCTTACTTTTATTTAGATAATATAAAAATCCCCATCATATAGCTCTTGCTCATGAAATGACTAACTGTAATTGGACAAGATAACCTCTGTGACTTTGTTTTTCTATCAGTAAAGTAGTAATGGTTGCAATTCATTTTTTCCCCAGCAGTGAAGTTTTACCATACACGTAAGTGAGTTCTTCAGCTGTCTAAAACTGAAATAGCTTTTTGCCCTCGCCTTATTGTTGGCTGTTATTTTTTTTTTTGGCCACGCTTCGCAGCTTGTGGGATCTTAGTTCCCCAACCAGGGATCAAAACAGGGCCCTCGGCAGTGAGAGCGCAGAGTCCTAACCAATGGACCGCCAGGGAATTCCCTGGCTGTCATTTCTTATTGCTGTATATACTTGCTATTAGAAGACCATTTCCTCTTAAAATTTGTTCTTCTTGACCTATTATAGTTAGGAAACCAAATATTAATTCAGCTTTTTAAGATTATGGTTATAACCAGTATCAAAAATTAAAACATTCTGAAGATCTAAGAATTACTCTTGGAAGCAAAACTGCATGAGTTTAAGTGTATATACTATGAAAAGCTCAGAGTTTTATGATGTTATTAGTTCTTAACTATATACTCTGGGTAACTAATAGCAGATAAATTACTTCCAGAAAAGTGAAGTGTAGTACATATTGTTGTCAAAAAATGTTTGCATTGTCCTCTCTTAAGACACTGTACAAATGCAATGCAGAAGGGAAAATAATTATATTGAAGATCTGGTTGGAATGTAGAAATAGATCTTTATGGTTGCTAAATTGATAGCTCATTTATAGTATTTTCTCTGTTTGTATTCCTACTTTGTCTTAAGTTTGTATATTTGTTAATGGCTTAAATAGTTTCATACTGGTTGATAGCCATCTACCATATATACAGGACTCCAGAGTTAAAGAGAAACTATATAGCAGAAATTTGCACATTCGGGTGCAGATAACAAAATTTTTTAGATTTTTGACCACAGAAGGACTTTAAGATAAGAAGAAAGAATTTTCAATCAGAGTAGAAGATTGCAGGAAGAAAGAATTTTCAATCAGAGTAGAAGAGTGCAGTGATTTCCAAACAGCCTTATAGATTTCTCTTCAATCTAACATCATTTGAAAAAACTTTTCCTTGGCATTCCAAGTTTCATATCTCATTGTCTTAACTATACACTTCTGCCTGCTTCAGTGAGAAAAAAAAAATTCATTTTTAGATTTAGGTGTTCAAGAACCTGGATTTCGGATCATTATTATCACCCTATGTTAGCACCAGTTCTCTAGGTAGACAGGTCCCCCAGTTCAGGTTTCTGCCTGTATCCAGATCTTTGGGGAAAGATAGAACCACTGTCTGTACTTTTGCTGTGTCCCAGGTGATAAAACAGTGAGGCCTCTGAGTCTGTGCTTCATTAATACACATGCTTTGGAACCTGTCTCTAAAAGTGGTGTAGAGAAAAGAGGAGAGTTTGGAGTTAGAGCTATTGGGTTCCAGTCCCAGATCTTCTACTTACTCATTGAGTCATCTTGGTAAAGTCTCTTAAACTTTGTGAACCTCAATTTTCTTAACTTTAAAGTTGGGACAATAGTGCCTATAACTAGGTTATTCTAATGAGCTTATTATATATGTGAACACAATGTTTTAAGTCTAAATGTACCACATAAATAATTAATGCTTATTTATTGTTAACAATATATTGTGTAATAATCAGTAGTAATAACTATGAAAGATTCATGCCCTCTGCTTTTGACTTTATAGGGTGATTGATTGTTACCATACTCTTCATACTAGAAAAGCTCTGAGCTTTATCTTTTTAAAGGAATTTTTATTACTGTCTCTAAAAATATTTTTAATAAGGATAAAGTTTACCTTTTAGACAGTGTGTTGCCTCAGCAGTATATATACCCTACTAAGTTTGTGTTCTTCAAATTATATAAATATTTCATATGGTATATAATAACTGTTACTTATCTATTCTATATCATTAAAATCATCATAGAAGAGCACTTAACATTTTTATGTATTGTCTCATTTGATCTTTGCAACCATGGATTAAAGTATTCAAGATAAACATGATTTTGATGGATTTTTTTTTCTAAATAAAGTGTTTCACATGCTCTTTAACTGTAGGTTAAACTATTTTATTGAAGTATGATTGACATACATTCAGTTTGGTTTTTAAAATATTTTATTGAAGTATAGTTGATTTACAATGTTGTGTTAATTTCTGCTGTATGGCAAAGCGATTGAGTTATTCATATATATATTCTTTTTCATATTCTTTTCCATTATGGGTTATCACAGGATATTGAATATAGTTCCCTCTACTATACAATAGGACCTTGCTGTTTATCCATCCTGTATATAATAGTTTGCATCTGCTAACCCCAAACTCCCAGTCCATTCCTCCCCTACCCCCACCTTCTTGGCAACCACAAGTCTGTTCTCTATGTCTGTGAGTCTGTTTCTGTTTCATAGATATGTTCATTTATGTCATATTTTAGAATCCACATATGACTGATGTCATATGGTATTTGTCTTTCTCTGACTTACTTTGCTTAGTATGATAATCTCTAGGTCCACCCATGTTGCTGCAAATGGCATTATTTCATTCTCTTTTATGGTTAATACTCCATTGATTATATATATATACCACATCTTCTTTATCAATTCATCTGTGATTGATATGCATTTAATGTGTACAACTTATGTATTTACTGTATACAACTTGATGAGTTTGGAGATAAGTATATACCTGTGAAACCATCACCATAGTCTATGCCATGAACATATCTATCACCTCCAAAAGTTTCTTCCCACCCTCTTTATTTATTATGTGTGTGATAAGAACACTTAACATAAGACCTACCCTCTTAGCAAATTTTTAATATATAGGACAATAAATATAGGTACTATGCTCTACAGTAGATTTCTAGGATTTTTTCATCTCATTTAACTGAAACTGTGTACCCTTTGACTGATATCTCCTGATTTCCCCCTTCCCCAGGCCCTGGAAACCACCTGTTTCTATGAATTTGACTAGGTTCCTCACATAAATGATATTATGAAGTATTTGCATATCTGTATCTGACTTACTTCATTAGGATAATGTTCTCCATGTTGTCCAGAGTGGCAGGATTTCCTTCTTTTTTAAAGCTGAATAATAATTCCATTGTGTATTTATTTGTGTGTATACATATATATATATATAAATACATCACATTTTCTTTATCCATTAATTTGTCAATGGACATTTAGTTTGCTTCCCTGTTTTGGCTATTATGAATATTACTGCAATGAACATGGGTGTGCAGATATCTCTCCAAGATCGTAATTTCAGTTCCTTTGGATATATATCCAAAAGTGGGATTGCCGGATCATATGGTAGTCCATTTTTAACCTTTTGGGGAACCTCCATAATTCTTTTCCATAGTGACTGCACCAATTTATATTCCCACCAACAGTGTACAGGGATTCTCTTTCCTCCACATCCTCTCCACATACCTTGCACTTCTGTTTTTTCGATAATAGCCACAATACATTTGATAATGTGAGTTGATTTCTCGTTGTGATTTTGATCACATAAGTCATTGTGCTTTTTAAGTTTGATGTAATCCCATGGTCTATTTTTACTTTTGTTGTCCATGCTTTTGTTGTTATATCCAAGAAATCATTGTCAAGGCCAACTTCAAGAAGCTTTTTCCCCATGTTTCTTCTGGGAGTTTTATTGTTTCAATTCTTAAGTCTTTAATCCATTTTAAGTCAATTTTTGTGTATGGTATAAGGGTCCAATTGCATTCTTTTGTATGTGGATATCCAGTTTCCCCAGTACCATTTACTGAAGAGACTATCCTTTCGCTATTGTGTAATCTTGGCACCCTTGTTGAGGATCAGTTGACTATATCTTCATGGGTTTATTTCTGACCCTCTATTCTCTTCCATTGGTCTGTATATCTGTATTTATGGCAGTATCATAATGTTTTGATTATTCTAGCTTTGTGATATATTTTGAAATCAGAAAGTGTGATGCCTCCAGTTTTGTTCTTCTTACTCAAAGTTGTTTTGGCCTTTCAAATTTGGGGTCTTTCGTGGTTCCATATGAATTTTAGGATTGTTTTCTGTTTCTGTAAAAAATGCCATTGGAATTTTGATACAGATTGCACTGAATCTGTAGATTGCTTGACCATGGGATGTCTTTCCATTTACTTATGTCTGCTTTAATTCCTTTCATCAGTGTTTTAGAGGTTTCAGTGTATAATTCTTTTACCTCCTTGGTTAATCTTATTCCTAAATATTTTATTCTTTTTGATGCTATTGTAAATGGGAGTTTTTCTTAATTCTGTTTGTGTTAATTTTGTTTTCTTAATTTTATGTTCTTATGAGTTATATAAATGTTACATATGTTTCATAATAACTATTATTTAGTTAGTCTCCATTATTAATATCATCATGCACTTCACAGCATTTTCATATATTATCTCATTTGATCTTTGCAACCATGGAGTGAGGTATTTAAGATAAACATTATCTAATGGAAATTTTTTTTTTTTTTTTTAGTAAGACAGTTTTAACTTTGGTTACCTAACTTTGAAGCTTCTAAATGATACCATTTCCTAGGCTAACCTAGTAATTGCAAAACAATATGCCTTTAGAGTTAAGGTTGATGTCATTTTGTTTCATTTGAGGGTTTTTGTCATATGACCAGAAATAAGGCTATTTATGTAAAAAATATATATAAAATAAATAAATTAGCAGTGCTAATTTTATTCCTCCAGTTTAGTCCAGTGTTTCTCAAATGAAAACTGTTGATAAATACTAGGAAGATCACTTGTACACATAAAGTTATAAAACTCCAGGCAAGTGCTAGATGACAGTATTGGTAATGTAGATCATACAAATGAGTAACTCAGCCTCTTCCCTTTCTGAACCCTGTCCTTCCATTTCCTCTCTCTTAGATGTTAAAATCTGTGGCTATTACAAGGAGGACGGAGAGGAAAAGGAAAGAGCTTTTCATTTGTTTTCTAAAGTTTGATGGAAATAGAGATTTGATGGAGCTGTGGGAAAATTATTTTTGAAATCTATTGTTTAACCACAAAGCTAAAACAATTACTTGTCTATTACCAGAAATGGTGAAAAGTTTTTCAGTGTAATTTCTAAAATATTACTGATATTTGAAATGGTCAGAAGCACCAGAGGAAGTATTTGAATCAGTTTGAGGTAGAAATTGGTGAAGATTAAGATTGAGTTTTACCTTAAAACCCCTTATCCAGAGAGCTCAGTAATCCATAATCATATTTTGTCCTTCTTTCCCTCTTTACAGCATCATCACCAGGCAAGCATTCGATATATGGCAGTTTTTCAGATGGTATTATTTGTTACCTTTTATTATAGTTGTGCTTATTTTCTTTGTCCTCTTAACCTTGTCCCAGAAGTTTCACCACTCCCATTAAATAATTTGGGTCAAGTTCTTCAAGGCTTTCTCACAAAACTAATGTGTTAAGAGTATGCTTTGTACTCGACCATTACATTAATTATGAAAGAAATCAATCTTGTGTCTCAGGCAGCTGTCAATCTAATAGACACTTGGATCTTCTGCTTTTTCTTCTGTTTCTGACAGATCTCTGCCTTATTTTCTCTTGGTGAAATTTGTATTTTCTTTTTCTGATGGAAATACTGAAATTATGAAACATAAATTGATAGTCTTTATTACTCCTATCATTAGATGACGGTGTTCAGAAATCAGAGCTTGGAAACCAATCTCCATCAACCTCCAGCCAACGTAAGTTTGTCTATTCAGCTTTCATTAAATGAGTCCCTAAAATTGGTGAACATAATGATTTTTAAATTTTTTTGACACCAAAGAACTTCGTGCTATTTGAAGAATTATATTTTAAGTACTTCAAAGGAAAAAGTGTATATTTTACCAGCAGTAAAAGTCTTTAAGGACAAACTCTGTGAAAAAACATCTGGCTTCCCCCTTTACTTTATTATCCATAAGACCAAAAGTGAAAGTTGACAAGTAAAGCAACTAATACTGTTAACCAAGTGAACCTTGTTGAGTCAAAAGAAAGATGCACATAGCCTGACATAATGGGAATACCATAGTTTTTTAGAGTTCACAGACCTGAATTTGAATTAGTTTGGGCCACTTACCTTCTGTATAGCCTTGGGGCAAGTTTCTTTAGTTCTCTAAGCCTTTTTATTATCTTGAAAGAGTACTAAGAAAGTAACAGTGATTCTCAGATTCTTTGGTCTCAATACCACTTTCCACTAGCAAAATTAATAAGAACCCCAGAGACCTTTTTTAAAGAGAGACTTAAAAAAAAATATATGAGTTATACCTGTCCATATTTACCTAGAGATTAAAATTGGAAAAAAATTTTTTAATGTTTGTTAGTTATTTTTAAATAATTTAGTAAGGAGAGTGATAGATTGCTTTGTATTTTCTCTGATCTCTAATGCCTGGCTTAATAAAATGGAGCTGGAGTTTCATTCTGCTTCTGTATTCAAACTGTTACAATATATTGGGATTTTTTTTGGTTTTTTAATTTATTTATTAATTTATTTTTGGCTGCATTGGGTCTTCTTTGCTGCGCACAGGCTTTCTCTAGTTGCGGTGAGCGGGAGCTACTCTTCATTGCAGTGCGCGGGCTTCTCATTGCGGTGGCTTCTCTTTGTTGCAGAGTACGGGCTCTAGGCGCACAGGCTTCAGTAGTTGTGGCACGTGGGCTTCAGTTGTTGTGGCTCACGGGCTCTAGAGCGCAGGCTCAGTAGTTGTGGCACATGGGCTTAGTCGCTCCGTGGTGTGTGGAATCTTCCCAAACCAGGGATTGAACCTGCGTCCCCTGCATCGGCAGGCGGATTCTTAACCGCTGCGCCGCCAGGGAAGTCCCAGTCAGTTGTTTTCTTGAAAGCGACAGGCTCACATTGTTCGTTTTCCAGAAAAAGTCTCCCAAATGTGAAAGTCTGACTAACCACAGTTTGTCACTTGTCCTTTCAAGTAAAAATTCTATGAAAAAAGCACTATTTCAGCTCACAACTCAGTTGCACAAAGTTCTTTTCTTTGAGACAGCCATATACTATTCTATGTAGCAGAAGTGCTTTATATATATGTCCCATTTCTTCACATAGAATGTTAAGATTTCTATCAAGGTTGAGTTCTAATAAGATAAATTCTTTTAAATGCTTCATGAAGGATGTTCTTAAGTGAAACTGATAACCTCGAATACATGGCCATGAAGAATACAAAGACAGTCCTAGTTTGGTGCTACTGCCCTGTGATTCATCTAAAGCATCAGTTATTTTTCCTACCATGGCTTTTTACACCATCAGGGCAGATGTCAATATGGTGGAAAAAGGCAAATAAGATCTTAGTGTCGGGAGAATAGTTTTAACCTCAAGGACCCCCTTGAAGAGATCTTGAGATACCCCACCAGCCACACTTTGAGAACTGTTGCTCTAGAGGGTCCATGGTACAATTATCAGTCTAAAGCAGTCAATAAATAGGAAGTGTAAAAATACTGTTGCTGTCATATTAAATTATTAAATGATGTGGTATATGAGAAAGTGCTTAAACTGAAAAGCATTAGGTAAATGTAAATTCATATCATCATTGCCAGTAATAATTAGGAATGAGTTGCAAACTAAGTTTTACCAGTGTTAACTTGCATACAGCCAAAGATAGGCATCAGTGCAATTAAAGGGACAGCTAGCTATTATATGGAAGATTTCACTTATAATGAATCCTTTTCTTTATCCCTTTATATACATAAACATTCCACCTTGGATAATAATCCATGTTAGTTTCTAAATTTAAAACTATTTTGTAAAGTGTCTTTTAATATTGTTTACCTCCCAAATATTAGCAGTAGTAATAATAGTTTTGCTTTATAAATTGTATTCTTTCTGACTTGCACATGCCATTACATATACTTAAATTCTACTTTTTCCTCTAAGTCTCTTTATCATTTTGACATTGAAGAGACATATGCATACTCATACACGTAACTTAAAACACATGTGCTAAATTATTTCTTTAAGAAAGTAAATTATCAGCTCCCTTCTTTAAATTCCTTCCTCTTTTATCTAATGTTTATAAAGATTAATATTGGCTTTAAAAGTCACTTGCTCTTGAATCTAAGAAAATAATATTTGTGTCTACCATTTCTTTTTTTCCTGAGCAGAAGTGACTGGACAACCCAAAAGTGCATCTTTTGTCAAGGTGAAGTGGTGGTGGCCCCTTGTCCTGATAGTTCCTCTTCTCATTGGGTATTTTTGTTGCCCTCGTACTTCTGAAGCAGAAACCACTGCTGTTCAAGAGTTCCAGAACCAGATGAAGCAACTTATGAATAAGTACCAAGGTCAAGATGAGAAGCTGTGGAAAAGGAGCCTAACATTCCTGGAAAAACATCTTAATAGCTCCCACCCTCGGCCTCAGCCTGCTATCTTGCTGCTCACTGCTGCCCGAGATGCTGAAGAAGCACTCAAGTGTCTGAGTGAACAAATTGCTGATGCCTATTCTTCCTTCCAAAGTGTTCCTGCAATCCGGATTGATGGGGCGGGCAAAGCAACTCAAGACAGTGATGTTGTCAAACAAGAGGTAGATCAGGAACTGAGCAACGGATTCCAAAATGGCCAGAATGCAGCTGTGGTCCACCGCTTTGAGTCACTGCCTGCAGGCTCTACTTTGATCTTCTATAAGTATTGTGACCATGAAAATGCAGCTTTCAAAGATGTAGCCTTAGTCCTAACTGTC
Source organism: Balaenoptera ricei (assembly GCF_028023285.1). Taxonomy (NCBI): domain Eukaryota; kingdom Metazoa; phylum Chordata; class Mammalia; order Artiodactyla; family Balaenopteridae; genus Balaenoptera; species Balaenoptera ricei. Next base: position 142,558,889 of record NC_082639.1, read on the forward strand.
TTGTTAGAGGAGGAGACACTTGGAACCAGTCTAGGCCTAAAGGAAATTGAAGAAAAAGTGAGGGATTTCCTCAAAGTCAAGTTCACCAACTCTGACACACCCAACTCCTACAAACATATGGACCCAGACAAATTGAGTGGGCTCTGGAGCCGTATTTCTCACTTAGTCCTGCCTGTACAACCTGAAAATGACCTGAAAAGGGGCATCTGCTTATAAGAGGAGACAGAAGAGAAAATCATGTCTCAAGTTCTGAGAATTTTTCAAACTTTCTAACCATAGACAGGATCCAGAGCTCTTTTTGAAAGAACTGGTTTCTTTTTAAAGGAGGTTAAGTTCTTAGGTAAACATGGAATATCTAAATCGTTTATTCAACCTAATTATCTGTTATTTGAGAGAATCATTTCCTTGTTTCCATTGAGATCTGTGTCAATGATATCTGAGGACTGTAAATTATATGCAGTCCCACAGAGGATCTGCTTAGATTCTGGGTTGAATCATTATTGCTATGGTATGACCAGTGGGAGGGATTAGTCTCCTTCCTATGCATCAACCCAATTTTTTAACTTAGATTTTTTTCACAGTTTGTCGAGCTATTAGTAAGACAGCTCCCTGAACACAACTGTGGGTTTTCCCCTTTTGTCCTCTTCTACATCGTTTAGCTGTGAATTCCGTAGTCAGCTTCTGCTTGTAGGAACAAAAATAATGAAAGGCCATCCGAGTGTGTGTTTGGGTTTTTTGTTTTTTGCTTTTTTCCTTTGATTTTGGAGGGCAAGGAGAAGGAGACATGGGAAAAGTTGTGGAATGGGGAGGGAAAGGGGGGAAAAAGTCTTCAAGATGAAATGTTAAAATAAGCCACTGAGGGAATTCCCTGGCGGTCCAGTGGTTAGGACTACACGCTTTCACTGCCGAGGGCCCAGGTTTGATCCCTGGTCAGGGAACTAAGATCCTGCAAGCCGCCCCACGTGGCCAAAAAGAAAGCCACTGAGGCTTAGGGTTAGTCAAACATAGTTATATGAACTGCATTCTCAGTGAATTCTGTTGGGACTTGTTTTTCACATGTCCTTTTTTTTCCTTTAAGAAATTTTTATTCCTCCCAAAGATTTTGAAACGTGTATGATGAGGTTTAGTATATTTGTTCACTTGGCTCTTAAGAATGGGTAAGTTCAAAAAAAAAAAAAAAGAATGGGTAAGTTCAGAGCCGTTTATTTTGGTCATATCCTGAAAGTTTTGTTAAGAAATACAATTTCAGGAATTGGTAAACCATTTGTTAACCAGCTCTCCTGGGCTGTTGAAGAAGGATTTGATTTTCTGCATGTCTACTTGTTGCATTCTGAGTCCTTTAATGACACTCTTGTAACAAGAATAAAGATTTACAATGCACGTGATAAATTCTACTAAGAGTGCCTCAAGCGAAAAAGAAAGTGAAGTTTACCGTATATGAAGAATGTTAAAATGTACTACTGTACATTACTGTACTACTATAGAATTTCAGTTTTAACTTTGCATCACTAACAGCTTTCTCATCCGTCAACTGCTTTGGTTTTCTTAGAAGCTTAAAATTCTGGATCCACTTTGTTTATTGTCTACAAACCTTTAAATGAAAATATTGTTTTTAGAATACTAGAGCCTGTCAATGGCTTCATCATTTACCTTTTGAGGATCCCATGACTGGTGGTAGAGTACAGTCTCGTTTCTTCCCACTAGGACTACCAGTATTCATAAATTTATACCCCTTATTGTAATTTGTTCCTGACTGTCAGAAGTCAGATATTCTGATTTATAGAGGATTCTAAAACAAGAGTTTTTGAAAAGACTTATTTTATACATATATATATATTATATGGAGAAACAAATGTTTTTTTAAATGTTTCATTGACCAAAATAATTTTAAAGTAATTAATATTACTTATATCAGGAAAAATAATTGTAGCAGCTGATCTGTAAATGACTTTAAAAGCTATTTTAGTAATTTAAATAAATTTACTTTCTTGGTTTGTACTCTTGTGTGTCATAAACTGAATGATTCATATACCTTTAAAAAAAATTATTCCTAGAGTTTTCTTTACACTTGAACAATTTTAGTGACTTCTGCTAAGAGAAACAAAAGCCAAACAAAGAATTGGAGCCACTCACAAGTACACTGGTAGGAAATATAATCACTATGATTTTCTGTTTCATCCAGGGATTTTGAATTATCACTAAAATGGAATTAGTTTAGGTATTCTCCACTTGGCAAAAGAATCCACACCATGTTTCTCAAATTTTTCATTCTCACCTCTCTAAAGAACCTTTTTAGATTTTTTTTCCTAATCATCTACCCCCATGAAATTTTAATACTGCATATATACTCTATATCTGTTTATGGACTGCATATTTTTATGCTTTATACACCTGAAGAATAAGGTTTTTTTGCCCCCATTGAAAGTGCATGCTCAAGAACATCTGTATTTTAGATCATTGATGCCTAAAACATTTTGTTTTGTACATGTTACCATAATCCGTTTGGAGGGGAAAATTTAATAAATCATCGGCTTGAAAATAGGAACTTGGGCCTCTAGCAATTAGGCACATTGTGACTTTGTGTGACAACACTGGCCCAGGGAAAACCACAGTGCAAAACTGACCTTACAAATTTCTAAAAACTTAATTTGCTTCCCTTCTTTTAATGACTTTCTTATATTACTTTTAAGGAGGTTTTTTAAACCTCCAGTCCTCAGTGATTGGAAATAAACCTGATTTTCATTCTATGAAGAGAAGTGAAACTTAGAAAGGGTTTGCGTAGTTAATACCTAAACTAAAGATATAAAGCCCAATTTGCCTGTGACCTTAGGTCTTCGGAAAGTGACCTTTGTGTTGTCAATATGAGGAAGCATTTCTCATTGATTACAAAAAAAAAGTGGACTATTCTTCTACATTGTCCTTATCAAGGCCACAGAGTAAAATCTTATGGTATGAAGATTCTACTGGCATTAGCCACCTGGGATGAAGGTGTGAGTCCTGAGTCTGGGAAACCAAACTAAGTCTTCCATTGACTGCCATTGACTTGGAAAAAGAGGAAACTCCTGCCATAAACCTATCTTTGGTCTCGATTCAGAGAAGTCCTGGTGGGCTAGCAGTTTCTTCTGGATGGTAGGGGAAATATAGCCCATCACCTGAGCATGAACAGGGAGAAACCTCTTGCAATTTACAAATTATAGTCTTGTCTTTTGCACACTCTTGGACTCCTCTGGAATATTTTTCATATCTTGCCTTCACCCTTTTCCCAGCCTCACACTCTGCTAATTCTTATTTGTTGTGAATGCTTTATTTTTTTTCAGGCAGAACTTTACTGAACCTAACCTAATTCCCTACCCTGAAATACTGGTGCAGGTTCCTCTTCTTTACACGCTTGTTCATCGTATATTACCCCTGTCACAGCACTTAGCACACTCCCACAACCATATGCCTCTTTTTTTTTTTTAATTTTATTAGTATAGTTGATTTACAGTGTTGTGTTAATTTCTGCTGTACAGCAAAGTGATTCAGTTATACATATATACTTTTTCATGTTATTTTCCATTTTGGTTTATTACAAGCTATTAAATATAGTTCCCTGTGCTATACAGTAAGGCCTTGTTGTTTATCCTATATATAATAGTTTGCATCTGCTAATCCCAAACTCCCACTCCATCCCTCCCCCACCCCCCCTCCACCTTGGCAACCACAAGTCTGTTCTCTTTGTATGTTTCTGTTTCATAGATAGGTTCATTTGTGTCACATTTTAGATTCCACATATAAGTGATATCATATGATATTTGTATTTGTCTTTCTGACTTACTTCACTTAGTATGATAATCCTAGGTCCATCCATGTTGCTACAAATGGCATTATTTTGTTCTTTTTTATGGCTGAGTAATAGTCCACTGTAAATAGTGCTACTATGAACATAGGGGTGCATGTATCTTTTGGAATTAGAGTTTTGTCTGAGTATATGCCCAGGAGTGGGATTGCTGGATCACCATATGCCTCTTGAGAGCAGGAGAGTGTGATCAATCTACGCACAGTGGTAATCACATAAAGTGCTCAAATATTTGTTAAATAAAAATTGCAAGCCCTGTGTGGTTAGCAAAAATAGATAAGTTGCATCTTTCTCAGTGTTTTGCTTTTTTCCTGTTATTCCTGAGCCTTTTTTTTCTAAATCTTTTTTATATAAACTATTTCAACCTGGATTCAGTAGGGCTATGAATAATTTCAGGAAAGAGGAAGGGGACCAATCTCAGAAGGGAAACCTGGCCCTTTTCTGGTGAAAGCAAGGATCATTAGTGAGAGGTCCCCAAGGGGAAGGTGAATGTTAAGAAAGAAAACTGGGAGGCCTTAAGGTCTTTCCACAGTAAGATTAGGAATTTGAGTTTTCTTAAAAGAGCTAGGAAGTTTCCTTACATCTTTTCATGTTGCGTAACAGGGTAATTATAGTCCAGATAAGAGATGGCTATGGATGTGGAAAGAAGATGGATAAGAAAAATATTCGAGAAGTAGAAATGACAAGGTTTGGTAATCAAATGTAATGTTATAGAGAAAATACCTCATAGAGGACTCTTCAAAGCGCTGTACTAGTAAAAATACCTCCTCAATCTATTTAGCTCATCTATCTTCTCTCCCCAAATACTAAGCACACAGTGGTAAACTAAATTCTTATCTCTGCATGTCTTTCTGTTGACTTTTAGCAGTTTGAAGTAGAGACTCACATATTTAGTCAGGAATTATTTGATTGTAAATAAAAACCCTGTCTAATCAGCAAAAGAGGAAAGGAGGGGTGAGGTGGGTATTGTAAGAATATACATCTGAGACTCCAAGAAAGGAAAATATGGGAACTGTGAGGACTGTTCTGGATGGAGACCTCACAGCCGTTCCCTCTGCCTCTCTACTTCTGGCTTGCTTTGCCTCAGCAACTTCCCCTTGTGTCTTTTTTTTTTTTGGCTGTGTTGGGTCTTCATTGCTGCAAGCAGGTTTTCTCTAGTTGCGGCGAGTGGGGGCTACTCTTCGAGTGGTGCGCGGGCTTCTCGTTGCGGTGGCTTCTCTTGTTGCGGAGCACGGGCTCTAGGTGCGTGGGCTTCAGTAGTTGTGGCATGCGGGCTCTAGAGCGCAGGCTCAGTAGTTGTGGCACACGGGCTTAGTTGCTCCGTGGCACATAGGATCTTCCCAGACGAGGGCTCAAACCCATGTCCCCTGCAAATTGGCAGGCTGATTTTTAACCACTGCACCACCAGGGAAGTCCCCTCAACTTGTGTCTTAAACACACCAAGAGGGTGAACCTGATTGGCTCAGTCCAGTGTATGGGTTATCCCTGAAAAGAATATATGATTAAACATAGCTGCCTAGGTCACTCCTTTAACGGGAACCATGGGGTGGGGATAGAGTAGGGCAGTCTTCTGAGGTCAGGCCAAGGAGTGGGCAGATACGGTTAAGGGACAACTGAATACATCTTCAGATTTATAGACCTTTACATAATGTGATGCTGTTCTGGTTAATTCATTTCATTTTGCCTTTTTAAAAAATCAGTGAAAGGGAATTAAAGGTAATGGAAACAACAATGAAGTTTTAAACTCTAGGTCCTGGTCATAACTCTGCCTAGGTAAATTTGACCTAAGCAAGTCCTCTTTGTAGCCCTGCTACAAATGTGTTCTGATTTCTTCCCATTGCTTTTGTGTTTCTTATGCTAAAAAAAAAAAAAAAAAAAAAAGGCACAGTTAACAAAACTTCAGGTACTGTTTTCATGTATAATGGCTATTATTAATTTGTTGTAAGTCCCTCACAAACATACTGAGCTTTCTTTAGTTTTCAGTCTGTTTCTTGGACAAGTGAGGTAGTAAGTGACCATGTAACCTCTGATTCAAACTTGACTTTTTAGAGTTTGTCTTCCGACTTTTTTTTATTTATTTATTTATTTATTTATTTATTTATTTATTTATTTGATGTGGACCAAAGTCTTTATTGAATTTGTTACAATATTGCTTCTGTTTTTTTTGTTTATTTTTTTGGTTCTCTTTTTTTTGCTACGTTAGGTCTTTGTTGCTGTGTGCGGGCTTTCTCTAGTTGCAGCGAGCGGGGGCTACTCTTCATAGTGGTGCGCAGGTTTCTCATTGCGGTGGCTTCTCTTGTTGCAGAGCACGGGCTCTAGGCACACGGGCTCAGTAGTTGCGGCATGCGGGCCCTAGAGCACACGGGCTTCAGTAGTTGTGGCGCATGGGCTCAGTAGTTGTGGCACACAGGCTTAGTTGCTCCATGGCAAGTGGGATCCTCCTGGACCACAGATCGAACCCGTGTCCCCAGCATTGGCAGGCAAATTCTTAACCACTGCGCCACCAGGGAAGTCGCTTGCTTCTGTTTTATGTCCTGGTTTTTTGGCTGCAAGGCATGTGGGATCCTAGCTCCCCAGGCAGGGATCGAACCCGCACCTCCTGCATTGGAAGGCGAAGTCTTAACCACTGGACCACCAGGGAAATCCCTTTCTTCCCACTTTTAGAGAGCACCATTCTTAGGCTAAACTCAAGAAGAGAAACTGCTCCGTTCTATATAGCCCATAAGAGAATATTTACTCATAGTAGTTATGGGCATTTCTTGATGAGCAATTTTTTTAATCTACTCTCAATTTCATAGTTTAAATGGACTTTCTCCTACTTTGTATACCACGAAGATGGAAAAGATCTATATCGAGACCTTTGAATATGTATTAAGTTGTCCCTCACCATTTTCTAGTTTTTGTTACTATTTATTGAGTGCTTATTAATGCCCCAAACACTGTTTCAACTTCTTTACATGTATTAACTGATTTAATTCTCACAATAATCCTGTGAGGTGGTAATATTATCCCAACTTTATAGACAGGAAACTGAAGCACAGAAAGATAAAATGACACCCAAGAATACCCAAGTAAAAAGTGGTAAAGCAGAGATTTGAACCCAGGCTGTCTGTGTTTAAAACATCTATTCTTACCACTATGCAGAGAGTCTCTAGAACCCCATATATGATGTTTCTCCCCAATCTATTCAGGCTCTATACAGGTTGGAGTATTTTTCCAACATTGTAGAATTTTTTTTCAATTGAACTATAGTTGATTTACAATATTGTGTTCGTTTCAGGTGTACAGTGAAGTGATTCAGATATATATAGATGTATAGGTATATATATATTCTTTTTCAGATTCTTTTCCACTTTATTACAAGATATTGAATATAGTTCCCTGTGCTTTACAGTTTTTTGTTCCTTGTTTTTTGTCTCTTTCATATATGATGGTGTATATACCATACTCCTAATTTATCCCTCCTCCCCTCCTTTCCCCCTTGGTAACCCTAAGTTTGTTTTCTCTGTCTGTGAATCTGTTTCTGTTTTGTAAATAAGGTTTTGGATTATTTTTTAGATTCCACATATAAGTGATATCACATGATATTTGTCTTTTTCTGTCTGACTTACTTCACTTAGTATGATAATCTCTAGGTCCATGCATGTTGCATGAAAGGATATTTAATACTTTTTTATGGCTAATATCCTATTATTATATATAGGATATATATATATCTTATACTATATATATATTATATATAGTATATTACTATATTATATATAGTATATTATAGGATATATAATATTTACATTATATAAATATTATATATATATAGTATAGGATATATATCCTATATATAGGATATATATATAATTATATATAGGATATATATATATATATATATATATATATATATATATATATATATATTATGTGTATATATACCACATCTTTTTTATCCATTCATCTGTTGATGGACGTTTGGGTTGTTTTCATGTCTTAGCTATTGTAAATAGTGCTGCTATGAACATTGGGGTGTATGTATCTTTTCAGATTAGAGTTTTTGTCTTTTCCGGATATATGCCCAGGAGTGGTGGGATTGCTGGATCATATTGTAGCTCTATTTTTAGTTTTTTAAGGAACCTCCATATTGTTCTTCATAGTGGCTGCACCAATTTACATTCTCACCAACAGTGTAGGAGGGTTTCCTTTCCTCCACACCCTCTCTAGCATTTATTATTTGTAGATTTTTGATGATGGCCATTCTGACTGGTGTGAGGTGATACCTCATTGTAGTTTTGATTTGCATTTCTCTAATAATTAGTGATGTTGAGCATCTTTTCATGTGCCTGTTGCCATCTGTATGTCTTTGGAGAAATGTCTATTTAGGTCTTCTGATTTTTTGATCGGGTTGGTTTTTTGATATTGAGTTGTATGCCAACTTTGTAGATTCTTATTTGTGATTTTCCTTTAAGCCATTTTCTTTCTTTCCTTCTTGCTCAGCTTTGTGGAATTCAATATTGCACACACCCAGGGTCTAAAGAATTTTGAGTGGAGTGAGACACACACCTGTTGACTCATATTTGCATACATTGACATCATGCTTTTGTAACTGGAGGCCTGCAGTGTTGACTCACAGTTTATCTTTTTTGAAATACCTCCACATAGCCTAGGTGTTAGCTGTCCCTGTATACCATGGAGCCTTTGTTTTGCCCGCCCTCAGCCTTGATGCAAAACAGCACTTCTTGGAATTCCTAAGGAAGAGTCCAATTGCATCAAAAGCATTGGTAATTTCACATAAACAGTTGGGAAAGGATAATAAGAGCACAGGCCCTACAATCCCAGCTCCAACACTTTTCTCACTGAATGACATTGGCAAATTACTTCTCTACGCCTCAATTTCCTCATCTCTAAAATGGGGGAAATAACATAATTACTACCTTAGTAGTGTTATGAGGATTAAGTCAGTTATACATACAAAGCACTTAAAAAGTGCTGAGCACATCAAAGGGTACAATGTTAGCCACTTTTGTTCATCTAAATTCTGACCAAGATTCTCCTCTCCCCATCTGTGTGGCATCAACTGTGGCTGGCTTATATTTCTGCCTCCTAAGTGACCCTTATTCTACAGAGTACCTGGGCTTTCTCCCAGTTTATACCTCCATCACAAACCTCAATCCATCACAATGTTCATTAAACAAAGGGCTTCCAGTTACCAGTATCCACCCTTTCCAAAAATCCGGGAAATTATAAAGAACAAAAAAGATTTCCATCACATGTGGATAGCTCTTTCATATTTCCATGGCTTATTCTTACGTAGCTTCACTGTCCTACTCTCAGCCTTAAAGACCTCATTTTTATTCAAGCAACTGTAATTTGCTGAGATTATTTTCCAAGTGCTACACAGACAACCTTGTGTTAAACACAGAGATGTGCCACTTAGACCCTCTTAGAGGAAGAATTTGTTGTGCCAGCTGCTGGGAATACGGTTAATGGACAGCCTTCACCATCAGCCACTTCATGGATTGCTTCAGCTTCAGAGAGTCACTTTACCCAATGTCATGCCATGGGGGGGGGGTGTACATCCAATGGCTGATTGACGGAATATAGAGGCTCAGCCTTCTCAGCCCAACACAATTTGGACAGGCCATTTGCACTCCAGAGCTTCCGCATGAGGTTGGCTGAGGCTATAGCACCTGTATCATAGTGTGACATCCTGCTTCCTTCTCCTCCCTTCCACAGGTGCTCATACCCAGCGCATTCCCTAGTAAACATCCAGCACACTAAATTTGTTTCATAGTCTGCTTCTCAGAGACCCCCACCTGTGTCACACTCTAAGCTTAGTGTAGTCTATAAATGGAATGAATAATAGCTAATGTTTATTGAGCACTAAATATGTGCCAAGCACATACTTATGATAGGCACCGTACATATAGTAGTATCTCATTTAATTTTCATAATCCTTTGAAGTAAATACTGCTAGTATATGACTGTTATAGATAAGGAAACAAAGATACAAAGCTATACTCTTAGTAACCGGTGGAGATAGAATTGGAACACAGATTGTCTGATCCAGAGCCTACATTTTTTACCATCATGCTACATTCTATCCTATAATAATATCTACTTCTTAAGAAGTGAAAATGATATTAAACCATATCTTATAAACCATAACATATGATGGATGTAAGTTAAGGAAACATAGTGCACGACCTATAAGATCACTTCATTATCTGATGAAATTTATGCTTCTCTAAAGAGATAAAACCTAGTAAAAACATTTGAAACTCTATTAGGAAGAATATCTTTCTAACAACAAAGGCCTACTGTGGTTCTGATTTCCAAAATTTGAATGTAGGTTGAACTAGAGGTAGGTTGAATTAAATCTCTGTCAATGCTGACTCTATAAAATTGGCAAAGGTTATAATATCTGAAAATACTGTAAAGCCCAAAGTATTTGTTTGATGTTGCCTCTGAAAGAGTCTTTATCTCTTGTAGCCAATAATTTGTCCATTGTTCAACAGATGACTCAAGCTGGGTTTGAGTGATGTAATACTTGCCACTTGAAATACAACATCTTAGTGGGCAAATTCCAGTAAAATCTTTCCCTTTGGAAATAGTCCCAAAGGATTAGATTTTCTGTTGTTAACTGGTAGGTTCCAAAGACCAAAGGTTTGCTTCTCTGAAATATTTTTATTAGCCTTGGATAAGCAGGTTGACAGACACAGGGAATGAAGTACTTTCATGTTCAGGAAATGTAGCCAACCTCCTACTTCTGACTTCACCTCTAAGTTTTTACTGTTATTGAATCAGCAGCTCTGCTCTTTGAGTCATGTGGGTTATTACTGAAGTAGCCCTTTTACCCTTAACATTTGTCTTGAGATCAGTGTGTGTTAGCTGATTGGACTATAGATTTAGCTCAGATTTAGTTCTAAGTAACTAATCTTTTGCCCTTATAGCATGTTATCTCATTCCTCTAGAGAAGGGACACAAACATCAAAATTTACAGTCTCAACATCTGCCTTAAATCTTTCACAGAGTGTGCAGGGAGGAATATGCATCTGTCCATGCTAAAAATTAACTTTTATTATGAAATAAAATATAAATAATGCAAATAAGAGGGATGGATAGATAAGGCTAATATCACTCTCATAGCTATAGCTGTCTCCTATAATTAGAAGGTTGTTTAAGTGACTTTTCATTTGTTTCAAATCTTAGACATAAGCATATGAGTTTAAATAAATGAACAAACCAAACATAAGACAAATTAAATCATGGTTTCCTCAAAGCATCAACTCTCCTCAAAACAACACAAACAGAACAATGAAGTTAAAATACATAAAGAGTATACATAGAAATGAATAAAGCCAAAAGACAATTGAACAAGAAAAGTTTGGAAATAGGGTGCTGGAATAATCAGCAACCCTGGTAAAGTCCATTTTTTCAGACAGTATGAGGTCATGCCTCAGACAACAAAATACTTCTGGCACCTTTCATCTGAGTTCTCCAAGTGCTTTGTTGACATTATCTAATAGCAAATATTATTACCCCCATTTTATAGGTGGAGAGACTAAGATACTAAGAGATTAAATAACTTGCTTAAGCATGCACAAGGAGTCGCTGATGGAACCAGAAATTTATTTCAGGAATCTAATCTACATTTCTGTTACTATCACTAGGTCAGCTTTCCAGATACCAAAAGACATTTATTGGTGTAAGTTTGTATTAAATGTATTTTTAAAACTGATATTATCTTCTGTAAACAATTCAATGAAAATGCTTTTGTTGAAGGTCATGGTTGCTTTTTGTGGGAGGAATTTAAGAGGTGATTTAAAAATAAATTCTCCCAGATTCAAGAGTATCCACATTAGGTCAAGGTTATTTAGTAAAACCCATTTTCGGTATCTAATACAGAACCATCGTGAAATTATGTCAGTTAATATCCAATGTCCTAATGGTTATTTTGTGTACGTGTGTGTGTCATACGTTATTTTTAGTAGGGTGAGGCATGAACAGGAGAGGTCTAGGAATTATTCTATGCTTTCTATTCCCACTCAACTCAGAATTGTCCCTGAAAATTCTGTAATCTCTATGGGAACATATTATGGGAAGAGGGGGTGTTTTTTGATTTTTGTCCTTTCTCAAGAATGTTACTGGGGCTTCCCTGGTGGCGCAGTGGTTGAGAATCTGCCTGCCAATGCAGGGGACACGGGTTCGAGCCCTGGTCTGGGAAGATCCCACATGCCGCGGAGCAACCAGGCCCGTGAGCCACAGTTACTGAGCCTGCGCGTCTGGAGCCTGTGCTCCGCAACAAGAGAGGCCGAGATAGTGAGAGACCTGCGGCCTGCGCACCGCGATGAAGAGTGGCCCCCGCTTGCCGCAACTAGAGAAAGCCCTCGCACAGAAACGAAGACCCAACACAGCCATAAATAAATAAATAAATGAAATTAAAAAAAAAAATGTTACTCACTTTTCTCCTTTGTCCTAATATCCAAGCGCCTATAAATCTTTTATAGTCTGCCTCACGAACACAAAATTTTCAGTGCTTTCAGTAATATAGTAATATTACTATATTATTTATTACTATTATTTATTACTATTATTTATTACTATTACTATCAGTAATTTTCATATTACTACTTATTACTATAAATTACTATTTATTATTTATTAATATTTATATTATTTATTACTATAAATTACTATTACTACATATTACTATAAATCTTTTATAGTCTGCCTCACGAACACAAAATTTTCAGTGCTTTCAGTAATTTTCATATTACTGAAAATTTTCAGTAATTTTCATATTACTACTTCTGACAAGAATCACAAATATAAATTGTTTATATTCGACTAATAGCAAATATTTGTGCTAAAAGTAAACTGTTCACAGGACAAATGCAAAGTTTTGTAATATTAACTGCATGTAAAGTCTAACTACATTTCAAAATGGAGAACTAATAAATTGCTCCTTCATTTTGGCCTGAACTCGGGGTTAAAGTTATTGACCAGAGGTCAAGGGCAGAGAGCTGCATATGAACATCCAGAGATATACACTTCCTTTATCATCGGTGTGTGCTGGTTAAAAGGTGACTAGAACTATACTTCAGTTAAAAAAACAAAAACAAAAGGTGACTAGAGAGCTTGGGGGAAGAGAGGGATCATGAATTCAGCAAAATCCAACTATTTCTCACTTAGTCACTCATATTCTTTTTATTCAGAAATCCACATCCCAGTGTTCTTTCGAAAGAGCATCTAACTGCTTTTTTTTTTTTCTGGCTGCACCACAGATCTTAGTTCCCCCACCAGGGATCGAACCCGTACCCCCTGCAGTGGAAGTGCTGAGTCCTAACCACTGGACCTCCAGGGAATTCCCACATCTAACTGCTTTGAGCAACCACACTGTGTAGTAGAAGAATATGTTCTGGATTCAGAAGGTGGAGTTTCCAGTGCCAGCTCTACCACCCTCCAACCTGTGACTGAGAGCAAGCCACTTCACCTTTCCTCATCCCTATGATGCTAATACAGCTCAGGTTTTCATGAGAATTAAACAAGACAATGTCTGTGAATAACAGAGGTTATTAGAGTTTATACAAGAGTTAATTATATATTGTACACTATATAAATACATATATTAGTTATGTAAAATACATATGTAATAGTTATACCAGAACCACTTATATATGTAAAATAATTGTCGACATAAGTTACATCAGTTTATATGTTTGCTTTGCACAAATTTTTCAATTCATGCTTGATATATGCAATCACTTATATTTCCAAAACCAGCTACCTCTTCACCATCACTCTCTTTTCTTCCTGTCAGTTTTTCTGTCAGACAGTTCCAGCTGCTTTTGCCCCCTTATAATATTATGTGGACCTTCTGTTCATGCACTAGGATTTGTAACCAAATGCTCACATGTTCTCATTTCTTGTTCAACAGGTGGGGAGCACTCAATCCTGGGATTCCAGGAGTGTTTTTAGTGGCTGATAAGCCTCATTAAAACCTGTGGGTCTTCTTCCCAGCTACCTTTTTCTATTTTTGGAATGGCCACAGAAAATGTCCTGTCAAGAGTTTAAAATTTTCCACCGCCTGTACATAAGATGGTTTACCCCTTGCAAAACATAACCTGGTTTGGTTACATATAACCTCATTCTGACTTATATTCTTCAGGGTTTTTTAAAATTACACCTGTCTTGCTATAAGATGTTTCATCACACATTTCATTTGTATAATTAGTCCATAAATCAGCACTGAAACCGAGAGATGCTCTAAAGAGTGATGTTTTTCTCTTTAAGAGTGTTCTAAGAAACAGGGTTTGCCTTTGTACAGTAAAGGGATTACCATGTCTGTTAGCTAAGCTATTTACAAGCAATGCCAGTAGGTAAAATACCAAAAAGAAGGTACTCAACATTAAAAGAGACCAATCTTTGAAGATTCTTGGAGATTAAATACAGGAAAATACAATTTTTAAAGCTTAGAAACTTTTCAAAATCACACATTTCAGAAGTACTCTTGTTCTTAACAAGTATAAAACTTAATTTGGGGAAAATGGGAAAGGCTTAGTACTTAGATTTAAATATATTGGTTGTCTCATTCATAAATCTTGTTGAGGAAAACTAGGAAGATAGAAGTAAATCATAGAGATAAAATGATCAAAAGTCAGCCTCACCCTGATCCAGATCTGCTCCCCAACACCAGAGTTTATCATTTTTATGTATTGTTTTATACTTGTATATATACATGTACCCACAGAGTAAGTATAGAATCATTTTTTTAATTTACATAAACGTCAGAGTGTAGACATCTGTTTAAGCAAGTTGCTTTTTCACACCCAACAATGCTTTTATTAAACAATGTTTTTGAGATGTACCCATTGTTTCTAATTTCTCACAATTGCTACAGTGAATGAATCTATGATTCTAATCCTCCATATTAAAAAAAAAAAAATGTCAGCCTCAGGTTTGTGGTAAATCCTGGTTTGCTTTTGACCTTACCAGAAATAGAGGAAGGAAGAAATTATCTAACGTCATTGCCTGGCTCTATTCCAAGAGAACTTCAGTACTCATCTTAAGAGAGGGATTATCTATCAAAAGTAAAATGTGGATTTGAAGCAATTTTCCAGATAATTCAATCTCCCCAAAGCTCCTTTGATCTGAACAACCAGATATTTAAGAAATGGATTTTGTTCTTCCTTAGACTTCCAGCTAGTTCTCCCAGTCTACTTCACTGATGGAATGAATTCATCCATCCATCCATTCAATGAGTTTTTATTAATTATTAGAGCTAAATGCATAGCACTATGTTAAACAGGTCTACATTTTCTTGTGATTGCAAAGAAGGGCATGCCCTTTGTGAAGGGCATGTTTGTCCTTTTCATGTCAACTTTACACATTACAGCTTCCTAACTCCTAGCTACCTTTACCAACCACTATGAACCAATAACTCAAAAATAGGATGGGAGAAAGTGTAGGTCCTACCACTGATTTTAACTGTTTGCCCTACAGTTCCATCACATCTTTGAGTCATATCCCACACCACAAAAATAGAAACACACCCTAAAACCAGAATCCCTGCTAACACTAGGTCCATCCAGGTTAAATTCCTTGTTTAAGAATCATAGGGCATTGGGCTTCCCTGGTGGCACAGTGATTGAGAGCCCGCCTGTCAATGCAGGGGACGTGGGTTCGAGCCCTGGCCCGGGAAAATCCCACATGCCGCGGAGCAGCTGGGCCCGTGCGCCACAGCTGCTGAGCCTGCGCTCTGGAGCCTGCGAGCCACAACTACTGAGCCCACATGCCACAACTACGGAAACCCGCGTGCCTAGAGCCCGTGCTCCGCAACAAGAGAGGCCACCGCAATGAGAAGCCCGCACACCACAACGAAGAGTGGCCCGTGCTTGCTGCAACTAGAGAAAGCCCGCAAGCAGCAGTGAAGACCCAGTGCAGCCAAAAGTAAAGAAATAAAATAAATAAATTTATTAAAAAAAAAAGAATCATAGGGCAAGTGGGTGTGAGTAGAGAGTTTGGAATCAGATATGATTTGAACCAACAGTACCCTGTTATTCGAATATGACAATTTCAAGTCCTTATGAATCCTGAGGTATTTTATCACAAGAATTTCATTCTCAGCAACTGGTTTGTGCAAACTCAATGTTAATTGTGTCTATAGATTATTTGGAGTGGGGATGTTAAGATCTTTTTTTTTTTCGGCTGTGCTGCAAGGCTTGTGGGCTCTTAGTTCCCCAACCAGGGATGGAACCCAGGTCCCTGCAATGAAAACATTGAGTCCTGTCCACTGGACCGCCAGGGAATTCCCGTTAAGATCTTTTTTAAAGTTAAAAAATAAATTTCCAGACCATCCAAAAGTTAGTTTGTGCCTATTTGGGTTGTTTGCTGCTAAACTCATTTAGCTACAACATACATTGAAAACATCTCTGATCTCTTTTTTAAGAGTGATGTCGCACCTTCTCCGACAGGGTTAAATCTTTTACCTAACAATAAGGCAAAAATAATGTTTTAATATTTACTCAACAAGAGGTTGTAAGTAAATTGAGTGAAGTGAAGTTCTCTGTTTTCATTTTGCTAGACCCTGTTTAATGAGGATTTCTTTTCTTCCGAGCTATGGCTTTCTGCAATGGTCCAGTAACTTCTCACATTTAAGAAGAGTGAGAGGGACTTCCCTGGTGGCACAGCCGTTAAGAATCTGCCTGTCATTGCAGGGGACACGGGTTCGATCCCTGGTCTGGGAAGATCCCACATGCCATGGAGCAACTAAGCCCATGTACCACAACTACCAAGCCTGCCCTCTAGAGCCCAGGAGCCACAACTACTGAAGCCCGTGTGCCTAGAACCCGTGTTCTGCAACAAGAGAAGCCACCACAATGAGAAGCCTGCACACCGCAGCGAAGAGTAGCCCCTGCTCGCCACAATGAGAGAAAGCCCATACACAGCAATGAAGACCCAATGCAGCCAAAAATAAAATAAGTAAATTTATTTTAAAAAAAAAGAAGAGTGAGATTCTGAGCCATGGGTGAGCTCAAATCCTAAGTCCTCTTTTCACTGAGGTAGACAAACACTGCTGCCTTATTGATGGATTCTATCTGTGACTTGAATGGCTGAATTTTCAGAGAACTTTAAGGTGTATTCTTACATTATGTATTTCTGATCAGCAATGGGCCTCATCATGTGTCCTCTCACAGAATCTCAAAATCCCAGGGCAGTTCCTCTGAGCTGAGTCATGGTCTCAGGACTCAGTGGCATCCATCATGAGAAACATAATACTTAGAGTTATACCTACAGGTTTGTCCAGTGAAAAATAGATTCTGCTGAGGTGGTACAGTGCATTCTTACCAAAGGCAAATTCTTACCATGTATTTCTCCTAGGGCTATTGGGATGATTAAACAAATGGGCTAAATCCCACTGCAAACACTGCAATAATTGTGCGTAATTCTTAGCTGATGTCTAACTAGTCTGTACTAGTTTAGTTGTTTAAATATTAAAATAGTTCTACACTAGCTGCTGAATAACTGCTGTCCCTCAGCAAACTGATTCCCAAGACCTAACGACTAAGGAGTTTATCCCCAGCCCAAAAGGGGAGCCTCTGACCCTGCTCCATTCTGATTGGCTCCAAACCTTACTGGACATTATAAAGTTTTAGTATCACTTTTGCCTAAAACAAATGTGAAAATAAAAGTGAATGATGGGGCTTCCCGGTGGCGCAGTGGTTGAGAGTCTGCCTGCGAATGCAGGGGACACGGGTTCGAGCCCTGGTCTGGGAAGATCCCACATACCGCGGAGCAGCTGGGCCCATGAGCCACAACTGCTGGGCCGGCGTGTCTGGAGCCTGTGCTCCGCAACAAGAGAGGCCCGCGCATCGCGATGAGGAGTGGCCCCTGCTTGCCGCAACTGGAGAGAGCCCTCACACAGAAACGAAGACCCAACACAGCCAAAAATAAAAAAAATAATAAATAAATAATAAATTAATTTTTTAAAAAAAGTGAATGATGTAACAAATGCATATACAAGTAGACTAACTACATTTTACAAATTTAATGTCCCATTATTAATGCTGCACAACAAATTATCCTTGAAATTTAGTAGCTTAAATAACCATATTTTACTCACAATTGTACAGTTTGGGCAGGACTTGTCTCTGCTCCAGTGATGTTAGCCAGGGTGGCTTAAAGCCTGGTGTGATGGTTAATTTTATGTGCCAACTTGGTTTGGCCACAGTACCCAGATATTTCGTCAAACACCAGCCTAGATATTGCTATGAAGGTACTTCTTAGATAAGATTCACATCAAATCCATAGATTCTGAGTAAAGCAGATCACCCTCCGTGGTATGGATGAGCCTCATGCAATCAGCTGAAGGTCTTAAGAGAAAACAGACTGAGGTCCCACAAGGAAGAGGGAATTCTGCCAGCAGACTACCTCTGAGCTGAAGCTGCAACTTCAGTTCTTCCCTGGGTCTCCAGCCTGCTGGCCTACTCTCAGACGTTGGACTTGCCAGGCTCCACAGCTGTGTGAGCTAGTTTCTTAAAATAAATCCCTCATGCGCTCTCTCTCTCTCTCTCTATACATATATATATCTGTGTGTGTGTGTGTATAACATATACAGAAAATACACATACATTTATAGATAACATTTTATTAACTATTTTATTTTTATTATATATACATATTTACACATTCCATTGGTTCTATTAGACCCTGATGACTACAGATCAGGACTGGAATCATCTGGAACCATCACTTTCTCATGTGTCTGGTGGTTAATGCTGAAAAGATTATTAAACAATTGGGAGCAGGAATACCTGGGGCTCCTTGGGCATCTCTATCTCTATGTGGTCTTCCAGCATGGCAGCTTCCAGTGGACTTTTTTTGCATGTCAGACAAGGATTCCCAAGGCACATGTCCCTAGAGACAGAGCACCAAGCAGAAGTGATATTGCTTTTTATGACCTAACCTCTGAAATCACACTGCATCACTTCTGCTGTATTCTGTTGGTAGAGGCAGTTACAAAAGTCCATCTAAGCTCAAGAAGAGGGTACACAGACCCCACCTCTCAAGAGAGGAATGTCAACATCCCATTTTAAGAAAAGCATGTAGGATGAAATATATTGGTACAGCCATCTTTGGAAAATACTATCTGCAATATTAACGTTGTTAAGCTTCTGAAATATATTTTCTATTTATTTAAAGTCACTAATACTTGATTCTCTACTTTTCAAGTAGATCCACTTATTGACCATTCTTTTTATTTCTTGACTTAAAATAGGTGTTCTATTATTAGAGAAATGTATACTTAAAAATCAAATTTCTAGTTTTTCCAGTTTTAGTATCTTGATTTTTTTTAAAGTCACATAAAGTAAGTCTAAAGCGAAACTAAAAACTTTTCATGTGACCTTTAGGCCTAGGAAATTTTTGACCAAAAAAAAAAAAAAGATGTAATAAGAGTGCAATTAATAAATGCCAGAGAAGACAATTTAATTTTTGTCTGAGCTAATCAAAGTGTGGACAATGTTAACATTATCTTTGGGATTCTTTGCAGTTAGAACCAGCTGTACTGCTTTTTCACTGACACATCTTCCTCTCATAGGAATGTAGGTAGAGGAGGGGCTGGGCTGAGGTGATAGGATGACCTCTCTTTGCTGGTATGGGACAGCAGCTTTGAATCAGGAGACCAGTCAAGTTGATTCTACACTAGCATCCCCTAGGTGACGGTTGCTCCTTACTTGAACTGCAGCTTATTTACGCCCAAGGAAGTTACTGCTGCTTTTTCTTGGCTTAAACTCTGATGAAAAGAATGACTGTACTTTTCTGTCCAGTGTTGCAAAGTTGAAGTTTCTTGAGCCCCAGCTTTGTAGGATACCATTTCTACTGGGTGAAATTACATTCTTGTGCTCTTTTACTCTTCCATCTTGCTGTTCTTCCTCCCATTCCCCACATAGATTTTTAAATTGTTTGTTTTTATGTTTAACATATATTATTTAATATTTTGGATATAAAAGCGCTATGAAAAATAATAATACAATCATCTGTATAGCCACACCCAGCTTGAGAAATAAAAACATTATCAACACAGGAAGTTGAAGCTTCTTGCGGTCACCCCTACCACGTATTGATTCCCCTTCTGCTCCTTCAGAGGTAATCGCATTTCCAAATTCATTTTTTTTTATTCCTTGATGCTTAAAAATATTTTGCTACATTTGTTTGTATTCCTGAGTAAGCTATACCAATATTGCACATGTTTTTAAGCTTCATGGAAGTGGTATTATGTATATATCCTTTTGCAATTTGCTTTTTAAAAACTGTGTTTGTGAGATTTAGCCTTTAATTTATTCTCATTGTTGCTTAGTATTTTATTGTATGAGTATTCCCCAGCTTACTTACCCAATCTCCTGCTGACGGACCTATTATTTCCTATTTTTTCAGATTATAAACAATGCTTTCATGAAATCTCTTGTACTTGTGTTTCTTACAGAAGTTAATTATTTAATACAAGTCTGAGGTGAGATAAGGAGCTTGTATCAGAATATAAATCAATGTATCATTTCTTTTTATTTACTTATTTGTTTGCACCAGGTCTTAGTTGCCGCATGCATGTGGGATCCAGTTCCCTGATCAGGGGTCGAACCCGGGTCCCCTGCATTGAGAGTGCGGAGTCTTATCCACTGCGCCACCAGGGAAGTCCCATTGTACCATTTCTTTCAAGAAAGTTTTATCTTAAAAAAAAAAAGTCAGCTCACCTAGGTAGTGTGCTTACTGATGTAGTTGATTTACATCCTTACACAAGCTCTTTATCTTACTGTGGTTCAATAACAACGAGTTTGAGAATGTGGACCACTTTCAGTGAACTTGTTGGGTCATAGGCACATCTTCAACTTTACTGCCTATTTCCAAAGCGTTCTCCCAAATCATTGAGCCAATTTACATAGCTATCAGAAGTGAATAAAAATTCCCATTGCTTCACGTCTTTGCCAACATGTGGTATTATCAGACTTTTAAATTTTTTGCCAGTCTGGTGGGTGTGAGACAGTTCTTATTATGGTTTTATTTTGTCTTTCCCTGATTGCTGGTGATGTAGAGCATCTTGCCATTTAGAAAAATTTTTAAATTATTTTTTATTGAGATATAATTGACATATAACATTGTATTAGTTTTAGGTGTACAATATAATTATTTGATACATGTATCTATTCTGAACATACAGTATTTGTCTTCCTCTGTTTGACTTATTTCACTTAGCATAATGCCCTCAAGTTTGTTGCAAATGGTTGCCTCTTTTAAAAATTGGTTTTTAGTATTTTTTTTAAATCACTGAACTTTTCTGGACTGTTGCTACTAATCTTTAATTTTTTCTTTAACTCCTTTTTCCAAAGGTGGATTATGTCTGCTATTGCTTCTTCTGTTATGTCTTCTTGCTTCTTCTCTCTCTTCTCTTTCTTTCCCCACTGTTGATCATTCCATTCTTGCCTGTTGCCTGTGGAATGTTACTAATGCACCTATGACTGATTTTCTGCTTTTCTAACTCCACTGTCACTCTCTGCTGGCTCAAGTTCTCTCAGGATCTATCTCTACTTGTGGTAAAGGTCATGTAACTGCATGCTGAATAAGCAAGACTCAGGGGTGTGATAATAAAAACAACTTTACTTTATTCTTCCGCTGTCCTTCTATATCTGTTCTGTGAGGGAAATCCTTCTCTTACTCCTGGATAAAACTCAAGAAGTTCCCATGACTTTTCTGATCAATTTTAGTTAATAAAAAGTCTGAACTCACGTTAGCTGACAAACAGTGTTAGTTCAGTAATAAAATGTCCAGCCCAATATATGAATCAACATTTCTATCTTTACCCAAAGGTGTGACTTCTACCCCCTCCTATCTAGGGCTTCCTGCATTTTTGCTGTCTCCTTCCAGGAGGGAGCAAGGTGCTTTTCTTCTTCTGTCTGGACTATCTCCATTTCCTCATGTTTGCTGCCCTACCCGGGGTGGAAGGCAGGAAGTTGGGGAGGCGGGCAGGAGCTGTGAGGCTTATAAGAACATTCTCACCTGACTGCTACTGTTGTAAGGTGGATGTTTAAAGCCAATTCTTTCTCTTGGGGTATTTCCCTGGCTTCTTTAAAGGATCTCCTGCCTGGCTGGCACAGCTACAACTCCCTGGATGTGCGTCTTGCCTCCCCTTCAGCAGGCCACTCCCAAGGTCCCCTCATCTTTGGTTCCCAGCCAAATACTCTTCTTTCTCTGGATTTCACTCACTCCTTCAGGCCACCCTCTTGGGAGGATTTCTTCCATTTTAATTTCTTTTTTTGAAAAAGGAAAATACCTATTCTTCATTTAAAAATATTTATTTTTTTGAATGGTTCGTATAGTCACATTTTTTACTGACAAGTTGCTCTAGTAACCCAAAGAAGTGAAGGAGAAAGCAGCTGCCTCACCACCCAGATATTGATTTGTTCAAACGTTTCAATGCTTCGTGATACAATAAAACAACGAACATTTTCTTTAAAAAAAAGTTCGAAATTTTAAAAGTATAAGAGACTACAACTGATGTCTCCCTCTTACTCCCTGTTGTTAGTTTCCTTCCATATTGACAGTCTCTTCTGTACCTCTGTAGAGATATTTTATGTATGTATAAGCAAATGTTATATATCTTCCCACCTTAAGTCGAAGAGTAGAATACTATTGACATGGGTCCCACAGCTAGTTCCTGGGATTCACTAATCTCTGGCTCCCCTTTTAGAGCAAGGAATACTTAATTTCACGAGTACCATCAGATACTCAGAACAGAAGCTGCTGTACTTTTTCCAGGCCCAATTCCAGTCTCAGACTACTCCAGCATCCAAATTCTGAAGCACATATGTAGCTCTCCTCAAAGCCCCTCTCTCACTAGCTTGAAGTAAGGAAGAAGCTACCTCTGCATTCCCACTGCCTGTTCTCTCCTCAAAAGTCTTCCCCTCAAATCCTCTGAATCTACAATCTCTCAATTCTTTCATATCAGTGACCAGGTTGAAGGATCTTTGGTGAAGTTATGTGAAGAATCACATAACTGGTCTCATATGACTCCTTTGAAAATGTGCTTCTTGGAGTCCCGTCCCATAACTTACTCTGGTTGCTGCTATCAGTTTGCCTTAGGGCTTCACTCAAAAACTGTAATTTAACATTTTTCCAAAGAAGACATGCAGATGGACAACAGGTACATGAAAAGATGCTCTACATGGCTAATCAGCAGGGAAATGCAAATCAAAACCACAGGGAGATGTCACCTCACACTTGTTACAATGGCTATTATCAAAGAGACAAGAGATAACAAGTGCTGATGAGGACATGGAGCAAAGGGAACCCTTGTACATTGTTGGTGGATATGTAAATTTAGTGCAGCCACTACTACGGAAAACAGTATGGAAGTTCCTCAAAAAGTTAAAAATAGAATTGCCATATGATCCAGCAATTCCACTTCTGGGTATTCATTTGAATAAAATGAAAACACTTAACTTGTAAAGATACATTCACCCCCATGTTCATCACAGCATTATTTATAATAGTCAAGATATGGAAACAAACTAAGTGCTTATCAACAGATGAATGGCTAAAGAAAATGTGAGATATATAATATAATATATATATATGCCTCAATATTCTATTATTCAGCCATAAAAAAAATGAAATCTTGCCATTTGTGACAACATGGATGGACTATGAAGGCATTGTGCTAAGTGAAATAACTCAGACTGAGAAAGACATATACCGTACAATCTCACATGTGGAATCTAAAAACAAAAACAAAAAGAAAAGAAAAACCAAACTCATAGATACAGAGAACATATTGGTGGATGCCAGAGGTGGGGAAGTGGGGGCAGAAGAAATGGGTGAAGGAGGGGGCTTCCTTGGTGGCGCAGTGGTTGAGGGTCTGCCTGCCAGTGCAGGGGACACGGGTTCGAGCCCTGGTCTGGGAGGATCCCACATGCCGCGGAGCGACTGGGCCCGTGAGCCACAATTGCTGAGCCTGCTCGTCTGGAGCCTGTGCTTTGCAACAAGAGAGGCCGCGATAGTGAGAGGCCCGCGCACCGCGATGAAGAGTGGCCCCCGCTTGCCACAACTAGAGAAAGCCCTAGCACGGAGACGAAGACCCAACACAGCCAAATATAAATAAATCAAAATAAAGAATTATTAAAAAAAAAAAAAAAAAAAAAAGAAGAAATGGGTGAAGGAAATCAAAAGGTACAAGCTTCCAGTTATAAAATAAATAAGTCATGGAGTTGTAATGTACAGCACGGTGACTACAGTCAGTGATACTGTATTTCATATTTGAAAGTTGCTGAGAGAGTAAATCTTAAAAGTTCTCATCACAAGAAAAAAAATTCTGGTACTACGTGTGGTGATGGATGTTAACTAGATTTATTGTGATATCATTCTGCAATATATACAAATATCAAATCATTATGTTGTACACCTGAAACCAATATAAAGTTGTATGTCAATTATATATCAATTGAAAAAGGAATGATGAAATTAAAAATTGCAACTTAATATTCCTGTTAATAACAGTCAAATATGGTTAAATGCTGCCTTTATAGATATCCCTATTCTCCTTTCACTCTCTGGATTTGCTGTCAAATGACTTCTCTGACCAATATTACCTTGGCTTGTGTGCCCAGGCATACACACTCACACATACACAAATATTTATATATATGAAGATAAACGACTGTCTCTGTTTTCTTGTCAAAGAAAGTTCTTACTGATAAATTTTAGTTTTTTTATAGTTCTGCACATCAGAACACCAAATGCCCTAGAAAATTCAAAACTAAGCCAAAAGACTGAATCTAGAAAAAGAAAGTAAACAGAAAACCCATCCTTAAATTTGGTGTCTGCATAGTTTGTTAGAATTGAAGGGAAATTTGCAGTCTGAATGGTTGAATTTATTATTGAAAAGGTGGTGGACAAGATTACAGATCAGATTTGACACCTAGGCTTGACATTTCAATAGAAATGTCTTTAGCCAATCCTGACACATAATTTCATTCAATTAACCTCAAATAGCGAATGACACCACCATAGCTGTATCTCTCTATTTCTCGATTTGTTATGTCTAGAGATCAATGTCAAATATTACATTCTCAGGAGAGAAAACATGTAGCTATTCACCCCAAATTTAATTAAATCCAACAAACATTCAATTAAATTCAACAAATATTGAGTGCCTAGCATATGCAAGGCACATATTCAGTTGATAAAAAAATAGTAAAAATAGCCAACATTTTTGAGCACCTTCTGTGCACAAAGTACCATGCTATGTCCTTTACATGTGTTGTTTCTTTTAACCCTCACAAAACCTTATGGAGTAGTAGGTACAATTGTAATCTCTACTAGACAGATGTGGAAACTGAGGCACAAAGAGGTTAAGTAACTTGACCAAAGTTATTTGATTTGATCCAGGTCTACGTGACTCCAAAGTTTATGCTCTTAAACCACTGTGAAGGAGACAAAGAGCTTTATAGTCTAATGTGACAAAGGTGTGTAATATAAATGCAGAACTATCTATAGTAGGTACAATCCTAAGGAGGTACACAGCATTGTGGAGTTTAGGGCTGTACTCAGTACCTGCAAAGGATGAGCAGTCATGGAATTTTTCCTGCAGTAGGTAGCTTTTGAGCTCGTACTTAAGGAATGTGGCAGAAATTGCAAACCAGGGTGATACGTGATCCAGGTTACGGAACAAAGGTCTAGAAGTAGGAATGAACGGGCCATGTCTGAGATCGAAATTGGCTTGAACATTACAACCAGTTAGGGAAATAATAATAGCCACTCTTTATTTCTCTCTTTTATGTGCCAGGCTCTTGGCAGATGTTATTTCTAATCTTTAACACAACCCTATATGGTAGGTATAATTAGTCATGATTTATGGACAATAAAATGGAGGTTTCTGAGGTCATGGGCAAGTGATGGAGTCAAGATTTGAGTTGGAATCTTCCTGACACCACATCCTTGCCCTTTCTATTTTTTTGTGCTGCCTTACTTTAGGAAGATAGAAAGCTTGGCTGGTGTCATATTGAGAAAAGCCTTAACGACTGAGGTGAGGAATTTTTACTTATCTTGGCAGGCCAGGGACAAAACTCAAGCTGAACTCTAAGAAGACTGCAGAAATCATTTGGGCAGGAGAAATGAGAGCCTGAATTAGAAGAGCAGTGGTGCACCTGGACAAAAGGGGAGTAGATATAAGAAATATGTATTATTGGTATTTAGAGACAATAGCTGATTGGGTAGGACCAAGGCATAGAGAAGAATATATAGTATTTTAAAACTTTTGATTCTCTTAGTTCTCAGAAATGTGTTTGCAATGGCCATTAACAGAAATACAGGACAGGAAGAGGAGCTGGCTTTGTGGGATTGAGGAGAGGGAAAACAATAAACTTAATTTGGGAGTTGGAGGTAACGATGACTTCTGTATCTATGTGGAGATGGGTAAGACAGTTGGAGATTCAGTCTGAAGTTTGGGGCTAAGATCAAGTTCTCCAAGAAAGTTGAGAGTCAAAGCTACATTACTCAACAAAGAATATAAAGTTCAGAAAAATCTGATCTTGGTGTCTACTAAGAAGTAGGAAAAAAAGGGAGCTACATTAAATACCTATTATGTGCCTAGCACTACTGGCAGGGTAACAAACCTTTCCTCATTAAGCTTCCAATCTTGTTCAAGAGATTAATTACACTCATGAAAGAGCAAACAGTACAAAACAATATACTCAGGAGCCAACCTGTAGGGTATAAACAATAG
The DNA here is from genome assembly GCF_028023285.1 of Balaenoptera ricei. NCBI lineage: Eukaryota > Metazoa > Chordata > Mammalia > Artiodactyla > Balaenopteridae > Balaenoptera > Balaenoptera ricei. The sequence continues at coordinate 142,585,489 of NC_082639.1, forward strand.
GAGTTATAGGATGTTGAAAAGGAGAGGGATTGATGTGTCAAAGTTATTTTCAAAGTGAAGGAGAGGCCAAAGATCAGTACAAGGTATAAGGGGTAGAAATCGTGCATAGGCTGATATGAGGATAGCATTGCTCCTCACACAGTGACAGGAATTTTGGTGTTTTCTCTGTTGCCCAGGGGGGTAGCATGGGGGTGAAAAAAATATAAATAGCCTTTGGAGTAAGGGAGACCTCAAATTTTACACCTGCTTTTTATTCATGGTGGAATATTGGGCAAATTACTTAGCTTTTCAGCACTTTAACAAAATGAGTATAATACTTAATAAGATGGTTGAATAAATTCAGTAAAATAACATGAAAAGCATCTATCCCACTGCTTTACATAGAAAGGTTGGGGAAAACTTAACTCTTTCCTTATGTTGTTTTTCTTGCTACCACTTGCACCACTGGGATACCCACATTTCCTGTTTTTCCCCCCAGCACAGCTTCCTGGAGACACAGTACACATTTTACATATGTGCAGGATTTTTGTACATCCATTTACCTCCTATTCAGGCACAGCTGTAGGCCCTAAGAGAGGGGGCAGTTACTGCCTCCAGCTTTTATTAAGATCCACTCGACAAGCATTTATTGAGCACCTACAATGTTCCAGTTACTATGCTAGGCCCTGTTGGTGTATAAAGAGAAGAGAAAAAAAAGAGTCCTCAAGACGAGAAACAGTCTCTGGATAAATAGCTATATGAGTTCAGAAGGTGGAGGAAAGTGACGGGTGGAGAGCTTGTTTGCAGTGAGCACCTAGCAGAAGGTGGCATTATTTGCAAAAGAGATGTCATTTAAGCTAAGTCTTGACAGATCATAGAATTCACCATGCAGGGATTGGGGAAAGTGGATAAGGATGGTAGACGATATGGTGATCATAAAGTCTCTTAAAGCACAGTTATATCAATGCCAACACCTAAGGGGAGGAAACTCCGTTTTACTTGCTCTGGAGTCTTAAGCCACTAGACAGGGTGCATGCTGAACAGAATTGTAACTCTCGCGAATGAAACGGCCACAGTGCCAGCAGTGGGTAACTGCCGCCGCCGCAGAGCTGCAATTACTCTGAAACTGACTGGGGTACAGAAGATTTATTTGGACAACTGGTGAAACATCGTAAACACTGAGAAGCTGCAATTTTCAGACTTCGAGCTCATCCTTGTCATAGCCTCAGCTCGTTTTTTTCGGCCGGGGGTGAAATGCGTAGCCAGAAGGCCCAGTTAGATGAAAGAGGGCGGGGGGCGGGGGGTGAGGGGAAGGTCTCCGCTGCGGATCTACTTTGGCTCCTCCCAAGACCTGCAAGGCTCAACCTTCGCCACACCAAACATGGCGCCCTCGAGCTTCCTCTCCTCGTTTTATCTCACACTCGCCTTTTGGCCACACTTAGCATGGCCCTAACCGAAGGTTGCATTCCTCTGGAACCGACTCGGGACAGTTCTCGCGAGTTTTGCCTGGACACCCCCCACCCCAGCCCCCCCACTGCTCCCGCCCTGCCTCGCGCCGCCGCCACCGCCACTGCTGCTGGCGCCGCTCCTCCTCCGTGTCAGTTGTTGGGCTGTAATGGCGACTGGGCTGCCGCTGCTGAAGTGACTCCCGGGCGGGGGAGCCGGGCCAGACCTGCGCCAGAGGGAACTGCAGAGAGCCGCAGCTCAGGGGGTGGCTTGCTGTGGGGGAGGGGAGGCAGCCTTTCCGCCTCTCCTTCCTTCTCTGCAGACCGGCGGATCCCGGGAGCCGGTGCGAGGCGGGCACCCGGTGCGTCCCCAGAGCGGGGAGGCCAGGCCGGGCAGCCCTGGGGCCGGTCGGGGCGGCGTCACTGCACCCTCCGCCAGGCCCCGCGGGATGCACCGTGGGGGCCGAGGGCGGAGGCGACACTCTCAGGTGAGCTGCGGGAGGACCTGGCTGGGACCGCGGATGCTCGCTTAGCCTTCACTGCCTCTGTCCGCGGTCCCGGGTCCGCGGCGGCGGCGAGGGAGGCGGGGCGGGGCGCCAGGAGCCCTGGCCCAGTCTGGCGTCCCCCTCGAGGAGCCTCCCTGGGTCCTAGGCTTTGCTAGGAGGGCCATTCTGAGACCTCGGTTTCAGGTCCCACCGGTGCCTGCGGTAGACGGGATTTCCTTCCTTACCTGCCAGTGCCTGTCCCCCCTCCCTCGCCCCTCCTCTCTTCTGCCAAAGGTGTGAGATACCTCTCGCCTTTGCTCTCCGGAGAAGTGTCCCTTCTTCATTTGGATATCAGGCTTTTTTGGGAAATTCCGGGGAACTGGCTCCAGTGGCAAGGATGACTAGTTTCTGTTCCTTTTTGGTGGGGATAAACATTTTCAAGCATAGGGAAAACTTTGATCTTCTTCTTCTCCGGCAGCTGCTGAATGTAGTCTGTCCATTTATTCACAAGTGATGTAGGGGGAGATTTAAAAAGCTTGTACGCTTTGAAAGTTGTCAATATTTTCCCCTGCCCTCTTTGAAGTGTAGCCTAACATGCTAAATGATATTTAGCTAATGTCACAAATATGGGTTGGAATTTGGCTGGCTTTTCGGATAGGAAGTTGCACATAGGTATAGATTTTGATGTGGTTTTTGTGTAGCAGCAAATCCTCCATATAGGAAAAAACACGTTGTCAGGAATAGTGATCAGTATCCACGTCTGTGCTCCACCTGATTGTTTTGTTTTGATGGTGATCCTTGTTTTGAATTTGAAAAAGTCGTTAATGGTTATGTTGCCATGTTAACGATACCTCCTCCAGCCCTGTATTTTAAGGGTTTTTAAAGAATGGCTATTTTAGGCAGACCTAGTAAGAACTTGAAAAGGTTTGTAGAGCAATGATAAAATACTCTCCATTTAAAAAATTTCTTAGTTTAAAATATTGTGTTTAAACAAGGCAATATGCTGCTAATAACATGAGATTGTGACTTTGGGGGATTGGTTGTTAGACCTATGGTAGAAGTTGCTTTAAGCCCATGGGTATGTAATAATTAGTTTTGGTGTGCTAAATTTACAAACTCCATTCAGTGTAATAAAATAAATCTGAACCATTGAACCGTCATTGCATTGAATTTAAGATACTTTAATCAGAAAGATAAACATCAAGCTAGAATACATTGTATGTGTGGATAAATACATGTGTATCTCAACTTTTCATAGTGAGTAGCAGGACTTGTGTTTGTAATAATGGTGCGTTATAATATGTAAACAGTTTCATACATATGTGGAAGAATTTCTCTGATTCTCTGAGATATATTGGTGCGTAGTGTTATGTAAGAGCATTAATACTTGAACAGCCAGCCTCCTGTGGGGTAATCAATTTATGAGTTATGAAGTTTAGAATTTTTTTCTAACGGTCTGATTGCTAGTCTTTTGCCCATTTTATAACACTTTTACCATATCATGGTCAGAAGAAAGGAGATGAAGTCCCTATCTAACGAATTTTGTTGTTTGTGAAATCGCTGTAAGTTATAGTGGGAGCAAAAAGAAACTGCTGTCTAAAATAACTTACATCATTTTTTGGTGTGCCTCTACATAAATTATTTAGTCCTCATAGCAATTTTGTGAGGTAGATTTGACAAATGTCCTTATTTTGCAGTTGTGGAAATTGACAGGGAATAAATAAATGAACAAGGAAGTTCATTTATTTATGTGAATGATGGTCTTATTTCCACAGATGATCTAAGACTTTAAAATTTTTCTTTATTTTTATTGAGGTATAATTGACATACTGGTTTCAGGCGTATAGCATAATGATTCGATCTTTGTATTTATTGCGAAGTGATCACGTCTAGTTAACGTCATAGAATTAGTTTTATTTAAAATTGAATATTAATATAGATACTTCTGGCATTTGGTTTTTTAAAATCTAAAAGATTGTGACAAGCTACTAGTTCCTTATGTGGATAACTGTCGGCACTTTAAAAACATTAGTATTTTCATAGCATTATGTTAATTAGTAATAAGCCATGAATTATTGTAGTGAATTGCTCTACTTCTATATGTACTTTTTGCTTGAACAGTGTTCTTAAGAAATTGTAGTTAATTTGTCGTCTCTCATTTTGTTTGGATACTCAGAGTTCTGTCATCTTTAGTACTTCAAATCGTTTATATTCTTGGTTAGCTAAAACAAATATTCAAGCCACATGGTCAGCAGCATAACTGAAAAGTAGGGACATCTTGGTGATTTTATTATAGAATTGATGATTTAAAAATTTAACTTGCCATCTCTACTTGTGATTGCTATTTTTGCCTTGTGGGGCAAGTCGTGAAGTAATTTTCTTTATTGACTTTTTTTTACAAAGTCAATTTCTAGTGTCACAAATCGCTCCAAAAACCTGAATAATCAAAAGATTGCATAGGTTTTCTTGCATTAATATTTTTGTTCGTTATCACAAGTATAACTTCACATTTGCTAGTGGTTACTTTGGGTTATTATTTGCCTTTCTCGTCTAGTGTGTAAGTTCCATGATGGCAGAGATTGTCTATTAACTGTTGTGCACCCAGTGCCTAGCACATAGTAAAATAGTCAATAAATATTGGCTGAATAAATTGACTAGAAAGTGGTCTTGGCATAGTATTTAAACAAAACAAAACACTAGTTCATGGTTCCTAGGCACACATCAACTCTTCTTAGGAATATAGTCCATAGATAAAGTCAAGTTTGCTAGGTAGCAGGGGAATGACAGACTGGGATTAAAAAGCTGCTGAGAATAAGCCACAGGTAGATCCTGAAAACTTTATTGACTATTTTAATGATTTGCTTAGACGTTCTGGCAATAGTTACTGTAATTTAAAGAAAATGGAAGCTTTAAGACCCTGACCTGTTATACTAGTACTATAATTACAGGCTTGTAATAATTTTAAGTCTCTTTTAATTATAACATTGGGAGTTTTAAATCTTAAAGGCTAGCTAGTCAATTCCCACGTTTTATATGTAAGTAGACGGAGGTCATATGGAGGAAATATCTCACCCATAGTTGATTTCATAACTGGATGAAGACTCCACTATACAGCTGTGAAGTCTACATTTGTTTAATATGAAGATAATTATCAAATCAGAGGATAATTGTGAACAACCGGCAATCTCTTCTATGTGTTAACTAAAAACTCAAAAAACAGGCCTCACTTTTCGTGAATCAAATATTTATTTATTTATTTATTTATTTATTTATTTATTTATTTTTGGCTGTGTTGGATCTTCGTTGCTGCGCGCGGGCCTTCTCTAGTTGGCGGTGAGCGGGGGCTACTCTTTGTTGCGATGTGCAGGCTTCTCATTGCGGTGGCTTCTGTTGTTGCGGAGCATGGGCTCCAGGCGCATGGGCTTCAGTAGTTGTGGCATGTGGGCTCAGTAGTTGTGGCTTCTGGGCTCTAGAGCGCAGGCTCAGTAGTTATGGCACATAGGCTTAGTTGCTCCGTGGCATGTGGGATCTTCCCGGACCAGGGCTAAACCCGTGTCCCCTGCAGTGACAGGTGGGTTCTTAACCGCTGCGCCACCAGGGAAGCCCCCCAAAATATTTTTTAACCTAAATATGAATTTCAGACTTCTCCTCTGTCATTGGGACTATAAATTGGTACAACTGTTTCTGGAAGGAAATTTGGCATCACCTATCAAAATTAAAAGTGCACATATTCTTTGATAGAGTCATTTCATTTTTAGGAGTTTACCTTACAGAAATTTTAACACAAGAGCACTAGAACAAATCTACAAGGATGTTCATTCTAGCATTATTACAGATAAATGTCTACAACATTTATAAGTAACAAAAAAAAATCCTAAATGTCTGTTGGTAGGGGAATAGTTAAAATTATAGTATATTTATGCTGTGATATACAATGCACTTGTTAATAGATTGAGGGATAGATACATTCACTTGATAAGTAGCTGAGTGTTTCTTTGAGCACAGGGACCATGCAGCCAACTTTCTGGGTTCAAATCCTAACCATTTATTAGCTGTGACCATTAGCAGGTTACTTAAACTCATCTATAAAGTGAACATAATTATAGTTGTCACCTGACAGGGCTGTTGTGAGAATTAAATGAGTTAATATTTAAGCCCTAAGTAAGTACCACATAGGTGTTTGTAATTATTATTATGTTCTGACAAGGAAGAATGTTCATGATATAATATTGAGTGAGAAAAATAAGTTGCACTACACTGTGCAATATGATTCCGTGTTAAAACAAACACATAGGCAAAGAAATGTAGTTTGATTTTGTTTTGATTTTGTATGTGAATAGGAAAGGCTCTGTAAGGATAGACATTAAACTATTAGCTGTGTTTATCGCTGGGAGAGTGGATGACTTTCCTTTTTTCTTTACTTTAGGCACTTTTGTGTTGTTTATTGTAAGTGGCATTATCATTTTTGAAACTTTTTTCTGAAAAAAAAAATATCGAGGCAGAATTTTTCTACTATTGTACAGTCACATAATGTAGTTTTGAATATAGTTTTTCAGAGAGCTACAGAGTTCATCCACAGAATATCACATGATTAGATTCTGTTTCAAAACTTTTGTTAATGGAAGGTTAAAATTAATCTATGAAAATTCCTGATGAACGTATTTATTTTTATTCTAGCTTTGTGACCTTACATCTTATTTCTTAATTTACAAAGTAAGCACATAGGCTAGATCAGTGTTTTGTAAACCCAGGATCCCAAGACTGTGCCATGAGGTACCTGGGAGCACCATAGTAAACTCACATGGGCACTGTTGAATATTTTTAAATTTTTGAGGGAAACTGTAATATTTGACAACTGTGGGTTATCTGTGGGATATTTGACGTCTGTGAGACCACTGCTTAAACTATTAGTTTGAGGTACTGTGCATGAGATTGTGCCACATTCCTTTCAGTGACAGTTAAGTCTTCAAAAAGCTAGGTTTTGGGGGTTGCTGTGATTAAAAGAAAGTTCTGTGCAGAAATCAGTGTGAAACAGTAAATGAAAGTGGCCGTGTCCAAAGTGATTTCAAGGTCTGAGAAATTACGTAATGTCTTTTAGGTGCACACATCCCATTAATAAGTAATTGTGGTTATTTAGTAATTAAAAGATTTCTTTTAATTTATATGTATTTTTCAAGCTGCTACTAAGTTGTTAGGACATAAATACTTACTAGGTTGTATGGACCTAACTACCTAATAAATGGAACTGTTAGATATTTTTTTGGCCTGTGGGCACTATGAAAAAATTACTGAGACACTAAGGGTTCTGTGAACTGAGAAAGCTTGGGAACCTCTTGAACTCTTTTGACTAGGACACCCACAGTAAAAAATAGATTTTCCATGGGAACATAATATACATAGATATGTATATATCTATATATAAAATGAAATGAAAGTTTCACTTAAAAAAATACCCTTGCTGCTTTCAATACACTCTGATATTTTCAATTCAATGTTATTTGGTTTCATTAAAAAATGCAGGCTCTAACCTACCAGATTGATTCTTTTTGATCTACTACATGGTACCATTACTACATATTTGAGAAACATGAGACTAGATGACCCCTAACTTCCAGCTCTAATATGCTTTGTTCTCTGATTAGTTATAAATGAAGTTGGACTACACTTAAACAATATAGATGCATCTCTGAAAAGTTGTGTAGATGCTACGCTTTCTTGTATGACGAATCATTTACAATTCTATAGAGAAATAATGGTGTAAAGGAGATCTTTTTATAGATGGAAGGATATTTTTGCAACCAGAAGAATCGGATTTATCTTTGATAAATTTGGGGTTAGGTGATTTTTTAAAAAGTTAACCACTTAAAGTTTTTGTTGTTGTTGTAAGTGGACTTGTAAAAGCTCCTTTGGAATCATGGCGTCTCTCCCTTTTAAAAACTAGATTGATTGATTTTTTAAAACCTACATCCTACTTTCCTTAAGCAACCATGTTTGTTTGTTTATTTACTTACTTTTGGCTGCGTTGGGTCTTTGTTGCTGCGCGCAGGCTTTCTCTAGTTGTGGTGAGCGGGGTCTACTCTTCGTTGCGGTGCGTGGGCTTCTCATTGCGGTGGCTTCTATTGTTGTGGAGCATGGGCTCTAGGCGCCCTGGCTTCAGTAGTTGTGGCACGTGGGCTCAGTAGTTGTGGCTTGTGGGCTCTAGAGCTCAGGCTCAGTAGTTGTGTCTCGCGGGCTCTAGAGTGCAGGCTCAATAGTTGTGGCACACGGGCTTAGTTGCTCCACAGCATGTGGGATCTTCCTGGACCGGGGCTCAAACCCGTGTCCCCTGCATTGGCAGGTGGATTCTTAACCACTGCGCCACCAGGGAAGTCCCTAAAAACTAGATTTAAAAATCATTCATGAGTAATAGCACTGTCTTCATTTAACTGGCTTCATTTCATTCATGATTTTCATGTCTAAATCTATAAAATAAGAGTATTTTTTAAAAGAATTTCTTTTTAGTTTTGGGCTTATTTTAAAACATAAAATGCATATGTACACGTATAACTATTATTTTACTTACTGTTTTTTTACATGTTACCATGAAAGAAATTTTTTGCTTACCAGTGGTTAACCTCTTCATATTATATGAAATACCTGTGGGGTTTTTTTGCCCTGTTTGCATTTGAGAATTGGATTCTGAGATTTATCAATGGGACAATCATTCAGCAGACAGGTCTGGAGCACCTAGTGGGTGCTGTGTACTGTGCATGGACTAGGGATATAAAGAGGAATAAAACATCATCCCCACAGTGACATGTAAGAGACAGATATGTAAATAATAGTATGGAGGTGGGGAGGTAAGAGGAAAGATAAAGTGGGAGCAACTATACAGCGGCTTCCAGTGAAAGAAAAAGTTGTTATATTTGTTTCCTTAACAGCCTCTAAATTAGGTAAGTTATTGAATGTTGAAGGAAACTTCTCAAAATTATTTTTCCTTGTTTTTTTCCTCAAAACGTGATAAATGCATCTGCTTTTAAAAATTCGAAAACATATCCACTGGAGAATCTGCTTCCTTTCCTGGATCCTCAGTCCCTCTCTGCAGAGTTAACCAGTGTTAACGGTTTCTTCTGTATCAGGGAAGCTTTTGTAGTGAAAATTTCATACTTTTGGGACAAAAAATAATCCTGACTTGCCCTATAAGACACATTTATAGGGATATATTCCTTGAAATTAATTTAGAAGAGTAAATATTCAGGATAACTAGATAGAGGGTAAACAAAGTATAGGCTCCTATTTTTAGGTATTTTAAGTAAAAGACTAGGGGTACCTTTAGTCAGGCTCTAGTTTAGCTCTTCATTTCATATCAGTGGGGGACATTGTGTTCTTTGTGATCCCTATCCAGCCTCCTATACACCAGAGGCCAAGCTGGTGCCAGATGTTATAGTTTCTTCTGGGTTTCCTGGATTATAGGAGGTCATTCTTAATTGTTAAAAGTAGTTGTTGAGGTTTGTATTTTATACGTAAAAAGAGGTGAGACTAATTCTCAGGTCATTTGTTTTTGTATACCATGTTATGGGAGTATTGGTTATTCTGAGAATTTTCATGGAACAGTGTAGTAGGTCTGTTTTAGAGCTGGAATGTTTTCCACTTTTCCTAGCCTGGTCCCTACTAAATTTGTCCATTTTATATTGAGACTAGATAGTATGACTGTTGCAGGGTTGTTTCTTTTCAGCCTTTCAGGCATAGATTGTTGTTACATCGGGTCTGATAAAGATGAGAGAACAGAAGCAAAGTTACGGAAAATGACTCTGGGAGAGCCAGAACGAAGTCGTTTCTTTCATTTTTTATCGCCAGTACCTGCACATAGTAGGAGCCCAATAAATAATTGAGCTGAATGAGTCTATGTGACTGAATGAGAGCACTGTCAATAAATGTGAAAGGAAAATTTGCTGCTAGAAGATACTTGAGAATTGGCTATTTCAAAATGTCATATCTTATTTGTATATACATATGATAGGTATAGATCAGCGTTTGTCAAACTTCTTGGTGTCAAGGAGACACTTTATACTCTTGAGTTATTGAAAACTCAGAGCTTTTATGTGGACTATATCTGTTGATATTTGTTGTATTAGAAACTTTAAACATATTTATTAGTTTATTTAAAATAACCATAAACTGTATCATATTAATACACAATTTTTAAAATAAAAAATAACTATATTTTCCAAAACAAAAAAAAATTTAGTGAGAAGAGTGGCATTGTTTGACATTTTTCAAATCTTTATAATGCCTGGCTTAATAGAAGACATCTGGATTCTCATATCTGCTTCTGTATTCAATCTGTTGTGATATCATATGTCATGGAGCCTTTGGGAAACTCCACTATGCACACTCCCAAGAGAATGAGAGTGAAAAAGACAAATAACGTCTTAATATTATCATGGAAATAGTTTTGATTTTAAAGACATTCTTTTTTTTTTTTTAATAGAGAGAAAGTCTTTTATTTATTTATTTATTTATTTGTTTGTTTGTTTGTTTATGGCTGTGTTGGGTCTCCGTTTCTGTGCGAGGGCTTTCTCTAGTTGTGGCAAGCGGGGGCCACTCTTCATCGCGGTGCGCGGGCCTCTCACCATCGCGGCCTCTCTTGTTGCGGAGCACAGGCTCCAGACGCGCAGGCTCAGCAAGTGTGGCTCACGGGGCCAGTTGCTCCGCGGCATGTGGGATCCTCCCAGACCAGGGCTCGAACCCGTGTTCCCTGCATTGGCAGGCAGATTCTCAACCACTGCGCCACCAGGGAAGCCCTTAAAGACATTCTTGAAAGGGTCTCGTAGACCCTCAAGGATGCCTGGACCACGCTCTGAGAATTGGTGGTATAGATTATTAAATTCAAAGGGGAAAAGGATCTTAGAGGTCATATAGTATAATCAATCACCTCTTGTGGATATTTCTTGCTTGTGCAACTGGAGTGTGATAGGGAATACCTCAAGTTTGTTTTTTGGGAATAATCATGACTTGGCTTTTAGAGATGATGAGTTTGATGTGTCTTTGAGATTTCTGAATAAGCAGTTGGTTATGTGGGTTAGGTTATCAGAGAGAAGATCTGACCATAGTTTCAGAAACCAGTAACACAGGATCTATATCACTGTCTTGCACTTTGCCTCCTTACTATACTGCGAACTTAATTTTCAGAAAGCCTGAGAATACTTTTGTTATTTATGTGACTCAAGAGTTTTATTTTAGTGTCCATTTTACAGTGAGTTTAACTGGCATCTTGTAGAGAAACAAGTTGTTTCATGTAAAAGTCAGAGCATAAATGAACAATACTGCTTTGTTCAGACTAAAGTCGGATATCACAAGAACTAAAAAAGAACCTATATTTGACAGGGTTCTATTTGCATCATGTAAAATATAAATAAAAGCTCCAAACAATGGCTCAAAATATAAAAGTGGCTTATGTGTGCGTATGGGAAGGAGAGGGCTGCAAAAGCAGTGGGGAGTGGTGGTACGGGAGGGACAGACAGCTAACTTCTAAAAGTTAGCTAAGGATGACTCTAATTTGCCACAGAGAATGGAAACACAATTTCGCTAAAGCTATGATAAATGATATAAAAAGAATCCAGTTAAAAGTGATATAAGTAAAAGCAGGAACACCTATAAATCAAGTAAGGATGCAACTTCATAAAACTATTTACTTGCTAGCAAACATAAAGCCAACAAGGAGTCCACACTTCATGAATCACCAAAATATTCACCTCATAAGAGAAGTGCAAAGGCTCAGAGAAAACTAACCAGAGCTGAGAAATTGCCCTCTAATTATGTAGGCTAAGAGTTCATAAATAGGGAGAATGGAAAAAGAACAGAAAAAGTAACTTTTAGAGGGAAGGAACTATAAGAATACTTTGCCTGTTTCAAGATTTCCTCGCCTCCAGGTTCTCTCAAGAAACTTCAACTATCAATTTTATTTTCTCTCGTGTATCTCTAGCCTCCTCCCCTCCCTGGGATTCTTCCTATCAGCATTTATACTTAATCGATTAAGTCTTCTTACTTAAAACAAACATAAAAAACCCTCAGTCCAACACCCTCCTCCATACTGCTCTCTTTTTCCTTCACAAACTTCTCAAAAAAATTGGTTGAATACATTCAGTTTCCATTTAGAAGATACTTTTCAGTCATTCTTCAAACAATTACAGTGTGGTTGCCACCCCCATTTCTCCACATTTAGCTCTCACTAAAATCACCAAAGACCTCTTTATCTCTAAACCTAATGGGCATTTTCAAATAACAAGCCCTCAACCTGCTTGGCGTTTTGACACCATGTTTGACCACTCTCTTGAAATACTCTTTTCCCTTGGCTTCCATACACTACACTCTGATTTCTACTTCCTCTCTACTTCTCTTTCTCAATCTCCTTTGCTAGCTAGTCCTTCTCTTTTAAATCTTGAGGTGCAAGAGGGTTTGACCTTGGGCTCTTTTCTTCTCTAAAACTATACTTTCTCCCTGGGTAACCTCACCTATGCCCAAGGCTACCATCTATACCATCTATATGCCAATAACTGCCATTATATGAATGACCATTAGAGGCTTTCAGAGGTTTGAGAGAGAGAGAGATCTAGATTTAATTTCCAGTTCTGTCTCTTACTACCTGAATGACCTTGGACTAGTTCCATAGTCTGTCTGATACTCTTTCTTCATCAGTACAATGAATATAGGGATAGTTGCCTTATGAGATTGGAAATAGTGTCTGGAAAACAGTATAGCCCTTGGCCCACATAGAAGAAACACGGAAAATATTAGCTATGATTATTACCTATTAACTGCCCTCATGGTCATCCCCCAGAGTGTTAGAGGTCTGTAATTTTGGCTTCTGGTTTAAAATGATTGTTGTCATTTTTTTTTTTTTTTTTTTTTTTGGCTGCTTTGGGTCTTCATTGCTGCGCACGGACTTTCTCTAGTTGCGGTGAGCGGGGGCTACTCTTCATTGCAGTACGTGGGCTTCTCATTGTGGTGGCTTCTCTTGTTGCAGAACAAGGGCTGTAGGCGCACAGGCTTCAGTAGTTGTGGCACGCAGGCTAAGTAGCTGTGGTGCGTGGGCTCTAGAGTGCAGGCTCAGTAGTTGTGGCGCACAGGCTTAGTTGCTCTGTGGCATGTGGGAATCTTCCCGGACCAGGGCTCAAACCCGTGTCCCCTGCATTGGCAGGCAGATTCTTAACCACTGCACCACCACGGAAGCCTGCACTTATTTTAGTTTTTTTTTTTTAATTAATTTATTTACTTTATTTATTTATTTTGGCTGTGTTGGGTCTGTGTTGCTGTGCGCGGGCTTTCTCTAATTGAGGCAAGCGGGGGCTACTCTTCATTGCAGTGTGCGGGCTTCTCATTGCGGTGGCTTCTCTTGCTGCAGAGCACGGGCTCTAGGTGCGTGGGCTTCAGTAGTTGCGGCTCATGGGCTCTAGAGCACAGGCTCAGTAGTTGTGGCGCACGAGCTTAGTTGCTCCGCGGCATGTGGGATCTTCCCGGACCAGGGATCGAACCCGTGTTCCCTGCACTGGCAGGCGGATTCTCAACCACTGCGCCACCAGGGAAGCCCCTAGTTTAGTTGTAAAGTGAAGTCTTCCCAAAGAAAACTTTTGTCAAATCATTGACAGATTATTTAGTAATGTAGAATAACTCACATTTGTTTAGTTATCACTTGACACTTGGCTAGACCAAAAGTATCTTTGTGAGAAGGAGAGTAAAGTGAGTTAATTTTTTTAACTGTGTTGGTAGCTGACTAAAGTTTTTATGGTTAGAAAATTTTTTTCTCATTACAAAAAAACTTCGTTTTATGAAGTAGTGTACTTCTCATACATATAAAACACAAGTTGAATCCAGGTACCCTGTTTGAAACAGTCTGCAGGAACCATCTTTTCACATATGCATTGCTGCTAGAGATTGGAATATGCACAGTGTTGGTTACATACAGTAAAGTCTGATTAATTAACCTTTATTTTTTAATAATTCATATGTCATAGAATACAAGTCAATCAGAAAATTACTTTCAGTAAAATTTCACTACCAGATAACAAAATGCAGTCATTAAGAATCTATATGACAGATACCAAATAATAATTAACCCAATTTTCTTTGCTGAGTTGGACTTAAATAAAATCTTCACTTTGGACTTCCCTGGTGGTGCAGTGGTTAGGAATCCGCCTGCCAATGCAGGGGACACAGGTTCGTGCCCCGGTCCGGGAAGATCCCACATGCTGCGGAGCGGCTAGGCCTGTGAGCCACAACTACTGAGCCTGCGCGTCTGAAGCCTGTGCTCCGCAGCGGGAGAGGCCGTGACAGTGAGAGGCCCTCGCACTGTGATGAAGAGTGGCCCCCACTCGCCGCAACTGGAGAAAGCCCTTGCACAGAAACGAAGACCCAACACAGCCAAAAATAAATTAAAAAAAAAAAAAAATCTTCACTTAATCTTTGGAAGTATAGCTCTTTGTCATTAATTTTTGTTTTATTTTTTTTGAATTTTATTTAATTTTTTATGCAGCAGGTTCTTATTAGTTATCTATTTAATACATATTAGTGTATATATGTCAATCCCAATCTCCCAATTCATTCCACCCCCCCAACCCCTGCTTTCCCCCCTTGGTGTCTGTACTTTTGTTCTCTACAATATGGTTAGAAACTTTTTTAACTATTGGCATATTTGTTGATTTTAGATTTTCTGCTACCCCTGTCTGTTTTTAAAAACCTAGACTGACTTTTCTTAGAGTCATATTGTATTATCTATGAAAATTTGTATTTTTAGAACATTTTTGAAAATTTTTTCTGAAAAATTTATAAACCAGGATTGTTTACTATAGGTGAAAATAACTCCCTTAAAATTAATTATACCTTTAGTTTTACATGTTTGGACTTAGTAGGTAGGCTTTTCCTTTTCTTAAATTAGGGTCTTTAATATTCACCATATTGAGCTGCCTTTACAGACATTGAAGAAAATTATTTTTATCAAATATGACAAAGGTTTAATATATTTATAATGTAAGAACTCAGCAAATCAATAAGAAAAACTTTAATATCCTGGTAGGTAAGTGGGCGAAGGGCAAGAAAAGATAATTCACAGATGAAGAACTTAGATTAAGATCTATGGTGGAATGTTTAGTCCTGCTAGCAATCTACTAAATTCAAATTAAAGCAACCATATTCTTCCCTAATAGGAATATAATTAATATTCCTTAGTAATCAGCAAAAGTAAAAAGCATAGTTAATATTTAAATATATTAATGAAACTGTTGGGTTCATGTTATTGTAAATTGGAAAACAGTTTAACATTGGATCTCTAGAGTAGCATGTTCTGTACATTCTTTAGTTCAGTTTTAGCACACTTTGTAGATCCTGTTCTAGATAAGTGATCCAAATGAGCATTAATGTACACAAATATGTTCATTTCAGTGTTATTTATAATAGAGAAAATGAGACATAATTCTGTATTGATAATCTCTTGCTGGCTAACTCCACTTCCAGGATAGTTCACTCATATGGCTGTAGGCAGGAAGCCTCAGTTTTTTTTGCCACATGGACCTCTTCATAGGGCTGCTTGACTGTCCTCATGACATGGCAGCTGGATCCTTAAGAGAGAGGGAGAGAGAACAAGCAATGCCTTTTATGACCTAGTCTTGAAAGTCACACTGTCATTTCCACCACATTTGATTTGTTAAAAGTGAACCACTAAGTCCAGCCTACATTCAACAAGAGGAAAATTAAGCTCCTCTTCTTTTTTGTTTTTTTAAAATTTATTTATATTTTATTTATTTATCTATTTTTGGCTGCATTGGTTCTTCATTGCTACGCACAGGCTTTCTCTAGTTGCGGCAAGTGAGGGCTAGTCTTCGTTGCAGTGCACAGGCTTCTCATTGTGGTGGCTTCTCTTGTTGTGGAGCACAGGCTCTAGGTGCGCAGGCTTCAGTAGTTGTGGCATGTGGGCTCAGTAGTTGTGGTGCACGGGCTTAGTTGCTCCACGGCATGTGGGATCTTCCTGGACCAGGGCTCGAACCCATGTCCCCTGCATTGGCAGGTGGATTCTTTTTTTTTTTTTTTTTAATTTTTAAAAAATATTTATTTATTTTTGGCTGTGTTGGGTCTTCATTATTGTGTGCAGGCTTTCTCTAGTTGCGATGAGCGGGGGCTACTCTTTGTTGTGGTGCGCGGGCTTCTCGTTGCGGTGGCTTCTCTTGTTGAGGAGCACAGGCTCTAGGCGCGCAGGCTTCAGTAGTTGTGGTACGCAGGCTCAGTAGTTGTGGCTTGCGGCCTCTAGAGCGCAGGCTCAGTAGTTGTGGCACATGGGCTAAGTTGCTCTGCGCCGTGTGGGATCTTCCCGGACCAGGGCTCGAATCCATGTTCCCTGCATTGGCAGGCAGATCCTTAACCACTGGGTCATCAGGGAAGCCCATGATATAATTTTTAATGGTTTAGTTTTCCAAGCAAAAATAAAGTTATTAGATTATCAGGAACTCTTAAGAGAATACAGATATAACTTTTAGAGATGACAAAATTCTTTTCTGACTTTCATGAAAGGCAAGATAGGGCATTTTCTTTACTAATATTATAATATTGATTTTCAGTGAATGCTAATGATGTGATTGCAGGTAAATTGGCAGGATGAGGAGCAGCAAATCAAAAGAGGTGCCTTTACCAAATCCAAGGAACTCTCAAAGCACGGATACTGTTCAAGGTATGATTTGGTTTTTTTTGAAACTGAACCTAATGATTTGTTTAGGTCATATGCCTAAAATTCTGGGCTATTCAGTAAATGAAAATTATCCATATGCTTTGATTTAGAACAAGTGGATAAATAATTTTTAAAATTCAATTTTGTTTTAAATATACAAGATATCTTATATTCAAAGGCACCCAATAGTAAACTGTTTTGTAAGGGAAAACATCCTTTTTAAAAATGAATCAGTATATGTAAAATTAGTTATATATAATATCTTACAAATTCTGACTTAATGTTAATAAATATCATACAGCTCCCAATATAGTTATAGACCTGTAGTGCATAGGTAACAAAAATAATAGTCTCATTGAACTCTTTTTTTTTTTTTTTAAATGATGCATTGGGGGTAACTTTAATTTAGGGCATGATATTTTTTGAGGGACGTTGACAAACTGGAGTATATCTGGAGCAAGATTATTGGGTTTGTGAGGGATCTGGATATCACGTCACATGAGGGGCATTTGGAGGAGATGAAAATAGTTATCCTAGAGAAGGATGACTCAAGGAAAATATATAGACTTAAACTCTTTGAAGGGCTGTTATCTGAAAGACTAAATAGATGTTACCTTGTTTCTACTAGTAGATTGAAGTCTGGAGTAGTTTTCTAATCTTTTCATATCATAATATGAAATGCAGTACAATACTATATTTTGTATTTGTTCAGCTCATTGGGATAAACTGAGGATACTACTTATTGTTAGAGATGTCTGATGGGGTGTAGGTGGGGGGGGTGTTAGTCCAGTTGTCCTAAGGACTAGTGGGATCAGTGTCTAATACAACTAAACCGTATATTGGGAAGCTCGGCTTCAGAGGGTGGGAGAGGAATCGTGTTTTGGCTCAATATGATAAAGCACTTGCTGGGGAATAGTTCTGCCTAATAAAGTGATTCTCAAACTTTTGAGTGCATTTGGGACCTTATTAAAATGCAGATTCCAAGGTACACTTCAGAGATTCTAATTCAGTAAATATCAATATTGCCCAGCAGATATAACCACACCATGGGATGCACTTTCTCAGACCAAGGCTGCTGTAAGTAATTATAGCTTCCATTTATTTCTTTCTAGTCTAAAATTGATTGCCTGTTGTGATTGAATAGATTACAATTTTTTTCTGTAGTGCTTTTTTGATAAGAAAATAAGGTTAAACATTTCTGTAAGAAGTTATATACTATATGTTACAAAATGAACATTAATGACAACTATTAGACAGTAAAGCAATAATTAAGACACTAAGTATCAGAAACATTAACACTATGGCATATAAAAGATTAAGATAATTTGTACTATTTATTCTGCTTTAATAAATTTGCTCAATTGGTATGTTGAGATGAAGATTTAAAACATAGAATGTATTTGAGAAGGTGGGGCTGTGTCTATGTAAAAGGCTCAGAGTCAGGAAATGAAAGGAACAGCTTTTCCTTGAGTGGACTGTGAGTTACCTCCTCTTTTTTTGTGGCAATAGCAGTCTCTTTTCTCTTAGCACTGCTGAAAAAGCATGATTATGGGCAAATGTTCTCATTTATGTTCTGTCCAGTCTTGTCTGGAGTTTAGGAATCCAAATTTGGCAAGTGATACATAGCTTCTTCAAAGAGAGACCTTTTCCTTTTTTCTTTTTCATCTGCTTTTCTAGGCAAATTACTCTTCTAATATATATTTTGTTTGTTTTCTTTTGTATTCTACCTGAGTTCGAATTATCTATTTCTTTACTGTCTGAATATGGTGATTTCTGTCCCCTAATCTTTTGAACTGGTTTGAAAATCAATCTGGAAAAGGTACTATAACCTAGGTTTGGTCATAATGCAGAGTCAAATTTTGGCCCCATGAATACAGCAATCAGTATATATTCTCTCTCTTCTGCATAAGTATTGTACATCTATAACATAGGAATAGTTTCTCTCCCCAGTTTAATTTAGAGCTAAACTAATTTAGAGCTGAACTGTTAATAGTTGTTTTCCAAAAAAATAATTGGGCTTTTAAAAAGAATTTTTAGGGATAAGTGGTTCATAATATAAATGGGGAAAAACGTCTGATACAGAACTATTAATATATAAAGGATTATTCCAATCTTGTGAGTACATTGCACTGCAAAAATCTGAAAGAAGATAAATCAGAATTTTACACAAAGTTTCTGTCTCTGTGTGGTGGAATTTTGATCATTTTAATTTTATTTTTTTCTGTTTCCTGTTTTTTTCAAGTTTTCTCCTGTAAGCATGTGCGGGGAAAATGCTTTTTAAAATCATTGGTGGTAATATCAAAAGTCGACTTAAATTGTAAAGCATATGGAAACCTGAATTCTATCTTGTGAATTTTGTCCTTATTGTGAAACTTATTCTGTAGATACAAAACTATAAAAAATTGTGGCGGGCTTCCCTGGTGACGCAGTGGTTAAGAATCCATCTGCCAATGCAGGGGACACGGGTTTAAGCCCTAGTCTGGGAAGATCCCACATGCTGCAGAGCAGCTAAGCCCGTGCACCACAACTACTGAGCCTGCGCTCTAGAGCCTGCAAGCCACGACTACTGAAGCCCGTGCGCCTAGAGCCCATGCTCTGCAACAAGAGAAGCCACTGCAGTGAGAAGCCCGCGCAGCACAGTGAAGGGTGGCCCCTGCTCGTTGCAACTAGAGAAAGCCCGCGCGCAGCAATGAAGATCCAACGCAGCCAAAAAAGAAGAAAAAAAGAAAAGTTGTGGCTATTTGAATAGTCCTAAATTTTAGTCTAGCTGAATTGTTTTTTCCTCATTTTTGCGTGTAAAATGCATAAAATATATAGAAATGCACAAAATATGTAGCTTAATGATACACAACATACAATGTCAGAAAATTTACTGCTTTTAAAAAACTCAACGATTAAAAAAAATAGGTCAGCAGGACAAATAGAAACTCCTTGATGTTCTACAAACTCTTTAATTTTCTTGTCCAGATTTGGGCAGCATTGAGCCAGTTGTTAGTAGAGCTTAAGTGGTAAATAATGGGAAAACTATTTTTTTTAATTAAAATAAAGCATTCCTAAGTTTTTTCTACTTTGGAGAAAGGTGTTGGACAATATAGTTTTAAATAACTACTTAAATTGATGGTAGCTGGTTAATTTACAGGATTAACCTGTTTGTTTTGATGGTGTTTAAACTTTAGCTGAGACACATTGAAAACAAATTGGAAGTAACCCCTACGAGTACAGCTGTGTTTGATTCTGTCATGGATACCAAGAAATCTTCTGCAAGTGCTACCAGAAAAATAAGTAGAAAAGGTATGTATGAGGTTAATTCCAAAGATATAAATATATTAAATATGAATTTTGATGTTTTATTTCAACTTAATTTCTTCTTATAGTCCCATGTATTTCCTTGTTCTTTTGTCAGAGACTATATACCTCATCAGCATTTAGTTTTTTTTTCTTTGGTACTGAGTAGTTATGAAGCAGGCTTGTATTCAGTGACCGTAGATGACATTTTCACCATCTTTTGATCAGGGACTTAGCACCACTGCATCGCCTTTGACAGTGAGTTTTCATTTGTTGTTAATGAGAATTTGATTTTGAGCCTTTAGGGTTATAATGTCTTTTTTGTTTTTAATTCACAGGTATATCACTTTGAAATTTAGTTGACTTAAGACTTATATTTTTTTGTTGGGGTTTAAAATCAAAATTGGAATATCTGTCTTAGAGATACTATCATAAATTGACACAGTGTAAATATTTTCTTTGGTTACCTTTCATATATTTAATTCTGTGGTTGTATAATTAGTGGGATAAACCTGCAGGTTAGTACTTTCCACCGATACTGTGATTCTTTTTTATTAATCTGTGAGTCTGTTGGGTTTTATCTGATACTTCTTTTTTTTGAGTCAGAACTTTTGACAAAAAGGAATTTTTTATGTAGAATTTTATTTTGCATTGTTTGCTCAGAATATAGTCTTTCTCCATAAGTTGAGTTACTGTAATAATTTAACCTGAATTTTTCCCATCTACTTATATAATATCCAACCAGGGATTTCAGAAATAATAGATACCTAAGTTATTTTCTTAAATACTAGCCGCATTCAGAGACAGTTGTATTTTATATCATATGTTCCCATAGATTTCCTTTTTCTTCAGATGGTAGATACCTGGATGATTCTTGGGTTAATGCTCCAACCTCCAAATCTTCTAAATCACGAAAAGAGAAATCTCGTAGTCCTCTCAGAGCTACCACCCTGGAGAGTAACGTAAAGAAAATTAATCGTGTGGAATTTCGTGAACCTTTGGTTTCTTACAGGTTAGTGTTTTTTTGTTTGTTTGTTTTGTTTTTGTTTTTTGTTTTTTTTAAATTATAAAATAGAGTTAATCTGTAGTATTTATAGTAAGAGTATAGTTTATTTTCTCAGTTTTTCATAGCACTCTGGATCTAGTATTATTACCTTTTTCATTTTCCAAAAAGGTAAAGCAAAATCTTTTATATTATGAAATGCTGACTTTCTGTTCTTTTACAGATGGAATATTTGGGGAGAAGAAGTAGTAATATTTGCTCCAGACCACTGCCATTGTAATAAACCTACAAATGAATTATTCAGTTTCTTTTATCACCTTCTGTATGAAACATTGCCAGATTTGTTTCTACCCCAGTTCATTCTCCAGCTTATTTAACCCTTCCTCTGTGCTTCCTCTGTTAGAGCACTTTCATGTTGCATTATATTTTGATTCCATATCTACCCATTACATTAGTTTATCTATGACTGTAAATCTGTCTTATTCTCAAAGCATTATCTTAGTGCCTGTCATTTACTAAGTATTCTAGATATTTTTTCCAACATTTTATTATGAAAATTTTCATATTCATAGAAAAGTTGAAAGAACTGTATAGTGAATATTTAATGAGTGAGTGATTGAAAGACTGTGTGAAATTACATTTTTTTTTTTTTTGGTGAGTTCTTCCCTTTTTAAGATTGAAGCATGGTAGATAACCTACCATTTTATGCTTTATTTTATTCTCTACATGTGCTAATTTTAGACCTGTGAATTGTTGCAGTCTGGTCAAGATAGTGAAAATAATTGAATTTAGTCTTGATCTCTACAGAGAGAAGCTACAGAACCCAGTTCTCAGCCCCCATCTTGTTTAATAGTCAGCCATTCAGAACAGGGTCTAATGTTTTTTGGGTCATGGACCCCAGTGAGAATCTGATGAAAGCTGTGGACTATCTCCTTAGAAAAATGCACACACTCGTGCACTCACGATAGATACAAAATTACCATATTATGCTGTAATAGAGTCATGACTCTAAGAATTTTTGTGGCATTTAGAGTTTTATGCCTATACATGAAACATTTAGATCAGTACTTACAATGGAACCGTTAATGTGAACCACACATATGTAATTAAAAGATTTTTAGTAGTCACATACACACACACAAAGATGTTTTGCATTCTTTTTTGTTTTAAATCTTTTAAATCTGGTATGTAATTTACATTATAGCACATCTCAGTTTGGACTAACCACATTCAAGTGCTCAGTTGCCACATGTGGTAAATGCTACTGTTTCAGACCTTGCAGGTTCAGATGGTTGTTTATCTGCTTTTATAACTTTGTTGGGTAGTTTCTCTTTTTCTTTTCCTTTAAAAAAAAAATATTTATTTATTTATTTTTTGGCTGTGTTGGGTCTTCGTTGCTGCACACGGGCTTTCTCTAGTTGTGGCGAGCAGGGACTACTCTTCATTGAGGTGCACAGGCTTCTCATTGCGGTGCCTTCTCTTGTTGCGGAGCACGGGCTCTAGGTGCGCAGGTCTCAGTAGTTGCAGCATCCAGGCCCTAGAGGGTGTGGGCTTCAGTAGTTGCGAAGCATGGGCTCAGTAGTTGTGGCTCACGGGCTCAGTAGTTGCTGTGTGCGGGCTCCAGGGCGTGCGGGCTTCAGTAGTTGTGGCACGCAGGCTCAGTAGTTGTGGCTCACGGGCTCTAGAGTGTAGGCTCAGTAGCTGTGGCGCATGGGCTTAGTTGCTCTGCGGCATGTGGGATCTTCCCAGACCATGGATCAAACCCGTGTCCCCTGCATTGGCAGACAGATTCTTAACTGCTGCGCCACCAAGGAAGTCCCTGTTGGGTAGTTTTTCATGTATTCTTCCTACTGCTGAGGCTTGTCTTCATTAACCTCCCTTTTAATTAACTGCTCTGTTCCTAAAATATAACTTATTAGAATGATATGTAAAATAAAAATAGTTTATGAAGGAATACTTTTGCTAGTGTTTTTATGAGTAGAGAACATGTGGACTTTGTGATATGTACTTTGGCTGTGTCCAGTCTTCTTTGCTTATTCTGGTATTTCTAGATATGCTTTACATAATTTGAAGCTGCCAGAAAAGTTGTCTGTGTTTCAGAGAGGTTAAACTTTACTAACCACATTTATTTGGAGGAAAATATTTACTGTACTTCCACTTAATTTCTACTCCCAATCTATTTGCTAATTTGGTACATTATTTAGAAGTTATACATATGAAATGTCAGAATTTGAGCACTTTTTTTTCCTAGTTCTTAAGATTTCATGGAGAAGTAAAATGTACATTTTGGTAATAGTGTCCAGTGAATATGCAAAGTCAGATTGTAATCCTCTTTTCTGGGGTTCTTAAGGAAATCTCTCTATGCCTCTTTTGCATATTTCTTATTTTATAATATGCAGATTATGATTTAGATTATTTGCCATAATCTAAACTTTGATACACAGGAGGCATTGAGCATTGAATTTTAATAGTAGTAATGGTTATTTTGTTTTTTTTAACTTACTGGAACTTCTAGGTTTTTGAGGTCTCTAATGTTAGCTTAGAGTTCTCTATTCAGTTTGTATGACTGGTTTTTGTACTCTTTATTCAACGCTAATTATTTTTTAATAACAGGGAAGTCCATGGTACACCGTCCAACATAAGTCCCAGCCATTTAGAGTCAAAGCATATATATTGTGTGGATGTTAATGAAGAGAAGCCTGAGAGTGGGAACCGGATGATATACAATCAGGAAGATCGGAATATACATTGCTGTGATTTTGAGAGCTCCCAATCATCTGTCGTCAATGATACAGTTGTTAGATTTTTAAATGATCGACCAACAATTGACGCATTGCAGAATTCTGAATGTTTGATTAAGATGGCAGCTCCTATGAGAAGTGATGAAGAAAAGCCTAATAGAGCAAAAGGAAATGAGAACACTTTGAAGCCTTCTGTATGTTACATGGGCCGTGATGTTGATTCAAAAGTGTTACGGTTAACTGATTCTTCTCCATCTTCTACTAGTACCTGTAATTCCCAAAGATTAGATATCCTAAAGCGGCGACAACATGATGTTAAATTGGAAAAACTCAAGGAGCGGATCAGGAAACAGTGGGAACACTCAGAAGAAACAAATGACCAGGGCCAGAATCTGGGTCATATTGACCATCCAGTAATGGTTGTTAATGTTGATAGCTCAGTAACAGCAAAGGTCAGGAAAGTGGCAACAGCACCACCTGCTCCAACATATAAAGGTTTGTAATCAGTCTTTGTGTCTTTTTCTGTCTTCCTGCCTCCTTGTCTCCCTTTCTCCCTTGGATGTATTTGAGTAGAGAGGACCATCTTTAGAACAGGGTGTGATTCTCAAATCTAATGCCTTAAAAAATTAATTCAGGATGCATGCTAAAAATGCAGATTCCTGGATCCTACACTGGATCTAAATCAGAATTTCTGGAGATAGGGTCCAGAATTGGAATTTTTAACAAGTCCCTCGAGGTCCTTATAGTTTGAGAACCACCATATGAACAGTTAATAAGTTGAACAAAAGAGAAAATAAAAATTAGTACAACTTTCAGAGAACTGAAAGAATATTGCTCTTATTCTGCCATTGTATTTGGATTGTTATTAGAAATTCTTTCAAAAGTAATGTTTGAAAGATAATTCAGTCAGTGCCAGTTAATACTTGGTTACAGAATATTTTGGCACTGACATTTGGACCCTGTTGTTACCTTAACCTTCAAATTTTGACAGGGGTTTTCGCCATGTTTAAGAAAACAATATTTAAATCAGATTTCCACTGAGAAGATGCTTTTCAGAGAGAATTTCTGGTTTTGGCCCAACTCAAGTTTTTATATATGGTGGTTTTTAGGAGTTTGCATTTTTTTATTCCTGAAACTATTTTCACAGGGTCACCCATATAAAATTTTTAATAAAGAGTTGATTCATTGATGAGGTTACTCTGTGTTAGACTTTTGTCTTAAAATTCCTGCCATTCTGGCCTTTCTTTTGTGGATATTTTTTCAAGTTCAGTTTTTAGTTTGGATAAATGTATGAAGATCAAAATATAGCCAAGATTTGTTTCTTCTGTTAATTTTAACAGAACAAATTTAACTATCTAAAGTTCGAGCAATTAACAGTTTTTTGTGTTGTTTATTATGTTTTGCTAGTGCTATTCATTGTGAATTAGATAAAAGATAGATAATTAGCATTTTATTCTACATAATTTGTGATAAAATTATGGGTAGTTCCCTTAGTAAAATTCTTTCTTATCCTTCTAGTAGTTTGTGTGCCATGTAGTCATAATTGTCCACACTGTTGACAGCGCAGATAGCAAATGGTGGGGTCAGAATGTTCTTGTTGGTTCTGAGATAGTGATTATCCAAAACTTTGGCTATACTTGTATCAGACCCATTAAATACAGATTGTACCTTTAAGGTTTGTTCATTCTAGAAGTCAAAGTTCTGAAATTCCAAAAGCTATTCCACTAAGGCAAAGTCAAGATGGTTGATTTGAATCTATATTTTATTTAATAATTTATAAAAATCTAAAAGTTAAAAAAGAAAACAACCTTAAATAACCAGAGTGAAAATCTTAAGGATAACTTCCTTTGAGTGGTGACTGGATTTCGTGTATTCCTTTTACTTACTAATTTTTAACATGTTAATTTTCATATTAAAATATATTATGAATACAACTTTTGGGAGGCTAACTAATGAAATGTAGTATACATTTCAGAAATTGTAACAGAATATGGTTTCCGGTGTCCTGAGCAATGGATTTATTTTTTCCAGCGGTGTAGAACTGGTTTTCTGCCAACTTTTTGTCAGTGTAAATTAAAACCCTCTTAATATACTGTGTTCTAAAGTGACATTTTAATTTCACTTGTTCAAATACATAATAAATTCACTTGGTTCACAATTCAAAAGATGAAAAGGATGTACATTGAAAAGCTCTATCACTCTGGTGCTCCAACCACCTGGTCCCCTTTCTGGAGGTTACTTGTGTTAACAATTTGTGTATCATTCCAGAGATAATTTTCTCATATACAAATGAGAGAGAGAGGGCATGTGTGTGTGTTTTCTTTCTCTTTTTATACAGTTGTTAGCATATGAAACCCCTTCTAAACTTTGTTTTTACATTTTTGTGTGTGTATGTTTAAAGTTTGAAGTAGTGAGCACAGTGGTGTTTATGTGATTCTTCCTTATACTTAGTGGTTTGCATATCTTTTTCTTTCTGGTTTAAATGCCCAAGAATGTTAAGAGCCTATTTTGGTCATCTGTATTTTATTTAGAGCTTAGTACAGTGTCTTGGACACAAGTAAATGCACAGTATATTTTTTATTCTATTCAGTAAATTCAACTAGTAAGAAAAAATGTGCACAAAGAGAATGAAAATGAAAACTGGGGAACAGAAAGAGAAACTGATGTAGATATTGAAAGCTTCTTAAAGTTAACTTGTTAGTAAAGATCAAATATAAAGAAAGGCTCCCATAGAAATAAATGTTTCCTAAAGAGGAGAGAAGAAAAAATGATAGGGTTGAATGTAGAGATGGAATGAGGGTGAGAAATGTTGGGAGGGAGGTAGCTTTACAAGGAATTGCCACACTTTCTTGTTACAAACTGTGGTTTGCAATAGACTGAACACTATGTTTATAAACATTTTCCTTATATAGCTATAGGCATAATTGTGTGTGCCCAATGCTACAAATGTCAGGTAAAATAAAGCTTATGCTGTTGTTCCTAAGAGCTGAATAGATTATTTTTTATTAGACACGTAATTAGTTTACCAGTACATTTTATCTAACACTTCTAAAGTACTTTTACCAATTTTTGACTCCATTCTTTATATTGATTTAATTTTACAAAATATTTAATGGCGATTCTTTGGTAAGTGGAGCCCATTTGAAAATATAAATCTTTTTACTACTCTGGTTATCATCCACATTTGATACTTTATTATTATTTTTTTTTTGCAAAATAACATTCTGAGTTCTGTATGTTTCTTAAAAGAGTAGTGATAAATTTGAAGTAGGAAATTAGAATGATAATTTCTAGGAAATAGCACATGTGTAATGTTTGTTGAGAAATTGAGCAGGTATGTTTTAAAGAACTGTTTTCCATACTTTGGTTGCATTTTGCCTATGTAGATAGCAGCTTGTCCATTTGTTCAGCCATAGGCAAAATCAGACAGATGATAGCAATTAATGCCTGTATTCAAAGAAAAGAAGAATGAGTAGCGTTGTCTCTCTTTTAGTCTTAAGAAGGGTAGTTTGTAGCTCTGATATCCATAATTTATGATTGCCATTTATCATTTAATTTAGTACATCTCCATTTCTAGTCTTTTTGAACAAATGTATATTGCTTTGTCTCACTGAAGCTTACTTCTTCCAAACAGTATTTGTTAACATATTATGTGGTAGCTAATGATGCATTCCTCTTTTAAAAGCTTATAAATCTTTTCAACATCATTAGTTATTAGGGTTACAAAAATCAAAACCACGGTGAGATACCATTTCACACCTACTAGGGTGGCTATAATAAAAAAGACAGACAATAACAAGTGTTGGTGAGGATATGGAGAAATTGGAACCCTCATACATTGCTAGTGAGAATGTAAAATGGTGCAGCTGCTTTAGAAAGCAGTTTGGCAGTTTCTCAAAAAGTTCAACATAGAGTTACCATATGACCCAGAAATTCCACTCCTAGGTATAATACCCAAGGGAATTGAAAACATATACATACACACACACACGTGCATGAATGTTTATGGCGACATTATTCATAATAGCCAAAAAGTAGAAACAACCCAAATGTTCATCAGCTGATGAATGGATAAGCAAATGTTGGTATATCTGTACAATGGAATATCATTCAATAATAAAAGAAATAAAACTTCTATATGTGTTATAAGGTGGATGAGCTTTGAAAACAAAATGCTAAGTGAAAGAAGCCAGACACAAAAGGCTACATATTGTGTGATTCTATTTTTATGAAATGTCCAGAACAAGCAAATCCATAAAGATAGAAAATAGATTAGTAGTTGCCGGGGAATAGAGGGAATGGTGTGGGGAGTGACTGCTAATGGGCACAGGGTTACTTTTCAGGGTGATGAAATGCTCTGGAATTAGATAGTGGTGATAGTTGTATAACTTTCTGAATAGCCTAAAAACCAGGGGGTTGTACACTTTAAAAGAGTGAATTTTATAGTTTATTAATTTTATCTCACTTATAAAAGAATATAACAAAACTTTTAATGCAACTTTAATAAGAATGTTCTGTATTGTTGGTTATATATTAGGCTTCAATCCTTCAGAGACCAAGATTCGAACACCTGATGGGAAAGTGTGGCAGGAGGCTGAGTTTCAAAACATGAGTAGAGAACTGTATCGTGACTTAGCACTTCACTTTGCAGGTGAGTGTAGAGTGTTCCTAGGTTTTGAGTGTTTTATCATGCATACTGTCTAACGTGCAATACTTAAACATAAAATTGTCACCAAACTAAAGATATTTCCCTTTACTAACTGCATGGTATACTAAAGTAGTGATGGTGTCAGTTGTAAGACTCTTCTAGCCTCTGGGCTCTGCTCCAGGGTTAAAATTAGCATACATAGCTGATGAGGCAGAAACTAGGCTATTTTTAAACTAAGGGTCTTTCTGAGTTGGACTTGTCTGATTTGAAGAAAACATAGTAGAGTCTAGTTGAAGTTTACTTCTACTAGACCTCTGAGATCTTTGAAATGGTCAGTAATTTGGCAGGCAGCAGATAAGATAACTAACATGAAGGCAAAATGCAGGAAGAGAAATGAACATTATAGGAAGGGAATAATGATAGAGGATGGAAGGAGTAACTTATGGAAGATTGGAAGAGGGAAATAGGAAGGTCATACTCATAATGTTACTACTATTGAACACCTTGTATGATTCTGGGCAAGATGCTACTGGGTACTTAGTCTTCTGAATGTTTTACAGTTGAGGAAATGTAGGCCCAAAGAGTAATTTTCCCGAGGTTGCATAAAGTTAAGAATCGAAGCCAAGGTTCAAAACCAAGTCTGTCTGACTCTAAAGCCTGAGATTTTTCTAGTAAGCCCCAGTGGAGATTTTGCTAATAAATATTGTGGCATTAACTGTCCAGTCCAATTTTCCTACTGTTACTGTTGGAACACTATTTTCAGAAATTTTTTCCCATGTGGAAAGGAAATATAATAGTTAAGAGCAAAGATTTTGGAATCAGTTTACAAGGGTTCAAATTCTGGCTCTGCCACATATTAGCTATTTATACTATCTATGTTACATAACCTCTCTTCCTTGGTTTTCTCATCTGTAAAATAGGAATAATAACTATATACTTCGTAGAACAGTATCATTATAGACTAGTGGAATGATGTATGTCAAAAAACTCTTAAAGAGGTCTGCGTATTATAGTCTGCCTTCTCTTTTGATATGGTGGGTGAACTCTGCCTGGGCTCCTATCTTAAACAAACCCATCTACTTGTGTTTTATATTCCATTTGCTCTTGTGTATTGAAGGACATTACTTCAGCCTTGTTTTCTTTCTTTTGCATCATCAAGTTTTCCCTCTGTACGAGGTCATGCCCATCAACATACTGTTTGATAACATGCTGTTATCTCAGCCATCATAAAAGAACCCCTCTTTTGGCCCTACTCTTTTTAGCAACTACCTTGTTTCTCTTCTTTTACTTACAGCAAAACTTCAGAAAGTTGCCTTATCTTCATTGTCTCCAAGTTTTCTCCTCTGTTTTACTCTTGAAACCTTCTGTTAGGTTTTTGCTCCTACATGTCTGTGGACTGCTGTTATCAAGATCATCAGTGACTTCCACACTTCCACATTGCTAAATCCAATGTTTAATTCTCATTTGTCATCCTACTTGATCTCTCAGCATCACTGGACATCACTGATCACTTCTTCCTTGAAATTCTTCACTTGGCATCTGTCTAGGATACCATAAGTGTTTAGTTTTCCTCCTAAGTCTAGCTGCTCCTTTTTAGTTGTTTTTTTCCTAATCGACTCTCTGATCTCTGAACATCAGCAGGTCCTGGTCTCAGTGCTTGGATCTGTGCTTCTCTTTTCTTTATTTTTCTTTTCTTTTTTTCTTTTTCTTTTCTCTTCTTTTCTCCTCCACCCCTTTCTTTTTCCTTTTTTGTTTTTTAAATTTTTTGTTTATCTATATACAAACTAGGCAAGCTCATCTAGTCTCAGGACTTTAAAAATGCTCTGTTGCTGATGATTCCCAAATTTATGTCTCTGGCCAGACTTCTCTGAACTCAGATTGATATCCAGCTGCTAACTCTGCACCTTCCCCTGGATGCATAATAGATTTCTTAAGCTTAATATATCCAAAAATGGAGCTAGGTAACTAACTAAATGGGGTCATGGTACACCCCTTAAACTTATTCCTGTGGTAGTCTCTCCATTTTAGTTAATCTTATCTTTCTAATTGTTCAGGTCCCAAATCTTGAGTCATCCTTGATCACTCTGTTTCTCTCACACCTTATATCTAACATTGTCTGAAATATAACCACTTTCTGCTACCACCTAGGTCTAAGCCCTCCACCATCAGTCTCTTGGTTGGATTACCGCAGTAGCTTTCTAACTGGTTACCCTGCTTCTGCCCTTCTTCTAATGGGTCTGTTTTCATCGCAGCTGTGAGAGTAACCTTGTTAAAATTTAATTCAGGTCATATCACTCCTTTGCTCAAAAATTTCTTATCTTATTCTTGAGTAAAACCTGAAGTTCTTACAATGAGCTATAAAGCCCTACATGATCTTGCCCTCGGTTATGTCTCTTGACCCTAGTTCTTACTACTCTTCTCTTTGTTCACTTCATTCACACTGGCTTCCTTGCTGTTTCTTAGACACTAAGTATGCTCCTGCCTCAGGGCCTTTGACTCACATTTACTTCTTCTTTGCCCAGAATGCAGAGCTCTATATGTATTTTAAAGTACATTTATCCAGATCTGTGATTGAGATTAATTTTCAAATTTATATGTTCTGTTTATTTCCCCAGGTTGGAATTTAAAAATTAGTGAGTAGTAACTTATGTGTGTGTATGTGAAATACCTTGACAAGTTTCACTAGCATAATCATAAAAGGGCCTAATTTAGGAATATTGAGTATTTTATAAAGTTTTATGCTAGAAGGTCATGAATGTCTCAGTTAAGTAGGAATTTTTTTTTTTTTTAAAGATTTATTGATTGATTGCTATGTTGGGTCTTCGTTTCTGTGCTAGGGCTTCCTGCAGTTGTGGCAAGCGGGGACTACTCTTCATCGCGGTGCGCGGGCCTCTCACTATTGTGGCCTCTCTTGTTGCGGAGCACAGGCTCTAGACGCGCAGGCTCAGTAGTTGTGGCTCACAGGCCTAGTTGCTCCGTGGCATGTGGGATCTTCCCAGACCAGGGCGCGAACCCGTGTGCCCTGCATTAGCAGGCAGATTCTCAACCACTGCGCCACCAGGGAAGCCCCATGAATTTTTAAATGAAAAGGAGTCTGTGAAAGTGCTCACCTCTGAGATTGTATAAATGCTATGATCTAGCTTGGAAAGTATTACTGTTGCAGCGTCTTCTAGTTTGTGAAAGCAGGGTGAATTTCTCAAGGATTTCCTGAAAAAGATAACAAAGAATTGGAACCTAACATTGGAGTAACGGTGATCTCTAGACTTTGCTGTAAGAGGACTTGGCATTGTAGTCTTTGGGTCAAAGAAATAGCATCAGTGAAGGTTTCTCTCTCTCTGCCTGAATCATATACTTTACACAGATTTTTCATACTGTGGGGGAGGATGAGTGGGTAGGTAGCAATTGTTATAATATTTGCTATATATGTTTCTGCTTTTCAGATGATAGCTCTATGAAAGAAAAACCTGCTGAAAAAAGTAAAGAGAAGAAAGTGGTCAAGCCAGTACGAAAAGTCCAAAAGGTAGCACAGTTATCAAGTCCAGAATGCAAAACAGGTTGGTTTTCTCAATATCAGGCCCATCCTAAAGTTACATATTAGTGAAATGGCATCTACATGGAAATAAATGTTCTCATTATTCGACACATGCAAAAATTCAGTATATTTTATGTATCATTATTTTGTATATGTGTGTTTGATTGAGGTATAATTGACATAGAGTAAGTTAAACATATTTAGAATGTATAGTTTGATAAGTCTTCATGTATGTGTATACTCATCAAACCATATATTCACCATGATGCTGAATAATGCCCCCCTCCAATTTTTTTCTATCATTATTTTTAATAGAAATTAACCAGATTAAAGGTAATGATTTTTATGTAGTGAACTTTTATATACAAAGGGATGGCTTATGACTGTAGCTAAGTTCCTTCACTCATTCTCGTAAGAGAATAAATGTTGCACAAGAAAAGTCTGGCAGTCCATGCTAGTAGTGGTCACGCTGGACTCTGAATAAATCAAGAAGGGGGAAAAAGAGAATTCCCTAGTTCCATAGTGATTAACATTTCAGGCTTGATCCAGATTGCCTGGGATTTATAACCTGACTCTGTCATGTCTAGCTTTGTTCCTTTGGTAAATAAGTTAATTTTGGTATCCTTTGGTTTCCCCATATGTAAATGGGAAAGCAGTAGTTACTTCTCTCATAGGTTGTTGTGAGAACTAAAATAGTTAATACCAAAAGTACTCAATATAGTACCTGACACATGGTAAGCACTCAATTGTTAGGTGTAATTCCACTACTACTGATTATTGTTATTTCTAGCTATATTGAAAATGGCTATTTAGTATGTCATATTTAAGTCAATGAGTAATTTGGGTCAAGAGAAAGTGGAGAAAGTTGGGAACTTGTCACTTTCAGTTTGGAGACATTCAAACATTCACTCATTATGCGAATATTTTTGAGCACTTGCTATATGTGTGGCACTGGGGTATTCTAAGCTTAGGCAGTACAGTGGTGAGGAGGATGCACATAGCCCCTGCCCTCTTGGAACTTATAATCCTGTCAGGAAAAGAGTAGATATGTAGTTACAGTAAAGAGTAATGAATGTAGGATAGGGAACTTACGAAGTCTTATGGGAACAGGGAATAGGAGTGACGGGGCACTGGTTTCTGACCAGGTGCTTGTTTTTCTGGTCATAGACTAATCAGAAGAGTGTCAAATAACTTACTTTGTGACGCCCATTGTTAACTGTAGATGTCATACAAGAATGACCCTGGCTGTATACAAATAAAAAAATAAAATTTTATAGGAACATGAATTATCTGAATGTAAACTACACTAATTCTTACATTAAAAAAATATAACAAAGTATTTTTCATGTGATATTAGTTGTCAGGGGCATAGTTTGAAGTGAAGCACTGGGACCACTATAACTTACAAATACTGATCTTGGATTGTATTTATCCAGTTTTGTGGTGGGCTAATTCCCATGTGTGTACTGTGGCAGTGACCAAGACAGAGTCATTAAACTGTATTAAAGCTGTATTAAGAGTTTATCTATAGTGAAAGTCCTCTTTTTCTACCAATGACTGCATGAGACTATTCCAGAAAGCCAGAATTCAGAAATAACCACCCAGCATATTTGGAAGCCAACATTTATAAATAGCTACCCAGTATATTCGTGGTTGCTTGCTCCTGATTCAGAAAATTAAGCTGAAATTGAAGAGAAGCCTGCTCTCTCATTTTGCTTAAGAACATAAAGTTTCTTTTTTTTTTTGCAAAATGAAACAAAAGTTTATTTTCTGCAATACTTTCTGTAAATTACAAAGGCGAAATGCTAAACTGCAGCATATAACTTTTCAATATTTAACCAGAGCACTTGTAATAAATATGCATCCTGAAACAAGATAAAAGGCTACACTTTGTCAGGCGTCCTACAGAATGTCTCAAGTTGTACACTCCGCAGCATTTCTGTGCGGGGGCGGGAGGGGGTGGTATTTTTTTTAAATTATAAATCAATAAAATAGTATCACAGAAAGCTTGGAAAATAGAAGAAGACAGATTAAAAACCACTGCCCTTACTTAAACAAAGTACTAGTATTATTTTGTGTATTTCCTTACAGTAATTTAAAGATCAGTAGTAGGTGATTGTAGCTGTTGTATCCATAAAATTTTATCTTTTTCTCTTAGCATCTTACGACAAGAACATTTCTGTTATTTCTTATAGAAATTGTAATTTGAAGTGGCCACACAGTACTCCTTCTAGTAGAAACATAGTTTAACTATCTACCATTCAATGTTTAGGTTACTTCTGATATTATAAAAAATTATACAGTGAACATTTTCATTTTTTTTTTTCTCTCTGTTGGATACATTTCTATTACTTGGATTATTTGATCAAGGAAAATGAGCACTTTGACATATAATACTATTTTTTCTTTTTTTTAGAGAAACTATACCCATTGATATTTCAACAAGCATGGTATAAGTATGATTTTTATAAGAGTGATTTTTATTGTAATTTTACCAGCTTTGGCTATGAATATAAAAGTATTTTCTTCTAATTTAATTAGGTTTAAAGTGCTACTTCATTATTTTCATTTCCATTACATTTCTTATATTGCTTTGCATTTAAACACTTTTACGTATTTATTTCAGTTTTTTAAAATGGTTTCTATTTTGTAAATGGTCTTTCACGGCATTTTTTGGTTTTTATGTTACCGTCTGTTTTGAAATAATGGTCTAATGTTAATTTTTTTACAATCTGAAGCTAATAAATGAAAATTTTTTCTCTTGGTAAACAACTGTATTTATTGAAATATACTTTTATTTTTATGAAGTTTTATAATGAGGGCAATTTAAAGTGTTGATGATATTTGCTTTTTGAATGTCATTGTTTCATGCATTAAAAAGTAGTATGTAGTTTTGTTATATATCTGTAAAACATGTGAAATTCTCTGTAATACCATCCCCTTCAAAGGTAATCACTGTTAACTATTTGTTATATGTTTCCTTAAATTTTTTTTCTATGCTTAGCTTAAGTCATTTGTTCATTCAGCAGACATACATTTTACTATGTGTCAGGTACTGTGCTAGTTTTGGTAAACCAAACACTTATTATAGTTAAGACATATTATTGTTCTGTGCCAAATTGTTAGATTCAGTGCCCTGGTTCTTGAGGTTTCAGAAATCATTAGTATTTGGTACTTAACTTTCAAAGCATTTTACACTTAGTATTTGAGGTGTGTGGGTAAGTCAAGATTTAAACAAACTGTTCATTAATTTTGGGGACTTAAGTTTAAAAATAAAATTAGATTGTAAACCTTTTGACTTTGGTGTAAGATAAGCAAAAGATTAATTACAAATACGTGTATGGTTGAGTAAGATGTACTTTTTTTTTTTTATATCTTTATTGGAGTATAATTGCTTTACAGTGCTGTGTTAGTTTCTGCTGTATAACAAAGTGAGTCAGCTATATGTATACATATATCCCCATATCACCTCCCTCTTGAACCTCCCCTATCCCACCCCTCTAGGTGGTCACAAAGCACCGAGCTGATCTCCTTGTGCTATACATCTGCTTCCACTAGCTATCTGTTTTACATTTGGTAGTGTATATATGTCAGTGCTACTCTCTCACTTCGTCCCAGCTTCCCGCCCGGCCCCATGTCCTCAAGTCCATTCTCTACATCTGTGTCTTTATTTCCGTCCTGCCCCTAGGTTCATCAGAACCATTTTTTTTTTAGATTCCATATTTATGTGTTAGCGTATGGTGTTTGTTTTTCTCTTTCTGACTTACTTCACTCTGTATAACAGACTTTAGGTCCATCTACCTCACTATAAATAATTCAGTTTCATTTCTTTTTATGGCTGAGTAATATTCCATTGTATATATGTGACACATCTTCTTTATCCATTCATCTGTTGATGGACACTTAGGTTGCTTCCATGTCCTAGCTGTTGTAAATAGAGCTGCAATGAACATTGTGGTACATGACTCTTTTCGAATTATGGTTTTCTCAGGATATATGCCCAGTAGTGGGATTGCTGTGTCGTATGATAGTTCTATTTTTAGTTTTTTAAGGAACCTCCATACTGTTCTCCACAGTGGCTATATCAATTTACATTCCCACCAACAGTGCAAGAGGGTTCCCTTTTCTCCACACCCTCTCCAGCATTTATTGTTTGGAGATTTTTTAAGATGTACTTCTGAGAGCTAAAATTTAAGTTGGAAATTCAATCCAATATATATATATTTGTTTTTTGTTTTTTTGTTTTTGTTTTTTTTTTAGGTAGCAGTCATCTGATAAGTACATCTTCTTGGCGAGATGGACAAAAATTAGTAAAGAAAATTCTGGGACCTGCACCTAGAATAGAGCAAAAAGAGCGAAGAATAGCATCAAGTGACAGAAGTGGAAGAGAAAGAACTACTAAATCTGGTGAGTAATTAAATTAGTAAATTAAATTACTCAACCATTAAAATTGTTGAGCAAAGCAATTAAAAGTTGCTTGTGTAAGTACTTTGAGAGGTGAAAATACTCTTTTAAGAATGCTCTTAAGACTTTGCATTATAATTGTGAATGTAGCTCAAAAAAGAAGAAATTAGGCTTGTCTGGATAATTTCCATATATAGATGTTATGATGATCTTTATTAAGAATTCTGTTTGTGTTATATTAATTACATTTAGCTGTCATTATGAATAAATAGCAAAGCATCATGTAATCAAATCTTGTTAGACCTTTAGGGACCTTTAGAGAATCAAGTCCAATCTGTCTTATCTCCACAGACATAAACACAAGTAGACATTCACAAGGTTGGATTTTTTTGTTGTTGTTTGACAGATTAGGAAACAGGCCCTGAGAGAGAAGTGAGTTTTCTCAAGGGTATACAGTCAGTGGGTGACAAAATTTGATCTAGATCCACAGGTCTTTAGTTTGACCCTCAAGTCCATTGCTGATTTCTTTTTGAAACATCTTGAGTGCCATTTGAAATAACCAGTTACTTTTTCACTAACGAACACTAATTTTGGGAAATGAAATATAAATACCTACAAACCTGCTTTCCTTTCCAATGGCAAAAATTTGCCTGAATTTGAGCTTCTGGAATGGATTCAGTAAGAGATGCAATTTGGTATATAGAAGTCAATATATATTTTGTGTTTGTTCCTCTTCACTTTCATCTAGCTTATAAATAAACTCACACCGTCCTTAGCCTAAAATTAAGCCACATCAACAAACATTTAGATGATAAAATGATTGTTTTTCTATATATTTAATTTTTTCTATTATTCATTGGAGAGTTGTGGCAGCCTATAACATTGTCAGTTTTTTTAACAACTATTTGAGGGTTTGGTGAGGGAGAGAAATAGTAACATTAAATATGCATATGGGAGAGAAATAGTAATTATTCATATAGTTAAATATTCATATCAACAGCAAGATACGTCCTTATTTCAGAAATATTAAAAGATGCACATTGGGCTTCCCTGGTGGCGCAGTGGTTGAGAATCTGCCTGCTAATGCAGGGGACACGGGTTCGAGCCCTGGTCTGGGAAGATCCCACATGCCACGGAGTGGCTGGGCCCGTTAGCCACAACTACTGAGCCTGCGCGTCTGGAACCTGTGCCCCGCAACGGGAGGGGCCGCGATAGTGAAAGGCCCGCGCACCGCGATGAAGAGCGGTCCCCGCACCGTGATGAAGAGTGGCCCCCGCTTGCCGCAACTGGAGAAAGCCCTCGCACGAACCGAAGACCCAACACAGCCAAAAATAAATAAATAAATAAATAAAGTAGCTATAAAACGCAGGGAAAAAAAAAAAAGATGCACTTTTTTTTGGAAAGGCTATTTTTTAAAAAAATTATTTATTTATTTATTTATTCTTGGCCGTGTTGGGTCTTCGTTTCTGTGCGAGGGCTTTCTCTAGTTGCGGCAAGCAGGGGCCACTCTTCATCGCAGTCCACGAGCCTCTCACTATTGCGGCCTCTCTTGTTGCGGAGCACAGCGTCCAGACGCGCAGGCTCAGTAGTTGTGGCTCACGGGCCTAGCTGCTCTGCGGCATGTGGGATCTTCCCAGACCAGGGCTCGAACCCGTGTCCCCTGCATTGGCAGGCAGATTCTCAACCACTGCGCCACCAGGGAAGCCCAAAAGATGCACTTTTTAAAAATGCCGAGGAAGTATAGTTTCTAAGAGTATTGAAATTCTTCTCTTACTGTTTTTCTTTCCTTCTAAGATATTCCTTAGGAGACTTTATAGGATATTTGAATTTGAGTTTAAGATACAGCGAAATTCCTAATTTTCTCCTTAGTGTGATAAATCTTAGGAATGAATATAGAATTTTAATACATCACTAACAGTTCATACTTTGTAGGCGGTCATATTGGAAGAGCAGAATCGGATCCCAGATTGGATGTTTCACATAGACATCTTCCACGAAACTCAGAACGTTCAAGAAGTAGAGCTCGGTCAGAAAATAATGTAAAGAAATTAGTTCCATCTCTTCCAGATAATAAACAGGAGGAAAATGCTGCCTTAAATAAGGACTTTTTACCTGTTGAAATTCGTGGAATTCTTGATGACCTACAGCTGGATTCAGCAGCTCAGGCTGCAAGGCAAGAGACAGGAGAGTTACAGAATCAGAAGCCATCAGCATCAATACAAGCTCCTAGGAGTCATAGCCCAATAAAAAGAAAACCTGACAAAATAACAGCTAATGAAGATCCCCCTGTTATTTCCAAAAAGCGTCACTATGATACAGATGAGGTACGACAGTACATTGTTAGACAGCAGGAGGAAAGGAAGAGGAAGCAAAATGAGGAGAAGAAGGCTCAAAAGGAGGCCACGGAACAGAAGAACAAACGATTACAGGAGCTCTACCGGAAACAGAAAGAAGCCTTTACTAAAGTGAAAAATGTGCCTCCTTCTGAGCCATCAGCAAATAGGCGACTGCAGGAAACTTACTCCAAATTGCTTCTAGAAAAGTCATTGCTTGAAGAGCCAACTCATCAACATATGCAGGAAACACAGGTAATAGTAGTGACAGAAATACAAAGGGAAGTAATTCACAGTTAGGAAAAACTTACTTGCTATACTATTTAAAAATTACTCACCATTCCTAATATTCAGACATATGCTCAGACAGTATTTATAATAATGATGGCCTTTCATGAAGTTTATTCTAGATAAATACGATTGAAAATAAGTGCTCAGTTAGTTTCCTAGAGTGATTGTTACTGATCTGTCTCATCACTGCTGTTATATCCTTGCCTAGTTTTTACTGTATTACTGAGCAAAGTTAGACTGTATTAATAATGAAAAGCCTAGTTTTGTTATCTGTGTTGAAATTAGAGAATATCCTACTTTAGTGTGCTAATTTTATGACTATTGCTATTGTTTTTAAGGATAAGAATAACATTTGAGTCTGTACCATATACCACATACTGTTTTAAATGTTTTACAGGCTTAAGTTTCAGTAAATTCTCACAACCCTGAGAAGGGTAGGTACTACTAGTATTTCCACTTATTAGGTGAAAAAACTGAGGTTTAGAAAGAGTATTATTTCCTCCGAATTATGCAGTGTGTTAGGTGCCTTTGTTGGATTTCAGGTGTAATTTTGCTGTTAACTGTAATGGCTGCTTTTAAGACAAACTAAATTTGAATTGGTTTTATTTGAGAGAAAAAAGCTCCTGCATTTCGTGATCTTTGTAAAGTTGAAGCAACTTAATATTTATCTTATGTGCTCCTTGAATATATCTTTATGATGTGAGTCAGATAACTTTGATGTCCTTTTTTCTTAGACCAGACCAGGGTATCAGCCATCTGGAGAATCTGACAAAGAGAACAAAGTGCAGGAACGTCCCCCAAGTGCATCTTCCAGTAGTGACATGTCTCTGTCAGAACCTCCACAGCCTCTTGCAAGGTAAAAAGGGGGGAATGAAAGATGATTAAGGTTCTTTCTTTCCACGATATTAGTATAGTGGTCTATGCTCAGTGAATTTTATTGATTGACCTTCTTGTGAAGAAGAGGTTTATTTAGAAATTGGTTAATATCTTCTGATGGATACTTAAGCATGGTATACATCTATACTTACTGCATGCTCTATTCTATTGTTCAACTCTTGCCTGTTCTTTAATATCTGGTGTAAATATCAGTTCCTTCTGGGGATCACCTGCAGTTGGAAGCACTCTTGCCTTCTCTGACGTAAACACAGATAAATGTTTGTCGGATAAATGAATCACAGTGAAATTAATATTTTTAAGTATTTGTGTTGAATATTTTTTAAAAGGCATTTCTGTATCCATAACTACTCAAAATTTCTTCATATGACTCTTATATCAACATATCTTACCTCTCAAAAACTATATTTGGATATGCATATGAACACACGGACGAGGACTAAAAAGGGATTTGATTTGAATTCAGATTGGTGAATGAGGGCTATTTTACCTTAAATTAAGAAAAAAAATTTTTTTTTGCTGTAAAGTGTGCAGTAAAGTAAAAAGAAAAAAATAACAAAAAACTATTTGTCCATGAAAGTTAAGATGATTTTCAGATTACATGGTTATAAGTTATACTTTGAAATAACCGTTTTGGGAATAAAAATCAAGTCACTTAACCAGTTTTGGGTTAATACATTTGATCCTCTCGCCCCCTTGCTGCCCCCCTCACCTCCCAAGAGAATAATAATATTGATAAAAATAGCTAACATTTATTGTTTGTTACGTTTCAGGCTCTGATCTAAGTACTTTGCCTATATCATTTTATGTAATCCTTGTAATTCTTTGAGTTGTCTCAGTTAGTTTATGCTTAAAAGCACAGCATTTCTTTTCCTTGCCCTTCATGTTCCATCATTCTGCATTAGCTACCCGGAAAACTCCAAATTACCTATCTGACCTTGAAGACCTTGAAAATCTAGCTCAAAAGTTAATTTCCTTGGCTATCAGAGTTCATTGTTCCCTATCTATACCCTATTGAACTTTATATATCTTTATATTAGTACTTAACGACATCGTGTTTAGCTGTTTTTTTTGTGTGTGTGTGTGTTTAGCTGTTTATTCGTCTCTCATGCCTGCTAGATCTTCTGAAACTGAAGAGTAAGGATTAGGTCATAACTGGATTAAATCTTTCCATTTTTGTGTACTGCTATTCCTCTACCATCAACATAGAGCCTGCCACAAAATTGTCATTCTAAATACTTGAATTTAAAGATCTTGGGTTTTTACTCAGCAGTACCTTTTTATTTATAACTTCCTTTTTATTTCTGTTACTACCAGCTTAATTTGGGCACTAATAACCTCACACCTTGCATTTGTAATAGTCTATATTTTGTGATATAGAATCTATTCACTAGTCTTCCTTTATTCTACTTTCATAGCAGTCATTCAATATACAAGACTGCTACCACATAACCTTCAACCAAACCTTGTATTACATGCCTTTCATTTCCTTTATCACCCTGGTTACCCTCCTCCAGATGATTTTTTTTTAACTTAATTGGTAGGACTTCATATTTATTCATACTAGTTTGGTCTAAGGTTGCAGCCTGTCTAAATAACTTTGAATCATAATTTGATAATTTGTTGGGTTAGCCATGCCTCCTAACTTTCTGTCATCTACAGATTTGATAAGCATGTCTTCGTGTCATCAATCCAAAAATAATGGACAAGACCAAGGAAAAAACCTCATGTTATTTTTTCTAAGGATCTTCTAATAGTTAACACCAGTCTTTAACCTTTGTATAGTATTCCTTAATATACTATACAAGGGAGGTTGTCTATAATCTGGAAATATAAGTGAATTATATAATGTCATCTAGGACATCTTTATTCTGTTTCTAGCCTTTAAGGATGCCCTATCAATTTTTCTTATAACTAGATTGTAATAATCTCATTTCTTTAGTATGTACAATGTTAAACATAACTGTTTGGTGTTTATTAAATATGTGTTGGTTAGAGTAATATCATGCCTACAGTCTTAAGCATTTCTCTTTTTTTTTTTTTTTTTTAAATTATTTATTTATTTATGGCTGTGTTGGGTCTTCGTTTCTGTGCGAGGGCTTTCTCTAGTTGCGGCAAGTGGGGGCCACTCTTCATCGCGGTGCGCGGGCCTCTCACCATCGCGGCCTCTTTTGTTGCGGAGCACAAGCTCCAGACGCGCAGGCTCAGCAGTTGTGGCTCACGGGCCCAGCCGCTCAGCGGCATGTGGGATCTTCCCAGACCAGGGCTCGAACCCGTGTACCCTGCACTGGCAGGCAGATTCTCAACCACTGCGCCACCAGGGAAGCCCTAAGCATTTCTCTTTTATGTAACATTATTTTTAAACAGAAAGGTAGAGCCAATATTGTAAAAAATTTTGTCCACAGAGTTTTAAGGGTTATAATGCCTTCTCCTCAATAGTTTAAAAAATGTGTCTTAGTTGAAGAAAGCTGTTTACAAAACAGTATGTATGATAAGATTTCATTTTCGTGAAAATAACATGAAACACAACATACATGTAGAAAAATGTTTAGAAAGATATAATTCTTTTTTTAAAAGTTTATTTATTTATTTATTTATTTATTTATGGCTGCATTGAGTCTTCATTACTGCGTGCAAGCTTTTCTCTAGTTGCGTCGAGCAGGGGCTGCTCTTTGTTGCAGTGCACGGGCTTCTCATTGCGGTGGCTTCTCGTTGCAGAGCACGGGCTCTAGGCGTGCGGGCTTCAGTAGTTGTGGCACGCAGGCTCAGTAGCTGTGGCACACGGGCTTAGTTGCTCTGCGGCATGTGGAATCGTCCGGGACCAGGGCTCAAACCCATGTCCCCTGCATTGGCAGGCGGATTCTTAACCACTGCGCCACCAGGGAAGTCCTAGAAAGATATAATGAAATAGTGATAGTGCCTCTTTCTCATTGGTTAGCTATGAGTGATATTTATCTTTTTTATCCTTTGTCTGTCTGTCTTTTTTTTTTTTTTTTTGCAGTGGCTATGCATTACTCTTATAATCAGAAAAAACAAAACTTAAAAGAAAGGTGGCTTAGTTTTGAGGTCCTGTGTTAACTAACATATTGTAACTTTTATTTCCAGAAGGGATTTGATGGATCCTACATGGATGCAGCCTGACAGACTGAGTCCACGAATCCACCATTCTCAACCACAGCCTCTTGTTGGAACAGCTGGAAATTTACTTTCCCATCTCTTGAGTCTAGAGCATGTAGGAATTTTGCATAAGGATTTTGAATCCATTTTACCAACTAGGAAGAATCATAATATGGCTTCAGGGCCATTAACTTTTACACCTCAACCATATCTGACCTCACCAGCTGCTCATCCAGATGCCTTGTTAAAACCTACTGCTAGCCAATATAAGAGTAAACTGGATCGTATTGAAGCCTTGAAAGCAACAGCTGCTTCTTTGTCCAGCAGGATTGAAAGTGAAGCTAAGAAATTAGCTGGGGCTAACATTAACTATGGGTCAGTATGGAACACTGAGTATGATGTGCAGCGAACACCCCAAGAAGATGGACATTGGACCAAGGCTATAAGTCCACCTGTGAAAGAGGATGCAGAAGATGTTTTCTCTGCTCGAATTCAAAAGATGCTGGGAACCTGTGTATCTCATGCAACTTTTGATGATGATCTTCCTGGTGTAGGCAACCTTAGTGAATTTAAAAAGCTTCCTGAGATGATAAGACCTCATAGTGCCATATCAAGCTTCAGAATGAGATCCCCTGGTCCCAAACCAGAAGGGCTGCTGGCACAGTTGTGTAAGAGGCAGACTGACTCTTCTAGCTCTGATATGCAAGCTTGTTCTCAAGACAAAGCCAAAATGTCTCTTGGTTCCAGCACAGATTCAGTGAGTGAAGGGCCTCTTCTTAGTGAGGGTAGTCTCTCTGAAGAAGAGGGAGGTCAAGATGGACGGTCCCCTTTGAAGTTAGCAGAAATCTTAAAAGAAAAG
This sequence comes from Balaenoptera ricei, assembly GCF_028023285.1. Classification (NCBI taxonomy): domain Eukaryota; kingdom Metazoa; phylum Chordata; class Mammalia; order Artiodactyla; family Balaenopteridae; genus Balaenoptera; species Balaenoptera ricei. Next base: position 142,629,197 of record NC_082639.1, read on the forward strand.
GAATTTTGTGCTGGAGAAAGAAATGCTTATGAACCCATCAAAGAGTTTCAGAAGGAAGCTGAAAAATTTTTGCCACTCTTTGGGCCCATAGGTAGTACACAAAGCAAAGGACCATGGGAAGAACTGGCAAAGGGAAGTCCACATAGTGTCATTAATATTTTTACAAAATCATATAAATTATATGGAAAAGGTGAGAAAAATAAGTAACCCTTGTAATATTTGTATGTTATCTTAAGATAAATTATTTCATAATTCTGTACAAGATAATACTTAACTATAAATTTTCATCATTCATTACAAGGATAGTAGAGATTTATTATTGTCCAAATTAATCTGAGTTATCTGCAAGCTTCAACTAGAGTATTCTCATTTAATCTTTAAAATTTTAGTTTTTAGCTGTTATTGTCATAAAACAGTGGTTGGTGGTTATAGAAATTTTGGTCTAATTTAGAGAAATTCATAGGTGATGTTCAGGATTGGTATGTATCAAGTGTATACTAGGTTTACTGTGACCAGAGTTATATATTTAGATAGAAAATAAGTATATTTCTTAAAACAGTGATTTGTGTGTGAATCACTGGGAATATAGTGGTCAAGAATTGAGAGGGGCAACTGCAGTAACATTTCTAATGTGGAAACAGATCTATTACTGTTTGTCAAAACTAATTTTAAAAACAGACTTCGAGAGTAGTGTAGCTATATATTTGGGTCCTGAAACAATAACTTTTAAAGTTCCCTTTTTATCCCTGAAATCCTGCAACACAACTTTTCCTTTTCTGTGGTGGCCTCAATTCCTTCAAGTCCCTTTCTCTGTTCTTCTACTGTAGGTGGATTCTACATCTTATGCTAGTATAACCTTAGAATTCCCAGGTTGGAGAGTGAGGCTGAGCCCTAAGTCAGCCATGGATACTGTGGTTTTTCATTTCCATTCTACATAGTGAGCAACTTATCTGACAAATGAATTGATTTCATCTGTTCAGCTTATGCTTAATTGGGTACCCCATTGCATTTTACTAGAATTTATATTTAGCCACTTCAGTATGATCTTGTGCAGACCTGTATGTGCTATTGATCTCTTTTGTTTAACACTTATTTCTATAGGTGATAATTTTAAAGTTCTTTGGATACTAAAGTTCTTTTGGTTAAAGCAAAGTGCTTTTAAATCAACCCCCTCAATTTTTTTTCACAAGAAAGTTGGATTTGTTCTTAAATCCTTCTGTTAGATTTTCATTAAGATATTATACTTAAATGTTTAGAGTTGAAATGATATGTTATCTGGGATTTGTTTCAAAGTAATATTTGGGGAGAGTTACAGATGGAGGGAATAGGAAGTTTAATTGAAACTAGATTGGTCATGTGTTGATAATTGTTAAAGGTGAGTGATGGATGCACTGGTTTCATTGTATGATTCTCTCTACTGTCATGTATGTTTGAAAATTTCCCTAATAAAAAGTTAAAAATGTACTGTTAGGTATAAAGATTAACTTGAAAAGAAGCCCTAATAAAAGCAAACTAAAATGTCCCTAAATCCGTGTTGTTAATCTCCAGGTTATGGAAAGCGTTGCTTATAGTTTTTTAAATTTTTGTTTTAAAACACATTTCAATTATTACTTTTGACAGGATTTGAAGACAGGTTGGAAAGAGGAACATCAGCATCACGGCCTTTGAATGCCATCACAACCCCTCTAAGCAGCATTTCATATGAAGATGATTTTGTCTCCTCTGCAGGGAGTGGGACTTTGACAGAAAAAAAGTCAGCTCTTGAACCCAAGTAAGAAGAATATGTTGACAGTATGGAGCAAAATCTGAAGAGTGAGAAAAATGTACAAATGAGAACTATGGTCTGAATATTAGTCAAATTTTCCTTGTTTAAAGATAGCATAGTGGTTATTAAGAGCTTGGGCTCTGGATCCAGACTGTGTGGGTTTAAATACTGGCTCTCCTAATTATTAGTTGTTTGTCTTTGGGCATATTGCTTAATTTCCCTGTGCCTCAGTTTTCTTCTCTGTTAAAGTATTACGAATATTCAGTGAAATACAAAGTATGTAGAACAGGGCCTGGCACATAATAAGCAAAATACAGGTTGTTATATCAATCTGTGAATCCCCAGTAGAGGTTAGTATTGGGAAAACTATCCCATGGTATATTAATGTGAGATGATTAAGAAATGGTTTTCTGTGATAGAATTGAAGATGACTAGATAGACCCTTGACTTCATGATCCTCAGTAATCAGTAAATTTTTTTATAATTGGGATAACATCTAAAATTTTGCAAATCTTTGAAAAATAGCAATATTATAACATTAATACTTATTGAGCACTTAATGTACAAGGCCCTGAGAGGACTGAGTGGGCTTTACCCGTATTAACTCATTCTTACAATAGCCTGATATAAGTATTTTTGTTATTATTCCTACTTGAGAGAGGAAACTGAAGCACTAAGGTTGTTACTTGTACAGCATCATATAGTAAGTGAATCAGATTTTGTCAGAGAGAATTTCCTCCCTAAATTTTGTTACCGTATAAAATAATCTGTAATTACTCACATGCAGTGTAACTTTCTTCACAAATTACAAATTGTAATGCACATAAAATTATTGGATGATCTTTTAAAAATTAGTTATATCTAGCTGGATTAATGAAAATAAGTATTATTAAGATTATAGCAGGAGAAGTATAATTTTAAATTTTGAACTTTAAAGAAAGGACTAATTTTTAAATCAAGACTTGCAAGGATTTAATTGTGTTGACATTTAATATCACCAGTCAATATGATTTATTGCATTTTATTTCTCAGTTGAAGTAGAGCATATTAAATTATTGTTCCCTATAAGATTATCAGAAGGAAAATAATAAATTATAAATTTGAATAGAAATTGAAGCCACATTTTTCAGTATCCAACATTATATTTTTTTCTCTTATGTGTCTGAATTACCCGTTTTTATTGGTTTCACTTCAGTAAAAAGCTGCCTGAGACTTTTCTCAGTAGTAAATTGAGTCATAGGCAATGATCCAGGTTTCTGGTAGTAAGAAACCAAGAAAAGTTTGATTATAGTTATATTCTCCTTGTGACTAAATAGAATTTAAAATATCTATAGTTTGAGCTGTGATTTGAGACTTCTTATTTCTTGCTTTAACCACTATTACTTATTCTTTGACAGTATTGGTAGTAACAGTTTAGGCATTCAGGAGGATCATTCTAGCAGGAAGTCTGCCTATGATCTTTCCTCTGTGGATGTTACCTCCCAGCACTCATCAGGGGCCCAGTCTGCTGCATCATCTCGTTCATCTTCTTCTTCTAAAGGAAAGAAAGGAAAAAAGGAAAAGATAGAATGTAAGTGGAATTCTACATGGTAATTTTTTTCTCTTACCAGTGACTTTGTGATAGTGATCTAAAGTTATGAATTCATTTCGTAAGTTAGATGAATTTCTTTATGATAATGTAATTGGCTTTCATATTTATTTATCATTACAACAATACCTTTTGATATATGACATTATAAATCTTACGCTTAGTACAAAAGGAATACATTAACAATGATAAAAAATTAAGGATTGTAGATAAATAATCATGCAAGAAACATAAATCTCTATTGAGTCTTCTGCTCAGAGGTAACTACTATTAATGTTTTTGGTGCCTATTTTTCCAGTATATACATAAAATCAGGCACACTCCCACATACATTTTTATTTAAAAAACAGAAATGAAATCATATTGTCTTGCAACTGCTTTTTAAAAAACTTTATATCATGTACATTTCTGAGTGTTATTAAATAAATATAATACTCAAGTTTCCTTATCTATAAAATGAAGATGATAATAGATGCTTTATATGGTAATTTCGAAGCTTACGTGTATGTGTACATCTCATTTGCTCTGTAGGCCTAGAGGTGAGAAGATAACAGTAATTAGGCAAAGGCCTCTTAAGCTCACTGGATGGTCCCTAGGGAATGATTTTGCCTCCAAAATTATTTTTTCTGATAGTAAAAAATTGCTCATTGAGTTAAAAAAAAAGGGGGGGGGGAGAAATCTGTAAATATAGAAAATATTTAAAAATTAAAAATCACCTGTATTCCCTCTACCTAGAGATAACCAATGTTAACATTTTTTTAGATTTTATTTTAGTTTATTGTGGTAAAGTATACATAATGTAAACTTCATCATTTCAACCATTTTCAAGTGTACAATACAGTGCTGTTAAGCACATTCACAGTGTTGTACAACCATCGTCATTACCTAATTCCAGAACTTTTTCATCATCCCGTGCTGAAACTCTGAACCCATTAAACAGTAATTTCCCTTTCCTTCCTTCCCTGAGCCCCCGTTAACCACTGTTCTGCTTTCTGTCTCTTTGAACTTGACTACTCTAGGTACTTCATATAAGTGGCATCATGCAATATTCGTCTTTGTGTGTCTGGCTTATTTCATTTCGCGTAACGTCTTCACATTTCATCCATATTGTAGCATGTGTCAGAATGTCCTTCCTTTTTAAGGCTGAATAATATTCCATTATATGTATATATCACGTTTTGTGTATTCTTTCATCAGTTGATGGATATCTTGGTTGTTTCAACCTTTCGGCTATTGGGAATAATGTGGACATGAACACTGGTGTGCAAATACTATTTGAATCCCTACTTTCAGTTCTTTTGTGTATATACCCAGTTGTAGACTTGCTGGATCAAAAGGCATTTGTAGGGGCTTCCCTGGTGGTGCAGTGGTTGAGAATCTGCCTGCTAATGCAGGGGACACGGGTTCGGGCCCTGGTCTGGGAAGATCCCACATGCCGCGGAGCAACTACGCCCGTGAGCCACAATTACTGAGCCTGCGCGTCTGGAGCCTGTGCTCCTCCGCATTAGGAGAGGCCGCGATAGTGAGAGGCCCGCGCACCGCGATGAAGAGTGGCCCCCGCTTGCCGCAACTGGAGAAAGCCCTCGCACAGAAATGAAGACCCAACACAGCCATAAATAAATAAATAATTTAAAAAAAAAAAAAAAAAAAAAAAAGGCATTTGTATATTTATTTTTTTGAGGAACTGCCATACAGTTTTCCATAGCAGCTACAACCTTTTACATTCTCACCAGTAGTGCACAAGGGTTCCAGTTGCTCCACATACATACTAAAATAACCCTTGTTGTTTTCTGGGTTTTTGTTTTTTTTGAAGAACAGACATTCTAATGGATGTGAAATGTTAACATTTTTAGTAAGAATCCTTCCAGACAATCAGTAGGCGTATGTAAATAGAAAACGTTACATGTACAAGATCACATTTTATGTGATATTTTTTTCTGTTAATGGGTTACAGATACCTTTCTATGTTAGTAAATATGGATAACCCTTTGTAGTGACTACCTAGTGGTCTGTTATTTGGATAAATTGTAATTTATTTAGCCAATTCCCCATTGCTAGACATTTAGGTTCTTTTTTTTTTTTTTTTCCTATTATAAACACTGCTGCATTGAATATCGTTACAAATGCATCTTTATGCATTTGATCTGGTTCTTTCCTTTAAGAGAAAATCCTAGAAGGGAGATAATGGGACACTGAGTATGCCATGCTTAAAATTTGGATACATTTTGCCAAATAGTTCTTCAGAAAACTAGTGCCACTTTATACTTCCAATGTGAGAGTGCTAGGAATAGATTCTTTTTAAATCATTAACCTAGTATAATTCTCTTGCAGATTGGAAGTGTTCTGAAAGTCTTTGGCAGGAACATTAGACATCATTTTATCAACACTTCCCAAAGCCTGTCTTTTCTTGTGAAATACTGATTCAATGCAATAGGCTGTTTCATAAGTATTCTGAGGATAAAAGAGCTCCATGGTTCCATAAACTTGGGAAAAGCTTTTAGAGTGAAACAGGCTTCTTTCTTGCAGGATTCATCAACACTTTTTTTTTTCTTTTAATTTTTTCAGCTGTATTAAGAGATAATTGACAAATAAAATTGTAAGGTAATTAAAGTGTACATCGTGATGATTTGATATACATATATATTGTGAAAGAATTCCTTCCATCTAGTCCGTTAACTACCACATCCGTCACTATATATATATATTGGTGAGAACATTTAAGTTCTACTCTCTTGGCAAATTTCAGTTATACGATACGGTGTTATCAACTGCAGTCACCATGTTATACATTAGATCCTTGGACCTTATTTATCTTATAGCTGAAAGTTGGTAACCTTTTACCAATATCTCCCTATTTCCTCTACCCCTGACAACTACTTTTCTACTCTGTCCTTTTACGAGTTTGGATTTTTTAGATTCCACATATAAGTGATATTATACAGTATTTGTCTTCCTCTGTCTGACTTATTTCACTTAGCACAGTGCCCTCAAGGTCCATCCATGTTGTCACAAATGGCAGGATGTCCTTCTTTCTCATGGTCGAATAATATTCCATTGTATATATACCACCTCTTTATCCCTTCATCCATTGATGGATGGTTGTTTCCATATTTTGGCTGTTGTGAATAATGCTGCAATGAACATCAGAGTGCATATATATTTTCAAATTAGTGTTTTCATCTTCTTTGGATAAAATCCCAGAAGTGGAATTGCTGGATCATATGGTAGGTCTACTTTAGTTTTTTGAGGAACCTCCGTACTGTTTCCCTTTAGAAAACTGTCTATTAAGTTCCTTTGCCCATGTTTTAACTGGATTGTTTGCTATTGAGTTGTGTGAATTCTTTATGTATTTTGGATATTAAGCCCTTATCAGGTATATGATTTGTAAGTATTTTACCATAGGTTGTCTTTTTATTTTGTTGATGAAGACAAAATTTGGAAGTTTTTTAGTTTGATGTAGTCTCACATATTTATTTTTGCTTTTGGTGCTTGTGCTTTTGGTGTTCATCAACACTTTTAATGTGCTAATATGGATTATTTATTTTAGGATGAGGATGAGGCTATAGTATGAAGTATTTTTCAAATTTATTTGACCACAGAATCAGTTCTTCAATCAGCATGTTACATTAGAATTCAGCAGAATACATTTTGGGAAATGCCGATCTTGCTCAGTTCTTTTATTTTGCAGTTGTTATTTGTTATGTTAGTGTCTCACCTAAGGTTACTAACTAGTTACTGGCGAAGCCTAGATTCTGGCTTCTAACTCCTAAATCAAGTGTACCTTCTACTGCAATACCTTGTACAAGTTAAGATATCATGATATATTAAATATATGAGTATAAACAATATGATTCAGTATAGGTTTTAAAAATTATAATCTAAAAACTTGGTTAGATGAAATACAGGTGCTGTTTTTGGCTTTCAGTTTCCCTGATCCCGCTCACAATGCCTTAAAAAAAAAACCCATATATTTTACTTTCCACAGCATCAACTTAAACTTAGTACTTTATCCCAAAGTTCTAAGATGTGTAAATTTTGTTGTATATGCTCCATCTGGTGGTGAAAAAGATTGTCTGCATGCTCACTCAGCTCCTTCCCAATGTAGTTGAAAATAGTTGGTAGATTAAAGTGGTAATCATAAGAAAAAATTATTTATCTTAATTTAACTTTAAAACATATAAATATACTTTCCTTTGGCAGTCTTTTAAACTGCGGGCAAACGTTTTCTTTGCATATAGGTCCCTTGTTTGGAGTTTAGATCTTTCTTGCTTAGACCATTGTATTGTCTACAATTTCTAGTTTTTTGAAATCAAGAACAATTTTTCAATTGTGTATTTATTTTCAAAAAAATATATTAAATGAATGAAGTGTTTTTATTATAAGAGTGCGTCTTTATTATGGAAAAATTAGAGATAAACAGTATTAACAGCTTGCTTCTAGCCTAGGGATCATGAATAGATTTTAGATTATAGAATCCTTTCTCATTGATTAATAATCGTCTAGATTATTTGTGTGTTTTTCTCCCCATTATGATAATGCAGTCAGCATATTTAATTCATTGTATATATCTTTACATAGCTTCCTAAGATGAATTACTATGAGTCAGGTGGAATTTCTGAGTCAAGGGCTTGGCTGGAAAATGATTTTTATATATTTTTTGAGTTGTCCTCAAGAAAGGATATATGAGTTTGCACTCCCATGAAAATGGTGTATGAGTATTATTTCCTGTGTGTACTGAATGACACTCAAGGTTTCATTACTTTAAAAATATTTGCTAATCTAATAATGAAAAATGGCATCTCATTGAAGTGATTTGCATTTCTTCGATAGTTGGGTTTGATATTTCTCATATGGTAAGACTGTTCTCATTTTTCCTTTTTTAAACCAAATTTTAATGAAAAATTGTTACCTTATTACTATCACTACAGCATAATATGGCATAATTTTAAAATTTACCTATTTTTTATTGGTAAAAATAGCTAACATAAAATTTGCCATTTTAACCATTTTTAAGCGTACCATTCAGTGGCGTTAAATTTATTCACACTGTTTGCAACGAAGTTTCACTACCATAGATCTCCAGAACGTCTTCATCCTCCTGTACTGAAACTCTGTACCTATTAAACAGTGACTCCCTATTCCTCCCTCTCCAGCCCCTGGCAGCCACCGTTCTACTTTCTGTCTCTATGAATTTGACTAGGAAATTTAACCATTGTTAAATGTCCAGTTCAGTAGCATTAAGTACATTCACACTTTTGTGCAACTATCACCATTTTATCCATCTCCACAACTGTTTCGTTATCCCAGACTGAAACTCTATACCCACTAAATAATAACTCTCATTTTCTCCTCCCTTTAGCCCCTGGTAACAGCTGTTCTACTTTGTGCGTCTCTATGAATTTGCCTACTCTAGGACCTCATATAGGTGTATAATCATACAATATTTGTTCTTTTGTGACTGGATGGCTTATTTTACTTAGCATGATGTTGTCAAAGTTCATCCATGTTGTAGCATGTGTCAAAATGTCCCTCCTTTTGAAGGCTGACTAATGTTTCATTGTATGCATATACCATGTTTTGTTATTGCAGTCATTGCTGAAGGACACTTGAGTTACTTCTGTCTTTTGGCTGTTGTGATTAATGCTGCTGTGAACATGCGTTTGCAGCATAATTGTTTTTTTCTTTACTTTTCCATTTTCTTTTGATCTTTAACCATATAGCTACATTAAAAAATTTTTTTTAACTGTCATTAAAATGTGCACATGATTCTTTTTTCTGCTTTTTTTTTTTTAACCTAGCAAATATTTTTCTGTGCTTCTATTGAAGCATATCACCAAGGTGAACAATGCCCTAGACTTAGAGTCATGAGGCCTGGGTTTATGTCCCATTTCTGCTATCGACTGTGTATCCTTAAGTTATTTAGCCTCATAGATCTCTAGTTACCTCATCAGCAAATTAATTATATGGTACCCACTTCATAAGGTGTTTAAGAGCAATAAGGTAATATATATGCAGTGCATTTTAAATTACAGAGTGCTATTTAAATATTCAAGTTACTATTATCTATGTAATATAGACAATTCTATTGTCGGAAATGTAGGTTGAAATTTTTTTTGAATTAACTTATTTTTGGCTGTGTTGGGTCTTCATTGCTGTGCACGGGCTTTCTCTAGTTGTAGTGAGCGGGGGCTACCCTTCGTTGCAGTGCTCGGGCTTCTCATTGCGGTGGCTTGTCTTTGTTGCGGAGCATGGGCTCTAGGCACGTGGGCTCAGTAGTTGTGGCTCGCGGGCTCTAGAGCACAGGCTCAGTAGTTGTGGCACATGGGCTTAGTTGCTCCATGGCATGTGGGATCTTCCCAGACCAGGGCTTGAACCCATGACCCCTGCATTGGCAGGCGGATTCTTAACCACTGCGCCACCAGGGAAGTCCCGAAATTTTTTAAATTATAAAGTTATGCATTGAATGTCATGCACAATTTGTGTTTTGTTTGTTTCAATAATCTCCTTAAGATACCCCTGTAAGTAAGATTATTCTTAGTCAGAGAATATGAACAGTTTTATGAATCTGGCTACTTAGTTCTTGCCATAGTTTTTTGAAAGGATTATATAGTTCAGTTGGCAGTTGATACCATTTTTCTCTTACCTCTGGGTTTTATCCTTAAAAAATTTCCTTTTGGTTACTTTTTTATAGGGATAGAGTAGTACTTATTCTTGTTTAATATGTTTGTCTTTTTTTTTTAAGCATTTGATCTAAGAACAATTTATTTTTTAATAGCCAGTGGGAGATATTAATAGAAGAAATTTCACTTTCCTTAAATGGAAGCGAAGAATGAAGAACTGCTTTATCTTAGATATGAAAAGCAAATTTTTTTTTTTTTTTTAAAGAGGGAGAGGGAAGAGGGAGAGGAAAGAGGGAGAGGAGAGAGGGAGAGGGAAGCAAATTTTTTTAAAGTCCATTTTAAGATATTCTGGTTTGTACTTTTTGTTATTTTATTGAAATCTAGGTATCAGTTCTCTCTTAGTAGCTTCTAATATTGGGAATCAGTTTTATAAGAAATTTACTTTACAGGGCTAGATTCACTCACTGGAAATATTCAGAACTCACTTCTTGATGAAGAAAAAGTATACTCTAGTTCAGAACGTGGCTCTCATCAAGGAAAGAAATCTGGGACCAGTAGCAAACTTTCTGTTAAAGATTGTGAACAGACTCTTGACACTGATAGCACTTTGGAGGATCTTTCTGGGCATTCTTTGAGGTAAAGTAATGCATATTTTATACTGTAATTCATATTTAATTAAAGTTACAATATCATTGATGTTCAGAGAATTCACTTAATAAATTTATGTTTTTTTGTGGTTTTGTTCATAGCTCTAGTCATTATCTGTATTTTAGAATATAGTCATCTCTCACCTAAACAATTACAACCACTCACACAGGAATTCTCTGCCTCTAGCACAACCTACCTTTCTATTCTAAATGCCATTGCCACAGTTGTTTTCTTGACTCAATCCTTTGACCAAGCAACTACTCTCCTTAGGGTACTCTGGGAGCTCACAGTTACCCCACAGATCAACATTAAGAGCTTAACTTTATTTGAAGTGTTATCACTAGGCTACCAAAGACTATCTTATTTCCTTTGTTTATACAGTTTTCTTATCAACTGTATTCTTCCACTCTTTAAACACAACCGCTTAGTGTTCTTTTGGTATCATTGTTTATTTGTACCTCTGAACTTTTCTCTTCTGCTCAACTTATTAGATGACTCAAGCAGATTTTGAAATCTCACTCTTCCATTAATTATGGAACTTGTACACTCTGTTTTTTTCCTTCTTTTTAATATCATAATATATTATGCACTTAGCCTATTGCTTACACATAACTGTTGCTTTATGTACAGTTCCTACTCTGTCTCCATGACTTTTTATCTGCTGCACTGGTTTTGTCCTTCTGGAAACTTAAGCTCTGAGAAGACATGAATATTTCTTTTTTATTTTAAAACTATGTGCTTTTTCTAGTACAGTGTCACATACAGATAATCATTTTTGATGCTTTCATGTTGCAGATAATGCTGTATCATTAATACCATCATTGTTATGTTTAAAGTTGAATTTTAATTTCTTTGTCAATGATTTTGGAATTCAGAAAACTTTACCTTTCCTTAAGAGATACTCTGATGATTTAATTGGCAAAATCTACAAAGTTAAACATTTCTGAAACGGAATCCATAGCCAAATAAGTTGATAAATGCCCCATACTGTAGTCTAGACCCCCACTTTTCCACCTGTGGAGATTCACAGTGGATAAAACAACTTGAGGTTTTGATACAAAGGAGTCCAGATTAATTAATTAAATTAATTAAATAATAATTAAAAAATTATTTAACCTATTTTTTTCTTAACTTACATGGCTGTAGACACTGTCTGTCTCCACACTCTTTCCCTTTGTTTCCTTTTTATTTTTTGGAAAACTTAACTAACATCATTGGAAATGCTAATCTGGGGAAGTCTCTGCAGAACAAATATAAATTCGTCTTGTAAAACCGTAAGGTGAGATTCAGACAGAGTAGTTTGTTTTGATGTTGTGTTGGAATTCTTTCATGGAGACCTATTAGGAGACAGAAGTAATGATAATTCTTTTTATGTTCCATAAATGAAATTGTCAGACTGTTAAAAATGTATTTCTCTAAACCGTCAGTAGAAAATTAAAGGTCACTGGAAACAAGTGAGTGCCTCTCAAGACTACTTTTATTCAAATATTTAAATGCTGGTATAAGAGAAATGTTTACCTTTGAAAACCGTCTCATAGTTTTATTAAAGCTAAAAGTAAGCTTGCTTTAGTATGTTGAAATATGGTAACTGCTAACATGCTTTATAGGGTATTTGAGTAATTTAGTCAGTAAATAAATGGTTAGTGCAAGGCAGCATGCTTCTTGTTATGAGAAACAATACCTTTAATGAGCATGATTTCTCAAAGAGGGGCTAGACATGTGCCCGGTGTCCTTGAGTTGTTGTAATCAAACTGCTATGAGAGGTTACTTCTTAGAAAGTTCAGGAAAGAGCTATAGCATTAAAAAGTGGACAGAAACAAATGGACATATATAAAGTATTTAGAGATGGTTAGTATGAAAAATTTTTGCTGTGACTTTTTGGTTAAGAGGAATAACGAGTAATTTTTGTCATTTTAAAATTTTTAACACAAAATGATATTTTATTCTCTTTCAGAGATATATTTTAAGATATTTTTTATAAAATAGACTTGACCTTGCCTTTTTGTATGGTTGTAATTTTATTGCTATATAAGCTCCAAGTATTCTAGAGGATTTTGCCTGATACTACAATAAGTGATTCACGATAAATGTACATTGTAGAGGAAAGAGTTGAGTGCCAATTTAATCAAGAGACTCCTTTTGCATATTATTTTGGACAGGGTTTGTCCCTAGCTTGTTCCCCACTGTAAATCTAGCAATAAGAGGAGTAGTCATAGTCATTCACTCAGCACAGCGACTCTGTTAAATGAATAAATGCCTGAATCACAGCTTTTTAAGGCTAATGTTAATAAAGTTATGCATGTTGTTCTTATTAATTGTTTAGATGGTTCTTGAAGTAGTTTTCCTTTCTCTAATGTCTTTATGAAACAAAACTTCTAGTGTCTCATCAGACAAGGGAAGATCACAGAAAACTCCAACTTCTCCCCTATCTCCAAGTTCCCAGAAATTGTTGCAGTTTGACCTTCCAGGAACTTCATTAGAAAGATCTAAATCCTCAATAGTAGTGACTCCAACTATAACAGGATTTAAGCCTAATGCAACTTTTGCTGATACGAACCTGGCTGCCAGCAGAACGACGACAGAGATGGCTTCAACACCAGGCAAGTAGATCCATGCAGCTGTAATTTAAAAAATAAGATATTAATTTTTTTCCAAAAATTTCTTTTCTTTCAATTAAACCATAAAGAAATGTTGTTTCAAGTGAATGCAATTACTTTTTGAAGTAGTAAACAAAAATTGTGCCCGAAAATAAATACTGAAAAGCGCAAGAGATTCAATAGTGGTGACTTTTCCCATTTTGCCAGCGTTATTCAAAAGACACTTGAAAAATGTATCCCATATATGTACTCCTAAGTGTTCATAGGTATATATGTATTATGTACACATGCATATATGTGTGCTCATACACACACAAAAGAAGTAACTATTAAGAAACATTGTACTAATAAGTCACTCTCTTTCCTACAGAGGAAAGCAGACTTGTTTTTGGACTTTAAAATGAGAAATGAATTTTAGAAATCTGAGATGTAATTTCATGTGAACTTTGATATTTGACAATTATATGCCTTCCAGGTTCTAAGCGCTTTTCTCCTGCTGGCCTCCAGCATCGTATGGCAGCAGAACTCAGTTACTTGAGTGCCATTGAGGAGTCGGTGCGCCAACTATCAGATGTAGAAAGAGTTAGAGGCATTTCACTTGCTCAGCAGGAGAGTGTGTCTCTGGCTCAGATCATAAAGGTATTTGTAGAGTTTTCTTTAGTTTTCTGCATTTTTTTCTCTTTTCTTTGCTATTTCAAATAGTTTTAATGATGAGTTTAAAAAAAACAACTTTAACTTGCCAAGTAGAAAAAAATAGTCTGTCATACAGTACCTATAAATAACCCTGCGAAAAACTATCATATGCTAAAAAGATAATTAAACATGCAGTATTTGGCAGCAGAACAATATATTACAGTCATTTTCTTTCAAATACTTCATTTTCCACGTTCTCTACTTTTTTTCATGACAGTGTGAAAATCAGCTTATCAAACATTTTCAGTATTTTCTCTTTTTTTGTGGCAGGTCAGAAATGGCTGAGTTTTTGTTTTTTAATACTTTATTTGTACTAAAAAGAAAAGTTTCTGAGATCTAAGTATTTGGTAATGCCAGGATAATAGGACTTTCTCTTAGCTAACAAAAATCCAGTGTTCCTCAGTGGGAATGCTATTGGTATGTATATATATATATATATTTTAAACTGAGGTAATATTTAAATATAATAAAATACACAGAATTTAAGTGTATAATTTGATGAGTTTTGAACATGTAACAACCACCCTAATCAAAATATAGAACACTTCAATCACCCAGAAGTTTCACCCAGGCCCCTTTTCAGTTAATCTCCCCTCCTAGAGGCAATTAGTATTCTGATTCATATCACCATAGTTTATTTTTGCCAGTTCTAGAACTTCATAAAATGGAAGTATACTTTGTACTCTGTTGTGTTTAGCTTATTTTATGCAACATAACGTTTTTAAGATTAATCCATGTTATTGCATCCATGGTGTTGCTTTTGGTTTTTTTGCTGAGTAACATTCCATTGATGAATATATCACAATTCATTTATCCATTCTCCTGTTGATGTACATTTGTATTATTTCCAGTTTTTGGCTACCATAAGTATTCCTGTTCTGAACACTTTTTTGCAATGCTCTGTATACAACACATATTTTTATTTTTCTTGCCTAAATACCTAGGAGTGTAATTGCTTGGGTTAAGTGTATGTTTAACTTTATAAGAAACTGCCATTCTGTTTTCCAAAATAGTTGTAACATCTTATACTCTGACAGCAATATATGAGAGTTCTAGTTGTATTATATCTTTGCTATCATTGTGTATTGTAGTGAGGGTGAAGTAGTATCTCATTGTGGTTTTAATTTGCATTTCTTTTATGATTGATGAGATTGATCTTTCAGTATATTTATTGATCAAACTTATGTCTTCTTTTGTGAATATCTGTTCAAATCTTTTGCCTATTTCATGATTGGGATGTCTTACGTATTGAGTTGTAGGAGTTCTTTATATATTCTAGAAACAAGTCTTTTTCAGATATATCTCAAATATTGCTTTTGTTTGTTTGTTTGTTTGTTTTTAAATGCTAAGTTATTTATTTATTTATTTATTTTTGGCTGTGTTGGGTCTTCGTTTCTGTGTGAGGGCTTTCTCCAGTTGCGGCGAGCGGGGGCCACTCCTCATCGCGGTGCACGGGCCTCTCACTATCGCGGCCTCTCTTGTTGCGGAGCACAGGCTCCAGACGCGCAGGCTCAGTAGTTGTGGCTCACAGGCTTAGTCGCTCCGCGGCATGTGGGATCCTCCCAGACCAGGGCTCGAACCCGCGTCCCCTGCATTGGCAGGCAGACTCTCAACCACTGCGCCACCAGGGAAGCCCTCAAATATTGCTTTTCATCCTTGATTTGCCTTTTCATTTTTTTAAACTATGTCTTTTGAAGAGCTGAATATTTTAATTTTGATGAAATCTAGTTTTTAATCTTTTTCTTTTATGGGTAGTGCTTTTTGTATTCTAAGAAAACTTTGCCTACCCTAAGATATTAAGATACTCTAACAAAGATATTCTTTTATTTTTTCCCCAAAGCTTTATAGTTTTGGCTTTTATATTTAAGTGTGTGAACCATTTCAAGTTAATTACAGGTTGTGAGGAAGGGGTCAAAGTTAAACTCTTTCCTCCCATATGGATGTTTGGTTGTTCTAGCACCGTTTTCTTCAATTACCTTGGTACCTTTATCAACATTTAAATAATCATTTATGTGTTGGTCTATTTCTGCACTCTGTTCTTTTCCATTGACTTATTTGTCTAGTACCATACTGTTTTTCTAGTACCATACTATTTTACTATAGCTTTATTAGTACCACACTATTTTTTTTTCTTTTTTTTCAATTAAAAAAATTTTTTTTATTGGAATATAGCTGATTTACAATATTGTGTTGGTTTCAGGTGTACAGCAAAGTGAATCAGTTATACATATGCATATATCCACTCTTTTTTAGTTTTTTTTCCCATTTAGGCCATTACAAAGTATTGAGTGGAATCCCCTGTGCTATACAGTAGGTCCTTATTAGTTATCTATTTTACATATAGTAGTGTGTATATGTCAATCCCAATCTCCCAATTTATCTCTCCCCCCCTCCCCATAGTGAGTCTTGAAATCAGGCTGTAATTACTCCAACTTTGTTCTTTCTCAAGATAGTTTTGGCTATTCTACGTTTTTGCATTTCTGCATAACTTTTAGAATCAGTTTGTCAGTTTCTACAAAAAATTTTAAAAGCCTGGTGGCATTGTGATTTGAATGACATTGAATCTATAGATCAGTATGGGGAGAATTCACATCTTAACAAAATTGCATCTTCTAATTCAGGAACATAGTATCTTTTTCTATTTGTTTAGGTTTTTAAATATTTCTCTCAGCAGTGTAATTTTCAGTGTAGCAGTCTTACACATTTTAAAAATTATTCTTAAATATTTTATGTCTTTTGATGATAAATGATTTTTTTTTCAATTTCATTTTCTAGTTGTTCCTCTTAAAATACCTATAGATAGTTTTTTTGTGTGGAACTGTTTAGCCTTCCTACATTCCTCCCAATAAATAACAGTAGTTCTGTCCATTCATTGTGACAGTAAAAGCTCTCCAGACATTTCCAAATGCTCACTGGTGGACAGTGGAGAGGGGCTGATACCAACTTTATTAATAAAAGTCCCTGGATTGAGGAAATGGCCTATTGCAGTTGTCATCCTTTCCTTGAAATCTGAAAAACCGCTGATGTTATCTACCATTTTAGGGATACATTATATCTCTGGGTTTCCAAATACGGACAGGGCATTGTATGACTTTATATACAGCCTTACCACCTTTAGAGAACCTGTATTATTTAGCACTATTCCAGAAGAAATGAAAATATATAAATGTATAGATAACATCGTATGGAATAATTGTAAGAAAGAGTCCTGTTAAGAAGGAGACGTTTTGGAGGGCAACATTTTTATGAAGCTGCTCCTTCAAAGTCAAAATAAAGGAATCATAAAATTGTGAGGTGTGAAGCGTTACCTTTATTCTTATATTTAGGATGTTTTAATCTCCTCCAAAGAGTTAGGTACCATAGCTTTTCTTTTAAACCAGCTTTTTGATATGAGTTCTTAGTCCTGCATGTCTTGGAAATTTCTTATATTACTACATTATTTGACACACAGTAGGTGGTCACTAAATATTTAGATAAATGATAAATGGTTGATGTCTATGCTATTTCCTGTCTTTCCTTTAGGCTCTGATTAGTTGCTTCAAAAGATCTGTGTTAGGAAAGCAGTGTTCTATTTAATTAAGTTTCTGCATTAAAATAGTTAAGTATCTTAGAATTAATAGTTGATCATTTCTTTATTTTGAAGGCACAGCAGCAACGCCATGAAAGAGACTTGGCCCTTTTGAAATTGAAGGCTGAACAAGAGGCTCTGGAGTGTCAGAGACAATTAGAAGAAACCCGAAGCAAAGCAGCTCAGGTAGCCTCTTTTGCAAATTTCTATCCTTGAAATCACTTTAGTATTCTTTTAGTTATATAGGAGTAAAAAGGAAAGATGTAAATAATAATGTTTTAGTATGTTATACCATATGAGTTAATTTCATGTCATTTGATTCTTGTAGCAACCCTGTGAAATTAAGTAGTCAAGGCCTATCCCCAGTTTAGAGAAATGGAAACTGAGGTACACAGTAGTTACTTGTCTACAGACATATCAGCTTGTGAACAGTGGAGTTAAGACTTAAACTTCAGCAGTGATTTTAAGATTCCAGATTTTAAACTCTAAATTTTAAGACATGAAATCAAGATAGTAGTCAAAGGTTTTGTTTTGTTTTTTTTCCTCAAGGCATTTGATCCATGAAACAAATTTACAAGTTAAAACTAATATGGGTGGGATGAGACTGAGACATAAAGTAAGTTCTCTTTTCACCCTCTTTTATTAACAGGTCCATGCGGAATCATTGCAGCAGGTGGTTAAATCACAACGGGATGTAACTGAAGTCCTGCAGGAAGCAACTTGTAAAATAGCTGCTCAGCAAACAGAGACTGCTCGCCTGACCACAGATGCAGCACGCCAAATCTGTGAGGTGAGAGCCACCGAGAACCCTTTTCCTTTTAGTTCTTTTTAGTCAGTCTGATTACCTTTGGTCTTAGCAGTCATGGGTTTCTAACATCTAGCGAATGCATACTTTTGATAAGTGACTTTCAATGAGGGCCATACCCTATTGAAATGAGGCATCATTTATTGTAGTGTGTTGTCCATGTGAACGATACAGGGGGCAGAAAAAAGATGCAGAAGAACTCTATATTTTGGCCCCTGAGTAAGCTTTTTAAAAGAAAATCAATTTTATTGATGTGTAATTTACAAACAATAAAATATATCCATTTTAAGTGTACAGTTTTATGAGTTTGACAGATAGATATAGGTATCTATATATATTTCTTTATCGTATCTATCTATTCCCCTGAACACCACCATAATCAAGAAATAAAACTTTTAAGAGTATTGGAAATATTCTTTCATGCCCTTTGCAGTCAGTCCCCAATCTTAGTCCCACGGAGCCATGGATCTGTTTTGTATGAAGATGTTTCATTGTTACCCAGAGTGATATTAGTGTCTTTTTTTTTTAAATTGTACCAAAGATAAAGCCAGAAATAGTTTTACTGCTGTCTCTATATAGGATATCATAATCTATAAAGTTACAGTTTATTTTAGCAGTTACTATTTAGGACTGTTTGTGAAATGAATCTGTTATTAAAAAGCCATGAACCTACTGTATGATGGGTACCATGGGGTTGTGCAAATAAGTATAGAGTCTCTTTTCTCAAGAAAATTTTAGATTACAATTAACAAAGATTTCAAAAACACTTCAATTCGTCAAAGCAGTGATTGAATAAATACCAGATGAATAATACATGGCAATAATGGCTAAGCGTAGGGAAGATGTACTTCACATTGTTGGTCAGAAAAGACTTAGATAGGAAGTTCTAATTGAAATGATTCTTGAAGGAAGATTTAATTTTTGGTTTACTGTGGCTTATTTTGGACTTGAAGGTTTTCTGTCTAGTAATTCATAGATTGTTATAGCTGGGTGAAACCTTAGAAATCATGTGGTCTAGCTCTATTTTTATAAGGAAGTTGTTGAAACTTAAAGAGTCTAAATGACATGCCCACAATATTTTACCTAATATGGCAGAATTTGCTTGCTCTCAATCCAGTGATCTTTGTAAGACACTCTGCTCACTCTCAGTTCTTCTGTGATGTTACCTTTTTATATCTACTTTGCCTTGTGTGTGTTTATATTTAGATGGCAGAGTTGACTCGAACTCATATCTCAGATGCCATCACTGCTTCAGCAGCTCCCCTAGCAACGCTATATGACCACCAGCGGCAGTATGCTCCAGACTTCGTGAAACAACTAAGGACAAGAGCTGAAACAGATAGGTTAATATCCAGTCATTCAGGAAATATGTCATGAGTATCTATTATGTCCCAGGCACTGTTGTGGGTACTGGAAATACAGTCATGGGCATACAGTCTGGTGGGGAAGAGAGACATTAATCAAATATCCTTTAAGTGAATGAACACTTACAAATTAAGCATTATGAAAGAAAGGAACATATGTCTTTGAGATATACAACAAAGGAGTTTGAATAGCAAGGAGGTCAGAGAATGTTTTCCTGAGGAAGTAAAGCTTATGGTGAGATCTAGTGGATGAAAGGGAGTCAGTGATGTAAAGGAGGTAAGGAATAGGCAGGTCAATACATGCAAAGGTGGAGGAGAAGATGAAGGAAGACCAAAGTGACTGGGGGCAAAGGGCAAAGAGGAGAATGGTAGGAGATGATGCAGGGATCAGATTATGATAGAACTTTGCAGATCTTATGGATTTTGGAGTTTATTCTAGGAGCAATGTAAAGTCATTGGAGAGTTTTTTAGGCAGGGCTGGGTGATGTCATCATGTTTATGTGTAATATTTTTTAATAAATCTATTTTATTTATTTATTTTTGGCTGCGTTGGGTCTTCGTTGCTGCATGCTGGCTTTTCTCTAGTTGCGGCGAGTGGGGGCTACTGTTCGTTGAGATGCGCAGGCTTCTCATTGCGGTGGCTTCTCTTGTTGCAGAGCATGGGCTCTAGGAGTGCGGGATTCAGTAGCTGTGGCACTTGGGCTCGGTAGTTATGACTCGGGGCTCTAGAGTGCAGGCTCAGTAGTTGTGGTGCATGGGCTTAGCTGCTCCGCAGCATATGGGATCTTCCCGTGTCCCCTGCACTGGCAGGCGGATTCCTAACCACTGCACCACCAGGGAAGTCCCATATGTGTATTTTTTTACATCACATTTTGACCGTCTCTAATTCATAGATTTTAAGTCTCTATTCACATTCATTGATACTTGGGGTGATTTGTGTTTATTTCTCGTAATAAATAGAAGATATTCTTTAATGTGTTGTACACTTTTCTGTGAGCAAATAAATGCCTTTCTTTCTCAAATACTTTGTAACAGTTATTTCATAATTTCTATTCATTCAAGATTTTATCTCATGTTAATATTAAACAGTACTTAAAAATCTTTCTCTTGTTTGAGATTTTAAATGTTTTTATCAGTTTTTATTTTCTTTGTAGGAAAAGTCAATCTGGTCCACTCTCTCAGAGTAAAGAAGGGACCCTTGACTCCAAGCATCAGAAGTTTTCCCCTTCATATGATAGTTATTCTGAGTCTTCAAGATACAAGAATCGTGATAGAAGGTAAAAAGAGTTTGATTTAGTAAAGTCTGATAAATGGCTTAGACATTGCTTTTTTTTGATTCCTTAATCTTGTTTCTTTAAATGAAATAGTGTCTTCCTTTCTGTTCTGGCTTCCCCCATTTAATTAGCTGATTTACAAAATAGTTGTTCCATGTAATAATATAGCTACCATTCCTTGACAGTCTACATTGTACAAGTACTGTATAAGTCGTTCTTCCTGCATTTAATCTTCACAACAATCTTCCAAGACAGATATTATTCTCTTTTTATAGATAAGGAAACTGAGGCTCATGGAGATGTTAAGAAACTCACCCACCGTCACATAGCTAGTGGCACACCAAGGAATTGAACCATAGTTTGTCTGGCTCCAAAACACATTGCTTTGCTGACATCTATATTTTTTGACATTTCTGTATGTACTAATTTTTATCATTATGAAAGAAGATTGAATACTTTGTCCTTGTACTTGGCACAAGTATTAACATCTATAATTTTCAATTGTGGTTCTGTCCTTGGATTAAAAGGTTTTAGAGGCCTCTTTCCGGCATTCTTAGAGGTAGGATACCTATATTGTCAAAGTATACCAAAACCTCAGTTTAAAAAATCATGAGACTAAAAAACATGAAGATTAATGTGGGGTAAGTACCAACAGTTATTAAGTCCTTACTCTGTGTCTGGAACTATATGACTTTCATTTAACCTTCACTGACAATTTAGGCCATCATCTGAGTTACTGCAGTGGACTCCTAATAGGTTTCCCTGTCCTGTAACCTTTCCCCACTTCATACATTAACCACATGGCAACCAGAGTGATTTTTCTAAAATTTGCCGCCAATTGGTTATTTACCTGTTTGAAACCTTCAGTGTTTCCTCAGAGCCACTTAGTATAGTGTGAAAGTCCCTTTATTATTGAGCCTTTAGTCCATCTCCAGCCCTGTCACTTGGCATTTCCCCTCTTACCGTATTCTACTGGCTCTAACTACTTCCGTTTCTCTAAAGAGCCATGCTCTCTTTGTCTCCTGTGCCATTACATATGATATACCTTCTTTCTGGACCCTCCCCGCTCCATTTCATTTAGTTTACTTTTACTTGCCCTTTAAGAATCAGTGTTACCCCTCATCTGCTTTAGAGATCCCTTCTGTGTTCTCCCACGGCGCTCCGTATAACTATTACAGCCTTTACCACCTTCTATATTCTCACTCCTTTACTTATCACTTGTAGACTAGACTTGGAGTTCTTTGAGGGCTTCATTTTCATCATCCCCAAAAGAAACCCTGTACCCATTAACAGTCACTTCTTATGTCCTTTCCCAGCCTCTGGTGACAGCTAATCTACTCTCTATTTCTATTTTATATGGATTGTTATCTGTTTTGGACATTTCATATAAATAGCATCATACAATGTGTGGTTCTTTGCTACTGGCTTCTTTAACTTACCATAATGTTTTCAAGGTTTGTCTATCATGTATCAGTACTTTATTCCTTTATATAGCCAAATAATCTACTGCATGGATATCCCACAATTATCCATCAGTTGTTGGACATTAGAATTGTTTCCACTTTTTGGTTCTTATGAATTGTGCCACTGTGTACATTCATGTACAAGTTTTTGTGTGGTCATGTGTTTTCGTTTCTCTTGGGTATATACTTAGGAAAAGGATTGCTGGGTCATAATAGTAATAACTCTGTTTAACATCTTGAAGATATGCCAAACTGTTTTCCAAAACAGCTGCTCCATTTCACATTTTCACCAGGAATATAAAAATTTTCCACATCTTTACCCACACTTGTTGGTAGGTTAATGAAGACTGTGTCATTCTTGTATCCCCAGAGCTTAACAAAATGCCTAGCACATAGTAGGCAATCTACTACATGTTTCTTGGGTGAATGATTGGTGTGTAACTGCTAAGTGGAAGAATTGAGATTAACCCCATATCCTCCTGACTCCAAAGCACTTGCAGTCCCCTGCATTCTGTCTTTTACCTTATAGCTTTATTATACAATTTATCCTTTCGAAAACATTTATTAAGCCAGACAAATAATTGCACAATATTCTGATAAATACTATCGTAGAAATATGCACAAAAAAACAGTATAAACACAGAGACAGACCTTCCTTGGGAGTGGAGAAGGGGTCCACAAACAATTTGCAGAAATGATACTTCAACTGAGTCTTGAATTCATTAGGCAGAGAGGGAAGGAAGGGCATGTCACAAGAGAAAATAGCTTATTCAGAGGATCTCAAAACTTGGCTTATGATTGGCTATATATTTATATTTAGTGAATGGATAAATTAAGGAAAGCAAAGAGGGAGGAAGGAAAACACTGAACTTGAAAACAAATTGACTAAGCATTTGGAAACTTGAGGCTTAAAGTCAGGGGAAGGGTGGAGCTAGTGATACAGATTTGAGGCTCATTCCAAATGGTAGCAGTTGAAATTATAGAGATGCATAAGTTTGTCCAAGGAGAGTATATAGCATAAAGGAGAAAGGAACCAAAACCAAAACGCTAGGACGCACAATCATTTTAAGAAAATATAGAAAAATTAAAAGGAACCGAAAGAAACACAGGAAAACTTGCTAGGGAGGTAGGAAGAGAAGCAGGTGGGAGTAGAGTCAAGGAATATAAGAAAGGAGAACCCTTTTATTTATCATTTAATTTTGATATAATTTCAAGCTTACAACAACTTTGCAAGAATAATATAAAGTTTCCAAATATCTTTCATCCAGGTTACCCTAGTGTTAACACTTTACTACATTTGCTTTAGTGAACTTTTAAAAAAGGAGATAAGAGGTTCATACCTCTGATGTTGTAGAAAAAGAAATTATCTATTGGATTTGACAATTAGAGTTTAGGTGGAGTTTACAAGAACCGTTCCAGTAGAATAGTAGGGAATTGAAGCAGACTGCGATAAATTAAGAGGTTGATGAAAAGTAAGGAAGTGGAAACAGCAGATAGAAGCCTCTTTTCCCAGTAGATTGATTTTAAAATGAAAGGAAAAAAGGGAGTGATAGCCTGAGGATAGTGGTTCCTCATTATGACTATTTAAAAGTGAAACCTTCCTTTCTTCTACTCATCTTTCCTGAAGCAGTTTCTTCTCAGACTTATGTCTACGTAGCATTTTTATGTTTTATATTATATATTTTGTCATTTCATATCTTGATCATAAGGCACATTTCCTTGGCCAAATAAGTTTACTTTGAAGTTATGATCCTTATTTTGTTACCTTTATTTTTTTTCTGGTTTGTTTCCATAATACCCTTAAACAGGAGTAGTAGTGGTAGCAGCCGTCAAGAAAGTCCTTCAGTTCCCTCTTGTAAGGAAAATGAGAAGAAACTTCATGGTGAAAAGATGGAGAGTTCTATTGATGAACAGGTCCAGACTGCTGTGGATGATTCTCTACGAAGTGATAGTGTACCATCTCTTCCCGATGAGAAAGGTAACTTTCTTTGCACATGTATGTATAATTATCGTTTGGGGAGGCTTCCAGAACCCTTTGAGATATTTGTGACTGAACTAATTAATATAATTAGACAAGGTTTTATGTCTGATATTAAATGTATTCAAGTGAAACTGTTTGAAGGCCATACACCATGCCCGTAGTAACCTTGCTAATATTTTACATGGTTGTGTGTCATGATTCTGAGGGGAGGCAAGACTAAATCTAGGTGACCATGCATGTGAATGGAATATATACTCAGTACTGAAAAAAATTACTTTTATCCTATTGTAGATGTGTAACACGATCATAAAAAGGAGAATACATTATTAGAACTTTAAATTTTAAACAATATAATAAGGTACAATTTCTTCTAAATGATGATAACATCAGATATATTAAATAGATTAAAATTCATTACTTTTCCTGGATCATAAATTAAAGCTGTACTCCTGTCGAATCATGGGTAGTAAATAATATAGCAAAGAAAACAGAATCTGGCAACAAATGGCACCTTTAAGACATTAAGTTGGTAAATTAATAGCCTCCATTCTAGATTTATTTTTTAAATAACTGGTCATTAAGTAGTGCTTTTGATTGATAGTCTAGAACCGTAGTCTTCAAAGCAGGATGGGCAGACAGTCTTTGGAGTGTAAGAAGAAAATATTTACATTTAAATTTTTTTCATCCTTTAAAAATCTTTTCTGTAAATTTTATAGTGAATATAATATAGGGATATAGTAGTCTATAGTTATGGCAGCCCTAGCTGATTAATACAGATGTTGGTACCTAGAAGTTGGGGTGATGCTATAGCAAATACTAAAAGTGTAGCAGTGGCTTTGGAACTGGATGACGAGTAAAGGATAGAAGAGTTTTGAGGTTCATGCAAGAAAAAGCCTACACTGCCTTGCAGAGATTGTTGGTAGGAATGGTCATTAAAGGTGATTCCGATGAAGTCCAATAAAGGTGGAAATGAGGAACATGTTATTGGAAACTGGAAGATAGGCAGTCCTTGTTATAAAGTGGCAAAGAACTTGACTGAACTTGTTCTAGTGTTTTGTGGAAAAAGGAAGTTAAAAGTGATGACCTTGGATATTTAGCTGAGGAGATTTCTAAGTAAAATGTTGAAGGCATAGCGTAGTTTCTTCTTACTGCTTATAGTAAAATGTGAGAGAAGAAATAAACTGAAGGAATTATTAAGCAAAAAGGAACCAGAATTTGAAGATTTGGAACATTCTCAGCCTATCCATATTGTAAAAAATGAGAAAGTGAGTTCTGGGGAGAACACCAAGGGTGTGACTGGACAGTTACTTCGTAAAGACATTACCCATGGATTTAATCAGCCATCTCAGCATGTTCAGCAGAAGCCAGGCACAGAGATGGGGTTATACTAGCAGAGACACAGCCAGTTTGGACTAAAGGGCAAGAGACAGGATGAAATATAAGAAAGCTTTCAGACTTCTGGGATTCTGTGGGATGGGACAATAGAGCTATCCAGCTGTGAACATGCCTATCCTTCAAGAAATCTAAGGTGGCTAGAATTCATGGGGCAACCAAAATCCGAAGAAATTAAAACATTGAAAAACTAGTATGAAGAAGAAAACAGGGGAAAATCTAGGTCACTTTGGTTTGGCAATGATTTCTTAGGTACAACACCAAAAGTACAATCCATGAAGGAAAAAATTGATAAGGTACACTTTGTTAAAAATTAAAAACTTCTGCTCTGTAAGAGACGTTATTAAGAGAATGAAAAGCCACAGACTGTTAGAAAATATTTGTAAATCACGTTTGGTAAAAGACTTATATCCAGAATGTATAAAGGACTCTTAAAACTCATCAGGAAAATCAGCAACCCAATTAAAAAATACGCAAAAGAGCTGAACAGACACACTTCGTTGAAGAAACTATACAAATGGCAGATAGACATGGGAAAGGTCTTCAATATCATATATTTATAGGGAAGTGAAAATTAAAATCTCAATGAGATACTATAACGTGCCTATTGGAATAGCTAAAATCCAAAATAACAACAAATTGGTGGCAAGGATGCTGAGCAACAGGAACTTGAATTCATCACTGATGACAATGCAAAATAGCACAGCGCCGCTGGAAGACATTTACACAGCATTTTTTTTTTTTTTTAGTGGTAGGTTTCTGCTTTTAAGATTTATTTATTTATTTTTATTGATTGATTGGTTGCTATGTTGGGTCTTCGTTTCTGTGCTAGGGCTTTCTCCAGTTGCGGCAAGCGGGGGCCACTCTTCATCGCGGTGCACGGGCCTCTCTATCGTGGCCTCTCTTGTTGCAGAGCACAGGCTCTAGATGCACAGGCTCGGTAGTTGTGGCTCACGGGCCTAGTTGCTCCCTGGCATGTGGGATCTTCCCAGACCAGGGCTCGAACCCGTGTCCCCTGCATTAGCAGGCAGATTCTCAACCACTGCGCCACCAGGGAAGCCCCATACACAGCATTTTATAATGACCCGGCAATCACATGCCTAGGTATTTGCCCAAGTGATCTGAAAACTTATGTCCACACAAAAATCTATACACTAATATTTGTGGCATTATTATTCATAATTGCTAAAAAATTGGAAGCTATTCAGGGCTACTAATTGAATATCTACTGAAAACTGTTATAATGATAAAATCTACTTGCTCCATATTCTTTTATTATAGATTCAACTTCTGTTGCAACAGAATATTCCCTGAAATTTGATGAATCCATGACAGAAGATGAAATAGAAGAAAGATCATTTCGATCTTTACTACCTTCTGAGAGTCATCGCAGATTTAACATGGAAAAGAAAAGAGGCCATCATGATGACTCTGATGAAGAAACTTCCCCAGAAAAGACTACACTGTCCTCTGCCAAGGTGTGTTTCAGTTTACCTGTGGAGATACTTCATAAATAGTTGTGGATGTGTTCTCTCAAAGGTATGAGGAATTATTTTGTACTTGAACTCAATTGTCAGCTACCAGAATGATTTTCCTGAGATATCAATTTTATGTTATATTTTTGGTATAGAATCTGGCTTTGCTTTCCTTATAAAGTAGCTTACAAACTTATTCCTTGGAATGATATCTAAGGCTTTTGAGGATCTGAGCCAAAGTTATGTCTTTAGCTTTTTCACTTACTTCACCCTTACAACACTGTATTCCATTAAAAATTTTTCATTTATATCTTTCTTCTTATTAAATTGTAAGCCTTTTGAATAACAGGGGCAAATTCTTACCCAGCTTTACACCCCTGGGACAGTACCTGGCTTACAGTAGTTGTTAAAATTTTATTGGGTGAATAAATTAGCAGATGAATGTTACTGGCTTTCACTTGCCTTTTTTTTTGAAGAATGTTCTCTTACGTGGTTGGCAGCCTTTTTATATACATAATTTATTTTTATAAGTGCATACCTCTTTTTTTTTAAACTTATTTATTTTATTTATTTATTTTTGGCTGCATTGGGCCTTCGTTGCTGTGCGCGGGCTTTCTCTAGTTGCTGCAAGCGGGGGCTACTCTTTGTTGTTTCGGTGGCTTCTCTTGTTGTGGAGCACGGGCAGTAGGCGTGCAGGATCCAGTAGTTGTGGTGTGCAGGCTCAGTAGTTATGGCTTGTGGGCTCTAGAGCACAGGCTCAGTAGTTGTGGCTCACGGGCCCAGTTGCTCCGCGGCATGTGGGATCTTCCTGGGCCAGGGCTCGAACCCATGTCCCCTGCATTGGCACGCGGATTCTTAACCACTGCGCCACCAGGGAAGCCCAAGTGCATAATGAAGTTAATTAAATTCCAAAAGGTTTAGATGGTGATAAACACGACATAAACTCTCTAACTCAGGAGCTGAGCATGCCATTCTCAGGAGGACAAGACAGCTTTTCTAAATTTACTATGGAGATGGTTAGACAGTATATGAAAGAAGAGGAAATGAGAGCAGCTCACCAGTCTTCACTCCTGCGTCTCCGTGAAAAGGCCTTGAAGGAGAAAACTAAAGCTGAATTAGCCTGGCTAGAGCATCAGAAAAAGTAAGTTCTTTCAGTGAACATAGTTTTGACTGTTCGATTTCTCCTTTCATGAAAAGGAAATGCCTTGTTTTTAAAGATGTTTTTGTTTCCTCATCTAATTTAATTTGATCAACCCAGTTTCTCAAGCTAGAAATACAGCAGTCATCCTTGAATCATGTTGCTTTCAAGACATCCTAAACATATAACATTTTCTTTGCATTTCTCTTTCATCACTTAACTGACTCTTATATTGTTATTTTATACTTAATTCCTTTACTATGTTATAAATTTCTCAAAGCTATTTTATCTTTAAAGGACATAGTCTAGGGTTTATATATATCATATATCCAATAAAATATTTGTTGGGTTAGGAGTTGCTGCATGCAGCAACTGTTTTCCACATTTGAAAATGTTAAATGGGTTAGAGATTTGTTAGTGGTTGAGAATTCTTGACATTAGAATAGAAATTTAATCTAATCTTTGTCTCAATGGGAATAATTGCAGACATCTACGAGATAAAGGAGAAGATGATAAAATGCCCCCACTCCGAAAGAAACAACGTGGTTTGCTCTTAAGGTTGCAGCAAGAAAAGGTATGTTAGGAAAAACACTCCTTTAAGAGAACGTAAGGCGACAAGTTAGATTGTGGAATCTATTATTTTGCCTAATCTCTTTTTCTTATTATCACATTAAAGGAGATTTAGTTGATATTTACCACTGTTGATGCATACTACTATAATTACAGGAGTTGCTTAGTGGCCTATCGTTTTCCTCCTAAGTTAGGGTTGTGTTTCACTGCTAACCGAATACAATATAGAGTAAGACCTTCTGCCTTCATTTACTATGTAAAATAAAATTGTGCTTTGATATGCATATTTTTTAAATTAAGATGTTTGTGAGTCTAATTGGATTAATTATTTAGTCACTGTTTCCCCAAATAGATTTTCAAGACATATGAATTACAAATTGACAAATATTTTGGCTTAATGGACTCAGAAAGACCTGGCATTTGTATCCTGGAGAGGCAGCATGGTGTAGTGGTTACGAATTCAGGCTCTAGAGTCAGATTGCCTTGATTAAAATCCCAAACCTTCCAATTATTAGTCTTATAATCTTGGAAAGTTACTTAACTTCTCTGTTCCTCAGTTTCCTTATTTATAAACCGAGCATAATAATGATAACATACTTTGTAGGGTTGTTAAGAGGAATAAATGAGTTAATACATATAATAACTTAGAACAAACCTTTTGGCACAAAGGTAAGTGCTCAATAAATGTTAGCTGTTATTATTTGAATTCCAGCTTCGTCAGTTGCAAATGCGTATTCATGGTCAAGTTTAAGTAAGTCTCTGAGACTTAGTTTCCTTATCTGTTGGAGTGAGATTTTATTTCATATGATGGTTGTGAGGATTAAATGAGGTAACATATGTAAAATCTGTTTCACATTGCCTGGTAAGTATTTAATAGATTCTAGTTTTCTTTTCCTTTATTGACCTGTTTTCAGGTACTAGCTACTGTGTTGGATGATCTGTGAACTTAATCATTTGAGTTATATATTGGAATATTAATAGTTTTTTTAAAACTTTGCCCTAAGAGGAACTCCCTGGCATTCCAGTGGTTAGGACTCAGTGCTTTCAGTGCCAGGGCCTGGGTTCAGTCCCTGGTTGGGGAACTAAGATCCCACAAGCTGTGTGGCGTGACCAAAAAATAAAAATAAAAAATAAATAAACAAAAATTAGTCTTTGATTTTTCAGTAGATTTACTATGATTTGCCTAGGTGTGGTTTCTTTTGCACTGATACTATTTAGAGTTTGCAGAGCTTGTTGAATCTGTTGTTAGTAGTATTTCATCAGTTTTTGAAAATTATCTCTTCAGGTGTTGCTTTTGTCCTTTTCTCTCATTCCTTTCCTTCAGAGGCTCCAAGTAGACAAACGTTAGACCTTTGGACAATTTACCATGTCTCTGTTCTGCTCTGTTTTGTTTTAATGTCATTCTTTAAAACAGTAAAACAACCATGACAACAGTATCATCAACTACAACAAAAAACCACTGTGCTTCTGTTTGGAAAGTTTTTATTGACCTGTCTTTGAATTCGTTAGTTATAGCTTCTGCACCGTGATGTGTACTGTTAAATCTATCCAATGAGTTCTTAATTTGATTTCTTTTTTAGTTCTATAAAATCTGTTTTGTTCTTTTTTATAGATTTTAATTCTTGTTGAAATTCTCTACCTTTTCATCTGTTTTTTGACCTTTTTCTGTTATTTTTTGAACACATTATTCATAGTTATTTTAACTTCCTTATCTGCTAACTCTATCATTTGGACATCTTTGTGTCCGCTACTATTGTCTGTTTTTATTTTTTATTATCATATGACCCTTTTTCTTAAGATGCCTAGTAATTTTTTTTATTGAATGCTGGACACTGTGTATAAATAACTGCAGAGGCTCCAGATGATGTTATCTTCCCCTAGAGAGGATTTATCCTTTCCTCTTCTACGCAGTTAGAGTGGTCAGCTGTTCACTTTATTCCACGCAGGGGCTGAGCTGGGTTGGCATTGGGCTGCAGACTTGGTAAGCCTCGGTCTACTTCTGCTTTGCATTGACGCTCGGTTGTGACCCTGCAGGGATTTCAGTTGAAAACCAGGTTAACGTGTTTTACCAGCACAAGAGACTGTTGGGTATTTCTGCTCTGCTGTTGAGAGGTTTCTGGCTTAATTCCTTAGCCTTTTTGCCTATGCTGCTTGAGAATTGGCAGATACTTTGAGGTGAAGACTGAGTTTGAAGCCTTAAGTCTTAAGACTTAACTGTCTTAGGTCTTCAGTTTTTTTCACTGCAGTTCTCTGTAGCTGGTGGGAGTGTTAACTGGTGTAATGACTTTCAGAGCAGTTTGACTGTAACTAGGTAAATTGAAGACACATAATTTATGACTCAGCATTTCTATGTGTTGGTAAATATCCTAGAGAAACTTTTACAGTATATAGGGAAAAGTGGAAACTATTTCTTCAGTAAGAGAATAGATGAACCAGGGCATATTTCTGCAAGATAATATAACACTGCAGGAAAAAAGAATGCATTAAATATAAGAACTGTTTAATAATGGTAATGTTCTGTATCTCTGCTATCCAATACAGTAGCTACTAGCTCCATGTAGCTTTTTTTAAAAAAATTATTTATTTATTTTGGCTGCGCTGGGTCTTAGTTGTGGCACGCAGGATCTTTTTAGTTGTGGCATGCGAACTCTTAGCCTAGCGGCAGCGGCATGCATGCGGGATCTAGTTCCCTGACCAGGGATGGCACTGGGCCCCGTGCATTGGGAGCGCGGAGTCTTACCCACTGGACCACTAGGCAAGTCCCCACATGTAGCTTTTGAGTACTTAAAATGTGGCTAGTGCAACCAAGAAACTGAAATTTTAATTTCACTTAAAATTAATCTCAATTTAAATAGCTACATGTAGCTATTGACTACTGTATTGAACAGGACAGCAGTAGGTCTTATCAGAGATCATAATATTGGGACTATCCTGGCCGTCCAGTGGTTAAGACTCTGCGTTTCCACTGCAGGGGGCACAGGTTTGATCCCTGGTTGGGGAACTAAGAATCCCTCATGCCATGCAGTGAGGCCAAAAGTTTTTTTTTTTTAATCATAATATTAGTTATTACAGAAAAACAAGATGCAAAAGAATATGTACAATATGATACCATTCTTGTAAATTTTTAAAAGTCACCAATTAGTAATATATGTTCCATGGAATCACTCATGCAAAAAAGAGATTGGGGTAGAGTTTAGTTTTATCTCTAATGATTTAATTTTGAAACAGAGATTTGAAACAAATGTGGCAAACTGTTCAATCCCAGTGGTGGGGGTTTGAATGACTAATTTTTCTGCATACTATGTTTATAGTAGGCCAGAATGCTTTTTAAGTAAATGTGCAAAAAATACTCCTTGATCCAACTAGCTGTTACAGACCAGGGTTCTTGGCCTCCTTAATCAATAGAAATTGATCAGAGGCCAGACAAGAAATTCAGGCAAGGCTTTATTGGGACCCCTGCTGTAGCAGGGGGGAGTGAGAACAAACAATAGGTTCCCTTGCTTGCTTGCTTGCTTTCTGGGGGTGGGCCAGTTGGTTCCTTATGTGGGGTGAGGGTAGGGGTGTGTCCAGGGGTCGGGCTGGAGGGGTGGCTTAGGAGGTTTGCCCACTCCTTAGGTGGTGTTGTGTGCAGGGGGCATGCTCAGTACCCTGTTTTTGCTCCAGGCTCTTCAAAGTGGCAGTTGGTGTTTTTGGTCTCTTTGTATCTTTTGGGTCCAGAATTTGCCCTAGCATGCACACAGTTATTTTTAGTCCCATATAGTTTCTTTGTATTTATAGCTTAAGGAGAGGTGTGTCCAGGTGCAAGCTTTGCAGCATTGCAGCAAAGGTTCCCAGGTCGCAGGCCTGTCTCACAGCTACCCCTAGAAAGTTGCCCTCTAGGAATAAAAGCACCAGAGTGTGAGGATATGTGTACTGAGATTCTTACTGCAGTTGTGTCAGTAGGGATTATTTTGACATGTAGTGAGATGGCTATGAGGAATTTGGCCACATATCTTTGCACAGCTGTATCCAACAGGAACATATTTTCCTTATTCTCTCTCTTTTTTTTTTTTTTGAGGTGAAATTCACATAACATAAAATAACCATTTTAAAATGAATATACCATTAACCATTTTATTTATTTATTTATTTTAAAAATATTTATTTATTTAAGCTGTGCTGGGTCTTAGTTGCAGCATGTGGGCTTCTTAGTTGCGGCATGCAGGCTCTTAGTTGTAGCATGTGGGATCTAGTTCCCTGACCAGGGATTGAATCCGGGCCCCCTGCATTGGGAGTGCAGAGTCTTACCTACTGGACCACCAGGGAAATCCCACCATTAACCATTTTAAAGTGAACAGTTTACTTGTACAACCTTATGGCTTATTCTTAAGAGAGATGCAAACACTTTCCCCTTAGAACCCCTTGAAAAAAATCTTTTCTTTCTTCTAGGCTTGGATTGGGTGAAATTATACATTAATTGGTTTAGAATCTCAGGCCTAAGCTAGTAGCAGTTTTCAAAAGGTGTTCTGTAGAGCTCTGGGGATCCCTGAGACCCTTTCATGGGTCAGGGAGATCAAAACTATTTTCATAAGGATAGTGAGATGTGAATTTGCCCTTTTTATGTGTTGACATTTGCACTAAATGGTGCAAAAACAATGGTGGTAAAACTGCTGGTGCCTTAGCACAGATCAGGGCAGGGGCACCAAACTACTATTAGTCATTATATCTTCCACTGCCACATACTTGCAGCAAAAAAAATCTAGTTCTACTAAAGAATGTCCTGATTAAGTAGTAAAAATTAATAATTTTATTGTGTTGACCTCTGAGTACTTGTTTTCATATTCTCCGTGACAGGAATGGGAAGCCCACAATTAAGCACTTTTCCTAGATACCAGAGGACGGTGATTAACTCATGGGAAAGCATTTGTGTAGTTTGAATTGCAAGCTGAGCTAGCCAGGTTTTTTTCATGGAATACCATTTTTACTTGAAAGAGTTATTCAGAGACAAACTATGTTTGTTCAGATTAGGGTATTTGACAGTCATTTTCTCAAAAATGAACAAAGTGTGCTTTTCACTTCAAAGAAGGCAATTGACAGTGTTTGTTGCCAATGATAAGGTTCAAACTTTCAAGCAAATGTCAGAATTTTGAAAAATTTCTGTCTACCACCTAATACTAAAGAATTTTTTTCGAGATCACAGTGATATTAATAAATGTGATTTGGGGGGATTGTATAATGAAATATGTGAACATTTGGAAGATCTGCATAACTGAGTGAACTAAACATTTTCCAAATGAGCAATGCATGGTGTTTAAAAAAAATCAAGCCATGGAGATGGGGAGGGATAAATTAGTACTATGGGATTGACAGATACAAGCTACTATACATAAAATAGATAAGCAACAAGGATTTACTGTATAGCATAGGGAACTATATTCAATATTTTGTAATAACCTGTAATGGAAAATAATCTGAAAAAAAATTAGTGTATAACTGAATCACTTTGCTGTACATCTGAGACTAACACAGTATTATAAATCAACTATGCTTCAATTAAAAAAAAAAAAAACCCAAACCAAAAAAAAAAAACCAAGCCAGACAGTAAAGAGATGTGCAAACATCTGCATACTATTTTCACTAATTTTGTTTGTTTTGGAAAATATAGTTATTTTCTTCAAAATGTGAATAAATGCCATTGTACACTCATGAGAGAATGAGAGTAAAAAGGCAAATAATGTCTTAGTATTATGAAGATAGTTTGATCCTGAGAGTCTCCAGAAGGGATCTTAGGAAGCTTCAGGGGTCCTTGGACCATACTTCGAGAACTGGTGCTTGAGAGGAATTCATACACGTGCCCAAGGAGACAAAAAGTATAAGGCTGTTGATTATAGTATTGTTTGTAATAGTAGACAACAACCTTATCTAATCATAGAGGTAATAGATACATGAAATCTGTATACCTCCAGTGTAAATTTATGCAGCATTTAGGGGCAAATCAACATGGAGACATATAAAAGCAATGTTTAGTAAATAAAGCAAGATTGAAAATATATATATATGATATTACTTATAAAATATTTTAAAACATACAAACCAAACAGTATATATTTTTTTGCAGGTAAGTACAAATATTTGTAGAAGAATTTTAAAAGGATGTATCCCATGGAAGGATATATACCATGATAGTGGTTACCTCTAGGGAGTTGGGGCAGGGAATTGTAGACTGGTGTTATCTGTAATCTTTTATTTCTTTATGAAATTAAAGACTAAGAGAAAATATGACAGAGTATTAACAATTGTTAATTTGGGATTTTGGAATTAGATGTTTATTGTGCACTTTTCTGCATTTTCAGATAGTTTAAAAAATCAAACATGATTTAAATAAATTGTAACAAGTTATTAATATCTTTATTATGCTTTATTGACAAGAAAACAGATTACAACAAATTTATGAAAAAAATGGACAGTCTGTTAAATTTTATTATTAACAGTGAAGTGTATCATTTTTTGCCCACTATTAGCAAAAGAAAACAATAATATCCTGTGTGGAGAGAGTTTGGTGCAATGTAGTCTTAAATGTTTCTGGTGGCATTTTATGTGGAGAAAATTCTTTTCTGAAAGCAATTTTAGAAACTGTTCTAAGGGCCATAAAATCATTCATTCTCTTTGACTTGTTTGTCCTACTTTTTGGAATCTCTCCTAAAGAACTAATCCATAGTATGAAACAATTTATAGGCATTAAAGCATTATTTGGAATGGAGTTTAGCAATAGAATAATGGTTACATTAATTAGTTTACTTGATATGCAGTTATTAAACAAATAAGTGTAAAGACTAAATGGCACTATGGAAAAATATGAAGGGTATGTTAAGTTTTAAAAAGGGATATGAAATTATCAGTCTGTTGTAATTATAATTATTTGAATTAAGGAATCATGTTAAATTATTTTAGTGATGTGACTTTTTTTCCTCCTCCACTGCTTAAAAATGTTTCAGTATTATTATTTTTATCTTGAAATGCTGTATGTATTTATTTTTGATATATGTGATGATTGGATTTTCTTTTTAAAATATTATTTTGGACTTGTCTCCTCCAAATTTCAATCCCTCGCCTAACTCTTTAAACTTTAGGCAGAAATTAAACGTCTTCAGGAAGCCAATAAGGCAGCTCGGAAGGAAAGACAACTGATTCTTAAACAGCAGGAGGAGATAGAAAGGATCC
The DNA here is from genome assembly GCF_028023285.1 of Balaenoptera ricei. NCBI lineage: Eukaryota > Metazoa > Chordata > Mammalia > Artiodactyla > Balaenopteridae > Balaenoptera > Balaenoptera ricei. Next base: position 142,665,338 of record NC_082639.1, read on the forward strand.
GACAGACTACCATAAAACTGCAGGAGAAGTTGAAGTCTGCAGGGGAGAATAAATTGGTAAATTACATGAAATTATTATTAATTTGTTTTCTGCCTCATGTTGCTTGCTAATACCTAACTCTACCTCATCGTCTAATATGGTGGATGTGTTCATTCTAGCACTATGATACATTAATGCACCAGGATAAAGTTCTATGTATGTGCCTTTATGTAAAGTGAGAGTCTTTTTTTTCCTCTCATGGGATATTCAAGTTTTGAAAGGGACATGTAGGTCATATATTAGTTTAAAAATGTTTTCCATTTATAAATTCAGTTGGGACAGAGAGCCTTGTTTTTGCTTATCAATCCAAATATCAATATCAATATATATTCCTCAGAATTAATGGGAATATATTCAATCCAAATATATTCCTCAGAATTCATGGGAGGAATTAATTATTTTTGCTCTTTACATAATACTTTTGTCAGCTGTCTAATGCCTAATATAATGATACAAGGTTCACAGGAGATATTCAGACAAAAACAAAATTTGGACCTATTCTGAAATACTGTAAAGTGTCAATATAGTGTTGGAAAACTCAGCCTATATAGCAATACAGTTAAATAAATCTCTTAGTATTCACTGCTTTGATTTTTAAAATATACTTTAAATTTTGAAACAGTCTCAGATTTATAGAAAATTTCAAACACAGTACAAAGCTTTGATTTTCTCAGTCGAGAGTTACGTTGCCAACAAATTAATATTGACACATTAGTTTTCATATCTCTTTAATCTCTTTCAGTCTGGAAAAGTTCCTTGACTCTCATGACCTTCACACTTTGGAAGATTACATGCCAGATATTTTGTAGAATGGTCCTCAAGTTGGGTTTGTCTGATCTTTCCTCATAATTAGATTCAGGTTGTGCATCTTTGGGAGGAATATCATGGAAGTGATGCTGTGTTGTTCTCTGCATTCAATCAGGTGGCACCTGATTTTGATTTATCTCATTACTGATGATGTTAACACGAACACTTGATTAAGGTGGCATCTACCATACTTCACTGTATAGTTACTCTCTTTCTCTTTGTAATTAATAAGTGCATTGCATGAAGGTATTTTGAGGCTACATGCATTCCTGTTCTTCGTCAAAGTTAACTTTATTCTTTTATTTATATCAGTATGGACTCATGGATTTGTGTTTTACTCAGCATTATAATCTGTTACTATCATTATTTGTTTTGATGCTCACTTTTTCTCAAATTGGGCCATTAGGAGCCTCTTCGAGCAGGTTTCTGTGTCCTTTTGACATGTAACCATCAGTCTTTGAGCACTTTCATGTTTTCTGGAACAAGATGTTTCAGGGTCATCTTTTACTTTCCCTGCCTCAGCCTTGGAATCAGCTGTTTCTCCAAGGAAGATAGTTATTTAGAAATCAAGATCTGGTGCTAAGCATGCTCACTGCTATTCAGGTTTTGTTGCTCCTAAGCAACAAATCTAGGGACTATGTAAGTACATGTATATACATTTTACTTGTGTGATATAATTTTGTCCTTTAAGTAATACCTTAATTTCAACTATTTTACAAATACTGTTTTGAAGATAAATTAGTTTTGAAATGACAATTTAAATCAGTTTGAGATCTTAAATTCCAGTATAATTATAATACTTTACTACCCCCTGTTGTTTGCAGGACTCTCATAGTGATGATGATACAAAGGATAATAAGGCAACCAGTCCTGCTCCAACTGACTTGGAGACCCGCAGTCCTTCCCCCATTTCAATCTCCAGCAGTGAAACTAGCAGCATTATGCAGAAACTGAAGAAAATGAGAAGCCGCATGGATGAAAAGTAATTCATTTAAAAAAATATCTCCTATTTACACTGAAAGTAGTAGCAACAAATAATATTTTTAATGTATTTCATTAGATTAGATTGATACAACATAATATTTTATGGATTCAGTTGCATTTTAGCAGAGTTATTAAGTCATCCTAGAAGTCAGTTAACTGTAGACCTTATTTATAAAACAAATTTTCTGGATCTTAAATACAGCCAGGTTTCTTATTTTAAAAACCAAAGTAGTATTTGCACATATACCCATGACAACGTTTTCTCCTTTCTTTTATTAAAAGTTATGAGTAAGTGTGAAATTTTTACCTTTTCTGAAATCTGAGGACATGTCCACTGACTTGAGGGAGCAATTTAAGGGTGTATCTTGAGATCTCATCCTGTGACTCTGACAACTGTCAGGCTTACTCAAGTAGAAGAGTGAAATTTTAACCTTGTGAGTGGGTCTGAATTGCTCAATTAAAACCAGAAAGTCTGAAATTTTCCTGGGATGTTGAATGATTTGGCAGTCTGTCATTCTTCTAAAACATTTCTAAGTATTATTTTTTAAAGACTCTTTTAAAGAAAGCTACTCCTACTTAGATATAGCTCAGTTGTGTGTCAGCTTTGACCGTACCAAGTGACATTTACATGAGAGTTTACTCCTTTGCGTGTACATTTGATTAAATACGCTTATAAAGTAGCTGCTTGTGGACTATTTTCTACCTTCTTTAAATATAGAAGAGAGGTCCATTAAAATTTTTGTTGACTGCTCTTTTATTTTAAGTTAGCAATTTGAACCACAGATTAAACTTAAGTTGTATCTTGATATCCTTTGGCAGTATACTACCCATCACCAAATTTAATAATGCTCTATGTTTATATGTGACATCAACCTATGATTTAGTTATTTTCTGAACAGTCAAGCGGTTGTAAGTCAAACCTTACTATAGATACAGTGTTGTACACTGGCACTTCATTGCTTAATTGAAATTGCACTTCAGTAACTTAAAATTGGCATTTGATACCTTAAAAATACCTAAATTTATTATGAAGATAAGTTTAAATAATAAATACAGATTTTTAAAATAAAAAATATAAGGGGGTGAAAACTGAACATTTACAAATGTGTAAGTGTACCTTTTGTACGATTTCCATGGGATAGACCAATTAAGACCTATTCAAATAGGAATTCTTTCTTCCTTCCTGATAAAAATTTCCAGTAGCCTGTGTGGGACGTACTGGATTGCTCCAGGGATCTTTGAATTCAGAATAATCTATCTCATAAATTTTTATAACTGATTTGGCATTTTATATCTGCCTCTAAATGCCTTTGGATCATAAATGTTGGAGGAAGGACAGCTTCAAGGGAAATTTCTTCATTGATTCCTTGCTTGTCTATACCAGTAAAATCTTCATTGCTGGTCTCTATGAATAATATTCTAATAATTTTAATCACATCCATGGAAGGAACTGCTAATCCTATTCTGTTTGTGAGATTAGTCAGTTTATATGGTGTTTATTTGAGATTTGGTTAAAACCTTAAAAACCCTAAATAATAAGTTAAAGGTTGAATTTATTGACTTTGTTCTAAGTTTTGTTAATTATTTTCTCAGAGCCCAAAATACTAAAGACCTAGAATTTTTTTATCATTGCTCTACCTTTGTCAACTACTGCAGTAAACTTTTGAGAAAAGGCCTTGAAGCATTCAGTGACTTCTTGATTTGTTGTTTGAAGCAATGCAGTTGTGTTTGTGGTAGGGCTGGGGTAAGGACAGTAGTTGCAGAGAAATTAGTTTTAATGTTTGGAAGATGATGCTGAAATTTGAGGGTGAAGTGGAGTATTTTCCAAAATTAGCAGTGCATTAAAAAGGGAGATTACTGTTATGCGATTTTTTTTTGATCTCCAGAACAAAGCACAGTTGGTCCTTGAGCAGCGTGGGGGTTGTGTTAGCAATGCTGCACTTCCGCATAGATGAAAATCTGCCTAAAACTTGCGTAGTCGGCCCTCCGTAGTCGTGGTTCCTCTATGTATGTGGTTCTTCTGTATCTGTAGTTCTATATCTGTGGATTCCGCCAACCGCAGATCATGCAGTACTGCAGTATTTGCTACTGAAAAATATTCACATGTAAGTGGACCTATGCATTTCAAACCCACTGTTCAGGGATCCACTGTAATGTGAAAACTGATTTTTGAATACCATTCAGATTACCAAAGCTTCAGAGTTAGATCTCCTTCAACAATGTTGGAATGTCAGCTCAATAGAGTGAGTTAATTTAGTAGTCATTTGCTACAGTAGATAACTAATAAAATTATTTGAGCCTTTGCTACTAGGCACTATTATTTGTTTTGTAGATTAGAAAAGGCCATCTTCTAAGAGATTACTATTTTACTAATATAAAACACTTGTCAGAAAATAGTCATCCTTCTCAAGCAGTTTAGCTAACTTTGGGAGGAACTTTTTCATATATATTACTGCTTATTGTTAACTCTCTGAACTTTGATTCTGTGATAAATATTTTTCTGAAGTGTTCAAACTATTCTTGGCTCCAGTGAAAAATTTCCTTCTTTAATGTTTCACGGAGACAACAATGCCTTTGTTAAAGTTTGTATTTCTAATCTATGGCTTTTCTCTTTTTTTTTAAATAAATAAATTTATTTATTTATTTTTGGCTGAGTTGTGTCTTTGTTGCTGTGCGCGGGCTTTCTCTAGTTGTGGCGAGCAGGGGCTACTCTTCGTTGCAGTGCACGGGCTTCTCGTTGCAGAGTCTTCTCTTGTTGTGGCGCACGGGCTCTAGGTGTGTGGGCTTCAGTAGTTGTGTCTCGTGGGCTCTAGAGCACAGGCTCAGAAGTTGTGGCACATGGGCTTAGTTGCTCCGCGGCATGTGGGATCTTCCCGGACCAGGGCTCGAACCCGTGTCCCCTGCATTGGCAGGCAGATTCTTAACCACTGCGCCACCAGGGAAGCCCCTCTGTGGCTTTTCTTGACCTCTGTACTGAGTTGACATTTTAGAAATAATTTCCGTTTCTCAGTATAGTGAAGAGCAAAAGAAATTTAAACTGTGGAAGAGGTTAGTAATAATGAAAATACGTTTGCAAAAGCCACAGACTGTCTAGCCCTCAGTTTTTTGATAATTATTGGTAAATGAAATCTGAGTTTTGTTTACTACTGTGAGGGGCATTATTTACAGTATAAAGTTGTGAAACAGATATTCATGGGAAAAAAACATACAGTTGACTCTTCCTGTTAATTTGCCAATTCTGTTTTAGGAAAATTATTTACTGAGCAAATGAAACACTGAAAGAATGGTGTTTATCTTCTTCTTTAAGTGTTAAAATAGGATACAGTGCATTTTTTTCTTTCATTTGTTAATAGCAGCTTGTTCTTCTATATTATTTATTAATTATCTACTTATTCCCTCAGCAATTATTTTTTGGGAAATGTGTGAATATAGTAGGTTCTGAGGGATATGAAGATCAATCAAACATAAACCCTGCCCTTGAAAAGCTTATAGTATAGGTGGAAAAAAGAATAAATATCAGGTTCCTTTAGTGAAGTATATAAAAATCTATTGCTAAGGAAACTCAGAAGAGGAAGAAATTTTTACTGAAAAGAGTATATATCAAGGAAATTTTCTTGATGAGTGTTCAGAGTTATATACTTCGCATTTGCAAGTGAAGGCTTTTGCTATTCCATTAAAGAAGACATTTTTATTAAAATTTTAAACAATGTATTAAATATCATTGCCTTAAATTAGAAATATAGTTTTCTTAGAGAAGGTTCTAGACTAAGTGTAGTGGATGAATAAATCCTGACAGTCTGATAATGTGCTTTTTTTTTTTTTTCTTCCTAGATTAGGGATGATGTACCTGTATTATTTTATTTATTTAAGTATATGCAGATTATTAAACAATTTAATAGAATAGATTTTGCTGTAGGAAAAATAGACTGTATTTTCTTTTAGGTCAGTACTGTCCATATGCTCATTTATCTTCCTTTTTGAATATCATTAAAAATGCTTAAGTACTTAAAAGAATTGATCCATTTTATAATTAAAAGCACTAGTTTTCATTTTTACTTGTAACAGTATGGAGTTAAAGAATTGTTTAGATCCAGAAAGAATTTTAAAATAATTTAAGGTATTAAGTTTTTATTTTGTTTAACATCTTTCAGAATCAAATGATTTTAGAACTGGAAGTTCTATTTAAAATTTAGATCATAATTTTGCTCTTTCAAATTGTAGCATGCTTTTAGAATCTGTTGGAACACAGTCTACAATTATATTAGCTCATTGAGGAAAAAAGCTTCTCATTTATGTCACATGGTCTAGCAATGTGTTGAGGTATGTATTTTAAAAAGTGTGAGGAAGTACTTAAATGAAGAAGGAATCATAAAATGTTGGAACTAGTCGGTCCTTAGGGAGGTCATCTAGTATAGTCCCTTGGTTCTACAGGAAGAAATTGAGGCCTGCAGAGATTAAGTGCCTTGTCCCAGGTCAGGTAGCATAATGGCAGAGCTAGAACTAGAACCCTACTCTCGGGACTTCAGCCAGCTAAAGTGAAAACTGAGTTAGCACATCTGCTTCCAACCTTGTAGTTTTTTTAAATAACTGCATTGATGACTTAAAGGTATCTCAGTAGAAATTGACCCTTCAAAATAGTATTGAAACTGGGAAGGTGCTGAGTGCCTGATTACTACGGTTGAATAGCTGCATAGCTAAAGTTTAGAGTGTAAAATTTTGACTTTAAAAGTGTATTACTTCTGAATTTCTAAAGCTTAAACATTATAGGAACATAACTATTTCCATACTAGGTTAAATCTGTCATATGTCTCATCCTAGTCCAGTGTTCTGTAACCGTCAGAGGCCTTGTTGGGATGCCTTGATAATAGCCATAAAGTATATTAGTAGCATTTTCTATTAATAGGCATTTATGTTTCCATCATTCACAAATTTTATTTCTTACTTGTGCAGCATATTGAAGGATTGTTAACTCTAGTGTGAAGTGCTACTGCTTCTTTTATCTCAATTTTATACAACTTTTAAGAGACACTCTTGAATTCTAGAATGTATGTATATTAAATAAGGAACGTGTGTTTCTGGGATGAAGTTCCAACTTTAAGTTAAACTTTTCTTACACTATCTCTTAAACCATTTTCTTTTTTTTTTTTTTTTTTTTTTTTGGCCATTTGTTTTGTTGTTCATTTCTAACCTAGAGCTTTTGAATATGCTTAATCTTTGTAAATGAAAAGTAAATGATTAGTATTTGTTCTAATAGAGAAAATTATTATCCTCTATATTGGGTTGGACAAAAAAAGTTAATATGTATTTTTTTACAGTTTATTTCACATCTTCCAATGTTCTACTTTTTGTACTAGGTCATGCATGCATTTAGCAGTTATATACTTAAGAGGGTGGGTGATATTTGAATGTTATGAATAGATTTTTTTGGACCTTTTCCAAGTACATTTGTTTTTGCATAATTGGCGTCAAAATAAGTTTATTATACATTCATAAAGAATGGCAAGGAAGATTGCAGTGTCTTATTGAAACTTGGCAAAATTGCACAAAAACTTCAGTGCAGAAAATCAAGGCAATCCAGATATGAGAGAGAGAGAGAGAGAGAGAGAGAGAGAGAGAGAGAGAGAGAGAGAGAGAGAGGAGAGAGAGGAGAGAGAGAGGGAGGGAGGGAGAAAGGGAAAGAAAGATAGAGCGAGTATGTAACTGAACAGAGGGAAGGTGAAATATTAAGTTGTATGTGGGGAAACAGACACTGAAATCGTCTGTTATCTAAAGATATACATGTAGTCAAGATTCTACATACTTTTTAAAATTCAAATGAGTGACTGGATTCATACCTAGATTTTCTCACTTCTTTGACTTACTGATATTATTCCTTGCCCTTCCAAGGCAATAAATGTTGCCTTGATCTACAAGTTATTGTTGTGTGCATGTGAACAGGAGCATGCTCTGTCAAAGAGAATTAACCTTTCCAAACCTATATTAGACTTATTTATCCCTTCATATATACAATGGTCTATTTACTATTAAAAAAAGAGAGAAACAGTTGGTTTTTTCCTACTTTTATAAGTTTAACATATGGAATTTCTTCTTACTTTTAACCTTATGATTGATTGAATTGTCCACAGCATGATTTTTTTTTTTTTTTAAACTACTGGTAGTATTTATTGGAACTACCTTAGTTTATTCTTAATTATGCATCCTGTTTTTTTATAGAATGGGTATTGTATTTCAGTATTATTATTTAAGTGGGCCTTTGTTAAATATAAAGCAAGATACCTCCAGTAGGTCCTGTTGACAGTAAGTTTTATGTTGTAGATGTGAACAAGGTATTTTTACTATAAATTGACTTTCTAAACTATATAACTATTTTCAAGCTTAGATTATAATGGTAAGGTTAAGTAAGGCAAATGTACTGCTTTTTAAATTTAAATTCAAGCTTAAAATACATGACAAGGTACAGATATAAAAACTACTCATTCAGAATTACATATGTATATACAATTGCTGGTATGCTAGGTTCATGCCCATAATTGTTGTACTCTGTGTTAAAGCTTATGAGAAAACTTATTTAGCTTCACACTCTACTTCTCATTACTTTACTCACAAACAAATAAATTTACCTGAAAGTATACATGATGGTTAAGCAGGAGCTGAGAAAAAAGGCACGTATATTCAGAAATCTTTGGTAAGATCTATAAAAGTATATGTTTTATATGTCACACAAAGTATAACACTTGCTTTAACTGAGTAGCTTATAGTGTTATTCAGGAAGCATATTAAAAAGTTCTGCACTCAGCTCTTATGCTTTCCCTTTCTCATTCTTTCTGCCTCTTGATCTCTTGGTTTTAAAATCTTCCTCCTTATTTTGTAGACACTGCTCTCCTGTTCACTACTTCTTCTCTGTCTTTACGTCTCATCACTGGGCCTCTCTCAGTGTCTGTTTTCCCAACCTTCATCCCAAATTCCAGCTGTATATCTACAACCAGTTGGTCAGGTAACTTTGCACCTTTTTCAGTGCACTCTTTGATAGAGCATGCTCTTTTCTTTTTGTTTGTTTTTATTGCTTTTTTTTTCTTTCTTTTTTTTTCTAACAGCCTAGGGGCTTCTTGTCAAATGTCCCATAGATTTTACCTTTTTGTTTCCACATTAATTTGACGTGCTGATTGTTTAAGAAGTGGAGTGATAGTTCTTGTGCTTTTTATTAAGTGTTTGTTGGATATGTGAATGCATTTTTGTTGATTAGCTACCACTACAGATCTAACACTTATAATATGAGCAGCCCACCTTTCATTTAGCTGTGGCGTCTACATTTGAGGAGAGCAAATAGTAGCTTTTTAACTACTCAAATAACTATCTAAATCAGTAATGTCCCCTAACCCTTTGGAGCTAAGATATACTAGGCTATTTAATTCCAGAGATTGGGCTAAATTGAGAAGTTTGAGGCATTTGGTGCATCCTTTTACTCAAGTAAATAAATAGTCATGTTTTATGCATAAGGCATCTGACTGTGGTTCTCAGTGTTCTGTCCATGAAAAACAGATAGACTATCACCTGACATTGCATTTCCCAGGTAATGGGAACCAAACTCACTATACCTGAAGCAAAACCAGGCTGAATTTGAATATAAAAATCAAAAAGGGACATGAACAGGTTTTTTGTTTGCTTGCTTGTTTGGGATTTTGGGGTTTGTTTTGTTGTTGTTGTTTTGGTCTTCGTTGTTTTGAGTTTGTGTGTTTTCTGGTCTGAGCCTTCAGAATAAATTCCTTGTATCTTCTGTTATGAAAAAGAGTCACCTGTGAAGAATGAATACATAAGTACTATCAGTCATGGTTAGCCAAATATTCTGAAGATTTTTTTTTCCTGAAATTACCCCACAGTTTTTCCTTTGCTAATTTTCCAAATAATTAATTACAAGTAAAATAAATAAATTCTCTTATTTGCTGAATAAGATCACTCTCCAAAGCTTCTATTATCTCACACTTTTTTCAGAGGAATACTGTGAATGTCCTGTTTTATACAGCTTGTTGATAACGTAATGAGTAATAAAGCTCTCAAAGTGATTTCTGCCTATAGGTTTGTTCTCTCACTGTTTTTCATGGTGTGACCATAGGTTTCTGACAAAGCGAGAGCAAAAACTGATGCAACGGCGCCAACATGCGGAGGAGCTACTAGAGTGGAAGCGACGTTTAGATGCAGAGGAAGCAGAAATTCGTCAAATGGAAAAACAAGCTTTGGCTGCCTGGGACAAAGAATTGATAAAACCTAAAACTCCTAAGAAAGAACTGGAGGACCAGAGAGCAGAACAGAAAGGTAATAAAGACTAACTATTCAGACGACATACTAAAAGCCTAATGTAACTGAAAGATTTACTTAATTATTTTAAAAAATGGTGAATGATTAAGGGTGAAGAAGGTGATACAACTATGAATGCTACAGATATTGAAAAGATAAGAGAATACTGTGAATACCTTTATGCTAATATACTTGAAAACTTAGAAGAAATGGGTAAATTCCATGAAATGGAAATGGGTTGTTCTAGGACCATGTGGGGTTTAACACATACTAAAAATTGATAATGTGGTGGATTACTTAAACAGATTAAAGGAGAAAAATTACATGATATCCCAATGGATTCAGAAAAATCACTTGATAAAATCCAAAAAAGCCTTTGTAATAAAACAAATAAATCTCAGATCAAATTAGCAATAGAAGGGGACTTTCTTTACCCAGTATAGGATATCTATTAATGAAAACAAAAAACCAAGCCTGCAGCAGACTTCATACTTAATAATAAAACATAGAAAGTTTTCCCCAATAATAAAACATAGAAAGTTTTCCCTTTGAATTTGGAAATCAGACAAAAAGATGCTTATTTTCACTTACGGAGTGAAAGGAAGAAGCAAAACTCTCATTATCTTATTGAGAAGAGCAGATGAGAAGGCTATGCACATAGAAAATCCAGCATTTACATGTCAGTTATTAGAATTAGTTAGTTTAGCAAGGTTGTGGATATAAAATCCATAAACAAAACTCAATTGCATATCTGTCTGTAGATAAGCAGAAATTGGTTAGAAAAATCTAATTATTAAAAGAGATGCCATTTATAAATTTAACAATAAGTATTGAAGATCTTTATGGAGAAAAGTTTATAATTTTATTAGGAGACATTAGAGAAGACCAAAATAAATAGAACTTTACCATATTCACAGATAGTTTCAGTGTCATAAAGATGTTAATTCTCTCTGAACTTATTGGTAGGTTCAAGACAATTTAAATCAGAAACCTGGCAAGATTTCTTTGTAGGGTTTGACAAGCTCATTTTAAAATTTATATGAGGGCTTCCCTGGTGGTACAGTGATTAAGAATCCGCCTGCCAATGCAGGGAACACGGGTTCGAGCCCTGGTCCGGGAAGATCCCACATGCCGTGGAGCAGCTAAGCCCGTGAGTCACGACTCCTGAAGCCTGCGCACCGCAACCAAGAGTAGCACCCACTCCAACTAGAGAAAGCCCGTGCTCAGAAACTAAGACTCAACGCAGCCAAAAATAAATAAATAAATAAATTTATTAAAATAAATAAAAATAAAATAAAATTTATATGAAAGAGCAAAGGACCAAAAACCAGACATTCCTAAAGAAGAAGCACAAAATGCAGGAACTTACCAGTTTCAACACTTCTAGAAGTATAATAATTAAGACAATATATTTGTTATCAAAGATAGACAAATCGATTTTGAAACAAATAGCTCAAAAAAGACCTGTGCATATATGGAAAGTTGACTTTTGACACAGGTAACTTAGGAGACTAGTGAAGAAAGGAGGGACTCTCCAATAAATTTTGTGTGAGGTAAAAATAAAGTTGGGTCCCTACATGACAGTGTATAAAAAGATCGAGCTCAAGGAGGGAGAAAGGTGTAAATGTGAAATTTAAACTATAAAACTTTTAGAGACAACATAAGAGAATATCTTTATGACATCAGGTGGAGGGAAAGATTTCTTTAACGTTATACAAGACAAAAATCATAAAGGGAAAGATTGATAAATTTCACTTTAATAAATTAAGAATTTCTGTTCATTAATACATATAAAGAAAGTAAAACAACAAAATAAGAAGGTATTTGCAATACATACGACTGACAAAGGAATAGTATCAAGAATATATAAGCAACTCCTATGAATCAATAATAAAATGACAACCACATTAAAAAAAACAGGCAAAAGAGCAAATGGTTCACAAATAAGAAACTCCAAACGGTCAGTAAACTTATGAAAAGGTGTTCAACTTCATTAGTAATCAGAGCATAAAAACCATAAAGACATACCATGGCATGCCTATGTTCATTTCCTAGAGCTGCCGTAACAAATTACCACAAATTTGGTGGCTTAAAACTTTTTTTTATTCTCTCACTTCTGGAGGCCAGAAGTACAAAATCAAGGCATTGGCAGGACTGTGTGCTCCCTCTGAAGGGTCAAGAAGACAGTTCTTTCCTTCCTTCTTCCAGCTTCTGGTGGTTTGCTATAGGCATTCCTCGTGTCTGCTTAACTAAGTCTCACACAGTCTTCTCTTACATGTCTGTCCTTCTCCTCTTTTGTCTCACAAGGAAACCTGTCATTGAATTTAGGGCCTACCCAGATAATCCAGGATGATCTCATCATGAGATCCTTAACTTAATTACATCCGCAGACCTTTTTTCCAAATAAGATTATATTCACAGGTTTTGGGGGTTGAGACATGGACACATCTTTTGGGGAGCCATCATTCACCCCATTTAAAACATCCATCAAACCTGTTGGTATGTAGGTGGAACAAAGAACTGCTGGTGTAAGTGTTAATTGTTAAACCTAGTTTGAAAAACAGGTTGAAAGGCGAGGCATTAAAAATAATCAATAAAATGATAAAAATAATAAAGCCAGGTACACATGTCCTACAGTTCAGCAATTCCATTGCCAAGTATAAATCCTAGAGCAATGGTTCTTAAAGTATGGTCCATGGTCTCTGAGATCCTTTCAGAAGGTCTGAATAATACTGACATATTGTTTGCCTTTTTCACTGTGTCAGCATTACACTGATAGTATAAAAATAATGGTGGGTAAAATTGCTGATGCCTTAATATGAATCAAGGCAGTGGCACCAAATCATATAATAGTCGTTGAATTCTTCACCACCCTGTACTCACCATAAAAACATGCCATTCTTACATTTTATTTAATTTTAATTTAAATATTTACATAATTAATTTAAATATTAATTTATTGAATCTCAATTTTGAGTACATATCTTTTTAATATTCTATGTGACAAATAGGAAATATTCATAAAGCACTTGTGTTTGCCAAAGCATGATGGTTATCCTGAAGAAAAGCACTTACTACAGTTGTTTGGTTTGCAAGCTGAACTAGCAATTTTTTCATGTACCATTTTTACTTAAATGACTAACAAAATATGGTTATTCAGACTTGAGTATTTGCAAACAATTTTTCAGAAACAAATGAAGCAACTCTGACTCTTTAAGAAAAACAACTGATAGTGTTTATTGTCGGTAATAAAATTTAAACTTTCAAGTGAAGATTTAAGGCTTTTAGAAATGCTGTTTCCCCTACTGTGAGCTTGACAGCTTTCCAATACTTTAAAGACTTTCCTGGTATGAGTAATGATATCAAAGTCATCTTTTCATATTGTGTGATAAAATGTGCCAATATTTGAAAAGATCTTCCTAACTCAGTGAATCAGTATTTTCCAAATGACCCGTGATGATTAGAAAATCAAGTATGGATAAAAGATCCATTTAAAGTGCAAGATAAGGGTGGGAGGGAGACACAAGAGGGAGGAGATATGGGGAGATATATATATATATATATATATATATATATATATATATATATATACACATACATATATATATACATACATATATGTATAGCTGATTCACTTTGTTATAAAGCAGAAGCTAACACACCATTGTAAAGCAATTATACTCCAATAAAGATGTTAAAATAAATTGCAAGACAGGCCAATGGATTTTAATGGAACAGATTATGAAAAGTTCACAGATATGGTTTCAGATTCCACATTACAGCTAACATTTAAGAAACTACCAATTGTCCACTTTTGGTGTGGCATTAAAAAAGGATATCCACAATTACCTGTAAATACTGTTAAAATACTCTTCCCTTTTCTAATTATGTATCATTTGTGTGAGGCCAGATTTTCTGCATATACTTCAGTCAAATCAACATATAGCCACAGATTGCATACAGAAGCAGATATGAGAATCTGTCTTCTGTTAAGCTAGCCATTAAAGTTTTTAATTTAATGTAAAATAGTTTCTCTCCTTTCAACTAAACTTTTTTTTAAAATGTAACTATTTTGAATTTTAGAAAATGTCATTTATATTAACATAGAGAGGTTTTTTACTGTTATTTTAAAATAAATTAATAAATATTTTTATTTTTTCCATTTTAATTTCTATTATGGTAAATATTGATAGTTATAACTGTATCTGTAACCACATAAACTAAAGCTTTTTGGGGTCTTCAGTACTTTTTCAGAGTGTAAAGTGTTCCTGAGGCCAAAATGTTTGAGAACTGCTGTCTTACAGCAATGTTTTTCGAGTTGTGGGTTGTCCCATTTGCGATGTATGAAATCCATTTAGTGGATTGCAGTCAGCATTGTTTAAAGTTGAAATAAAATAGAAAATATCATTATGTCACACATAGGTTAAATATATTATGATTAGGGTAAAAAATCTGAAAGCCACTGCTGTAGAGAACTTTTACATAGATAGGTAGATAATAGATATAAATATAATCTATCTGTAAATACTTATATATATATGTATATATATAGAGAGAGATATACATATAGATATCTATACATATTTATCTCTACTAGGAGATATATATGACATTGTTCATAGCAGCAGTATTTGAAATAGCAGGGAAAAAAAGGAAACCACCCACATCAGTAGGAGAATGGATAAATAAATTGTGGTATATTTACATATTATATCATGCTCAGTAAAGAAGAAAAAATTACAGCTAAACAAATCAACATAAAAGAATCTTAAATCACAGAGGACTACAAGCAGTTTGATTTCTTTTATAGAAAATTCAAAGCAAACAAAACTAAGTGATATATTATTTAGCTATACATACCAAGTGGTACATAAAGAAAACCAGTGATGCAATAAATATAATTCATCTGTAGTGTTCCTTTTTTCTTCAATTTATTCAGCAGAGGCTTACTTCTGTGTCAACTTCCACATCCTCATTCTGTAGCGTCAAATTCTGCTGCAGACTTCTCCATCTTGAAAGGAAATTTAACAGGTCCGAGAAAAGAGATTCAATGTCTCAGGTTTCATCATGGGCTGTAACAGAAGTAGAAAACATTTCTGACTATGCCTGGAAGGCAAATTAAGACTAGTTGTTGTTGTTCAAGTCTCCATTTGTCAGGAACTGTTGGCCTGTGTAATCATAGAAAGTGTTAACTGGGTAAATGTGATAAAGCAAAGGCAATTTTAATCTCATCAAATATAGCTTAGGAATAGTGTATTTAATGAGCTAAAATGACATAAATAAAAGAAAAATTAAGAAAAAGAAGAAAATACATTATAATGAAATGACAGTGTACCCCTCAGGGCACATTGTTGCAATAGCTGAAGCTAAGATCAAGCAGAAAATTAACTTACTAAAGGCCATGTATTTTATGGTTCATAAAATTTTTTTTTTTAATTTTAATTTATTTATTTATTTATGGCTGTGTTGGATCTTCGTTTCCGTACAAGGGCTTTCTCCAGTTGCGGCAAGCGGGGGCCACTCTTCATCGCGGTGCGCGGGCCTCTCACTATCGTGGCCTCTCTTGTTGCGGAGCACAGGCTCCAGACGTGCAGGCTCAGCAATTGTGGCTCACGGGCCCATCTGCTCCGCGGCATGTGGGATCTTCCCAGACCAGGGCTCGAACCCGCGTCTCCTGCATTGGCAGGCAGACTCTCAACCACTGCGCCACCAGGGAAACCCCATAAAATTTTTGAGATGACTGGAGAGCCAGCTCCACACTGAGCTTCTAGGAGCAGTGCTAAAACCACACCACAGAACTGGCCTGGTGAGAAAACTGCTCTAGCAGCTACTCAGCAGAGCCCTGAAGAAAACTGCTGTTTTGGTGTTCTCTCTTTGCCTGGCAAAGAATAAAGCCACCCTTTCTTTTTCCTCCAAAAAAAAAAAGAAAACTGCTATTTTGTATCATTTCCCCACTCATGCCACTTCTGCACCAGGGACTCAATTTTGCAGTCACTGAGAAATCCACTGTCACTACCAAAAGCCACCTAAATTAGAGTCCACATGGAGCCGCCTTCTTCAGGTTACTCAATTTTAAAATGAAGTCTTCTACAGGGACATCAGATTGGAGACACAAGATTTCAATGCCTAAGTTCCAATGCCCAGCAAGGAAGGCTGGAAATTTCATTTTCTGGGTTCTGTCTTGGGTGACAAGGAACTCATGTGGCAGGAAATTTATCAAATATCAGTGAGGGATTAAAAATAAGCTTGGGCTCCAAGAAACATGACATGTCCATTGTTAAGGAGTTTAAGCCATATATACCTTTCTTTCATAAAGCATTATAAAATATTGTTCAGGAAAGAACTCCAAGACTTTTTTCCAAAGCCTGATTTTTTAAAATGGCTACCAAACACTTGAAATTTGTCTAGTAGAACTAAGAAACTGAATTTATTTAATTTTAATTTTAATATTTAAGTAGCAACATAAGGCTGATGGCTACCATATTCGACAGCACCTGCAGATTATACATTTTTAAAAGTTTTGGTGTTTTTTCCATTTCATTTTATGTCACATTACATAGGGTATGTTTTAAAAGAAATGCTGAAGATTGACTGCTATAGTCCATATTTTTTAAAAAGCATACAAATGTTGCTAGACTCCTACTGACATGTTACTCTGTCTTCAGAAGTCAGGGATACAGTGAAACATTACCTCACATCTCTTAGGATGGCTGTTATCAAAAAAGACAGAAGAAAAAAATGTTGATGAGGATTTGGAGAAATTGGAACCCTTGTGCAGTGCTGGTGGGAATGTAAAATAGTTGTAACTGCTATGGAAGTAGTAAAGCAGTGCCTCAAAAAATTAAGAATAGAATTACTATATGATTTAGAATTTCCACTTCTGGGTATATACCAAAAAGAACTGAAAACAAGTTCTCAAAGAGATATTTGTACACCATGTTTATAGCAGTATTATTCACAATAGCCTAAAGGTGAAAACCCAAGTTTCTAGGAACAGATGAATGGATAAACAAAACATGGTATGTACATACAGTAGAATATTATTTAGCCTTAAAAAGGAAGTTCTGAAACATGTACTAACATGGATGAACCTTGAAGACATGTTAAGTGAAGTAAGCCAGTCATAAAAGGGCAAATATTGTATGATTCCACTTATATGAGGTACCTGAGTACAAATTCATGGAGACAGAAAGTAGAATGGTTGATGCTGGGCTTAAGGAGAGAAGAGAATGGGGAGTTATTATTTAATGAGTACAGAGTTTCAGTTTGGGAAGGTGAAAAAGTTCTGGAGATGGACGGAAGTGATGGTCACACAACAGTGTGAATGTACTTAATGCCACTGAACTGTGTACTTAAAAGTGATCCAGGGACTTCCCTGGGGGCACAGTGGTTAAGAATCCACCTGCCAATGCAGGGGACATGAGTTTGATCCCTGGTCCTGGAAGATCCCACATGCCGTGGGGCAACTAAGCCCGTGTGCCACAACTACTGAGCCTGTGCTCTAGAGCCTGCGCACCGCAACTACTGAAGCCCGTGCGCACGCTAGGGCCTGCGTGCCGCAACTACTGAGCCCACATGCTGCAGCTACTGAAGCCTGTGCACCTAGAGCCCGTGCTCTGCAACAAGAGAAATGACCACAATGGGAAGCCCATGTGCCGCAACTAGAGAAAGCCCGTGCACAGCAATGAAGATTCAACGCAGCCCCCCGCAAAAAAAAAAAGGGATCCAGATGGTCAATTTTATGTATATGTATTTTACCACAGTTTTTTTTTTTTTTTTTGGCTGCGTGGCTTGTGAGGATCTTAGTTCCCCAACCAGGGATTGAACCTGGGCCCACAGCAGTGAAAGCACCAAGTCCTAACCATTGGACCACCAGGGAAATCCCTTTTTTTTTTTTAACCACAATTTTAAAAGAATAAATTTTTTAAAAGTCAGAAGTATAGGAAGAGGTCTGGAAAGACACACACCAATCATACCTGACTGCCAGTGGTTTACTTTGAGGTGTGGAAATTGGGCAGCTGAAAGTGGTTGGAGAGGATCATGTGAAATAATCACTTTACGTCCTTCTATACTGTTTGAAGTTTTGTTTTGTTGTTTTTTTTCAACTACATTCATGTACTACTTTTATAATTTCAAAAATAAGGGCAAGGGCCAAAAATGAAGATTTCCAAAATGAATTCTTCCACAAAGACATCAGATTGGAGAAGCTTCTTCAGTGGTTCTCTCTCAGGAGGTGGTGGTACATTCATTTTCTTCTTTATACAACTTTTATGCTGTCTGAACTTTTCAAATCAGTATATGTTACTTATTGAATAAAAATAAAATATGTTAAAGGGTATAAAGCAGGAATGTAGAGGCTTCTTCTATTCCCTACTACCTAAAATCATTTTTTAAGCCATTTAAAATTTTACCCACATTCTATCTTGGAGTAGATGAATATCCTTGAGGATTTAAAAAATTCCTTCCTTATTTATTCAACCATTCTGATTATACTACTCATTCACAATATAAAAATATATCGTTTTTTTAAAATAGATCTTTATTGGAGTATAATTGCTTCACAGTACTGTGTTAGTTTCTGTTGCACAACAAAGTAAATCAACCATATGCATACACATGTCCCCTCCCTCTTGAGCCTCCCTCCCCCCCTCCCTATCCCACCCCCTAGGTCATCACAAAGCACCAAGCCGATCTCCCTGTGCTATGCGGCTGCTTCCCACCAGCCAACTGTCTTACACTCGGTAGTGTATGTATGTCAGTGCTACTCTCACTTTGCCCCAGTTTCGCCCTCCCACCCCATGTCCTCAAGTCCATTTTCTACCTCTGCCTCTTTATTCCTGCCCTGCAACTAGGTTCATTAGCACCTTGTTTTGTTTTTTTTTTAGATTCCATATATATGCGTTAGCATACGGTATTTGTTTTTCTCTTTCTGACTTACTTCATTCTGTATGACAGACTCTAGGTCCATCCACCTCACTACAAATAACTCAATTTCATTTCTTTTTATGGCTGAGTAATATTCCATTGTATATATGTGCCACATCTTCTTTATCCATTCATCTATCAATGGACCTTTAGGTTGGTTCCATGTCCTGGCTATTGTAAATAGTGCTGCAGTGAACATTGTGGTACATGTCTCTTTTTGAATTAGGGTTTTCTCAGGGTATATGCCCAGTGGTAGGATTGCTGGGTCGTATGGTAGTTCTATTTTGTTTTTTAAGGAACCTCCATACTGTTTTCCATAGTGGTTGTATCAATTTACATTCCCACCAACAGTGCAGGAGGGTTCCCTTTTCACCACACCCTTTCCAACATTTATTGTTTCTAGATTTTTTGATAATGGCCACTCTGACTGGTGTGAGGTGATACCTCATTGTAGTTTTGATTTGCATTTCTCTAATAATTAGTGATGTTGAGCATCTTTTCATGTGCCTCTTGGCCATCTGTATGTCTTCCTTGGTGAAATGTCTATTTAGGTCTTCTGCCCATTTTTTTTTTTTTTAAGAAATGAATGTTTCATTAATTTTCAGACTTTTTTTTAGAAATTTATTTATTTATTTATTCATTTTTAGCTGTGTTGGGTCTTCATTTCTGTGCGAGGGCTTTCTCTAGTTGCGGCGAGCGGGGACCACTCTTCATTGCGGTGCACAGGCCTCTCACTATCACGGCCTCTCTTTTTGTGGAGCACAGGCTCCAGACGCACAGGCTCAGTAGTTGTAGCTCACAGGCCCAGTTGCTCCACGGCATGTGGGATCTTCCCAGACCAGGGCTCGAACCCGTGTCCCCTACATTGGCAGGCAGATTCTCAACCACTGCGCCACCAGGGACGCCCCTTCTGCCCATTTTTTAACTGGATTGTTTGTTTTTTTGATATTGAGCTCCATGAGCTGTTTGTATATTTTGGAGATTAATCCTTTGTCTGTTGTTTCATTTGCAAATATTTTCTCCCATTCTGAGGGTTGTCTTTTTGTCTTGTTTATGGTTTCCTTTGCTGTGCAAAAGCTTTTAAGTTTAATTAAGTGCCATTTGTTTATTTTTGTTTTTATTTCCGTTACTCTAGGAGATGGGTCAAAAAAGATCTTGCTGTGGTTTATGTCAAAGAGTGTTTTTCTTTAAGAGTTTTATAGTGTCTGGTATTACATTTAAGTCTTTAATCCATTTGGAGTTTATTTTTGTGCATGGTGTTAGGTAGTGTTTTCATTTCATTCTTTTACCTGTCCAGTTTTCCCAGCACCACTTATTGAAGAGGCTGTCTTTTCTCCATTGTATGTTCTTGCCTCCTTTGTTGTAAATTAGGTGCCCATATGTGCGTGGGTTTATCTCTGGGCATTCTGTCCTGTACCATTGATTATTTCTGTTTTTGTGCCAGTACCATACTGTCTTGATTACTGTAGCTTTGTGGTATAGTTTGAAGTCGGGGAGCCTTATGCCTCCAGCTCCATTTTTCTTTCTCAAAATTGCTTTGGCTATTCAGGGTCTTTTGTGTTTCCATGCGAGTTGTAAAATTTTTTTGTACTAATTCTGTGAAGAATGCTATTGGTAGTTTGATAGGGATTGCACTGAATCTATAGATTGCTTTGGGTAGTATAGTCATTTTCACATTATTGATTCTTCCAATACAAGAACATGGTATATTTCTCCATCTGTTTATGTCATCTTTGATTTCTTTCATCAGTGTTTTATAGTTTTCTGAGTACAAGTCTTTTGCCTCCTTAGGCAGGTTTATTCCTAGGTATTTTATTCTTTTTGTTGCAGTGGTAAATGGGAGTGTTTCCTTAATTTCTCTTTCTGATTTTTCGTTGTTGGTGATAAGAATGCCAGATATTTCCGTGCATTAATTTTGTGTCCTACAACCTTACCAAATTCATTGATTAGTTCTAGTAGTTTTCTGGTGGCATCTTTAGGATTTTCTACGTGTAGTATCATGTCATCGTCAAACAGTGACAGTTTTACTTCTTCTTTTCCAATTTGTATTCCTTTTATTTCTTTTTCTTCTCTGATTGCTGTGTGTAGGACTTCCAAAACTATGTTGAATAAGAGTGGCGAGAGTGGTCATCCTTGTCTTGTTCCTGATCTTAGTGGAAATGCTTTCAGTTTTTCACCATTGAGTATGATGTTTGCTGTGGGTTTGTCATATATGGCCTTTATTATGTTGAGATAGGTTCCTTCTATGCCCATTTTCTGGAGAGTCTTTATCATAAATGAGTGTTGAATTTTGTCACAAGCTTTTTCTGCATCTATTGAGATGATCATATGGTTTTTATTCCTTAATTTGGTAAGGTGGTGTATCACATTGATTGATTTGTATATATTGAAGAATCCTTGCATCCCTGGGATAAATCCCACTTGATCATGGTGTATGATCCTTTTAATGTGCTGTTGGATTCTGTTTGCTAGTATTTTGTTCAGGATTTTTGCATCTATGTTCATCAGTGATATTGGTCTATAATTTTCTTTTCTTGTGATATCTTTTTCTGGTTTTGGTATCAGGGTGATTGTGGCTTCGTAGAATGAATTTGGGGGTGTTTCTCCCTCTGCAATTTTTTGGAAGAGTTTGAGAAGGATGGGTGTTAGCTGTTCTCTAAATGTTTGATAAAATTCGCCTGTGAAGCCATCTGGTCCTGGAGTTTTGTTTGCTGGAAGATTTTTAATTATGGTTTCAATTTCATTACTTGTGATAGGTCTGTTTATATCTTCTAATTCTTCCTGGTTCAGTCTAGGAAAATTGTACCTTTCCAAGAATTTGTCCATTTCTTCATGGTTGTCCATTTCATTGGCATATAGTTGTTTGGAGTTGTCTCTTATAATCCTTTTTATTTCTGCAGTATCAGTTGTGATTTCTCCTTTTTCATTTCTAATTTTATTGATTTAAATCCTCTCCCTTTTTTTCTTGATGAGGCTGGCTAAGGGTTTATCAATTTTGTTTATCTTCTCAAAGAACCAGCTTTTAGTTTTATTGATCTTTGCTCTTGTTTTCTTCGTTTGTGTTTCATTTATTTCTGCTCTGATCTTTATGATTTCTTTCCTTCTACTAACTTTGGGTTTTCTTTGTTTTTCTTTCTCTAGTTGTTTTAAGTGTAGGGTTAGATTGTTTATTTGAGATTTTTGTTTCTTGAGGTGAGATTGTATTGCTATAAACTTCCCTCTTAGAACTGCTTTTGCTGTGTCCCATAGGTTTTGGGTCGTCATGTTTTCATTGTCATTTGTTTCTATGTATTTTTTAATTTCTTCTTTGATTTCTTCAGTGATCTCTTGGTTATTTAGTAGCACACTGTTTAGCCTCCATGTATTTGTGTTTTTTACAGTATTTTTCCTGTAATTGATTTCCAATCTCATAGCGTTGTGGTCAGAAAAGATGCTTGATACGATTTCAATTTTCTTAAATTTTCCGAGGCTTGATTTGTGACCCAAGATGTGATTTATCCTGGAGAATGTTCCGTGTGTACTTGAGAAGAAAGTGTATTCTGCCACTTTGGGGTAGAATGTTCTATAAATATCAGTTAGATCTATCTGGTCTGTTGTGTCATTTAAAGCGTGTGTTTCCTTATCTATTTTCTATTTGGATGATCTGTCCATTGGTGTAAGCAGGGTGTTAAAGTCCCCTACTATTATTGTGTTACTGTCGATTTCTCCTTTCATGGTTGTTAGCATTTGCCTTATTTATTGAGGTGCTCCTATGTTGGGTGCATAAACATTTATAATTATTATATCTTCTTCTTGGATTGATCCTTTGATCATTATGTAATGTCTCTCCTTATCTCTTGTAGCAGTCTTTATTTTAAAGTCTATTTTATCTGATACAAGTATTGCTACTCCAGCTTTCTTTTGATTTCCATTTGCATGGAATATCTTTTTCCATCCCTTCACTTTCAGTCTGTATGTGTCCCTAGGTCTGAAGTGGGTCTCTTGTAGACAGCATATATATGGCTCTTATTGTTTTGTATCCATTCAGCCAGTCTGTGTCTTTTGGTTGGGACATTTAATCCATTTACATTCAAGGTTATTATCGATATATATGTTCCTATTACCATTTTCTTAATTGTTTTAGGTTTGCTTTTGTGGATCTTTTTCTTCTCTTGTGTTTCCCACTTAGAGAAGTTTCTTTAGCATTTGTTGTAAAGCTGGTTTGGTGGTGCTGAATTCTCTTAGCTTTTGCTTGTCTGAAAAGCTTTTGACTTCTCCATCGAATCTGAATGAGATCCTTGCTAGGTAGAGTAATCTTGGTTGTAGGTTTTTCTCTTTCATCACTTTAAGTATATCCTGCCACTCCCCTCTGGCCAGCAGAGTTTCTGCTGAAAAATCAGCTGATAACCTTATGGGGATTCCTTTGTATGTTATTTTTTGTTTTTCCCTCACTGCTTTTAATATTTTTTCTTTGAATTTAATTTTTGTTAGTTTGATTAATATGTGTCTTGGTGTGTTTTTCCTAGGGTTTATCCTGTATGGTACTCTCTGTGCTTCCTGGACTTGGGTGGCTATTTCCTTTCCCATGTTAGGGAAGTTTTCAACTATAATCTCTTCAAATATTTTCTCAGACCCTTTCTTTTTCTCTTCTTCTTCTGGGAACCCTATAATTCGAATGTTGGTGCATTTAGTGTTGTCCCAGAAGTCTCTGAGATTGTCTTCAATTCTTTTCATTCTTTTTTCTTTATTCTGCTCCTTGGCAGTTATTTCCACCATTTTGTCTTCCACTCACTTATTCGTTCTTCTGCCTCAGTTATTCTGTTATTGATTCCTTCTAGTGTATTTTTTATTTCAGTTATTGTGTTGTTCATCTCTGTTTGTTCTTTAGTTCTTCTAGATCTTTGTTAAACATCTCTTGTATTTTCTCAATCCATGCCTCCATTCTGTTTCTGAGATTCTGGATCATCTTTACTGTCGTTACTCTGAATTCTTTTTCAGGTAGATTGCCTATTTCCTCTTCATTTATTTGGTTTTGTAGGGTTTTACCTTGCTCCTTCATCTGTGACATATTTTCTTCCCGTCTCTCTTTTTTTTTTTAATGAGTGGGATTGTGTTCCTGTCTTAATGGTGGTTTGGCCTGAGGCTTCCAACACTGGAGTTTGTAGGCTGTTGGGTAGAGCTGGGTCTTGGTGCTGAGGTGAGGAACTCTGTGAGACCTCACTCCGATGAATATTCCCTTGGGTCTGAGGTTCTCTGTTAGTTCAGTGGTTCGGACTCACATCTCCCACCGCAAGAGCTTAGGCCCGACCCTGGGCTCGTGAACCAAGATCCCACAAGCTGCCTGGGGCAGCAAAAAAAAAAAAAAAGAACAGTAACAAAGTAAAAAATAAAGTTAGACTAGGAAACTAACAGATATGTTAGGAAGAATATAAAAATAAAAATATAGATGAATCAACACCTGGAAAGTATATCAGTACCACAATAGTAAAAAAGAGGAGGGAAAAGAAAAAAGGGCGGGAGTGGGGGAAGGCCTTGGCTGTGGAGGGCGGGGCCTAAGCAAAGGCGAGGTTTGGGTGGTGGGCGGGGCCAATGCTCAGGACCCACAGGGCTGGAAAAGGCCCTGGGGGCTGTGGCGGTTGGGGCTTAGGCTCAAGGAACAGAAGGGACCCAGGCGTGCCCCCCACCCCTGGTCTCAGAGGGCAGGGGACCTCACTGGGAGCCCAGCAGGCTTCCGGGGCTCACGTGCGTGGGGCACATGCTGTCTGTCCTCTCCTGCTCCTCCAGTCTGGGAGGGCCCCTCCCCGCTGACTTTCCTGATCTCCCTGCCTTCCCTCCTTTGCCCCCAAGGACCTACGTGGCCTGGAGGGGGACTTTGGAGGACAGGGGACCGGCCTGGGAGCCCAACAGGCTCCCTGTGCCCAAGTGGGCAGGGCAATTGCCCTCCAAAAATATATCTTTTTAAATTTTTAACTGAAATGCTTTTAGGTGTTAGATCCTCCTTGTTTATTAAAGTAAAACATTCTTTGGGATATAGGTATTTCTTTTGCTAAATAAACTTATTTTATGGATTTCAGGCCCAAAGTCTTCAGTGATATTTTTGGAATTGAGTATATCAAATGTTACCAGTATTGACCCAAAGTGTGATATAACCTAATCTTTGTGGGACATTATATCCATAGTGATAAAGAAGGAAAGCAGTGTACATTCTTAAGGTTAGACAAGTATAATGTCAAGAATTTTAAGTGTCAAAAGTATTTGTTTTCTTAGAGGAGAGGCCACAATGGACAGGAAATTCCAGAGGCAAGGCAGTGCTACAAATTCTGAAAGTGCTGAGTAAAATTCATAATATATCTCCATCAGTGCATGGAGTTCATTCATTTTTATTGCTGTGTAGCATTTCAGTTTATAAATATACCACAATTTACTTATTTTACTTAGTTTTTGACTATTATAACAATACTACTAGTAACCATGTACATGTTTCCTGCTGCATGTATACAAGATCTATCTAGGACTTATACTTAGAAGTGGAACCACTAGATCATAGAGTGTTTTCATCTTTGCCAAATACTCCCAAATTTCTTTCCAAAGTGGTTGGACTGATTCCATTTCTAAATGAATATATGAGTTGTAATTGCTGTGCATCTTTACATTCAGGTTGTCAGTCATTATCATTGCTGATTATATGTTACAGATATCTTCTGTCAGTTTGCATCAGCCAAAATTCTTAGACTAATGGATATTATAGTAAACGTGATTCACTAAGTGGTGGGATTAAAAATTATATCTAAATGCAACTAGTGAAATTATGCTAAAAACAAATGTGAAGTTTAACAGATGAACATGTCCCTTGACCAAGATTGTGTACTTTTTCTTGTTTTCACCCTCTCTTCTAGAAATAGTGAGTGAAACAGAATCTCCAGTACCTTCCTATTCTCATCTACACAGTGAAAGCTCTATTCCAGAAGAATTGGGCAGCCCTGCTGTTGAATATATACCATCTGAATCTATAGTTCAGGAGCAGCCTGGGAGTCCAGATCACAGTATACTTACTGAAGAAATGGTTTTTTCACAAGAACTGGAATCTTCTACCTCGCCTAGTAAACATGTAAGTTAATATATATTTATATCTTAAAGCTTCTTTAGAAAAAAACCTGTCTGAAAGGTATATTATTAACAGTTATATTCTTGCTATTAAGGACAGCATTGACTATCACCCATATCTGTAACATACGGTATATGACATTTGAGTAGAAATAAAGCTTTTCCTTGACTCCTAAAGATTTATAAATATATGAATTTTAGCTTTAGGGGCAGTTATAAAATTATATGCTGAGAAGTTTTTAATATTTAGGGGATAGGAACTTCTAAAGTTTTTAATAAAGATAATATGTGAGACAATACAAGTTCTTATTAAAGTCTGTTTTGTCATTTAATAGAAACAATAAGACCTTAAACCACACTAGTGTGCCTTTTCTATAATTTAATTAATGACTGCTCTATAACTCTTAATCAGAATAAAAGTAGTGGTTTCATCTCTTTAAGGCAGATCTGGAATGGATATATATTCTAAATTAGAATAATGTTCACTTTAGAATAAAAAGGTTTTCCACATTGTCCTTAATTCTGTACTTCAATAAAAAAAACTATCTGGTAAGAACTTAAGAAAGAAACTTAACTGCTTGTCTTTTAAAACTTGATTTTATAAAGTGTACGAGGGGATTAGCATAACAGTATTTTTTTTTGATGGGAATTTGTGTTTATTTTTTATTTTTCACTTTTCTCTTTTATTTTTATTTATTTTTTTATGCCTTTTTTAAAACATCTTTATTGGAGTATAATTGCTTTACAGTGTTGTGTTAGTTTCTGCTGTATAACAAAGTGAATCAGCTATATGTATGCATATATCCCCATATCCCCTTCTGCTTGCATCTCCCTCCCACCCTCCCTATCCCACCCCTCTAGGCAGTCGCAAAGCACTAAGCTGATCTCCCTGTGCTATGCAGCTGCTTCCTACTAGCTATCTCTTTTACATGTGGTAGTGTACATATGTCAGTGCTACTGTCTCACTTCGACCCAGCTTATCCTTCCCCCTCCCAGTGTCCTCAAGTCCATTCTCTACGTCTGCGTCTTTATTCCTGTCCTGCCCCTGGGTTCATCAGAACCATTTCTTTTTTTTTAGATTCCATATATATGTGTTAGCATATGGTATTTGTTTTTCTCTTTCTGACTTACTTCACTCTGTATGAGAGACTCTAGGTCCATCCACCTCAATACAAATAGTTCAATTTCGTTTCTTTTTATAGCATAACAATATTAAATATTATAAGTGAACACAAACATTGTTAAAGCCTCTTTGTGTTTAAAAAAAAGAATCCACCTAAATTCAGTGTGTCTTAAAGTCACTTCTATAATAAAAAGTAATATTTACTGAGTGTTTACTTACCAAGTGCCAGGTAGTATGCTGAATGCCTTATGTAGATTATCCTCACAACAGTTCTTTAGATTTTAAGCCCCACTCTGAAGCTTAGCAGGCTAGGAAGCTTGCCCATAGTCACAGGGGTAGGAAGTGGTGATAGCTAGGAATCAAATCAGACATTCTCACTTCCACTTGATATCAAGGTAGAAATTACACCCTTTGTAATAATCTCATTTGGGCAGTCTTCTTATGCTCTTTTTCTTCCCTCCCCGCTTCCATTTCTTCTTCTTTCCTTCCATAAAAGTAGTACATTAGTATATTTAAATTTTTTTTTCAGTTTTATTGACATATAATTGGCACACAGCACTGTGTGAGTTAAAGGTGTACAGCATAATAACTTGTCATACATATATTGTGAAATGATTACCACAATAAGTTTAGTTAATATCCATCACCTCATATAGTTACAAAAAAATTTTTTTCCTTGTGATGAGAACTTTTAGGATCTACTCTTTTAGCACCTTTCAAATATACCATATAGCAGTGTTAACTATAGTCATCATGTTGTATATTACATCCCCAGTATCTATATGTCTTATAACTGGAAGCTTATACTTTTCGACCAGCTTCACCCAGTTCCCCCACCTCTCCACCCCCACCTCTGGTGACCACAGGTCTGATCTCTTTTTCTATGAGTTTGGGTTTTTTTAGATTCCACATATAAGTGAGATCATATAATATTTGTCTTTCTCTCTCTGACTTATTTCACTTAGTACAATGCCCTCAAAATCCGTCCATGTTGTCTCAAATGACAGGATTTCTGGTTTGTTTGGTTTTTTTAATGGCTGAATAGTATTTGTGTGTGTGCATGTGTGTGTGTTTGTGTGTGTGTTTATGTCATATTTTCTTTATCCATTCATCTGTTGATGAAGACCTACCGTATGATTCAGCAAATTCAGTTCTGGATATATATCCGAAGGAAGTGAAATTACTATGTCGAAGAGATATCTGCACCCCCATATTTAGTATTTTTGAAGTTAAAACGAATAAGGGGGTAAATATCACTGATTCAGTAGCCACTCATAGTTTATTATAAACATTTTTTTAAAGCATTCTCTTTTTTTTTTTTAATTAATTTATTTATTTTTGGCTGTGTTGGGTCTTCATTTCTGCACGAGGGCTTTCTCTAGTTGCGGCAAGCAGGGGCCACTCTTCATCGCGGTGCGCGGGCCTCTCACTGTCGCGGCCTCTCTTGTTGCGGAGCACAGGCTCCAGACGCGCAGGCTCAGTAGTTGTGGCTCACGGGCCCAGCTGCTCCGCGGCATGTGGGATCTTCCCAGACCAGGGCTCGAACCCGTGTTCCCTGCATTGGCAGGCGGATTCTCAACCCCTGCACCACCAGGGAAGCCCAAAAGCATGCTTTTTTAATAACTTTTTTCTGTACCTTTAAAAAAAGTCAAGATCTTATCCTTTGTATATTTTGCAAACTTTTTTCACTTTTTATTTCATAAAGTTATTTAAAACTCTTTGTAAATATTATCTTCAACTGGTTCGTATCTTGAATTTTAAATAGAATTTTACAGCTGTATCACAAAACAGTTCCCATTTGATTTTCTATTTGAACAGTCACCTCCTAAAAGCTGCACATCTGTGTCAAAGCAGGAGTCTAGCAAAGGAAGTCATAGATCTGGAGGACAATGTCGTCTACCCGTCAAGTCCCATCAACACTGTTATAGTTGGTCAGATGAGTCATTATCTATGACACAGTCAGGTAAGACTAACAAGGAGGAATTAGTTTTCTTTGCACTATATTTGAATTCCTCTTTAATAAGCTTTGTCTAACTATATGGCTGGTAAAATGTTATTCTTTGTTTCATTTGTAAAGACTTTTTTCTTGCCAAGACTAAATCGCATAATTCTTTGCTTTTCATTGATAATTATATCCCTAATTATACCAACTATGATAAATTGTTATATTCTTGGATGTTAATAGTCATTTATTCATCACACATTCTTTGAATTTTTGGTGTGTGTCAGGCACTGCTTATGTGTTCCCATAGTGCTCTGCTCTTCAACTTGTTATACTAGGCAGCACATAAATTGTAATCAAACTTTACCCAGCAGGTTTCCCCTACTAGAATATAGACTTCTGCAAAGGAGAGTCCTATGTTTTAACAGTTGTAGCACCAGGCCCTAACAGGTACTTTGCATTGCACATAGTAGGTATTTATTAAACGTTTCTTGAATGATTTAATGCTGACAGTGAGGAGAAATAGGAGGTGGTAGAGCAGGATAGCATAAGACTCAAGGGAGGAAAAGTAGAGAAGAGACTGCACATGGCAGTGGGGAGCATTATCTATTTTCCCATAACTTCTATCATACTGTAAATCTCTGTGGCATATAATTTACGAAAGAATAAACAGCCTTTACTCTAGAAGACTTGATTCAAGGCGTTGATTGTGGGAGGCATATCTAGACAGACAATACTTGGTTTATGTAGGATTCTGAGGAAGATTAATACCATATTGAGTGTATGTCTTTTGAGTTCATTTTCAGTTTTCTTTTGAGAATAGACATTTAGTAAAGGAAAAGTGAAAAATACTATTCATTTTTTGATCTTTGATTCTATTCTGTACCCCCTTTGTTTTCAATGTTTTAAACAGTAATAAATCATGGGTTTTTTTCCCCATGCCCATTATTTATAGATCTCCTTTATTCTTTGAATAACTGCATAATATTTCAAAGGGTAGGTATACCGTAATTTATTTAACCATTTCCCTAGTGATAGTCCTGTAGGTTTTCTCAAAATTTTCATTATTTCAAATAATGCTGTAATGAACATCTTCATTTATATAGATCCCTGTTGAATATTTCAGTAGGAATAAATTCTTAGAAATGGAATTACTGGATCAAGCCAGTAATTAAAGTTGAAGAATGTTGTCTGTCGTATTTAAATTGTTTTTTTAAAAAGATTTATTTATTGTTTATTGTATTTATTTTTGGCTGTGTCAGGTCTTAGTTGCAGCACGCGGGATCTTTGTTGAGGCATGTGGGATCTTCATTGTGGTGCATGGGCTTCTCTCTAGTTGTGGCGTGCAGGTTTCTCTCTAGTTGTGGCGTGTAGGTTTTCTCTTCTCTAGTTGTGGCACACGGGTTCCAGAGTGTGTAGGCTCTGTAGTTGGCGGCATGCGGGCTCTAGTTGAGGCGCGTGAGCTCGTAGTTGTGGCACGCAAGCTTAGTTGCCCCGCGTCATGTGGGATCTTAGTTCCCTGACCAGAGATCGAACCCACATCCGCTGCGTTGCAAGGCAGATTCTTTACCACTGGACCACCAGGGAAGTCCCTGTCTGTCATATTTATCTGTTGCAAGTGATCAGCATTTTTATACATTTGCTTTCATGTACTCTGGTGAAAAGTTACTGCCAGTAGAATAATATGTCAGTGGACATAAACTTGATACTTGGAAATATGGATTCTCTTCATGGCTCTATTACATACTGGTGACTCTCTTTAAGTTTCCTTCCCATATTAGATAATCTTTTCTATCTGTAGCAATGGAATAATATCTTAACCATCCTTGCATGAGTTATGCAACAAGGATTAATGATAATATTTATAAGATACTGTTTTATTGGTAAAACATATTTAAGCAAGAACAGCTTTAGAAAAACAGCTCTGAAATTTTTAAACTATAATGCCATCTACCTATTCATGATGACATCATTTATATGCAGTATTTATGGAAGTGGTAAATTTTAATGTAGTGGAGTTATATAATACCTTTCTCACTTAAGTGATGGAGAGTTTGTTATCAACCAAATTAATACAGTCAGCATGTGTCAGATAATCAAACTTAATTTTTGATTGAGTTATTCTGTCCATCTGCTTATTCTGTCTTGATGTGTTTCAACAAACTGAAGTATCATTTACCTGCCACTTGCCCTGTCCCCTCACCTTCCAAAAAACCCTGTAGGAGAGAATTTCATAAAGACAATACATTCATCTAGAAAGTTGCTTGGATAAAAAAAAAAATTATAGAGATTCTCTTAGATGTTACTGATGATAAACACCATGTTGTAATACTAGATTTGGGCACATATAACATGTATTCCCATTCACTCTCATAGACTTTTACTTAATCTCTACCCTTCATTTGTAGGATTTTGGTTTCTTTAGTACTTAAAAATAAAAACATTTCCCAAGGTCTTTCATCTAAAACTTGAAGTTTCTCATCATCTGCTATTAAATCTTCACAATCATAGATGATAAAGATATTTTTATTTTAAAAAATCACTGTTGACATATCCAATTTTTAAAATATATTCATTTAAAATAAACATTTTGGGGGCAGAGTTGAAACTAAGTCTGTGGGAGTGTAGTAGTCTCCTATAAAATTTTATCAAAGTAACATCTCAAGTTTTGGAAGCACATAAAGAATACACAGTTAAAAGAATACACAGCTTTAGAAGATGCAAAGATATGGGTTTATACCTCATTGTAGAAAGATTATAATTTTTTGCTCAGCCTACAGTCCTACCCCCAATTATTGTACTAGAATCATCAGTTAAATCACTGTAAAGCTTTCCACTAAGGTTCAGAGTCTTTTAACCTTGAAACCAATTGATTATTTTCTTCAGAAATTAAAAGAAAGCCTGAGCAGGATATTCAGTTGCTATCTCATCTCTACCACCTTTTTTAGTTTTAAACCAAAAAATATGTTACATAAAATATGGCTACATAAAAATGTTTGTTTTATGTGTGCTAATACTACCACCATTTACTGAGCTGTAATAGTAGTCCAGGTACTGTGCTACATGCTTTGTATACCTTATTTAATTTTCACATCAATTCTAGAAATCGTTAAGTGTCAAACACCTTACCGATTACTAGTAATAGATCCTGAGTTGAAAATGGCCTTTATTGTTACTTCATTTTATGAGTGTTGATCACTAAGTAGTAAACTTCGCCCATGCTAAGGGCACAGTCTGATGCCACTACTGGTATAAGATGGATATAACTTCCTAGTATACCTTAATTCAGGACATAAAAGTGGCAGGAACTTAGATGTCATTATTTGTAAACCAGATATTTAGATCACATTGCAAAAAAAGACTATCACCTTTTTAAAATAAATTCTGTGACTAGTTCTATGCAATTTAATCTGAAGTGCTTGAAAAAACCTGATTGTTTATGATGTAATGTTGTAATGTACATCTGAGTCTTCAGATTTGTATACAATAGTATTTCTCTTATAAGACTATTAAATGTCTCACTCATTAAATGACACCATTGTGTGATTCAGGGAGGAGGTGTGAGGAACAGTCATTTTTTTATTTTTCTATGTAATTTCCATGTTTAGTGACATAAAGTGTTTTTAAATGATACTTATTTTTATAAGATATGCATGACACTTACAATGAAATGTCTTTTTCATGATTTTGCTATGACTGGACATCTACTTTGTATGTGTGTATATATGTGTCTGAATTGTTGGGAAGAAAATAAGATTTAACTAGTTTCATTTCAGTTATTTTAAATATTTTAAGAACTTCCAAAGAAAGGTTACTGCAGAGTATGTTTCTTTATAATTTTTCTCTCTCCTTTTATGTGATGTTAAGACATCAGCTGATGACTCACAATCAATTTAAAATGGTAAAATTCCACTTTGATTTTAATATGACTTAAAAACTATGAAACTACTATTAATAACCAAGAGGAAGTACAGTTAAATATGGCTGTCTTGTCACCAGGAACTAAATCCTTGCAGAATGTCCAAAGTTCACTAACCAAAAGTTTTTCAACTTCCAGCTGCTTATCTTATCAAGAACAGGGTACCTTGAAATTTATTTGCAGTTTCAAATAGTGCAATTAGAAAGTGAAAACAAATAGGAAGACACCCCCCCCTCCCCATAGAGATTTAGGGGAAAAGAAAGGATGCAAATCACTAATACTTTTTTTCTGAAGCTCAAATTTTAAATGTTAGATTGACTTTACATTGGTGCTTTTTATTAATAGTTACTGAGTTAACTTTATTTTTAAGTTAAATAAAAAGATTCTGTATCTCTTTTAGAAACTACATCTGACCAGAGTGACATTGAAGGTAGGATCAGAGCCCTGAAGGATGAGCTGCGGAAAAGAAAATCAGTTGTGGACCAACTGAAGAAGGAACAGAAAAAAAGGCAAAAGGAAAGACTGAAAGCCCAAGAAGCCAGTCTAATCAAACAATTGGAGGTTAGACATAAGAAGAAAGGGGTTTAATTTCAAGGCTAATGTAAATGTGAACCTTGAAATGTTTTTAGTGTTGTTAATAAAGTAATGGATTAGAATTTTTCAATATTAATTTTGTACCACATTTTAACCTAACTTTAAAAAAAAATCTGAACAAACTCTTGCTTGAAAGATTAAATTAAATATTAAATTAAAATGTTAAATATTATAATATCAGGTATTAAAGTAAATAGTAAAAGTATTAAAATAAGTTTTTTTCTAAAGAAGAAAGATTAGGCCTATGAAAGAAAAATTGATATCCGCGTCCTCTAAAGCAAAGAACCATTAGATAAATAATCCTAGCTATTGGAACTGTTAATGCCTTTTTTTTTTTTTAAAGCAGAGTGGTGTTTCATGCCACACGACTTATTAGTATGACTCTTCGTACTGTTTGAATGGCTCCTAAATAATAACTCTAAACTTGACTTTCCTTAACTCCAGCAACCTTCCCTGATGCTACTCCAGTCTGGAAACCCAGTTTTTATGTCTTCCTCATTCTGTTTTCTCCCATCCATTCAGTCACCAGATCCCACTGATACTTTTTTCATAAATCTTCTTGCTTGTCCCTTTCCATTCCTACTGCCATCAAGCTATTTGGGGCCCTTATGTCCTCTTGCCTCTGTTGTCTACATAGCCTCTTAAATGTCCCTGCCTCTGGTCGCTTCCCTGTAGCTTACATGCATTCTGCCAGCCTAGTGTTCCTAAACACCACATTCGTTATAGAACCGGTCTGAACTTCCCGCTCATCATAAGAATCCCTTCTCATGGCCTGACCTGAGAAGATCTTTCAGCTTCTATCCAAACACTTCCAGTAATAGCAAATTTCAGATTTTCAAGGCAGTTGGTTTCATCGGTTGGACTCTAGGTGCTCTAAGTGTTAGAAAGCTCTTTGTTATGTTTAGCCAGAATTTCTGTTCTTTTAATCATCCTTGTGTGGTAACACCAAACATGTGTCCTCCTACATTAATTAACTTAATCAGGTGCCTATTTATGTGCTGGAAACTCAGCTAATTACTTTACACATATTTTTCATTTTATCCTCAAAGTAACAAGATGTGGATATCAACTATCCCTCTGTTACAGATGAGGAAACTAAGTTTTAGTGAGATTAATGATATCCAGAGACACACAGCTCACATGTGTTAAAACTAGGATTTTAATCTAGCTCGAATTCCAAATTCTGTGCCCCTCCTGTTACACTACATTATCTTCCACATAGAAAATAGACCTGCTAATAGATCTGGAGAAGATAGACGTTTACACAGGCACACAACACAGAGATGGGAACGGGAATTGTAACTTGCACATATGCTTAGAAGTAAGAAAAAGTGGTTAAGATTCAGTGGCCATGCTGAGAAGTTCATGTTGGAAAGTAGTGAGGAATAAAATTTAAAAACAAAGATCATGTTCAGGGCCTTAGAAACCAGACTGATAAGTTTGGACTTCATCCTATATAGGTCTGTAGTGTTCAACCTGACTATACATTAGAATTAACTGAGGAGATTTTTTGGAAAATACAAATATCCAGGCTCACTCCCAGAGATTTTGATTTAATTGGTCTAGGGTGGGGCCCAGGATTTAAAAGTACTGCTCGCTATAGGTCACGCGGAGCCATTGAAAGCTAAACGAAATACTGTTAGATTGAATGGCATTGCCCAAAAAGTTCATTAATAGGTATGTCACCCGGAAAGTTATCTAGAGAAGGATACAAAAGATCCATCTCATTCAACATTCTATTAAACAGTTTAAATAAAGGCAAAAGAAAGTTCTGTATTTAGATTTTACAATTATAGTATATGATAGAGAAATATATAATACATAGCAGTTCGTATGAAAAAAAATCTTTTGGATTTTATTTGATCACATATTTAATAAATGAACTACACTCATATAAGTATAGCTTTCAGATCTGAGAAATCATTGTCCTTATGTATACCTAGCTAGCCAAATCATCTAGCTGTAGTATATGTTTAATACCAATGTTTATCAAAACATTGACAGTTCAGAGGAAGGTAACATAGACGGTGATAGTTATAAAAATAGTGATTTTAGCTTAAGTTTTAGGGAACTGTAGCAGTTGACAAACATCCATCTGCTCATTCACTCAGCCTCCTTTGAGCCAGACACTGTGAGTAGGTACTGGACATATCGTGTTGAGCAAAACAGCTGTAGTCTTAAACGTGAGAGATGTAAAAGTAGGGATTAATTTTAGCCTAGAAAACTGAGGAGCTTTTTCTAATAGAAGGAGGGCTTCCCTTAGATTTCATTCAAGTTAGAATTATAAATTAGTGAAGTTTTGTTTACAGAATGGCTAATGACTAAGAAATATTTTTGCAATTCTATACTCTCATACTCCCAACCACTCTCTTCTCTCTCCTTGAGATTTGTATTCCTGAAGTGCTCACCCCTTAAGAAGCTTACTGCCATTGAAACTTAGTGTAATGGCTAAACTTCTTAAAAATACCAGGAAAGTATTAAGACATCCTTTAAAGAATAATTATATAATTAGCTAAAGAAGTTTTTTAATGTGGCAGGGCCTGAACTATTGCTTCAAAAGTATTAAACTTCTGTAGACTGAGACTGTCATTTCCTAATTGATATTAGTATTACAATTATACAGCTTGCTTATACATAGACTATTTCGAGAAGGCTATACAAGTAACTGATTTTAGAACTCTGGGAAATAATACTGATGCAGGGAGAAAGAATTTTATATCTTTTTTACGGTTTGAATATTTTACCATAAAATATACTATTTTATAATTTAAGATAGTTTAAAAAATTCTGTGTAGTGACTCCTTTGATTTTTCTAAACTTAGTCATATGATGAATTCATTAAGAAAACTGAAGCCGAGCTTAGCCGAGATTTGGAAACATCACCAACAGCCAAGCCTCAGATTAAAACGCTCTCCTCAGCTTCTGAAAAACCCAAGATCAAGCCCCTTCCACTACACAGGTAGAAATTTTTGGTAACTAACCTATATTCTGCCTTGTTTGAGAAAGGAATAAGGAAAGGTTTTGAGTAGAAGCTATCTTTTAAGTAACTGTGAAATTGTAGAAGTGAAAATACTAGTTTATATTTTCAGTTTCACTAAAGTAAATTTGTTATTTATGATATAATCACAAATAAAATTTATAATAAGATACAGATTTTAAAATATATTTTGAATCCTGAAATCAGATGGGAGCAGTAAAAATAGTACTCTCCAGCATTGCTATTATAGCATCGTAAGTTGGTATAGTTGTTTTGGAAAACAGTTTGGCAATGTTTCAAAAGTCAAAAACAATCTGTAACTTTTGACTCAATAATTCCACTTCTGAAAATCTAGCTTGAGAAAATATGGGCTATCAAAAATATCTATTTGCATGAATATGTTTATCATAACGTCTTTTATATTATGTTTATAACATAAACACTGGAAGCAACCTTTATGTCCAGAACTGGTGAATAGCCCAGTAAATAAATGATGGTTCTTTCCAGGGATAGAATATTATGCCATCAGTGAATACAAATACAGAAGATACAAAGTAGCACTATTAGAATATATAATATGGTATATAAGAAAGTCAGGTAGTAATATTTAAACTAAATTTTGAGTGAGTAGAGGTTATATAGGTAAGTGGGACTGAGAAATAGGGGATATTTCAAAGAGAAGGGCACTCATGAGTGACCAGAAGCAACAGAGAGCTTGGCATATCATGGAAGCTGAATGTCATAGGATGTAGCTGGAGTTAGGAGAAGAGACTG
This sequence comes from Balaenoptera ricei, assembly GCF_028023285.1. Classification (NCBI taxonomy): domain Eukaryota; kingdom Metazoa; phylum Chordata; class Mammalia; order Artiodactyla; family Balaenopteridae; genus Balaenoptera; species Balaenoptera ricei. The sequence goes on from NC_082639.1 coordinate 142,702,797, forward strand.
GAAAAATAAAAAACAAGTTGTGATAACCTTGTACTCACGCATTCTTAGTAGTTTCTAATTTACATTTTTAGAAGATGTGACGCTGTTAAAATTTTTTAAAAAGCATATTTTAGGATATTTTTTGTTTTTTAGAAATGTTACAGAGGCTCATTATAATTAATTTAGCATTACCTGGGTTTGAATCCTGACTCCAGTACCAGCTAGCTTTTTAATTTGGGGCAAGTTATTTAACTTCTCTGTGCTTCTATTTTGTAATAGGGATTTATATCCCTATACCAACACCTGAGTAATAAACTTGTTATGAGAGTTAAAAGACTTAACTTAGAACAGGGCCTAGCACACAATTAGCACTATGTATTAGTTGTTATTATTATTGCTACTAGAATATTGAGGGAAGTGGTAAAAAGAAAAAAGTTTAAATCGTATCATACCTAACTATCCCAAAACAACAGATGTCAACAATTAGATATATTTCCATCTAGGATTTTTTATGCTTAGATTTTGTGTGTAATTTTGTTACTTTAACATTTTTCCTTTATATTACATTATACATAAGTTTTATTTTAATTTCTACAATCCATTGAATGGTTTTATAGTTTTATTAACCAGAGAATGGTAGAATCAGATTTCTGTTTAGAGAAATCTTTCTGACTACAATATGAAGGAAAGATAGAAAGGGGTAAGTTTAGAAGCAGGGATAACAGTAGTCTAAGCCAGCCCTCAGATAATCCACTGTAATAAGAATAGAGAATAGGAGATAGATTTTAGGAATTTTTAAGAAGTATACTTAACAAATTAAAGTGCTAGATAGGGAAGCAGGGAAAAGCTGGATGACTCCCGTGTTTCTCTTAAATAGTAGTTTGTTGGGTCAAAGTTCCAAAGGAAAATCAGGTGTTCTTCGGTGGGAGTCTTATGATTTTGGATTTAAAGTGTTAATTTTGAGGTACCTGTAGTTCATCTAAGTGGAATTATCCAGGAAAGGTGTTAGCTTTTTAATTTGGGGTGATCAGCATATAGATGGTGGTTGAAGCTATAAATATAACAACATTTGGGTGAACATTTGGGTGAAAAAGGTATGCATTCAGAGAGAATAAAAGGGAGCCAAGTACTAAATATGATAAAATAGCAACATTTAAGGGGGTTATAAAGAAGTAGGAGTAGAAGCCAAATATTATGACTTAGCAAATAAAAAGAAAGCAAGAAAATGAAGATGGTGAATGTCAACTTAAAGCATGAAAGAGGACAGTAGCACCAGGTGGAGGAATAAAGAATTGAGGGGGGAAAGTCTGCTCAGTATTCTGTAACAACCTAAATGGGAAAAGAATTTTTAAAAGAATAGATATATGTATAACTGAATCACTTCGCTGTATACCTGAAACTAACACAACATTTTAAGTCAACTACAGTCCAATATAAAATAAAAATGTTAAAAAAGAAGGAAAAAAAAAGACTGGGGGGGTGGGATTTTTTTGAGGCTTGAGGCATACATGTAAGCTGAGGGGAAAAAAATCACCAGATTGAAGGACTAAAGATTGTAGGAAAAAGAATGGACAATTGAGGAATACCATCAATGAGGCTGTGGAAATGTATGGGATTTGGGGCAGAAAGAAGTTTGAACAAGTGTGAGAGATACACCTTTTTCTTCCTTGCAGACAGGAGGAAAGGCAGTTGGGATGGCTGTGAATATAGATAAATTTGTAGGTAAAAAGGTTGAAGATAAGAAGGGTCATGCTGATGGCCTCTGTTTCTCTCATTAAAAGAGGCAAGATCATCTACTGAGTGTGATGAAGGCCACAAATAGACTTGGTGGAAGTGGCAAAGGTTGGAATACTTCCTGCGAAGAAGAAAGAAGAAGCAGTTGTCTAAGAATTGACTGCTTTTTGTTACCAGTTACTACAGTATCAGCAATACATTTATTTCTGTTTATTAATTTTTCTGCTTCAGATCTGAAACAGCAAAGAATTGGAAATCACTGACAGAGTCAGAACGTTCCAGAGGATCCCTGGAGTCTATTGCTGAACATGTTGGTATGTAACTAGAAAAAATAATCACATAGTATCTACATAGACTAAAGATTATACAAATGCCTACAAAATTCCACCTCTACAGCTTTTTGGTTAAAAAGTGAACTTCTTAAAGATAATAGATTATTTAATATTTTAAGTTACTTTTATATTTTAAGTGATTTGTTGGTTATGCCTAAGTTATGTGAATCAGTCTTTATTGTCCCAATAACTGATGAAAACTGAGGCATAAAGACATTAATCTAAAATGGCTGTGAGTGTATCATCAGTATCTAAATTCTCCCTTTATCAGATTTTGTATCTGATTATATATATTTTCAGCCTATGCTGTTTCTCAGTATAAGTAGTTACATACATTTTTTTTTCAATTTAATCCAAAGAAAGATAAGAACTATTGAAAATAAAGTATAATTCAATGAGGAAATAAAACTGAGACATGAAAAAGCCTACCTAGTAACAGGGACAAAACAGAGATGTGAATTCAAAACTTTTAATTCTTGGTTTGTTAGTTCATCAAATCTTATTTTCTTCTTATTTTGCAATTTTAGCTCGTAAAGTGCTATATTTGCAGAAATAGTTGATTTTTTTTTTCCCTTTTTTACATTCAAGAGGTTAGTTGAAGTCCCTGCATTTGTCCTTCCTTCATTGCTTTCATTTTCAAAGAATATATGTAATATCCATCATACCATTCTGTTTTTGCATGATTTGAGGATTAACATCTCCATAAACTTTGATCCATTTTTCTTTACTTTGTAAGTTGACAACACTTAAAAAATTATACCAAACTTTAAATTTTCAGTCATTTTTTAAATGTTCTGTTTATTGTTGGTACAGTATATTCTCTTAAAGGAAAAACTCACCTTATACAGTAACCTGTAAAACAGGTCCTATTTATTGACCAGAGCTTTTTCTCACCAATATTTAGCTTTTATTTAAACTTTGGTTCCAGAAATTGAAATTTGTGATTAGATAATTTTGATGTGATCTTTTTTTCCCCTTTAAGATGCTGCATTGGCAGGTTCTGAGAGATCAGTGTCAGAAAGGTCTTTATCTGCATATGCAAAGAGAATGATTGAATTGGACAGTCGAACAGAAGAGCACTTTCAGACTTCTTCTCCAATTCTCAGATCATCAAGGAGAACCAGAGCAGAATCTGGAGATTCTCTAGAAAATGTCCCTTCATTACCTCTTCTCAAAGAATTAACTGCCTCTAATAGAATTCTTGATGTGTCAGATGCCAAGGTTGAAGAAGAATCTAGTCAAAAATCAGAAATACACGAAGTAGAATATGCAAAATTGGAAGAGAGTGCAATTGAAGATGCCTATTCTAAACAATCTAGGAAGCCTGATGTCTTCCTGAAACTAGACCTGGAACAGGGAGATTCATCTGAAATTCTTTCAAGGAAAGATCTTTCTTTAGATTCTATAAATGTTCAGAAAGACTTAGTTAGATTAGCCATTGAAAATCTTCATAAAAAAGAGTCAAAAGAGAGACAGTCAGATCAAGATATGGGTCATAGTGCAAACATCCAATCAGAAAAAGACTCTCATGTACAAAAGAATATAAAGGGCAGAGACTTATCTTGGTCAGAACATCTTTTTGCACCTAAAGAGATATCATACTCTGAAGATTTTGAAGTATCTTCTTTCAAGAAAGACATTTCAGCTGAATTGTACAAAGATGACTTTGAGGTGACATCTTTGTTGTCACTCAGGAAAGACTCTCAGTCTTGCAGAGAGAAGTCACAGGCAACAAGGATCTCTAGAAGTAGAGCCACTAGCTTTGGTAGTGATGATGAAATCAGTGAGTGCCTCAGTGAGAAAAGCCTTTCTATTCATAGCAATGTCCATTCTGAAAGGCTGTTAGAACTCAAGTCCCCCACTGAGCTTATGAAAAGTAAGGAGCGCAGTGATGTAGAGCATGAACAGAGACTTATTGAATCCCCTTCCTTAGCTTCAGCTTCTCTTGCAGATGAGTTACTTGATTTCCACATCGGTGATAGGGTGTTGATTGGCAATGTTCAGCCAGGAACTCTTCGATTCAAAGGTGTGACTAGTTTTGCTAAAGGATTTTGGGCTGGAGTGGAGTTGGATAAACCTGAAGGAAATAACAATGGAACATATGATGGCATTGTATACTTTGTGTGCAAAGAGAAGCATGGGATTTTTGCTCCTCCTCAAAAAATATCTCACATTTCAGAAAACTTTGATGACTATGTAGACATAAATGAAGATGAAGACTCTTATTCAGATGAACAATATCAATACTATAATCAAGAACAAAAAGATACAGAGGGTCCCAAGTTTGACAGAGAAAAGGATGCAATTGAGTGTTTTTATAAGGAATCTCAACCTAGTATGCATGACACAGAAGCCTCAGTTGATAGAAGCCTTAAAATAGAAACAGACAATATACAGGACATTTCTGGAGTACTTGAAGCCCATATTCACCAGCAGAATTCAGTGGATTCACTGATTTCTTCAAAGGAAAACAAAGACCTTGTTTCTGGTGCCACGGAAAAGGTTTCCACTGCTGAAGAAGACGATACTTTAGATAATACCTTTTCTGAAGAATTAAGGAAGCAACAGCAGTTTACCGAAAAGGAAGAGAACCTATATCCCGAAGTTTCAGAAAAGCTTTCTACCCCACTTCTGGACCTTTTAGCAAGAGAAAAGAACCAATTGGAAGCCCAGCTGAGGTCATCACCAAGTGAGGAAAAAAAGTCAAAGGAACAACTAGAAACAGTCAGCTTACTGACAGACAGTTTACTAAAAGTCTTTGTGAAGGACACAGTCAATCAACTACAACAAATCAAAAAAGCTAGGAATGAGAAAATCCAGCTTAGCAACCAAGAGCTTCTTGTTGATGATCAAAAGAAAGTACCACCCCAAGGCCTATCCCAGAATCTTGAGGAACAGTCACCAAGTGTTCCAGGTTGCTTCTTAAGGTCTGAATTGGAAGATGAGAAAGAAGAGATTTCCTCACCAGATATGTGTCCTAGACCTGTAAGTATTTTGTCTAGAAAAATTGTCAATTAACCTTGCCTTTATAGTACATTTTAATTCTGTAGCTCCTGATAGGTTTTTTGGTGATGTGTTGTTTGTTAAATAAAAATCACTTCACTAGTTTGTAAAGGCCATGTAGCTGTTTTTTCTGTTTGAAGTATAATTGTCCTCTATTATGTCATGAGTGGTCACTATAGAGTTGTCACAAACACTGGCAGGTTTATGCTGGGTTGAAAACCCCTGTATACTGTCCACAGATTAGATTCCCTTCCGGATTCACTGAATAAATTTATTCCATGGAGATTTCCATTGGTTCTCAACCCAGTTCTTTTTTGCCTATGAAATTATTTGTTCACATATCTACTTAGTCATAGTTGCCTTGCAGAAATTACCAGTTGTGATGTTGATTCTGGTAAAACTGAAATATATCCACTATGACATATACTCAGACCATCAACTTATTTAGGTTGCCCATGGACAATTGAACAGCGGTAATGATTTTGAGTAACTTGAGCCAGATAATCATCAAAGGTGAGAATTTTATATCTCATTTCCATATCTCAGAAGCAAAACAGTTCTTCAGAAACAGAATAATGATGATGCAAAAAGGAAAAACTGATCAATAAACATTTTATTAAAATCAATTGTAAGGCTTATGTGAGCAGAATTACAGGAAACAGGATAGTTTTTTCTTAAATTGTTCATTAGTAGCCACCATATTGTTTTTGTTTTGCTTATTTATAGAGAAATAGTAAATAGACAAATAATATATTTGCTTTGTCTTTAAAAAAAAAAAAGCCCAAACTTGTTAAGTGATCTGAGGTTACTAAATGGTGCTCTGTTTGAATGGTTCCATTTCTGTAGGAGAGTCCAGTATTTGGTGCCAGTGGGCAGGAAGAGCTTGCTAAGAGACTTGCTGAACTTGAGATTAGCCGGGAGTTCCTGAGCGTGTTAGGAGATGATCAAGACTGGTTTGATGAAGACTTTGGTTTGAGCTCTTCTCACAAGATACAAAAGAATAAGGCAGAAGAAACAATTGTACCTCTAATGGCAGAACCTAAGGGAGCTCCACAAAAGCCATGTGAAACATTATTGGCAGTCCCACATACTGCGGAGGAAGTAGAAATTCTTGTACATGATGTGGCAGAAGAACTTTGGAATTGGAAAGAATTAGGTCATGATCTTCACAGCATCAGTATTCCTACAAAACTGCTTGGCTGTGCCAGTAAGGGTCTAGATATAGAAAGCACTAGTAAAAGGGTGTACAAACAGGTATGTAATATGGAAGGATAATTCTAATTTTTAAACTTCTCTCTGTTGTCTGAAATTTGGATTCTTAGCCATTTTAATTTGTTTATTTTTCTCTGTCAAGGCGGTTTTTGATTTAACAAAAGAGATTTTTGAGGAAATATTTGCCGAGGATCCCAACTTGAATCAACCTGTCTGGATGAAGCCATGTAGAATCAACTCTAGTTATTTCCGACGAGTGAAAAATCCAAATAACCTTGATGAAATCAAGGTAAACTGCAAGCTGTAGAGTATCTCCTTTTTTGATTTGCTGTTCATTTGTACAGATCTGTAAATGTCATAAAAGCAAGTATTATTATTATTATCTTCTGTATTATTCACCATTCTGTCCTCAAGGCCTGTCCCATAGTAAGTATTCAGTAAATATTTGTTGATTCGTTCAATCCATGAGCAGTAGAGGGATGAGGGTGGGAGGGAATCCCAAATCCTCAATTTTTTGCAGAACAAATATATATATATATATTATAATATTTAAGAAAAAAATCAGCAAATATTCAGGGAGATAAATTATTGCAATTCATATGAGTTTTAGGTGAGTTTTTAATGACTTAGAGGTAGATACAATATTCTAAAAGTACATGAAAACATGTCATATATCAAACATGCCAACCCTAGACACGTAGATGTTAACTTTCCATCTTTGATCTCGGAGGTTTCAAATTGGTTATGTAGTTTTGAAATATGTGGGAGAGTAATGTGATATACAAAAAATATTGCTTGTTGTCTAAGAAGCCCCTGAAAAGATTAAGTGCCCTGAAGCTACAAGGACTCTCAACAAACCAACTTTAAAATCACATTGGTGGAAATCTCTCTGCCTACTCAGCTATTTTTAAAATATAGCAAAGGTTATATTTTCATTGCAGTGCCTCTCAAACTTTAATGTGCATCTGAGTCATCTGGGGATTTTGGTAAAATGCAGATTCCTTACTGAGTAGATCTGGAGTAGGACTGGAAATTCTGCATGTCTAACAGGCTTCCAAGTGATGCTGATGTGGCTGATCCTAGGGTCATTTTGAGTAGCAAGACTCTAGAGTTATGATTCTCAAACTTATTTGATCATAGGAAGCTTTTTTTCCCCCCAGAGAGTATACCTCCAATTACTTATCTTACTTATCTTATTTTCTTACATCATCCAGTAGTATATGTGGACTATCAAAATACATTAAAGGAACATATACATTATTCTGGTATATAACGTGAGGGGAGGCATTGTCTAAACAATTTAGTCTTTTTTTTTTCTTGAGATATAATTGACACGTAACATATTAGTTTCAGGATTCGATCTTTGTACATATTGTGAAAAGAGCACCACAGTAAGTCTGGTTAACATCCATCACCACACATACGATAGTTACAGTTGTTGTTTTTTTTTCTTGTGGTGAGAACTTTTAAGATCTCCTCTGTTAGCAACTTTGAAATATATAATACAGTATTAACTATAGAAAGGTTTTAGAAATATTTTGTACTGACAGAATACCAGCAGACATTTATGAGATGTAATGTATGCTTACATCGAGGGTAGGCAAACTAGAGCCCACAGGCCAAATCCAGCTCACCACATGTTGTTTTTAAAAATAAAGTTGTATTGGACCATAGCCACACCTAGTTACTTACATATTGTCCATGGCTGCTTTCCGCTACACCAACAGAGTTGAGTAGTTGCAGTAGCGACCATATGGCCCACAAAGCCTGAAATATTTACAGTCTGGTCCTTCACAGAAAAAGTTTGCTGACCCTTGCTTAGATTAAAGTAAGTAGAAAAAAAAAAAGTTGTCAAAGATTGACTTGATAGATTTTAAAAAAACAACTTTTAAAATGATTTTCAACTTTGAGGAAGGGAGCATCAGAACCACCTGAGGAGCTTTTTCAAAACACTGGTGCACTTCATTCCTTTCAGCCCTCAGCAGTGGATACATCCTTGAATGCGTGTGTGTGTGTGTGTGTGTGTGTGTGTGTAGGTGGGGAGTGGTGTGGTTTGGAGGACATTGGTAGTTTGAGAATCTTCTCAAATGATTCTAATTCATAAATGTGTTCTTTCCCCTATTAAGACATTTTTTTTTAATAGAAGAACCATAAAAAGTAATAACCCATTATTTTATTAATAACAAAGAACAAATACATTGAAATAAGACAAGGTACATAACATATACCAGCATTCATCAGAATGCATACATCATTATAACACACAATGATGCTGCCTTCCAATTTTAATATTGCTATAGCATTTTGTAAAGTTTTTTTTAAGGGTGATAGTTCAAATATTGTTAGCAGTGAAATTACCATGCTTCTCATACTGAAGTGTTGATTAATAATTTTTTAATACAACATATTCGAATCTTGGTGCTTCAGTATAAGCTATCCCAGCCAAAGCCTTGTACTTTGCTCATGTTTCAGGTTCAGAGTTTTATTTTATACTTTCTTTTGTAGTTTTGCCAGCTTGAAGTTAGCTAATGGTGGTTCTTGGGTAGAGGGGGCTCTAAAGTGATTTTTCTTTGCAGATTCATCAATGGGCTTTACTTTTTTTTTTTTTTTATGTTGTGTAGAAACAAAAATTCTTTAAGTGAATAAAGTCTGAGCATTTGGGAATGCTTTTCTCTTCAAATTGCTAAGTGGAATTGTAGAGAAGTTTGTATGATTTTTTTATAAATATTGTATTCTTAACAAAAATCTGTTTACTGCATTATAAGCACTAAATCTCAACAACTTTGTTGTTTGTGTCTCATTCATTTCACTTATTTTCACAGAACTTCATAGCAACCGAAGTACTCAAGCTGTTCAGTCTTAAAAAGGAGCCAAACCACAAAACAGATTGGCAGAAAATGATGAAATTCGGAAGAAAGAAAAGAGACCGAGTGGATCATATCCTGGTCAGTGTATATAACTAAACTATTTTTATTTTGACCATCTTTTCCAAAATCAGAATGTAGTTAGATTTTAAAAGGAAAAGGAATATAATTGATCTTAAGTCTATGACAGTAAATTCTTAAAGCCCTCGTTTGCTGCATTTCTTTCTGCCCCTCAGTTTTGGAAATTGCTTTCTTTTGAATTCAGTAGATGAATATTTAATTTAACAGTATTTTTGTGGGTGTGGAGAACTTGAGAAATAAAAAGTTGAGTGGAAGCAAACTTAAGGTTCTGAATTGAAGAGACCAGTGTAGACTAGGGCCAGACTACCTGAGTTTAAATCCCTGTTCTGGCACTTTACTTGGTGTGTAATCTTGGACAGATTAACCTCTTTGTGCCGCATTTTCCTATCTGCAAAATGAAGATGATATAATAGTACCTACCTGATAAAATTATTAAGAGAATTAAATGAGTATTTATATATGTGTATAGAACAGTGCCCTGCGCATAACTCAATAAATATTAGCTGTTATTTCATAATCATTATTATTATCCAGAACTTTAGCTGAATAGGATCTATTCCATTTTGCAATATATTTTCTAGCATTAGAAAAATGCCTATCAAACAACACCACCAAAAAAAAGAAAAAAGGAAGGGGGAAAAAAGGTCTTTTATTCTTTCTTCCCTAAAAGAATGTTAACGTGTTAAGTAGTAGCAGACCTTAGGAAACTCAGATGTTAATTGATTCAGGTTTATTCCCAGATATTTTCTCTCTGGACTTTATATCTTGTCTATATTTATATTCATATCATGAAAAAAAATGTAATGCTTAAATTTATCAGTTTCCCCAAGTATGTACCTTTCTAGTGCTTCATTTACTCAGTAATAACTTTACTAGATAAACATTTGTTAAACATTCTTTCTCATGTCTTATTTGATCCTCACAATAGTTGTATGAGGTAGGATGGACTAATGTTACTCTGTTTTACAAATGAGGAAGTTTAGATTCAAAGATATTAAGTGACTTGCCCAGCAAATAAGAGCCAGGACTTTAACCAATTAGTTCTTCATAGATCTTGGCCTCTCAAGGTGAACTTGCTCTCGTATTTCTACAATAGCTTAGAGTTTGAGTTATTATTAATTACCAAGATGTTACTTCTTCCACTTTTTAAGGAATTAAAGAAAAAAGCACATCAAAAGACATTCATTTACCCTACTGTCAGTTGAATTGATCATATTCCCTATAAATCATCTCTGTGCATGCATTTAGTCAAGAATTGTGCTAATTAAGGACTGATGTTACAATAGTAAGCAAAATAGATATAGACCCTGCCTTCATGGATTTACAGTTTGCTGGCAGAAGCTAGCCATTAATATATAATTTATACAAGTGTGTAATTATAAATTAAATGATAAAAATAGAAGAATAGGGAGCTGTTGTAAAAGCATATGGAGGAAACTGATCTGATAAGGATGGTCAGGAAAGGCTTCCCTGAGGAAGTGACAGTTGAGCTGAAATCTTAAAGATGAATAAGCATTAACTGAGTTCCGTGATAGAGAGAAGAGCAATTCAGGGAGAGGAGACTGCACGTGCGAAGACCTGAAATGGGAAGGAGCATGGAACTGAAATGTCAGTGTGGCTGGAGAGTGAGTTGAAATACCTGGGCCTATGTAACTTTTTTCATGAGTTCACTCTTCTTAATGTTTAGTGAAATGATACTGTTAGCAACTTGAGTTAATTATTAACAAGAAATGCTAAATAAACTGGTCACCCTTCCTACTATTAGATTTAGCCACCTCTGGCATTTGGATATTCTAATGCTTGTACATTTTAGAGGGATTGAGATTTAAAACAACAATTTTCATAACACATAAAACAAAAATTTTGCCACTAGTACAAAAGAAAAGGGTCTCAAAAATAGAAATTTCAAATACGTTTTAAAAATCATATTTATTATAAAATAATCATGCTCATTTTAGAAAATTTAAAATACTGATTAGTCAAAAGAAAATAATCATGACAACTGTATCACCTAGATAACTCTTAATTATTTTGATATATAGACTTAGAGTTTCTTTTTATACTGAGAATTTTTTTTTTTAAACATTTGGGATCATAGTCTCTTTTGTATTCTGATTGTTTTTGCTTAATTAAACATGGATGTTTTTCCTTGTTTTTAAATGTTCTTTTATTTTATATCATTTTTTAATAAATTTATTCCATTTTATTTTTTGTGGAAATATAGCAGTCCATTGTAGAATTATGTAACAAAACAGACAAAACTCAAGGAGCTTTTGCTCTAGTTAAGGAGACAGATAAGTAAGAAAAATAAATACAGAGAGAGAGAATAAGGGAATATTGGGGTGATTTGACTTACATTTTAACAGGACCCCTCTGGCTGGTGTGTTGAGGATAGACTGAAGCAGAGGTGGGAGTAAGGAGGCCAGGAGTGTATTGTCATAACCCAGGCAAGTGATAATAGTGGCTAAGACCAATTTGGTGGTATTGGAGATGGTGAGAACAGTTTTCAAAACAGAACAACAGAACTGCTGATAAATCGAATGTGGAATATAAGAGAGAGAGGTATTAAGAATAACTCCATTGGGTTGGTGTGAGTCGCTGAGGAAGGGAATTGCCTTTTGCTGATTTGAGGAAGACTGAGAGAAGCAGGTTTGGAAGGAACATCAGGAGTTCTGTTTTGAATGTATTAAATGTGAAATGTCTAATAAACATCCAAGTGGAGATATTGAGTAGGCTATTAGATATATGAGCCTGGAGCTCAGGCAAGAGAGGTAAGCTGGAGATGTGAATTCGGGAGTGGTGAACATATAGATGGTAGTCAAAGCCAAGAAAGAGAGTGTAGACCAATAGAGAGGATGTCCAAGGACGACTTCTTGACAAATTCCAATGTTTCGAGAGTTAAGAAGGTGAGGAGGAACCAGCAGAGACTAAGGAGCAGCTGATGGGGTAGAACCAGGAGAGTGTGAGGTCCTGGAAGCCAGGTGAAAGGGTTTCAAGGAGGAAGAATGAATCACCTGTGTCAAGTACTGGTCATTGGTCAAGTAAGATAACGACTGAGAATTTACCATTGGATTTAGCAATGTGGAGGTCTTTGTTGATCTTAACATCAATACAGGTAGTTTTTGTGGCATGGATAAGGTAAAAGCTTGATTTGAGTAGGTTTCAAGAGAGAATGAAAGACAAATTAAGGAGAGCAAAATTGGACACTTCAAACAAGTTTTTTTGTGAAGAGAAAAATGGAGGGAAATGGTAACAAGAGAAGGGCTCTTTTAGCTTGAAAGAGATATGCCGACAGGAAAAAATTGTGATGATGCAGAGAAGAAAGGAGAACTGCTGGAGCAGTATTCCTGAATAGACACAGATGGAATCCATGCAAGTGGAGGGGTTGGCCTCAAACTGAATATCAATTGCCCTTCTATAACAATTCTAACATGATAACCTATTATATTTAATATTTCATAATAAACAGTTGCTTCTTCCAGATTAAGAAATGTATAATTTAGCTGTTGTTGCTTGGACTAGGAAAGTCCCTAATCAGTCTGTGTGTCTTTAGGCATTATTTGAGGTGAGTAAAATACAAAGAATGTATTTTTTAGATGTTAAAGGCCTCTGTTTGCCAAAAAAAGAAGAGAAATCTTCTTTTGGCTCTAGTTCTCCTTTACTATCCCCTTACCACTTCACAAAGATATTGATTAATTTACATCTTAAGTTGGCCAAGAATATGGGCTATTTTTAGCAGTGTATTCTCAAAGTATATATGATGTGGAATGAGTAAAAGTAATTAGACCAACTTTTGTATATCCTTTATATACAGTAGCCTTGGGAAATCTCCCTACTGTAGGTAGAATTGCACTTAAAATGAAAAATCCTGGGCTTCCCTGGTGGCGCAGTGGTTGAGAATCTGCCTGCCAATGCAGGGGACACGGGTTCGAGCCCTGGTCTGGGAAAATCCCACATGCCGCGGAGCAACTAAGCCCGTGAGCCACAGTTACTGAGCCTGCACGTCTGGAGCCTGTGCTCCGCAACAAGAGAGGCCGCGATACTGAGAGGCCCGCGCACCGCGATGAAGAGTGGCTCCCGCTTGCCGCACCTAGAGAAAGCCCTCGCACAGAAACGAAGACCCAACACAGCCAAAATAAATAAATAAATTAATAAATAAATTAATTAATTAATTTAAAAATAGAGCAATAAAGTCATCAATTAAAAAAAAAATGACAAATCCTGTAGTGAAACTGCCTAGCTAATGATTGAATCTCCTTTACAGATTAAGATCTGATAAGGTACTCAACAGCTCCTGAGTTTTTACTTACTGTTGATAAGTTCTTTCTCATATTAAGACTAAATTGGTTTTCACGTAATGAATTATAATTTGCTTTTACAGCTTTAAGGCTTTACGTAACAATTTTAATTCTTCCTACATGCCTTTGAAGTGGCTGTAATGTTTCATCAGTCTTTTTCTCCCTATTAAACATTGATATTCTCTCCTGTTGTCTGATAACGTTTTTTTGAGCCCCTTTCAACCTCATCAGCTTTAGCTCTTTATCAGTGTCCCTCCTTAAATACACTGCTCGGAATTGACCATATACAGGCCTACCTCATTTTATTGCACTTTGCTTTATTGTGCTTCCTAGGTACTGCAGGGTTTTTTTGTTTGTTTGTTTGTTTTAACAAATTGAAGGTTTGTAGCAATCCTGCATTGTCAGATAATGGTTAGATTTTTTAACAATAAAGTATTTTTTAATTAAGGTATGTACATTGATTTTTACACATAATGCTGTTGCACACTTAATAGGCTACAGTATTGTGTAAACATAACTTTCACATGCACTGAGAAACCAAAAAATTTGTGTGACTAGCTTTAGTGCGATACTCGCTTTATTGCACTGGTCTGGAAGTGAACCCACAATATCTCCGAGGTATGCCTGTAGTATTTTGTGTTATTGCTTAATTAGTACAATCACATAACCTCCTTCTTTTTTCTAGATACTATCCTTTGATGAATGCAGTTTATAATCACGTTCGTTTTATTTTTAGCTATACCATTCTCATGGGACTCACAAAAGCTTAGATAAGTTCTAAGACCCAAATCTCAACCTGTGCTTTTGTAGTTATTTTTTTGATCCAAGTACAGGACCTTATTTTATTCCTTCATTTTGTTAAATTTGACCCATCATTCCAAGCTTATCAACACATTTTTAGGTTCGTTCTCTTAACATAGCTATTGTGTTTCCCAACTTTCACGTCAACTCTAAAATTGAGGTACCTGCCTTCATCTAGGTCATTGCTAAAAATGATGAACTCAACAGAGCCAAAGACAGCCATAAAACACTCACTAAAAAACGATATGCCAGATATTTATTTAACACCTTCTATTTGCACTGTCCTGGCCACTGGGAAATTATAAATAAAAAGAAATCCCACAGCATAGCGGGAGAACAGATGCACAGAATACAAAATTCTGTAGGATAATTACTACAATGGAATATGAACAAGATGGATTGGGAGCACAGAGGAAAAAGCTCTTGAGTCTTCCAGGCAGAAACTTCCTTCCAGGTTGATAGTTGTCTTGTCCTTCAATCCAAAAAAGTGCACATCCACCTAACTGACCTGTCTCTATTTCACCGTCTGGTTCACAGGGATATGGTGAAAGGACATATGCTTGCTGAAATCTGGCCACATTCTATTTACCACTTTTCTCTTTTCTACCAGCCTAATACCCTGTCCAAAAAAAAAAAAAAAAAAAAAGTCTGACTTTTTAATTTAATTATTTATGTGTAATACATATTAATTTACGTACATACACACATACATATTAAGGAGCAGCAGCAAGGGAAATGTGTAGTTGAATAGAATAGATTCCCAAAACCAGAAGAAAATGGAGGCATATTTGCAGGTTGTGAGATCTCTCAGTTGCCACAGTTGAGGTTGCAAACTGGGCTTTGTACTTTCTGACGGCCAAAGGAAAAAGGAAAACACGATGTTCTTACTGGCTGGGAGGGAAATAATTGCTATTCTTACAGAGGAGCAGAGCTTTTGCTATACTGACGAGGCACTGTGGGGACTCATCACGGCTTCGCTGAGAGACACAATGCATCATGTCCTGAGCGTGTGTTCCTGCTGTAAGGGCAGAAATGATTACATTAGGACAGTGCTTCCTAAATTTTATTATCGCATAGGAAATTGTTCAAGGAACAAATTTAATAATAAAGGCTGAGAGAACTTAGAAAAAGGAAAGCTGTGCACCTTTGTTTGAACAGATAAACAAATTCATGGGAGATAAGAGATCTTTTATAGGGGACACACTTATTAGCTTTTCCAGAACGTGATTCTCCCTCAGCACCAGGTTGAGAAGTGTTGCATTAGGCTGTTGCTTATAGCATCCTTCATAAGAGAAGAACACCAGTTCCTTTGTATCTTAATAATATTTCTTATATAGCCACAAAATTTGATTCTTTGACCAGATACATACAGGAAGCTCTGAATTAATCAAGTTCCTCTACTGGTGGACTTCTGTTTAGAATAGACTGATATACATTGTGAAACTCCCAGAGGGAGATTTCTAAAACTTATTTGACCATATCACCCTTTTTGGTGGCATTTCTGTCCAGGGAGCATGCGTTAGGGAACAAAGAAAGGTATATTTTACATAGGCTTCAAGCAGCCTCACTAAGGAGAAAGAATGCGGCAGCCGCCTTGCCACATACCTGTCATCCCCAACCAAGGGTGCAAGTCTGGCAGCGCTGCTCTCCCACACTCCAGAATGGTGTGGCCTCTCATCCAAGAGTCTTCTCGTTTCCTCGTGCCAGGAATCAGAGCACAGGTTCCCCTCTTCACTTCCTCTGCCTTTTTCAAGAGGAAATTGTGATAAGTGCAAGTTAGGAGCTTGTTGTCACATGCCTTTTTGCCAAGTTAGACTTTTGGTTAGAGACCCTCGACACCGCAATTAACTTTGCTGAATTTGTGACTAAAGCAGGGTTTACAATCTGCTTTCTCCACCTGGCCTCCATCTCACTCACAATATCATTACATATAATAAGTCTAACATGTTTCTCTTATAAGTAGTTTTTAAAAATTTATTGTAAACAAGCAAAACATCTTGGGCAGTTCATTCTAATTTGATTCCTTTGGTTTACCTTAGGAATCCCCAAATCCTAAAATGCAAAAAGAGCATTTTATATAAAATATAACATAACAGTGACTTTTAAAATAAACTTAAGCAATAGTACATTTAAAGAATACTCCAATACCAAAAAAAAAATGGGGGGGGGGGGTGGAATTCCCTCGCTGTCCAGTGGTTAGGACTTGGCGCTTTCACTGCTGGGGCCTGGGTTCAGTCCCTGGCCAGGGAACTAAGACCCCACAAGCCGTGCAGCGTGGCCACAAAAAAAAAAAAAACTCCAATGAATATGAAATTTTACTCATTTATTTACATACTCCAGAATCATATCTAATATTGTCTTTGGATATATGCATTTTATAATTATAAATCCATATATCTGAAAATTTGCATTCTTCTACGTATTCTCCTATGTTGACAGAGACAACATACTTGTAATCCTTTATATCTATAAAATACTGGAATATTGTCAGGGTTGACAGATTTGAAGCCAGTTTTTATTCGACAGTTGAGTTTTTTCAAACTTTCTGCAGCTTTAAAAGGGCTACTGAGGGCTTCCCTGGTGGCGCAGTGGTTGAGAATCTGCCTGCCAATGCAGGGGACACGGGTCCGAGCCCCAGTCTGGGAAGATCCCACATGCCGCGGAGCAGCTAGGCCCGTGAGCCACAACTACTGAGCCTGCACGTCTGGAGCCCGTGCTCCGCAACAAGAGAGGCCACGATAGTGAGAGGCCCGCGCATCGTGATGAAGAGTGGCCCCCGCTTGCCGCAACTAGAGAAAGCCCTCACAGAAACGAAGACCCAACATGGCCATAAATTAATTAATTAATTAACAAAAAAAAACTTTTAAAAAAAGGGCTATTGATATCATCATATAAATTACCTTTTTTTCTCTGACTTATTTCCTTGGCTTGTAGTCCGACGCATGGGGTTGCAAAGTTAGTGAATATCATTAATTCCTAGCTTTTGTGTGACAGTGATTTTCTAACCTTTCTGTTTTCTAAATTCTAGGTACAGGAGCTGCACGAGGAGGAGGCACAGTGGGTGAACTATGATGAGGATGAGTTGTGTGTGAAGATGCAGCTAGCTGATGGGATCTTTGAGACCTTGATCAGAGATACTATTGATGTTCTGAATCAGATCAGTGAAAAACAGGGGAGAATGCTACTTGTGTGACATCTTGCAAATAAATCGAACACTGAGTGCTAATATGAGTCCCGGGCCTTTCTGCCTCCTGATATACACCCCATCTCCATCATAGCAAGAGTGCTTCTGGACCTTGTACCTGTTCGTAAAGACTGCTGGTTTGGAGTTCATGGGACAATGAGGTATATCTGGTATTACAGCCTTTGCCTTTAGAGACTGTCCACTGGAATAATTGGTTGTTTTCGGTGGGCAGGGTCTGATGTTGACACACAGTATAATCCTACACCTCTTGTTGGCATCCCTACTGGGTCTCAGATGAGGGCTGAAAACACCAGACTTACCTCTTAGCTTAGGCTAGGGTATCACTTCCTTGAGTCTGAAGTCAAGCAAGAGAGGTATATAGATGTGCATCATACCATTTTTGAAATGTAATCCTGGTTTATACCATGAAAGTCATAAATGGACATTATAGTCTCTAAACAGTATTAAACCCTGAACTACTTTCAGATAGGCAAGTTTAGTAATGTGTGCCTATTTCCCATTGTGGAGTTCATTTCATTTTGTTTTGAAGACCATTTTCTTCCATTATTGCAGTTGAGCAGCGCCAAGTGGACTGTCAAGTTAACAGAAATCAGTGGTAGCCTTGCTTCCTGAGCACCATCTAAAGAATTTTAAACTTTTGCAGTATTTTTAGTTTTTTCTCTGTGAGCATGAAAACAAAGAAGTGCCCCCACTGAAGACTGGGCTCACAGGACTGGTGCAGGGCTGGTTCTTCTACCCCTTGTCTACCCCTGCACTTTTCTTACTTCTTCTGAACCTCTGCCAGCTGCTCCCAGAATCACAGATCCTCAGGACCATCTCAGGCATCGAGGCATGGCAGAAGGGGAAATAATTCATTTTGGCCTTCAAACTTCCAGCTCCCATATCTCCCCAAGAAGTCAGAGACGCTGTTACTTGAATGATTTAGGAAATGAGTGTGTGCACCAAAGACAAAAAGATATTGTCTATTGTTTGCGTGCTTGTTTTACGCTATAGAACATTTTTTTAATTTATTTTAAGATAAATTATTAAGTTGAAAATGTATGTCCCTATTCAGAAGTGAAAGATTCTTCTTGTAATAGTTAAACTTCCGTCTTGAAGCTTCTATGGTTCGTAGTCTTTGCACAGGAAACTTACGGTTTTAACAAACCCATACACATATTGAAGAAGGCAGTTTAATTCAGTAAAAAGAAGATGAGCTTTTCTAAGATCACCTGCAGTAGCAGGAATGGGGTAAAATGATTTAAAGACACTGTAAAATTCAATCCTGCCTCTCTTGCAGCATTGCTTCTCACAACTATTACCTGTATCTGAAAAAAATATATAGACTCCAGCTGCTACGTTAGAGCATATGTGATGCTCTCCTGGGACCTCAGTACCCTGCCTTCTTGACTGGTTTCTCTGAATCAGTCCTATCCTTCAAGTAATCTAGAAGAATGTGGATAATCTTAGGCGTGAATGTAAATGCCTTAATATTGAAGGTCCTGATTAGAAGCATGATATAAGACATCCACTGGATTCATACTTACAAATATCCTGGAATGTTATAACTTCAAAATATGTTAGGAAAACCCCAAAGATGGTATAATCTTTAAGTGTGCATGTTCATTCATTTCTGCATCTTTCCTCCAAACTTGCCTTTGCGTCTCCAATGTTTCACTATGCATACTTCCATTCCTTTTCGGTTCCATCTTGTCATTATGAGAAACTTATTGAAATAATCATTGGAATACTTGCATTTTGCACAATGACTGGTATGATAGCTCTTGACAAATAAGGAAAGCACTGAAATGTTGTGATTGGGTCTCGGGAAATGCTCAGATTGATGTTGCCAGCATTTCTTCTAGGCTTTTGATGTTGAGCTCTAGTCTTGTAGCCATAATGAGCAAATTGACTAAGAGAAGCTAGGGTTTCTTGGGGTTATTAACCAGTAGTGTGGAGATATTATTTTCATGTGGCCAAGGAAAAGCGAAGCCTTTTCTTTTCAGTTTGTGTTATTTGGAAGACGGAAAAACATCTTGTCTACATCCTTTGGCTGTTTGTAGGATTACATAGTCCTTATGATACTGAAACTTTACAGCTGCTGTAAATTTTTTATAAATGAATATGAAAATAATATAATAGGAATATAGGTTGTTTTTCTACATACTCATTATTTGGACCTAAATAAATTTTTAATAATGTTTATCTTTACTCTTTATGACATTGTGATTCCAAAAAAGGAAAAAAATGATGTAAGTCCATGGAATCAGCAACCTGGACTTAAAGTTCCCTGGTAAGAATGCTGCCAAGAATGGGGCAGTAGCAGTCCTAACATACTCCAGCTGTCTTTACTCTCTTGAGAATCCTGGGTTCCAGATAAAAGAGGCAGGAATGGGTCAGTCTTACTCTTTGCTAGAAATGATTATCCACAGTTTGGTAGCAGAAAACAAAGGAATCTATAATTAGCAGATTTCTTATTGCTTTAACTATTTGGGTATAATTGAAAAGGGGTTAATTGTTAGCATTAGGAATGATAAACATGGATACCCAGCCACTCGTTCCATATTGGGATCTTTTTAATCAAGCTCTGCCTCTTAACCGAGAATCTAAATATTCCCTCTTTATAATCTTTGTTCCTTCTCCCCACATTCCCATCCTCTTTCACTCTTTCTTCATAATTCCTCTAAGAAAAAGATCTTTGCATCAGCAGTAATATCCTTTAGAATAATAGCACTATCAGAATTTAGCAGTAAACCAACATACAGGCTTCAGATTTATTTCTGAGTCCAAAATAATTTGTGCTATCCAGGGTACTTCACTCTGGGTTAAATAAGTACAGGGTATGGATTCCCTCTTCAGGTCTAAACAGGAATTTTTACTCTAGGGAAAAGTGGGAAGAGCTCAAAAGTAGTTAATAAGGAAGGTAATTTGTTTTTCTTTTATGTAAAAGAAAGGAAAATTCCTTCTGTGACTACAGGTCTCTGAGAAATTACCTTTCAAAAGAGATTTCATTGCTCATAAGAGTGTTGTGGCCTATTGATAAAAACAATTTTGTTCACTTTCTTGTCTTGAAAAAAAGTGGCCTTAGCTTTTTGCAATACTTGAATAAAGTGTGTACTCGCACAGCGTTAGAGACTCATAACTTTTCTTCAAGAAGTTCAAACTTACATCTTCTTTTACTACCTTAAGAATACTAGTGAATAAAACATTAATTCAAAGAGCAAATGATAGAAACTACAATGATGTTTAATGCAAATTGTAGAAATTTACATGTTTACAAATCATCTTAAACTGGTTGTGCAGCAATTCAATAAACTATCTTTGTATTATAAAAATGTGAAGAAAAAATGTAAACTGATGTAAAGGAGGTACTGTCATTTTAATTAACCTATATTTAATAGCTTTTCCTTCTGAACTTTGCAAAGCCTTCTTGGTAAACACGTTGCAAAGCATTCCCTGGGAGGCCCCGCCTCCCTGTGTGTACTGTATTGTGCAGACATGAAAAACAAACCCGTTTACTGTGTATGTGTAAATAGCCTGGTCATCAGGCCTTTTTCAGTCAATAGTCACATCCAGTGCAACTTTGCACAGAAGACTTAGGGTGTGGTTTGTAAGTATGATCTGTAAAATAACTGGGATGAGTTCCCATGTACACCTGTGTAAATAGATTTGTTAACTGAAATGTACTTTAAGAAAAGATAAAATGTGTAAATAAACTGATTTGTAAATTAATTTCATGTCAGGTGTTCATTTTTTCACCTTTTGAGCCAAGTTTAGAAAGCTAGTCTCCATAAAGTTCACTTCTGATCTGTTATTGGGTGGCAGAGCACTTACGATCGAGCAAAAGAGTGAAGACGAGCTGCGTGTAGGACCTGTTTACATAAATGCCATCCCCACGTCCGTCTGAGCAGCCTGGGCTTTGACATTCATAACTCACTCCTCCAACAGTTGTTGCGCCCACCTTCGTGTTCTGAGCGCTGTGCCCAGTGCAGTGGAGAGAGCAGACGACAGACATGATCCCTGACCTTGGGGAGCTTAAAGTCTAATGAAAGAGAGTCATCAAAAAATAATTTCAAAAACAATGTATGCCAAATTGCAGCGAGTCCTGCAAAGGAAGCATACGCTGGTTTGAGAATATATATTTAATACAAGGACCCAACAAGAGTAGGGGAGTGAGTCAGAGAGGAGTTCCCTGATGAATTATAACTTTGTGTTCTGTATCGATGGGCTTCTCCCCTGTAATTCAAGGCAAGTGTCTTTTCTCCCAAATGACTTGAATTCTGATCACCCTTACAAAATAACATGTGGAAATGTCACACAAGTGGGTGACAAGAACAACCATCTGATAAGGAGGTGTGGCTATAATTTATTTCTAGAAATACAAGCTTGAAGGAGATTAGAGCTAGAAGGTAGAGAAGAATAAAAGAATTGCCAAGGCGGAAACGGTTGCCATTCAGGATTATGAATCATCTCTGGTCCAGCAAGTTAGAAGTAACCACCATCGTCTCACCTGACTTCCTCTGGTAGCCTGCTGCTGGCTGTCCCTCTTACAGCTTTAACTCCTACACAACCATGGACATTAAAGAAATTCTCAGAAAAAGATCCCATGTTGCAGCAAGTTCTAAGTTCTTCTGACTCCTATAAAACGGATATTTGAGTGCCCACTATGTGCCAGATACTGTTTGTTGCTAAGTCACAATAGTAATGACAGCTTGAATCTTGGAAAAAAGACCAAGTACCTGCTTCCTTGAATCAAAATATATGAAAATAGTTATTGATAGATGGGAGGATGGTGGTTGACACGGCAGAGCCAGGAATGGTGAGACCAACACTGGTGAGACTTACAGAGGTGAGTGCTGGAGAAGCAAGCCAGTGCTCTATAAAATCCCAGAAAAGCTCAGAAACTGGAGGCAGCGACTGCCACAGAGAAAGCTGTGAAGTGTGGCATTGTTTCATTGGGTGGCCAGGCTGTGGAGCCAAGATTAAAAGGCAGGTAAGTGCTACCCAGGGGGGAGACCAGTGCGTAAATCCGAGGTCACTGAGAACAGACAGCAGCACCCCAAGCTCAAGGTACTGAGTTTCCTTACAGAAAGAGAGGAGAGAAAGCGCACAACATCCAGTCCCCTGCAATGCTTCGGTCCCCCATGGCCAGCAGGTCCATCCGAGGCCTGGAAGCGTTCCAGGCCCAGGCCCACTCGTAGGTGACCGTGCAGGAGGGGAGAAGTTGCACATGACAGCCTTTCCCAGCAGTCCACCCTGCCCAGCCACCGACAGAGCAGATAAAGGCACACCAATTCCAGAAGGACCATCATTTGCCCCAAGTCCATAGGCGGAGCTGGGTCGATGGGCCCCTGAGACGCCCACATGAATACAGCTTGCTTACAGGGACTCCCTGTCACTTTGAGACAGCACTTTACCAGAGTCACTAGGAAAACCAGACCCAGGATGATGGAGCATGGTCCTCAACCAGAAACACCCAGTGCCTGGACTAAGCCAACTGAAGAGGCCTGAGTAGGGACTGCGTGTGCACAGATGATAACCATCCAGCCTGAGCAAGGCGCTTCTGCTTCCCCAGGTGGTTGATATACCCACAGCAAGAGGCATTGGCAATCACACAAACACCACCCCCTTCTGCCAGCAGGTAATTGAGGGCCATTCAGGTGTCCATCACTACTTCGGCTATCACGTTGTGATTCTTGTTGATCTAGAGGAAAGTCCAAGTCACTGGGTACTGGCCAAGCCATTAAAACAGGAGTGTGGAACAAGAGGGGCCATGTCCTGGGATGAGAAGCCCAGCATTGTTTGAGTTTGCCTCCTTTCCTGCTGGCTATGCTGATTCTTAATCAGAGTGTCATACAAGCACCACAGAGACTTCTTAGAAGTGAGAAGAAGGCAAGTTAAAGTTCCCACCTCACTCCCACTCCAGGAAACTCCCGAAGCCGAAGATGTTCTCACCTACTACGTCTGTGGGATCCCTTGTTGCTTGACAAAACTTTCAGCCCAATCATCCAACCTGGGGAGGGAAGTCACACCCTGAACGAACTCGACAACCTGGGGAGGGAAGTCACACACTGAATGAACTCGACGCACTCTATAACATCACCCACTTGGGTCAGAGGTTCCAGCACAACCAGGGGAATCCTAGTGCCCCATGTTCTGCGTCCCTTCCCTGTTCCCATAGGGTCCCCCAGGAGGGAGGCACCTGACGGTAGCATTGCCTCCACATTTGAACTGAGAGCCCCTACTGGTGTGACACCACTGTGGCCCTGATCACAAGTCACCCTCAGGAAGTGTGTTCCAGCAGGCGAAAAAGAACGGTTGGGTGTCCCAGGATTGGGATTTGGCTGGTGAAGACTAATCAGACAACTGCCTGGTCCTCCACCCACTCCAAGTTCAGTGTCACCCACTGTGTGTTGGAGTGTAGTGCTTAATGTTCAAATGACTTTTCCTAAGTGGGGGTACCATTAAGTTGGGGTTTTGATGGCTTTGTTGTAGATGTTTGAACCACTCACTTCAGTGTTTTTTGGGCCCCTCTGTCTGGGGGGATGGGGAGCATGAAAGCTCTAGTGATGTCACAGGAGCACGTCCGTTACTGTGTTTTGGGGGCTGTGAATGTGGTGTCTGGACCAGATGGGAATTTCTTTGGCCATCTGAACATATGGCAAAGTTGTTTCTTTAAGCTACAACAGTGGTCTCTGAGTCTACATGGCACACAAATATGTGTCCAGGCGTGAGTCACTGGGATCCATGACTGGGGACTTGTGGTTTGATGTGGTCAATTTGCCACACTTGTGTTGGGCCTAAGCCTGCTTCACGTGGCCCAGTTTGCCATGTCGCACGGCCTGCCCTTGCTGACAGGAGTCACATGACTGTTCTATCTTTGGCTTTCATTTTTGGGGGCGAGTCATTGTGAGTTAGTCCATTTTTATATCTGAGTTGGACATTTATGTTCCATTCTGGGATGGGCCCAACGGGCAGTCACGGTGATTTGCTAAGTGTGTGTTAGTTTAGCTCATGAGTTCCATTTGTGTGTGTGATTTTTTCCATTGGTTCTTTGTTATAAGCATTAATATGAGTGATGAGTAGGTTTTTTGATTGTTTTTTTTTTCAGTCACAAGCTATTGTCTGCAATTTTCATTTGATGATGATGTAACCCAGGGAAGAAATCAAGGAGGTTGCTGAGAACAGACAACAGCACCCCAGGCTCATGTGGTACCGCGTTTCCTTACAGCAACAGAGGAGGAGAGAAAGTGCACAAGATCCAGTCCCTTGCAATGCATTGGCCCCCCGTGGCCAGTGGGTCCACTCTGAAGCCGGTATGCACCCCACTTGGTGCTGCAGTGGAAGGACCCCAACCCCTCCTACGGGGTCTGAAATACAGAAGGCTGGGGCCATGCCAGAGGGCCACTGACACCTGCACTGAAGCAGAGCAACGAGTACACGTTGAGTCTGAAGCAGGGAAAGGTGATGAGCCCGGCACAGGCTGTAAGGACTCTGTCTCTTGGTAAGGAATTGGCCCAGGCCCAGACCCGTTCTTAGGTGACCATGCAGGAGGGGAGAAGCTGTATGTGACTGTGTTTCCCAACAGGGATGAAAACAGAGAAATTGATTGAAGTCTGAAGGGATCAAGTAGACTCCCCTGGCACCCACCCCCACCTAGAGGATCCAGGTCACTGATGATCCCCTCTCCACTGCCCTCAGGAGATAATTTATTGTCTGGAGAAACTGAACCAGAGGGGCCCTGAATTCAAGGACACCAGGTACAACAGAGCACAAAAATGAGGCAACAGGCCAAAAATAAGGATTAAGTTAATGTCTGTGGACTGAATGGAGAGATCCCATCAAGCTTATTCAGAACTCCCTGTCCCAGGAAGAAGACTGGAGGACTCTCCTCTGGAAAAACAGAACAGTCTTGGAGGAAAGACCAGTAGTTACTGACATTTGGAGATTTCCTCCAGAGAAGAATTTGGATTGCCACCTGATCTCCTTCCAGTAAAGCTGACCAGTCGAAAGCCCCACCCATGTATACTGAGTTACTCATCACATTTTTAGCACATCGCCCATGTGTGAACAAATCACCACCCATCCCCAGATTTGAGGGAAACCTCCTATGTGAAACAGACCAAACCAAAAAGAAAACAAAACAAAAAGAAATTCTGGTGAGACAACAGTGCATGGCACCGAAGAAAATATTCCAAGGAACAAAAACTGTAATTAAAATTAAAATTCTCAGATACCAGAAGCAATACTACCTCCATAAAATAGGAATGACATGGTCTAAAAGAGTAAAGAGTCAGACAACAAGATAACAGCTCTTGAAAATTAAAAGTAGAGTAGCTATAATTTTAAACTTAATAGAAAATTAGAAGATAAAGTTGAGGAAGTCTTCCTAGAAAGTAAAACAAAAAGGTTGATAAAAATAAGAGAGAAACAGAGAAAATCAGAGAACCAATCCAGGAAATCCAACCCCTAATTAATTGGACATCTAACAAGAACAGAGAAAACAAGAAGAAATTATACCAGAAAAAATTCTGGAACTTAAATACATGAGTTTCCAGTTGGAAATGGTCCAATGGGTGCCCAGCACAATAAATAAACCCCCAGTGAGACATGTCATTGTGAACTATCAGAACTCTGTGGGTAAAGAAACTATTCTAAAAGTTTCTGTAGAGAAAAATAAAATATAGCATACAAAGGATTAGGAATAAAAATATCATCACTCTCCTGAACAGAAACATTGGAGCCCTTAAGAAAATACAGCAGAATTTTCAAAAACTGAATGGAGATTATTTTCATCAAAATGTCTACACTCGGCCAAACAACGAATCAAGTGTTAAGGCAGAATATGGACACTTTCAGAAATACTAAGTCCTTACTTCTCAAGCATTCTTTCTCATAAACCATGACAGGTAAAGACTTGGGATCCAGAAACAAAAGATCTATTCCAGGAAGACTGTGAGGGAAATTCCCAAGATGACTGCTGTCTTGCACACCTAGAGAGCTGTCAGTCCAGATTAAAGCAGGGGGACAGAGAACTCGAGAAGGAAGTTCTCCAGTTGGGAGGGAGGGCAGAAAAGAGAGGAGTAAATAACCTGATGTTTTAATGACGTGAAACTTTTAATTGGTAGGCCGCTGGGAGGTGAGAAAAGACTTAGTAATAGGTTCAAAGAAGAATGAGTAATGAAAAATGAGGAAAAACAGTTTTGTACAAATAGAGAACAATCACAATACGCTTCTTGACTCACTATGAACAATATAGTTACAATAATGTAAATATTGAATATTGTGATATCACTATATTGAGAGGATGGGGGAAGGGAAGGGTGGTATCAGAGAGCTAAATATACACCTACCATGTTAGCAAGTCTGAGGGTTAATTTTATGTGTCAACTTGGCTAGGCCACAGTACTCAGATATTTGATCAAATGCCAATCCATATGTCTCTATGAAGGTATTTTTTAGATAAGATTAACAATGAAATCAGTAGGTTTTGAATAAAGCTGACTATCCTTCATAATGTGGTGGGCCTCATCCAATCACGTGAAGGACTTAAGAGGGAAAAAAGATTGCAGTTCCACAAGGAAGAGTGAATTCTGCCCCCAGATTGCTTTTGGACTCCAGCTGCAACATCAGCTCTTTCCTGGGTCTCCAGCCTGCTGGCCCGCTTTGCAGATTTTGTATTAATACTTGCCAACCCCTACAATCACACAAGCCAGTTCCTTAATCTCTCTGTCTGTCTGTCTGTCTCTCTCTCTCTTTCCATACACATTCTATTGGTTCTGTTTCTCTGGAGAACCCTGAGGAATATAGGAATTCAATAGCTAAAGTATAAGAACACTAAGGTAAAGACCAGAGCAAAGATCTGAAATGAAATGATGAACAGTGGGTACCTCTGGATGATGGGGAGGAGAGGAATGAGACTGAAGACACCTCTGTGTGTGTGTGTGTGTGTAATTAAAAGTCTTTTTTTGCTATGCACAAGTATCACCTTGATAATAAAAATTAATATTCCCCCTGCCAAAAAATAAAGCAACACCAAAAAGGGCATGTTCAGCCTCTCTTCATTTATTTCTCTAAATGTGCACAGAGCGCATTTAGATAGAATTATACTCCCTTTCCTCTTATAACTTCAACATTATTCCAGTACTATTGTCTGCAGAAGTTAAATTTAGATCACAGTTTTTCAACTTAAATATTTTTCATTTCAACTAAGAATTAGACTCAAGGTAATTAAAACTGTTGATGTGTAATTTAAATGGTGCATTTCACACAATTAAAAATATTTTAGTACTTTTGCATATTAAAAAAAGATTAAAGATGTGCATTCGATTGTAGGGAAATGAATTGTCTTGTTGTGTCATTAACTAGTAGCCTCAATGTATCAACTTGCGTAGAACTACACTTAGGAGGCCAAAGTTTCCTTTGGCTCTATAACACTATTACCTCTTAAAATTTATTTTGTTTTCATGATACTGGCATCTTCTGCAAGTAGATATCAAATTTTTTGTGCTTTTGTTTTGAACAAGAATATCATTTAAAAATACATTTGGGGGCTTCCCTGGTAGCGCAGTGGTTGAGAGTCTGCCTGCCAATGCAGGGGACACGGGTTCGAGCCCTGGTCTGGGAAGATCCCACGTGCCGCGGAGCAGCTGGGCCCGTGAGCCACAATTACTGAGCCTGCGCGCGTCTGGAGCCTGTGCTCCGCAACAAGAGAGGCCGCGACAGTGAGAGGCCCGCGCACCGCGATGAAGAGTGGCCCCTGCTTGCCGCAACTAGAGAAAGCCCTCGCACAGAAACGAAGACCCACCATAGCCATAAATAGATAAATAAATACTTTAAAAAAAAATACATTTTATGCAATTTGTCTTAAGAATGCACATCAGGAAACTCAAAACCCCACTTTTAGCTCCAAACACATTCCAGGATTCTGAGTTTCCACAACACAAAGAGGCATGTGTGATGACCCATTTTAAGCCCAGTCAAAATATTTTGAAAAATAATAATTATCTAAATAACTTCCCTAACTGGTCTGTCAGTGTTATTACTACTATTTTGAGAAAATTAATTTAAACAATTAGATGAACTAAGTGGAATTTTAAAACTCCAAATTCCTACTGTCTCAAGGTTGAGTTTCTTCAGTTAGAGAAAAGGGGTAGAAAAGGCATTTACTCAAGAATTCCTTGGGAGTTGCAATACTGACCATTCCTGCTTCTGGCCTTTGAGACCAATATCTTGTTAATTCTAATACTTCCTTGAAAGTACAATTGCTCAAAATGTACATAACATGAGAGTTTGTCTTAAGAAGTATCCATACTATTTTCATCATTTTGGGAGACCCAGAATAGAAGACAGGAGAATCTGTAAGTTTCTGGTGAAGAAGATGAAACATTCAAGAGTTTTGCTCTTCAATTAGGGGCCGGTGACTAGAAACAAGACCATTTTGGTTTCTACATCTTTGCTTATAAAAAGAGCTAAGGGGCTTCCCTGGTGGCGCAGTGGTTGAGAATCCGCCTGCCAATGCAAGGGACACGGGTTCGAGCCCTGGTCTGGGAAGATCCCACATGCCGCGGAGCGGCTGGGCCCGTGAGCCACAACTACTGAGCCTGCGCGTCTGGAGCCTGTGCTCCGCAACAAGAGAGGCCGCGACAGTGAGAGGCCCGCGCAACGCGATGAAGAGTGGCCCCCGCTTGCCGCAATTAGAGAAAGCCCTCGCACAGAAACGAAGGCACATGTGGCGTCAGGACATAAGCCAGAGCAGGCCTCCCCGAGCCCTCAGCCTCGTGGGGCACCAGTGACAGAGCATCACAGGGTCAGCTGGATACAGTGGAAATGACCACTATTTGACCAGAGGAGGAACAGCTGGAGGAGAAGACTAGCTAGCCGCTGTGCAGAGCCTCCCCAGGAGCAGAGGGCCCTGACCCTGGGCAGGTACATGACCCAGAGCACAAAGGCATGGCCAGAGCATGACCCCGTTACAGCAGGGAAGTCCGCCCCAAGCCAGGCGGCCTGGGTCCACTCAGACCCACCCCGGGGCAGGAGGACCGATGGAGGCCACAGACCACATCTCTACATATTTAAAATATTTTAAAGTTATCAATCAAGCTAGCAAGCTGTTAAGTAAAACATGTTCTCTCCTCCTGCTTTGACACATAAGCCTCCACAATGACCTGGGGGGCCAGGTTTGGATATAGAATTCTTGGACTTTGCAGAGCTCTGCGTCTGACTGTGCAGGTGGGGGGATAGTGGGCCCCGGCCTGAGGCCCGCCCTTCCTCTCCTCGGGCCTGCTCTGTCCTACCTCTTGAGGGACCTTCCCGTACATGTGTGGACGCTGGGCCTGCATCTTCAAGCTCTGCCCATGGCTTTTGCAAAAAGCTGCCACTTGGCCACCATTTGGGCCTACTCAGGAGCAGTATCCACCCTCAGGAAGAGGAACCCAGGGGAGAGGCCCTGGAAAGCAGACTCATGGTCACTTGTGCTGGGAATTCCACAGTCTCAGTTGCCCAAGCGTGGTTTAGAAGGTGGGTGGAGGCTTTCCCCACCGTGGACTTTCTGCCCTGAGGTGAGGGACTCCTCCAGAGCAGGGCCTTCTAACCCATGAGGCCCAGGACAGAGGCACCTCAGCCTGGGTCTAAGGCGGTTGTTGTTGCCACTTCCTCATTGAGAAACTCTGAGCACATTAATTAATCTCTCTGTTCCTTGTTTTTCACATTTGTAAAAAAGAAGATCATTGCAATAAGGAATAACAGGAATAAATGAGCTTATTCAGTATGGGTGCCTTGGGTTCAAATCCCAGCTCCACCACTTGGGCAAATTACATCAGCTCTTAGACTCCTCTGTGTTCTGTCTTCAAGGATTACGTGGGAGAATCTACGTCACTCAGTGATGTTGCTCCAAGGCTCAGGGACAATACTGCCTGGTTCAGCTGCCTTTTAAGGTAGCTGACCAAGACTGACCTCATAGCTCAGAGCCAGCGGGAACCAAAGTAAAACAGTGCTTGGCAAATAGCAAGGGTTATGTAAGTGTCATCAATTAAGTGTTATTATTGTTTGGACTTAGGCATCCTCGAAGTTGTTAACAGGTTGAGTGCTGCCCAAAAAACTCATTTCTTGACTGGTGATGGGCAAGGGCACTTCCTGGAGACCTGCAGAATTCTAAGAGCTAGGTACTCCGGAAGCCTGGTCTGTCCTCAGGCCAGAGCATATAATAGAACAGAACGTTTGGAAAGGCAGGAACAGAAGGGAGTGGGATAGAGCGAAGGGTGGAGCATTGGCTGCTAGTTCATTCAAAAAATATGTCTTGGGCGGGCACTTTCCAGGCCCCAGGTAACCAGAGTGTGCAAGACAGACGAGGGTGTGTGCCTTCATTAGTCTTACCTTCTTGAGGCAGGGGAGAGGGAGAGAAGGAAGCTATGTAACAAGAAAGCAAAGAAATAAACATGACCATCACCGATAGAGATAAGGGGAGTGAAAGCAATCAAATAGGGTGAATGGAGAGTGAATGACTAGTGGGGGGGGGGGGAGAAGGGGGAGTGGGGGGAGGGGGAGAGCTACTTTCTAAAGGATGCTTATAGAAGGCCTCTCTGAGGAGGCGATGTTAAACAGAGACCTGCCCAATGAGGAGGGACTGGCCATGTAAGCGATCAGGAAAGGGTGTTCCAAGAGAAGAAACTGGCTAGTGCAAGGGCCCTGAGGTTGTAATGCGCTTGACACAATATAAGAAACAGAGAGAAGACCTATGTGGTTTAAAAGTAGTTTGCACAAGGAAAAGTGATAGGAGACAGAAGTCAGAAAGGTAAAGAGGGATCAGATCATGCCCTTCTCAAAATGTAATATGCCTACACACCATCTGGTGATCTTGTCAAAGTTCAGATTCAGATTCAGAAGGTCCGAGGTGCGGCCTGAGATTCTGCATTCCTGATATGCTCCCAGGTTAGGCCAGTGCCACTGGTCCGTGGACCACTCTTCGAGCAGCACGGCTCTCAGCAACAGATTTCACTTTAACTATATTCAGAAGACTTCAAACGATCTTAAGTAGGAACGTGACTCGGTCTGGCTGTATTTGTAAACCTCGCTCTGGTTGCAGTGTGGAGAACGGGTTAGGGTTAAGAGAGAAGGCTGGGTACCAACTGGGAGGGGACTGCAGTGGTCCAGGTGAAAAGTGGTGGAGGCCTTGTGTGTACTGAGGGAGTGGGTGGAGAGCAAGTCAACAAGCCTGGCTAACTGATTAGATGAAGAGGGTGAGTTAAAAACAGAAATGAAGCATGTCTGAGCATGATTGGGCCCTGAGCAAGAAGCTGGGGTGATGACGCCTCTACTGACGTGGCCGAGGCTAAGGGGGAAACAGAGTTTGTAAAGAAAACCCAGAGTTTCAGTTTGGGATGACAGTCACATATTCAAGTGGAAATGTGAGTCAGATAAATGAATCTTGAACTTAAGAGTGAGCTTAAGGCTGAAAATAAAAATTTAGGAGCATTGCTTTGCAGATGATGTTTTAAAGGCATACGAGTGATGGGTTTGTTTGTGGAAAAAGTGTAGGAGATAAGGAGGAAAGCTGAGGGCTGAGGCTGTGGGTCTCTGGCACTGGTGAGGTAAGAGGAGAACAAGGACAACCTAAGAGTGGACCCCAAAGATGTCCACACCTAATCCATGGAACCTGTCAATACATTACCTGACGTGGCAAAAGGGACTTTGCAGATGCAATTAAGGGTAAAGACCCTGAGATGGAGAGCTTATCCTGGATTTTCTGGGTGGGCCCCATCTTACCACTGGAGTCTTTAAAAATGAAAACGGAAGGAAGAAGACGGGGTCCAAGAGATGTGATGCTGGAAGAGGCAGAAGAGATTTGAAACACGAGAGGGACTTGTCCCACCATTGCAGGCTTTGAAGATGGAGAAGCCAAAGAACGTGGTGGCCTCCAGAAGCTGGGAATAGCTCTCAGCTGACAGCAAAGACATAGGACCTCAGTCCTACAACTGCAAGGAATGAATTCTGCCAACAACCTGAATGAGCAAGAAAACAGACTCTCCCTTAGAGCCTCCAGGAGGGAACACAGCGGTGCCAGCACCTTGATGTTAGCCAGTGAGACCAGTGTTGGACTTCTGACCTACGGAACTGTAAGATGACCACTTGGCATTGTTTTAAACTACTAAGTTTGTGATAATTTGTAACTGCAGCAATAGAAAAGGGATTCATGTGGTTTAAACGAAAAGCAAAAAGAAGAAAGTGTTTCAAGAAAGAGGGGGTCAACTGCTGTGTCAAGAGAGGTGCAAGCCCTGGACCAGGTGATGCGGAGCTTGCAGTTAACCTTGATGGGCAGTTTCAGCCACGTGGTGAGGCCAGAAACCAGACCAGAATGGGCTGAGGAGTAATGGGCGGGGTGAGGAAGTGGAAGCAGTGAACACAGACAATTCTGTTGTAAAGTTTGGTTGTGAAGAGAAGGAAGGAAACGGGACCGTATCCGGGGGAGGGTGTACGTTCATCCAAGAGTTTTGTTTTGTTGGTTTTAGTGGGAGCCAGAGAGCATGCTTGTTTGCTGAAGGAATCGATCTACTAGCGAGAAAGTTAGGTTTGCAGGGGCGGGTGGA
The DNA here is from genome assembly GCF_028023285.1 of Balaenoptera ricei. Taxonomy (NCBI): domain Eukaryota; kingdom Metazoa; phylum Chordata; class Mammalia; order Artiodactyla; family Balaenopteridae; genus Balaenoptera; species Balaenoptera ricei. The sequence continues at coordinate 142,735,869 of NC_082639.1, forward strand.
GGGGTTCAAGGGCAAAGCTATGGAGCCACGTGCGGGGCTGACCCGGAGCGCAAGTGAAGGGGTTGGCATTGATGGGAGGAAGGAGCTGGAAGGGAGACTAAGAGGATGAGCGCAGGTGTAAGGGGTTTGCAGGTTGATTGTGGGAAGAAACGGAGTTCCTGTCTGATGGCTTCTGTCTTGTCACCTAAATGACTGAAGTGAGGTCTCACATGAGGGTACGGGGAGAGAGGCGTATCGGAGGTTTGAGGAGAGGCAAAAAGAAAATGGTTTATCTTGGAACACAGGAAGCCACCTGATTACGGAGGTGAAGTAGCATTGCTTCAGGGAGGAAGTGGCCTTTGCTATCTCTTTCTTCTCCCCCTGGCCCTGGGGCTGTGAGTGGTCTGTTGGGTCAAGGCTGGGCTCCGCGTCCTAGACGGATGTCCCGGAGCAACTTTCTTTGCCTGCCTGCGCCTCAGTTCTGCGTCATCATTGTCATCAGGCTTGCCCCGCCTATTCCCAGCAAAGGAGACTGCACGTGGCAAAGTGCTGTCTGAGTGTGAGATGTGCTCTTTCATGATGGGCGGGGTCCATCTTATGATTCCTGGCCCCGGAAGGGGGAGATCCGCCGAAGGCTGGAGATGAATGTCTGGGAGGGTGCCTGTCTAGCAGCAGCCTCTGCATCCTGAGATCACTCCCTTCCGTAGATGAGCCATTCCTTCCGCCTCCACCCCAGTCCCAGGAGGCTTGAGAAACTCCGGCTTGAGTTTGGCTTCCTGGTACCTGGAGGAAAGGGAGTGAAAATCTGTGTCGGGCTCCCTCTCCTTGGGGCGTTCCTCCAGCCATATTGTCTGCAGCCGTCACCTGGCTGTTCCTGCCCTGCCCCTTGCTGAATGTCTGCTTCCCAGGGTGGGGGGCAGCGGGGGCACCAGAGTGGCAGTAAGGTCTCCGACTCAGGTTCCCTGCAAAAGCTGTCTGGTGGATTAGGCTGTGTTGTGTAGGTTGTTTGGAAAAGGGCTACCTTACAAAAATGAGATTAATAAACCTTACTGTGACCAAAGAGAGGGAGGGTTCTCCCAGTGGAACACTGGGATCCGAAAAGCAAGAGGACCTTGACCAGCCAGGGTCAGACACAGTTCAGCTGAGGACCTGCGGGTCCAAATCAGGTCTTTTTGACTTCAAGCTCATGTTTCTTTTCCCCCACCATAAAACACTGTCTTCTGGGATCCAACAAACTTGCCTGCTTCCCAGGAAAGGGAAGGGGAGGGAAGGCACCAGCATTTACAGAATGCTTGCATGCTAGGGGTCATGCTTCTGTTCTGGCTCTCTTTGCAGGAGGGGAGGGGAGAAGGTGCACCCCTGGGAGGCTGAGAGCCATCAGTATAACAGGGACAGAGGCTGTTTTGTGATTAAGTGCTGGTGATCCGAGATCTATAGGAGACGGGCATGCTCTGCCGTGGAAGCCAGGCTGTGCTCAACATTTGGTCCTGGTCACTGAAGACAGAGGACCAGGGAAATAACCCCAGGGCACCACGATCTCTTCTGCAAGCACCTTCTCTACTCCTCCTCTCAGTCCCCTATTGCCATGAAAATAATTCCATTTTTTTCTCCAAAATGGAACGCAAGGAGACAAAAGGAAATTATCAGGAGAATGACGATGGAATAGAATGTCTTCAAATCGCACTAACATTCAAACGGTGGAGGAGAAAGATATATAATAACTGGACAAGGGATATAAAGAGAAATAAGGAGAGAGCCCCTCCAATATGTATTACCAAAAAATCTCCATTTCTGTTGTTTATTCACTTGCTATATTTCTAGATGACATAAGCCAGTTATGTGGCGGTTCTATGGACTTGTTACATTGCTCAAGGCCAAGGTTCCCAAAAGGAGCTGGGAGGAACAGAATGTTGAGCTCAGCACTTTTCTCTGGCATAAAGATTTATGTTAGAATTTTAATAAATAAATAGGAAGAGAAGGAATGTGCTGATAATACTTTTAAATTTTATATTCACAGAGGGATATATGGTAGAAAGTGCTGGTACTCTTTCAGAAAAACAACAACAGCAACGATTCATAGCTGCCATAAGGATAATGATGATCTTTTTTCTTACCAACACCTGAGCATCGACCAGGACGTGCAAAGACAAAAGAAGAGAGATCTCACATCCCACAGTCAGTGAATGGGTAAGGGAGACCATCACAAGTGTGATGACTTTCAAGACGATTAATAACATAAACCAGTTTCCAGAAAGGACAGGAAGATAGGGAGCTTTTATTTTAGATGGTAAGGCAAAGTTGGGAAGAGGAGACCATGAAGGTCAACTAGGAAAATTGAGGCTCACCACGTGGCTGTCAGGGCATTTCATGTTTTTATGAAAGTACAGTAGCAGACACTGCATCCCAACTCCCCTTCTGGACCAGAGGGTGCAGTGCGTAGCTGCAGATGAGGCAGGGCCAACCACCAAACAGCAGAGCTTGGCACCTCGGGAGATAGGATGGCAATGTCTGGGCACAGCAAATCTAGAAAGCCCATCTGTCCCACAGAAGCATCCCCTCCAGGGGCTGGGCAGGAGAGTGAAAACCAGGGCTGAAGGGGTGTGGCTGAACGATGGACAACAGCGTGGAGCAAGTGGCTTCCATAAGGAAGGAGAGGTGGAGGCTTGCGAAGTCCTGCAGGGTGTCTGCTGATAAGCAAGGCCATCATAAAATAAGAATGCAACATCTGGATGCTGATGTAGTCATCCGGGAACATGAAAACACTCAGTATTTCATTTGGGCAGTTCATGCAAAAAGCATTAATTGAGTACCTACTGTGGGCTAGGCAAATTCTTGCAAGATACCCTTTCTTCTCTATATATGCTTCTCCCCCCTTTTGCAACTAAATGGCTTGAGTCAAGTTTATCCGGACACCTGAAAATCTCTGGTGCATTCGTGACACATCTGGACGTAGGTATTGTGACCTCCAGGTGTACTCAGACCTTAGCCTTTCCTACTATTTAAAAAAACAAGTATTAGTTGAGCCCTGCTGTCCTGGACAGTGTGCTAGACTCTTTCACATTCTCCCGTTTGATTCTTACACCTCTGCCTCCTGGTGCTGGACATCATCTGCTTCGGTCTGCGCCGCCTCATTTACCCTCTTCCCCTGATAACAGTACTCCTTTTTCTTCGGAATATTGATCCTCTTTTACTCCAAACATGTAGTTATGGTCGGGGCTGCCAATTATGGTGCTCACCCCTGTGGCGATATGACCTCCCTGATCATAGTGACTAATCTAGGAATAAACAAATAATCCAAGTCTGGCCAGGGTTTTCCCCAGTATTTTTCAAACTAGGGTCAGGAGAGAAGTTCTGGCTTTTTTTCCCTCTGATCTCAAATTGAAAGCTAAGGCCAGAATTCTGGACTTTCAGAAGCAGCCCGGCTGAGAGAATAAAGCCAATGTACAGAGACTAGAAATGCAGAGCAAGATGGTGTCATGGTGTCTCTGAGGCCAGGTATGGCTTTGCCCTACTCTTGATTTGGTTCTTTGAGGCAATCGATTCCCCTTCCCTGCTTCAGCTGATTCAGTTAGGGTTTTCTTGAGTACAATCAAGAGTCCTCCTAAGGTGCTCACTTATTCAGACAAATCCCAGAATCTCAGGCAGCCCCTTCAGCTGACCAGGAGGCTCAGATACTGTTCCTCTGAGTTTCGACATCCCTTTGAAGTTATCTTGTTTCCTCTGTAGCTACCCATACTACACTGGTTCCAGCTCATAATTCTAGACTAAATATTTATCTTAGGGCTTCCCTGGTGATGCAGTGATTGAGAATTCACCTGCCAATGCAGGGCACACGGGTTCGAGCCCTGGTCTGAGAAGATCTCACATGCTGCGGAGCAACTAAGCCCGTGTGCCACAACTACTGAAGCCCGTGCGCCTAGAACCCGTGCTCCGCAACAAGAGAAGCCACCGCAGTGAGAAGCCCGCACACCGCAACAAAGAGTGGCCCCGGCTCACCACAACTAGAGAAAAGCCCGCGTGCAGCAGCAAAGACCCAACACAGCCAAAAATAAATATAAATTAATTAATTAATTTTAAAAAATTTATCTCAGCACTGCAAAGATAGGCTGGAATTTTCAAAGACTTGACTAAAATTCTGAGGGCTGACAGCAAGCAAACAAATAATATGAGGTAATAAATGTACAGACATTACAGATTTCAGAAGTCTTCCACAAACTTACTTCAGGGCTTGCAGACCTATATTACTGCCTGAGCTATCTTGAAATTGCTTCATTCTAATCCTGAAGATGTGGCGAAAGGTTTTAGCAGTTCAGCCTGGATTCCTTGCTTCCTAGCTAGGAGTCTGGCTCCACATAGACAGCATTGTTTAAAAAATTAGTTAAATTAAAAAATTAAAATGTAGCAAACCAAATTGATTTTTAGATGCAGAGATCTGATGTTGAAATGCAACTCCTCCCTCATATAGCTGTGTGACCTTGGGCAAGTTATTTAGCTCTCTATGCCTCCGTGGCCATGTCTGTTAAGACGGAGATCACAATATTATAGGATAATTCTGAGGATTAAGTGAGATAAAACATGCAAAAGGTTCAGGGTTGATAAGTGAAATTTCCACTATACCCCAACCCCGAAAGAGAGCAAACTATAGGAGGAAGCGTCCACCTTTTTTCTGGTCCTCCCTTGCCTCACCGAGAGTGAAGATGGGTGACTTAACTGCTAAGTTTGGAGAAAGGAACTCCACCGTGTGGCTCAGTCCCTCCAGAGTCTCCTTCTCTGGAACCTGGCAGCCTATGTGTGGGCAGGTGCCGTCTCATGTCTTCTCCTCCATTCAACCAGCTTACCAGACAGGCTCAGCCCCTGCAGAGAAGGCCTGGAGTTGGGGGTCATGTTTAATTAGAAACACTTTGTGGAAGCACATCTAAGCCACGTTCTCCAATCAGCTTTGTCTGTAAGAAGGTGGAGGAGTTTTAGTTTCCGTTTGTGTCTTGTGCTTGTTTCTTACTTGAGAGGGGACACAGGGGTATTATTCACTGACACCGCCCCCCGTACTCCCACCCCAAGCCCCTTTACTTAGCACAGTGCTTGGCCCCTAGTAAGCGCTCAATAAGTGCTTGGACATCTATTCTGGAAGCCTAAATTTCTCTCGAATCAGTCTCACAAGTATCACAAATTTGGCAAGGTCCCCAGGAGCCTCCTATGGGGAAGACAGCACCCTCTAACCCAGCGACTCAGCAATGTGGCCTTCTTGCTTTTGACTTCAGGCCTTATTTGATGACTTGCAGGTTCCTAAAAGGCTTCACTCCTGATATTGGCCAGAGAGCCCGAACAACAAGGCCTCAAGTGTACAGCCTTATATCTTCATTCCACTTTAAATAATCAGCTCGTCCTTGGAGGCAGAGGGTGAGGGGTGGGGGATGGGTAGGAGCATGCAGGGGGGCTATAAATGTGTGTATCTGGGGTGCCTATTCCCTTTGAATTGCCAACAAGTGACTTAGGACCAGGGAAGCTTTACCTGAACATGGGGTTCTGCCCCAAATATCCCTTTCACAGAGGTCCCCATCTCAATACTTTGATAGCTATGTTGGAAAGCCTGACAAGAATGGACTCTACCATTACCTTGCTATGTGGCCTTGAGCAAGTGCCTTCACCTTTCTGGGCCTCAGTCTCCTTGACAGATAAAGAATAAGACCATTGGACTAAGTGTGAACAGGAAAGAACGAGGAGCTGGGAAGGAATTGCTTAGCTGCCCTCGTGTGCTGGCTCTCTGTCTGGTGGATGGGTAGATCTCCAGTTCCCCGCTCCCACACAGGAGACTCACAGAAGGATGGTCAGGGGGTTTTGTGTTTTCCATTCTCATTTCTTGAAGAGCCCAAGTTTAGGTACAGTATTCTGCATTCTCCACCCTCCTCTAACCTGCCTTTTGTCCTGGAAGCCCACCACTATGGGCTATAATCAGGGCATTCTCACCTCTGGCTTTGACTGTGTTTGGCCAGTGGGAGGCAATGGCAAGACAGCAGAGGACTGGGGGAGAAAGAAGGGGAAGCGAGACTTTCCTGATGCTTCCCTGCTCTCCTCCTGGCTCTGTGTCCCTGGCAGTGGCGGCATTTTGGGGTCACCGCTCCTGTTGGGTGGCCTCTCTTTTTGGACTCTGGCTTTTTTTTAATATATATATATAAATGTATAGGAAGCTGCAAACACTCCCCCCTTTTTTTTTTAAATTTTTATTTTTATTTATTTATTTATGGCTGTGTTGGGTCTTCGTTTCTTTGCGAGGGCTTTCTCTCTAGTTGTGGCAAGTGGGGGCCACTCTTCATCGCAGTGCGCGGGCCTCTCACTATCGCGGCCTCTCTTGTTGCGGAGCACAGGCTCCAGACGCGCAGGCTCAGTAATTGTGGCTCACGGGCCCAGTTGCTCCGCGGCATGTGGGATCTCCCCAGACCAGGGATCGAACCCGTATCCCCTGCATTGGCAGGCAGATTCTCAACCACTGAGCCACCAGAGAAACCCTCACCTCTGGCTTTGACTGTGTTTGGCCAGTGGGAGGCAATGGCAAGACAGCAGAGGACTGGGGGAGAAAGAAGGGGAAGCGAGACTTTCCCGATGCTTCCCTGCTCTCCTCCTGGCTCTGTGTCCCTGGCAATGGCGGCATTTTGGGGTCACCGCTCCTGTTGGGTGGCCGCTCTTCTTGGACTCCAGCGCCCACTGGTCTTCCTCACAGAGTTCCCTCCCCTTGTCTCCTCCCCTGGAGGAGTGCTAAAAGGACTTCATCCTGTTGTCAGTCGCTAAGGACCTCACATCTCTTGTCGGTTCCCTCTACCCGCACACACCTCTGGAACCAGACCGTCCATTAACACCCCCGGAACCAGTCCATCCATTAACGCCCCACTCAGCAAAACTTTTGAATGTGCCTTCTTTTTTCTGCTGTATCTAAGTGATACAGACTCTGACTACCTCTCTTCTGACTCTCACAACTGGTATTCTAACCAACCCCAGCTATGGAAAGGTTCATCTGGAAGACCAAGAGGCAAGTTCTGAAGAGATAAAGCAAAGATTCTGGGCACTTGCCTTCCAGCTGCTCACACCTTCTCTGATCCTCAGTGCTAGTGAATAAGTGGAAAGTCATCTAATGCTCTGCTACCAGATGACATATTTTACCTAACACTATTCTGTTGCTCACCATCATTATCTGTATTGGTGTATAAACTGCATTCCTCTTACCATCTATCTCATTTTTGGTGGACAGACTCTCAAATTCCTTCTCTTTTATTTATGCATAACACATGAATGATTCACAAGTGGGAAAGTCAGCAGGGCTCCTTCGACCTCAGTCTTCTCATCTGTAAAAACGGGATAATGATACTCTCATCCTCATAGGGTTGGCATGAGGATAAAGTGAGTAACATCTGTAAGTGCTCAGAACAGCAGATGTAAACTATTAGCCAATACTGTTATTATCCTCTCATCTGATTTATCTTGCCTCACTTTCCTACAGCCTCTACACAGGAAGGGGAACAGGGAAGTTAGCTAGCTTTCAATGCTTTCCTCAGCACACGTTTCCCCTCCACACCCCATTCCTGAGTAGATTTCCTTCTCTGCCACCTTTGCATCCCAGGAAGCTCCTGGAAGGGCAAGCAGGGAAGTTGTGATACTTATGTTTTCTGCTTTCAATTCTAGACCAGTGGTTTTCCAATGGTGGCCTGTGGAGCCCTGGGGTTCCCAAGAAGTCCCATGGACCACAGAAAGTGGTTATTGCCGTAGGTCACAACTTTCATCTTGCTTTTTTAAAATTTTATTTTTTATTAAAAAGACTCTTTTTGGAGTATAGTTGATTTACAATGTTGTGTTAGTTTCAGGTGTACAGCAAAGTGAATCAGTTATACATATACATATATGCACTCTTTTATTTTTTTAAGGTTCTTTTCCCATGTAGGCCATTACACAGTATTGAGTAGAGTTCCCTGTGCTATACAGCAGGTTATTATTAGTTATCTATTTTATATATAGTAGTGCGTATATGTCAGTCCCAATCTCCCAATTTTCCCTCCCCCCAACTTATTCCCTGGTAACCATAAGTTTGTTTTCTACATCTGTGACTTTACTTCTGTTTCGTAAGTTCATTTGTATCCCCGTTTTTTTAGATTCCACATATAAGTGATATCATATGATATTTGTCTTTCTATGTCTGACTTACTTCACTCAGTATGACAATCTCTAGGTTCATCCATGTTGCTGCAAATGGCATTATTTTGTTCTTTTTTATTGCTGAGTAATATTCCATTGTATATATGTACCACATCTTCTTTATCCATCCCTCTGTTTATGGGCAGCTTGCTTTTATTGGAGACTCCTTTTAAGATTCTGTTTGGACAGACTTTCAAGACGTAAAGTTGAAAATCCCTGTATTGCTGTTCTGAGATATTGAAGCCCCAGATTTTACAACTCTCAATGCTAATTTCTTTGGCCCCATTGCCAAGAAACTTTATCTATTCCATTCAAATCATTTGTACTCTTTTCCATTTCTGATGTTCTGAAATAGATATGTGAACAAGCAAATCTTTGTGTACTTATGTGAGCTGTGCTTCCCAGATGCTCTTCATGTTTAGCCAAAACTGTCCCCTTAATTCCCAGGGAATTCCCTGGGGAAGATAACTATAACATTTTTTTAACAAAGAGACATGTGAAGGCACTTGACTTTTCCTGGCCCCTGATTTAGCCGCTGGAGTACGTCCACCCCTTGGAATCCAAGATTGCTAGGGGACTATCTATGCAGTTCAAGACTTTGAACTTGAGAATATGTTCAAAGTCTATTCTCTGTTCAGGCACAGAGAATACGAATTCATGAAGGGAGCAAAAGCTCCAACCTCCAGATCTCTGCCTGGAATGCTCTTATCCCACATTGCCACAAGTTTCCCTCCCATTCTTCATTTGGGTCTTTGTCTCAAATGTTACCTCGTTAGAACTGCCTTAAGACTGGGGCAAGAGGAGCCCCTACCTTGTCTTCTGAGCTTTCTGGCCCTCTTCCAGCCATGCCTCTTTCCACAGAGCTAGAAGACCATGGGGCAAGGGGATGAGTCCACCCAAAGCTCCTGTGTCTCACCCCTTCTTAGATCATACTACGGGTACATGAGACCCTAGAACTCCCTACCCCAGTAGCACCAGGCCAGCTTCTAGAGACTGCATCAGCCTTTTCCCAAGGTCTGTTCTCTTAAGGAACCAAGGAGCAGCTATTTGCTGGAGGTATGGATGGAGCTCAGATGTGCAGAGAGGGATGCTATAGGTGTGGGCACAAGTTCCCTTGAAGTATGGGATAGAGCTGGGGTGCAAAGAGTAGGAGGAAGGTTGCGGGCCAGGGACCAGTTACCACCTAAGCAGCCCCATTCCAGTGCACATCTTGGGGGAAGTCCGAGATTTCTAAACTTAAGTTTGGCCTTCCAGATTATTATGAAGGTATACTTGTCAACATGAAAGGACAGGAATTTTACATAACAGTTTAAATTGGTTTATAATTTTAAATTATGTAGACATATGATATGTGTGCCTCCATTTGCACTATTTACCCTGGCCCTGCAAATATCAGGGATGGGCCCATCCCTGACCTCCCTGTCTAAAATAAAATACCACTTCCTCTGTCACTTTATTCTTACCCTATTGTACATGTCTTCATAGCCTTTGTCAACATAGGATCTACATTTACATCTCTCTATCCCTATGCACACTAGAATGTAAGTTCCATGACTGTAGAGTCTTGGTTTTATTTACTGCCTCAGCCTTAGTACCTAGAGCAGTGCCTGGCACAAAGAAACCACTCAGTAAATGTTGAATGAATAACAAATCTAGTCTCAGATGGCTTACAGGTGAGGTGGCCTAACCCAGCAGACACAAAGGGAAAAGATCACGTGACAACACTCTGAGGAACGCCTGCTCCCGTTAAGATAACTCAGCACTGGAACTACAAAAGGTAGACCACGGAAAATTAATCATCAACACTTTAGCACACATGAACACAAGATTAGTTATCAGGTTACTCGTGAGAGGGATATGTAAGTGAATATGGAGATCTGTGCGTAGGCTGGAGAGTTAGATGTGGGGTACCTGGGCTGCTGGGAGCCCCAGTTGGAGGAATCGTCCTAACAACCTTAGGTGGCCAGACCTGCGTGCTGAGGAAACTCTGATTCCACCCAATGGACCACGCCAATCCAGCCCAGCCTAAAATGGAAGGGGGCCTTTAATTCATAATTAGGAAGCCCTCAAATAATATTTTCCTTAGATGGTCACAGGCCTTGTGGGGTGTGGGGTGTGGGCACATCTGATCCCCGTGGGGTCATGGTGGTCACAGACTCAGAGACTGTCCTACCACCCGTCCTTCTCTCCCACGTGCTTCTAATTCACAACTTCTTATCGCTTGGTGGGATCCCCAGAACTTTCTGGGAACAGCATAAATCGGTCCAATCTATTCCAACGGACTCTTTTCCCGTTGGATATGGGGCCTGTGAGAAGCCAAATGACTTCCCGGAGTCCCCAAAAGCGACAGGAACGCGGGCCCGGGACTCTGCCCCGCGGATGTCCCACACCTATCATTTGGCGGTGGGGGGCTACGGGGACTGGGCTGCGCTCCCCGCCTCCTGGGGCCAAGGTGGGAACCCGACTAGCTCTGAGGTCTCGGCGGACTGCGAAGGGGGCGCTCGCAGCCGGGCCCGGACTCCAGCGCCCGGCTCCGGCTTTCGTCCTTCGTCGGCTTTCCTGCCCACTGGCCGGAGGGCGGGGCGGGGAAAGGGGCGGCACCAGGCCACGGTGGGCGGGGTCACGTGGCTCCTCCCCGCGACGGAGACAAGAGGTGCGGCGGAGGCGCCCGGCACCAAGTCGTCCGAAAGTTGTGCGCAGTGGTGGACTCCGCGCAGCTGCAGAGGATGGAGTGCTGTGGACGCGGTTCCGGGCCGCAGCCGTCGCTGCTGCTGCTGCTGCTGTCGCTGCTGCTGGTGGTGCCCGGCGCTGGCGCAGCCCCTCGCTCGACGCTCTACTCGCCCTCCGACCCGCTGACGCTGCTGCAGGCTGGCACCCTGCGCGGCGCCGTGCTGGACTCCCGCAGCGCCTGGGCGGTGGAGTTCTTCGCCTCCTGGTGCGGCCACTGCATCGCCTTCGCCCCGACGTGGAAGGCGCTGGCCAAAGACGTCAAAGGTGAGAAACTGGGTGCGGGGGAGGCTCGCTCCACTCGCCCCACCCGGGCGGATCCCCGCCACCTGCCTCACGGAGCCCCCCTTCAACGCTGCCCGCTTCCTCCTGCCTGTCACCTCAACCCATCTTCCTCTCTGCCCCTCCCACTTCCCCCCAGTTTCTCAGCCCTCAGCTCCATCTTTACTCCCGCCCCTCCCTTTCTTTTTCCCCTTGGCCGGTGTCCCGAGTTTTCTCCCCCTCCCCGCGGTCTGGGTCCCCAGACCTGCTCTGCTTTCCTTGTCAGTCTTCTGCCGGCTTATGGCCCCCATCCCTGCGACGTGGTCTCCTTTGTTCCTCCTCCCTGACACCTTACGGCTTCCTGTAGTTCAGCCTTGCGGCAGACCCCTTCCTACCAAGTTCCCCAGCTGCGGTGGGATCAGTGTCGGGGAGAAAAAGAACTGATACTCATTCTGCCGCCGCCCCTATTCCCACTCCCGCCTTCCTTTCCCCACCCCTTGGCTAGCAGACCCTGCCGGTACGTAGACTTCCTTTCTCAGCTGTATCTTTGAGGCACAGTTTCCCTGTTTCCTGTTTCCCGGCCGCTCCTGACCTGCTGCCTCCAGCTCCTTAGCTTCTGGGCCGCATCCTTCTCTCTTCCCCTCCTTCTGCACCTTCTCCTTCTGCTTCAACCTGTGAGCCCAAAGGCCCGACTGAGGGCAGCCTCTTGGTGTGGGTTTGGCCCTTGCTCCATTTTCCCCTTCATTGGCCTGACCACTAATACCGTATTTCCTTCATTCTAAGAGACTGTCAGTTGTGAGACCCACCATTCGTTTACTAATGGCCTGCGGGGTAGAGGGATAAGACGACCGCTAATAGATGTATAGAGATTTAAAGGTGTACTCCATTACAGAAAGGTTAATGTTTTTAAAAACTTAAGATTTGGAGCTGAGTAAATGTGGCAACAATAGTAATGAATATTTATTGAGCGCTTACTGTATTGTATGTCAGACACCTTCCTGAGTGAGTACTTGATGTGTATTATCTCAGAGTTTCCTTTGCACAGGTAAAGATCCCTGTGGTGTCATCCATCTGCCTAGCCCAGGTAGTGGGTATTTGGGGGGCTGGCGTGGCGTGATGGTAGTGGTTTGCTTCTGATTTGCTGCCTCTGAATGGAGTTATTTCCTGATAACTAGGTGGTGCTAGGGCCCTAGCAGGGCTCCTGACCTGCAGCGGTCACTGAATGAGGACTATGGGCATCTTAGGGCGTAGGCCTCTTCCTGGAGAGGGAAGAACTGGAACTGTTTTTCCCCTGCTGTGCCGTTTTCTTGATAAACTCAACTCTTTGCGGTAGAGTAGTGCATTTGTAGATGTTGGTTTTCAAACTCAGGCCACCTCTTCCCTTGAGCAGCTTGCATGGTGGTTCCTGAAGTGGTTAGATGGAAAGATGTATCATCTGTTAGCCATATGGTCTTGGAAAGTTATTTTTAAACAAAACCGATAAACCGTTTTCCCTCCAATTTACACGCAGACACTTGTCTGCATGCCTCTCTGGTCCCATCACTTGAATGTGCCATTTCTCAGCAGCTCTTCACACTGCATCATTTCAGTGATGTCAGCACATCTGGTCAGGGCAGGAGGCAAGAAGAGTGTTGAACGTGGAACTGGAACACCTGAGGGGCACTAGGTGTTCAGGGGACACTGTGGGCCTGAACATCATAAAAATTCCTAGGTCAGTTTACACTTTGAGGCCATAAAAGTTCCTTAATGGCCACAGGTGGACTCAATCTAGAAGATTCTTACATCTTGAGAGTGCTGGACAGAAAGATTAGCTTCCAGCTGACTCATGGGTTTGGCCTCTGGCAACTCAGAGCTTTCCAATGAATTGCACATCCAGATACTGACCCAGCCTGCTCCTGGATGAGGGTTGCCACTTCCCAAAGACCCAAAGCGGTCTTCTCCCCAGTGCATAGAATGAGAGTTTCCCTAAAAAAAGCAAATCAAAACTTAACCTCAGAAAGGAAAATGGTGTCTGTAGAGATGAACCACAGTCCATGGGAGATGGGAGATTCAGGTGAAAACTGGAAGTCTCCCACGAACCATGGAGGTGTCAGCCCCCTAAGCAAGATCATGTCGACGGGAGCGCTGGCCGAACCTGGTGTTGGCCTGCAATGATAAAGAATGCCTCCACTCCAATCCAAGGAGATGTTTCCTGGTGAGGCCCTTCAACACCTCTGTATTCTGAGGTTCCTTGAGAAAGTTTGGTTGTGGGCCGGCAGAGGGTTGCTCTCGCACCACCCTGGACCCATGGGCCTGTGGCCCCTGCCCTCTGCCATTGGTTTGAATGCCTTGGGTAGGAGCAGTGAGACTGTGGAAGGTCATGAGGGGAGAGAAGAATTTTGCAACCCTGCCCAACTGGCCTCAGGCATTGAATCTGACTGGCCAGGGCTCATTTCTTCAGTAAATTGTAGGCTAGGTTCTCTGGGGCAGTTGTTACCCTGGGGCAGAGAACTTGTTTCTAAGAATCTGGCTCACCCCTTTCTATTCCAGAGCAGCTCTTACTGCTTCACCATGTGTTTGGGAAATTGATTGTGTTCATTTTAGACCTTCAGTCCTCATCACTGGCTAATCAATCAGCAAATATTTGTTGAGTGACCTCTGTGTGCAAAGCATTGTTTACATTGCTATTGGGTAAGTCACACAGCAGGGAAATTGACACCAGTAAGAAGCTGTATTTGAAAAGGGTCAGAAGAGCATAACTCAGCCATTTCTTGTTTTGGGAATTCAGGGAAGGGGAAAGTCACAGAGGCCTGGTCACCAAAGGCCTTTATCTAAGCAGTTATTTATTATACACTTGCCTTATGCCAGGCACTGTGCTAAGGGCCTTTATAGGCCACTGTTGTATATAATCTTTATGAGAAAATATCTGAGCAACAGATAGCCTTTCTTTTTTTTTTTAACCGATAAGTAACTTGCCCAAGATTACACAGATGTTGGAGGGGGTTCTTTTTTTATTTTTATTTTATTTTTTTCTATTTTTGGCCCCGCCATGCAGCATGTGGGATCTCAGTTCCCAGACCAGGGATCAAACCCGCGCCCGCTGCAGTGGAAGCACGGTGTCTTAACCATTGGACCACCAGGGAAGTCCCTGGAGGAGGTTCTTTTTTTTTTTTTTTTTTAATACATTTATTTATTTATCTATTTATTTTTGGCTGCATTGGGTCTTTGTTGCTGTATGCAAGCTTTCTCTTGTTGCGGCGAGCGGGGGCTACTCTTGGTTGTGGTGTGCAGGCTTCTCTTTGCAGTGGCTTCTCTTGTTGCGGAGCATGGGCTCTAGGCACACGGGCTTCAGTAGTTGTGGTGCACTGGCTCAGTAGCTGTGGCTCGCGGGCTCAGTAGTTGTGGCACATGGGCTTAGTTGCTCCGTGGCATGTGGGATCTTCCCGGACCAGGGCTTGAACCCATATCCCCTGCATTGGCAGGCGGATTCTTAACCACTGCGCCACCAGGGAAGTCCCTGGAGGAGGTTCTTGAACCCAGCTCTTTCTGACTCTCCAGAGCCTGGGCAGGTGGAGAGGGGGGAGAAGGAGGAAGGGTACTGCAAGTGGGAAAAAGACCCGTGCAGAGCATGGAGATGAGATTTGTAAGGCGTGGGTGTTGAGTGACAGCGAGCAGTGTTGGTTTCCTCCCTTTCTCTCCCAGGGCATGGCCGTCCTCTCCTGCTTGTACCCCTGCGCTACTAGTGCAGAGCCTGGCGCAGGGTAGCAGCTCACTGAACACTCATGCAGACCGATGGCACAAGCCTCACGGGATTCCAGATGAGGCTGTGAGTGACCAGGCCTTCTGGGGCTGTCGTGGCTCCTCTTGACTCAGACCTGGGGTGTCAGCCAGGTGTGAGGGGCGGGGAAGGCATTTTGTCCGCGTCATGACCTCACTGCCCAGAAGCTGGCAACAAGGAGGAAGGGATGTCGTGGTAATGGCATAGGCCTGGCCAACTCGCTGTGTCAGGAGGACTCCCGGAGACTCAGGCGGGGGTCTCGTTCTGACCTCTCGACCTGACTGGCTCTTGTGGTTTGGGTGGGTCTGGCCCCTGCCTTAATAGAGGCCCAGGCTGCTTAGCACTCAGAGGCCTCACGGCCATTCTTCTTGGCGAGAGTGTTTTGCCATCCAGCACCCACATGGTTGTCAGAGCTGGAAAGGACTTGAGACGTCCTCATCTTGGCCCTCGTGTGACCGGTGAGGAAACGGAGACCCAGAGAGGAGACGTGTGGAGCTCATGGTGCTTCGACCAGTTGCAGCTGTCTGCAAGCCCTGTGACTCTGGGTCCAGTGCCCCTTCCTGGCCTTGTGAGTGGGGTGGGTATGCCGCCTGTGACTCCAGAAGGAGCCCATCCCCCTCACCAGAAAGCATCCCCTCTCCCGCCACCCAGGGTCCGCAGCTGTGCCGCCTACACTTACCTCCCCTCCCGTCCGCTCCATTTGCTCATTTCCTCTGTCAGTGGGGAGATTACTTTGCCAAGGCAGTAATTGCACCAGGAAAGTTTTTTTTTCTCCCTAAGAGTAGGGCTGGACTGAGACTGCTAATCCTTTTGGTGTTAGGCCTGCAGTTTGTGGTATTAAGTCACCCGACACTTTAAAAAGCCTCTCTCACCCAGCTCTGTACCTCTTTGACCGCAGTGCACTTCCCGTAAATGCAGCTTTGCTTTACCAGTGGAGCACCCAGATGAGGGTCCTCTCTATTCCCGGTACTGTTCCTAGAATGACGAATAGTCAGGCCTGCAGTGATTAGGGTCAAAACAGAGCTTTATAGGTCATTATGGCTCATTAAGGTATTGACGTTGATATTCCTGAGAAACATTTCTCAGCCCGAACTCTCCCAGCACCTGACTGGCCCCACGCTCCCCCTCCTCCTCCGCCTCGGGCTGGGGCTGGGAAGAAGAGGCACCGGTTCCATTTCATGGAGGTACAGGGAATCCAGGCCCATTTCATGGAGGTACAGGGAATCCAGGCGTAAAGAGAGAGAGTCACAGACCTTCCAGGAGCTGGCAGCTGAGAACTCTCAGGTATCACCTCCCGCCTCCATCCCCGTTACTAACACCCACCCCACCCTGCCCCCTCTGAGTTTCCTGGCTGGGAGCAGAGAAGCTCTCTGTTGTGTCCTGGGCCCTCTTGAGACCACCGGGGAGGCTCAGATCCTGGGTTCAGATCCCACGTTCACCACTGATTAGTTGTGTGCCTTGGGCACAGTTATCTGATCTCTATTTTACAGTCTAGGAAAGCAGGTCTAGAGATGAATAAATACCTCCTTACTTTCTTCATAGCCTAGTTGCCCACATTAAACTACATACATTAGGCACATGATAAACTCTCTATAGGCCTGATATCACTATCATCTAAGTAAAGGCTGAGTCTATGATATTGACCAACTCTTGGGCGTTATAGAGAATGGTATGTAGCTAGAAGACGAAACTGTTTTAACCATTTTCTCTCTCACGGGGAAGGTTGTGACTTGGAGCAGACAGCAAAAGTATGAAGGTAGCCTCCTGACCCTGGTGAGGCAGAGGGACAAAAGTGGGGTTTTGGGTCTGGTAGCCCTTGGACCACTTGGAGGTCTCTTGGTCTCTGTCCTCATTTGTAAAGCGGGTAAAATGGTGCCCACCTCCAATGGCGGTGGTGGACTGGGAAAATCTGGAGTGTGCTGTGGACGCTCGCTGAACACTAGCTTTCTGTCCTCTCCTCTCTCTGTGCCTTCAGAGCCTCATGCCCCAGCGGGCAACAAGCAACAACTCTGGCCCGAGGGATGGCGGCCTGCACTCTTGGAGAGGAGAGGAGTGGAGCAGTTGAGGCCTGCTGTCCTTGGTCACCCTACCAAGTGGCCTTGTGAGACCCCCTGCCAGGGGCCCTCACTGGTGGAAGGACACAAAAGTGCCACTCCTCCGCCCTTAGGTCTAATTGACGTGCTGATTCTTTTGAGAACAGTTGGGCCTCTCCTGGGGGTCTCCCTGAAAAAAGCCCTAGATGCAGAGCCAGAGCCAAGCCTGAAATGTGCCAGATGACCCTACGGGGTGACCTGTGCTTCCCACCCTCTGCTGGGCCTCCCTTGGGCAGGAGAGGAGCCATAGAAAGGAGGCCTGGGGTGCTCTGCCTGTGATCCAGGGCAAAACCCCATCCCTGGGCAGCTCGCTTCTCCTGCATTCGCAGGTGATGGGCATTAACCTCACCCCCTGCCTGGACCTGAGGATAGAGTAAGGCTGAGAGAAGATGTTCCAGCCCTGCAGCAGCCCCAGGACTGGGTCAGTTGTATAATTCAGTCGATAGTCACTGAGCACCTGTTGTGTGCAGGATAATGGGGAAGCTAGGCAAGGAGGATGCAAGGATGAAGAGACACTTAGGGATGGACAGGCTTGTAACTGTGTGGTGGAAACGAGAACAGGGTCCTGAGCCTTGGGCTTGGAAGGCAGCTCTTCCTGGGAGG
The DNA here is from genome assembly GCF_028023285.1 of Balaenoptera ricei. NCBI lineage: Eukaryota > Metazoa > Chordata > Mammalia > Artiodactyla > Balaenopteridae > Balaenoptera > Balaenoptera ricei. The sequence continues at coordinate 142,753,467 of NC_082639.1, forward strand.
AAAAATCCCGTTCAAACTGAGTTGTACCTGACAACTGGGAGTTTGTTGGGAGGGTAGAGGTGGCTGTGGGAATAGCCTAGATGAGCATTGTGCTTTCAAGGAAGGAGAAAACATTCAGCGTTCCTGGAGCATAATTTGGGGAAATGGTAAGAAGAAGCTGGGTGGGGAGGGACCAGATTAAGAATGGCCTGATGCCTGTGTTGAGTTTTCTTCTAGAGGCAATGGGAGCCACCAAAGAATATTGAGTAGAGAGTGACATAGATCTGCAGATAGAAAAGATCACTGGTGGCTGGGTAGGCTGGAGATGGGGCATATTAGAACCTTGGCCAGGAGGGAAATGAGACATTTCATCTGGACAAGAAACCGTGCACTAGCTCACTAGGAGGGTGGGTTAGAGGTGACGTGAGAGGTAAAGAACCCGGAGGTGGGGAGAGGAGACACGGGGGAGGGCAGGAAGAGACTCGGGAGGGAGGGTGGACAGGACACGGAAGCTGGTTGGGATTAGTGGTTCCGCGTGGCTGGACTGCCTGATGACTCTGTCCCTCCTACGTGGTGCCGCCAGTGGGCGAGGGGTCGGGGAGAGCAGAGTGTCAGGGAGGGCAGGAGGGACGCTGTGCCGAGCCCAGCGTGGAGCAGACCCTGATCACTGACCACAGCAGGCTGCCCTTCCAGCTAGATGTAAAGCTGAAGGATGCAGGCCATTCGGGTTGGCGTGTATTTGTAGCTCAAACTGTTGCCCTCCTGTGCTAGGGGAGCCGAGAGCTCCCCAGAAGGGGTTTGGTGAGATGGGGTAGCGGGGGATGTTGGGGAAATGGCATCAATAGGATGTGGCTCACCTGTCTCTGCTGAACACTTGCATTCACACCCTACTCCCCCATCCCCACTCCCTCCCTCCCGCCAGGATTCAGTGCCAAGAGTAGATTGCCAGCAAGAAAGGAGAAGGGGGAGAGGGGCTGGGGAGGGAGCGGGTGTTGCCTCTGGCCTGCCTCACAGTGCCAGACCCCCGCCCTCGTGTCACCCCGAGAAGGACCAGCTTAGTTGCTCTGAACCTTCGGAGCCTTTCCTTTGAGGGATGGGTCAGGGGCGTCTGGGAGGCATCCTGGCTCTTCCATACATCTGTCCTGCAAGTGAGGGTGACACTCCTCCCCTGGGCGTAAAGGTTCTGGGAGCTCTGATGCCTTTGGAAATAGCGGTTTTTCAGATGTTGTAAGGGACAGGTTCTGGGGCGAGGTAAGAGGTCCCGGCAAAGCCACAGGTCTCAGGGATGTTATTTGGATATTAGTCTTGTGTCATTAGCGAGTTCTGCGTGGGCTGCCTGTGTAAGTCCCCCCACCCCATCCTGTGCTGCAGGTGGGGGGGGGTAGGGCCCTGTGGGGAGCATGTGTGCCCTCCCCCACTCCTCAGGCAGACTCGCTCCTTCCCTCATCGGCCTAGAGGTGCCCGCGTTCCAGGGTGCCGGGGAGCTAGCCCTGAGCCCCAGGCCGGCGCGCCCTCGCTGGCCCCTGCCTGCCTTCCCGCAGCGCCGCCTCTGCAGCCCGCCTGGTCTGTGTGAGAGCCCTCACAGCCTGCCCTGTCCACTCTCCCCTCCTCGTCTGCTCACCCCGGGCCCCGGTTGCCTGTCACCTGCACTGGCGGTCAAGGCTCCGCTCAGTTCTCGCCTTTCCTGCCAGGCCCCTGCTTGGTGCCCAGGGCTGGTCTCCCCTGCGGCCACGTTCCTCCAGGGCCCCGTGCCACACGGCGTGGCGCCAGTGCCTCGCCACCGCGCCGTCTGTGCGGCTTCACGTGCACATCCTGCATCCCGGCGGGAGCAGCCTCACTGTAACGTGGCACTTTGGTAGGTGCTCCCGGGGCACCTGACCTGGAACCGGAGCTCAGGAGGCCTGCCCGGTTGATGAGTTTGTTTTCTGTTTCCCAGATCCGGGGCTGTGGCCCAGAACGGTGCCATTGTTCTCTCTGCCAGTAAGTTCCAGCGGAGGGAGGCCTTGTGGCCCGGGGCCTGATGAAGGAGCAGGGTGCCCAGGCAGCTGGCCTGGGGAGCTGTTATCTTCCGGACTCTGGCCTCAGGGCTTCTTTCCCTGTGGCTTCTAGATCCCAGGTGTCTTCGCCTTCCTCCCCTGGACTTCTGCCTCCACCTCTGGCCGGGGGGCCGGTCCCCACCACCCTGTGTCCCACCCACCCAAGCTGGGCTGATGGCCACTACCTCTGGCCTCAGAGGCCTTCACCGAGGGTCCACGGGGGAACTCAGCACTCCTGAGGCATGCTCTTCACCCTTCTGGAACTGATTCTCTCTAGAGGGCAGCAGAGACAGAGGCAGTGTCCCAGGGGCTTTTCCCCAAGAGGGCCAGGCTCATCTCATACCTCTCTTCAGCTCCTCCAGCCCCTGTGCCCCTCCCCCACTGCAGAATAACGGGGGACGCAGCTTGCTGTCCTGAGTGGGGTACCGGTGCTGTTTAACTGTGTCCTAAGCACAGGCTAAATGCAGAATAACCCAACTATCTCAGAGGCCGTGTTTTGAGGAAGGGGTAACCTTTCTCCTAAGAGCTTTGGGGGCAGGTGCCGTGGGCATTGGTGGCGGTGGGGTGTTGCGTGGGCGAGGTCAGCAGGCAGAGGTGCCAGCCCCTCTTACTTACCTCAGCTTTTTTTTGTTTCTTTTCTCTTTTTTTGTCCTTTCAGATTGGAGGCCGGCGCTGAATCTCGCCGCCCTGGACTGTGCTCAGGAGACCAACACCGCAGTCTGCAGAGAGTTCAACATCACTGGCTTCCCGACTGTGAGGGTGTGTGACCAGGAGGGGCGAGCGGGCTCGGGGGCGGTGCTGTCGGAGCACAGTGCCCGCTGCTCCATGCTTCCCTGGTGTCTGCCTGGCTGCTGGGCTCTGTGGTGTCCTCCAGGCTTCTGGGCTTGACCTGCTTAAATCACAGCCCCTGGAGCATGTACCTATTTTAGAGGCAGAAAGGGGTGTGAACTGGGAGGCAGAAAAGGAAGAGGCTCACGTGGTCTGGCACATTCTCCCCTTTATAAGGAAAAGGGGCTGTGTGTGGTTGTGTTGGGATGGGCAGATTTTAGCTGTGAGAAGTGATCATCACCTGAGCTGGTGAGAGCTCCCAGCTCCCAGGGGCCTCTTTCCAATCAATTCCTCTCCCGCCTGACCTCCCAGCCTTAGAGGGCTGATCTAAACCCTGTAAAACCAGGGTTTAGGCTCTGACCCACCTGTAGGCAGGATCAGACTCAGGGGGTCTCATGGTCCCCCAGAAAAGGTCCCCTGAGACAACTGGCCAACCTCATCCTCATCAGGCAAGTGCCTTGAACCCAAGAGGCTCAGAAGTGACCTGGCAGGAGAGCCTTTGCCCAATGCCTCAGGCAGCAGGGATCTCCATCACCAGAGTCATCACACCCAACCCATGAGGGCCCGGTCACCCCGGCTCTGGCTGCAAGTAGCACGAGCTCTCTGATGAGGCCTTGCCTGCCAGCCTGCCCACCGCGGGGCATCAACCACTTAATTAACATCTGGACAGCTTCCAAGGCTCTCACATCCGAGGCCCTGGGAAGCCCAGAGCAGCAAGGCTGTGCCATTATACTTAGCACCCTCCCCAGAGCTCAGGCCCGGCTGTAATCCAATTAGTTCTCTTCCAAATTAAAGAATCCAAATCTCTCTCTCCACCTATAAATAATTAGCCTGCTCCCACCAGAATGGCATCTAGAAAAGCAATTTCCTCTGTGGCCACTAAGAATAATCAGGAAATGCCTTTGAAAACTGAAAAGCCAAGCATTGTCCCTGGAACAAGATATCCCTGAGTTCAGGGGCTTCAGTTGCCAGGCAGAACCAGGAACCATATCTGAGCCTGATGACGCCAGGAGAATTCATCTGGAGAGCAAGGCCCCAGGCTCCTCCAGCAACGTCCAGCTCTAACTCCATGTGACCTTTCTGTTCTCACGGCCAGTGAAATCCTGCTGGGTTCAGGGTTTCCACAGCCCCGGAGAGCTCCCTCCCACACGCCTGTTACCACTTAGGGTCAGGGCCCAAGCCCCCATTCAGCTGGCCTGGGAGAGTGTCCTGAGCCAACAGCTACTGCTGTATCATTTAGAGGTGGCAGCGGAGACATTGTTTGTCAACTGTCTCTTTTAAGTAAAAGGCTTCCATGACAGGACCATGGTCCTATCCTTGGCCCCAAGATGTGTAACTTAAAATATTCAAAATTACTCTCCAAGGGGAGGACAGAGCCCTCTGTTCCTTCTGCTGAGGCAGGGCAAGCAGCCCCACGTGGGAAGCTGGGGGAAGATCAGTGTGGCAGCAGGAGTCCCTGCACAGGGGAAGGGGGTTGGCATTGGTCCTGTGGCCAGGTCGGGACATCCTGTGGGGGTTCGGTGGGGGCTGGTGCCTGGGGCATTCTGTTTCTGTCTGGAAGAGGCTGGGGCTCGGGGGGTTGGAAGGAGATGGCCTAGGTTTGTCGGGAGATCCAGAAGCTTCTCAGCACCTATCCGAGTCATGCAGCACACACAGCCTGAGTGCCCCAAGTGACTAATCATCTCCTCAACCGCCCATCCTGCTGTGGGAGGGGTGCTGGCAGGGCCCTGAGCTGGGCTCCTTAACTGCCTTCACACCAGCGGCATCTGGCTGGGCTGGGCTGGGCTGGGCTGGTAGTGACCTGTGCATTTCTTAAGAGCTCCAGAGACCAGTGTTGTGACCTCCCTCGGCCAAGCCCTCCCAGCCTCTCCTGAGGAGCCTGCAGTTCAGTTTCAGCAGGGAGAGGGGCTCGGTGCCCTGTCCTTAGGGCTCTGGTCCAGGGTGCAAGTGGTTCTAGCTCCTGATGGGTCTCTGTTCTAAGGCCCTAAGCAGTGGCTTTCAAACATTGTTACTGTGACCTACAACATTTACAGTGAGATCCAGAAGTTGGTTTGTATCTGTTATCCCTAAAACAATTGTTTCATAAAACGCTATTCTTAGTAAGTGCAGTACGTGCTATTTTCTGTTCTATGTATTTTTTAAAAAGTACTGGCTGTGATTCACTAACTTGATTTTACAACTTACCACTAGATTACTTCTAGTGTTTGGAAAACACGACTCAGATTCCAGATCTCCAGATTTTCTGGCCCATTGAGAGCCCGGTGTGCGTGTGGGCAGCGTGGCTGGACTCCCTGGGCCTGGCTGCCAGCAGGCCAGAGAGACGGGCCTGTACCTCTGTCTGCCATCCCCTGGGGACTGGAGCCTGTCCTCGCTCCCACCCATCAAGGCTGAGAGCTCTAAGATGAGGACATGTGTTGAACAGGGGGAGGAGAGAGTGTCACTGGTGTGACAGGGACAGGCCCGTACAAGAGTATGGCCACGCCCAGTAACATGTGTCACTGTCCCTTTCCTCTGCCTCCTGCGCCTTGTCACCGTGAGCAAACAGTGAGCTTCTACCAGCCCAGCCTGTTTAGCAAACAACTGGCCCTGCAAGGCGGGCCAGCTGTGTCAGGGCCCTATCAAACTGGAGCCGGTGCCCATCTGGAAGAGAACAGAGGGGAGGGAGGGAGAGGTAGCTTAAAGCTGGTTTTGGCTGGAGCTTGGGGACCTAGAGGCTGGAACCTCAGGGGTAGAGGCTTTGCCAGTGGGCTGCAGGAGTGCCCCTCAGTGGGTAATGGAATAGGACCCTTTTGTAACCAAAGGCCTGGCTGGGATCAAGATTACAGGAAGCAGCAGCATTGGGTGGGAGAGGACAGAAGTCTTCCCTTTGCAAGATTCTGAGGAGATAATTGACACGAGTTCAAATCCTGGCTCCCCTGCTTACTGTGACTCGGGAAGTCACTTAATGCCCTAGCCGCTGGCCTCAGTTTCTTTGTCTGAAAAATGGGATGATAATATCTACCTAATAGGATTGTTGCCAAGTATGAAATGAGGTCTTACGTGTGAGAGTGCCGAGGCACTGTGGTATTAGCCGAAGTTCCATAAATGTTAGTTGTCTTCCTTCCTGTTGCCCTGTGGGCTCGTGGTAGCCCCTCTGTGATACCCCATTTGAGGCAGTCCATCCATCAACAGCTGTTGAGTGAATGTTTGCTCGGGGCACAGCACTGTGCTCATCATCGTGGAGAAGCCAGACCTGTAAGCCATGGCCAGAAACATAAGCGAGGCCGGCCAGAGAGGAAGGCGCTGCGCACAAGGGCACTCAGAGCTCCCAGCTAGTTGACAGGCAGGGAGTGATGTGTACACGGTGAACGCTGGGGGGTTTGCCTGGGGTCACTGAGTTCTTTCCTTCCCACATCAGAGAGGACTTCATGGGGGAGGAGGAGTTCCCAGAGGACGGAGACTTCTGAGTGGGTGGAGTTTGGCTGGGAGAGAAGAGGAATGCGGGCAGGATATGAGAGCAGAGGATGTGGATGGAACCCTGTGGGGAGTTGAGAAGGCTGGTCTGGCTGGAGCAGAGGCTCTTGTGTGGGGCTGAGGCAGGACCCCGGAAGGAGGGAGCCCAGGGATGGCAAGTCCTGAATTCAAGGCTGGGAGTGGGGAGTACCGTTTGGGCTGTTACTTTATGTGGCTCTTGTGAGATGTCAGGGAGGGGGACAGGACTCAGAAAGACATCTCCTGCCTCTCTCTGGAAAAAGGAGATAGGCCCCCCTCTCAGCAGTCACCTGCCCTCTGCCAGGTCTCTCCTCCACTGACGGTCCACAAGGTAGGAACGGTTAAGCTTGTGCGTCCTCGCAGGCTGACTGTAAGGTATTTGGAGGTCACTCTCCTTGAAACTTGTTTTGAAAGCTTGGATTCAGTGCCATTGATGGTCGCCACTGCAAAGCGTGCTTTCTGTTTAGCCTTATTTGGCCCCCAGGAAGGCAGTTGCTCCTGGATAGGTTGGTAAAGACGTGCCCAATGCCATCTGGTCACCTGCCTTTGGGGAGACAGGGAGGATTCCAGGGGCTCCACGGTTGGGGAGGGCAGAAGCTCCTGTGTCAAGTGTTGAGAGGAAAGGGACTGGGTGCTGACTGCTTCTGGAGGAAAGGAGACTCCCTGCTGGAGTCTTAATTGCCTGTTTCCAAGGAGTGGTGGCCCTTTCCCTTGGGTAGGGCACACGCCTCCAACAGCTGACTTAATAAGCATGCAGATTAATAAGAGGACAAAAATGTGCCCTGACTCGATTTTAATGTGATTTTTGCTCGAGCTTCCAAGCTGATCAAAGGGTAGAGATTCTCTGTTCAACTGAACAGATGTCCTTTGAGTGTTTCCATGTCCTAGACACTGTGCCAGGTACTGTGGGGCTTGCAGAGGTGAATAAGCTATAGTCCTGCCCTCCCAGGTGGGAGGTGGGTGGGTGGGAAGTTCGGGTTCAAGTCCATCGTAGCTGAAATGTAGGGAATGGGGGCGGGGCAGTGGGAGGTAAGTGTGGGTGGAGGCAGATCCTGGAAGGACTCGAACGCTCTGAGTTTGGACATTATTCCTTGGCAGTAGGGAGTCATGGAAGGGCTTTGAGGAAGAGGGACATGATCAGACCAGAATTGTCCCTTAGAAACCCAAACAAAGTGGCAGTGAGGGTGATGGCTCCATCATTTGAAAAAATGGAGCATATGACCATTTCTGAGGGCATGAGGTGGGGACAGGTAGAGACAGTTGTAGTGGTCCAGGAAGTAGGTGGTAGGCCCTGGTCTCAAGGACTGTAGAAGAGGTATCACAAAGGTCAAGTTCACAGACCACAGGCGTTGTGGGAGAGGGAGATGCTGGTCTGGGTGATGGGGAGGAGGATGATCACTGGGTGAGATAAGGAACATGGGTGGAGAAACAGGTTGTGTGAGGGGTGACTCAGCCTTGGAGAGTGTGTGTGTATTGGGGGAGGGGTGCCCTGACACCTGGAAGAAACAGAAGTTAAGACAGGTGAGGACCTGAGACAGGGTTCAGGTCACAAACCATTTGGACAAGGTAGATGACATCAGCAAGGGAGACAAACAATGGGTTGGTTTGTCCATTCACCCGTTTATTCACTCATTCATTCAGAAGCATAGCTTGAGCCCCTTGTTTGTGACAGAGCCTCCCAGCGCTTTTTAAACAGAAGAGTGCCATGATCCGACGCATGGTTGGAGGAGAAACTGGGGCCAGGAGATGGCACAGGAGAGGAGTCCAGAGCAAGGCTGGGACAAGGGCGAGGGGAAGGCTATGAAGGTGGCCTTGAAGGCCTGGGCAGTGTCAGAAACACCAAGGGAGGGTGGTGACATGAAGGCAAAGAAGGAGAGTGTCAGGAATATGTGGCACAAAGAAAACGCTGGCCAAGGGGGGAGAAACGGGCAGTGATAGCATCAGATACTGCAGAGAGAGCAGGAAGGGCTGGAAGGTCATTGGACCAGCCAAAGAGAAGGTCAGCTGAGCTTTCCTGGAGTGGTCCCAGCTGAGTGGTGGGGGCATGAGCCACAGCCAGCTTCGCGGGAAGGAAGAGGACTGAGGGCAGACACTGTTTTGAGAAATTTGGTGGCACCGGGAAATGGGACATGCAGCAACTGCAGAAGCCTCTATTCCCATCCTCCATCCCTTCGTGTCCTTTTTTTTTTTTTTTTTTTTTAACTTTAGGAGGATCTGAACCTGTTTGCAGGCATAGGGAAGGAGCTGGTAGACAAGGGGAAAGATGAAAGAGAGATTAACTGATAGGAAAAAGTTCCTCTAGAGTGTGAGGTATGGGAAGCAGCCCTCAGGTGGTGACATTGTTCTGGAAGGTGGCTGGGAAGCTTCTGGGGACAGAAGGGAAGGCTGCGTGACTGAAGTAACTGGAGAGAGGAGGGGGCCTTCCCTGTAGCCCTGCACCTCATGGAGGAGGGGAGCTCTTGGAATTCCTGCACTCCCCTATTGCAGGCTCCTGTCTGACTCCCCACTGCCCATGGCTGGGGCCTTCAGAAGGCTCAGCTGGGGTCTGGGGAGGCTGCCCTTTGATGGAAGTAATGCCAGCCCCTTTTTAAAAAAAATTTTATTTATTTATTTTATTTATTTATTTTTGGCTGTGTTGGGTCTTCGTTTCTGTGCGAGGGCTTTCTCTAGTTGCGGCAAGTGGGGGCCACTCTTCATCGCGGTGCATGGGCCTCTCACTATCGCGGCCTCTCTTGTTGCGGAGCACAGGCTCCAGACGCGCAGGCTCAGTCATTGTGGCTCACGGGCCTAGTTGCTCCGCGGCATGTGAGATCTTCCCAGCCCAGGGCTCGAACCCGTGTCCCCTGCATTGGCAGGCAGACTCTCAACCGCTGCGCCACCAGGGAAGCCCCCAGCCCCTTTTCATAAGGCACCTGCTCAGATCTTGGAGACCTGATGGTTGAAGAAGAGTCCACCACACTACTTTACAGTAGCTGACAATAACAACTGTAGCCATGGAGAGCCACATGGCTTAAGGCGTCAAGATGTCAGTCATGTTTTTATGCCTATGGAAGCAAGTTGAAGTCTATTCTGTCTGTACAAGGGTGCCGTCACTGTGAATAACTGCAGCTGGGTTATTACTTGTGAGCAAACCAAACCCCAAATAGGTGTGTCTTTTATTTTGTTCCTGAGAAACAGTGTCAGCCCATAAATGCCTTAACATGCTTTATCTACTTGATTTCATGTCACAGTCCTAGAAAACTGTGCTCGTTTTTACAAGCATAAGGATAGCATATAATTTTATTAATTCAAAATGTATTCATTGACTGCGAAGAATACTATTATGAATATATGTGGCATGTGTCAGTGGCTGGTTTTCACCCAGAATAAAAGTTTGTATTAATGCTCTAAGTAGAGAATAAAACAAGGTCCAGGTGAAGTCAGCAGGAATGGGAGAAGGTTGCAGGTGGGGAGAGATGGACGGCTTCTCTGCATCTTTGTTGTTCATGTGGGAGAGGGGGGCAGGTGGCCTCCAGATTTCAGTTTTCTGCCTACAAGTGGCTAGAAATGACAGATATAGCTGATCAATGTTTCCTAGTGTTTCAAAGGAACAAGGGAAGGGGCTGATGACGATATAGTTACAATGTTAACATTTATTGATTTCTTACTGTGTGCACCAGGTACGGTGCTAAGCACTTTGGATGTATTGTCATTGAATCCTCGCAGCAATTCTCCAAGGTAGATGGTGTCGTCCTCATCTTAAAGATGAGAAGGTTCAGAGAGGTTAATAGAGTGCCCAAGGTCACACAGCAAGAGCATAGCAGAGCCAGGCCTTGAGCCCAGGTCTGGTAGACCTGAGGGCCTGCACTCAGCCACCAGCTTGGGATAAGGCCGAGCAGCTGTGCTACTCGGCAGAGGCCCAAGGTGGCTACAAGTAGCCCCGAGGTTAGGGACCTCAAGAAGAGGCCTCTTCCCAGACTGCAGGCTCTTCCCCGGGCAGTTAAGTGGCCATCTGTCAGGACAGCTGAACTCTGTTACCTTCTGAGCCCAGGAGAGCACAAGCCAGAGTTCTGGCAGCTCTCCCACCGCTTAGACAGGAGCTCAAGTTCTAAGGAGTTGTCCTCTGTTCTCTCTGTCCTCTCTCCCAAGGAGGCAACAGACTGGGCCTGGGTGTCATGTACATGGGGAGAGAGTTAAACTGGCCTGTCTGTAATAAGGCTTGTTTCTTCAGGGGCTCAAGCCCACCCCTCAGTAGAACCAAACTGGTGACCCCTCCCTTCTGGAGTGTCTGCTGAGTCAGGCTGGGAGTCCTCGGTGGCCAGAGACACAAGCCTCGCTGCCTTTTTCCAAGATAAGGAACCAGGACAGATCGCCTCAGAGAGCAGCTAACGTTTTCCAGGGTGTGTGTGGGGGGTATGAAGTGACTTCACTTTATTTTTTCAGATGGGTCTGCATCACTTATTTATAGAGCAACTACTTTCTAGTCCCTATGTGCCGGGTCCCGGTGCTTCGTAGAAACAGAACCCCCTCAGCCAAGTGTCCGAGCTGCAGCTTCCCGGGGTGCTCCAGAGCTGTGAGGGCAGGGATCAGGTGCAGGACACCAGGGAGAGGAACCAGGGTCCTGCTCCAAGAGCAGAGACCTCCTGCTCTCATTTTACAGATGAAGAAACTGAGGCTCACAAAAGTCAAGTCGTTTCCCCAAAGTCACCCCGTTTAGTAAGCGGCTGGGTCTCAAACACAGACCCACCTGGCGCGGGTGCTGTGCTCTTAGCTACGCTGACTCTTTTCTGTGTGTTTGCTTCCAGTTCTTTAAGGCCTATTCCAAGACCGGCTCAGGAGCTACACTGTCAGGTGGGTGTCCCAGCTCGCGGGGTCTCACTGGCGCTGTCAGCGTCTTTCTCCCCCTCTTTCGCCTGGGCTTCTACTGGGGTGAAGAGAGCCCAGCAAGGTCTGCAGGGTGAGGAGGTCCCCAGTGAAAGCCAAATTTGTGTTTTCCTGGAAGTGTCGTTTCCCAGCCAGCCTGGAAGATGCCTTTGGGAAAACAAGGCTGAAGAAGCCCTTCCATTTGGGCCCATCTGGGAAGCGGGGAGGGTCCCATGTTCCCAGAATAGCCCTTCGTGTCAAAGTAGGGTTGACATCCAGAGGGCCAGCCAGATAGCGTGGGGAGGGCCCTCGGGGCCCAGGTCTGAGGGACTCTCTCCTGCCCTGAGGGATGGGTCCCCCTGCCATGCTTAGGACCACAGGGGTGGGGTGCACCACCCCCCCATACAGAGAGGGATGAGATGCGCTCTGTTTTGCTCAGCTCGTGCCCTGGGCCCTTTGCTTCCATGAGGCAAGCTGACAAGGGCACTGGGATTTATTCTCCTCTCTTCACGCCCCTTGCCTGTGTCCATCTTCATTTACAGCGGCTGGTGCTGACGTGCAGGCGCTGCGGGAGAGGCTCATTGATGCCCTGGAGTCCCATAGTGACACGTGGCCCTCCTTCTGTCCCCCACTGAAGCCTGCCAGGTATTTGGGGCTAGGGCAGGCCCAGGGCAGTGTGGCAGGATGGCAGGCCGGGGACCGGGCTGCTTCTTCCTGTTGCCTGAGCGGTGGACACTCCAGTGGACCGGAGCCCAGAGCTGTCTGGAGCAGCTGGTGGAGGGCTTCCCATTGCTGGAGGTCCTACCCGAGGAGCCCTGACTTCCTGGGGCTGACAGGGATGCAACGGCCCATCCCACCCGGTGGGAAGGAAAAGACGGGCGGGGTTCTCCAGGTCATACCTGCTGCTACTTCTCAGAACCTGGAATGTCGGAGGGATGCAGCTGGATTTCACATGATCTAACCCAGGGAGGGTCCCTGAGAGGGTGGGCGTGGGGAGGAAAAAGGGAGACCAGATGCCGTTTAGAGGAAAGGGGATGGGGGACTGAGAAGCACAAAGCCCTGTAAAATGAAGGTGCTCATTTCCTGAGCCATGGCTGTGACTGGGGCATGGGGAGGTGACTCCGCTCCCTGTGCTGCAGAGCGTCAGGTGGCTGGTGTCCCATGTCTACCTGCCAGGCAGCCTTCCAGGATCGCCTCTGTTCTAGGAAATCAGGATAACGAGGTGCACGGCGTCTCACTCTAACTCTCCCACAGAGGGAAACAGGTAGATTGAAAACACGAGGTGTCCTGCCCTTCTGGACGAGAACTCCGGATAGGAGAAAGCCCACCTTAAGGGGCCGAGAAGGAGCAAATCCAAGTACCAGCTGGGGCTGCTAGAGGGAGCCCAGCCACAGAACACAGTGAAGGTTCCAGATGCTGAGAAGGCCTCAGGAGGCAAACACTGGGGCTTCAACGCCCACCCTAAGTCTGCTGGTGTCTGGAAAGCTGAGGCCCTGCTGAGGGACTGTATTTCCAAGTGTCAGTTGGTGTTGAATCCGACTCACAATGATTCTTTTATCATCTTTCCCAATTCTCCATCCTCCCAGAGGGCCTCATGGAGCCCCTGGACTGAGTATATGGTCTTGGTTTGGGGTTCCACAGCCAGACCCCATCTCTCCAGGAAACACCTCGCTCCTTCTTCCATTTCTCAATGATCGTGTCTCTGCCTCTCTCTCTTTCTTACACCCACCCTCCCTCATGGTGCCTTTTCAGCCCAGAAGATCTCAAAAGCAACCAGCCAGGTAAACCTGCCAGCCTCTCTCAAAGTGATCCTTCTAGAGAGCTTTAGGGAGGAGTTGGGGACCTGTGGTGGAAGGTGGGCTGCCTCTTCCAGAAGTGTGAGTGGGAATGGACGGGATGGGGGCGAGTTACATGGTCAGCCGCCTGTGGGCTCGCTCTTCTGCCAGCCTTGGGGAGGTCTGGGGAAGTTGCCTGAGAGGCCACTTGCTACCACCCCAGGGGCTGTCAGTGACCATCCGCCCACTGGGGTACACTCTGGCCCCCACCTCTCTGGCATGGCGTTTGTACTGTTGCTGGGCTGGGCTCCATTGGCCCCATGTTGCGCCTTCTGTTTGGAGGTAACCACTGCCACATCATTGGATCTGGAGGAGGGAAATAGGTCATCAGGTTGGGGACAAAAGTAGATGCTGTTGTCTCCTGTTACATGGCTGATGATGTTCTGCTTTTAATTGAAATAAGGGAACAAATCATTTTTGTATCATGCAAATTGTTTTCTACTGAAACTCTGCGTTTTTAAAACAGCTTGTATCTTAATTCTTTGATTTGGGGGGAATAATAAGAATTGCCTTCTTATTAATTTCCACCTTTGTCCTGGGGCCCTAGTTTCCTCGTTTTAAAATAAGGAGGTTAAAATCTTAAAATACGATTAGATAGCTTCTAAGATCTCCTGTACCCAGGACTTTCTGATTCTTTAATTCCTTTTGTATGCCTGCCCCAGGAGTAGACAAAGCACATCTCCCAGTTGGTAGTGACTTAGCACAGATCAAGGCTTGTGTCTGATGGGTAGTAAACACTAGCTTCTCAGGGGACCAATAAAAACTGCCCTCTAAGCCTGGGCCTTACCCAGAGCATAGAAACACCTGGACTCAAAGCGTGCCTCCCCCGGTCTCCTCCTCAGAATGCCCGTATGCACTCCTGACTGAAAAAACAACCCAAATAGGTGGGTGAAGTGAAGAACCAGGTTTCGGTAATAGGCAGAGAGAGTCTTTTGAGACTCAAGGTTTGGTTTACTCCCACTGGAGGGCTGGCATGGAGAGACTTCCTCGAAGTCTTGTGTGCAAACAGAGAAGGAGGTGTGTCTGGCCGCACTCACGGTACTGGGTCAGCCACGTCTGCTGTCGCCGGCAGTTTTGCTTTCTTCCCACCACAGAGAGAGTGACTGCCAGCGTTGTCTATTGCAGGCTGGAGGAGATTACTGGATTCTTTGCAAGAAACGATGAAGAGTACCTGGCGCTGATCTTTGAAAGGGAAGGCTCCTACCTGGGTAGAGAGGTGAGCTGCCTGCAGGGTCCCACAGCTCCTGCATAGCCCCTGGGAGAGAGCCAAGAGCAGGGCTGTTCCTGTGCACTTCTTAGCCCAGCACTGGCCTGACCCCTGCTGGGGGAAACGGGAAGTGTAGGAGCTGGACCTTTCTGTTTAAAGCCTTTATGTCCGCTTGGATCTTCCTCGTGGAAACTGAGAATGATAACACCTGCTATTTATTGAGCATTGCACTAGATTGCTGACACACGTAGTTGCTGATCTTTCTAATTAACGAAGATGGTCAAATAACAGGTCGAAGATCACACAGCCAGTGAATTGGTAGAGCAGGACTTCAAATCAGGTCTGTCTGCCTCCAAAGCTTGTGTTATTTCCACACTACCCCGCCCCCAAAGAATTGGAGTTAAAAATCTTGGGGGGAGGGAACATCAGAGAGCCTCTAGTCCCTCTTGAGGAAATGGGGTCCCTTCCCAGGTGAAGCAGATAACAGAATCAGGCGAGTTGGAATCTCCACTCCATCACTTATGTGCCGTGTCTGTGATCATGTTACTCAACTTTCTTGAGCTTCGTTTCCCTGCCTTTGAAGTGGTGACAGTTACCTTTTTTCAGAGTATGGTTGGGAACATCAAGTGCGGCGGTTTAGAGGAAGAACCTGGATGAGTAACTGGCACAGAGTACGTGCTTTATAAAGGTCCATCCCCGGCCTGATGCAGAGTCTGGCGTTCCACTGCTGCCTCATGGACTTTGCAGGCCACTGGGCTTTTCCCAGATGCAGAGGTGGGACGGGCCGGTGCCTGGGAGAAGTTCCAAGGCAGCGCAAAGAGACAGAGAGAGAGGGGATGAAATTAAACACCACTGTTGACTCTGAATGGTTTTCCTCCTGAAACTCACGAAGCACAGTTGAGCTCTCTGACCTGTCTCCAGACCTCTCAGCCCCGAGAGGGGAAGCATGGAGGTGGGATGGGCAGGGAGCTTTGCTGAAGGAGTGCCTGACCCTTCTGGTCCCATTCCAGGCCTGGGGTCATGCCTGTACAGGTGACTGATAAATGTTCATTGGAATCAGCTCTTCCTCCTATGCTCCCCCATTCCCCTAGTAACCAAGGGCAGTGGTCCCGTGTCCATGCAGAGGTGCCCAGGGATGGTTAGTTTGAGAGGCAGGAGGGCACAGTGGCCAAGAGCCCCAGCTCTGGAGGCAGATCACCCTGGGATTTACAGCCCAGCTCAGGCGCTTGCTACATATGTGACCTGATCACATGATTTCACTGCTGAGCTTCGGTTTTTGCGTCTACTGTACGATAGGAGTTTTATTTTTTAAAGAAATACTTACGTACATAACTACTAGTCATTGTTAGAAGCACTTTTATAAAATTAACCCGTTCAGTCTTCTTAACAGCCCTTGGAGGTGGGTATTGTTATTACAATTTTGCAAGTAAGGAAGTTGAGTCAGGGAGAGGTTTAGTCTGAGGGGGCAGGATTTAAACCCAAGCAGCCATGGTATACTGCACCACCTGGCTTGGTCTCCTAGTAATTGTTCCTATTTCATAGTGAGTATTATTTTGAAGATTAAATGAAGCAATCTATATACAGAACATAATACCTATTCAATAAATATTACCTAACAGTATATTTCTCCTTCTTAATTCTTTCTAAAAATAAAATCGTCACGTCTAAGTATGTTTTTCCAATTTGGAATATAGACAGAAAGTCTTACAAATATCAGAACAAAACTGAAACCACTTTTTTTTTCTTCCAAATATCAGATACATACATTTTTTTAATTTATTTTTTTTATTGGGGTATAGTTGCTTTACAATGTTGTGTTAGTTTCTGCTGTACAGCGAAGTGAATCAGCTGTATGTATACATATATCCCCTCTTTTTTGGATTTCCTTCCCATTTAGGTCACCACAGAGCACTGAGTAGAGTTCCCTGTGCTATACAGTAGGTTCTCATTAGTTATCTATTTTATACATATTAGGGTATATATGTCAGTCCCAATCTCTCAGTTCATCCCACCCTCCCCTTCCCCCACTTGGTGTCCATATGTTTATTCTCTACATCTGTGTCTCTATTTCTGCCTTGCAAACAGGTTCATCTGCACCATTTTTCTAGATTCCACATATATACATTAATATACAACATTTGTTTTTCTCTTTCTGACTTACTTCACTCTGTATGACAGTCTCTAGGTCCATCCACGTCTCTACAACTAACCCAATTTCGTTCCTTTTTCTGGCTGAGTAATAGTCCATTGTGTATATGTACCACATCTGCTTTATCCATTTGTCTGTCAATGGGCATGTAGGTTGCTTCCATGACCTGGCTATTGTAAGTAGTGCTGCAGTGAACATTGGGGTGCATGTGTGCTTTTGAATTTTGGAAACCACATCTTTTTATGCCTTTTACAAATTGTTCTCATTGGAAAGAAAATTACATCAAATTGGAACTGTCCTCAAAAATTCAAGATGTGTGGTCTGCACCGTTCCCGAGCAGGCAGCGTTTGCACTCCTTACAGCGGGGCAAACGTGGTTGGCGGCAGGAGAATCTCACTCGTCACGATAGTCTACTCTTGGAAAGGTTTCGAGTCTGGCTAGAGCACAGCTGCCACCCAGGTGCCTGCCCAGGCCTTCCCTCTGTCCAGTGGCTTGGCCTACCCCTGCAAGTGTCTCACTGTCTCTGCAGGTGACTCTGGACATGTCCCAGCGCCGGGGCATAGTGGTGCGCAGGGTCCTGAACACAGATCATGACGTGGTGAACGAGTTTGGTGTCACCGACTTCCCATCGTGCTACCTGCTGTTTCGGAATGGCTCTTTCTTCCGGGTCCCCACGTGAGTGTCTCTCTGCCCCCTCTCTCCCCGCTCCCTGTGCTCCTCCTTTCTCCTGCCTCGAGAGGCTGCAAACCTTTCACAGGGGCTGACAGGTTCTTTCTCCTGTGAGTCTTCTGAGGAGTCCGTGGGCACCCTCTGCAGGAGAAGCAGATCTCTGCCTATGGTGGGTGGGGTGGTGGGCATGCTACAGCCAGGAGTCCGGGCCCAGAACGCTGCCCCCAGCTCAGTAGTTCAGCCTCAGGTCCCCGGCGCACTCAGCACCCAGCGTTGGCGCTTCTGCCCCATCCCCACCGCGGCCCTGGCCCTATTCCCCATCCTCCTCTCTTCACAGACAGACTCGTTGGCAGTCTGCAGGCCTGGCAAGCACTCAGATACGCCTGACCCTCCCTCCCTTTGGTTTTCTAATTGCAGAAAAGTTCATTAGGAGCCAGACAATAGCCGGTTCCGAAATGCCAAGAGAGAACAATCAGGCCAGCCGTAGCCCCTCTGTCAGGCTCCCGCCGCTGAATGGCGCCAGATGGTGCCTCAGTGCCCTCCCTGGGCAGATGATTGATGTCCACCCGGCCCTGCAGGCAGGAGTGCGAGGGCCAGGGAGACCAAGGCTGGCCTGAGATGTCCAGTGAGCCGCTCCTCAGGGCCATTAGTGCCATCCTGCACCAGGGCTGGGCAGCGCGGCCACCCGCCCTCACCCGGCCCCAGTCACCTGGCAGCACTGGGCCAGGCCTCGTCAGAGAGCACCGTCGGGGGGTGGTGGTGGGGGAGGCAGCACGATGGCCGCGGGGACAGGGAGGGGCAGGAAGTGCCAGTCCTGGTGGGGAGCGGAGGCATTGTTTCCTCTCTCGGAGTTGGTGGAGGGGAAAATTGTTTGTGACGACGCTGCTTCTGAGCCATCTGCTTGTCGGTAAACATTGGGCCGGGACAGTGGAGTGGAAAGCAGTGCTTCCCGGTGCCAGGTCCCCTGGGGTGTCCCATCACGCTGCTGGTCTTCACATCCCTCCCTCCAGGGGCCTTGACCAGGAGACGCCGCCTGCCCCTTGAGGACTCCTCTTTATGAGACGAGAGAGAGAAATCAAAAGGATTGTCAGAATTTTCGTGGTTTGGGGTCGTTGCTGCTATTTTTTAAAAATCATGTATCAAACTCCCTTGACCTCCCTGGGGAGTAATGTCACCTCTGGTACCTTGGAGCAAGCTTGTGAGCTTCCCTGAGGCCACGTGCCACTTTGTAGCTTTGGTCTCTGGGGAGGGTCGTCAAACCCACCATCCGGTCCGTGGCCAGAAAGAGCACTGTCCCCAGAGGGCCCTCCTCCTCCCCCCTAAGGTGCCCTGTCTCCCCACCTCTCCGAGGCAGGTTGAGGAATTCACGGGCCCAGCCGCTTTTCCAGGTGGGATTTTGACTTAAGACTGGTGTCAGAGAGGCTTTCCACAGCGTGAGCAGTGAATAGAAAGGTTAACGTGAGGCAGGGGTGCCCCAATTTTTACCTCACTGAGGATAAGACCGAACCAGGTTCAAGTATTTCTGAATAAACATTCCTGCCAGGTGAGCTACCCGCCTCCTCTCCTGCCGTGAGTTAGCTCTGGGGTTTTGTTCCTCCATGCTCACTGCCTCTCCCCCACGGTTCCCTTCCCTCACAGGCTTATGGAATCCAGGTTCTTCTACACCAAGTACCTGCGGAGGTTCTCCAGGGACACCAGCGAGGCTGTCCCCACCACACCTGCGCGGAACACCTCTAGCACCGTAGCCCCTACCATGTGGAAAGTTGCAGATCCGTAAGGCCACGCCTGGTCCTCCTCATCCCTTCCCTTCCCCACCCTCTCTTCTAATCACAGACACCCCCCTTCCTTCCACACTCTGTTCCTTGTCACAAGCTTGGCACGCGTCATCCTGAGCCCAGACCCCCCGAGGGCTGGCCTTGGCCTATGGGGGCCCCCGGCCGCTGGCCACGCACAGGAGAGTCTTAAATATGCAGAGGCGGCAGCGTCTGCTGACTGTATTCTTCATGATGGAATGCATACTTTCCGATGCCCACATTCTTTAAGCTTAACTCTATTCAAGACCAAGTAGAATCAGCTTGGAAGGATAATCTGCAGCCTCCAAAACAACTTCCCACCCAAGCATTTATTGCTTCAGCACAGATTTTTGAGTTCCTGCTATGTGCTAGGCACCATAAATGCCGATTGTGCAGGGCAGATGCAAGCCCTGCCCAGAGTTTACAGTCCCTTCGCAGCATCCCTTCTAGGAAGGCACTCGACCTCACTTGAATGCCTCTGGTGTCGGGGAGCTCACTACTTTTCAAGATAGCCAGTGTCATCGTGCACAGTTGTAAGCACGAGGTAACTGTTCTCTCTGAGGCTCCTTGGCTCTGCCCTGGTGGTAGAATTTCTGCTTGTTGGGCAGGGAGATGGGGCCGTAGACCTCTTGCTCTGGCCCGCAGCATGGTACCACGTGGAAATGGCTGACCAGGAAGCTCAGAGCTGAGTCCAGAGGGCGGCTTCCACAAGGGGGCTGCACGAGAGAACTGGGGGCAGGGTCACTGGATTTCGGGAAGGATTTTGCATCCCAACATGAGAGACTCTAAGGGTGGAAAGTGCTAGTGGAGAGGTTTTTAGTAAATCAGGTGGGAAGGAAAGAGAAAGTAAGAGGTGGGAATGTTCATTATAATCATTCAAATTATGATTATTCAGATCATTCAAATTGCTATTATGGCTGACACTTCTAGTCTTATGTGCCAGACTCTGCTGGGCACTTGCGTCCATTATCTCCTTTAGTCAGGGGGCCACTCCTTGAGGCAGAACACAGGAACGGAGAGGTAAACTGAGGCCCCAGGACACGGAAGTGGAGCAGAGGGAGGGGACTTTGGCACGAGGGTAAAGCGCAGGTGCCCACAGTGCTCACCCCGTCAGCTGACCTTGTTGGCTTCCCACCACCTCAGGAGGCAGGTGGGGCAGGAGTCCATTTTACAGGTGAGATCACTGAGGCCGGAGAGGTGGGTTGAGTTGCCCAAGCTCCCGGAGCTAGCCCACCATAGAAGGAGGCAAGAATCTAGGGGTCAGGAGGCAGGGCTAGAGAAGCAGCCCTTCCCTCAGGACCCTGAGCCCAGATCCCACGAGAGCGTGATGGGCACGGGGTGAGCAGCCAGCTTGGAGCCTGCAAGCCTTCCCCCAGGGCTGGGGTCAGCCCGAGAGGTGCGAGATGGAGCCCTGATGCCCAGGGTCTGGCAGCTGCAAGGTCGTCAGCCAAAATAAATGTAAACCCCACTTCCCCTTCTCCCCAACCCCATTCTCAGCCTTGGCGGGCAGCCAAACCCTTGGTCTTTCAAAGAGCACCCAGCTTCTCGAGCCATGTTGTGTGGGTGCGCCCCTGTTGGTCTACTTGTCTGTCCCTAGGGATCTCTGTTCAGAACAGAGAATGAAGCTCAACCTTCTACTAGTGGCCTGGTAAAAACACCTTTAGTGAGTGATGGGAGAGGCTGGCCCGGGACCTGCAGAGGGGGAACCCTACTCTGTGCCAGGAGCTGCTGAGAGTTTTACACTTGTGCTTTTGTTTAATCCTCTCAGCAACCTACCTGTGAGCAAGTTATTACTATCCCCATCTTACAGATAAGGAATTGAGGCTCAGAGAAGTTAAGTAATTTGCCCAAGGTCACACAGGTAGTTACTGGCAGAGCCAAGTGCTAACTTATTTATTTTATTTTATTTTATTTTTGCTGAAGTATAGTCGATTTACAGTGCTGTGCCAATCTCTGCTGTACAGCAGAGTGACTCAGTTATACACAGACAGACATTCTTTTGCATTATGGTCTGTCACAGGATATTGAATATATTTCCCTCTGTTATGCAGTAGGACCTTGTTGTTTATCCATCCTATGTGTAATAGTTTGCATCTTTTAACCCCAAACTCCCAATCCTGCCCTCCCCAACCCCAAGTGCTAACTCACAGGACTCTGTGACCATCAGTAGTGCCTCCTCTTCTCTCCCTTTGGCCCTGGGTGCCCCTCCCCAGCCCCTGCCCCATGGTTAATACCCTTTTCTCTCTCTGGCTCCCTCTGGGTCCTCAGCTCCAAGATCTACATGGCTGACCTGGAATCTGCACTGCACTACATCCTCCGGGTAGAAGTGGCCAAGTTCTCTGTCCTGGAGGGGCAGCGCCTGGTGGCCCTGAAAAAGTTCATGTCGGTGCTGGCCCAGGTGAGCAGGGCCCTGCCCTCCCTTGTCCGGCAGCCCCGCACCACACGGGATCAGTGCGCATCCCTGAAGCAGGCGCCGGGCCAGCCCCTCCGTCAGGAGCTCGTGGTCGGGCTGGACACCTGGACCCGCGTCTGTCCCAGTCTACCATGGGCGGCTACCCTGCGGTCTGCGCCCTCCTCCCGTCAGCCCCGTACCACCAGCGACAACCCCCTTCCCCAGCCCCACCCTGTGCAGGGGGGTGGGGGGGACGCAGGGCCTGATGCCCTGGGGATATTCCCAGCCAGCTCTGCCTGCCTGAGTCCTCCACCTCAGGCCGAGCCTGGAGTGTGGCCTCTCCCTCCCTGACCGTGGTCGCTGGGAAAGCAGGACCCGTGGACCCCAGTGAAGGAAAGAAGGCTTTTCTGAATCTCCTCTTTTCCCTCCCAGACTCTGGCCAAAGTCTGACGCAGCTCCCTGGGCTTAGCCGTGCGCCTTCCTTATTCCTTCGTAGTTTCCTGCCAGCATGGCTACTCCTCCAAGTGTAGCTCCTACTTCCTGAGGACCTGATGTGTGTCAGGCATTTAATCCTCTTAATCTCGCCGCAGGGTGGCAAGTGCTACCCCCATTTAAGAAGTACAGGTCGCTCAGGTGATGTGCCTTAGGCCTCCTGTTAGGTGATGTCGTGGCCAGGATTTGAACTGGGGTCCCAGCTTCAGAGCCTGTGCCCTTTTCTCTGCCACGCTCCTTGCTCGCCTCTGAAGGTGAGATGCGGGCTGCCTCTTCCCTCTGCACCTGCCGCCTCCTCCCTCCCCGCATCCTTCTCTGCGGCTGCAGGTCCACCGCCAGTGCTGCCCTACTTACATCCCGAGGCTCTGGCTGCCGAGGACTTGCTGAGTCAGATGCGGGCTCCGGT
The DNA here is from genome assembly GCF_028023285.1 of Balaenoptera ricei. Taxonomy (NCBI): domain Eukaryota; kingdom Metazoa; phylum Chordata; class Mammalia; order Artiodactyla; family Balaenopteridae; genus Balaenoptera; species Balaenoptera ricei. Next base: position 142,775,566 of record NC_082639.1, read on the forward strand.
CCCCCTCAGAGGCTGACTGCTGACTCAGCCACCCTCGGCCCCCCGGGAGCCAGGTCTGAGCCCCTCCTTCTGGCGCAGGTCTGCAGGCCGCTGGGACTACCTCTGGGGGTGGTCTCCTCACCAGTCCTGGCCTTCTGGTCCCCGTGGCTTAGTGACGGGCATCTGTGGTCACACCGAGGACCCTGTGAGGTGGCAAGTGCTTGTCACAGTGCTGTTCCCATCTAAGGCAAGACAGCTTTCAGCCCCTCTCAGATGTTCCACGCGGACTGGGCCCCTGTTCTTCCAGGGCCCCAGTCTGATAATAGAGCCTTTCCTCAGAGGCTCTGTGAGCCGCTTGGTCCTCAAGTTGCTGAGGCCCAGGGTGGCTGGCCCAGAGAATCAGAGGGGAAAAGTCCTCGAGTAGTTCTGTGTGCTGTCTTCCTGCCTGACACATGAGGCGGGACCCCAGGAAGCAGAGAGGGGGTCCCCTTACCCCCACCCCAGTCCAATCCACTCTGAAGAACTCATCCCAGGGGAATTGTTTATTGTGTGCTGCTTGCATCTCTCAGCTGGACTCAAAGCTGGTTTGGGTTTGGCTCCCAGTGGGACTGTTGCAGCCAGTGTGAGGGAAAAGAATGAGACCCAGGAAATGCCTGAGCGGGGCAGAGGCTTAAGCAGCACCCTCTCAGTGGTGCCCGCCGAGCTTCTGCCCTCAGCAATGCTGGAACTGAGTTTGGAGTGAAGGAGTCCTCCCTGCCAGAAGCCAGGGCCCTCAGAGAGGAAAGTGGAGGGCTGGGGGGCACGGGCTCAGGGGCATCTGCTGTGCAGCAAAGCCCCTGGAGACTGCAGAGTATTCTGGCCCTACCCTTGCCTGGGTAGCTTTATCCTGAGTAGCAGTAATAGTAGCAGCTACGTTTCTTGAGCTCTGACAAGGTGTCAGACTCTGCAAGGTACTCCTTTGTGTTTTAGCTTATCTGCATTTCTCAGAACGGACTCCACGGGGTGGGTACTAGCATTATCCCATCACGGAGAGGGGAATGGAGGCCCAGAGGGGTAAAGCACCTTGCCCAAGGTCCTCCAGCCAGTGAGTGGCTGAGCTGAGATTTGCGCCTACGTCTCATCTAACCCACACCCTTATGCACTACGTGCGTGGAGCACTGAAAGTCTGAGTGAGCAGAGCTCACTCTGCCCGCTCAGCCTTAGGGACCTGTCAACTGTGAGTATGGCCAGTCGGGAGGCACTGCCCTGTGGCCCAGCCCGGGATCTCCCTGCTCCCTCACGGAAGCGGCTGGCAGGACTGGCCACTGGGTGGCGTGTGGTCACCAGGGTTTCCCTGCTCCCGGCGCAGGGTGACTCCCTGTAGTCCAGAGCCCCTTAATTCATCCTTCCTCCTGACACCGTGGCCTTAGAGGGCGTCATCCTTCCAAATCAGGACGATGGGTGAAGGTCAGTGAGAAACGCTGACTTGAAGCTGTAAATTTGTGTCGAGAGCCCAGAGGCCCGTGTGAGCTGACCAAGAGGGAGCGTGTCAAAGCACAGGATTCTTTCCGGCCACTTCTCCTGCTGGGGGACAGTGTCCAGCCTGGAGATAAGAATACGCCATGACTTTCTCAGAGGACTGGGTCCCTTGGCAGGTTTTTCTGTTTAGGGATCACTCCTGTCTCCAGCACCCTTCTTCTCACCAATGTTTTTCTTTGCTGTTTTTCCTCTTGAGTTTCTCTGTGTTGCCCTCTCGACCTGCCTCTTCGTGGTTTATCTGACCTGCTCTGCTACTGCAGCCCTCTCTCTCCCTCCTTCCCCCACCCTGGGTGTGTTCGTGCCTGTGCACACACAGGCGTCCATCCTCCTCCCTGGAGTCCTTGTGGTTTTAAAGTGCTGATACTAATCCGATTTGAGTTGACTTATTGTCAGAGTGGCTTTTCATGCTCCTCAGAGACTGTTGGGAGTTCCCATCAAGATTTGGATCTCGGCTCAAGCCCCTGCACTGCCTTGTCCCCGTTGGCAGCCCTTGGAATACAAATGAAAGGCCATTTGCCAGCCTCGCCCAGCTGGTCAGTTAGCGAGTCAGCTGCTCTATCAGAAGATGAGCTGAACAGAGGCCCGTGTGGCCCAGGGGTCCCAGCAGCCCTGGGCAGCGACACAGGAAGGTGCTCAGCCTTCCTCCCAGTGAGCGTGTGCTCGGGTCAGAACCGGAGCCTGCAGCCTGGAGAGGGGGCGGCCTTGAGGGCCTGGTCCCACTGAGCGCCTCTGCCCACCCCTCCCCCTCGCCTTCGCAGGTGCCCCAGAGCAAAGGTAGTGAGGACCCCACATGTGGGTGTTAGGCAGGATGTTTTCCTGGTGGTCTTGGAACATTCTAAAAAACTGCCTCGGCCCACTTCAGCCTGGCCCCCGGCCTTCCGCAGGACTGCGGAACTCTGGGGGAATTCTTTCTCACTCTCCCCTTATCGCTCCCATAGCACTTCCCTGGCCAGCCCTCGGTCCAGAACTTCCTGCATTCCATGAATGACTGGCTCAAGAAGCAGCAGAGAAAGAAAATTCCCTACGGTTTCTTTAAAGCTGCCCTGGACAGCAGGAAGGAGGTGAGTGTGGGAGGGCTAAGGAGGATCTCCACCTCATGCTCGATATCTATGGGAGTGGAAGGGCTTCACCCTGTCACTTCTGACCTCTGTCACCGACCTGCACTCAGGAGGGAGGCAGTGATCGTGGTCGGGTCCTTCCATTAGGAGCGAGTAAACTGCTGTTTATTGAACTCTCTCTGTACAGACCTCACTTAATCCCCACAGCATGAGCGGAAGGCAGATATTATCCCCATTTAGCAGATGAAGAAACAGAGGTCAAGTCAGTTGTCTAAGATCATACAGCCAGTAGGTGGTTGGGCTGGGATTTAGAACCAGTTGTGCGACCCCGGGGGTGAGAGAGCTTTTAAGTCCAGCCCTCTGCTGCCTCCCGGCTTGCTGTGCTCCTCAGCACCGGTTCTGTCCAGGGGCAGCTTTCTGGGCTCCCGCTCTCACCACTGTTTGCAAAAGTGGGCACGTCAGCCAGGAGAGGTGCAGAACCTCACAGACGTGTGGGGTGTCAAAGCTTGACGGGACCTTAGAGCTGACCCCCCTCGTTCTACAGAGGAGAGGCTAAGGCTAGAGTAACGATGTGACCTGGTCTGTGTCACGGGTTCTCAGACCTCCTGCTCCTTTGATGGGTGTCGCCAGTGGAAGGGAAATGCCACCTTCAAGATGATAAACTGAGAAAGGGACCACTTGTTCTGGGGCTCCGTGCTGACCTGGAGTCTTCTGCAAGTTGCTCTCGCCACTTCCCACGCCAACTCCTTTTTCTTCTCCACATATGCATTCACGCTCGTATGTGTCCCTTAGGGTGCTGTGATTGCCGACAAGGTGAACTGGGTAGGCTGCCAAGGGAGTCAGTCGCATTTCCGCGGCTTTCCCTGCTCCCTGTGGGTCCTCTTCCACTTCCTGACCGTGGAGGCATCTCGGCAACATGTGGAGCACTCAGGAGAAACAGGTGAGTCTGGGCCTGTGCACCCCTTGTGCCTCCGCTGGCTCCCTGCTGCACGCCTGAATGTAGGGGAGTCCGCGTTTGCAGCTTGGAACCAGAGCGGGGAGGGCCCGGAGTAGCCACTCAGTCCTGCCCGCTGCCCCCGAGGTGGTGCCCCACAAACCGGCGTGAGGCTGCTCCCTGGCTTTCTTGTAGCCATAAGCCTGATTTATTTTTAGTCTTCACGAGAGAGTTCTGGTTCTATTTTTTATACTCCCATAAAGAAAAGAACTATGTCTATTTCACAATTTATGCGGCTGATACCGTAGACTCTGAACCATCTTACTGCACTTCCCACTGAAAAATCATTTTCTAGGGGAACCTGGGGAAGTACTTTTCCCCCTTTGCCCTGTTTCATCCCCAAACCGTGCAGCTGCTCTCCACGACCCACACTGCCCCACAGCCACACACAGCCACTGAACGGGTGGGCATCTAGCTCACTGAGGGGCCAGGCTGACGCCAGGCCCTGGCCCAGCCTGGAGGACACAAAGGAGGAAGAGGCAGTCCCTGCTCCCAGTGGACTGTGAGACAGGTGGGCCCAGGGGGAGAGCAGGATGTGTGGGTGGAAGAGAGGGAACGCTCCACGCCATCGGGAAGGGCGGGAGGAGGTAAGTGAGGGGGAACGATGGACAGGAGTCCCCGACAGAGGAGACGGCCTGCGCAGAGGCAGAGGGAACTGGGGGAGCTACCGGGTGTGCGGACAGCCAGCCAGCCTGTCAGCCCGGATTTACAGAGCGTCTCCAAAGAGCCGGGCCCTGCTCTAGGGGTGGGGTACAGCAGTGCATGCAGCGAGACGTCCCTGCCTCAAGGGGGCAGTAGTCCAGTGGCAGGAGACAGACAGTAAACACACAGATCATTTCAGGTGTGATGGTGAGTCGGTGAAGAAGACAGAGCCAGGCGGTGGGGGAGAGGGGCTGGGGAGGGGATGCTGTGTTTAGACAGGGTGTCTGGCTGGGGGAGGCTTCTCGGAGGAGGCTGAGACCTGATTGGTGAGAGGGAAGCAGCGGTGGGACATCTGGGATGAGAGCCTCCCGGGCTGTCTGCTCAGGCTGCCATAACAAGGTGCTACACACTGGGTGGCTTAAACAACAGAAACGTATCTTCTTACAGTTCTGGAGGCTGGAAGTCCATGATGAAGACGTTGGCAGGGTTGGTTCTGCTGAGGCCTCTCCTTGGTTTTGTAGATGGCCATCTTCTCCCTGGGTCTTCCCATGGTCCTCAGTGGGTGTGTTCCTGACTGCGTCCAATTTCCTCTTCTTACAAGGACACCAGTCATATTGGATTAGGATGTACCCCAGTGATGTCATTCTCACTTAATCACCTCTTTAAAGACGCTGTGTCCAAATACAGTCACATTCTGAAGGATTCAGGGTTAGGACTTCAACATAAGAATTTTAGAGGACACAGTTCAGCCCATAACACAGGTCAAGGACTAGTAAGTGCAGGGAACAAGTCTGGTGTGTGTGCAGCACCAAAAGGAGGCCAGTGTGGCAGAGCCTGGGAGTGGGGGAAGCAGGAGAGGAGGTGGGCACTTGGAGGTCCTGGTGAGGGAGGGAGGTAGAGTTCAGTCTCTGCATTATGAGAATCTACTAGGGACCTTAAGCAGGGGAGTGATGCACACGTTCGGTGCTTTAGAGCGATTACTGGGTGGAGGGTGGGCTACAGCAGGGCAAGGGGGAGGCAGAGCAGCCAATTAGGAAGTTGTGGAACTTGTCCAGGAGACGTGGTGGTGGCCTAGACTAGAGTTGTAGGTGTGCACGTGGAAGAAGAGGTGGGCAGGTTTGGGAATATTTTAAAGGTAGAGCTGATAGGACTCAGTGACGGATTGGGTGAAGACTATGCAGGATCAAGGACTTTGGTCGGACCGTGGACTTGTTGGGCCTGAACGTCAGGTAGATGACGGTCCTATGAGCCGAGAAATGGGAAGGCTCAGGGCGGGGAGGGAGTGGATGGGGGAGGGTACACTTAGTGGTCTGTGCCTATTGGATCTCTGGATGGAGATGTAGACAGTTGAGTCTGCAGTTCTGGGGGGAGGTCCAGGATAGAGATACAAATCTTGTGGTCATTAGCATATAGACAGTAGTTAAGGACTGGAGGAGCCCATTAGTGGGTGGGCAGAGAAGAGTCCTGAGGCCTGAGCTCTGGGGCATTTGGCATCCAGACCTCTGCTAGGGAAGCAGGGGCCAACAAAGGAGACTAAGAAGGAGTGGCCATTGCAATTTCAAGAGATCCCCCAACATAAAGAGTTTCAAGAGCAAGGACATAGCCGAGTGGGGAGGTGGGGTGAGGCGAGGACCTTGCTGGCAAGAGCTGTTTCAGTGGATTAGTGGAGAGAAAGGCCTGGTTGGGTTGGGCTGAAGAGAGAAGAGCCGGGAAGAAGTTGGAGGTAATGGGGGAGTGATTGGGATGTGACTGGGGTCAGAGAAGGAGTTTCTTCGTTGTAGTTCTTTTTTCTTGTCGGAAGGAGCCCATACAAGGGAGAAATTGATGATGCCATAACACAAGAAAATATTCCCAGGAGTGAAATCTTGGAGGAGGCTAGAGGGGTGAGGTCCAGAGCATGAGGCAGGCGGAGGAGGCGAGGATAGCTGCAGGGCAGGTGGTGAGTGGGTGACAGGGGTGGAAGCAGGAGCTGAGGGGGCTGAGGAGGTGAGAGGCAAGGCACAGCTTGGCGTGGGCACTGACGTTGCCAGAACCGAGGGCACGGGCAGTGGTGGTAAGTGGGACAGAGAGCAGGGTGCTGAAGTCCCAGCACATGGAGGGGTCAGACTCGGAGATGGAGCTTTTAAAGGGCTGGGGGTTTCGCAGCAGGAAGGAGAGAGAGTTTGGAAGCAACCAGCAGCAGGGAGGGTACTTCCGCCACCTCCAGCCCTGAGTGTGGAAGACAGAGGGGTTTAAGGGGAGTGGGTTTGGGGGAGCAGTGGTATCTTCAGGGAGGAGCCCGTGTCAGAGCAAGAAGAGGTGGGGGGTATTCAGGGCCTGTGCTGTTGCCAGGCCAGAGAGCCCAGTGGGAGGAAGTGAGGGGGCTGGGGAGAAATGGAGACAAATTAGGGAGCGTTCAGAGCCAGATCGGGATGGGCTCTGGATGCAGCACGGCACGATGGGGAGCGAGTTGGAACAGGAAGCCTAAAGCAGGAGGGGCAGAGTAGGGGCCCACGGGGTGGGTGATGGGCACTCTGGCCCCTGCCTTCCTCTCCAGCCACGTCTCTAAGAGCCTGAGTGTCCTGACAATGCGTTTGGACTTTATCCTGAGTGTCCGTAAGTGATGAGGGCCTGGATAAGAGGCAGACAGGGGAGACTGAGGTTTACGAGTTTGGGAGGAGATGGGGTCAACTCTAACATGACCCCTGGGAGGTGAAGTGGACAGGGAGACCTGGGCCCCTCACCAGGTGGGCTGGGGTGTGTGTTCCCCGTGCAGAGGCGACCACGGTGGGCCTGTGATGGGAACGGTCGTGTGGCCAGCAGGGGCAGGCAGCCGGAAGGGCCCCTGTGACTGGAGTCTCCTCTCCCCTGTAGCCAAGGCCCAGGAGGTCCTCCAGGCCATCCGGGGCTACGTTCGCTTCTTCTTTGGCTGCCGAGACTGCGCTGGCCACTTTGAGCAGATGGCCACTGCCTCCATGCAGCGGGTGGGGAGTCTGAACAACGCCGTGCTCTGGTTCTGGTCTAGCCACAACAAGGTCAACGCTCGCCTCGCAGGTAAGGAAGGGCTGCCTCCAAGGCTGGAGTCACCTGCAGAGGGAGGATGAGGCGGGGGAGCTTTGGAGTCTGGGACCAGAGGCAAGAGACGGGACCTTCATTGTCCTCTAGGTTACACCCCGTGTTTCACGGTGCTTCTCAGCACCCAGAGCCCTTTCACATGCTCTACCAGCCCTGCTGATGTACGTCAGTATCATTAGACCTATTCTCTAGATGAGGAAACTCAGGCTTTGGCACCGTGAGACCCTGGTCTTCCGATGCCATTGCTCACTCTCTCGCCCACACCAGGGCCCCTCCCTCTGGCCTGTTGGGGTCCCTTTCCTGCCTCGCATGTCCTGCTTTCAGGCTCTTGGCCCCTTACTCAAACCAACAGAGAGGAGAGAGCTGGGCCTCTCCCCGCCCTGGGAGGGGTATAACGATAAAATGTACTTGAAAAGAAAATCCTGGTCCTTCCTAGAGAAACCAGGGACCGATTCTCACCGGGGAGGCCTTGTCTTCTGAATATACCTCGTTTACAGTGTTTTCTATTCCCCGTGCACGGGAGTCAGATGGGTCCAACAGGCAAAAGCATTAAACTCCAGGGGTGACCAGAAGCTGGTGGCTGGGGAGGGAGCCACCTGTGGACGGAGCCTGGGCTTGTCTGTGGGGAGAGAGGAAGTGCGTTTGGCTGGGACAGACCTCCCAGGGGCGGGAGGTGGGGGGTGAGGCCTGGGGCGGGGCCAAGGTCAAAGGAGCCCCTGGAGCAGGTGGCTGTGCAGGCCGCTGCACTTGGTCTGCGTCTCCTGGGACCTCCTGGTGGACTTCAACAGAAGACACGTGCCCCTCTCTCCTCCCACCCCCGCTTCTCTCCCTGCCCCTGCCCCGCCCCTGCCACCAAATGCTCATTTGACCCTCCAGCCTCATGACCTGCAGGCTCCTGGCTTCTCTGGGGGCCCAGCTGCTGCTGGAGGGCCAGGAGCCCATGCCTCTCCCTGAGAGGAAGGCCGAAAGGAAGGCAGTGTCCTACTCTCTCTGGCGCGGGGCGGGGGGGTCCTTTCAGATCAACTAGTAACAATAATGAGCAGGTGCAAATGGAGTGCCCACTTTGCAAGGCCTGATCACTATTACTTCTCACTGGACCCTTGGAATCTCCATGTTGCTCCCTCCCCAAAATAATCCTTCTGATTTTTACATCACTTAACTGCTGCTGCTGCTTCATTCTGGCCAGCAACTTTTTTTTCCTATTAAACCCTTTAGGGGAGGTGCCTCCTCCAAGAGAGATGGGCTGATTGCCATTCCCCAGGTGACACTGGAAGAGGGACCGGTGGCAGGCCCTCGGGCTCAGCCTGGGGCTCTGCCCACAGTGCTAGCCCTGCTTGGGGTCCCAGTAGCCTGGTGGGAAGGGCAACTTCCTGACTCTCTCCCGAGTGTCCTTTTCCCCATCCAGGCCCCTAGGCCTCCCCACACCCCCACCCCTTGGGGCCCACCTGAGGAAGAAATTCCACTAACTCCTACCTACCCCAGAGGGCCGCAGGGTGTAAAGGAGAATGCCTCGTAACTACCATGTGCCTTGAACTCTTGCTTTAAAAACATTTTCCCTTTGATTACAAAAAGAATGTATCTTCACTTGCATAAAACCTGGGAAATTTTAGAAAAATGCAAAGAAGATACATACTAGTGGACCAACCAAAGTCTGCAAGACAGATCGTTCTGAGTCTTCTTGCCCTTTCTCATGTCTGGTCCAGGGGTACAAACCAGCAGTGAAGTTGACAAAGAGAGACGGTGGGTTAACACGGGGAAGTGACTGGAAGGGCAGCTGTGGAGTTCTGGGGGCGGGGGAGGGTGGGAACGTCCTCTCCCAGCGAGGCACCAGTGTTGGGCTCTGCGGTGGGCCAGGCCCTGTGCTGGGTCTTTCATCTGCCCTCTCTCGTGCCCATTCTTTCCCAGGGCAGCAGTGCCCCCTTTTTGCAGATGAGGGAGCTGGCATTCTGAATGGAAGAATGCGGTCTGGGCTTCCGGGTGGCCAGTGTGTCACAGGCAGCCTGTGTGTGCTTCCCTCCCCAGGTGCCCCCAGCGAGGACCCCCAGTTCCCCAAGGTGCAGTGGCCGCCCCGTGAGCTCTGTTCCGCCTGCCACAGAGAAGTCCAGGGTGCGCCCGTGTGGGACCTGGACAACATCCTCAACTTCTTGAAGACCCACTTCTCCCCGAGCAACATCGTCCTAGACCTTCCTTCAGCAGACCTGGGCCCCCGGAGGGGTGCATAGAGGATGGCAGTCCCCCCAAGGCAGGTGGAGCTGGAGCTGGCGACCAGAAATTTTACTCTGGGCCCTGAGAAGGCTGAGATCATGGTGGGCCCAGGGACAATGTCCCCTGGAACCACCATCCCAGATGTTCCAGCAGAGGGACCTGGGGCAAGTCACCCCCAGGAGACGCAGGCTGGCCTTAGCATGGCCAGAGATGAGCCAGACCAGGAAGCTCCTGAGCACATAGCGGGGCTTCACAGGGATAAGTTGGAGCAGCCAAAAGGGCGGCAACGCTTGAGCAGGCGAGACAGGAGCCATGTTGTTGGCTGAATTCCTGGCTGGGAAGAACCTCCCCAGAGGCCCTTCAGAGCTGAGGCGAGTGGGCCGCAGCTCCAAGCAGCTGGCCAGCATCCCTGACGGGGAGCCAGAGGCCGGGGCCAGGCAGCGCCGGAGCCAGTGGCTGCAGGTGCTGGAAGGGAACTTCTCCCACCTGGACATCAGCCTCTGTGTGAGGCTCTCCTCCCTGTCCTTCATGGGCCTGCTGGCTGTGTACACCTACTTCCGGGCCAGGATGAGGGCCCTGAAGGGCTATGCCAGCCACCCCGCAGCCTGAACCGTCCAACTTGGGAGGGGGCAGGATAGGGAGCTGCCATCCATGGGCTCTTCCAGCCCCCTGCACCCCGCCCCTCCCGCCTTGTTCCTTGTCCAGGAAAACCAGTTGCTGCAGCAAACCTCCCTGGGGCTTCTGGAAAGGGATGTTCCACAGACAGGAAGACATGCACAGGGTCCAGGTTCATCTGCCAGCACAGGGGGAGGACAGCCTTGGGCATTGGGGTTGGGAGACTCCGTCCTGGGCCTCTCAGCACCGAATTCCTCTTTTTCAGCTTCTTTGAAGTCCTGCCTCATTCTTCTTGAAGCTTCAATGATTCCTGCTTGGTGTTGGCCCTAAACTGGGGCAAGTGAGGCTGCAGTTTCCAAGGTTTCCCATCTCCAGAGGAGGGGCCCCTGGGGCTGGAGTGGACTCCTTACTACATCCCGGGACTCCGTCCATCCTGCTACAAAGAGCCCTTTGCACCAGAGAAGGAAGGACTGCCTCTGGCCCTCTGTGCCCACCCGTCCTCCAGCCCCTCAGATGCCCCTGGGTGGGGTTTGGCTTTAGGGTGGGCTCCGGAAGCTTCTGGAAGTCATGCTGGTCTCCCAGGTGAGGTCTGTGGAAGGAGGGCCTCTGGCTGGCTCCTTCCCAAACCTTGGCTCCAGGAAGGGTACAGGCTGGAATTGGTATGGTGATGGTACTGGGCAGGGGGTGGGGGGTTAGAGAGGGCTGTTGGGATCTCTAGTGCCTTAGCTGTGAGAGGCTGAGTGAAGCGTTTGCTTTGAACATGCTTTGGCTTCTCCACATTGGGCTCCACCCCTCTTGGAGCTGGGTCTTTTGTCTCTTGTTGATTTTTGTCTCCAAAATAGATGCTAATCTTTACTGTGGAGGGAGGGGAGTGTCGTCCCTCTCAAGGGTCCACCTCCCATCCTGTAGAGGTTAAAAGGGTCAGAGGGGAGGGTGACGCTGTACATACGCTTGATCCCCACTCTGCCTACGGTCGAGGAGGCTCTGGAATAAATTATTTTTAAGGCAAGCGCCGGTGTGTTCCTTAACTTGCTACTAGTGTCCGGGTCTGGGTAGAATGTGCAAAACCCAGCCTGACCTGGGATGCAGCCAGCTCCCGGGGGGTCAGAGCGCCCTTGTCATAGCACCCCTCTCCTGGATGGGGCCCTCCCCCACCGTCCACAGAGCTCTCCGTGCCCCGAGCCCCTCAGTCCCGCCGCCTCCTCCTGCTCCCCCGCCCTCCCAGGGAGCACCTGCCCCGGTGCTCTCAGTTCTGCTCCGGGAAGCTTGGCCTGCGCCTGCCTGACCCCTCCTCAGGCGGGCGGCCTGCATCTCCAGCTCTCCCTGGAGGAAGGAGAGAGGGCTTGTTTGCAGGAGCCAGCCTGGGCTGCCTGCTCAGCAGGGAGGAGTCAGCCAGATTGGAGAGCCTGCCCCTAATCCGGCCTGCTGGGTTTTACAAGGATCAGAGCAGCTGATAATGAACCTCATTAAGGGGGAGCAGGAGCCTCAATCCGATTTGGGGTTTTCTCTTGGACATCTTCGCTCTGCTCAGATGGCCTCGGCCCTGCGTGGAGCAGGTGGGGTGCCAAGCACGCTCCCTCTGCTAGGGCAGCTGGGTGGGGAGGGCGGAGGCGGGCAGGCAGGTCGAGCCCCCGCTTCCCTGCTTGTGTTAGCCCTATGTCACCTCCTTAGCTGCCTGGCGGCTCGGGTGGATTGCAGCCCGGAGCCTCTCTGCAGGCCTCTCGTCTGTCCACGAGGTTCCTCTCTGTGTCCCTGCTCTAGTCACCCACCTGCCCCTTCATCCTCCAAGGCGGGCTCGGCTCATCTCCCCCGCCCCGCCCCGCGGGGCCCTGGCTGACAAGCTGACAGGCCCACCAGAGGGTGAAAGAGGCTCCCGGGGCCAGTGCCCACTGGGCCAAGGCCGCTTGAGTACTCCCGCTCCCTCACCCCCTGGTACCTGACACGATGCCAAGAGCAGAGGATTTCTACCAGCCAACCCTTATGGCTCCAGTGACCGAATTTTCTAAAACCAGGCTTGGGCGTTCAGAATTAGGACGAGGCTGGAAAGGCTGATGGAGCAGCCCCAGCTCCACGGTGACTGCCCGCAGTGCCCGAGGCAGGAGGCAGGGCCTTACGTGGGGCCACCAGGGCCCTGGTGGTGGCTCTGGGTCCCCTTCGTCACCGCGGCCTCTGGCAGGCAGCTGAGCATCTTTTCACCCCGTCCCAGCCCCTCTGATTGATAAACAGGGGTGGGCCTCCTCCTTAGCAGGACTGCTGCCTTTCACCTTGATTTCCCCAGGGCTCTTAGAAGCATCGATAAACCGCTTCGCCCACCAGCTGGTCCCCTCCCCCACCCGGGCTGCCAGCCTGGGAGCTGGGGCTTCTGTGGTTTGAACGCAGCCCGCCTGTCGTTCTAGGTTGTTCTCTGCACCTTAGGAGAGCTCCCATGCGGGAGAGGGTCCTCAGAGGAGCCCTGCAAAGCAAAGGGCCCTTGTTCTGGGGCCCGACAGAGAAATTCACCTCTGCCTGGGATGTTACATACTGAGTTCAGGGATGATTTCCGGGAGGAGGAGGGAGCTGGGCTGGGTTTTGAAGGATGAGTGGGTGTTAGCAAGGAGAGCGAGGAGGAAGAGGCGTCACAGGCAGAGGAGAGAGCACACGCCAAGTCCAACACAAGAAATTCTAAGCAAAAAGCTTCAAACAAAATTTAAGGATTTTTTTTTTTCCAATGCTGCGCTGGGCTAGAAGCTGGGGATAAACAGGAAAGAGACGTGCTGTTACGGAGCTTATGCTCTAGAGGAAAAGACAGACAAGTGAGGAAAAAATGACAGACTTTGGGAAGTGCTCTGAAGGATAAAGAACGGCAGGGGGATGGGGAAGTTTCTCTGAAGCCTGAAGGAAGGAAAGCCAAGAAGGGGTCCCATGGGCGGGGGTGGAGGGACCACAAGCCTGAAGGGCTGCTTCATTCAGAAGCCACCCCTGGGCTGTGGAGGGCCCAGAGTGGGGGCCCAACTCTCACCTGGCCCCTCCACGGTAGCCTTGGCACAGGATGGGGTTGGGGGAGCCTCCGCGACTCTGCTCATCGCAGAGGGGGGGATCTCCTCCCCAAGCCTTGGTCTCTGCCCCGAGAAGAGCACCCCTGCGAGTGGGGCGTGATGGCCTTCAGGAGGGTCACCGGAGTGCACAGGGCTGATGTCTCAGCCTTCCTGCTTACCCCCTCTGCCCCTTCCCTCTAGGTGTCACCTGTGCCTGGGGGGTTGGGGGGTGCTGTGTAAGTCACAGGGCAAAGGTGGAGGCACCCCTGCCGAAAGGAGGGGTAAAGCTAAGGGGGACAACCCATGGGAGCGTAGGCCTTGGGCATGTAGAGGAAAACTCAAGGAGCATCTATTTAGATTCTAGGGTGAGATCTACCTGGCAGGGCTGGCAAGTTTCCAGCTGCTTCTTTGGCAAGACTTGCTCATCTCTACACTGGGAGAGCAAAAGGCCTCTCCCTACCTAGGGCGGCTGGGCTCCCCCAGAGGAAAGTGGGCCTCAGTGCTGCCTGTTAACCTCCTTCCTCCACCACCGTGATGGCGCATCCTGCCCTCACCACTGTCTTCCTGGAATCCTCTGCCATGGCAGAATTGCAGCTTGTGGTCGGAAGGGACCAAAACCTTGTCTAGGTTGAATCTGCTCTACCATGTCCCTAACAAGTTCTCAACCCTCAGCGCTTCCGATGGTCACAGAGTTCAGCAAATAATGTTAAGAATATTGATCATTTGATAAAAACGCAGCTAAGATCGCATTTTTACACCATACACCAGAATAAATCCCCGTGATGCAAAAACTAAGGCATAGGAAAATATAGCTGAATACTTTACTGTGTTTTAAGCACAAAAACAACGGAAAAGGTAACTAAGGTGAGTTTGAACTACTTGATAACACCAATTTTTAAAAATAAGTTAAAATAAAATCAAGCTACCTATTAAAAGAACTGGGAAATATATGCGATAAATATTACAAAAGAGGCACTTCCAACTGGTGGTCCAGTGGTAAAGAATCCGCCTTCCAATGCAGAGGACGCGGGTTCGATCCCTGGTCAGGCAACTATGATCCCACATGCCGCGGGGCAACTAAGCCCACGCGCCAGAACTACTGAACCCACGTGCCGTGGAGCCCATGCACCCTGGAGCCCACACGCCACAACTAGAGAGAGAAAACCTGCACGCCACAACTAGAGAGAAGCCCGAGCGCTGCAATGAAGAGACCGTGCGCCACAACGAAAGATCCTGCATGCTGCAACTAAGACCCGACACAGCCAAAAAATAAATTTAAAAAAAAATTACAAAGGAATATGTCCATTATGAAATATGCCATCTTCAGAAAGAGCAATTTGCAAGTATTGACATAAGAAGTCCAAGGATACATTTCTGTTAACATAAATATTACTATTTATTACTATCTTTATTAATAAATGTACATATTTAACACTGTAATTATTGAATGTAATTTAATGTAAATGTAAAGTTATTAAACAATATAATATATCCATATATATTAATAATGTAATTTATAGCATTGTTATATATATATATATGTTAATGTTTGGCTAGGAAAAGTCTGGAAGAATATACACCAAACTATGACCAGTGCAGTTCTATCTAGAAAGTGAGGTTGGGTGGACTTAAAACAGGGCCGGGACTAGAGCGAGCAAGGAAGGTATGTAGGGTGCAAAATTTAAGGAGACGCTTATCTTCAGGGTCCCACTCTTGCAGGTCAGCCCCTGAGAGTGAGTGCCTCCTTAAATTTGGTGCCAAGGTGCCTCCATAGCCTCACCCTCATCCTGGCTCTGACTTAAATACTTAAGTATGTTTTTGAATTTTTGCAATAAACATTTTTGAAACAAAAAAAAAAATAAGGAAAATAAATAGAATTAAAGGATCTTACAGGTCTATTGTAAATAAGAAAAGCACTAAAGCCCTATTAAAAATGATGAGCCAAAGTATTAAAACCAGAAGAGAGATGCCACTTTTGTCTATCGGGTTGGCAAAAATGGAAGGGAAAAAAAAAAAAAAAAAAGATAGTGGTAGCTAGAGTGAGAGGAAATGAGATGCATCAGTTATCTGTTGCTGTGTAACAAACCACTCCAAAGCTTAGCAGTTTGAAACAACAACAGTTGTTCATTTTGATCACGAATCTGCACCTTGAACAGAGTTTAGCTTAAAATGGCTCATCTCTGCTCCATGCAGTATATCTGAGTGTGGTCCATCTGGCAAGTTGATGCTGGCCGTCACCTGGAAGCTCAGCTATGCAGTGGGCAGGAGGCCTCAGTTCCTCTCCACGTGGGCCTCTCCATGGGCTGCTTGGGCTTCCTCACAGCATGGTAGCTGATCTCCAAGAGCAAACATCCAAAGAGAACAAGGTGGAAGTGCATGGCATTTTTATGTGCTAGCCTCAAAAGTCAAATAGTATTACTTTTGCCATTCTTCATTGGTTGAGGCAGATTTAAAGGCTCACCCAGGATGCAGATACAACGGGCTTCCCAAGTTCAAGAAGAGGAGTCCCAGGCTCCACCTTTTGATGGGGCAGTGATAAAAAGTTCTGGAAAACTATATAAAGTGGAAGAGATTGTTGAGGCCACCTTCGTGCAATCTGCCACAGAGCACTCTCAAACACTGCTAGTGGTAGTATAAACTGATACAAATTTGGGGGTATATGTAATGTTTAATGTAATGTAACTGGTAATAAGTTTTAAAAGCTTTAAGAAAATATATAACCTTTGATCCAACAATTCTATTTTTGGAACTTATCCTAGGGAAGTGATTGAGGATATTTACTAAGATTTGTTACATGATGAATATTTATAATACCAAAATAAGATTGACCTAAAGTCCAAAGTAGGAGATTGATTAAATTCTGGTACATCATTACAGTGGAATACAGTACAGCCAACAGAGATGATTTGAATGTGTATGTTTTAACCTGAAAATATTTCCACATCATATTGGTAAATGAAAATATGAAGTTGCAGAAATAGTATGATCTTGTTTTTGAAAACAGAAAACACGCATATACTTATGGATACTGGATATAGGAGCGAAAACCTGGGATATATACACCAAAAATGTTAACAGTGGTTAATAGTCAGTGGTGGAGTTATGGGTGTTTGGTTTTCTTTTTATTTATCTGTATTTTCTTATTTTTATTAAATAAATATATATTACTTGTACAATTGAAAACACTTTTAACAGGCCAAGAATATGAACTGTCAATTCATAAAAGAAGAAATACAAAGATCAATAAATATATGAAACAATATCTTTCAATAATCAAGGAAGTGAAAGATTAATAAAATATCTTTTTCTATACATCATGCAACAATAAAATCTGATGCTGGCAAGATGATAGTGTAAGTTGGCAGAATATTTCTGAAAAAAAATCAATCTTAAATATGTTTATACTCTTTGATTCAGTAATTTAACTGCTCAAAATCTATCCTAAGGAAGTAATCAGAGATACTGACCAAAACCTGGAAACACCTACATGTCCACCATCAGAAGACCTGCCCCCACCAGGTGCAATGCCCACAAGGCAACTGGGTCCCCCCTTCCCAGGGCCATAGTTCCCACCTCTTCCTTTTGCATTCCCGATTTGGAGGCCAAGGGACAATTACCTTTATCATCACATTTGCCCTGTTGATTTAGAAGAGGGAAATATTTCCAAGCACTCATATCTCTTAACTACATGAGTCATGTTTCAGGAAAAATGAAGAAAGCGTTATCTGTGTGAAGAATATTCCTATATATTTGATACTCAGGCAGAGCATATCTGTCTAAGAAGGGAGCTAGCTTACTGCATTCCTTACCTCAGCTGCCTGCCCCTTGGGCATATGAGTTGTGACCTGATTTTAGACTCAGCTGAGACCTCACTCCTTCGGGAAAGCCCTCTGAGCCCCTTAAGCCTGAGTCAGGTGCGCCAACCCCGTGAGAGCACTTACCACCCGGCAACGAGGTCCCCTGGCTGTGGCCTCCTCCCCCAGCTCCCCTGAGCTCCACGAGGACAGGGACAGTTTTCCGCTCTTCCACTGCAGCGCCAGGACTTAACACGGGGCCTGGCACATCAGAGGTGGCCAGGGGATGTCTTTTGAATAAATGGGCACACATCCTAGGCTATGCATCTCTCAAAGCATGTTGTTCCTTTTTGTACCCCTTTCAGTGCCGCTCAGTGAGTGCTCTGAGAATCAAAGATGCTTAATGATGTTAGGATGAGGGAATAACAAATTATTAAGAATTTAAGAAATTATTGGGACTTCCCTGGCGGTCCAGTGGTTAAAACTCCATGCTTCCACTGCAGGGGGTGCAGGTTCGATCCCTGGTCGGGGAACTAAGATCCCGCATGCCGCGTGGTGTGGCCAAAAAAAAAAAAGAATTTAAGAAATTATTAAGTGGTATCATTATTATCACCACTGTGGATAAACGATATTTTAGAGTCAAGAGACCTGGGTTCAAATCCTGCTGCTGCTCCTTACCAGCCACATAACCTTGGCAAGTGTTCTCTGAGCCTGAGTTTCTTCATCTGTAAAGAAGCTAGCACGGGGTTAAAGGTGTGTGTGCCAGGGCCCAGCACATCACAGGAGCTCAGACAGAGTCCCATTATCGATAGCCTCGGCCTTCCCTCCTAACCACAGCGGGCCAGGGATCGGGAAGGGCGGTGGACTCCAGAGACCCAAGCAACAAGGGGCAGGCAGGCGGCCAAGACCCCCGGCCGCACGAGGCGCCGAGGCGCCAGGCCCTGGGTGCGGGAACTGGCCTGGAGGCTCGGCCACTCCCTGCGGCTGTGCAGCAGCAGAGACGGGGCCCTGCTCCACACAGAGGCTCAGGACAGTTCCTCAAAGGCAAGAAACACTATGTTTTCAAAGTCTTCTCTCTGAGGCCAGTTTCATTCATGGCCAGCCACAGGTCAGACCACGGGCACCAGCCTGAAACGTGTGTGGTAAAGTGGACAGATTACCCTGATGAGTTCCAATTTTCACTCTCCAGGAGCAATTCCCCACAGGCCTGTTCCGGAGCTGCAAGTGTGAAATGCGGCCTTCATGGTGGATTACCCGCCTAAAGGAAGCTGTCATCTCCAGGCCTCGGGGAGAGAGTGGGGCTAATTCTGCTCCTTCCTGGGAGAATTCCTTTCTGTGTCCAGCTCCTGGCCTGAGCAACCCTTGCTGTCACCGCTGCCCTGTTTCTGTGACTGAAAAGACTGACTCCACGCTGTGTGTGTGTTTGGGGGACAAGGGAGGACTTGCCACGGCAGGCCACGCACGCTGCAGATTGGGGAGCAGTCTCCTGCAGAGGGGCCGCTCCTCCCGCCTTATCTCCCTCCTAGGGGAAGGTTTTGGGTGGGCTTCTCCTGAGGGGCAGTAACAATCAGAGCAGATAGGTGTGTGGTGCCCCGTCCTCAAGGAGCGTGAGTTCCATTATAGTTGAGCCACAGAATGGCTGAGGTGCTGAGGAGCCCTGAGCAGTCAGTCACCTCCTCTTCAGGAGGGGAGGTGGCGGCAGGCACACAAGAGCAGCAGGTGTTCCCTGGGGAGTTAGCCTGAGGGGCAGGGCTGGGGGGAAGCACCAAGAGTGAGTGGGAGGGACGTGGCTTAAGCAGGGGTCTGAAGGAGCAGCCTGGAAGTCGGGACTTGATCGGCAGGGGCTGGTGGGGTGTTTCAGCAGGAGAGGGCACAGTCTCAGGTATATTTTTTTTAATTAATTAATTAATTTATTTATTTATTTTTGGCTGTGTTGGGTCTTCGTTTCTGTGCGAGGGCTTTCTCCAGTTGCGGCAAGCGGGGGCCACTCTTCATCGCGGTGCGCGGGCCTCTCACTATCGCGGCCTCTCTTGTTGCGGAGCACAGGCTCCAGACGCGCAGGCTCAGTAATTGTGGCTCACGGGCCTAGTTGCTCCGCGGCATGTGGGATCTTCCCAGACCAGGGCCCGAACCCGTGTCCCCTGCACTGGCAGGCAGATTCTCAACCACTGCGCCACGAGGGAAACCCAGTCTCAGGTATTTTTTAGCAAGATGTCCCTGGTGTGAAAGGTGCAGGCCTGAGGTCCAAGTTCTCCTCAGCCAGTAACACCTTGGTGCGGTTGCCCAGCTGTGCTCTGATGCTTGCCCGCCTCTCCAGCTGCCTCTCTGGCCGTACCCACAGGTACCCTCCCCACCCCAGGCTGGACAGTAGGACTTGTGGGCCCCCTAAGTCTCAGGATCTCTCACTCCATGGGCCTCATATGTGCTCTTCTCCCCACCGGAAATCCTTCCCCACCAAGCTGTCTGGGATCCTAGGTCACCTCCTCTGAGAAGCCTTCCCTGGCCCTCCTTATACACCCTGCCGCCAACCCCACAGTCAGGCTCTTCCTCCCCTCCCCGCTGCAGGCCACGCTAAGCACCCTCCTTTTCCTCCCTTGATGCTGCCTGCATTATTGAAGGTGTGTGCTGACCACATAGCCTCCCCGTCAGACTGCGAACCCTGGGAAGGCAGGTACTACATCCTGTCCATCCCTGTACCTCCATGTTTGTCACTCTCGCTGCTCAACGAGTGGTTGATGAATGAACGTGTGACCTCCACACGCACTGGTAAGTAAAACACTTCCTGACTTTGCTAAGACTCATCTCCTCTCTGTCCCAGGCCAGTTCGGCTCTCTCTTCCCTGGCTGCACTCAGTACCCTAGGGAGAGCAGAGATGCCAAAAAGTGTTTTTGTTTTTTTTTTTTTAAATTTAGGTTCTCAGAAGCACCATCAGATTTGTCCATTGATAAACCCTTTTTGGCAAGCTTTTGGCGCATGGTCTCTCCGGCAGAGCAGTTGAACATCTTATATACACAGGGCCCCCAAACCCCCCAAGTGCCATGCTTTCCTAAAGCTTAGTCCCAGAACAGGCCCAGTGACACATCTGCTGCATTCTATTGGTTAAAGTAAGTCACAGGCCCAGCCCAGATTCAAGGGGAGGGTACTCCACAAAGGCACAGATACTAGAGATGTTCATTAGGCATCACTTGTGTGACACACGACCATGTGACCTCTTCTGACTAGTATAAACCCTAAAGGTCTATTCCATGGATGAGACTGTGTTGTGGCGTGTGTGCTCTTTAAGGATGTGGTCATGTAAGTGGCAACCAAATTTTTGAGAGCAACTCGTTTTTGTGTTTTCAGGAAATAGTCAACAATCTAAAATTCAGTTAAAAATCATAGCCCACTTTGAAAAAGCAAAGATCTAATCGTGAATTTTGGAGATCACCTCTTATCATTGTCATTTAAATAAATGGTGGAAAAGCAAGTAACTCCAGATGGTGAAGTTATTTTGAGAGTATTTACAATAATTTAGGCACTAACTCTAAAGCATACGTAACATACACATAGCAAAATCACACTTTCAATTAAATTTATTCAAAGGCAAAACTTTGTGGGAAGGAATAGTCCTGGGCAGAACTGCCTGGTAATGGTCCTGGCTGCCTGTGAAGAGGGAGCCCCTGAAACCTGCTGTGTCCACACAGAGGCCAGATGCGTGCCGCGCAGGGGTGCACAGACCTAATTCTGCAGGGCAGGCAGTGGGCCAGAAGTCCTCTCAGATGCTTCCAGCCTGAGGATCCGGTCCTGCGATGCCAGAGGTGGCTTTAAAAAGGGGCCAGGACTTGGAAAGAAGCAGTGTGCGCCCTGGGCCTGGGACAGCACCCTGAGGGCTGGTGGGCAGGAACCCCCCCAAGCCTTGTCCCAGCAAGCAGCGCTGAAGCAGGAGGCTGGTGTGGCTTTTCCTGTGCCTTGGTGTCTGGGTGGTTATCCCAGGCTTTCCCCTTCTTCTTTAACTCTCATCACAGGGATCACGTGGCACATGTAATAAAGTCCAAAGAGTGCCACGGGAGAGCAGGAAGTACATGAAAAGCCAGGGACCATTAGGGGTGAGAGGTAAGTAGGGCCCTGACAGCTGAGTAAGCCTGAGTCCCCAGCCAGCGACCACATTGATAACAGGCCCGGCAGGGCTGTGTGGCCGCTCTGGGAGCAGCAGCTGAGAGCCTGCTTCTGCCCCTGGGAGGATGTGCTCCTCCCATTCTCGGGCTGCAGCAGTGGATTACTTACAAACTCACTCGCTCCTTCATTCGTTCGTGTAACATATATTTACAAAGAACCTATAATATGCTGGTCCCTACACTTGGAGCTGGAAACATAATGGCAAACAAGACAGTTTCCTTCCTGTCAGCAGAGAGTGTCAAGGACAGGGCCCAAGGCTGTCATAACAACATTTATTACCATCTACACAGCACCTGATCAGGGCCAGGCCCTGAGCGCAATTATTTCAGGTGTAATCCTGAGGCAGGTGTTGCTCTCTCCGTTTTCCTGCGGTTGAGTAACTTGCCCAAGGTCTCCAGCGCTGAGGCCGCTAGTAAATGAGATCGCCTTTGGAGAGCACAGCTAGTGAGAATCAACAGTGCTTGAATGCCTTCTCAGAGCCGCCCAAGAGGATCCCCATGACTGAGTGGCTGGGACAAGGTACGGGCACCCGCGCGAAGGGCAGGAATGTGTATTATCACGGATGCTGTTGTCATGACAATGCTGGAACCCCGGGAGGGACCTGCCCCACGTTAGCACAGGGTTGAGGGGAGGGCGTTCTCAGGAAGCAGGGGCCTTGTCCACACTAGCTGGTGTGTCTGCAGCCAGAAAGCCTGGATCCTGAGGGACCTGGGCAACCTCCACGGGGAGGGCGCCAGGCTATCTGCAACACCAGCCGGCTCCTGGGGCTCACCTGTACCTTCAGGGGCTAAACCCACACCCTGACAGTTGAGCAGGAGGCAGGGGTGGGTGGGACTCACTGGAGCCCATCCCTGGGCGGGAGTAGCTTCTCTGAGAGAGACCCTGGGCTGGAGAAATGGGCAGAGCAGTCCTGGGCTTCTCCCCCCTGCAATGAACAGCGTGACTATCCTGCACGCAGCCTCAAGACTGGGGACATCCTGTACTCTGCACAGCAGGCACTTCCTCTTTCTCTCCCTCCCTTTCTGAACACCCCCTCTGCTGTCCTCCCCACAGTACACAAATTTCTTGCTATTTGGGCTAGTGCAACCACCCCAGCAATATAAAGACATGGTTTAACCCTTGGTTTAAAAGTCAAGTTCGCTTGGGGCTGAAATTCTATGTGCTCAAGGCACTTGGGGGAGCCTTAGAGGAGCCCTCAAGAGGAGGGTCACATACAACAGAATAATTCCGGCCGCAGGTCAGAGACAATGCTCCATTATGTGTTCTCAGAACGCATTTTATGTTGCCTGCACTGATGTTTCTCCTCGTTCTGGAAACTACGTACTGGCTCTCCTCATGATACATTTCAGGTGCTTTTGTTAAGCAGGTGAAATAACTTTATAGCCAGAAATTGAAGGAAATCAAGCAAACTCTTTCAATACCAAGGAGAGGAGGCACCATCTCTTCACGGGGCTGATGGCCGGCAGGGTCCAGAGGATGGTCCAGCTGGTTGACACTGGCCCGTGAATCAGGGACCTAACCCTGGTGAATCAGGTACCACTGGTGCTAGGAAGTAGGGGGCTGGTAAGTGGGCCTCAGTCACAGGGCCTCAATCTAGACCTTTCTGCCAAAGCTTGGATACGGTGTGACAGGTATTAACACGCAACCAATAGCTAATAATAATATCCTGAACATTTGTTGAACTCAGTATGTGCATTTAGGCAGCACAACAGCCCCGTAAAGTACTTGATATTATTATGATGCCCATTTTACAGATGAATTTATTTTACCAGTTACTATTCCATTACATTAATTTATCATTACAGTGGACATTCTCCAAGTGTCATCACTTGTATTTCTCTGTACCTACTCCGTGGTGCCAAATTCTGCCCATTCAAACCCTGCCTCTTTGTCCATCTCCTCACTTTTACTTGCGCCCTTTCGCTCACGGGATCCCCTTCTCTTCCCCCTTCTCCTCCTCTCCAGATCCTTCCCATCTTCCAGCCATCTGACCACCCGGTGCCCAGTGGTCTCCTTCATCTGACCTCTGACCTCCCCCATCCCTGCCCCAGGCCTAAGCAGTGGGAATCCCAGCTCGGTCCTCCCTGGCCTTGCCTGTCCTTGTTTTCGTCCTGTGCCCTAGGAGAACTGCCAGGGGCTTACACCCTCTTGGCCACTTTCAAAGAGCCTGGGGGGCCATGAGTGGTGAGAGAAGGGTCCTCCCAGGGTGGGCTGGGGGGCAGGAAAGGGAAGCAGGGGAGGTTGGGCCCCCAGAGGCCACAGGCCCGTCTCCCCCAGCTGAGGGAGAGAGCTCACCAGGCTCTGGGGTGGAGGTGCTGGGCTGAGCTAATCACCTAAATGGACGCAGGCTGTTGAGAGACAGGCTCTATTCCCTAATAGAATTTGCCCTCAAGTGCAATTTAATTTTCTCTGAGGCGGTCTCTAGCCCCTCTGCTACCCTCCCCCAGACAGACCCTCATTTCCCCAGCTTCCAAGGGGGAGCAGAGCACCTTTCCTCAGAGGAAAGAGGAGAAGGGCCTCCCCTGGGCTCTGTCCCGATCTGTCCGTTTGGCCTCCTCCCTTGGAACAGCCCCTCCCTTGCCCCCCACGCCCCTCCCCCAGCTCCCACCCTAGATGGGGGTGCTGCTCCCCTCCCAGACACTCTCTGACTTCCCTCTAGAGCCGCCTGCACTCAGCACGCGTTGGGAACAGCAGCTCCAGCCTCCAGTCCTCACCATGAAGGCAGAGTCTTCCCCTGACCTCTGGTAAGTTCACATGCTCCGAGAATGCTCTTTGTCCTGCTTAGTGTCAGAGGCGCGGAAAGGAAACAGTCAGGAGGCGGGTGCGGGAGACACTGCAGTGGGAGGATAAGGGCCCACGTGCACACGCGCCCGGGCGGGCCCCGGTGGAGGCGGCAGCAATCCACTCGGAGCCCTGTGGTTTGGGGCAGAGCCCAGCTCCCGAGCACCCTGGGGACCCTCCTGCTCCACCACAACCTCTTCTGGGCTGGTTCTCCTTTCCCCGTATGTCCTCGTACCCCCAGATCTCAGACTGCAGTGCCCTGGAACCTGACTCTGGTCACTGGGAGGATCAGAAGATGTGGGAATCTGGGCTCTGAGCCGTCCTGCTAATTTCAGAGCAGACGTGGGGAGCAGCTTTCGAAGCTGCTTGCCATCTCTTTCTCTAAGATCCCGTCGGGCTGTGACAGGGGCTCAGGGAGCTCTATGCACGTTCATCCCTGGCCCGTGCCCATGATCTTGGACTTCTCTCCCAACCCTCCCCCTTCACCCCCCACCCCTCCTAGCAGGGATGGGGTGAAGACCACAAAGAGAACCCTGGGAGAGGAAAGCAGAGGAAAGGGATGGGGCCCCCAGTGTTAGCTGAGGTGGCTTTCAGGGAAGGCAGGAAGCCTGCGGGGCACAGACTGGTCCCTGGATTCAGGCGACCCTGTGACCATCTTCTTTATCTGGCGAGCCCTGGGGAGGGAACACTAGAATTCCTTTTTCTTTGCCATCAAAGCCTTGAAAAGAGCAGAGGGTGGGGCGAGGATGACGGAGAATGGATGGGTGGCAGGTCAGGGTCAACTGCAAGGGGGCGATGGCCATTCTTCAGGCAGAGCCACCTGCTCAGCCCCGCTGGCTCCCTGCTGCAGCTGAGGTCTCTTCACCAGCGTGCGGGGCCGTCTCTCATGGGGCTCCATTTGTGGGCATCCTCCCCACTCATTCACCAGCAAACACTTATTAGTCCCCTACTCAAAGCCAGAAACTGTGCTAGGTTCTAAGGGGGAAAAATGGGACTGCTGTATGTGTGTGTGTGTGTGTGTGTGTGTGTGTGTGTGTGTGTGCGCGCATGAGCACAGTACAGTCAAGTCAAAACGCCCAGGAACAGCACTGTCCAACAGAAATGTGATGCCGGCCACTTGAGTAAGTTTAAGTTTGCTGGTAGCCACACAAATAGAAAAAAGAAATGAAATTAATAATCGATTTTATTTAACTTAATATATCCAAAAGATTAGCATTTCAACATGTAATAAAACTTTCTAAAATCTTAATGAGATACTTTACACTCTTTTCTTTGTATTAAGTCTTAGAATCCCACATGCAGTTGACATTTATAGCACATTTCTTTTCCTATCAGCCGCATTTCTCAGTAGCCACATGTGACTAGTGGCCTCCGTATTGGATAGCGGTGCCCTAGAGCATGCCCATACACAGTGGCGTCCACGGGCCAGCAGGAAGGGCATGGCCTGGCAACTTGCTAGAAATGCAGAATCTCAGGTCCCAGACCTGCTGAATCAGAATCTGTATTTAAACAAAACTCCCAGGTGATTTATGCACACTGTAAATCCGAGGATCCTGTGTGTGCAGGGGCAGGGAAGTAGAATGGACTTTTACGGAGCATTTGCTTTAGGGGCTTTTCATATTAGACCTCATATGATCCCCAACAACCCCTTCTTAGGAGAATTATCTGAGTCTTATCATCCCCAGCTAACACAGGGAAACAGAGGCTGGGACAGCCCAACTTCTCACAGCCACAAAGCTCACACATAGAGTAGATCCAGGGTTTGTGTCTCCTATGGAATGCTTCCTCGGTGAGGTCTTGGGGAAATACTTTGCCCCCCAAAGCTCTCAGTATTTCTTCCTTGACCATCCAAAATGGCCATAGTCACAGTATGTCTTTGTCCCTTCACTGCAGGCAGAAAGTTTTGGTGATGAAGGGCAGGCCCCTTCCCAGTGAACCAGGGCTGTGAAGAGAGGAGATGGCCAAGCAGTGAGAGAAGTAAAAGAAGCTCCTCGTCCTTATACACTCACAATAGCGGGCATCTGTGGGGGACTTTCCATGTGCCAGGCCCTGTGCTAACAGCTGGAGCCCTCCTGTGACAATACGACCAGGCAGGAACTAGCACTCTCCACATACCAGTCAGTAAGTGGAGGCTCAGAGTGGCTCACCCTCCAGCAGTCAGCGAACCTGAAGTCCATCTGGTCTCGGGGTTGGGAGTCTGACCCCCGCCTCACCACTTCTCACATGAACCCCACCCCTACCCCGGACTTTCTCCTGTCACCTCTGCCCACATCTGGCACATTCATGTTTTTTTGGTTGTAAGTCAGTTCCTGAGAGGAAACTGCTGAGTTAAGTTCCTCCAGTAAAAGTTCTTTCGCCAAGATGATGACAGGGTTGTTTTATAGATTAGCCTTGACACCTGCAGCTATTTTCAAATGGATCCAGGCTGGACTTTCCACCCCTCTTCCTCCTGCTCCCCGTTTATAGCCTCCTCCTTAGAAGCTGAGACAACAGATCATCAGGTTAGAGGCTCTGGGAGTGGGCCCTGGTATGGTAGTGTAGACAGCCCCACATTTTTGCACTGTTTCCTCATCGGTAATGTGGTCGGATTACGATGGGCCCTACCTACCTTGTGAGGCTTGGGTGAGAAAAGGTGTGGGAAGGCCCTTAACCAGCTATAAAGCACCACAAAAATGTTGGTCACTGAATCATTCTTGGATTCAGGATGCCCCTGAGTCCTGGAGACTGAAGAGGGAAATGGGGTGGGGAGAAAGGGTGTCAGCTGTGCAACATCTGGAGTCCAAGTTCTTTCTTTAAATGAACTTGGATATTAGGTCAACTTTAAAAACAAAGGCAAAGAGAGCATAATTGCAGGTTGTGTGGGCAGAGTGGCTTCTGAAGAGAAGATATAGCATCGAGTATCTCAGTGTGCCATGGAGAGGCTGTTTGGGGAAGGATGCAGAAAGAGCAGATCCCAGTTACTGACTACGACTGTGGGTCACCTTATTAACAACCACCACAGTGACATCTGATTGCCTTCTGTGTGTTGAGCACAGGGCTCTGGGGTTTATATGCATTATCTCTAATCCAACAAGCACCCTGCAATGTAGGGGAGGCGTTTCCCAATTTTACAGATGAGGAAAGAAGTTGGCAAGATTAAGTAACTTGCCCTAGGCGTCAAGTGAGCCCTGATGGTCTGACCCATTGCATCAGAAGGCTATTTTCAGGGAACCCTTCTCCCAGCCACCACCCAGCTGTACCATCCTGTCTCCTTTGCTTGGTACAAAAGCTGCCTGTTTCCATAGTGGAGGGGGAGCTTTTCACAAGATGGTTAAAATTTCACCAAGGAGCAATTTTGGCACCTTGACCTCAGCTTGTGACCATGTTGTAAGAGTAGGTCTCCTCCACCTCCAAAAGGGGGGGGGGGGAAACCAATCATGGGTCTCTCTCCCAACTAACATTTTTAGGAAAGAAGAGCTCCCAAGTTCTAGTCTTTGCTTGAAAGTTCCAAGAGAGTTTCTTGCCTCTTGGTTTCTCCCATAAATATAAAACAAGAGAAAGAAAAACAGGCAAAATACTACAGAGGGGGCACAATAATGATGCCAGCCAACATTTCTAG
Source organism: Balaenoptera ricei (assembly GCF_028023285.1). NCBI lineage: Eukaryota > Metazoa > Chordata > Mammalia > Artiodactyla > Balaenopteridae > Balaenoptera > Balaenoptera ricei. The sequence goes on from NC_082639.1 coordinate 142,802,973, forward strand.
GGAAAAGCTCCCTAGGTGCTTCAGGTGACCATCTGTGAGGAGAGTACTATTGTTATTTAGCCATTGAGAAGGCAAAGCAAGGAAACTGCCAAAGGTTACCCCAATTAGGATGTACACAAGTTGGGATTTGAATGCAGGTACTCTGAGCCCAGAACCCAAATGTCTGCTAACCCAGTCTCTGACTCCCTCCCAGCACAAGGAAGGCAGATGCACCTGGGGAACTTTGCTGACACTGTGTCACAGGCAGGCTGGGAATCCTGGAGCAATGTAGGCTATGGACTATCTGCACCTGACACCCCGGTCATTGTCTTCCAGGGCCCAGCCAGAAGCTGGCATTCAATAGATGTTCAGTGAATGCGTGAATTAAGAAATAATCTAAAATACTCTAGATTTTTGATAGGAAATTGAAAGAATTCCCCTGCTCCCCATACGCATAAGCCATGGGGTATGATAGCTGCATGGATGGATCTCAGAGGATTTGGCCTTGGCAGGTAATGTACTCTGTGTGGACCCACCACCTGGCTATGCCCAGGAACCTGCAAATAAAAGTTACTTTATGGTGCTGGCAGAAATATAACCAGACTACCTATGACAATACCCTGGCTCCACTTCTTACTACCTGTGCAACCTTGGGCACATCACTTGACCTCTCTGTGCTGACTCAGTTTCTTCATCTGATGGAGATAATAATAGTTCCTGCCTCAGGGGATTTGTGAGGATTGAATGAGTTAACATATACAGAGCACTTAGAGCAGTGCCGGAGACATAAGGGTTAGCTTTTGTCACTTTCCTTCTTTCTCTAAGGATCCCAGTGCCCTTTACTTATTCCGTTTCTCAGCCACTTATTGACTCATAATCTCATTTTAAGAGTTAGATGTCCAAGTACAGGACCATCTCTTTTCCATGTCCCTTAAATTCCTGTGTCAAGGACACAGGGCAGGTTTAAGATGAGCAGCAACTAATCAGCATCCCAGCGGGGAGAGATCCCTGGAAGATTCTGGGAAGAGAAGGAGACAAATGACAAAGTGGTGGGCTCACAAAAGGGGCCTGTGACAAATGACTGGGATGACTGGGTGGACAGATGGAGAAGAGCAAAGGCCCCTGTCCTTTCATTGGAGAACTCCCTGTGGCTCCCCGAACAAGACAGTGACTCCCCAGGGGCTGGGCTTAGGGTTTGTCTCCCTGGTTTTCTCTGCTGGGATGACTAATATGGACCGGGGCAGAGGGTCTATATCAATCTAGCCCAGCAGAAAAATGAATGAAAATTGAATTCCCCAAGGAGAATCGGGGAGCTGTTATCCAGACAGAGATAAATCAAAGGATGCCACAAAGACAGGGGGAGCAGGATTCCAACAGCAGGAGAATAATTAAGGAAACAGTTTCAAAATGCAAATGATAAAAGAGGGTTTGAGAGGAATAAGGACGCGGAGGAAATAATTGGAGATGGGGTGACAAGGAGCAGGGGCAGCGAATTCATCCCTCAATGGAGAAAGAGACTGGGCTTCAGGATTCCTGGTGTCTGAGGGTGGACTTGCCCACTCTGTGAAGTTCCTAAAATGCAAGGGTTAGAAGACACACAAGTCTGCTGTGCAGAGTGGAAAGAGCACCAGATTGGGAGTCAAAGGCTGGATTTAATTTCCAGTTGACTCTGCAACTTATTAGCAGTGTGACCTTAGGCAAACCACTTAACTTCTCCGTTCCCTGATAATCATACCCAAGCCCAGGCATGATTATGAAGATCAAATGAGATAAAATATGTGGAGGAACTTTGTAAAATGTAAAGACGAATGCAAGCTTTAATCATTTTCTTAAGTTGAGTTTCTGGAGATTCTTCCCTTAGAACTGGATCCACTAACATGTTGGGTTTGGTTCCCAGAAATGTAATATGTAAATGTCCAGAAAGTACCGGATACTCTTACTGGCTATTGACCGACTGCCCTGACAGAACTTAGACCTGGGGAAAGCCACATCGCCACCAGGCCATCCTCTGGTACCCACCCTCCCATTGGGTTGTAGCTGGAAGGCACAGGTCTGAGGAGGCTTTGAGGACCATTGCTCCTGGGAGGTCACCTGCCAGCCACGGGCAGCCTTCAGTGGGAAAAGCCCTGAGTCAGCTCAGAGGTTTAAGTCCGAACAGATGCACCCCAATGGCCTTCCTGGGCTATTCCACAGTAGAGATTATCTGTCTTCTGTGGGAATCAGCCATTCTTCCATTCTGTGGAGGGTAGAGACTAGCTTAGCCCCTGTTAACCTCAGTTTTTTCATCCACCAATACCACTTATTGAACTGTTGTGAATAATAGGTGGAATTATACATGTAGAAGCACTTACCCTGGTGCCTGGAACAGTTTTGAACTTTCAATAAATGTTGGTTATTATTATTACCACCATATGCTGTTATGTTGTTATCATTATTGCTATCTGCAGCAGCAGCAGGCACTAAAAAATACATTTAAGGAAAGATTTTTATTGGGGATTCATTATTAGATGGGAAAGCTAAGGCTCCAGGAAGAAAGTGAAATACCTTGGCAGATGTAGATGTTAGTGGAAGACCTTGGGAATGGGACTCAGCTCATACCAGGAGGCAAATACCTCTAGAAAAGTTTAGGAATGTAACAAGGGCATTTATTCGTGGAGCTACATTGCGTGTACATGTGGGAACACAGAGGGGTGTGGGGGGAGCAGTTGCTCACAAGGTCAAGAACTGAGAGCCAAACGGATCTCCCAGGGCTCCTCTGCCATTGGATAGACTTGAAAGTGGCATCCCCTGAACCAGCCCTGGGCACAGGAGAGTCTCCACCACAGTAATACTGCCCCTCACCCAGTGAATGACTAGTGACATGCAGTGGGAAGAGGGCAGGACCCAGGCAGGTTCATATCAGGGGAGCAGGAGCTGCAGAGAGCATTTAAAAATGTAATATTAAATTATAAAAGTAATTACCACATATGCCCTACATTTCACTGCATATAAATATTTTATCTTTACTAATATTACTGAAAACATATAACAACTTTACCGTAAATCTGAAAAAGAGAAGAAAGAAAAAATTTCCTAAAATACATCTCCCTAATATACTTTTTTCCATAATGTACTTCTGAATAGCATTCTGATATATTTCCTTCCAGTTTGTCCCCAGTGTTTTTGAAAACAACTTTTATTAGTTTTTTTCTGCTTTATAAAATAATGTGCTCATTGAGGAAACTGAAAAAAGCAAAAATAAGAAAATAAAAATTATAATGTACAGGTAACCACTTTTATATTTATATATATTTCTATTTATGCTTCTTTTAAAAAATTATTCTAAAGTTCATACTGCTTCATATTTTCTTTTTTCCCTCACTTCCTTATAAACCTCAAACACTTTTCTACATTATTACTCTTGTGTTGTATTTTCTAATGACTATAACATTCCATTTTATATACTCTAATAATCCCCTGTTGTTGGATATGTAGGTTATTCTCTTTTTTAAACGTCCTTGCAACTGTATCATTATAAATATTCTTGATTATTTACTGTGGACAAATTTTCATATGGATTGGGTCAAATCCATCACACTGTTGGGCTATAAAAGATATTGCCAAAATGCCCTCAGGGGACATTGTCCCTCTTTGCATACCCACCAGGAAACTGTTTTCTAATTTCTGCACACCCTAGCCAACAATGGGATTATCACTGCTTTTATCTTTAACATTTTTACATACTTATAATCATACAATAGTGCATTCTGCTTTTTAAAAAATTTAGTATTTCACAAGCATTTCCATGTTGCTAGGTTTCATAATTAGTTTCAATAATTGTATATTACTTTTCTTTTGTTGGATATTTAGGTTATTTTTCTCCAAAATGTAATGCTGTAATAAGCATCTTCATGTATGAAACTTGTTTCGAATTTTATTATTTCTGTGGAATAGACACTCAAAAGTGGAATTACATGAGCTAAAGGGTATGAAAAATTTATGGGTTTGATACATATTGCCTAATTGCTTTCCAAACGAATTTAAGAGCTTATAAGCACACCAGCAATATTTGTGAGAGTAGCAGTACCAAATAACCTTCACCAGCACTGAATTCTACGATCCGCCCCCCTTTATTCATTGAACAGACAGAAAAGGTGTTAAGTGCTACGATGCTTTGTTTTTCCTGTCTTTGATTCTTAATGAGGCTGGCATTTCCTCGTGTTTGTTTACTAGCTAAATTTTTGTAGAAAACATTTTGGTAAACACTGAAAATGTCACCGGGTTCTTGGCTTTTTTCCTGTGCACTGGAGTTACCTCGCAGGTAAACAGGGCAAGAGATGATGCCAACCCAGTACTAGGTCACATAGAAGTCATTGTGACTTCATTGAAAACAAATTCTAAGCGCTGACAGCCATGCCATCCGCTCCCACAGTCATGCTTGTCCCTCACCAACCCTGGTGCCCCCTTCTTGGAGACAACGCCAGGAGAAAAAGCAGGGGACACGCTGGAAAGTTGGAGAGAGCACACAGTTCCCTTTCCCACCCAGGCTGGACCCCACTAGGCTGGGATTACACATCTGTCTACATCTCTAGAACGAATTCCGAGTGGCGGTGTCGCGAGCTCTGGGATCCAGAAAGCCGCCGGGTCCGGGGGATGGGTGTCCCGCGTCTGCCGGTCAGGCGGCGTAGAGAATCTGATGAAGCATGAGGAAACCTCGGCGGAGACCTGTCCCAGCGGTGGGCCTTCTGTTTTATTTCCTCCAGGAACTCGCGTTGAGAATTGGTGTGTGTGTGTGTGTGTGTGTTGTAAATACCGTAAAACACGCACGCCTTTGCTGGTTAGCCCCTGGGGTGGGGTGCTCGCTGCCGCCCCGCACGCACGAGGTGGGGAATTGTTCAAAACGCCCGCGGTCGCAGCGCTGAGCAGAGCGGTCTCTGAGGACCGAGGGCAGACAAGCTGAGCGGACGCGGGCAGAGCAGTCGGGACGGGGCGGGGAAGGACTGAAGAGCCGACTCGGGGCTGCAGGCCGCGGCGTGCGGGGGCGCGCACCGGGGGCCCGCGCCCCGCCACCTCCGTGCGCAGCCCCTGGCTGCTCTCCTCGGCCCGCCGCAGCCCGCTGCGTGACTCGCGCGTTCCGGGCTGAGTACGGGCCGTCCCTGGCCCGGCCTCAGCCAGACGCGGGGGAGAGCGAGCAAGGGCTGGGAAGCGCCGGCGGGAAAGGAATTGGCCGGAGGAGAGAGGAGGAGGAGGAGGATGGAGTCATCTAGTTACGGAGCACGCTCGGTCCGGCCGAGAGAAGCCCGGGACCACGAGAGCGCGACGGGAAGACACCGCCGTGCGACCCCGGCCTCCGGAGCGCCTACCCCGCCCTTCCCCGCCCCTTGGTTCGAACGGAGGGGCGGAGAGGACACGAGCCGCCGGCTGAGGCCGAAACCCCGGGAGGACCCACGGAAACCTGCAAACCCCAGACGCGGCCGTCCGGGACCACCTGCTGCCGCGGCCAAGCCAGCTGCAGTATTTATACACGGGGCGCTAGCCCGCACCGCGGGGAGCAGGGGGAACGGCCCGTGAGGCCCCGCCCCGCTCCATGCGGTCCGGCCCTCCTGCCCGGCCGGCCTCTCTCGGGGCGCTAGCACCACCACTCGGGCCTGGGTCCGCCGCTCGCTGCCGGGTGGGGGGCTTGGCTGAAGGGCGGGCCTCCCTGCGGAAAGCGACGTCACGGCCGTTCCTGCAGTGTGAATGAATCAAAATGCCTGGGTGACCGCGGCCTCCTGGGCGGCCGGCACGCGAAGGGTGGAGGGGGAGGGGGAGAGAAGCGGGCGGGGGGAGGGAGGAGGGGAAAAAAGCCAGAGCTGCAGCAACAGCGTCTCCTCAACCCGGGATGTGCACCAACCCGGGAGAGCGAGATCAAAGGGATTTGAAACAGACTGAGGACTGGCTGGGGGAGGGGGCCAGGCAGCCTGTGGAATCCTCCTGTAGAGGCAGAGGGTCCGGCTTCCACCGTGACTTCGGCGGTCTGGTTGGGTTTTTTATTATTTTCAAATTTCTGAATCCAGCTTGAGCGAGAGAACGAGAGATCTCCGTAGACTGCGACTCGCTGGCTCTCGCTCGGAGATGATGCAGAGCGCAGCTGTCCCCGCGGAGGGGGCTGTCAAGGGGCTCCCGGAGATGCTTGGTGTGCCGATGCAACGTAAGACACCCCCCTTTCTCGCTGACTTAATTTGATAACAAGACGGCCGGCAGCTTTGGCCGGTTTGGGGCGGGCCGGACGCTGCGCGTAGCCTGGACCGGAGGGGACGGGCGGGGCGAGGGGCCGGCGGCCCGGGCGCAGAGGCGGTCACAGGGCAGGGGCACCAGCCAGAGTGCGTTTGAAGGGCCTGGCCCTTGGCGTTTTGGGGCCGAAAGTGAGAGCCTCCCGGATGGTGCTTGAGGCGAGCCGAGGGATACCGAACCCCGCATCCCCAGCCCATGGTTTTTCTAGGAGCCTTGGGGAGAGTGCTGTCTGGGGACAGACACCAGAGGAACGAGCTGCAGGCCAGGCCTAAGCGCTGGGGTGGTCCCCCAAACCCTCCTCCCCCGCCGGGGGAGGGGGGCTACGGTCAAAGCTCGCAGTACCGCTAGTGCAACTTCACCCCAGCTGGCGGGAAGTTGGAGAGCGCGTCCCCCGCCCCCGGGGCTGGCGGCGCAGAAGCCCAGGCCACACGCTCTGTCCCCGCGCGCAGGGCGTGCGCGCCTGGTGCGTCCCCAGCCGCTGCTGTCCGCGGCGCCCGCCGCCTGCGCCGCCAGGGACTGCTGGCTCCTGGTGAGGAAGTCCTCTAGCCATATTCCAGCTAGCCAAGGAATGAAGGGAGGGAGAAGCACCGGGACGAAGTTGTGAACTGGGGGTACAGCCTTGGCACACGCGAGAGCAGGCTCTCAGTATGGTTCGGACTCGGGAGGGGAGAGACAAGGGTGTGCTGGCGCTTTCTTTCCCGTGCCCGAAATTAGGAAGGCGGCCGGAGCTCGGGGCTTGTTTATCCTCAGGTGCGTGCGTGCGTGTGTGTGTGTGTGTGTGTGTGCGCGCGCGCGCGCGCGCAGGGATTTTCCCGGTGAGAATTTTCTCTGTTCCTTACTGGTGAACGATGAGTCTTTGATGGAGAATCTGTGCGGAAGCCAGAGCAGGTCCCGTGGCGTCGCGCTCGCTTGGCTGGCGCCGCGTGAGCCCTGGCCCGTAGGCTCGCGGGTTCTGCGGAAAGCCTCTGGGCACGGTAGAGAGAAAAAGGGCTCCCTCACTCCGCTCGCCAAGGGGCTGTGCTTCCGCCCGCGACTTCGTCAGTGGACCGGTAGCTACATCCTTGAGGTTTAAGTAAGGACTGGCTCATCCACGGAGGGTGCCTACCTAGGAACTAGGGCGCAGCAGCGCGCCCTCCTGCGCCTCGGCTCTCCATGACACGGTTTCTGCCCCGGCAGTATCTCCAAGGCAGGCTGGCGAGCGTGTCTGTCCCCTTACACCCCTACCCCGCGACTTCCTGGGAAGTTTGTGAGAAGGGACTAGAAGAGGATAGCTTCACTCAAACCTACTTAGATTGTTCCTTGACTATATACTACAGCTATCTTTTGTATCTTTTTCTGTCAACTGTTGGCAAACAGTTCCAAGTCTGCGCTGTGCCTTGGGGAATTTACCGTTAAGATGTGTCTGTGGAAGGCGTTGGGGATTCACTGACTCCTTACTACCCCAGCCCACCAAAGGCAGGGAGGGAGTGGGTTGTCAGCCCCTGCACAAACACAAACCCTGGCAAAGGTGCTGCAGCTTAAGTTGATTGTACCTCTGTGCGAGTGAGGGGAGTGTGTGAGTGGGCGAAGGTGTGTGTGACTCTTGTGCTCGTTATCCGATACAGCTGTGCTTTAATAGTTGTGGTCCATAGGTGGCCTCTGTTAGGACCGCAATGTAAGACGGTGGGTTTTGCTCTGATAGCCTTTCTTTGGATGCGCAGGACACACTCTCAGATGGTCTCACTTTTTGTTTTTCTTACTCAGAGACAACTTTGATTTTGTCGTCAGGAACTCGATTTCCTAAATTGCCTAGAACTCCCCTTCAGAGCTACAGTTCGCCAGGCCTCGGCGTCTGGGTTGGAACTGTGGAAAACTTAATGAGGTAGAGAAGGGGACTCTCATCCCAGGGTGGTCCAGTGAGGCAAGGCTGAACCAGGAGGGGTTGGCCTGTCCTTCCTTTTGTCTTGCCCTAGTTCTGTGGCCTGGGTTGGAGGAGGCACTGGCCAAAATTTAGGGGACCAATCCCTGAAGGCTTTGGGATCAGCTTTTTTTTTTTCTTTTGGGGATGTGTGTGGATTTTACCCTCCCCCATTGCAGCAGATCTGGCTTCTGGCTATTAAGCTGTTGGTGCTGGGCACTGGGGGACTGGTCCCCTCTGGCACATATACCCAATCATTTTCTTTCTTGGGGCATCAGACCCAGTAGCCTAAGAATTCCATGGGGGGGTGGACATGCCCTTGGGCCTCAGGGAGGAAGAGGGGGTAATCTCCGGCTGTGGGTGTTTAAACCTGGTAGTGGAGGAGACAACAGAAAGGCTCTCCCACAGGGGTCCCTCCAACCTGCCAACTGGAAGGGTCATCCGCCACCCCACCACCAGGTTCTGCTTCTTCACCCTGAGCCACCACAGATGGAGCACTTGGCAGCGCAGGTCTAGAGATTCCCCAACCTCAGTGCCTCTGGTGCCCTGGCCTCTAGGGGCGTTTTAGGGGTTGGAATACAGTATAGTCTTTTGCTTTGGAGGGATGGGTGAGGCGCATTCCCTTCAGGAAAACGTTAGCAAATTCTGTAATCATTTCTCTCTCTTGACGGTCTTCTTCCTTACACCCTGTACGCCCCCCCCCCCCCCGAAACACACACACAGCGCCTCCTGACACTGCTCGCTCCTGGGCGGCCTGGTCTTTGGCGCGATTGCCGTCCTCCTGCTTTTCCGCGCAGAGGTTGCGGAGCAGGTCCCGGCCTTCCCGCTCCGACAGCCCCTGGGTCGCCCGATCGGGCCGCGCCCGGCTGGGGCTTCTCCGGACAAGCTCGGGGGTCTTTATCCGTTTGAGGGGCGTAGGCCTGAGCAAGAAGCTCGGGAGAATCCGGAGGGAGGAGGCTGGGAGCAATCCGAGACCAACTTGGGGTAGAGAAATAGAACACCCCGCCCCCCGCCAAAGCTCGGACTGGTGGGCGGGGCAGCCCCCCTCCCGCCGCCTCAGGTCAGTGTTTTTTAAGGAACTCGAACCCCGGCTCCTTGCTCTGGGTGGTGGGAGTGCTCTGCAGGAGGCAACACCCTCGACACCCTCGGGGTCACATCCAGCACGCGCAGAATTCCTTGTTTTGTGGGCGCCAGTGGATAGGTTCAAAAAAGGACTTCGTCCTAAACTGATGCGTCCCAGCTACTTGGCCCACGATTTAGGGTGGCTGGTTTCTCTTGTTTCCGGCACAACCTGCCTTTGTCCGGGGTCGTCCCCGCTGCCTCCCTCAGGGCTGCCAAGGTCCGAGTCCCCACAGCGCCTAACCCTGGGCAGCGCTGGGTGCGGTGGCCTCTTAGCCTCCTCCGAACCTCTCTCCTCCCCGAATCCAGCAGTTCCCCCACGCACCTGGGTCCTGTCGGCCCCTCTTGCTGACCAAGACGTTTGGGAATAGTGAGGGACGTCCAGGGAGGTGGGCGTTTTATCCGCCCCTTGCCCTCGGTTTTGGTCCATCTCACACGTAGTCTCCCGGGGCACGCAGGAAAGGACAACGGATATCCCGGAATGCTGGCTGGAGAGCAGGCCAGCCCCGCGGGAGGAAGGAGTGATTCTCCGGGTCCAGGCTGGGAGTGGTAAATGAGAAGCCAGCCCGGGCGTCTCCCATCCCTTCCTTGTCTCCTAAAAGATCTATCTTGCGCTCATGTGAACCCCGAAGCTGTGGGGAAAGGGCATTTGATTTTGTATTTGGTAGGATCTGGGCGAAGGACTTCTCAGGACGCCTCACTACCCTTTCTTCCCTTCCTGGCGCTCCTGCGTGGTGAGGCTCCCTGCACTGGTCGCGTGAGAATCCTCGTCCCCGACCTTATCCTCTTGCAGGCCATTTCTTAAGGGTGGAGTGAACTCACTTCCCAGCGGGCAGTTCTCTCAAACTCTAGAGCAGGGATTTGCTCTTCTTCCCATTCCTGCCTTTTCTCGTGGTGCCAGGAAAAAAAAAGAAAAGAAAAGAAAACGGAAAAAAAAATATAGCGATTGAAATTCCATCAGATTCCAATACAAATACCCAAACAGCAGCCCCCGACGCCACAAACCTCCTTCCCCGCGTCACAAAAATATTGTCAGGGGCGGGCCAACTTTTAAAGTCAGACTGGCTGTCCCCGCCGGCAGATTTGGGCCTCGCGGGTTGGGGATTCAGATTCTCCAACCGCGAGGATCCCGTCCCAGCGTCGGGCCAGAGCCACGCACCAGCCAGAGGGAGTTTGGAGAAACCCGGGTGACTGCGGCCATGCCTCGCTTGGGGTGGCGGGAGGCCGAGGGCGCCCGAGGGGCGCGCTGGCTCCGGCCTCCTCCGTTCCCATGCCTAGATCGGAGAGGGCAGAGAGGGCGGAGGGGAGCCCGCCTGGGAAGCCGCAGTCTCAGGGCGCTCAGGGAGAGGAATTAACGATTTAACCGGGACAAAGAGCAGGCAGGTGGGGCGGGTGAGGGGCGAAGGTCTGCACTGAGCGGTCCCATGTCCGTGTCCAGGTAAGACGAAAAGTCGGGACTGAAGAGAGGAGACAGGACCTAACTCGAGTGGTTTCCTCGCTCGGTCGCGGTCCATCCTCGCGGAAAACCAGAGCCAGGCGGGGCCGGGCGGGAGCGGCGTCCTCGGGTCTGGGAGCGCGACCTGCGTGACCTCGCCGCCACCAGGGCAGAGCTCCTCCGCCCCGCGGGCAGGCGCCGGCCTGGGTGGCCCGGGGGACTGACGATGAATTGCATCCAAAAGCGTTTGCTGCGCACCTATGGGCGGCGCACGGTCCTGAGCGAGCCTGCCGCGCGCCCTGGGTTTTTGAGGGCTCGCCAGGGGAGGCAGGAGCGGACAGGGCGGCCCTTCCCGCGGAGCCGGCTTCGCACGCACCGCGTTCAGCCGCCCCGAGTGGAGGTCGCAACTGCGCAGGGGGCAAAAGAGGGACGGCCACCGCGCGGCGCATTCGGCATTCCTGCTCTTTGGCCCTTTCCCTGCGTCCACCTTGCCCGTTCCTCTTCCTAGTTTATTATCCCTAGCGGTCTGGGATTGGCCAAACCCGGAACCAGTTTCCTACCTGTTTGCAGCCGGGCGGACTTTTTTCGCGCGGAGAGGCGCGGCAGGTGGGAGCGCGGCCAGAGAGCGGAGACGGTAAGTTCTTTTCCGCATACCCATTTCGCACCACGAATTCGGGAAGACAAAATTAGCCCCCTACGCTGGCGGCACAAGTGTTTCCGTGACTTTTTAACCCTTAGAAAGCGGTTCTCACATTTTGGGAGCTGCTCCTCCGGCACAGAGCCTGGAGGCAGCCGGCGGTTCCCTGCGCTGCGCGCGCCCTGCCCGCATTCTCCTCTGGGCTCCCAGCCCTGCTCCCCGCGCTCAGCGGAACTTGAAGAGCGCTTGCAAGGTGGCAGGCTCAAGAGAGACGAGGTCTGTACCTGCGCAGCCGTTGTTGTAAATTAAATTCGACCTGGGGAGGGAATTGGTAACACTGTGTGCCCGGGAAGAAATGGAGCGAGTCGCGGGTTGTACCCACCATCCTACAGAGGAAGCCGCGGCTGGCCTGGCACTCGGCACAGGCTTCACTCTTTGGGGCTCAGAGGTTGGCTTCATCACGGACGAGACCTATGGTTTTTGTTTTTGTTTTTTTTTTTAAAGAAGGCAGGGCGAATGTCTTTTAAAGGATTCTGAAGGGTGAAACTAATCAGGAAGAAGAATTACTAGCAAAAGCCCGGGCGGGATGAAACCAGGAGCGGCGGGAAGTTAAAGGAAGGAATACCAAAGCTAGTTGTACCTCCCTCTTGACACGCCGAAAACAAAGCGGGGTTAAGACAAGAATGTAGGCTGAACGCTCTGGGGATTAGAGCAACGTGAGTCCTCAAGACATCTTGGGGACCGCCTACGCGACCAAATACCAGGCTCGATTTTTAAAAAATCGAGTCCTAGAGGTGAGGTGGGGGTCGAGGCAGGCGGGAAACCGGCAAAGCAATGGCTTTCCATTGAGTAGACAAAACACAGCCCACAGGGGCGTCTTGGATTTTGGACAGTGACCTGATGACCCCGCTGACCAGGTGTAGACAGCCTCAAGTCCTAAATATTTCCATTGTCCTAACACTTCCCTTTTGCCTCGGATTTTAGTGTCCTTTCACTCTGTTCTACAGTCAATTAGTGATTACTGAGCACCGCATTAGCAGACAGAACCCAGAGAGACTCAGGTGCTGGGAGGGCTGCAGCGGAGGATGGGGAGGGAGACAGTCGCACCTGCAGTCATCCAGACTGGGAAATTAGTTAACAGGGCCTCACCTTTCTTTCTATCACATTGTTAAGGAATCTCCTTCGAGCCTCTTGATTTAGTCAGTAATGGTGGATATCTTGTGGGTTTCCCTGGGAAACTAATCTCCAAATTAAGGAGTTGTGGAGGGGGAGGGTTGGTGGAGTTGGATGGAGGGACCTTGTGCCATTTCTTAAAATTAGGGAAATTTATCAGGATTCGGGCTGAGAAGCTTTGGAATGCAGAGAGACTTGGAACCAGTTTAGCTGCTGAGTGGACGAAAGGAGTAATCTTACCCACTTTGGGAAACCTAAGGTTGGAGACAGACTGAAACAGCAGTTTGCTATGGCAGCACCAGATGCATTACTGTATAGATTGCTGGGTTCCGAGATGGCTGGGGGTGGGGCTTACTTTTGTAATGGTTGTCCGCCTTTCCTCCCTTCCTGGAATGCGTTGTTAACAATGCCTGTAACCCAAATGTGAGCGAATAGGGTCTACTGTTTTTAGTAAAATTCCATCGTGGCTTGAATGTCTGTGTTCCTTCTCTCTTTCTTCTTCCTTTATCCCTTCCTCCCTCTGTCTCTTCCTTCTTTCCTTTGTGAGATCTTTGCGGGGAGGAGCATGGGTTTGTGCAGGAATTCTGAGCACCGGGGTGCCATTGGGGGTTGAGTGCCCAACAAGCTACAGAGAGGTGAGATCCATCTCTCACTGTGTTCCCAGGAGGCCTGGGAGGGAAGAGCTGTTTCTGGGTCCAGAACAGAAGCAGCCCTGGAGCTGGGCTATTGTTTGCTGTAGGAAGAAAACCTCACATGCCGCTGTGAGGTTTTACCTTTTTTAGTCCTCAACTTTACGGAACCCTGATCAAAATGGAACACAGATCAACCATTCTGAGGCACTGCAGTTGGGGGTAGGTGGGCAGGTTGGGTTTAATTGGCAAAATTGAAATTGATTCTCCCTTGGAAAATGTACTTTGAGTTAACTGTGTTAGTGGCAGACTGGAAAATCATCTTGGGAGGCAACTCCTAACTCCTGTTGTTATTTTGGTGGATTTCTTTTCTCAGATCGCCCCACTCCCCTTCCCTCTGTCAATCTGGGTCTAGTCACAGATGTTTTACTGCGGTATCTCACGCCCAGATGCCTTTAAAGTATAATTTGTTTTCATTATAATGTTAGGGGGTTAAGGGATTGGTTCTGGGAATAGCTTAATAGAGAGAAAACTTGCAGCCAAATTAATTGAAAGTTTCTTCTCATGAGGGACCAGTTGCCAAACATATGGAATATTGCCACAGAATGAGACATCAGAAAAATACATTGTGGAGATTTAGCAATGATTAAATGTGAAAAATGGGGTGGAAATAGATGTCTGCGGCATTTCCATAGACTGTCATGGATTTGTTTAATGTGATTTTTCTGTTTTATTTGCAATTACTGAGAATATTCAATATCCTACTGAAGATTACTAATTCTGTGTCAGTATATAATCTAGAAGATAATTCTATACCTGCAAATATATGTTTACATTTCTTATTTTATTTACTATGGGACTCCTTCTATTAAAATGTTATTCAGATTCAACCTTAAAATGGTAACATCAAAATTGTCTCCAGGATACTTTTGAATTTGATCTTTTATTGAAGAGGTAACTATTTTTTGAGCTAAGCAGAAGAACAAAGGAGATTTTCAAAGGGACATCAAACCACCAAATGAAACAAATAGGACCCATGGTGGGAAGGCTTCTGGAGGAGAAATGGAGGGAAAAGACAATGTTAGGCGTGATCATTTCTGATCTGAAAAGGATTTTCTGACTTCTTCCCAGTTGGAGTCATTTGTCAAGACAAAATAGAAAAAAAACTAGAAATTAGATAAGATGTAGACTGAAGTATTTTCAAAGTATGTAAGTGAATAGAATTATATTAGAGAATATAATTTACCTTAAATGTGATACCAGTATTTTTGTTTGTTTGTTTGTTTTACTTTTCCCAATATTTTTGTGGCTGGCCCAGATTACTACTATATTTAATGCTGTCATCACCATCACAAAGTTCAATAAACCTTTTATCCTTAAGTTTAAAAGAATTAATATTGGAATTTTGTGCTTCAGCTGTGTTGTTTATGAGATTATTCTTACTAGGTTATTGAGATCCCTTAAGAGGAAGTTAATAAAAAACATTTTGGAAAATTATGTTATGGGCTCTTCAAGATACATTGGTTTAGAATAAGGGAACATATAAATAAGGAAACCCTAAACTGTTCAATAAAAATGGATTGTCTTTAATAGGGAAATAGCAAATAAAGAGCCAGGAGGGGGAAGAAAACCAGACACATCTAGTTATGATTTGTCATATAAACTGCATCCTTGGTCTCAGTCCTCTGTTCCTTCAGTCACAGTTATCAGGTGATTTAAAAGGGGAGTTGTGACCAGAAAACAGGATTTTATTGTCGATGGTGATGGCAGTGACTTTGATTTGGAAAGTTTTATTTTTAAAATATGTATCAAATAACAGAACTTTTAATTAATTTAATTTAACTGTACCTCTGTTATAATCCTTAGATTTGGATATTCCAGAACTTAGGTATGAGTTTAGGCAGGCCTGGTATCATACTTGATATGTCCTGTGGCCTTACGTTGACACACTTTAGAATTAGTCATTCCCAGATGAAATCAATAAGCCCCCGTTGAGATTATTTTCCCAACCCGCCTTTTCAAAACCATCTTCCTTCTTACTCAGAGAACCTTAGGTAACAGAGCAGCATTGTCTGCCATTAATTTTTCTCCCCTTTCTATGTGGGGAAGGACTGGAGAATTCCAAGAAAAACATTTGCATAATATTTCAATTATATGTGTGTTTCCTTAAAGCCCCATTTGGCTTTTTTTGTAGTCAGTAAAAAAAACCTTAACAAATAAATAAAATTATATATTTTTGGAAACATACATTGGCCAAATGTTATTTAAGACAGAGTTCAAAAAAACTACTTACCAGCAAAAGGATTTGGGATGAAACCCACCAGACAGAGGTGGCTTTGGTGAGCACAGTTGGAAGCCTTGGTCTTCAGTCAGCCCCAGAATTTATCCCAGAGAAAAAGAGGGTTCCAGCCCTAGTTTGGCCCCCAACTGTGTACCATTAGGGAAACCCTTTTAAATGTAGATTAGAGGTTCACTTTTCTCCGGATCTCTAGGAGGAGTAAATGAGCTAGCAGATTTGCAAGTACTTGACAAAGTTCAAAGTGCTGGTAAACTTAAAGCGCAAGATCATGGTTCCGTTTTGCAGATGGAGTCACCCTCCGCGGGCTGGAGTGCTCCTGGGTGTCTTAAGAGGATGGCCAAGCCGATAGGGAGCATTGCGGGGTCTGCAAACGGGGAACCCTGGAAGCATCTCCCCTGGACCAGCTCCCTATCGAGAAAGAAGCAAGGAAAACCTTTTCCTGGGCATTAGGCTGTCAAGCCAAATTGTTTGTGAAACAAAAAGAAGAACTCTATTTGTCCAAAAGGTAGTGAAAAAGCAATGTCTTGCAGGATTCCAAAGCGGCCCATCAAAGTCCAAATTTTACAAAATATTTATCTGTTCTGAACACTATTCCTACCAGTACAGAATACCTGTCTTTAAAATATTAAAGTATTCACTAGCATTATAAGTCCAATGGAAATATCTGAAATTCTAAACCATTTTCCCAGAAAGGTGCACTTTCTTTAAATACATTTTAGAAGTCATCGTCAAGTATGTTGGTTCTAGTTTTAGTCTCTTCAGTGGAAAAAAATGTTTTTCCTCACGTTGTTCATCTTCTGTGACCAAAGAGACAGAAAACACACTTTTTCAAAGAATTAAAATCGATCAAACAAACACAAACCATTTCTGAAATGTTTCATGGTGGCCCCTGGTTCCTTGAGAGCAGTTTCTTGGAAATGAAGAAACGTTGGGTGGGGAATAAAACTGCACAATACTTATTCTATATCACCAGAGGGCTGAGGGCAATTTGATCTACCACAGACCACATCAGACCTTTGATCTCTTCCACTTCCCAGCTTTCTGAAACTTCACTAACGGAGGAATTTGGGGATTTAAAACAGAGTCCATTGTTTGGTGGGCCACTCTGAAAAACAAGCCCCTTGTACCTCCACTACGGCACTCAGGTGATTTGAGGGCTGGGCATCACGTTGTGTGTTTTATAAGCTTCCTTGATGAAGAAGTAGGTTATGGCTACAGGCAAAGGGTTTTTAGTTATTTCATATCAAATAAGAAATCGTCTCTTCACCATTGGGCATTTAGATGTCTCTAAGAAAAATACTGGAAGCCTCAAATGTTAATATGAACTCAATCCTTTCTTACCTGAATACATTACAGCAAAAGTGAAGTGAGGTCAGGCAACTGGTGGTCCTAACAGCCCCACTCTCACCATTCACATGTGGGGAGGAGACCAAGGTCTGGCAAATTTGCCCTCATTCTATGGAAGAAAGAATCTGACAGATTTCTTTATTCCAAAAAGACTGAATCTTGTAATGTTGCATTATCTGCTGTTCATACTCCGGGATAATGTTGATTAGAAAGAGTTGTACATTTTCCAGATGCTTTAGAACTAGGGGTGTGGAGGAGAGTTTTGAGTGTTTTGGAGGGGGCGGTGGGGAAAATTATATTGGGAAATAAAGAAGCATGAAATAATTTTGATACACTTTAAATATATAAATCCATCTTGTTGGTGGCTGGTCATGAAAAGGGAGAAGGGAGCTGGCCATTGAGCTTGGACAAAGGTATTATGGGGCTAAGGGTTTTATACTCATTAACTGATGTGATCACACCACACCACAACCCCAGAGACTGGTGTTATTATCTCCATTTTACAGATAAGAAAATTGAGGCTCAAAGAGGTTAAGCAATTTGTCCAAAATCATATACATGGTAGAATCAGAATCTCAGAATCTGGCCTGGGATTTATTGTAAACGATTTGGCGGACCTAAAAATTTGAAGATCTAAACTCTTAACAGAACTGAAAACTTTCAAATTCCCTCAATAGTTTTCCAAAAAGGTCTTTGAGCAACATTTTCTAGTTCCCCCTAGTTTTCTATTTCACTCACTGCCCACTCTCCCCACCGCTCCAGAGTTGGACAGCTCCCTCATTTCAGAGATGGCTTCCTTTCCATAGACACAGCTTGACTTCAGAAGAATTGGCTTTTTCCCGGAATCACAATGCCTTAGCCCTTGTATCAGGATATGTGTGTGCATGTGTTTGTGTGCATGTGTGAGTGTGTGTTAGTATCTGTGGTATATGTGTGTGTACATATGAGTATGTGTGTGTGCTAAATATGCATGTCTCAGTATATATAAATATGTGCAGGTGCGTTTGTGTCTAAGTGAATGTGGTATGTGTGGGTGCCTTTGTCTACGTATGTGTATGTCTCAGTGTATCTTTATTTGTGATTGTGTTTTCCTCTATGTGTCTGAGTGTATATGTGAGTATGTCTGTGTTGTGTCTTTGCGTATATTGTAAGTATGTGTGAATGTGTGTACATCTGACTTGTGTATGTGTCTGTGTGAGTGTGTGTGATGATGTCTGCTTGGATAGCTGTGTACACGCAGCTGTTCTCCCGGTGGGCTTAGGTCTGTGCCTTGGGCCGTGTCTCTTCTGGGCGCTGGTGGATGGTCCTGCAGATGGGAGTGTATTGTACTGTGTGGTCCAGCATCTCCACAGATTCCTTGTCTGTTCCAGGGATGTTGCTGTCTTTTCATGCCTGGGTTTACCCTCTGCAGAGCCCCAGCAGAGGGCATCACCACAGAACACTTTCCTGCAGATAAGATAAAAATTTTCATTTTAAATGAAACGACTCCTCGGATCAGGAACTGAGTTTATAGATCAAATTCTGTCTTAGTGACGGCAAGGATCTGCTTAAAGTCCAGTTTTTAAAGTAAAATTTCGTGATATCAAATACTGCATGAATAAGTTGAGTTTACTAGGGATTTGGAAATCCTCTCAAAAAAACTCCTTGGAAATTTTTGTTACGACTTTATTTCTCGTAGGAAACCTATATAACTTCTGTCCTGTTCAGACTCTCCAAATTATTTTAAAAAATCATAATTTATTGTAGGTTAAAAAAAGATTTGTTTTGTTACTCTTTAAAATTTTCTAGCTCGCTCATATTTCACACATTTATTTCATCTAAATAATTGCATGGAGCACTGTCTCCTAAAGTGTGGGGTTTGAGTTCACAGGTCCCCACCCCCTCACAGGCAGGGATGAATCTGAACTTGACAGATGCCATCAACAAGCTGGCACTTTGCAGCTGGGTGGAGGGGATCAGCCGGACAGGGGTTCCCACTCCCAGCCCTCCTTGGGCATTAGGTGTCTGTCCCCTACAACACATGCATACTCTGTCCAAAGGATGGAAATCTGTCCCTCAGACATTTCCATTTGCCTAATTGTTGGAGAGCACCAGAGGCCAGTGGCTCATCTACTCCTGTCACTGCACACAGAGCAGCTTTGAGACTATCCCTCCACCTCCATTTCCCCTCCATAAAGTGACAGGGTAGAACCAGCCAGGTGAGGTGATGTCTCAGACCCTCCAGCTCTGGGGTTGGGTGAGCCCATCTTGCACACAGGCCCAGTTGAAATCCTGGTTCCCCCGTTGTGGGACCTTGGACACTTTGCTTGATCTCTCCCAGGCTCAGTTTCCTCATCTGTAAATTGGGGATAATAACACCTCCCTCACCAAGTTGTGCGGATTGAGGAAACATACATTTAGGACCTGGCACAGTTTATAACAGGCTCTTGTTGCCTGGTTTTACTATTATTATAGGTATATTGTGGGTCTCTTAAACCATTTCTACATTATCTCTGTTTTAAAAAATGCTCTCTCTCTCAAAATCTACAGTGGAATACAGTGGGAAAGGTTTTGTTTTCTTTTAACTTAAAAAGCACCCTTAGTGTGTTCCTTACATTTTTGCCAGACTCAAGGACCCCCAGTTGGGTCCCAAGGCCTCTCTCTGAGAACCCCTAGTTTGGGCAGCCCGGCCTGTCCCTGCCAGACGCATCCCCTGCAAGCTGGAGGTCGAAAGAAATGGCTGTCTGCTGCTTTTAGTGTTGTTCCTAAATATGATGTTGCCTCAGCTTCCAAGCCTCTAAAACTCCCCTGCCCGCCCTCCCCGCATACATTAGCCTTAATGTATTCTCTCTTGAATACTCATCATATTAAGGCTCCCGGTAGATACCTTGCTCGAAATAAATTTTACGGGCATGCATCCTCGCCCTCATCCCCATGCATTTGTGGCCAGGAGGAGAAATATAACCGCTTTCCTCGGAGGCCAAACAACAATTAGGTGGGAATTGGCGGCCCTCTGGCCCGGGGGGAGGGCGGGGTGCGGGGAAGGAGGGGGCTCGCGCCCCGAGGGTCGTCCCCAGACCCCAACCCCCACCCGTCGGGCTCTCCAGGGGTTAATTTGCCTCCGCTGGCCGGCTGCCTGGCTCCTGGGACAAAGACATCCCTAGCCGGCCGTGTCCCCGGGGCCTATGGTCCACGGCGACACACAGGTCGGGCCGGGCACTCTCGGCTCCGGAGGCAAAGGTTCCTGCAGCTCGGCACCCGCCCGTCGGCACATCTTTTCCCTGAGCCGGAGGGCTTCTCGTTAGGGCTTCCTTCCCCTCCTTTTCGAAAAGATGCCTGAGCAATCTTCCTCCACACCTCCTTCCCCAAGCCCCAGCTGCCACAGCTCCGAACGCGAATTCCTGCAGGGGAGATGCACACCCTTTCCCGCTTAATGGCCAGGTTTACCTGTGTTGTCTGCACCGCTTGCCCAGGCTGGACTTATAGCACAGGAGCTCCAGCTTATCCTCCCCTCACTCCCTATAGTCTCACCTCTTCTTTCCCGACCTCCCAGCTGGTAAGGGCCCTGCTCTCGGGACCCTCCCTGGCCGCTCCAGGGGTACCAGTCCCTGATGGTCCCTGGAGAGAGGCAGGCGTGTGGTTGAACGGGCACCTGCCTGGAGGTGCCAGGCACGCCCCCCAAACCACGGCATAGCTGCTGTGTGGTGTGGGCCCTCTCTGAACCTCCGCAGGGGGGTCTTGACATCTATGTGGGGATTCTCGGTGGGAGTTCAATGAGGTCAAGCCCAGGATCGTGGGCCCCTAACTTTCCTTACTCTCAGTCCAGCGGCACCACTTCGAGCACCTGGTTACTGCAGTTGTCTTATCTCCTAATAATAGCAAACCTTTACTGAGCACCTACTGTATACCAAGTCCTGTCCTACGTATATTGATTCATTTACCTTGACAACAGTTCTACCAGGTACTATTGTTATCATCACCCCACTTTTTCAGGTGAGAAAACTGAGGCAGAGAGAGGCAAAGTAATTTGTTCAATCTTAGAAAGCAGAGCCAGGATACAAAATTAGGCAGTCTGGCTTCAGAATCCGTGGTCTTCATCTGTGTCCTACCTAGCCCTTCTTATCTGATGGAAATTCGTGTAGCTGTCATGTGTTTAGCACTTTTCTGGGACTCCCTGGTAAGTACGTATTGGTTGAACAATTTCTTTGTCAAGGAGGAAATGTTTTGGGATAAAAAGAAAATCCCATCTGAACTGGGACAGGTACCAAGTGTCCAGGGCTACACATATCTGGTAGTTTTCATGGGGCATTTTGGTCTGAGAATCAGGTCAAAGGGCAAGGAATCTAGTGAGTATGACTTTCGGGCAAATGGTTGTGGCTGCCAAGACCATGAAGGGAACAAGCTGTGCTGGGGTTTAATTGGGTCCAAGATAGACAATTGTGTGTACAGGGCTAATGATGACAGTTAGCGAATGTCCCAACAGTGTGTCTATAAGTTTTAGATACAGATGACTTAATACTTGAGAAAGCTTTCTCTCTACATAGGTTTAGATGTGCTTAAATTTTCCCCCTAATGCTTTGAGACTAATTCCCTATTTCAACACTTTAAAATTATATCACAACCAACAAACTTGTTATGAATCGAGAAACACTAGATTCACGAAATCTCACGAGAGATTTGGTTTTACTACTTTTGTTGACATTTTGGGGTGTGCAGGAAAAACTAGTGAAGAACTGTTTCAAGTGAGCTTCTTAGAGAGGATTTGATCAGTAATTTATTTGGTGAAAAATATCTGTGGTGTTACTCTTGTGTGCCAGACATTGTGCTAGGCACGGATGATACAAAACTGAGAAAGAGATGCTGTTCCTGCTCCTTGAGGATCTCACCTTCTGATGGGAAAGACGGTGTGTAAAAAAAACAATTAGCAAAAATGCTATTTATAATAGAGGTAAGAAATCCCAGGGTTACCAGTCTCATGACATGCTATATCACGAGGCTACCATAGGAGGCCAAATACTTGCACTTTTATGTTTTTGTTCTTAATATTTGTTACCTTCCCTTTTTTGAGGAAAAGGACCAGGGAAAATGGCTAGAGATGCTAGCACTATTTGTTCATCCAGCTGTGAAAGCCTGACCATTTTGAAACTAATTCAGTGACTCAAAATACTATCAACCCCCTGAGCAATCCCTTGGTAGAGATGGGATGGCAGAGAAACAGACCTTGGATAGGAAGTCACCCAGCACAGGAACAGGGTGCGGTAGTGGTTCAGGTTCAGTTGCAGACAACAGAATCCATTTTCACTATTTAAGTGGAGAGTGATCAATTACCAGGTATGTAGTAGATGACTTTTAACACAATGGAGCCAGTTCTGGGCCAAGCTGCTGGGAATAACTCCCAGCCCCCAGAATGTTGTTGCTTCTGCCATGATTGCTCAGGACATTAAAGCCAGAGAACCCTGTAGCCTCTGCCATGATCCACACCAGCATAGTGGGAGCGTGCCTCTTGGCAGGCTCCATTCAACTCGGTTCTGAATTCAGGTCTCTTCTAAGTTCATCCGATTGGCAGACTCTAAATCACTTTTGGAACCCAAGCTGCAAGGGGATCTGGAAAAGCAGTTTCTAGTTTTCCTGTCTGCAGTACATGAAGGCATATTAGTTGGGTATGTTGATCGAGTTAATCAATGGTATCTTTTGCATTTCATTAAAATGCTGAGATTCTCTCTCAGGAGACTCTCTCAAAATACTGAGATTCTCCAATGGACAAAGGATTAATCTCCAAAATATATAAACAGCTCACGCAGCTCAACATTAAAAAAACAAACGACCCAATCCAAAAATGGGCAGAAGACCTAAATAGACATTTCTCCAAAGAAGACATACAGATGGCCAAGAAACACGTGAAAAGCTGCTCAACATCACTAATTATTAGAGAAATGCAAATCAAAACTACAATGAGGTATCACCTCACACCAGTTAGAATGGGCATCATCAGAAAATCTACACACAACAAGTGCTGGAGAGGGTGTGGAGAAAAGGGAACCCTCTTGCACTGTTGGTGGGAATGTAAATTGATACAGCCACTATGGAGAACAGTATGGAGGTTCCTTAAAAACGTAAAAATAGGATTACCATATGACCCAGCAATCCCACTACTGGGCATATACCCAGAGAAAACCATAATTCAAAAAGACACATGCACCCCAATGTTCATTGCAGTACTATTTACAATAGCCAGGTCATGGAAGCAACCTAAATGCCCATTGACAGACGAATGGATAAAGAAGATGTGGCACATATATACAATGGAATATTACTCAGCCATAAAAAGGAACGAAATTGGGTCTTTTGTAGAGACGTGGATAGATCTAGAGACTGTCATACAGAGTGAAGTAAGTCAGAAAGAGAAAAACAAATATCGTATATTAATGCATATATGTGGAACCTAGAAAAATGGTACAGATGATCCAGTTTGCAGAGCAGAAATTGAGACACAGATGCAGAGAACAAACGTATGGGCACCAAGGGGGGAAAGCAGCAGGGGGTGGTGGTGGGGGTGGTGGTGGGATGAACTGGGAGATTGGGATTGACATGTATACACTGATGTGCATAAAATGGATAACTAATGAGAACCTGCTGTATAAAAAAATAAATAAAATAAAATTCAAAAAAAAAAATACTGAGATTCTCTCTCCAGGAATACCTTCAGGCATGGACTTTGGTCACTACCCACCCCCAACATATCATTTGCTTTTTATGCCAGATGGCCTCTCAGTCCATGCTTAGGCAGGGCTTACTTTAGAGGCTGAGGTTTTTAGCACAGATTCTACCCAGTAGTGAAAATGTCATAGAAATAAAGGTGAATGTTATTGGGTCTTCCTGGCCATTGGCTGTGGAATTGCAGCTGGCAAAAGTGGAGTTAGCTGATGCTGCTAGCCTTGTGGTGCTCTTAGAAACAGGCAACCTCTTTGGGTCAAAGCCACCCAAAGCCAGGCCAGCAAAGCATGGATTGGATTTCAGTCCCAACCTACTCCTTTGACCAGGCACCTTTGTGCAGTGTACAACCTGTACAACTGTATGTGGCAGCCCTGGGGGTTTGGCTTATGTCCTTTCCCAAAACAAGCAGAATGAGAAGGCATCCAAACAGCACCTGGTTAGTGGTGCTGTACAGAAGTCTTACATTGCCTCTCTCTCCTCTCTCCACAGAGATCCCCCAGTGTGCTGGCTGCAACCAGCATATCCTGGACAAGTTCATCCTGAAGGTCCTGGACAGACACTGGCACAGCTCCTGCCTCAAGTGTGCAGACTGCCAGATGCAGCTGGCTGACAGGTGCTTCTCCAGGGCCGGGAGCGTCTACTGCAAGGAAGACTTCTTCAAGTAAGTCAGAGCTGGGGGGGTGGTGCACCTTGCTCTCCTTGCCCTGATCTAACTGCCTCTCCCATGCCGTGAGGGGGAAGCTCTCAGTAAGGCAGAGTGGGGAGGGTGGGGGTCCACCCTGGGTGGGGTGGGTGAATCCTGGTGCTGAGAGGCTGTTCCTCATTGAGGGCCCCCTTTTGATCACCGGCCCCATCACCTCCTGAGGCCCAGAATCTCGGCCTCACTTGAGCTCTGCAAGGGCCCTGGGTGGGGAGCCAGCAGGAGGCAAGAGCCAGGCTTCTCCAGGGTGGCTGACAAAGGATCCCTGCAAATCCTAGAAGGAGTTGCTCTTTCTGTCTTGGTGAGTTGGTGCCTCAGGGCACTTGGCTGTACCATTCCTGCGGCTTTCAGAGTGGTACTTTGAATTTTGTGCCCCAAATCTAGAGCGTCTCTATGGTCGCTCCTAGGGTCTCAGAGAAGAGTTGCTCCTGGTAGGGGCTGAGTCAGGCTCAGACAGTGTCATCAACTTCAATGGAAATATGACAAAGAGACAGTTTTGTGTGACGGTTTAGAGCCCAGACCCTGCCTGGGTTTGAACTCATTTATTAGCAGTGTGCTCTTGGGCAAGTTATTTAACTTCTCTGTGTCTCAGTTTGCTTATCTGTGAAATGGGGCTGATAATAATAGGGTTGTTAGCTTTGAATGAGTCCACATGTGTAAATTCCTTAGGATACTTGCCTGATACATGAGTATTAGCTCTTAAGACTGTCCCTGATTTTTCATTCTGGGGTTGGGTCCATCAGAAAAAAAATCATGTTGGAACTTTAGGTCAAAGTGAGGGGATCTCCTAGAATTTATTTTCCATGGTGTTTAGTCTGAGACTTCTCTCCAAGAATTTATTACCTGAGGCGCTTAGGCTGATGCCTCAAATGACGTGGGCCAGCTGGTAACAGCAAAGCCAAGAGCAGGAGGTTGGGGGTGTCTGTCAGCGACATAGAACCCAGTGTGGGTGGCCCGTGGGGTGCGTGGAGTGTGCTGGGACTGCCGGGAGGCTCGCCAGCACCGGGACACACTGGGCACAAATGAACAAGCCCCGGAGAGATGGTGTGCATCCTTCAGAGGATGTGTTTTCTGGAGACAGGGAGGAGAAATAGGGAGAAGTGCCAGTCCTGATACAGAACATGATTTCTCACAAATCCTCCCTAAGGTTTAACTGCGGGGAATAAGTGATTTGAATTTCTGAGGATTCTCAAATTTGGTTAGTCCAACATGAGTCGAAAAGCACTTTAAAGACGATCTTGGTAACCACAGGGGCTGCCTCCATGGCTTGTGTTCAGAAGGTAGCACTCATTGTCACCATCACACTTTGGTCAAAATAAGCACTGCTCTCTCCTTGGGAGTGTGTGTGTGCGTGTGTGTGCGTGTGTGTGTGTGTGTGTGTGTGTGTGTGTGTGTGTGTGGGCACATGTCTGTGTGTGTGTGGGCATGTCTGAGCTCCCTGAGGGTGGGGCAGTAGCTGGCACAGGCACACCCAATGAATCCTTGATGGTTCCAGTTGAGGGATGGGCCCTGCTTCTTCCTCTAAGTCTTTTTTGTGGGCTGTTCCCCTTTCTCCCAATCTTCCTTTTGCTCTCCCCACCTCTGACCCTCGCCTTGTTGCCTTTATTTTGGCACTTACGTGGTTCCGTCCCCTCTACCCACATCCTTTCTCAGCAACACGTTTGCTTCTACCTTCCTCCCTCATGGATGCCATGGCCAAGCACCATGGCAGCTCTTATGGGCCCCTGGGTGGGACGAGTGTCATCGTGTGTGGCGGGGGGCAAGGCAGGAGGAAGTAGGCGGGTGGGCCTGGCCGTCGGGGTTTGCTAAGCTGTCCCTGCTTCCAGGGCCAGCGCATCGTCCTCCTATTTGGAAATCCTCGGTGAGCTCCAGGGACGAGCAAGAGGCCATGTTGCCTTCTTGCCCATCTGGGGACGGGATAGGTGCTGAGATGTCCCTGGGTCGGAATTCTGCCTGGGGTTCAGGCAAGGCCTGTCAGGACCACAGACCTAGGGCTCTGCCACCGGAGAAGCTCCTTCAAGCCCTGGCCTTGCCTTAGGGCTCTATCTGATGTTTGGACCTCGACTGGCTGCCTCCGGGTGTGGGAAAGGGAGGTGGCAGCAGCTGAAGTGTAGGTTTGGGTTTGGGAGAAGTAGTGGTAAGGAAAGAGGGTCGCTCTAGACCCGGGAGGAGCCCAGGGTACGGGCTAAGGAGGGATTAGCACAGGCCTATGAGCCGTTAGCCCAAGACCAGAAATAAAAGTGACAATTACTCACCCAGGCCGTTGCCCTGGCCCCCTGTCTCCATGGCCTTGCTTATCAGTAATGTCCCTACTCATCTCCCCCCCCTTGCTGCCCACACACCTCCCCACCAGACCAGCGTCCCCCCTCACCGCTCAGCTCCTGACACCCCGACCCCAGCTCCTTCGGCAGGGCCCCCTCCGCCTACAGAATATCCCAGAAGCACTGTGCCACCAGAGCCTTCCACCCTGTGCCCAGCCTCCCATCCAGCTCACTGCTTTCCTTGGGTACCCGATGCCCCCAGCAAGATGCCCCATTTCGCAGCTATTTCGTCGTCCAGGGATGAGGTCCACCCTCTCAAGGTCTCCCCATCCTTCCATGACGGTGAGTCCAGCTCCTCAGTGGCCTGGCCACCTTGCCCCTTGTCCCTCCCGATGACTCAGCACGAGCTGCTTGCTTTGCTCATTCCTCACGCACCTGCTTGATCTTCCCCGTTGGCTTGAGGAAAGGCTTATTAGTCACTCATTTTTCTGTCTTCCCCACACACCTGGCCCTGAGCCTTGTCCACAGGCCATTGCTGGGTTTGATGCCACAGAGGGTAGATTACATAGTGAATTCACAACGCGCTGTGGGGACCAGTTTCTTCCGTACCCAGCTTGGCATCCTGCGAGTCACAGAGGCCCAGGATGCCTCCGTTATTTAGCCCCAGTTCTTCTCCTTTCACAGGACTGCTCTGCTTCCTAAAGTGGCCCCCTCTCAGGACTGGATCCTCTTGTAAAGCAGGGGAGCTGGCCGCATATTCAGTGCTGAAACCAGGTCATTAACTCTGTGATGCGGCTGCTGGGTGGAGAGAAATTTAAAACTGAAGTGATTCTCCCCACTGCCAGTGGAGGGGCAATCAGACACGAAGATCGGGCACCTCTGAAGCCCTAGGGAGGCCACATGGATTTACAGGCAGTTAGGCCTCACCAGCTTTTGGGGACCATGGCTGTTTGCTACAGGAAGGCACATCTGCAGTACAGTTTGGTATAGCAAGTCACAGACCTCAGTGAGGACAGGGAGGGAGAATTGTCTACAGTCAGAGTGGCCTCACCTCCCATCCACAGGGGTCTTGGGACCTGCTGCCCACTTGGGGCTCCGGCTGTGATCTGGTCACAGAATGGGTGGGTCTGCTCCTCATTATAGCTCATTAAAGGTCACCAGGCACCTGCTTTCAGATGGCACATGTGCAGAGGGACACTGGGAGCAGAGAGAACAAGAGGTGGGGCAGGAGGGGAGGGCAGTCCCAGGCAGGCCAGGTCCCTCCCTCGTCGCACACCAGGCTGCAGGTGTCACCACCAGCAGCCTCGAGAGAGGGCCAGCAGGGGCCATGCACTTGAATTTGCCCGTCACTTGTGCCTGTGGCACTTGGAAGATGCCTGGTCAGAGGCATCTTCTCTATGCTCCTTGAAGTAAAAGAGAAAAAGAAAAAAAAGAAAAAGCAGTGTTCTTTTATGGTATCTGCCCTAAAGCCCGGCTCGGAGGCAGAGGGCAGGATTCATTGACCTCACCGATCAACAGTGTGGTTCTAAGTTCCAGAATCAATATTTTTTTTTTTTTTTTTTTAAATTTTTATTTATTTATTTATTTTTAATTTATGGCTATGTTGGGTCTTCGTTTCTGTGCGAGGGCTTTCTCTAGTTGTGGCAAGTGGGAGCCACTCTTCATCGCTGTGCGTGGGCCTCTCACTATCGCGGCCTCTCTTGTTGCGGAGCACAGGCTCCAGACACGCAGGCTCAGTAATTGTGGCTCACGGGCCCAGCTGCTCCGCGGCATGTGGGATCTTCCCAGACCAGGGCTCGAACTCGTGTCCCCTGCATTAGCAGGCAGATTCTCAACCACTGCGCCACCAGGGAAGCCCCAGAATCAATATTTTAAATCCCTTTGCCTATAACAAGGGGCAGGGCCACTGCTTTGCACAATTCCAGGGACATCTTTTATTCTGTGTGAAGCTTTGTGACTCAAGACTGTAATGTGAGGAGTGCCCCGCTGGAGGTGTGTAATACCCCAGAAGTGGGGGGAGGACAGAGAGGAAAGCTGGAGGTTGGCTCCCACTAGCTTCCAGCCTGCGAGACATGGTCATACTGGTGACTGGCAGCAGAGGGCGATGTTGGTGTGCGCACAGGCAGAAAGAAGTACTGTCGGAAGGTTGTACTCTGTGGTTGTTATGTTGTTTGAAGGGCGGGGGCTGTTAAACTCTGTCTTGCTCAGTAACATTGGCTGATTTTTGCTGTTGTTTGTTGTTTTGACTCTTGGGTCCTTGGCTCCCCTTCTCCAAAGGAAATAACATTCTGGGGCCTGAGAGGAGAGGCTTAGTTGACTAATACAGCATGCTTCTAAGATGATTACAATTTGAATCGCAAGCCAGGGAGCCAACAACTCCTTGGGTTGCATTTGCTGAGCAGGTCTTTTCTGGACTGTGCATCCAGCATGTGGAGGATCCCTGGCTCCTTGCAAAAGGACTAGAGCCTGGGGAGAGCAGGGGTCTGGGATTTGGGCTTCCCGGTCCCCCTTTTCATCACTGACTTGGTCCTGGGATGAGCCTGGCAGCTCCCTTACTCTGAGGTGTGGTGAAAACAGGTTTTCCGCTCCAGGAACTGGTTCAAGTGCTGGGGTCCTTAGGCAAGTTCCTTGACATCTCTGAGCTCCAGTGTCCTCTGCAGGAAAAATGGGAACGCTAATGGTGGCTGCTTTAGAAGACCTGGTACACAGTAGCATTTCGCAAAGGGGAGTTATTTTATCAGTCGAGTGGTCTGGTGAACCCAAAAGGAGCTTGACTGAATTCCTGTCCTGTGTTTTACCGGCTGTTTGTCAGCAAACAAGTGACTAGGCCTTCCTGAAAACCTCATTCCCTTATCTGTTAAGAGGTGACATTCTAGCCCACAGAGTTGCTATGAAATGGGAAGAAGATAGGGTGTAAACTGTGTCTAGCACTGCTGGGTGCTTCATGCTCGGTGCTGTATCTCTGGGTTTCTGGCCCTGGATGTGTTCACCTGGCCTGTGGCCTTGGAGGACTAGCTGTCAGATTTCTCCCCCAGGCTGGGCCTGAGCTGACCTCTCCTGCCCGCTGCTCCCTCCAGCTTTGAGACCTTCCCACTGAGATGACTTTTAAAGGCCTAGAACTCCTCAGATGGGGGCGGGGGTAGCCTGGCAGGTGGAGAGGGTACATGGCAGTGGGCCGGGGACAAAGATGCCATGCCGATTTACATGAAGACTTGAGAAACGAACCAGTGATTATTATAATATGAAAACAAACAGCTATAGAATCAAAGAAAGGGCAAGAGTCCGTGTACATTTTTAAGGTAAAGCACAGCCTTTAAGAACATCCCAGGCTCGTGGGGAGCTTCAAGCCACGCCCTGGCCGCCAGGTGTGTGTGCTGGCATCTGCCTGCCAGAGGGGGCCGTGGGGAAGAGTCGGAGGCATTCTGGGGTGACTGCCACTCCGGGGGGTCCTGTCTAAAACTTCATGCTTCTCTGGGGGTGTCTCCCTGCCCCTGAGGCCCTCACCTGCCTGGCACTGCGGGGACCCAGCGGGATGGAGGGCTGCTGTGCTGTTGTCATTGGGGAGCTGTGTCCCCTCCCCCAGCCAGTCAGTCTCCAGGCAGTCAGCCTGGCTGTCAGCCCGGGGCAGGTAAGCGGCGTCCTTGGGAGCCCGGGAGCTGCTGATTTATCCCCGCAGTTCAGAACAGCCTGTTTCAGCTCCGGCTTGCTCTGTGTTTGGCCCAGCTGCAGGGTAGTTTTGCTGGCTCTGGCCAGGTCTTCATTAGTGACCTTGGGCCACTCACTCCGGTGACCAGGGCCTCCATCCTTCAGCTGGGCAGACGCCCACAGGACATCAGGCAATATGGGCCTGATGGGCCGATAAGGGCCCAGAAACCTCTCTCCGAGGTGGACGTTGAAGAGGGAGCAAGCGCCGGGTTTGAATCCAGGCTCAGTGTGAATTTGGGGCGTTAGACCTCTCTGAGTCTCACTCTCCCATCTCGAAAAAGGAATGGGAATAAAAATGTCTACTTTTCAAAAGTTACTATGAGGGCTGAGTAAAATGAAGTGTTCAGTAGCCATCATTATTGGTAGCTATTCCTATTAAGGCCATGACAGCATATCTATGTAGGGAGGAGAAAAAAAAGAGAAAAGGAGGGTCCTGGGGCAGAGGCTACAAAAAGCCTTGGGCCAGACAGGGGTCCTGGGGAGGGAGGTGGGGCCTGTCCAGTGGCAATGGCAGGTCAGGGGATTGGAACAATCGTCCACCTCTCGGTGTGCGGAGCTGCCGTGAGTCTTCCCCACAGGAGACCATCCCTCCCTGTGTGGTCCAGAGCTCTGTGGCAGTGACCGCAGCCCTCAGCCTTCACTTCCCAAAGCGGGGTTCCCAGCTCTGGCGGGAGGGTCCCGCCTGTGCTTGTGTGGCCGCCTCTAGCTAGCTTGTACTCTGTGGCCCCAGGAAGAGGCCACTTCAGTTCTGAGGTTGGTTGTGGTCCAATCTGGGGCCAGGTTCTTACTGAGCCACTTGTTATTTTTGATAACCACACACCTGTTAGGACATACACACACACACACACACACACACACACACACACACACACTCTAGCAAAATGTGCTTGAAGAACTCACAAGGGGAGGGTCTCTTTGACGTGTGACTTTCCATAATTTCCGAATAGTTTATAGTCTAATTCCCTCGCTAAGCAAATTAAACCTCTTAAGGTAACGATCAGATGGTCCAGATAGTAGCTGTGCGTGCGGACATTTGTAAGATTCAAACACTGGTGGGACCAGGCCCACGGTCATTTGCGAAGGCCTGTAATCAAGGCAGAAGCAATTACTTAGCTGAGCAGTTCCCCCTGGGACCTGAGGCGGTATATCAGGCGGTGATGAGTCCACGGATTATATGTCTGCCTGCCCCGGAGGCCTCCCGTTCAGCTGCGCCTGCCCACCCTCCCAGAGCCCAGGCTCTCAGTGAAGGCCTCCTGACATCTCTGGAAGCTGCATACTGGAGACCTTTCTGCCTTGGGAGAATCTGTTTGGAACCAAATAGTTGCAGATCAGCCTGGGAGTCAGATGGCATCTGGGCTGTGGAAACATGGTCCCCAGGCAAAGAGGGATGGGGTGACATGGGAATGGGAGATGGGGGCAGCTTAAAACACACCAGCCGGCAGCAGCAAGTCCCGTTCTCTTAATCACTGGGGCTCAAACTCCTCCCTCCTTTACTTCCCACCCCCAGCCATTCAGGTACCGAGACACGGGGTCCCACCTCCAAAAGGCCCTTTCTTTCCATTCCCACTGCCTCTCTCCTCTCTCGGGCCCCTGTCACCACACCTCTGCACCGCTGGAAGCTTTTCTAATCGGCTGTCCTTCCCCTCTCGATCCCCTCTCTGCCAGTCTATGCCTTCCTGCTGCAGCCCATCTTTGGCCATGTTGCCCCCGTGGCTCCTGAATCCCCCGAGCCCAGCGCTCAGGAACCCGTGGCCTGGCTCCACCACGTTTCCTGCTGATTCTCTGGCCAAGGTCACACGAAGGTCGGGGGAGAGCCAGTCTCTGACTTGTCGATCTGGCTCCTGGGGTCTGTTGGTGCCCCTGGAAGCGCCACTTTCGGAGAAGCCACAGACCAGCCTTGGACCCTGTGGCGGGCATCATGGGTCCATGCAGCGGGCTGGCTGGGGGTATGGTGGGAGGGGGTGGGATGGGGCCTCTGTCCCCGAACGTCCATGCTGCTGCCTGCCTGTCCCCGTGTCTGCTGCACCACTGTTGAGAATGAGCCCTTAGCTCTTGAAGGGCTCAAGAATCAACAAGCAAGCTGCAGATGCTGCAAGGGGGCCAAGAGCGCCCATTATGCAGGGTTTCTCAGAGAATGGTCCATGCCACAGATGTACTGGGGTCATCCGTGTGGGGCTTGTTAAAAGTGTGGGTTCTGGGCCCAGAATCAGGAGTCTGGGGTGGATTTTCTGCTTCTAAGCAAACATCCTAGGTGGCACTTCTGCACGTGGTAATTTGGTGACAGCTGGGCTAACACCTTGGCAGAGAAGAATTAGTCTGGAGTAAGGAGAGCCGATTAGGTGCCTAGAGGAGAGGAGTGGGAAGGAGGGACGACGTTGTTGGGCCAGCTGGCAGCCTGTCCCATCTGTGAAAAGGGAATAATAATAGCTACCGATAAGGGCTGTTGTGCGCTTCCAATGAAATAGCTCACGTGAAATCCCCTGGTGCATACTGACTGCTTAATGCATGTTCACAAAAATTAAGAGAGCTGGGCTGCACTCTCGTAGAAGAGGGTCAGATCCCACACGTCCCATTGCCTCTTGGGAAGCAAATCTCCCCCCAGCAGGGAAAGCGGGGAAGGATGGCTGGGGGAAGGGAGAGTTGGGCTGTAGACCTTTTTCTGCCACTAACTGGGCTGTGTGATCTTGGGCAAGCCCCTGACCCTCTCTGGGCTTCCCCAGTTTGCTTCTGTGTTAAATGAGGAGGTTGGACTAGGTCACTGGTTCTAAAGCTTTTCCCGTTGTATTCATCTCAAAGTAATATTGAACGCTCGTTGAAAAGAAAGACATTATATTAAAAACAAAAAGCAGAGCCTGAGGGGCAGTTTGTGAGTGTGTGTGAGTATGTGTATGCGGGAGCTGTGTCTGTATTCTCTAAGGCTCTAACATTCTCCGGTGTCAGGCCTTCTCCAAATATGGCCCCCGTCTATGTCTGGAGAAGGCTGACCGTTCTGGGGCAGAACTCTGTTTGCCGTGACATGGCTATGGTGGTGATATATGTTGGAAATATTGGTACATACAGTAACAGTAAATATCAGCAACTTACCTGTCAAGTGTGGTGATAGATAAAAGAAATACATGGAGGGAAGTGTCAACTGGGAGAAAAATATATGGCCGGCAGTAAATCACCACCAAGCAATTAAAGCATAAAATTAAGTTGTGTGGTATTTTGTTTCCTCGGGACAGTGCACCGCACTGTGGCAGCTCCCACACATGGGAGGCTGGCATGGGTCCGGGCTGGCTTCCACTGACTGCTCCCAATGGCCCAGAGAAAGGAAGAACATTGGGTTCAAATCCCAGCTCCACTGTCTATGGCTGTGAGTCCTCTGGAACGTTTCTTACCCTCTCTGAACTTGTTTCCTCATCTACAAATGGGGGAATGTGCATTAATGCATACCATAGGAGTGGGTCATTCACTACGTATGACCAAATAGTCACTGAACACATATCCCAGGCCAGGCACTGCTCCAGGCGTTGGGTCCACTGGTGAACCAAAGAGATCCAGCCCTGCTGTCACGGAGCTCGCCTTCTAGAGAGGGGAAAAGACAATACGATAAACGAACGAAATGCACAGTACATCCATGGGAGATGAGTGCTTTAGAGAAGGGAAAGGAAGTGCTGGGGTGGGGTGCAGGGGAGATGGTTAAGGACTGCCCCCTGAGAAGGATATATCTGAGGGGAGACCTGTAGAAAATGCAGGAGTGAGCCATGTAGATATCTGGGGAAAGAGCTCCGAGCCCAGGAAGCAGGCTGGATGGTGCAGGATCTTAGAGGCCAGTTAGGGGACTTTGGCTTTTACTCTGAGTGAGAGGGGAGCCACTGGAAGGTTTTGAGCAGGGGAGTGAGATGGTCCGACTCAGGGTCACTGTGTGGAGGATAGACGGTGGGGCAAGGGCTGCAGCCAGGAGATGCTTTAGGGAAGCTGTGGGCAAGGGGAGAGGGTGGCCTCAGCTGGGGAGGCAGTGGTGGAGACGGCGAGAGGTGGTCCAGGTCTTGGCATAATTTTGAGTGGTGCCAATGAGATTTGCTGACAGATCAGATGCGGGTGTCCGAGGCTGTCGGCCTGAGCAACTGGAAGAATGAAATTACCCTTCTCTGAGATGGGGAAGGTCACTGGAGGAACAGATGCTGGGATCTGCATCTGGATCAGGAGTTTGGTCTTGGGCGTCCAAGTCGAGATGCTGAAGACGTCATGGGATGTACCCGTCTGGAGTTGGGTCTGGGCTTGGAGGTGGAAGTAGAATCCCCAGGGGTGTAGGGTGGACAGAGAAGAGGTGTGGGAGGTGGAGGAAGGGCTGTCCGAGGAAGGAGCAGAACCAGGAGAGCCGGGTCCTGAGGCCAAGTGAGCGCAGCGTTCTAAGGAAGAGGGGTGGCCGATGTGGTGGAAGGTCAGGGAAGGTTAGACCTGACCACTGGACTCAGCAATGCTGGGGCCGCGCTGACCTGGTCAAGTGCAGTTGGGGTTGATTTGTCAGTGGCACCTTGACTGGAGCATGTATTATTCAGGGTTTTCCATAGAAATGCAACCAACGGGGTGTGTGTGTGTGTGTGTGTGTGTGTGTGTGTGTAAAGAGATTTAATTTAAGGATTGGCTCACATGATTTTGGAGGCTGAGAAGCCCCAAGATCTGCAGTCAGCAGGCTGGAGACCCAGGAGAGCTGATGGTATAAGTCCCAATCCAAAAGATGGCAGGCTCGAGACCCAGGAAGGGCCAGCATTTCAGTTCGAGTCTAAAGGCAGGAAAAGACCGATGTCCCAGCTCCGGCAGTCAGGCAAGGGGAGTTCACTCTCACTCTTGGGAGGGCCAGCCTTTCTGTTCTCTTCAGGTCTTCACCTGATTGGATGAGGCCCATCACATTGAAGAGGGCAATCTGCTTTACTCCGTCGACTGATTCAAATGTTAATCTGTCCAAAACGGCTTCCAGACACACCCAGGAAAATGTTTGAGTAAACATCTGGTTGCCCATGAAATTAACCAACGGAGTGGATTCAAGAGAAGACTGAGAGCGGGGGGGCATTAGAGACCCTGCCTAGAGACCCCTTTTTTGTGGGATTTTGCTCCAAGGGGAGTAGAGAAAGGGATGGTAGATGCAAGGAGGTGTAGGGTCCAGAGAGGTTTTATTTTTTTAAGTGGCAGAACTATTGATAATAGCATGCTGTATGCTGCTGGGTAGATGTGGTAGAGAGGGGAAGTTAATGATGTGGGTGGCAAGGGGGCCAGTTGCTGGGTGAATGATCTTATTAGGCAGGAAGGAGTGGACTCTGCGCCCAGGCGGGCGGTCGGCCTTGACCAGGAGCACAGCCGAGTCAGCTGTAGGAAGCCGAGAGACCTGGGCAAGTGGCGGCGGGGCGGGGGTGGGGTATGTGTGGACGGGACAGTGGGAGTCCTGGCAGGCCTTTGCTTAGAGCTCCTTTTTTCTCCCGGAAATAGGAAGCCGGGCCGCCAGCTGAGACGGAGGATGAGGGGCTTGAGAGAGAGAAGGTATGGGAAGGTGGGAGGGCTAATGCACTAGGGAAGTGCCCTGTGCTTTCCCGGGCCCTCTTGAGGTCCAGAGCCTGAACTTAAGGGGAGCCCGGTCAGGGAGGTGGTGTGTTTCCCTCGGCCCTGTCGGACGCCCGGTGCTGCACGGAGGAAGCGGAGGCCTGAGAGCGGGACGCGGGTTCGGGGTGTGGGCGCGAGAGGGACTCCTAAGGTGGACCACGGCGTCTTTGCTGGGTAAGGGGGGGACGTGAGGCCACGAGGGGAGGGAGGGGCAGTGAGAGGGGCCGGGTTGCAGGGCTGTGGGCGTCGGGCTGCTGCGGGGACTGAGCTGGAAGGACAGGACGGTGCGAAGGTTGGAAGTTATTCCTGGAGGCGCCGCAGTTCCTGGTGACACGGTCCGGGGTGGACCATGGGCGTGAGTGGCTGAGGAACGGTGGAGGCCATGCCTTTCAGGAGAAGAGGTCAAGGAAACGAGAGGGCAGGGGCAGGAGGGACCGCTCTGGGGACACTGACGCCACTGAGAATTACGGCAGCAGGGACGGAGAGAGCGACAGTGAGGCAGGAGGGAAACTCGCCCTGGGGTGGGGCGTGGGCCGGGGTGACAGTGACTGCCCCGGGGAGGTAGCGGTGTGGCCTGAGGGCCGCTGGCGAGGCTCAAGAGAGGTTACGTACCACGCGGGCGCACAGCAGGTGCTTGGTAAACGGGAGCTGCTCTTTAATCGTGTTGGTGACCAGAATATGGCACCTGGCCTGATGGCGGGTCAGAACTTAAAATCAGGAACGTGCTGGAACGTCTGCGGTGTAGGATTTACATGCGCCTGTTTCTAGAAGATGTGGTGCCTGCCAGGCCTGCGTGTCACCCTTCCTGCAGTATCCAGACACCCTGAAGTGGAGAGCGGGCCAGGCAGGCCTGTCGAGAGCAGCCGGGGTGGACGGATGAATGGGCAGAGGGGACTCAGGCTGAGCACGGGAGCAGAGGGGGAGGCCAAGGACACAGGCCCGGCCCTGCTCCCAGGGGCGGGGGCAGCCCCTGAATGTCAGCCATGACGTCCGGTGCATTTCCGGAAGCCCAGGCCCCTCACGCCTGACCTACAGGTGCAGGAAGGCGTTGGTAGGACCAGTTGGTGTGTTGAGGTGGCCCCTGGGGGGCAGCCCCACATCACAGGCCTGGGAGCCGCATGCTCGGCGGCTCAGAGCAGCTGGGGATGCCTGAGGGGCACAGGGCCCCTGGAACCCACTTCCAGTCCAGAGTAGAGGCACCACGGCTGGCTGCTCCGTGATGTTTGCTGCCTTTGACGCCCACCGTGCGCCAGCTGTGCTGTCAGAAGCTCCGAGTTCAAATCCTGGTCTTTTTACTCTTTGCCTGTGTGAGCCGAGGCCGGCCCCTCACCCATCTGAGCCTCAGTTTCTCATTCGTCAGAAGGCATCATAATCCCCGCCTTTCAGGTTGGGCACTCAGGAGACATCTGTGGAATGAGTGCAATGATGAGAGCAAAGTGGGGTGGTAAGTTTATGTTTTTGTAAACTTCGAGCCTCATTTCAATGGGGGGTTCAGTTCCCTTCTTAGGAGAGCTTTTGCCCGGAGCTGCAGTTATTGTGGTGAGTGCTAATCCTTCTCCACCTGCTTCGGACACGTGCTTGAAGGAGCAGTTCGTGCACTCGTTCCTCCCTGCGTGCATTCATTCACTCCTTCGGTGGGTCTTTGTGGCTTGCCTGCTGCTCGTTGGGCAGAGATAAGAGCATTGCCAGTGAGGTTGCTCTGAGAAGGAAAGTAACGTTAGCCATTAGCAAGTCCTCCCTTGCGTTTTCTTTGTCTTTTGGATCAGCTCCAGCTGCTTTTCCCGGGGAGACCGGCTGTCCCTGGAGGCCTAGCAGGAAGGGCTGACCAGAGAGAGATTGTCCTTCTGGTGAGCAAGGCCAGTGCAGTTTGCACCCGAGCGGGCAGGGCCCCGCACACAGTAGGGGCTCAGCGATAGGATGAAGGGAATGCTGACTAGAAAATTCCTCGGAAGCCTCTTCCTTGGCCAGTGTCCTGCTCCGCCCCCGCCCCCAGCATCCTTCAGATTTGGTCAAGTTGGTTAGACTATTGGTTCCGTGTAGCAGCCGGGTTCACAGTTTTACCTCGTTTTGGACCCGGGAGTTTTAGCCGCGGCCATCTCATTATTGCTCATCACAGAACAAGTTGTGTGGCCTCTCCAGGCCGTGGCTGCCTCACCTGTGACTCTGGCTGGTCTGAGATCTGGACACTCAGGACAGTGTCATCATCACATCTGCAGCCCCACAGGACGGCGCCTTATTCTGGGCCCGCTGGCTCTGAGCAGAAGTTGGGGTGGGGGCGCCCCTCAGGACTGGGCCACGCTGGGAGAGCCCTGTGGGCCCAGGGGGTGCACGCAGTCCCCTCAATGAGGGTCCCGCTGGCCGTGCGCCAGGGGAGAGAGGTAATAAGGAGCAACTTCCACTTACCATCGGTATAAATCCCACAATCAGGAAAATTGCTTCAATTGCTAAAAAACGCCGGTGGGAAAGTCCATTTATTTTTCATTTTTCTTGTGCACTTGCCACCCTCATGCATGAATCACTGTCGGTATGTAGATTAAATTTATACCCTCGTTATCTTTCATGTCTCTGGGGCTCTGGTGTCAACTAGGTTTCTGGTTACCGAAAGCCCCTGCCTGCTTTTTAGTGGGGGGAGGATGTGGCCCTGCCTGTGGGCGGGGCCGCTGCAGGGTCTCCACTCTGTTCTGGAGTCTGCTCAGCCCTCCTCCCCCTCCGGTCTCCACCCCGTGACTCGGCCACAAAATAGGACTTGCTTTTTGGAAAACTCTAGTTCTTCTCTGGAGCTGCTTCTGCTCCAGCCTTTGCAGCAAAGGATTTGGACGCTCGGGTTTCGGTGGTTTATTTGGGAGGGTTTGCAGTGAGCAGGACGAAGGCATTGTTTCATTTTGAACACCTGCTTTGTGAATTGGCCTGGACTGGATAGACAAACTACAGGCAACTTGAAAACACACTCTAGTAACACATATACAGGCTTCCTTTCTCTTTGTCCTTCAGACACACACACGCGCACACACACACACACACACACACACACACACACACACGGAAGAGCTGGGTGCCTGCCTGCCTGCCTTCCTCTCTCATACAGGCGACATGGTTAGACAGCAGTTGTGGAAGAAGCCTGGCTCTCACCTGTGCTCTGGGAGGTTCAGAACCATCTAGGACTGACAGTAGACTTTGTTCTCCATTCTCAGATTTAGCCATCTCCTTGCATAATCTCTAAAAGCATGGTTCTTTATTCACTGATTTATTTTTCAACAAACTTGATCTCTACTTTTCTGGGTCCTGGACTTGAAATCTGATGAAACCCTTGAAACCCTTTGAAAATTTGTTGAAAGTCCTGGCCCCCCCTCCTGATGCACAGTTTTGAAAAACTCGGGGCTGGTTGACAGAGCCCGTCCTGAGCTCCGGGCTGAGAAGCCCTGCTCTGAAGAGGCCTGCTCCCATACATGCCACCGTCCTCACAAAACCGAGGGGCATTCCAGGAGTTCAGAAGCCTGGGGTCCTTCCAAGCCAAACAGCTCAGGCCCTCACACCCCGACACCCTCCTCAGATCTCATCTCAGAAGAGCAGTCCCTGGGGCCACGCTCCTGGCTCTTTCGGGGTTACCCATCTAGACTTAGAGAACCCCACTTCTCTCTGTAACCCCATGTCCCCGGGAGGGGGCTGAAGCCGCAGCTGGCCGTGCCTGCTCCAGGCCCCTGCAGCCCCCGGCAGGTATCATTACTGCACAAGAGACCCATCATTCTGCATTAATCTGGGATTCATCATGATAGCCATGACCATAATTAATTTATTTGGTATTAATGGGGATGAAATATGTACTGTCCTTTCAGGGGAAATCAGGCTGCCTATAAGCATTAGTTAAAAGGACCATTAAAATCAAACCTTCCCCAGATCCATTAGGCAAAGTCTTTCATCCTGAAGAAGATAAAGTTCTGCTGTGTGAAATGTCATGAATAATTAGGTTGATTGCTGTTTTAAACTCTGCCCCTTCCTCCCCAACCCTCCCACCTCCCTCCTGCCGCAGAGCCCCCCACATACCCACCGCTTCATCGTCACATCTGCACTGGCCTCCGATTCCCCTCTGGCCTCTACGACCACTGGCGTGGCTCTGTGTGTATGGCCAGGACGGGGAACGGGGCTTAAATGACCCAGCTGGACTATAGTTGCAATGAGTCTACTTCTCTTCTTTTCCCAACCTTGGGCCCAGGGGGTGGGCACCTTCCTCTTGCCTCGGTGCTGCTCCAGAAAGGGGTAGATGGGAAGAGGTCTGAGGCAGCATTTTTCAAACTGAGGTCTGCAGGCCCTGCGCCTCGAATGGTGGCAGGGGTATAAAACGCAGATTCCCGGGCTCACATCTCAGGGGCTGTGCGTGGGAAGGGGACGGAGGCTGCTACGGAGGGTTTGGTGTCTGCCGGATGGAGGGGAGAGGCAGGAGAGAGAACCCATCGTGAGAGGCCCGCTCTGAGGCTGAAGTGCGATTTCTCCGGAGCCCCGTGTGGACCCTGGCGTGTGGCGTGTCCCAGCCACACGGGCCTCTCCCGTGGGGAGCACGGGAAGAGGCGTTTCACCTGATGCTTTATGCACATGGGCGCACACAGTTGCCCCGTGGGGCTGGTCCTCTAGGCAGAGGGTGAAACTGCCTGCTCAGTGGGACCTGGAAAATCCTACAGCCCTGGGTGAACTGACGAGCTGTTAATCGGACAGTTGGGTGGCCCAGGGGTGGAGGCCCATGGACCCCCCGGAGCGGCGGGGTGGGGGAGGGACAGCTGAAAAGTGCGCACAAGCCGGAGCCCGCCTCCCTGCCCCGCGCTCTAATCCTTTCACGCTACCCTGACAGGCGCTTCGGCACAAAATGCACGGCCTGCCAGCAGGGCATCCCCCCGACCCAGGTGGTCAGGAAGGCGCAGGACTTCGTCTACCACCTGCACTGCTTCGCCTGCATCATCTGTAACCGGCAGCTGGCCACGGGGGACGAGTTCTACCTCATGGAGGACGGGCGGCTGGTGTGCAAGGAGGACTATGAGACGGCCAAGCAGAACGGTAATCAGCACGGCCCCTCCCCCGGCCTCCGTGCCGGCCGCCGCCCCTCGGAGCCCTGCTCGCCCCCTGCCTCCTCTAGAACCTTCCAGATGCCTGCAGGGAGGGAGAACCCCCAGCCCCCAGCTCCTGGCACTTGCTGCTCCGCTGAAGCATCCACCGGTTTCCGGCTGCTGAGCGGCTGTCTGTCTCGCACGCCAGCACGCGGGCTCGGGAGCAGCTGAGGACCTTGTGCCCGTCATCTCGAGGCCCCTCGCTTGGGGCGGGGCCGGGAGGGTGCTCCGCCTGCAGTGGACACTGGAGCTGCTCCTCAGTTTCCCATATCGGGGTGCACATTTACCTCCGCACCTCAGAGGCTGCAGTCAGCAAGAGCCCTCGCGTTGGCCTAAGTCACCCTTGGACCGGGTCAACTCGTATTTCAGTTGATTGTATTCTGTTTGCCCTCTCAGACTGTGGGCTTCTCGAGGGCAGGGACTTAGGCCTGACGACTCTTGTGTCTCCCAAGCCCCTCATATGGGAGCAGATGCTCAGCCAGTCTCCTCGTTCAGGGAGCCCCAACCATCTCAACTATCTGCTCCCGTGCACCCCGCCCCCCTTCCCTGGCCACCTCAGGGCCCTGCGCACGGTCTGCACAGAAGCTCGCAGCACAGGCTGATGTCGGGCCCCAGCCTTTAGTAACCACGCTGGAAAGCCTGCCTTCACAGGGGCGGCCTGGGCAGCAGCGGCTCCTGCCCTCCAAGGCCTTGTTCCTGGGCAGCCCTAGGTCTTTCCTGGGCCTTCCCAGGGCCTAGAGAGGGCTCGGACCCCTCCCCCCCATTCCCCAGCGCTCCCCGAAGGAAAGCCAAGCCCGACTCCCCACCTCCTGCAGCCCCACCTCAGGCTTCTCACTCACGGCTGTGCCCTCCACCCTGGCTCCGAACATGGCATTTGGCCAAACTCAACCTGGGAATCTCAGGCGCACAAACTCGTGAAACATCCAAGGTCATTTGCCTTTGACTGGAATTTTTATCGACTCAGGGTGTTACTGCGGAACACTTTTGTTGATGGCTCTGGGCTTGATGAAAAAACAAAGGAACAACAATTTCATGTATCTCCTTCCAGATCTTTCCTCGGTCCCCACATATATATTATATAGATATGAGCAATGCATGGAGAAATTAGTCTCTCGCTAATGAATGCAGTCAAAGGGTTTGTGGTGGTGAGGAGGCCCTGTTGGTGAGGCCGCGGGAGCCGAGCTCAGCCTGGGAGGGACAGCGCGGCAGGGCCTCCTCTCTCTTCTGCTCCCACCCCCAGAGTTCTGGCGCTCGACATGGACAGCCCTCCAGTCTCTTCTCCTTTTTCAGGGGCCTCTGCAAGCCTGCTCCCAGGCTCTTTGCCTTAATGTATTAATCTGCTCTGGCTCCTTAAAACTCACTCAGTGCTGTTACTTTGGAGTCAGTTATGGTGTCACAGAAGATTAGGGATAAACCCTCAGCGCAGATGGACTCAGAGAGCCCAAGCTGCCCGTGGAACTCTGATGCCCTTCACCAGAGACCCCAAGGATGCAGGCCACCCCCAGGGCCAGCGGCTGCTTCTCGCTGTCAGAGGCCTCCTTCAGACCCTGAGCACTTGCAGCCTGGCGTCCACGGCTGCTGTGGATGGGTCGAGAGAAAGGGGAGACCAGCCGGGGAGGCAAGAATGACCCAGTGGGGCTAACGCTTTTATCGAGGATGGTTTGCCCCGCAGCAGACCTCTGTAGGGTGGTGGAAAGACACCGAATTTGGCCTCAGAGGTTGGTGGGCATCTCTGCCGGGTCATGCACTAACTTGCGGGTTCCCCCGGCAAGTTGTGTACCTGGTTGAGCCTTGGCATCTCAGCTCCATAGGGGTGGGTCAGAGCACCTGTCACATAGGGCTGTGTCCTGAGATTTCCAGAGGCTGACACTGGTGGAATGGGACGTTCCACGAGGGAGAGACCAACGTGGAAAAGAAATGCAAACAGTAGGTGAGATCTGTTGTAGGTTTGCCAGCAGCTGGGGGTTACACAGTGTTTCTGGTCTGTTCCTCCTGCCTCTGGCTGTCAGTGAGGCAGGGGCCACTCCATCCCTTGAAATCTGGGTGCTCCTTAGCATAGCAGGGGCCTTGGTCTGCTGAGGGACATTTGGCTCTCTCTTTTTATGTTTTAATTCCTCCTTGCTAATCTAAACCCTTTTTCAGGCTTAGGTTCCCTCCCTGGTGCTACCCAAAAGACTGAGTATCAGCTATTTGTATCTTGGTGTGAATGATTTTGTTCATTTGTTAGTCTCCCTGGATATTTGCATTTTCAATATGATGAGGTGGCATTTTATGCCAGGGACAAGTGCTAGGAGACCCTGCATAATTCAAAACTAACATATTTTAAGACTAATTTTCCCATAGGAATTAATGTAAAAAGTCGGGGGGGGTGGGCGTGTATCCTGGGAGCACATAAATCCATAACCAGTGAAGTGTATCTTTGCCTTAATGCTACTTTTTATTTTCTCAGCACTATCTCAGTCTCTCCCAGATGCTCTCTCCTAAATTAACAGCCTAGGGTATCATGGTCTTGCTTGGCCTTCCTCATAGCATTTTATCACATTTAACTTCCGTACCAAAGTTATTGATTTTTGGGTACATTTTTCAGCACGAGCACTGCCACCACTACTTAATGAATACTTGGATGATATTGTTATAGGATATAAAAAAGATTTTAAATTATAATAACAGTGAATGTTAAAATAAGAGCATAATAGTCACCATAATCGCAAGAAGAAAGTT
Organism: Balaenoptera ricei; assembly: GCF_028023285.1. NCBI lineage: Eukaryota > Metazoa > Chordata > Mammalia > Artiodactyla > Balaenopteridae > Balaenoptera > Balaenoptera ricei. Next base: position 142,846,493 of record NC_082639.1, read on the forward strand.
CCGCGTACGTAGCCAGCCATGCGGAACCAAGGGGCCACCAACCCAGGATGACAGGGGTTTGTCCCAGTGGCGCTGCCATCTGGCCATGGTGAGAACAATCTCTAATGCACTAGGCCAACCTATTTTGAAATTAAGCAATTCTCGATGAATTGAAAAAATTTTTGGTGGTTTCATTATTTCAAATTTTGTACATAAAGACCATATGGATATTTGTAAAGTGCACTATTTCGTATTTGCATCAAGTTCTGTCATGCTCTTATCTCTATAAATATGGGCAGACGGGAGTGATTCCTAAGAACAGAATTTAAAGAATTTTGGAGGTTTTCCTCAGTGTGTGTGCCTCAGTGGCTCTGGAATCCTTCCTCTTTGGGTCCAGGACCCCAGGGAGGGACTTGAGTGGTGGGCTTTGAGGATGACACTGCTCTGCTGGGGAAGAAAACAGCCCAAGGAGGAGAGAGGACTGGGGGCCTTGCCCCCCCTCCGCTGTGTGCACGATTGATCGTAGTGTGAGCCTGGGCTTAATGTCATTAAGGATGACTTAATCCTACAACGTGCCACCCACCCAGGCTTCAGAGGGGCGAGGGGACTTGCCCACGTCACTCACTCAATGAGAATGGTGAACCCAGGTCTTCTGACTCCAAGAAAAACCTTTTAGAATTGTTGTGAGGCTCGTAGGCACATAAAGCTCTTAGATCAACGCCAGGCACATAGTAAACACTTAATAAACATTAGCTATTATTATTGTTGTTCCTAAGACAGGGTTTTCTTGGGTGGAAAGGAAGAAAGGTAGGAAGATAGGCATGGAGCAGACCCCCTTCAAAGTACACATGTGGGAGGGGCACAAAGAGCCAGAGGGCCAGACGCAGCTGCCCATTCGCTCTTCCTTGACTCCGGGGGTGCTAGGCAGAGAACGGAAGTAAGTCTAAGTGCTGGGAGAGGAACAAACCACTCACACCCAGTGCCTCTCTCTGTGCCTGATTCTGACTGAGAATAAACAGCCTTTGACCCACAGGAACTTGATGGTCAAAATCCATTGAAGACAGTTGATCAATCAGCATGTTGTCTTGAACACTCTTCAGACCAGTGTTTTTCAAAAAATTTTGACTATGATCTGCAGTAAGAGACTCATTTTACGTTTCAACTCAGCACACATATTCATACAGCAAGCATTGATCAAGTTTCATGAAACAATACTTGCTCTCATCTGCCTCATCCATCCCATCGCATTCATCCATCCCATTCCATCCCATCCCATCCATCCCATCCCATCCCATCCATCCCATCCCATCCATCCCATCCCATCCCATCCATCCCATCCATCCCATCCCATCCCATCCCATCCCATCCATCCCATCCCATCCCATCCCATCCCATCCCATCCATCCCATCCCAATCCATCCCATCCCATCCCATCCATCCCATCCATCCCATCCCAACCCATCCCATCCATCCCAACCCATCCCATCCCAACCCATCCCATCCCATCCCATCCATCCCATCCATCCCATCCCAACCCATCCCATCCCAACCCATCCCATCCCATCCCATCCCATCCCATCCATCCCATCCATCCCATCCCAACCCATCCCATCCCATCCCATCCCATCCCATCCCATCCCATCCATCCCATCCCAACCCATCCCATCCCATCCCATCCCATCCATCCCATCCATCCCATCCATCCCATCCATCCCATCCCAACCCATCCCATCCCATCCCATCCATCCCATCCCAACCCATCCCAACCCATCCCATCCCATCCCATCCATCCCATCCATCCCATCCCAACCCATCCCATCCCATCCCATCCCATCCCATCCCATCACATCCATCCCATCCATCCTACCCCATCCCATCCCATCCCATCCATCCCATCCCAACCCATCCCATCCCATCCCATCCATCCCATCCATCCCATCCATCCCACCTCATCCCATCTCATTCCATCCCATCCATTTTATTTCCTCTCTTAGTTTTTGATCAACTAAATTGACTTCACAACACACTAGTGGGCTCTGACCCATAATTTATGAACATTGCTTAGGTCACCCCTGCTATGAGTCCAGGGCTGTGGAAAGGCAGCGAAGCCGTGGGTGGGACCTGGGGGAACGGACGTTCCTGATGGGAGGAGGGGCAGGCGCCTGGGGCAGCCCAGAGCACAGACTTCATTCTGGCTCCTTCACCTTTGCAGCCTGGGCAGTAACTCACATGGCTGGCCAGTCAGAGTGTTTGTCATGATGGGGAAACGCATGGAATGGTACACCTTCAGCCTGAGGAAAGCCCCTGTGTGGCTGGGCTGGCAGGGGAGAGGCAGGGAGCTGAGGCAAGGAGGACATCGTCCTCACTTTTCAGTGACTCAGAGGGCCTGTGGTGCAGGCATCGGCTCCCTGGGGTTGGGGACCACTCCCCTGTGATAGTCCCCATTTTCCCACACTCTTGCCCATAGCAGGCAAGATTACATGAGGAGAGGAGGAAGGCGGGTTGAGACCCAGCTGCTACAGATGGGCTGGACCCAGTAAGAAGTGGTTTTCATTGCAGATGACTCAGAGGCCGGAGCTAAGCGACCCCGGACCACCATCACAGCGAAGCAGCTGGAGACATTGAAGAACGCCTACAAGAACTCCCCTAAGCCCGCCCGGCACGTGAGGGAGCAGCTGTCCTCGGAGACAGGCCTGGACATGAGGGTCGTACAGGTGAGGCACCAGCCACCCTGGCCTCCAGGCCTCCTTTGCTGACCGGGGAGCCCGGGCCCGGCGCCACCCAAGCCGGGCCTGGGGCAGGGGTGGGGGGTGTCCTGTGGGTCCCTGCATCGGTGCCCTCCACGTGAGGGAGGCTTCGGGAGTGGTAACCATGGCACCTCATCAGCGGTGTCACTGATCCCCTGGGGGGGTTGGGCTCAGGGCCACAACCCCCGGAAATTTGCCGAATCAGAGACACATTTCTGAGGCCCAGGCACGGGGAGTGGTGGGCACGTCCCTTTCCTTGCCCTGAACTCTGCTGAGGCTTCAGTCTTTGTCTTTTGTCTCGGGGACCCTGGGGGCTTTGGGTTCGTGGTGGACGCCCCCCGAGAGTGTCCCTTGTGCTTGTGTGGCAGGTTTGGTTTCAGAACAGAAGGGCCAAGGAGAAGCGGCTGAAGAAGGACGCGGGGCGGCACCGCTGGGGGCAGTTCTATAAGAGCGTCAAGAGGAGCCGGGGAGGCAGCAAGCAGGAGAAGGAGAGCTCGGCAGAGGACTGTGGGGTTAGTGACAGTGAGCTGAGCTTCCGAGGTGAGCAGGGCTGCAGGGGCGAGGCCCAGGCCCTAGGAGAGGCCCCTGGGAAACAGTAATCCCCGATGCTCACGAGGGGTCTTTCTTGAGGCCTGGCCAACTCCCTCCCGAACACAGCCCTCCCTGCAACTTGGAGTAAAGGGCAGGGGGAAAGGGTAGTGGCCCTTCCAGAGGGGACAGGGCAGAGGAAACCAGAGCTCTGCTGCGGACACATGGAAGCCGGGTTCCCAGGCCCATGGGCCCCAAGGCCTCCCCTCCTTGCCTGCGGCCCGGGGCTCCCCCACCAGCCCACGCAGCTGTGCAGGACAGCTGTGTCTCTGCCTGCGCCCTGAGCCCCCCTCCTGCACTTCTCCCCTCGGCCGGGGCACTGGCCTCCCTCCCGTGACCCCCTAGAGTGAGCCCCCTCCTCTCCTGGCGGTGGGAGGATGTGCTCAACGGGCCCGTTGCCCTGGGAAGTCAGTACTGTGAGTGCACGTGAGGTGGGGACCGGCCTCGTTCTGAAATCCCTTCCCCCACCGCTCCTGTCATCCAGTCCAGCGCAAATGCTTTGCTGCATGCGCTATATTCAAATTTGTGCGTCAGCAAAGTTGCAAATGGCTGCATGTTTTGGCTCCTTCGGTTGTTTGCAAATAGCCATGCGGTTCTCATGCAATGAGTTCTCAAAAGTGGAAGGTCTTCTGTTGTGGGGCGAAGGGAAGAGTCCTGAGCTGGGGGATCAGAAATCTGGTTTCCGGCTATGGCTCTGTCAAACTGATTCACTTCTCTTGAGCCTCAGTTTCCCCATCTATAAATGGGGAATAACCACATCCTTGCCCAACTCACACTGTTCTTGGGGATCCATGAACACAACTGACTGTGAACGTGTTTGGGGAAAACTCAGCACATTTTTACACTTGGAAGACACGACCATCCCCTTTAGGGAGCCTGTGGCTCCCACAGAGGGCCCTGGTCACACGGGATGACAGGTGTAGGCAAAAGGCCAGTTAATGGCCATTTGACAGTGGAGCTGAGCCTTCATCGCCTGCCCCCTCTAAAGGGCATGACTCCCCTCCCCCTTTTCATTTTTGTGGGTGGGGTGAGGGACAGCCTAAGGCAGGTTGTCAGAAGGGATGGGTGTTGAAGTCCACTCTAGGGTGGCCTTGGTAGGAATGGATGCACAGGCCCAGGTGGGAATAGAAAGGAAGTCTGTGGGGCAGCAGATGGCATGAGCTGCCTGCCAGGACCATGATGTCCTGAGAGGACTGTAGCCCAGCCCAGAGGTCTGCCCGTGGGGCCCTGGGGAGGGTTCAAGGGCCTTATGATCACCTTCCAGGCCTCTTGGTGGGGGAGGTGGAAAGCCACTTAATCTCCTCTAAGCTGCTGAAATCAACGTCTGGAACATACAGGATTGTTAAGTCTCGTTTCATAGCTCCTTTCTGTTGGGTGCAGGTGGGTCCCCAGGTTGACATATCATTGGTCTCTCCAGGTAATTATATAATCTTCTTTTTCTTAAGACTAAAATTGCTCACCTCTGTTGGAGAGAGGAATTCTTCCAAGTGGCAAAGGTTCCATTAGATCCCCGTAATGAAATTCTTCCAAAAACAAGAAGGTCATTTGCCTTAATCAATCTAATACTTTGTCCCCAGTGAAGAGCTTATTGATAGACGGAGAAACCAAGTACTTTAATATTGAACCTCTTTCCCAGGTAGGCCAGAAGGCTTTTGTACACATGTCTTAGAGAGGTCCTCAGCTCCCCTGACCGTATGGGCCTGCTTGTTTCCCAACTAACTGAACCAAGCACTTTTCTCAGTTTGAAAACTTTCAGATGAAATCTTGTTAGCACAGAGTTTCTTCCATTTGTGATGTGGAGAACATATGACCCACCAAACCTCAGGCGTTCATATTCCTCAGTGTAGCCACCTTCGTACCTGAGCACACATGGGACCAACAAACTCACCAAACATTTGTCCAGCCTTCTGGGACCTGGGCGTTTGGTCTCTGCAGGTGTTTGTTCTGTTTTTTCCCCTTGATGTGGGTCAGTCTCTGGATGCCAGGCTGACATGTTGGCGTCTGGCTCATGCTTGGGCTTCTTTCCTGGTCGTGTGTATTCCTAGGTTGTGAAGAACAGGGGACCACCGGAGTCCTGGCGGCTGACAATAAATCTCCGTTCTTTTGTCCACAGAGGATCAAATTCTCTCAGAACTTGGCCACACCAATAGGATTTATGGCAACGTGGGGGACGTTACAGGCGGACAGTTAATGAATGGGAGCTTCTCCATGGACGGGACAGGACAATCCTATCAGGACTTGAGGGATGGGAGCCCCTATGGAATCCCCCAGTCTCCATCCTCCATCTCGTCCCTGCCACCCCACGCTCCTTTGCTCAATGGGCTGGATTACACGGTGGACAGTAATTTGGGCATCATTGCGCACGCAGGGCAGGGAGTCAGCCAGACGCTGAGAGCCATGGCTGGGGGACCCACCTCTGACATCTCCACAGGAAGCAGTGTAGGTTATCCCGACTTTCCAACTAGCCCAGCCTCTTGGCTCGATGAAATGGATCATCCTCCTTTTTAAACACCTCTCCTCCCCACCCTACCCGTCCTCTGGCTTGACAGAATATCTTCAAGGATCAAAAGAGACTTGCCTTTTAAGGATCAAAAGTGCGCCAATGTGAATTTCCATTATTTTCAATGGAAGTCCTCTGCCGATCCCGGGGAGGTCGCGGGACCCCGCTAGGGCTTGTTTTCCCGGGAAGTGGTGGGAGAGCAGCGTCCTCTCAGAACACAGCACAGGGGTGCAGAGCCCAGAGCGCTAGGGTGCTGGCTGGTTGGCTCCTCCCCCCCCCTGCTTACAGGCTTTGGCTGCACAGTGCTTGGTTCACGGCATGACTGTGTCAGGCCACCTTGCTCTTTGGGAACTCTGCTCCAACTGGAGTGTCTCATGAGATGCCCCCCGCCGCCACCGAACCACTGCTCTCACCAGAACCGAGATTCCCGAGGTAGAGGCGTCATGGCCCTTGAGTACTGATAAAAGTGATTTCTGGACCACCCTTATTGAACCCTACTTTTCAAAATAAAAAGTCACTTGTTAAAGGTCAGTGGAAAACTTTGATGGCCAGAGTTCGATGTTGAAAACCTGCTCCCTCCTCCTTTTTTTTTGCTGTGAAAAATATGACTTCTTCCCTACCCAGAAATACATGCCGGAGACCATTTGGTCAGTTTTGGTTTTTACGAAATCCCATCTATATCACTGAATCCCTGATGGCAAGAAGTGGTTTTCATTGCAGGTGACTCTGAGGCTGGAGCTGAGTGGCCCTGGACCATCACAGCGACTGCATGACAAGTCCCCCGGTGCACAATGTGCCTTTTTAATTTGCTTGTATTATTTATTCCACAAGACAGGCTGTGGGTTCCAAAATGATCAAAGCTAAAATATGGAGAGAACAGAACGACAATCAGTGAAAACATTTGTAGACGTTTGGACTCCAAACATGCAGTCTGTTTAGCCAAGTCAGCAGATGCCAGTCTCCCAGAGTTCTCATCCTGTAGGGCGAAATGACATTGTGTCTGTTTTGAGGGAGTTGGTTTAGATGAGCTTGTAACTCCACCTCCTCCCCGCTCACCTGCAGCCAACCCTCCTCAGCCCTTTAAAAATGTGAGCTTTCTCTGCTGTGCTAGTTGACTCAATTGGAGGACAGTCTTGGCCTCTTCCGAGTACTAGCAATGCTTCTTGGCCTATCTTGGTTGGGAGGAATCATTTAGGGAGCAGCCCTAAAATTGTCCACAGGGTTCCAAATGGTCCTCGGCTGCATCCCTCTGGGTTGCTGGCTGGACTCATGCCAGGCCCTGTGTTGCTCCAGTCCTGCTCTCAGAAAGGCAGAGCTCTCCAGCCAATGGCAGTGCAGAGACTCTCAGCTTGCGGGTCTGCAGTAGCTCATCACCAAGCCTGAGGCAAGGGCAAGGCCAACCCCCGCTTTATGAGCTGCTGTCTCTGCAACAGACTGCACTTCTACAGGAAATACCATTGCCAATGGTGCTACAAGTCCCACTTTATGCCACACATCTGTCCATCAGGAAGCTCTCCATGTGCATACTGGATTTAGCCAGGTGGAATTTATTCCAGTCCCCTTGGGAAATGGTGGTTTGCTTCTTCTGGCCTCCCATTCTCTTAAACGAGATCAGCAGAGTGGGAAAGGGTAAGATGGCATTGCCTTTCTTTCACAGCAAGTGATGGGGCCAAAGCACCTAAGGACCCTTCCTTCCGGGAATGGTTTTGAGGAACGCAAAGATTTAGGCATAAGGTAGGCAGACTAAAGGAAGAGATAAACACTTCCTTTTTGGATGCTTCATCTTTTGTAAACTCCTTTCCAGGACTAAACTACGGTCAGTGAAGCTTCTTTAAAATATATGGTCAGTAAATTCCTGGATCAGCCTTCAGGCCATCTTTGTTCTCTGGTCAATTTTGTAGTGTACCCTTATTTTTTGATGTGCTTGATTGTTGTGATTTTTTTGCTTGGGGAGTCTGCAAATGTAGGCCCTCTGCCTGAGGTTCCAGGTGTAGGGATGATGGTGTGTTAAGCCTGGCCGATTCTGTGCTATGGGGAATTCCCCAATAATGTGACTATTCGGGGTGGGGATGGAGACACAAATGCAAGGTAACAAGTCGTGTGAAGGAAAGTGCAACCATCTTTTTGGAGGACAGCTTCTTAAGCTCACTGTTCTTAGCAGGCTGCTTACAAAACACAGGAGAAAGACTGCTGGGTTAAAACCAGTTAAAAACTGCCCCACCCAGACCACTGTCTCAGCTTGATTACTTGGAGTAGCATCTCATGGGATGTCAGAGGCGCTTTGTATTTTTGGCGAGTGCAGTACCATGAGAGCAGGCTCTTTAAGGGGGAACATCCCCCTGTGTAGCACTGCTTTTGGAGACCAGATGAAATCGACCAGTTTTTGTTTTTTAGATGGGTTAATCATGCTCACTCCCTATCCCTGGCAGGAGAATGGGAGGCCTTCCTCATTCATACAATAACAGGGGTCTCTTGAGGAACCCAGTGAATAGTGAAGGTGACGTCATGATGTCGGGAGGAGCTCCTTTGGTTTGGTGGGGTTGGCTAGCTGGGAGAGCTCTTGAGTGAGCCCTGGTCAGAAAGCCAGGAGAGCTGGATTTAAGTTCCCCAGGGCCACCTCGCCAGAAAGCAGCAAACACTGGTGCTGCATTTAGAAGCACAGTCACAATCGGTCTCAGATTTTAAGTGGATCTCCTTGCAAGTGGGATTAGTGTTATGGATGGGCTGGTGCCACCAATGAGCCGCAGCCCAAGACAGTTCCTTGGCTTTTCTGAGGCTCAGGGATGGAGAAGAACAGAACTACCCTGAGATTCGGGTCCAGGCACTCCTCTATCGCTCAGTAGTCTGTTATTGATGTATAAGGTATTACGTGGAAGCTGTTTTCCCCTTTGCGAAATGACATGGATGAATTTTAAAAACAAGATGAGACCTTCTGGAGGCGTTGACAATATTTGGACCTGTCTTTGGCTCTAGGAGAGCTGTTTACTAGCAACTGTTATCTGCAGTGCCTGGCTGATAGACCTGAGGGTAGGAGGCTTCTGAATCCAGGAGCAAATGAATAATATTAAAAAAAAAAAACAAGCCCAAGTTTCCAATGGTACCTGATATAAGCAAAAACAGGATCTGTGGGGCTATGGAAGAATCTATATTTGCTGAAAAGTAGTAAGACCATGGAGGAAATACCAAATGCAAGGGCTAAGCTGGCCACTGGGTAAATCACATTGTGGGGAAGCCTGGATCCCGGCCCTTTCAGGGACTTGCTGTGCACCCTGAGGCCAACTCCTTTCTGTCCTTGTGCTTCCTCTTTCTTGCCTCATCTGACAGTTATAAAATGAAAATCAACTACCATATTGGTAACATTATTCCTGCAAACTAATACCATGAAACACCAGAGAAAGAGGATAAAATTAAGACAGAAGAAAAGCATTTAGCAGTGTCTTTCAATAAGGTTTTTTTTTTTTTTTGCCAATGTAAAACATGAAATCTGGTAAGATCCCTGGGGGCCATTAGATCTTCACAATGAAGTTCACTTTGCAAGAAGTATAAGAAATCTGACAAAAGACATTACCGTCTCTGAAGCTCGAGCTGGTTATTCTGAAACAACTGCCTCCTGGCTGGAGGGGTTTAAGGCTTCAGCTTAGCAAAAGCTGCGTGCTGTGTGACAGGGCACCGTCCGGCACCCGCTCCCGCACGCCCCCGCTCCCGCACGCCACTCACTATAACGACAACTTGGTTATAGCCATGGAAATAATGACCGTACCTCCTCAGCCAGCAGGGTCTGGAAGGACCGAGGAGGCTCATTTTTAAACATTGCACTTTAAAAATTGGAAACCGTGAGATGAAGAAAAATTCAATTAAGCGGAAATGAGTTTTGTTTTATTGCCTGCTGCTGAAGGGCTCTGGGCATGCTGAAAGCTAAATAAAAAGCACATCACTGCCTCTCTCTTTCTTGGGTTGGTCAATTGGCCCTTTTTGCAGTCGTCGCTCCAACTGTTCTAACACGCTGGCTGGATCCAAAAAGAGAGAGCGCAGCAAAGTCACCCCATCCACACGCTGCTTGGTAGGACCACACCGAAAGCACAGTTTCATGCTGCTAGCTCTGGTGAGGAGTCAGCTGCAGGTCTGGGAGGTGCGCCAAGCATCCTTCATCCCGGGAGGAAGAGCACAGGTGGACAGAGCGGGACACCCCACGCTCATCCGCTGCCCACCTAGAGACAAGAAGCATTTGTACGTTCCCCACTTGAGGACGGTGTTGAGCCAGACACGCAGGTTCAGGGCTGCAGGATCCCAGAAGCTGCTCTGAACTTGTACTCAAGACCTCAAAGCCTCAGATCCCCTAAGCCCTGGATTGTTGCCCTCACCCTTCGCAGTGTAAATTTTGTACAGTTAAAAAGAAATGAAGTCTCATTTCCTGGGAAAAAAAAAAAGAAAAAGGAAAAAAAAAAAAAGGACCCACCCATCCTTATTTATTGCCATGTGACTTTGGAACACAGAAGCTGGTGCGTTTGTTTGTATGTGCCTCCTGTGTGTTGGCATGAGATGTGTATGGTAAAACTATGTCCAATAAATACGGAAATTCTTTAGAAGCCAGCGTGTCTTGCTTTTCATTTGGTTTTCTGGAAGTTTTTCTCTTGACGTAAGAAAAAGCTGTGCTGACATGGGTTCCTTTCATCACGAGAAGGAAACCCAAGATACAACTCTGAATGCAGAACCACTTACAACTATGAATACCTGCACTACTCTGTATAAGTGTTGGATAGAGGAAGTTCTCTGATGTTTCTAATACCAATTTTCTGGGGCCCCGTCCTCTGCTTCTAGGCTTAAGGAATGGGCAGAGAAAACCTGCTGGTCACATAAATTTTAGTTACTGTATGTCCTGTTGTATTTTAAAGTCCTTTATACATGTACATTTTCTCCCTTGACAAGTATGTGCAAATGTCTGTACTTGGGTGAGAGGTGGACAGAGGGACAGAAACACCTCATCAGGGCTCCTGGACAAGCTTTTCCAGGAAAAATCTCCATTCAGGTGTTTTCCCTGCAGGAGGCTTTATTAGTGTGCAGGACGTGAAGTTTAGCTAGAGTGGAAAGAGCAACAGAGATTCTTTAATAAAAAAAAAAAATTAAAGTCATAGCATTTCTTTAGAGCTGGGATTCCATCCAGGAAAAATGAGTGCTTTTTGCATTAGTGATTAGTGATTAGTTTTGTTTGGTTGAAGAGAAGATCCAAACAGAGGTGTAGCTATTAGCCACCTGCGGCTATTTAAATTTAAATTGATTAAATAAAATTAAAAGTTTAGTTCCTCACACCAGCCATATTTTAAGTGCTCAACAGCTACATGTGGCTAGTGGCTACTGTATTTGGACACACAGATACAAAACGTTTCTATCATTGCAGAAAGTTCTATTGGACAGTGCTGACAGGGTCTGGCTGAGGAGAATGGGCAGAGATAACTCATGACCTGTTTAGCTACTAGCTATCCTGGAGTACTTGCTGAAGTATTCTCAGACTCTGTGGGTAGCACCAACTTCTCTGCCATCAGATTCTGTGTGTGGCACTACACACCAGAACCACTTGCTTAGGTCTGAAACAGGAGGCTGGGCCCTGGTCCTCTGAGCAGTCTGATGTCCTGACTCAACCCAAGTCCTAGACCCACTTGTGCCCCACAGTCTACCCAGTTAAATAGGAATGATATTGCCTCCTAGGCAGCATGTCCAGTGAGCCTCTTGGGGGGGGGGGTTTAAAAGTCTTTTAGTGGAAACTCAGATCTCTGCTATCAAGGAAAGGGGTTGATGGTCCTTTGTCAAATCATCTCCGGTGGTAAATACTTTACTAGGCTGAGAAAGGCAAAAAACCTTTCCGGGCTATGCACCAAGGAAGGTGAAGGTGACAGCATCTAGTGGAGTGAGGTGTGGGTAGAGGACCACAGGAGGTACACGAGGACTTTTTTTTCCTTCACTAGCTCAGTCCCTTGGGTGGTTGTTAGGGAAGTTTGTAAAGAGGCTATGCGTTTTCCTGAGGCACTAATAACAGGGCTTGAGAATTCTGCCAGTGTATGCCCTATGCACCATGTCTCTAGTCTCGTGTTCTCAAACCCCTCATCACCAGCCTGTTTATGTTGAGTCTTTGCTTTCCGTACACTAACAATTGTTTTGAGTGTATCAGGCTGACAATTCATTGGACCATTTCCACTTTGTGCTCTAGTGTACACAGTTCCCACCACAGTGATAATCTAGTAACTTTTTTGGAATTATGAAATGTGTTCTCAGCTCACAAAGGAAGGAGAGGGAGGATCTGGTCCTTTTTTAGTTTTCCTTTGGTTTGGTCACTACAGACCAGCTCCTGAGCAGTGTGATTCTCCTGACAGTGGCTTTTCAAAAGGACAGTTGTTTAAAGACGAATAAAGGAAAGAAATCACTGGCGAGAAAGAATGAAATAAGACACAAACTCAGGAGATCAAAGGCTCTACAGTCAGCGTTTTCCACCTCTTTCCCAGCTATACAGCTAAAATCAGAAAAGGATAAAAAGCAATCAAAGGCAAGTCAGTATGTTGTAAATTGTAACCAATTGCCAAACTAGAAGTAAAATCATGAGAGGTGATCCTCAACGTATCTGAATGTATCTTCTTAGATTTGATATTTGAGACATAGTTTAAAAATTGTCCTTTACAGTCTAAATGGAAAATTGTTGCATCCCTTTGCCAAGCCTCCTAGAAAGGCTATTTCAGTTTTATCATTTGGAACTCCTGGCGCCTCTCCTCATAACGTCCTTTGCTGGCTGTGCAGTGAGCGGGGAGGCATGGAGCTGGGTCTGGAAGCTTATTTGGGTTGTGACTGCCTCAGGGAAATAAGCAATGGTCAGCCACTGCTGCTGGGAAGACACTGTGAGTTAGGAGGGAGGAAAAAACCCGACAAAGTTTATAAAATGGGGCCAAATCATTAGGAAGAGGGAACTTTTTATTATCATAATTCTAAAAGAAGTAATAAAAATAACCCAACCAAACTATTGTCTTCTAAATGATCAGCTGCTGCCCTAGGAGAGTGTATTACATCCTGTCAGAGAAAGCGGGTATGGCTTCTGCATGTAACATTTGTCCCTTTGTCACTTTTTCATTCATTTTCTTCTCTCATTTTTGTCCAATGTGACTTCAGGATTTTCCTTTAAAACCCTTTCCTTTGGTGATTCTTCCTTTGGCCATCTCCCGTCAAACACAAAGACTGAATTTAGGTATGTTATTAACTGGTATGTTATTCTGTAATTAAATGAACAAGTCACAGGCCATCCCTGACAAAACCCATGTTTTCCCTTCTCATGGAAGGGGCTCCTAGGAGAAAAAGGTTTCCACGTGACTTATTTATCCTTCAGGTTGTTTAGCAGACCACTGAAATGGTCAGAACTTTCAAGGCTGATACAGGCGAGGCTGTCTCTAGAGTTGGGGGAGAGTTTTTTGGTTTTGTTCTTGTGTTGTTTGTTTTCTAAGATTTATGTTTCTCTCACTTGCTTGCCAACCCTGGACCAGGATCCCCTGTTGGTTGGGAGGGGCTTGGGGATTTTGGAAAGGCTGGGAATTGCTTCCTGAAAGATATAAACCCCCAAAAGTGGTCTTGGCACACACTTGGAGTTGGAAATGAGCAGTTTTTTTTCCCAAAGGCCATTAAAATGGTAAATAGGTTTCAACAGATGGCTTCAGCACAGCAGTGGAAAGCCCAGGCAAGGACTTTGGGGTTAAACCTCATTATTTTAGTCACCTGGGACTGGCATATTATTCCAGAAAAACAAACATTTCTAAAGTTGACAGCTCTCTCCTCATCTCTAAAATAGAGATGGTGAAGGTTGTCTTCTCACTGGCAAGCTGATGGGGGGCTGCCTGTGACCTAGGGAATTGAATGTCACTTTTTTTGACACTTGTCAAACTACAGCTCACCCGGTCTACAGGAATATGATAACCAAGAACCTATATTACTGATGGGCCAGGACTTTTATACTCAATATGTTGCTGGCTTTATTATTTTTTTCAGAATCATTTTAACATTTAATGCTTCTCAATTAAAGTGATTTCCTGGAGTAGATGCCAAGCTTCGTTTAGAATGCGCATTAACCACTTTGTGTATCGGTAGTTAAAGGCACTGAGGGATTTAAACAGCAATCCACAAGTCTGTTCAGTCAAGGTTTGGCGGAATAAAGCAGATTATAAACAATAATATATGTCTTTCTCTTCTTTTTTGGAAGGGTTCCAAACTCACAAACGGAGCTAAAGTGCTATAAACATATCCAGGACTAAGCTTTGGGCTCTGCAAATGTACTCCATGAAAGCCACGGGCACTGCGGTGCCACTTTTTATCCTGTGTGTGTACGTGTGCACGTACTTTAAAAGAGCTTTTTATTACACAAAGTGTCCATCAACTGAACTTACCTTCTAAATATTAAAATGGAAACCGGGATTGCTACACAAGTGAGAGGAAAAATAAATCCTGGCTGCAGTGTGGATGATGAATTTGCTGCTACTGCTGCCCAGGGCAGCCCATTGGAAGGCACCTCTCTATTCCTTAATGCCCTCAAGGTCCTTTAAGTTCAGCCACTGCATCCAGTAGTTTTAGGTTCAAATGGTTTTTTTCCACCTATAAGAGAAACCCACACGGAGTGCCTAGAGTTCTACCACGAGGCAGATGCACGTTATAGGGGCAGGTCCTTGGATGTTTCCCTTCTGGTTTTAACCTCAGTGTTCTAGTTGAGAACACATGTTCGTTCCTTCTAAGACATGTAGGAAGGAAACAAGGAAGATTCTGTCCTGAGTGTAAACTAGCATGTACCTTGTGAACATCCTGATCTGGTTTTTAGGGCTGGGGGCTCTCTATTGCTGGAAGAAGGACTACTGCCCTCAGAAATGACTCCAGTTCATGAATTTCCAAAAGAAGAGAGAGTAAAAATGTAAAACAATCACTTATTTTATAACTGTGTGAAGAAAAAGCGATGTAACAAAACACAGGAAAGAAAAATCTGAATACTTTATATATGAAAGTAAAAACAGTAATAAATAAAAAACTATGAACTCCTAATAACTGTGATGATCCGTACAAGGATTAAGCCATTAAGTTCTGCTTTTCAAGTAGGAGCATGACAACAATATTTCAAGGGTAAGTGAATAAAGATGAGATTAAATAGCTTTTCCTGTTCAATTCTTTAGTGTAATGCCAATTAATGCATATTTGAAAAATTGATCATACTTGGTGCATAAGAAACCTTAGATGATAAGTATAACAAGGAAGCTTTTTTTTTCTTCAGTCTGATAATCACTATACTTTGACCTAAAACCCTCTGATGAAGTAGCTGTGAATGGTTACTGAAATAGTTAAAGATGCTCAAGGTAAAGCTCCAGTAATGATCATAATAATTTTTCAAATCACATGATTATAAAAGACTGCATTGAAGGCTTTTTATGCTATAAGGAGAAAGTCCAATATGTATATATAAAATCCATGAAGAGGCCTGATAAGGCACCTCTGACTGTGGTTGCTTTTGTTTTCACTTTCACTCATCCTGATAATGTGGTACAGGGAAAACTTTCGGACTTGGTATCACAGGTTTGGAAAATCACCCTGATTCTGGAAAAATAAGATCATGTATATTGAAGTGTTTTATATATATAATAAAGCTTATATAAAGATGGGCATTTCTACTGTTTCTATTTGTATAACCTTGGACAATTTCCCTAACAATTCTGAGTTTCAATTTCCTCATTTGTGAAATAGAGAAAATACCAATTATTTCTACTTTTATAATTATTCTGAGGTTCAGTTAAGATGCTTCTGTATAAAGTCCTATACAAGGTAAGGTGTGATTACTGTTAACATCATTGAAGTTAAGATGTATTGACTATAAGATACATTAGTTTATGCATTACTAAGAAAAAAAATGCTGCCAATTCAACTATAACATTGTTTGTAAAAGATATCCAATTTTGGATACTTTAAAATGTGAAAAAAATGTGCATCTTAAAATTCATCAAATATAGTATTACGACTACTATTGAAACATCTGACCCAAAACGCCTTAGGGGTTGGGATTTAAAATTCGCTCAATAAATATTTAAACTTGATATTTTCATTACTGAATTGTTGGTGGGTTACATACCTTTTTGTGATAAACATTTACTTATGAAGGCCATCTTTTAGGGACCTAAAGTTTGATGAAAGCCTTCATGTTTCAACCGTTAAATGCTAAATAAGCATTTGAAAGTCTTCATGTTCAGCTGAAGCATATATTAGCCTGGGCACTAACCCTTCTGCAACCCAAGATCAGCTCTGTTCCCATCACACACCTTGTTCATTAATCCTCAGAGATGCCATATTGTACACGGAATAATAACCCATAGCCGAGTAGTTAAACCTGGCAGGAAGCTAAGAAATACCTATTTAATGGAAAGGTTCACTGGATTATGGCAACCCTTTAGCTGGAAAATGCTGAAACATTAAAAAAAAGCTGTAATAGATACGATTCTAGATATTATACTTTGTTACCCTTCTACCTAACAAGCATTAGAGATAACAGTATGTGTTCAGTTGGCTGACTTCTTATCTCTTTATTAGAGACATAGTTATAGTAGGTTTAAAAGATTTACTTTTTGATTATTAACTTATGAATTTCTATGAGACTTTTCAAGATATCTCATACAATATCTTGAGATAACATCATATAAGTACTTCTAAATTTCCGTGATAATGGGAAAAGGGAATGACAGTGGCCTAGAACAGTGCCTGTCATTTAGAAGGCTCTCAAGGAATATTTGTGGATTGAATGGAGGAGGAGCTTCAAAACTTCACATGAGTTTTGTGGTCTAATAAAGGGCTGAGATTCAGCAGACTTGGTCCTAACTGTGGCTCTACTACTACTCTGTGACTTTGGGCAATTTAAGTAACCTGTTTATGTCTCAGATTCATCCTCTTTTAAGTGGCCTTAAGAGCCCTTGCACTACCTACTGTACAGGGTTACTGTGGAGGGATGACAGATTAGATAATGCCCGTGAAAGCATTCTGAAAAGTCAAAAGAGCTAAATGCACATAAAAAGCCATCATTAGTCACACAGAACTGAACATGTGGGCTCATTTCTGCCCTGCAGCAGAACCAGAGGTCAAATAGGTCAGGGTCCAACTTTTTGGCCAGGGCCTCTTTAAAAATTTCCAATCGTGGTGATCAGTGATAAAACTGTTATGTATATTGTTGGAATCGTGACCAATGGTTTTAAAAAAAGATGCACTTCTCTCATTCTTTCAAATAGGCACAGCAAGACCCCATACATCATCCGGTAGAAGCACTTAAAACTATGAAAATTGGTTCAGTCAACATATTATTGTATTTCATTCAAGAATGAAATACTGTAACAAGAAGCCAGAAAAAAGAGGTTCTAAATGGGATTCACAGACCACCGTGGAGTTCAGAGATGGGCTTCAGGAGACCTGTGAACTCCTCAAAATTCCATGCGCAACACTGTGTTCTAGAGGGAGAGTGATCTGGAATTCCGCAAGAGTTAACACTGATTTAGCTGACTCAAGCAAGAGTTCTGAAGGTAACTGATTCAGATGCTTTTCTTTGCCTCCTCCATAATGTTTGTTTACATGATTCTCTTTTTAATCCTTGTTTTTCACTAGTGTGTATCAAGACTACTGTGAAGGCAATCAGGGCCTCTTAGATCAGTTGGTAGAGGGCAAAGTAAATGACAGCGTTGAATAAATATTAAATACAGAAAGAGCCATTAGCGTTGTTCTGATCACAATATCTCCAGGAAAGAAAAAGAAGAAAAAGCAACAAATTTCCTTTTTCACTTTATTAAGGGCATAGGAAAATGGGGTTAGGTATGTTTTTATGTGTAGACACACATCTAGAGAGGTGGCTGGAGGACAAGACAATAGAATAAATGTGGAACCGAGAAGGAGGTTAAAGTAGAAAGGTAAAATATAAATAGTCTAGAAAATGCAAGCGATAAAGTAGCAAAAAGCAACTATTCACAACACTGACAAATGTCTTTAGTTACCCACTACCTAAAGATGCCTCCAAGCCAACTGGTTTCCAGTTTGGGAACACAATGGAGACTCAATTTTTAAAATTCTCATGTACACTAAAAATAACAAATCAGAGAGTTTGAACCAAGGATGAGGTAAACGAAATCCCAATCCCAGTAAACATTAAAAAAAAAAGGCAGAACAATTATCTTGAAGTTCTAGTTGAATCATGACTAGAAATGAACCTTCAGGGAATTCCCTGGTGGTCCAGTGGTTAGGGAATTCCTTTCACTGCCGAAGGTGTGGGTTCAATCCCTGGTCGGGGAGCTAAGATCCCACAAGCTGCATGGCATGGCCAAAAAAAGAAGAGATGAACCTTCAGAAAAAGGTTTTCTAGGATATTTTCAAATACTAATTGGCTTGAACATCACTAATCTGTCCAGGAAAAAAAATTCTGCAAAACAAAACCAAATTTACACTAAAAGTATGTCCTAGTTTTATCATGCTGAACTATATGAAAAAGTGGTTCACCACATATCTGAGGAAGTTAGCCAGCTTTCTGGTCCAGTATATTTGTGTTCTTTGCTTGGTGGTAACCACTGAAGCTTTGGCAATGGAACTCGTGATCTGGCTGAAGTGTGATGCACTACATAATAGTTCAATAATTTAAGGGGCATGAAAACAAACCAAGATCCAGTTTTCTCTGACATTTATGAATGAAATCTTCCCCTTAATAAGGCACAGGGAGAAGATCCATAGATTGTTATATACGACAGTAAGGTTTTTGAAAATTCACATACGGGCAACAAAAGTATAGAGATTTTGGAACCTGATTTTAAAATGCACTTGAAAATGTTAAGTTGATGACTGTTTTTAGTGATAGCTTTCAATGCAAATGTGAAAACTTTAAAATAAAATTAATAAAAACCAAATTACATTCTTTATTTAAAAACAACCTGTTTTAGATGTGGCAAAACAGCTTATTAAAAACTTGTCTAAGAAATACCCAGATCGAATTACAAAAGAGAAATGAAAAAAGGAGTTCCTTGATAGCTTTTTGCTCAGCTAACTACCCTGTAAATCGGAAATGAATAAACACTTTTTGATTTGCTAATGTCCAAAAAATGCACAAAGTAATATCAGTTAAAAGCTGCATGCAACATCTTGGTCACTTTTACTGTAACTAATGAATAATGTTACTTAAAACACATTCAATTAATGTGGAACATAAGAGAATTTAGCTGAACAGTAGGTTGCAATGTAGCTGGGACTGTGGGAAAAGAACATAATGAAGAGAAAGCTCTGCTAGAATTACAGTAACATTTCAGTATGTACTAATGTACTTATCACTTCCACAGATAATTAAGAAGTCATATAAAAAATGAATAATCTTGGTGAGTGGTTTTGGTTTACATCTCAGAAAATAAGAGGTTAGAAAAATCACAAAATAAGCAGCATTATTAATATGCCTCATTTCTGCTCTGGAGGGGCTTCTTCCAGAAGGACAGGTTAGCTTGAGCTAATGAAACTCTTGTCCATTGTTGAGGGCTCCACTAAACAAGTTTATTGTTATCTTAGGAGTGACATGTTAGAAAAATTATCCTTTAAATGGTTATCTTGGCATCTCAACTTGTTTCTTCATTTCTCTTCCTATGACAACTATCTACTTTCCTCACATAATAAGAAATGTCAAGGAATTTCCCAGATGGAGTTCTTGAGGCTTAAAGGGGAAAATGTAGGGAGCCAGTTTCAACAGTGGCATACTTGTCTATCCTTTAAATAAAACCTGCGGCGTACTTGTCTATGTTTTTAATAAAAAATAGAAGTGCTCCAGAAGTAACTTCAATCACACCTAAGTATTGGGGCATTACGGCTGTTTCATATTAGACCCAAATAGGCCTAACAGTTCAGGCCTGAGCTAGTTACAGAGACTGCTGCCATATGCGACAGGAACATTATAGCCAATTAAAAGGGCCCTAAGGAGGTTCCTCCCTGTTTTGTAACGGTGAGTTTAAGGAATCCTGACCTAACCGGTGAATTCTCTAGAATCTGTGTTTCCATCCTAAAATGTCCAAGATTCTGAGGTCTTCTGTAAATCTGGTTGTTCCTCTGACTTTTATATCCCTTATGTGACAAAACTCTGCCCTTTCTCCCTTTTGCTTTCTTAACAGCCCTCTTCTTTCCTATCTTCCCAATTCTGTCTGAGAAAAGAATAGATGTTTTAGCTACTTATTTAGACCAGCTGTACCAAATGCCATGAGACCGTTTGAGCTCCACCATATTGGGATTTCATGGAACTTTCCCTAATTGTCAGTGTAGTACTGCCGGTTCTATTTCCCTTCTGTATGTTTTTTAAAAGAGCAGTCATGTTTAAAATTGTGAAATACGATGCGTCGCCTCTTCTCCCAGCCTCTAGAACAGTGATAAATTTCAGAGCACGCTCAGCGGAATTGGATTGTATTATGCACAGTACACATGTTCATCACCAAACGGTACTTGCTGGAATATATGCAAGTAGAAGGAATTGCTGAGACTTCAAAACCCCAGTTCCGCACAACTGATTTTATTAGCCAATGTATACCAAAGATGGGTGGCAAAAGAAGTGTTACTTTTGAAGTTTTCTTTCACCACTGAAGCCCTGTGCTGTTATAGACTGTGGGTTTCCAGTCTTTTGATTAAGCCTTGCCAGTTGTGTGCTGCTGTAACATCAAAGTGACCGCTCTGCACCCTGTCGCCTCCTCCGGCAGGCAGCCGTCCTGGTCTCGGAGCGTGGGGTCGGCGCCGGACTGGAGCAGCAGCTCGACAATGTCCAAAAACTCACAGGCAGCAGCTGACAGGAAAATCAACAAATACGAAAACCAAGTTACCATGAGACAGACAGTACTAGACTTCAGCAGGAAAGGCAAGTGCTGAGCAATAAGGAATCCTGAACAGTGGGCGACGGGACAGTGGCCGGGGGCGATGAGGTCTTGTAACGGAACTGCGCCGTGACGGTGGGTTTGCCAGTGTTAGGAAAATCAAATTTGCCTCTGTGGCTGCCCAGAAGCTAACAAACAAATACATTTTTTTAAATTGTGAGGCTTTTTGGACTCTGTTCTTCAGGATGGGATGAAGGGAAGGAACAAAAGTAGTTTAAGTATTTCATTTACTTTGATCAAAATGATAAGTTTGTAGGCTAAGTCAAAAGGCTCAAAATATTGTAAATGTCAAAGAAAAGATTTTGTTTTGTCTTTGAAGAGGGAATAAGTGGGTAACTAACTGAACTTTAAAATTCGTAAATGAAGAAAGAAAAAAAGGTGGCCTAGTAATCAGACCATCCCTCTAAAGCAGCCTTAAAAAAAATGGCACCAATCACACAAGACACAGGAGGAGGAAAGGGACCTACAGATATCAAGACTTATTATGAAGATGGTATGGTCCTGCCCCCAGGATGGACAAACAGACCAAAGGGCTAGAAGAGAGAGCCATCCATTCTTTTGCACATGTACAGAAACTTGACTGTGACAATGCTGGCATTGAAGGTCAGCAAGGAAACAAAGCTCCATTAATTAGATGGCACTGAGACAACTGGGCTGAAGTCAAAAATAGGCATTTCACACAAGATAAAACATAAATAGCAACAAACATATGAAAAGATGAGCAACCACATTAGTAATCACGGAAGTAAAAATTAAAACCAGGAGATAACATTTCACACCCACTAGATAATTGAAAACTAAAAACTGAGACAATACCAAGCATGGAGGAGGCCTGGAGCAAGGGAAACTCCCCTCTGCACTGTGGAGAGTGTACACTGTGCATCACTTTGGACAACAAGGTGGCATTACACGTTAAACCTAAACAAATGCCTACCCTTGGACCCAGCAATTCTACTCCTAGTTATACTCTCTAGAAACCTTTGCATGTGTTCTCCAAGAGATATCTGCAAGAATGTACGTATAGTAGCCCTGTTTGTGATAGACCCCAAATGTAGACAACTCAAATGCCCATTAAGAATAACATGTAAAAATAAAATATTGTTTACATATACAATGAAATCCCTTACCAAAATGAAAACTAATGACCTATAGCGTCATATAACGAGTTTATCTCTAGAACATAATGTTGAAGGGAAAAAGCAAATTAGTAGAATACATACAGTATGTTTCCATTTAAACACAATTTTAAAAACAGGCAAGACTAAACACCATTGTTCAGAGACACAAATACGAAGTGAAACTCTAAGGGAAAATAGTGGTATGAAATTTGGGATAGTGCTAATCTGGGGTGGGGGGCGGTATAGGGAAGGCCGTATAATTGGATAGGCACACACACAGGGGGTTTCAAAGATACTGGCAATGTTCTCTTCCTTAAACTACGTGGTAGGTATACAATTTTTTAAAGGTACATTTTAAATTCTTCATATACATTTTATATACAATTTTGTAGTGTGATATATTACACAACAGCAACAACAAAAGGTTTTTAACAGGGAGAGCAAGAAGGGTAAGTAGTTTGATTCAATGGGTATTTTACTGAATACATACCATATGAGTCCTATCAAGGATACAGGTAAGATTCCTGCTCTGAGGAACTGAGAAGGATGAATAAACACTGTGGCAGGCGGGGACACACACACACACACACACACACACACACACACAACCTGCAAAGGTGAGGGGGATGTGGGAGAGGAGGAGGAAGCTAAGGAATCAGGAAAAATACTACAAGTAGGTGGTATGTAAGCTGAGCTTTGAGGACAGAGTAAAATTCCAGGTAAACTTAGAAGAAAAGGCATTGCAGAGTGACAAAACAACATTAAGAGAAGCAGGAGAGCACAGGGAATGCTGAGAGAACTGTCTGCTGGCTCAGAGAAGCAATATAGAGGGTCAAAAGCAGAGGCTGGATTTAAGTTAAACTATACGAAGTCTTGAAAGCCATACTAAGAAGTCTGGCATTTATGAGGAGGGGAGTAGCATAATTTGACCTCTGTGTTAGGATGATAATTCTAGAGTGACTTGGAGAACCTAGGCATTTGTGGCAGGTAGACCAGTTAAGGGACTGTGGTAGTCCTTTTAGGGGGCTTGAAATTAGCTAGTGTTGGCAGGAGTATAAAGAAGGGACTGATAAATAAATGCTGGAGAGGGTGTGGAGAGAAGGGAACCCTCTTGCAGTGTTGTTGGGAATGTAAATTGATACAGCCACTATGGAAAACAGTATGGAGGTTCCTTAAAAAACTAAAAATAGAACTACCATACAACCCAGCAATCCCACTGCTGGGCATATACCCTGAGAAAACCATAATTCAAAAAGAGTCACGTACCACAATGTTCATTGCAGCTCTATTTACAATAGCCAGGACATGGAAGCAACCTATAAAGATGTGGCACGTATATAAAATGGAATATTACTCAGCCATAAAAAGAAACGAAATTGAGTTCTTTGTAGTGAGGTGGATGGATGTAGAGACTGTCACAGAGAGTGAAGTAAGTCAGAAAGAGAAAAACAAATACCGTATGCTAACACATATATATGGAATCTAAAAAAAAAAAATGGTTCTGAAGAACCTAGGGGCAGGACAGGAATAAAGACGCAGACACAGAGAATGGACTTGAGGACACGGGGAGGGGGAAGGGTAAGCTGGGACAAAGTGAGAGGGTGGCAAGGACATATATACACTACCAAATGTAAAATAGATAGCTAGTGGGAAGCAGCTGCATAGCTCAGGGAGATCAGCTCAGTGCTTTGTGACCATCTAGAGGGGTGGGATAAGGAGGGTGGGAGGGAGATGCAAGAGGGAGGAGATTTGGGGATATATGTGTATGTATGGCTGATTCACTTTGTTATACCGCAGAAACTAACACACCATTGTAAAGCAATTATACTCCAATAAAGATGTTAAAAAAAAAAAAAAAAGACAATCCTGAAGGGAAAAAAAAAGAAAAAAGAAGGGACTGCATAAGAGAGCCACTGAAATTCAGGTAGGACATAGCAAAGTACGGATGTACCTTTTTTTAAAAAAATGTTTGTGAATACTAAATTTAATAATTAACGAAACTGATATAATGTCATATTTGTAGACACCTAGCTAAACATTTAATTATTTATATTTTGCAATTTTCTTTTTGTTTTCTGTAGCAAAGATATTTTGTTTCAGATTTCAAGTACTTTTATAGGTTTTTGAAAAGCTCTTAGGCCCAAGGCCTGTGATCGTAATGTTTACTGAATAAAACAGCCTGAGTATTTCTACACTTGATAAAATTACTGATAAATCTGATTATATAGAAACCTTAAACTGATAAATTT
The DNA here is from genome assembly GCF_028023285.1 of Balaenoptera ricei. Classification (NCBI taxonomy): domain Eukaryota; kingdom Metazoa; phylum Chordata; class Mammalia; order Artiodactyla; family Balaenopteridae; genus Balaenoptera; species Balaenoptera ricei. The sequence goes on from NC_082639.1 coordinate 142,870,586, forward strand.
GAACAGAAATTTAAAATAGCTATACCACACACACAAAAATACTATATAAAAAAGTAAACCATAAACTGGGAAACATATTCACCTACATAACACAGATAAGAGCTAATATCCTTAATACTAAAACAAAAAAAAAACTTTAACAAATCAATCCAAAAGAACAATGGGCAAAAGAATTAGAAGAAGCAAAGATGACCTATGTTTCTAGTCTTGGAGAACACATAGATGCTGGTGACATCTCTAAAATAAAGAACCAGAAGAAGGAAGAGCAAAAGTTTTTGGAGGGGAACAGAAGCAGAAAATTATGGAGGGGTAGAAATAATACTGTTTGGGACATGATAAATATGTGGTACTAGGGGATATCTATATTGATAAGCTCAGCAGGGAGGTAAAATTTGAATCTGAAAAAAAAAAAAACAACCCACTCACCCCATACACACTACTATCTCCATTTTTACTGTACTGTGTGACTTTCTGAAGACATATGTTTTGGGCTCAGGATTTTTAGCAATTTTTCTGGATACTCTTATTAAATATATTTATATTACAGGATCACTCTGGCCAAAGAGCTACCTACCTAAGGTGGTTTCTCTAACCATGCTGGAGAAATACATTTGAAGGAGACATACAGATTATTGAAAATTCCTAATGGTGTCCTTACCAGTAGACACATTTATGTGGTTGGGAAATAAAAAGCTTAAGAAGCAAAGACTGATAATGCCTGTTATTAAATTTTCACTTGCAATTTTTACTACAATTTACATTCATCCACTTTGGTTTTCATTGTTGATCACTGAGCACGTTTTATTAATTATTATTTTACATTATCTCTACTGGGTTTTCTTCTCTCTATAAACAGGTTTTAAGACTTCACTAGCTCTTTTCTTTATTTTAATTAATTTATTTATTCTTGGCTGTGTTGGGTCTTCGTTGCTGCACGTGGGCTTTCTCTAGTTGTGGCGAGCAGGGGCTACTCTTCGTTGTGGTGTGTGGGCTTCTCACTGCAGTGGCTTCTCTTGTTGCACAGCGTGGGCTCCAGGCGTGCAGGCTTCGGTAGTTGTGGTGTGTGGGCTCAGTAGTGTGGCTCGTGGGCTCTCGAGTGCAGGCTTGGTGGTAGTTGTGGCTCACGGGCTTAGTTGCTCTGCGGCATGTGGGATCTTCCCGGACCAGGGCTCAAACCCATATCCCCTGCAGTGGCAGGTGGATTCTTAACCACTGCGCCACCAGGGAAGCCCCACCAGCTCTTTAAAAGCGCCATTATCAAGCCTACTCATAATGACTGTCCTTTGCCACACCTGGCCTTCTCTCTCCACCAGGCTTTCACTAGACTCTACTGCAGTGAGCCTGCATCAGAATCACCTGGAGGGCTTGTTGGACCACAGACTGCAGGGTGCCACCCCCGCAGTTTCTGTTTGGTAGGTTTGGAGCAGGACTGAGACTTTACATTTCCTAACAGGTTCCCAGGTGATGCTGATACTGATGATCTGGGACCTCACTTTGAGACTCAGGGCTCTACCAGCGTGCTTCCTGCCTCATACTATTTGTCAATTTTCACAGCTAGAGCCACTTAACTCACACGTATTGATAATGCCCCACACAGGTAAGAAGGAACACAGGCCTCTCATTGGTTCAGTATGACGTAACTTTACGTCGGATGTGACGTGGGTAGCAGAGCTGAGCTTTTGCTGAGTTTTCCAGCTCCCGTACTTCATTGTCTCCTGGATTCCTTGCTGAACATGCTATTTCCTCTGGCACTAGGACGCTTTGATTTCCCTTGCTCCGTTCCTTCTGGAAGCTGAAGATGAGCAGGTAAGTTCACTTCCCACATCTGGGAATCTACCTGATTGCCTTCTGGACATTTGTGACGGTGTTGGTTTGCCTGCGCTGATTTCTTTCCATTGCTTGTTGTTCAGACTTTGAAGTTGGCCTTTTCTGTGCCAGTGAGTCTGGGTCTGGCGTTCCAGGCCTGACTTCAAATACCCCAGGCTACCTTCTTCTCTGCTTTTCAAACAGTTGAACAACGTTGTCGTTATTTCTATGACTGCTGCACATTCTTTCCCTATCCTGATTTCTATATGTATTTCCAGACCCCTCAATGCCGGGATCCATCTTCCTAATGCTCTTGAGACTCAGGGCTGGTTTGGTCTTTTTCCTCTACGAATGATTACTTTTGTGGTAAGATCATGAACCTTGGCTGGAAGGTTTTAATGCCACCTACATGCATGACTTAGATCCTAGTTAAGTCAACTCTATTTTTTTCCTTTTTAAAACCTGTGTCAAGGAGGTCTATGGGCTTGCCATGCAAAGTGTACTCTGAGGATCAGTGGCTTTCAGCGTATTAGGGGAGCTTGTTAGAAATGCAGAGCTTCAGGCCTCACCTCAGATGTACTGAGTCAGAATCCATGGTGTAACAAGAGCCACAGGTGACTTTCATGCACATTGTAAAGAACTGATGTGTGGTATAGTGCCTATAGGATGAACTGCTCCCACCTGAGACTAATCATTATGACTCTCAACCTTACCAATCACTACTTTTTCCAACTTCCTTATTGCTACTGATGTAATTTTACAAACCTGTGTTGGGTGAGTTCCCTGATGACAATGTGAACTAGGACCTACAACCCATGATTCTGTAGGAAACCAGAGTCTCTCTGTGTATATCTCACATTTGTTGTTTCTTAGTATATCTTTTGCACAAGGCCTTTTCAACTATGTCAGCATACTAAAGGAATACTGGCTTTTTGCCATGATCTGATGTGGGCTCGGACGACAGGCAGCCTGAGGGTCCAGGGCGGATAAGTACCACTCAAGTTCAACAATAAATTTTAGGTGCTTAATGTAATGCTGGCCCACAGTAGGTGGTCATCCAAATATCTCTCATCAGTATTTACTATGGAGAAGGTGTTGAAAGTAGATCAGGCTGAGTGAACTAACCCCACCCCAAGGCTTTGGTGGTGGGTGGGGCCAGCAGTAGGTCTGGACAGTCACCACTGAATGGCCTTGTTGCCAGAAACCCATCCCTGAAGGAGCAGGGCTCCAGCCAGTGACCTAGTACACAAGTCAGGTCCAACCACTGCAGGGGGGTGGGGCTAGTAAGATATATACGGAGTGTCAGAACCTCAGTCAAGAATGCCTACATTCAGAATAGGGATACAGCTCCAAAACGAGGAAACTGCCACATTAACCTGGAGACCCAGGTGGACAGGCCCTTATTCGTAAGTAGTGCCATAGAAAGAACATGGATTCTAGAATCCATCTGGGTTTGCGTGACCTTGAGTAACTATCCTCAGATGGTCTTCCTAGGAAAATGAAAATGCATGTCCAGGGTCTAATAGAGGACTCAAATAGTAGATGCTTATTAAATGGTAGTTACTTTTATGTTTATTATAGAGGGAATCATATTCTTATGTGAGCCTATGGACCTCAAGGCTGCTCCAGGTTCTTTGAATTCTGATCTGCCTGGTTGGAGGGTTGGGTAGCTAGTATAGTACCTCGTTCAGGATTTGGGCAGAAGGAAACACACATGCTCAAAGCACAAGTGCTTAGCTAGGCATTGGAGGACTTTTTTTTCCCTTTCCTCTTCTGTTCTCTTCTCTTGTGATTTGATGACTAACTTTAGAGTTGTGTTTGGATTCTTTTTTCTTTTATTTGTGTGTATCTATGGTAGATTTTCGGTTTGCGGTTACCATGAGGTTTTGATATAGCAGTCTATATATAAGCAAGATTGTTTTAAGTTGCTGGTCTTTTAATTTCAAATGTATTTCCAATATCCTGTATTTGTACTATCCTCTTCTCACAGTTGCTGGTTTTGATATCATATTTGTGTGTGGATGATTTCCTACCTTTACAGTATGTTCGCCTTTACTGGTGAGCTTTCCCATTTGTAATTTTTTTTCTAGTTGTGACCCTTTCTTTTTCATCTAGAGAAGTTTCTTTAGCATTTGTTGCAAAGCTGGCCTGGTGGTGCTAAATTCTCTTAGCTTTTGCTAGTCTGTAAAGCTTTTGATTTCTCCATCAAATCTAAATGAGAGCCTTGCTGGGTATTCTTGGTTGTAGATTTTTCTCTTTTATCACTTTAAATATATCATGCCACTCCCTTCTGGCCTGCAGAGTTTCTGCTGAAAAATCTGCTGCTAGCCTTATGGGAGTCTCCTTGTATGTTATTTATTGCTTTTCCCTTGTTGCTCTTAATATTTTGTCTTTAATTTTTGTCAATTTGATTACTATGTGTCTTGGTGTGTTAATCCTTGGCTTAATCCTGTATGGGACTCTCTGTGCTTCCTGGACTTGGGTGACAGTTTCCTTTCCCATGTTAGGGCGGTTTTCAGCTATTACCTCTTCAAATATCTTCTCAGGCCCTTTCTCTCTTTCTCCTTCTGAGACCCCTATAATGTGACTGGTAGTGCATGTGATGTCCCAGAGGTCTCTTAAACTGTCCTCATTCCTTTTCATTTTTTCTTTATCCTGTTCCATGGCAATGATTTCCACCATTCTGTCTTCAGCTCACTGATTCGTTCTTCTGCCTCATTTATTCTGCTATTGATTCCTTCTAATGTATTTTTCATCTCATTACTGTATTCGTCAACTCTGTTTGGTTGTTCTTTATATTTTCTCTTTGCTAAGAACTTCTTGATCTATGCATCCATTCTTTTCCTGAGTTCTTGGATCATCTTTATGATCATTACTTGGAACTCTTTCTCGGGTAGATTGCCTATCTCCACTTCACTTAGTTGTCCTTCTGGGGTTTTATCTTGTTACTTCGTCTGCAGCATATTCCTTTGCTGTCTCATTTTGTTTAAATTTCTATTTGTATTTTTGTTTCTGTGGTAGGTTAGTTACATTTCTTGACCTTGGAGAAGTGGTCCTCGTCCCAGCAGTGCATTCCCCTCTCATCACTCAGGGGCAGGGACCAGCTGTTCCCAGGGTAGGTTCTGACCTGAGTTTATGGACTCAGTTCTGCAGGCTGTAGGATCATAGTTTTCCGGTGTTTGTCCCCTGGCGGGTGAGGTTGGTCTGGAGGCTTGTGCAGGCTTTCTGGCAGAAGGGACTGGTACCTGTCCACTGATGGGTGGAGCTGGGTCTTGGCCCTCTGGTGGGCAGGGCCATGTCAAGGGACCTATCTAGAGGTGGCTGTGTGCTCAGGAAGTCTTAGGCAACCTATTTGCTGATGGTTGGGGCTGTGTTCCTGCCCTGTTGTCTGGCCTGAGACGTCCCAGAACTGGGGCCTACAGGCGGTTGGGTGGGGCCAGGCCTCGGTGCTTATGACCCAGGCAAGATGTCTGCCTTCAATGAGAGTTCATGTAGATGACGCTCTCCAATATTTCTGCCACCGCCACCAGTGTCCATGTTCCCAGGGTGAGCTACAGCTGCCCCCCCCACCCCCACCTCCCCAGGAGACCCACCAAGACCAGCAGGTAGGTCTGGCCTGGGCTCCTACAAAGTCAATGCTTTTGCCCTGGGTCCTGGTGTATGTGAGACCTTGTGTGCACCCTCCAAGAGTGGAGTCTCTGTTTCCCCCAGTCCTGTGCAGCTCTTGCAATCAAGCCCCTCTGGCCTTCAAAGACAGGTACTCTGGGGGTTCCTCCACCCGATGCCAGACCCCTAGGCTGGGAAGCCTGATGTGGGGCTCAGAACTCACTCCTGTGGGAGAACTTCTGCGATATAATTATTCTCCAGTTTGTGGGTCACCCACCTGGGTGCTTTGGGAATTGTTTATATCACGAGCTCGCCCCTCCTACTGTTTTGTTGTGGTTTTTTCTTTGTGTCTTTGGATGTAGAATATCTTTTTTGGTAGGTTCCAGTCTTTTTTATCAATGGCTGTTCAGCAGTTAGTTGTGATTTTGGTGTGCGTGTGAGAAGAGGTGAGCTCCAGATCCTTCTACTCTGCCATCTTGTCTGTCCCAGATTCTTCATCCACTTTGGATTGTGCCAGTTAACATACAGAGCAAGATTCCCTGGTTTTTCTCCCTTTTTTAAAAAATTGAAGTAATATTCATTCTTCTTAAAAATTTGAATTCTGGTAAATGTGTCTACTTGTGTAGCTACCATTACAATAGAGACATAAGACATGTCCATAACCCCCAAAAGTTCCTTCTGGCCTCTCTGCAGCCAATCCTCTTACCCCCACCCACTGCCCCTGGCAACCACTGATCTGATTTCTGTCCTTAGGTTTTGCCTTTTCCAGAAATGGAAATCATACAGCCTATAGTCTTCTGTGTCTGGCTTCTTTCATTGAGCATGATGCTTTTGAGATCCATCCATGTTGCTGCAGGTATGAGTAGTTCTTTCCCTTTTATTGCTGAGTAGTATTCCATTGTATAAAGGTATGTAGGCATCTGGCTTGTGTTCAGTTTTTGGCCATTATAAATAAGATCCTATGAACACTTGGATACATGTCTTTGTATGGCTCTTTTATGTTTTCACATCTTTTGAGTAAATATCTAGAGTGGGACTGCTGAGCCACATGGCAAGTGAATATTAAACTTGAATAAGAAACTACCAAACTTCCAAAGTTTGTATTCCCACCAGTATGTATGAATTCTAGTTGCTCTGTATCCTTGTCAGCAGTTGTTATTATCATTAAAATTCTTTTTAGCCATTCTAGTCAGGTCTCTAGTACCTATAGTATAGGTACTATATAGTATAGTCAGGTCTTCTTATTGTGGTTTATAATTTACATTTCCCTAGTGTCTAATGATGAACATCTTTTTATGTACTTATTTGCCAATCATCTACCATTGGTGAGTTATCCAAATCTTTTGTCCACTTATTAATTGGGGTGTCTTTTCAATAAAGTTAGAATTATTCTTTATATATTCTTGGATATTTTTTTTCCAAATATGTTTTATAAATATTTTTTCCCACTCTGTGTCTTGTCTTTTATTAACAGTATCTTTTGAAGGGTAAAATTTTTAAATTTTGAATGAAGTCCAATTTATTTTTTTTCTTTTATGTTTTGTGCTTTTTGTGTCCTATATAAGAAGTCTTTGTCTATCTCAAGATCACAAAGATTTTCTTCCACATTTTGTTCTAGTTCTTTATATTTTAGCTCTTATGTATAGGTCTCTGATCCATTTCAAGGTAATTTTTGTGGAGGGTATGAGAAAAGGGTTGAGGCTTTTCTTCCCTCCAGTATGTATGTGTATATCCAACTGTTACAGCACCATTTGTTAGAGTATCCTTTCCTCCACTGACTTACCTTGGCACTTCTGTCAAAAATCAATTACCCATGTGTGGTTTGGTCTATTTCTAGGTTATTTATCTTGTTTCATTGATCTATACACCTCACCCTACACCAATATCACACTGTTTTGATTTCTGTATCTTTATAGTAAGTTTGTAGTAAGTAATAATACATTGGTCAAAAAAAAAATCAAAGAAATTAAATTATTTTGAACTAAATGAAAATGAAAACACAACTTATCAAAATTTGTGGGATGCATCAAAAGCAGTGCTTAGAGGGAAATTTATAGCATTGAATGCATGTATTAGAAAAGAAGAAAGATATAAAATCAATAATCTAAGTTCCCACCTTAGGAAACTGGAAAAAGAAGAGCAAATTAAATCCAAAGTAAGCAGAAAAAAAAAAAAAAAAAAAAGGAATTACAACAGAAATCAATGAAGTTGAAAACAGGAAATCAATAGAGAAAATCAATAAAATCAAAAGGTAGTTCTTTGAAAAGATCAATAAAATCAATCAGCCTCTAGCCAAGTTAAATAAGAAAAGAGAGGACACAAATTACTAATATCAGAAATGAAAGAGGGGACATTACTACAGGTCCAATAGACATTAAAAGGATATAAAGGAATACTACAAACAATTCTATGCCTACAAATATGATAATCTACATGAGATGGACCAATTCCTTGAAAGACACAATTTGCCAAAATTCACACAAGAAAAAATATACATTCTGAATAGGCCTGTAACTAGTAAAGAAATCAAATAAATGATTAATAACCTTCCAAACTAGAAAGTATCAGGCCTATGTGGGTTCACTGGTGAATTCTACTAAACATTTAAAGAAGAAATTATACCAGATATCTACAATCTCTTTCAGAAGGCAGAAGTAGAGAGAATATTTCCTAAATCATTCTATGAGGCCATCATTACTCTAATAACAAAAACCAGGCAAAAACATTATAAGAAAGGGGAAAAAAACTACAGACTGATCTCTCTCATGGACATAAACACAAAACCCTCAACAAAATATTAGCAAATTGAACTCAACAATGAATAAAAAGAATTATACACCACAACCAAGTGGGATTTATCCCAGGTGGGCAAGGCTGGTTCAACGCTTGAAAATCAATTAATATAATCCATTGTATGAATAGGCAAAAAAATAAAATCACATGATCATATCAATAGATGTAGAAAAATAACTTGACAAAATCTAACACTCATTTGTGATTAAAAAAAAAAAACCTCTCAGTTAACTAGAAATTGAGGGGAACTTCCTCGACTTGAGAAGTTCTCAGCTATTTCTTTAAATAAACTTTCTTCTCCTTTCTCCTTCTATTGCCCTGCTGGGATACCTATTATCCTAATGGTGCCCCTCCTGAAAGAGTGAGATAGCTCTTGCAGAATTTCCTCATTTTTTAATACTATTTCTCTTCCTTCTACTTGTATAAATTTTAGATTTCTATCTTTGAGCTCTCTAATTCTCTCTTCTATGTGGTCTGCTCTGTTTCCAATGTTTTGTTTTGTTTTGTTAAACATTTATTTACTTTTGGCTGCATTGGGTCTTAGCTGCGGCACGCGGGCTCTTTGTTGCGGTTTGCAGGCTTCTCTCTAGTTGTGGCATGTGGGCTCTCTAGTTGTGGTGCAGGCTCCAGAGCATGTGGGCTCTGTAGTTGTGGTGCACAGGCTCCAGAGTGCGTGGGCTCTGTAGCTGCAGCATGCAGGCTCTTTAGTTGTGGCGTGTGGGCTTAGTTGACCCGCGGCATGTGGGATCTTAGTTCCCTGACCAGGGATTGAACCCACATCCCCTGCATTGGAAGGCGGACTCTCAACCACTGGACCACCAGGGAAGTCCCCTTTCACTGCTTTCTAATGCATTCTTTATCTCATTTATTGAGTTCTTCAGCTCCAAAACTTGTTTGGTTCTTTTTTAGAGTTTAAATCTCTTTGGCAAAGTATTACTTCTGTTCATTCATTTTATTCCTGAGCTCACTGAACTGCCTTTCTGAATTTTCTTGTTGTTTGCTGAGTTTCTTCATGTTCACTATTTTGAATTCTCTATCAGTTAGATCACAATATTCCATGACTTTAAGTTTGGTTTCTGGAGAACTGTCATTTTCTTTCTGTGGTAGTGCTACTCTAGTTCTTCATGGTGCTTGATGAGTTGTTCCTCTGCCAGCACATCTGAAGTAGCAACAGGTTAGAAATCAGAGGCTTTCTGTTTTCCAGTAGGTGGCACTATAGCATAAGTTTCTGGTTTCTCTTACCTGAGCTGCCTCTTGTTACATTTGAGAGTTAGCACTTTCTACCCTGTACTGCCCATAACATGTGGCCCCCTGCCCACATTATCAGTTCTTGCATCTCTGGGGTCACTGGTGCCTTGCTTCTGCCAGTGTTGCTGGCATCACCACCTGGTGTACCAGGATGGTGGGCTCTCCCTTGTGTCTGGGATCCCCTGAGTCACAGGCTCTGCCACTGCATGGGGAGAGTAAGGGAAGGGGGGAAGCAGCAGTTGTGAGGGCACCTCTTCCATGTCTGGTATTATAAGGTTAGTGGGCTCTGCTGCTGCAGATTCAGGGGGAGGGGGCAGGTGGCTGGAGTGGTGGGCACATCAGTGGCTGGAGGGATGGGGTCCCAGGCCCCACTACTGCTGTTGCCCAGTTGCCTGTGGCCGCAGGTGTTGCTGTAGCTGGAGTCATGTGCACTGCCTCCCCGGCTGCTACTGGGTTCTCTGGGGCTGTGGGCTCAGCTGCTGTGGTGGGAAGGCCAGGACTACAGGTACCACCTCCACTGTTTCCTTGGTTCTGCCTCCTATATGTGTTCCAGTCCACTGACCTTTAGATGTACAGATGTGTGGAATTCTCTAGCATCCTGGTGTGTTGGGCAGAGGCACCTTTGAGTTATGTTGAGTTGAGTTATGAATGTTTTACTGGTTGCAGATTGAAAGGGAGAGACAAAGGTAGCTTTTCACTCCACTATGTTGCTGATGTCACTCCTTGGGAACTTCCTCAATGTGATAAAGAACATCTACAAAAAGCCTATAGCTAAAATCATACTTACTGGTGAGAAACTCAAAGCTTTCACACTAAGATCGGGTATAAGGCAAGGATATCCCTTCTCACCACTCCTTTTGAACACTGTACTGGAAGTTCTAGGTAATGCAATAAGACATGAAAAGGAAATAAAAGATATACAGATTAGGGAGGAAGAAATAAAACTGTCTTTGTTTGCAGATGACATGATAGTCCATGTGGAAAATCCAAAAGAACTGACAAAAAAACTCCTGGAACAAATAAGCAATTAGAGCAATGTCACAGAATATAATGTTAATGTACAAAAGTCAATTGCTTTCCAGCAATGGACAAGTGGAATTTGAAATTAAAAACATAATACCATTTACATTAGCACCCCCAAAATGAAATACTGAGGTATAAATCTAACATATTTACAAGATCTATATGAGAAAAACTATAAAGCTCAGAACAAAATCAACAAAGTAAATAAATGGAGAGATATTCCACATTCATGGATAGGAAGATTCAGTACTGTCAAGATGATGTCAGTTCTTCCCAACCAAAATCCCAGCAAGTCAGGCTGTGGATATCAACAAACTGTACAGTTTATATGGAGAGGCAAAAGATCCAGAAGAGCCAACACAATATTGAAGGAGAAGAACAAAGCTGGAAGACAGACACTGTCTGACTTCAAGACTTATGATAAAGCTATAATAATTAAGACAGTATGGTATTGGCAAAAGAATAGAAAAACAGATCAATGGAACAGAACAGAGAGCCCAGAAACAGACCAACATAAATACTGGATATAAATATCATGGAGTAAGTCTCTCTAGGAAGGCAGTAAAGGGTGCTGGGACCCTTCCTTTCCCTTAATGCACTAGCTAGAACTTCCAGTACAATGTTGAATCAAAATGGAGAGAGTGGACATCTCTGCCTTGTTCCCAGTCAGAAGGAAAGCATTCAGCATTTTACCATTAAGGATGATATTAGCTACTGATTTCTTCAGGCTGAAGAAGTTCCCTCTATTCCTATTTTGCTCTGTTTTTTTTGTTGTTGTTGTTCTGTTTTTGTTTTTTGTTGTTTTTTCCAAATCATGAAGGAGGTTGAATTTTTCAATGGCTTTTTCTACATATATGGAGATAATCACGTTTTATTTTTGGTTTTGATTTGTCTGATATGGTGAAATACAATGATTTTCAGCTGCTGAACCAACCTTAGATTCCTGGGATAAACACATTTGGTTATAATTACCCTTTTTGTATATTGCTATTTTCAATTTGCTAACATTTCTTTTTTTTTTTAATTTTATTTATTTATGGCTGTGTCAGGTCTTCGTTTCTGTGCGAGGGCTTTCTCTAGTTGTGGCAAGCGGGGGCCACTCTTCATCACGGTGCGCGGGCCTCTCACCATCGCGGCCTCTCTTGTTGCGGAGCACAGGCTCCAGACGCGCAGGCTCAGTAATTGTGGCTCACGGGCCCAGTTGCTCCGCGGCATGTGGGATCTTCCCAGACCAGGGCTCGAACCCATATTCCCTGCATTGGCAGGCAGATTCTCAACCACTGCGCCACCAGGGAAGCCCCTCAATTTGCTAACATTTTATTAAAGATTTTTTGCATCTATATTCATGAGACATGTCAGCCTGTAGTTTTCTTTTCCTCTAGGGTCTTCTTCTGGTTTTGGTATTAGGGTAATGTTAGTCTCATAGAATTAGTTTGGCAGTATTCCCTCCTCTTATTTTCTGGAAGAGTTTGTGTGTAGAACTGGTATTATTTCTTCCTTAAATATTTAGTAGAATTCACAGTGAAGCAATCAGGGCCTGGAGATTTTGTTGTGGGAAAGTTTTCAGTAACAAATTCTCAATCTCTTCAATAGATATAGGGCTATCTAGGTTCTCTATTTCTTTTTGAGAGAATGTTGTTAGTTTGTGTCTTTAGGAAGTGTGTCCATTTACTCTAAGTTATCTAATTTATTGGTAAAAAGTTAATGTTCCCTTATTTGCTTCATAATATCTGTAGGATCTGTGTTGATGACTCCCTTTCATTTCTGAAATTGTTAATTTGTTTTTCCTCTTCTAAATTGGTCTGGCTAGAGGTCTATCAGTTTTATTGACCTTTTTAAAGGTTTTCAATGGTTTCATTGATTTTTGGTTTTCTATTTCAATGATTTCTGCTCTGATCTTTATTTTTATTAGAATGCGTATCTTGAGCTTACTTTGCTTTTCTTTTTCAAAAAATTTTCAAGGTAGAATCTTAGATCGTTGATTTGAGACCTTTCTTAATAAAAGATCCAATTTTCCTCTAAGCACTGTTTTAGCTGCATCTCACAACTTTTGGTGGGGTGTTTTCATTTCATTCAATTCAAAATATTTTATTTCTCTTGGAATTTCTTCTTTGACCTACGAGTTATTTAGAAGTGTGTTGAAATTTCATACAATTAGGGATTTTCCAGATACGTGTCTGTTATTGATTTCTAATTTAATTCTGTGGTGGTCACAGAGCAAACTTTGTATGACTTCTTTTATGCTTAAGGTTAGTTTTATGGCCTAGAATATGGTCTATCTTGGTAAATGTTCCATGTGTACTTGAAACAATGTATATTGTGTATATTAGGTGTAATGTTCTATAAATGTCAATTAGGTCAAGTTGGTTGATAGTATGGTTCAAGTCTTTCAAATCCTTGCTGAATTTTTATCTACTTGCTCTATCAATTACTCATTTATTGCTTGAAAAGGGCTGTTTTTTCCTTGCTTTCTTGAATGCGGAATATTGTGTGTAGGAGGACAGTGGATGCTGAAGTAAATAATACTATTTACACCCAGAAATGGGCATGCCTTTTCTTCTGTCATGCCATTAGTATGGGTGTTGAGTCAATCTAGTCAGCTGTTGAACCGGGTTTGGTTTTGTTGTTACTATGGATAACCTCAGCACATCACACACTTAAATTCCTCCAGCTGTGGGCTGCTGCTACCTTATGGTTAGTGTGAGGCCTGGGCGCCAGAGGGTTTTTTTTTAGAATTCTCACTCCACCCTCAGCTTTCAGTAGTCTCCGCACATCTACCACAGAGGGAGTCTCTGTACTTTTTCTCCTCATCCATTATAAGACTGCTACTGCTTATTACTCAGAGTGAGTCTCATGGTGAGAGTGGGATAGAGTTCTTTGTCCTTTTAGTCTAGTCTCAGTCTTAGGCCCTCAGCGGTGGCAATTTCTCAGTGTTCTTGCATCCTCCTTGCCCCCCCAAATGTCAGCCAAATTCTGCCTTGTGTGAGAGAAAACATGTCTTGAGTGGGAAATCCCTGTCCAGCCCCCAGGGGCAAGAGATCTCTGCTTTGTGTCAACACAGGATCTGGAGCCCAGGGGCTCCCTGTCCCGCCACAGTGGCAGACAGGGTTTGCTTTCACTCCTCCTCCAAAGGCAGTGGATATCTGCCTAGGCCCAGGGACAGGAGGAGAGAATAGAAGAGCTTTCAGCTTTTCCACCAGTGGCTTAAGGATTTTTCTTTGTATGAAATAAGGGTCTAGGGAAATGGCACGATTTCATGCCTGTGTGCCACTGAGGAGGGATCTCTCTGTTCTCAATTTGTCTTACAGCACCCAGTTAATGAAAAAAAGTACATGAGTGAAAAGTCTTCTTGGGTCTGAAGCTCCCAGTTATTCTAAAATGTCATACTAGCTCACCTTAAGAATTTGTTAATTTTAGCTGTTTTCTTCTTATCTGCTTTTATGGTGGCTGCCTCTTCCTCAGGTGCTCTATCAAAGGTGAAACAGTTGGTGTATCTTATAGGGGCTTGGCATTCTTTGGAATTTGGTTTACTTTGCTGACACGCAACTTCTACTGTCTGATGGGTTTAAGAAAAGTTACGATTTTGTAGATTATCTAGCATTTTCTTCTTGTTAGTGTGGGAGCAATGTTCTGTTGCAGTTTTCTCTGTCTTAAGTGGAAGCAGAACTCTCCGGGAGTTTGGTCTTAAATGATTTAGTAGTGACATTTCTTCTTTTGCACTTTGTTGGTACTCATGTAAAGATAAAAGAGTTTCTTTCTATGGCTCCCTCGTCTGTCTCCTCTCCCCTGGTGGGTGCTTTCAGCTCAGGGCTCCCTGGCTATATGCTGTGAAGTGGGCATAGAGCCAACAGCCAAAACCAGGTTGTGATAAGTTACAAATTTGCGACAGCTTTGGTGATTCTTTATATTATCCATCCTGACAGACTTAGGTACCAAACTCTAATTTATAATAGCACAGACTCAGAGGTGGTTCTAAGGGAATAGTGGTGGAAGGCAGAAATTTTTCTGAGCTAAAATCAGACCATCTGGCAACCCTATCTCTCTGCCTTTAGTGGGATTTCTTAGAAGGCTACTAGAATTATAAATGTTAAATTAATATTTGAATAAGTGAATAGAGAGTAGGAGAAAATGGTACAGAAAGGCAAATTTGCCTATTCTTATCCTGGGACAGGTGTTAATGGGCTGAGATCATGTTTTGGGGTATGCCTTAGATAGGGAGGAAGGCAGAGACAGGATATATTTACCAATAAACTGTTTAGGATTATAACATCCCTTTGAGAGTTTAAAATCATCTCCCAAAATAATGAACATTTTTTTAAAATTAATTAATTAATTAATTAATTTATTTATGGCTGTGTTGGGTCTTCATTTCTGTGCGAGGGCTTTCTCCAGTTGCGGCAAGCGGGGGCCACTCTTCATCGCGGTGCGCGGGCCTCTCACTATCGTGGCCTCTCTTGTTGCGGAGCACAGCCTCCAGACGCGCAGGCTCAGTAATTGTGGCTCACGGGCCCAGGTGCTCCGCGGCATGTGGGATCCTCCCAGACCAGGGCTCGAACCCGTGTCCCCTGCATTGGCAGGCAGATTCTCAACCACTGCGCCACCAGGGAAGCCCTGAACATTTTTATTTTACATTTTTGAAAGGTTTTACCATGAATCACTGTACACCAAGTTAGATTCCAGTGGAAGACAGTCTCAAGTTAGATTCCAATGGAAGACAGTCTCTTAGGAAACATAACAAAGTTAAAGACACATTGCCTAGTATCAAGTAGCTGTGAAAGAGGATATTTATCCTGCATAAAACTAGCTACGTGACATTTATATTTTAAAGAATAATCATTTAACATTTTTGCCACAGCTATCAGTCTCAACTTATTGTGAGAAACACTTGGTTAGGTTTTAAAATTGGAACTTTTAAAGCAGTATCAGAGGAATAAATTTCCCAGTGTATAAATCTGTGATACATGGTAATAACTACCATGGTCTGTCAGATCACACTTTAGCTCAAATCTAACCCAACACTTGAGACTGCTGAGCATGAAGATCAAGGCTAAGTAGCTGTGTACTATGGCTGAAGACACTAAGCTGGCCATCTCAGACAAAGGGGCATTAATTTCATACAATCTGTATGATGATGTGACTTTTCCAGTAGTGAGATATGATATAATCTATGAATACTAACCCAGGAATGGAGCTTAAATTTTTAAGTTTCACATGTAGAGGACTACTGCCAACCAGCTGAGAAAAGGCTTAACTGGGCTGTATTACAATCCCTTAACCTAACAAATGTAAATGAAATTTTAGCTCAATTGTAACTATAAAGTGAGATTTAAATTTGGAATTTAAGAGTTGCAAAATAGTACTTCAGAGTAAGGGATATGGTACCCACAAGGAAAGGAGTTTTATTAACAAATGCCTGGGTTTATGCAAAGACAGACTGATATGAGAGCATAAGCAACCAGGAAGTTGTAGTAGAGAGGAAAAAAAAAAAAAGGACGAGAAGAGATAGACTGATTTAAAGGACAAAGGGAAAGCACATAGGTGAATCTTACCCCGGTATGAGGAGGGCATTTGTAGTACCTCTTGGAGAGTCACTGTTGATAGGCATCAATTATGTTTATGTTTAGCATAGAGCCTATGGCAGGTATAGGTGCCCAACAAACAGTTTTTGAAAATATATGCTCTGTGCTCCCAACTAGATGGTGAGCTACTTGAGTATATGCTTTTCTATATTCTCCTCTTCATCTAACACAGTATTGGGGATTAGTATTTGCTCAAAATTCATTAGTTAATTGATTTCTCTGCCTTTGGCATCTTCCATGAAGCACAATTCACAAGGCAGAGTCCTCTTTCAGAAATGTGTGAGCTGCCCTCTGCCTCAAAATGGACAAAGACAAAGAAGATGAGAGTGGGATGAGAAGGAAAGGGTGCTAACATTTTACCAAATTAATGAGGGGATATTGGTGCCCACAGTGTGCTGGGAAATACAAAAACAGTCATAAGCCCATCTCGGAAAAGCCTGAGCAAGCCTACAGGGATTAGAATAGTTGCTGAATTTACGGTACCCTGGGAACCTCTATTTGTCAAGTGCCATAGACGCAGCCCTGACACTGGCACAGGTGAAGATGAATTTTCATTCAGAGCAGTGAGCCTTCTGACTCCATTAATCCTCAGGGTTTTGATGATGAATTTCTTTCTTTTTTTATTTTATTTATTTTCACTCTAATGCCTCCTCCCACTGCCCTGTAACAGCGTGCAAGGAACAGAACAGATGGTGCTTTACGTGGAAGACCAAGGGCTCATGAGGATACAAAGCCTGCCCACTCTGAAATCACATGACTGCACGTGCAAGGAAAAGCCCTGATTTCCCCTGGGAGACACAGATGCAATGATGTTAGTATTCCCAGTGGAGGGGGAGGAGGGGAGGGCTAACAGGCCATTTACAAGGAAGCCCACACTTATACTAATATACTCTTCAGCAGGGACCATGTTTAAATCACAAAATAACAGGAGGACCAATACCTGAAGATTCAAAAACACCAAAGTAAAACAGAGGCGAATGAAGGTTTTAGTATGCTGCTATACAAAGCGCATGTAGAGCGAACTAGTAAGGACATACAGTAGTAGAACACTGGCCTCTAGTTAACCTGCCATTGGCTCTGACCCAGTTTTAATCGGAAGAAGGCAGGATTTACAACCTGCTTAAGGATGGAGTTTGACAACTGCTATAATCAGAAGAGCTGTCAACACAAGGACAGCTGTCAAGCCAAACTGTAATTCATAAAAAATAATAGCTAAGCCCCCAAGACATCCCCAACATTGTCTGCAATCACTGGATTTAACTATATTTATAGTGTTATGAAAGTTCCAAGAATAGGTTAAGGGTCCTAAAATAAAATAAAATCAACAAATAGCTATTGAGTGCCTATTAAATAAAAAGATTAAATAACATTAAATGACTAAATGGATAAAATATGCCCAGCAGATTCCCTGGCATATAGTAGGTGCTTAATAAATGGTAATTATTATTATTGTTACATGCCAAGCTCTGTTTTGACAACCTTAAAATTGGGCAAAAGTCTAGTGACCTAGTAAGAAAATCTAAATTAAAAATTAATCACACCTAAAAGTGATCATTAAAGTATTAATCTCATGAAACATTCCTGAGTTGTCAGAATATTTTAGTTTTATATATTTGTAATGCCAAAACCTCTAACTAATAATATTATTGGAGCGTTTAATTATCTTGATTATAACATATGGTATTTGTTTTGTTCTTTCTACAATGAATAAACTAATCTGAGAGATAGAAATAGAAATCATTTTACTAGATCAATTTTGGGCAGGATTCCTGAATCAGGGATAATTTTTATGATTGTCTAAACTCTCAGTGAACAGAAATAGGAATATGAAGGTGCACAAATGGACACATATATATGTGTTTACTCATAAGTACAGTTTTGAAAAATAGCCTGACCCACTGACCAAGGTAACCAACGATAAAAGACTATCTTCCACAAAATAATGTGTGCTTTAAAAGGATACTAGGATTGTAATTATTTACAGAGTTATGAAAAGACGACTGGAAGTGGAATCAGAAGATCTGGACAAGTGTCTTGGCTCTGCCACCTACAGCTTGTGTTACCCTGTCAAGGTCATTTCACTTATCTGGACTTCAGTTTTTCACCTGCAGATGTAGGAAAACAAGGCCTAGCTCAGACATCTGTTGGAAAGGTTAAGAGATTATATATATGAAAACAGTAACACCACCATCTTATATCTGCCTAGGTTTGGATTTTTTTTTTGTATGTGTGTAAACTTTATTAGAGTATAAAATACATACAGAAGAGTACCAAAACAATAAACATAAACTTTCTTAAGATAAATTTATCCATGTAACTAGCACACAGATCAAGAATCAGCTCATCATTAGAATCTCAGAAGCACCCCTGCCCTGTTAATCCCTTCCAAATGCCACCTACCCAGTTCCCCAAGGTGACCATTATCCTGTCTGCTAATGCTGGAGATGAGTTTTTCCTGTTTTTGATCTTCATATAAATGGAAGCATATAGTACATACTGAGTTCAGGATGCCAGATACAAAACAGTAGGTTCGTGAGATTCATCATTTTACACTCAGTGTCTCTTTTACAATTCCATTTCATTATCTTTCTGTACTGCCTTTTAGAACTACCTTTCAGTTCACCATAATTTGTTGGTTTTTTTTTACCTGTGCCAATTCTGCACTTTAACCTATTCATATTGTAAGATTTCTATATTTTTTCACTTACTGAAGTTCTATTTGATTCTCTTTCAAATCTGCTTGTTCTTTTTTGGAGTGTCTTGTTCTTGTGTTCCTGATTTCTTGATTTTATACAATTTTTTTCTTATAATTTCTATCCAATAATTTTACTTAAATTCCTTAAAGTTTAATCCTGTGGTTTACTACGTCCGCTGACATTCACTCAGGTGTAATCTGTAATTCTGGATTGTGAACTCATTTTCAGCAGAACTTCTTTCTGTAGGAATTTTGTGCTGCATTGGTTGAGGATGTGTCTCTCAAGAGAAGTTTAGCATTTGCTTCTGCCAGTTCCTTTAGGGGTAACCAGCCTAGTATACTTGTGTTAATTTCTCAACTTGAGAATTTCTGCAACAGAGTATAAATTTAAACCCCAAACTTGCATGAGGTGGGGCTTTTCTTCCACCCAGATTCTGGTCTGTGGCAGATAAGCTTGTTTTCCTTCCTTACACTAGTGGGTCAACTTTTTCTAATCTAATTTAACTTTTTTTTCCTACTGAGGATGCAGTCCTTTGAAAGTGCTGGCTTACTCTGGATTCAGGTCTCAGTTCCAACTTCCCATTACTCAAGAAGCAACATTTCCAGGGTTTGCTGGCATTGAAACCCAAGCCCACAGTTTCGCCAGATTAGACAGTGTTAACTCACACACTAGGCACTATGGTTATCAGGTCCTTGTTTATTGGCTGGGAGGTGAAGGACACCCAACGTCTGGGGACATCTGTTACCTTGAAAAGGATGTTTGGTATATTTTATCCAGCAAATAGTAGGTGCTCATTAAATATTTGTTGAATGAATGGAATATAATTAAGTTGTATTTATAGTACTAATAGAGCCTATGATATTTAGATTTAAAATAATTTAAATTTAAAATAATTTAAATTGAATCTTCAAATAGATACATGCATATGGTTCCAAATACAGAAGTCATTAAAGGGTTTATAGGAGAACACTTTTATCCTGTGCTTGTATTCTAGCTCCACACTTCTTCCCTTAGGCAACCAACATTCACTTTTTGTGTATTGTTCCATTTACTAGCAAATGTATACAGATATATTCATGGCAGCACAGTATATATACTGTGCTGCACCTTATTCCTTTCACTTAACAATATATCTTAGAGATTTTTCCATATCAGTACATAAAGAATATATAGCTTATTTTGAAGCCAGTCAGAAAGACCTTTGAGGGACTTCCCTGGCGGTCGAGTGGTTAAGACTTCGTGCTTCTAATGCAGGGGGCGTGGGTTTGATCCCTGGTCAGGGAACTAAGATCCCACACGCCGCACGGTGCAGCCAAAAAAAAAAAAAAAAAAAAAATTCCCAACCCTGCTGCTATACAGAAATGAAGTTTACACATATCAAACTTAAATGGACACATTCCCACATCTGTAAAGGCATTCACCCTTAATGGTTAACTAGGGATGACAGAGTGACTCATCTACATTCTCAAGGGCATATTTAGTCTGGTTTAACTGTTTCTACAGTTTCTGGATGGAGAAATAAAAGGAAAACACAAAACATGCCACAGAGAAGGCACTAAAAAATGTCTAATGAGTGGATGAAAGAAGGAATGAGGGGATGAAAATAAGAACTGATTTAGCACAGCATGTGGTTGCACTGGCGGAGTTGTCTTTCTAAGCCGAGCAGTGAACTCTGGACGTTATGGCACGTATTTTGAAATAAAAAATGGCACGTATTTTGAAATAAAAAGTTTGCCTGGCTTCAAGAAGCCAGGCATCAGGAAGAAGGCGCAGCCCTGAATTTTATGCTGAGGGCCTCACAACCACTGTTGAAGAGTTTCTTTTTCCCTTTCAGATTATCTGTGGTTGTTTGACTCATGCCAAGTTCAAACAGCTAGGGAGGTAGCTGAGAAACGTTTTTTCCTGGGTCGAAAATGAGAGTTAAGAGTAGCCAGCATTTGGTGATGTCAGAGGAGCTATCTGACAGAATTCTATAAACACCTTTGCAGAGTCAGAGATGTGAGTACTGTGGAAGGAGGCAGGGGAAGGCATTTGTTTTTCTCTCCTTTCCTGGTAAATCTAGAGATATGGGTTTGAATCTCTGGCTCCCTTAGGTAAGTTTATTAACTTCTTTGAGTTTTGATTTCCTCATTTATAAACTGGGGAAAACAATAATTACTTCGGAGGGCTGTTTATAGAAAGGAGTCTAGTGATGACCTGTATACTGTGATAGATATGCTTTTTTTTTTTTTTTTTTGGCTGCCTTGGGTCTTTGTTGCTGCACGCGGGCTTTCTCTAGTTGAGGCGAGTGGGGGCTACTCTTCGTTGCGGTGTGCGGGCTTCTCGTTGCGGTGGCTTCTCTTGTTGCGGAGCACGGGCTCTAGGCACGCCGGCTTCAGTAGTTGCAGCACGTGGGCTCAGTAGTTGTGGCTCACGGGCTCTAGAGTGCAGGCTCAGTAGTTGTGTAGCACGGGCTTAGCTGCTCCGCGGCATGTGGGATCTTCGCAGACCAGGGATTGAACCCACGTCCCCTGCATTGGCAGGCGGATTCTTAAGCACCGCGCCACCAGGGAAGTCTTGGATATGCACATTTTTAATGGCACACCTTTCAAAGGCATTTGGTAACACAGAATATACATGTATGCATATATGTGTGTATATATATATGCAATTTAAATTAACAACTATTTTAAGTACAGAATACAGAGGAATATAAAGGCTAATAAAACAAGTTTTTGGCTATTACAAGTAATGCTGCAATACATGTTCTTAATTATGTCTCATTATATACATTTTGGGGAGTATTTCTAGGGAATATACTAGAAGTGAAATTGCTGGGTTGTATGGTATGTGTACCTTCAACTTCACTAGACTTTGCCAAATTCATCTCCAAAGTGATTGCAACAGTTGACACTCCCAACAGCAATGTATGAGAGTTCTTGTTCCTCTACACCCTAATACTAATCTTTGTAAATGTTTACATGTTGCGAATCTGTGTGAAGTTATATCTAAATGTGTGAATCTGCATTCCCTGATTACTGTTGGGAGACAATTCTCCAAGGGACTCTCATGTTTCTGCATCCCTTGTGAGCCGAGGTAATGACAGCTTTTATTCTGGACTATCTTTCCAAAAATGTTTATATAGTGAACAGCCTTCAACAACAGAGGTACTGTTTCTTTCCAGAGTGGAAGGCAGGTTTGTTTATTGTCCAGTATAATAAACATATGTGTCCTCCAGAGCAAAGGTTGAGCAGGTCTTCTGGCAGCTTATTATAAAAGACTAGAGTTCCCTAAGCTTAGGATTTCTAAGCTATGACACACTATGTGTGCAGGACCTACCTGGGCTTCTCTTCATAGCTCCTGTGGGACTCAAGGGGAAATAACACAAACACAAAGCTCATGCTGCTTGCTATGCTGTGGATAATAGTCTTTTGTCTCTGATCCATGAGTTGTGTGTCTTTTGCCAGCATTCATAAGACTGTATCAAGCTAATTTGTTAGTTTGCAAGTAGAGTACAATATCAGATTATTCATAGTTCTTGAAAGTTATTGGTGAAGGTGAGCACCTTGTTTATTCGTTATTTGGCTCTTTCCATTTGTGAGCTGACTATCTGTTTTTTGGAGTCTATTTTTTGCATTTGATTGTCTTTTTTTTAATATAAATTTTTAAATTTTATTTATTTATTTTTGGCTGTGTTGGGTCTTCATTGCTGCACGCAGGCTTTCTCTAGTTGTGGTGAGTGGGGGCTACTCTTCGTTGTGGTGCGCGGGCTTCTCATCACAGTAGCTTCTCTTCTTGCAGAGCATGGGCTCTAGGTGCAGGCTTCAGTAGTTGTGGCGCACAGGCTCAGTAGTTGTGGCTCGTGGGCTCTAGAGCACAGGCTCAGTAGTTGTGGTGCATGGGCTTAGTTGCTCTGCAGCATGTGGGATCTTCCCGGACCAGGGCTCAAACCCGTGTCCCCTGCGTTGGCAGGCAGGTTCTTAACCACTGCGCCACCAGGGAAGCCCTGATTGTCTTTCTTACTGACTGGGAGATGTTCTTGATATATTCTAGTTTAAATATTGATGGCTGTCTTTTATTCAACCACATTCACACCCAAATAGATGAAAAGTAACAACACTTTTTCTGGTACTTTACAGTTTACAAAACACTTCAGTATCTTTTACTTCACTGAAATTACCCAGTAGCTCTTCGAGAGCCATATTATTTCCATGTTACAGATCATCCTCTATTTTACAGATTACTTAAGTGAAGATTAGTTAACCACGCTAATCAGTTAATAGGGGAAATAACTTAAAAAATAAAATCTATTTTTCTTCACTTCAACTACATCAAGAAAGCATTTCTTTTTAAAGAAGTTTATTTATTTATTTATATTTGGCTTTGTTGGGTCTTCGTTTCTGTGCGAGGGCTTTCTCCAGTTGCGGTGAGCGGGGGCCACTCTTCATCGCGGTGCGTGGGCCTCTCACTGTCACAGCCTCTGTTGTTGCGGAGCACAGGCTCCAGATGCGCAGGCTCAGTAGCTGTGGCTCACGGGCTTAGCTGCTCCGCGGCATGTGGGATCTTCCCAGACCAGGGCTCGAACCCGTGTCCCCTGCATTGGCAGGCAGATTCTCAACCACTGCACCATCAGGGAAGCCCAAGAAAGCATTTCTTATAGGAGAGATTCTAGCCCCTAAGTGACAGTGATTAGCATCTTACTTGTCACTGACAGTAACAAGAATGAAATAATAAATTTTCAAAAGGGGATTGGAGGAGCCTCCATTTCTGTTGATTGTGTAGAAATGCTCAATTTACTGTGAATGTGTCCATAAGAATTTTAACATATCTCCAACTTTACAGGTTATTAATCTGTTTTTTTTTTCTTTTTTTTTTTTTAGTTACTGTATTTCTGCTAGTAGCTAGGCATTTTTCTAAGCACTATGTTGGGCTGGACAAAGTTGAGATAAACAAATAGAGAAAAGTCAAATATAATTAGTAATAATTTAAAAGCATCTTACCATAATGTAGAGCTGTTTGACCTTCATTGTCCTATAAAAGAAACAAACAATATATTTTAGAACCTAAGTTATTGCAAAAGTATGAAGGTACATAAGCTACAGCAAATATATCTGATATACCAAATTTCCATAGGTTTAACAGATACAGGAAAAGTCAGTTCTTTGAGCCTCACAGTAACTTTTGACCAAACTCTCCATCTAGGAGAAAAGGAGAATGCTGAACGGTGACTTGTACACTGCAGCAGCTACAGTTAGAGTGACGGGATGACCAGATCTGCAGTTAGTGGCAGAAAAATGGACTCTTGTATATCACTTATCTTGCTAGTATTATGTTTTTTTTCTAAGCACATTCCCAAAATCTATCTAAGAAGTCTATGATTTACAGTAAGAGTTCGTAGCTTTTTAATCCCTTTTCAAAGATTCACAGATTCCAGGCTTATAACGCTAGGTTTCCCAATCATATCAAATATCATAAAGAAATGTGATTTCAAGGCACACAAAGTCCTACAAGTTGTTAAAGTCAAAAGTTCCCACATATACTCAGGAAACTCCAACTGTTCAGTTAATTTTTTTATTCCTTTAAAACCAAGATACTCTAACTACATAAACTAGTTATAGCACAGATAAGTCTTTTAGCAATGCTATTTCTTTTTTTTTAAACTTAATTTTTATTTTATATTGGAGTATAATTGATTTACAGTGTTGTTAGTTTCAGGTGTACAGCGAAGTGATTCAGTCATACGTATACCTGTATCTATTCTTTTTCAGATTCTTTTCCCATATAGGTTATTACAGAATATTGAGTAGAGTTCTCTGTGCTATACAGCAGGTCCTTGTTGGTTATCTATTTTATATATAGTAGTGTGTCTATGTTAATCTCAAACTCCTAATTTATCTCTCCCCCTGCCTCTCCCCTTTGGTAAACATAAGTTTTCGAAATCTCTGAGTCTGTTCTGTTTTGTAAATAAGTTCATTTGTATCATTTTTTTGGATTCCACATATAAGTTATAACATACGATATTTGTCTTTCTCTGACTTCATTTAGTATGATAATCTCTAGGTCCATCCATGTTGCTGCAAATGGCATTATTTCATTCATTTTTTATGGCTAATATTCCATTGTATATATGTACTACATCTTCTATATCCATTCCTCTGTTGCTTCTATGTCTTGGCTACTGTAAACAGCACTGCAGTGAACATTGGGGTGCATGTATCCTTTCAAACCATGGTTTTCTCCAGATATATGCCCAGGACTGGGATTGCTGGATCATATAGTAGCTCTGTTCTTAGTTTTTTAAGGAACCTCCACACTGTTCTCCATAGTGGTTGTACCAGTTTACATTCCCACCAAAAGTGTAGGAGGGGTCCCCTTTTCTCCACACCCTCTCCAGCATTTATTGTTTGTAGACTTTTTGATGATGGCCATTCTGACTGGTGTGAGGTGATTCCTCACTGTAGTTTTGATTTGCACTTCTCTAATGATTAGCCATGTTGAGCATCTTTTCATGTGCTTTTTGGCCATCTGTAAGTCTTTCTTTAGAGAAATGTCTATTTAGATCTTCTGCCCACTTTTTGGTTGGGTTGTTTGTTTGTTTTTTTTTGATATTGAGCTGAATGAGCTGTTTGTAAATTTTGGAGATTAATCCTTGGTTGGCTGCTTCGTTTGCAAATATTTTCTCCCATCCTGTGGGTTGTCTTTTCATTTTGTTTATGGCTTTCTTTGCTGTGCGGAAGCTTTTAAGTTTAATTAGGTCCCATTTGTTTATTTTTGTTTTTATTTTCATTACTCTAGGAGGTGGATCCAAAAAGATATTGCTGTGGCTTATGTCCAAGAGTGTTCTGCCTACGTTTTCCTCTAAGAGTTTTATATTATCTGGTCTTACATTTAGGTCTTTAATCCATCTTGAGTTTATTTTTGTGTATGGCGTTAGGGAGTATTTTAATTTCATTCTTTTACATGTAGCTGTCCAGTTTTCCCAGCCATTTATTGAAGGGATTGTTTTTTCTCCATTGTATATTCTTTCCTCCTTTGTCATAGATTAACTGACCACAGCTGTGTGGGTTTATTTCTGGGCTTTCTATCCTGTTCCACTGATCTATATTTCTGTTTTTATGCCAGTACCATACTGTTTTGATTACTGTAGCTTTGTAGTATAGTCTGAAGTCAGGGAGCCTGATTCCTCCAGCTCTGTTTTTCTTTCTCAGGATTGCTTTGGATATTCAGGGTCTTTTGTGTTTCCGTACAAATTTAAAAATTTTTTGTTCTAGTTCTGTGAAAAATGCTATTGGTAATTTGATAGGGATTGCATTGAATCTGTAGATTGCCTTGGGTAGTACAGTCATTTTCACAATGTTGATTCTTCCAATCCAAGAACATGGTATATCTTTCCATCTGAGCAATGATATTTCTTAAGCTGAGAGCAGGTGATCACATTACATGAGCAACACATAATCAAGATTAAGTACAGGTGAAAAGTAGAATTTAGTAGTTTAGTTGATATGCATTTAGTATGTGCATGGTCATTATTAAGCCCCTGGTAATTAAGAATAAATGATTAACCATTATTGTGAATAACTGAGACAGGGTGGTATTATGATTTAAATCAACTACTCTTGGACAAGCCATATCTACCTTTCCCATTTCCTAAAAGCTGAATGTGGCAGTTGGTTCCCAGAAGGTTTTGGGTGTGGTTCTTTCTATTTAATCACCTAAGAAGAAAAGCAAAAAGCTGCCACAGAGAGCTTATTTTCTGGTTCAGATAGGTAGTAAGAAAAAAGTCATGCCTTAAGGGCTTTTTAACACCTAGAGAAGCTTGGCAGGGATAACAGCTGGTGGGGGTAGAGAAACAACTTTGAGACAACACAGTTTAATTAAACTGTTTTCCTACCAGGGAATAAGAGTTCTCATTGGATTTGGAGGTGAGGGGTGGGTGGGTGGGAGGAGATAAGAAAGAAGTAATTTTGAGGAACCCTGTGAGTAGGGTAGACTCATCTGAGGTGCAACAGTGGCTACATTTGGGATGCCCATTAAACATAAGGATAATAATAAACTCTAAGGGGAGTGAAAGATGGAAAGCAGCATCAAGAAGTCAGGAAGAGATAATTTTTGCCTACTACTTTCTTGAGTTTTTCGATACAGCCCCTGCTTTGCTCCCAGCTCCTCTCTGCCTTGCCCTGCCCTTGAGGTTAAGGGCGGGTAGGAGAAGAGAGCTGAGGCAGCTACAGTAAACAGGATTGAAGAGATGATTATGTGGGGCAGCACAACAGTGTGAAGTTGTACTCCAGAGTATATGGACTTGCCTGACTATGGCCAAGGGCACATTTGAAAGAACTGCACTGCTCATTATGGCTTTAGACTCGTATCTGCTTTGCTAGTTTCCAGAGTTAATCTGTAAAAGTGTATGTGTGTGTATGGGTACACACATCTGATGGGTTTATACATTCACATTTATAGCTTAAATGCCTGGCAACAGAAAGCAATTTCAGAAAGAGTTTCATCTATTGCAGTTTCAGGACTCTAACTCATGCATCCATCATGCAGGGTTATATTTTCCACAATTATCCATCTTTAGAAACTAGTTCTCTTGCTATTTGTGCATAACTTTCTTGTTTAATCACTGTGTTCATATATACTCAAAGTTCAGTTTCATTCAATTTGTAATTGCTTATCTTCACTAGAGAGGTGGAAGCATAATTATTATTTTAGTCACTTTTACCAATGAATACTAAATCTCTATCTCCACCCCAACTTCCAACTAATTAATTAATTAAAAATGTTTATTGAGCTCCTACTATGGCCCAGGCACTGTTCTAGGTACTGGGAACAAAGAGGTGACAAAAACAGAGAAGGTCTCTCATGTTATAAATCTTACATTCTAGTGATAGGTGAAGTAGTAAGCAAATAAATCTATAACAGGTAGTGATACGTGCTCTGAAAAAAAAAGGCATAATAGAGTCTAGCGTGATGTCTGATGCTATTTTAGATAGAAAGAACAAGGAACAACTTTATGAGAAGATATGTACACACAGACAATTGAGAAAGAGTCTAGGGTAGCCATGCAACCCAAGCTGAGCAAATCATAGCATCCATCATCCTCCTGGTCTAAAAGTAAGCAAGTCACTCAAGCCAAATCAATTAAGAGTTTTCTTTCAGGATTTAAAAAAATGGAGCTAGGAGACAGAAGTGTGTATGCAGAGAAGGTCTTTTGCTCTCTGGTCAAAAGAAAATGATGTAGTGAATAAAGACAGATACAAAAAGATAAATATTGTATTATTCCACTTATATGAAGTGCTTAGAGTAGTCAAATTCAGAGAGACAGAAATAGAATAGTGGTTACCAGCGGCTGGAGGGAGGGAGGAATGGGGAGTTATTGTTTAGTGGGTACAGAGTTTCACTATGGGATGATGAAAACGTTCTGGAGATGGGTAGTGGTGACGGTTGCACACAATGTGAATGTACTTAACGCCACTGACCTGTGCACCTAAAAATGCTTAAAGTAGTTAATTTTCTCATGTATATCTTAGCACAATTTTTTAAAAAAGAAAAGAAAAAGTAAAAGATGTGGGCCAAAAACTTATACAAGTAGCACTGTTCTCCACTTTTTGGAGAAAACCGGTCTGCAGTAGGAGAGAATGAAGTATCCACAAAGAAGAAAGTAGTGGTGAAAGATCCAGAGAGAGTGTGAGTCTCTGGTCCTTGTCATTCCAGCTATGTCCTTGCCTTTCTTGGTTAGGTGAGCCAACAACAAAATACCCTCTAGGCAAATGTGATCTTTTTGTCACTTGCAAACAAAGAGTCCTGACTAATATAGAACTCAAGGCAATTTGTGACCCAAGCCTTGGTGATCTTCCTCCCAATTTTGTGACTGCTGATTCCCAGTAAGAATACCTATCTGGACTCCCACAGCTGTAAATGCTCTTCACTCTGCTTGAAAACTATCCTCCAACTTTATAGTGTTTTGCTCTTTTCTCCTATTTTAAAATTCATCTTTGATATATTTAACCATTTTAAGTAGACCTATAGTACCTAAATTTCTTTTATTTGAGCTCAGGGAGAGGAAGCAGGTCACGCTACACGTGATGTTTGTGGTGCTGCCTGAGATTTGAGTATTATTGATTGCTTCCTGTGTGCTTTATAATTTTAGACTGTAAATTCATTTTAAGTGGGGTTTTATCTGTGAAAAATTCTGTGCTGTATTCTCTGGATTGAGATTCTGTCCCTCCAGAATGATTTTGCTTTTGTTTCTGCCAGGCACCACGGAGATATTAGCAGTCTGATATCCCTATGCTGATTTCTTAGCTTGGGGACTTCTGAACACTTAAGTAGTGTAAATTATTTTTTTTTTAACATCTTTATAGGAGTATAATTGCTTTACATTGTTGTGTTAGTTGCTGCTAAATAACAAAGTGAATCAACTATATATATATACATACATCCCCATAGCCCCTCTCTCTTGCGTCTCCCTCCCACCCTCCCTATCCTGTGCCTCTAGGTGGTCACAAAGCACCGAGCTGGTCTCCCTGCGTGCGCTATGCGGCTGCTTCCCATTAGCTATCTATTTAACATTTGGTAGTGTATATATGTCAGTGCCTCTCACTTCATCTCAGCTTACCCTTCCCCCTCCCCGTGTCCTCAAGTCCATTCTCTACGTCTGCATCTTTATTCCTGTCCTGCCCCCTAGGTACTTTTCTTTTTTTTTTAGATTCCATATATATGTGTTAGCATACGGTATTTGTTTTTCTCTTTCTGACTTACTTCACTCTGTATGACAGACTCTAGGTCCATCCACCTCACAACAAATAATTCAATTTCTTTTCTTTTTATGGCTGAGTAATATTCCACTGTATATATGTCCCACATCTTCTTTATCCATTCATCTGTTGATGGACACTTAGGTTGCTTCCATGTCCTGGCTATTGTAAATAGAGCTGCAATGAACATTGTGGTACATGACTCTTTTTGAATTATGGTTTTCTCAGGGTATATGCCCAGTAGTGGGATTGCTGGGTCTTACGGTAGTTCTATTTTTAGTTTTATAAGGAACCTCCAAATTGTTCTCCATAGTGGCTGTATCAATTTACATTCCCACCCACAATGCAAGAGGGTTCCCTTTTCTCCACACCCTCTCCAGCATTTATTGTTTGTAGATTTTTTGATGATGGCCATTTTGATGATATCTCATTGTAGTTTTGATTTGCATTTCTCTAATGATTAATGATGTTGAGCATTCTTTCATGTGTGTGTTGGCAATCTGTATATCTTCTTTGGAGAAATGTCTATTTAGGTCTTCAGCCCATTTTTGGATTGGGTTTTTTTTTTTTTTTTGGTATTGAGCTGCATGAGCTGCTTGTAAATTTTGGAGATAAATCCTCTGTCAGCTGCTTCATTTGTAAATATATTCTCCCATTCTGAGGGTTGTCTTTTGGTCTTGTTTATGGTTTCCTTTGCTGTGCAAAAGCTTTTAAACTTCACTAGGTCCCATTTGTTTATTTTTGTTTGTATTTCCATTTCTCTAGGAGGTGGGTCAAAAAGAATCTTGCTGTGATTTACGTCATAGAGTGTTCTGCCTATGTTTTCCTGTAAGAGTTTGATAGTGTCTGGCCTTACATTTAGGTCTTATATCCATTTTGAGTTTATTTTTGTGTATGGTGTTACGGAGTGTTCTAATTTCAAACTTTTACATGTAGCTGTCCAGTTTTCCCAGCACCACTTATTGAAGAGGCTGTCTTTTCTCCACTGTATATTCTTGCCTCCTTTATCAAAGATAAGGTGACCATATGTGCGTGGGTTTATCTCTGGGCTTTCAATCCTGTTCCATTGATCTGTAGTTCTGTTTTTGTGCCAGTGCCATACTGTCTTGATTACTGTAGCTTTGTAGTATTAGTCTGAAGTCAGGGAGCCTGATTCCTCCAGCTCCGTTTTTCTTTCTCAAGATTGCGTTGGCTATTCGAGGTCTTTTGTGTTTCAATACAAATTGTGACATTTTTTGTTCTAGTGCTGTGAAAAATGCCATTGGTAGTTTGATAGGGACTGCACTGAATCTGTAGATTGCTTTGGGTAGTATAGTCATTTTCACAATGTTGATTCTTCCAGTCCAAGAACATGGTATTTCTCTCCATCTGTTTGTATCATCTTTAATTTCTTTCATCAGTGTCTTACAGTTTTCTGCATATAGGTCTTTTGTCTCCTTAGGTAGGTTTATTCTTTTTGTTGCAATGGTAAATGGGAGTGCAAGAGATTTCTGTGCATGCACTTTGTATCCTGCTACTTTACCAAATTCATTGATTAGCTCTAGTAGTTTTCTGATAGCATCTTTAGGATTCTCTATGTATAGTATCATGTCATCTGCAAACAGTTGACAGTTTTACTTCTTTTACTATTTGGATTCCTTTTATTTCTTTTTCTTCTCTGATTGCTGTGGCTAAAACTTCCAAAACTATGCTGAATAATACTGGTGAGAGTGGGCAACCTTCTCTTGTTCCTGATCTGAGTGGAAATGCTTTCAGTTTTTCACCATTGAGAGCAATGTTGGTTGTGCGTTTGTCATATATGACCTTTATTATGTTGAGGTAAGTTTCCTCTATGCCTACTTTCTGGAGAGTTTTTATCATAAATGGGTATTGAAATTTGTCGAAAGCTTTTTCTGCATCGATTGAGATTATCATATGCTTTTTATCCTTCAATTTGTCAATATGGTGTATCACATTGATTGATTTGCATATATTGAAGAATCCTTGCATTCCTGGGATAAACCCCACTTGATCATGGTGTATGATCCTTTTAATGTGCTGCTGGATCCTGTTTGCTAGTATTTTGTTGAGGATTTTTGCATCTGTGTTCCTCAGTGATATTGGTCTGTAGTTTTCTTTTTTTGTAACATCTTTGTCTGGTTTTGGTATCAAGGTGATGGTGGCCTCGTACAATGAGTTTGGGAGTGCTCCTCCCTCTGCTATATTTTGGAAGAGTTTGAGAAGGATAGGTGTTAACTCTTGCGTAAATGTTTGATAAAATTCACCTGTGAATCCATTTGGTCCTAGGCTTTTGTATGTTGGAAGATTTTTAATCCCAGTTTCAATTTCAGTGCTTGTGATTGGTCTGTTTATATTTTCTATTTCTTCCTGGTTCAGTCTCAGAAGGTTGTGCTTTTCTAAGAATTTGTCCATTTCTTCCAGGTTGTCCATTTTATTGGCATACAGTTGCTTGTAGTAATCTCATGATCCTTTGTATTTCTGCAGTGTCAGTTGTTACTTCTCCTTTTTCACTTCTAATTCTATTGATTTGAGTCTTTCTCCCTTTTTTCTTGATGCATCTGGCTAATGGTTTATCAATTTTGTTTATCTTCTCAAAGAACCAGCTTTTAGTTTTATTGTTCTTTGGTATTGTTTCCTTCATTTCTTTTTCATTTATTTCTGATCTGATCTTCATGATTTCTTTCCTTCTGCTAACTTAGGGGTTTTTTGGTTCTTCGAATTGCTTTAGGTGTAAGGTTAAGTTGTTTGAGATTTTTCTTGTTTCTTGAGGTAGGATTGTATTGCTATAAACTTCCCTCTTAGAACTGCTTTTGCTGTATCCCATAGGTTTTGGGCCATCATGTTTTCATTGTCATTTATTTCTAGGTATTTTTTGATTTCCTCTTTGATTTCTTCAGTGATCTCTTGGTTATTTAGTAGTGTATTGTTTAGCCTCCAAGTGTTTGTATTTTTTACAGTTTTTTTTTCTGTAATTGATATCTAGTCTTATAGCATTATGGTCGGAAAAGATACTTGATACGTTTTCAATTTTCTTAAATTTACCAAGGATTGATTTGTGACCCAAGATGTGATCTACCCTGGAGAATGTTCCATGAGAACTTGAGGAGAAAGTGTATCCTGTTGTTTTTGGATGGAATGTCCTATAAATATAAATTAAGTCCATCTTGTTAATGTGTCATTTAAAGCTTGTGTTTCCTTATTTATTTTCATTTTGGTTGATCTGTCCATTGGTGAAAGTGGGGTGTTAAAGTCCCCTGCTATTACTGTGTTACTCTTGATTTCCCCTTTTATGGCTGTTAGCATTTGCCTTATGTATTGAGGTGCTCCTATGTTGGGTGCATAAATATTTACAATTGTTATATCTTCTTGGATTGATCCCTTGATCATTATGTAGTGTCCTTCTTTGTCTCCTGTAATAGTCTTTATTTATTTATTTTTTTTAAATTTTATTTATTTATTTATTTATTTGTTTATTTATGGCTGTGTTTGGTCTTCGTTTCTGTGCGAGGGCTTTCTCTAGTTGTGGCAAGCGGGGGCCACTCTTCATCGCGGTGCGCGGGCCTCTCACTATCGCGGCCTCTCTTGCTGCGGGGCACAGGCTCCAGACGCGCAGGCTCAGTAGTTGTGGCTCACGGGCTTAGTTGCTCCGCGGCATGTGGGATCTTCCCAGACCAGGGCTCGAACCCGTGTCCCCTGCATTAGCAGGCAGATTCTCAACCCCTGCGCCACCAGGGAAGCCCCTAGTCTTTATTTTAAATCCTATTTTTTCTGATATGAGAAATTGCTACTCCAGCTTTTGTTTGATTTCCATTTGCATGGAATATCTTTTTCCAGCCCCTTTCAGTCTGTATGTGTCCCTAGGTCTGAAGTGTGTCTCTTGTAGACAGCATATATACAGATCTTGTTTTTATATCCATTCAGCCAGTCTAGGTCTTTTGGTTGGATCATTTAATCCATTTACATTTAAGGTAATTATCGATATGTATGTTTCTATTACCATGTTCTTAATTGTTTTGGGTTTGTTACTGTAGGTCTTTTGCTTCTCTTGTGTTTCCTGCCTAGAGAAGTTCCTTTAGCATTTGTTGTAAAACTGGTTTGGTGGTGCTGAATTCTTTCAGCTTTTGCATGTCTGTAAAGGTTTTAATTTCTCCATCAAATCTGAATGAGATCCTTGCTGAGTAGAGAAATCTTGGTTGTAGGTTTTTCCCCTTCATCACTTTAAATATGTCCTGCCACTCCCTTCTGGCTTGCAGAGTTTCGGCTGAAAGATCAGCTGTTAACCTTATGAGGATTCCCTTGTATGTTACTTGTTGCTTTTAATATTTTTTCTTTGTATTTAATTTTTGATAGTTTGATTAATATGTGTCTTGGCATGTTTCTCCTTGGATTTATCCTGTATGGGACTCTCTGCTCTTCCTGGACTTGACTATTTCCTTTCCCATATTAAGGAAGTTTTCAACTATAATCTCTTCAAATATTTTCTCAGTCCCTTTCTTTTTCTCTTCTTCTTCTGGGACCTGTATAATTCGAATGTTGGTGCGTTTAATGTTGTCCCAGAGGTGTCTGAGACTGTCCTCAATTCTTTTCATGCTCTTTTCTTTATTCTGCTCTGCAGTAGTTATTTCCACTATTTTATCTTCCAGGTCATTCATCTGTTCTTCTGCCTCAGTTATTCTGCTATTGATTCCTTCTAGAGAATTTTTAATTTCATTTATTGTGTTGTTCATCATTTGCTCTTTAGTTCTTCTAGGTCCTTGTTAAATGTTTCCTGTATTTTCTCCATTCTATTCCAAGATTTTGGATTATCTTTACTATCATGACTCTGAATTCTTTTTCAGGTAGGCTATTTCCTCTTCATTTGTTTGGTGTGGTGGGTTTTTACCTTGCTCCTTCATCTCCTGTATATTTCTCTGTCTTCCCATTTTGCTTAACTTACTGTATTTGGGGTCTCCTTTTTGCTGGCAGCAGGTTCATAGTTCCCGTTGTTTTTGGTGTCTGCACCCAGTGGGTAAGATTGGTTCAGTGGGTTGTGTAGGCTTCCTGGTGGAGGGGACTGGTGCCTGTGTTCTGGTGGATGAGGCTGGATCTTGTCTTTCTGGTGGGCAAGAACACGTCCAGTGGTGTGTTTTGGGGTGTCAGCACTGGAGCTTGCTGGTTGTTGAGTGGAGCTGGGTCTTAGCATTGAGACGGAGATCTGTGGGAGAGCTCTCGCTGATTCATATTACGTGGGGCCAGGAGGTCTCTGGTGGTCCAATGTCCTGAACTCGGATCTCCCACCTCAGAGGCTCAGGCCTGACACCTGGCTGGAGCACCAAGACACTGTCAGCCACATGGTGTAGACAAATGTGGTAAAAATCTGACTGGTGTCTTGGATTTCTCTTTGCTGGGCGATTTCTCCAAGCCAGGTTCCCTTTGTCAGAAACACAGCAAGCCAAAATGCTGAGACACCCGAGGTTTGCAGAGAAGACAGTGCTTATTCATAAGGCAGCCAAGGAGAAGACAGTAGAACAAATCTCAAATCTGGCTCCCGGAAGACAAGGGGCTAGCATATTTATGGGATAAAGAATAACGTAGCAGGGCCGTCTGAGGTGTAGCGAGTGTGGGGAGCATGGGGAACGTGGGGAAAGGTGATTGGGTAAGGTGTGGTAGGTGTGGTAATCCAATAGTGTAAATTTTAAAAGGGCAAACCTCACTCGATCCCACCTCCCACTCCTGGGATTGGAGTACAGGCCAAGAAAAACTCTCCATGTCAACTCTGTGTTGGTGGGCAGAGTTTTAAAGTCTACTTCTTCCTGATGGTGGTTGCTGTTTTTAGAGAGATCTCTACCTCATGGGTACTGAGACTGGCCAATCCTTCCTTTCACGGCAGCCAAGTGTTGGTTTAAACTTACCATTTTCTTTTTAAAGCTTTGGGCTTATTAAAAATTTAAGGCTTACTATTGTAGTTTGTTTCTTAGCTGTGTTTGTTTTGGCCCTCAGAGAACTACCTTGTATTTTTGTAAGCTCTACTATGCATTTAAAGGGATTTTATTCTGCGTTTCTGGGTATTTTGTAGTGGGAGAATCTTCAGATTATTTAGTCTGGAATCTTGTAAGAAAAGGAAATCCCCTCAGCCTTTAAGATTCAGTTCATCTTCTTTAGGAAACCTCCTCAACTCCTTAGGTGGGGTTAGGGGCCCCTCTTTTCTACCACTGCAGCATAGCTTACACTATATGTACTTGTCTGTCTCTTCCATTAAGACTGTAAACTTCTTGTATGCAAGTACTATGTCTTTCATCCAGTGCCCATCACAGTGTCTTGCATAACATGTGTGCTCAATAAATGTTCATGAAATGAGAGAATGAATATATTATTTAATCTTTCCTTATTGGTTTATTCTTTAATCTCTTGACTGACCTTTTTTCTTTTATCTGAACTTAAAAAAAAAAGTCCCTACATATTTCCTACAGTGTAGAGCATAATGCCAGATGTAATAATCCTACAAGGGCCCAAACAGTCATGAACAGGAGACTCAGTTTACAGTTAACTCAGTGAAAAATCACTATTACCTTCAGATTCCTTTTTCTCCTATGTGAAAAGCACAAGTTGGTCTCTCTTGAATTTATACAGATTATTTCTTTCCCCACATGTATTCTACACTAATCCTTTCTTACTTTCTTATTTTTGATCATTATCTCCATTTTATTAATAATTATTTTCTTTAAGGACTAAGTTTCTTCAGATTGGGCATGCTATCAAATATATGTACATATATATTTAAATTTTATTTACTGTTTTTTAATTGAAGTATAGTTGATTTACAATGTTGTATTAATTTCTGCTATACAGCAAAGTGATTCAGTTTTACATATATATATATATATATATATATATATGTGTATACACACATTCTTTTTTAAAATATTCTTTTCCATTATGGTTTATCATAGGATATTGAATATAGTTCTCTGTGCTATACAATAGGACTCTGTTTTCCACCCATTCTATATATAAAAGCTTACATCTGCTAACCCCAACCTCCCACTCCATCCCTCCCCCAACCCCCTCCCCATTGGCAACCACCGGTCTGTTCTCTACGTCCATGATTCTGTTTTTGTTTCATAGATAGGTTTATTTGTGTCATATTTCAGATTCCACACGTAAGTGATATCATATGGTACTTGTCTTTCTCTTTCTGACTTACTTCACTTAGTATGATAATCTCTAGTTGCATCCATGTTGCTGTAAATGGCATTATTTCATTCTTTTTTATGGCCGAGTAGTATTCCATTGTATATATGCACCACATCTTCTGTATCCATTCATCTGTTGATGCACACTTAGGCTGTTTCCATGTCTTGGCTATTGTGAACAGTGCTGCTATGAACATTGGGGTGCATGTATCTTTTTGAATTATAGTTTTGCCTGGATACGTGTCTGGGACTGGGATTGCTGGATCATATGGTAATTCTATTTTTAGTTTTCTGAGGAACAACCATACTGTTTTCCACGGTGGCTGTGCCAACTTACATCCCCACCAACAGTGTAGGAGGGTTCCCTTTTCTCCACACCCTCTCCAGCATTTGTTATTTGTAGACTTCTTAATGATGCCCATTTTGACTGGACCGAGGTGGTACCTCCTTGTAGCTGTGATTTGCATTTCTCTAGTAATTAGCAATGTTGAGCATATTTTCACGTGCCTATTGGACATCTGTATTTCTTCTTTGGAGAAATGTCTGTTGAGGTCTTCTGCCCATTTTTCAATTGGCTTGTTGTTCTTTTGTTGTTGTTGAGCTATATGAGCTGTTTGTATATTTTGGAAATTAAGCCCTTGTCAGTTGCATCATTTGCAAATATTTTCTCCCATTCTGTATTGTCTTTTCATTTTGTTTATGGTTTCCTTTGCTGTGTAGAAGCTTTTAAGTTTAATTAGGTCCCATTTGTTAATTTTTGTTTTTATTTCTACTGCCTTGGGAGACTGACCTAAGAAAACCTTGGTACAGTTCTATGTCAGAGAATGTTTTGCCTATGATCTCTTCTAGTAGTTTTATGGTGTCATGTCTTATGTTAAAGTCTTTAAGCCATTTTGAGTTTACTTTTGTGTATGGTGTGAGGGTGTGTTCTAACTTCATTGATTTACACGTGGCTGTCCAACTTTCCCAACACCACTTGCTGAAGAGACTTTTCCCCACTGTATATTCTTGACTCCTTTGTCGAAGATTAATTGACCATAGGTGTGTGGGTTTATTTCTGGGCTCTTTATTCTGTTCCATTGATACATATGTCTGTTTTTGTGCCAATACCATGCTGTTTTGATTACTGTAGCTTTGCAGTATTGTCTGATGTTTGGGAGTGTTATGCTTCCTACCCGGTTCTTTTTCTTCAGGATGGCTTTGGCAATTCTGGGTCTTTTATGGTTCCATATGAATTTTGGGATTATTTGTTCTAGTTCTGTGAAAAATGTCATGGGTAATTTGATAGGGATTGCATTAAATCTGTAGATTGCTTTGGGTAGTATGGCCATTTTAACAATATTAATTAGAAGTATTTTTTTAAATTCTACCAAATGAAGTATTGATAAAAAATATTAACTTATTAAGTCACTGATAATATTGCTGTTTTCTGTGCATAAAACTCTGTATCAGCCAAATCCTAGTTATTTTTCTACTGTTAAATGCATTTTATCAAGCTGAATCAATAGCCTCATTTCCAAGTCCAGATCTATCTGTCTGTCTGTCTATCCATACACACACACATATATATTTTAGTCATGGAAATAACATGCTTCCTAGATGTTCTCTGTGAGCAGAAAATTCTCCTGAGTGTCACTGGGTTTCCTTTTCTTTTCTGTGAGCATAGTGACATTGATACTCTAATTCAGATCTGATCTACCATCTCTACCAATGTTACTTCTAAAGATACAGTATGTGGCATGAACCATTAAAAGAGTAATAATAGAGCTGCATATAAAGGATGGATTTTCCAATGTGACTAATGAGATTTTGTTCTTCTCCAGTAATTTGATATTTAGAATATAAATTCTATTTTAGTATTATTTCAAGTGAATATATGATAAGGGAGACACTCAAAATAGGTTGTGAGGAATTAGAAGTAGTGATAAAATTTCTGAGTTTGTAATATAATTTTAGATAATTTTTAATATTTCTAAGCTTGGAATGTATTGCCTCTCCTAATCTGTGAGATCTGTGACTCTATATTAGAATATGATTAAACTAATCTGACAATTTAGATGTTTGCACACATATTTTATGATTATTTTTCTAAGAATTTTTCTGATGCATGAGTTAAGCCTTCAGATGGCTACAGGCATACTCCTCTTTCTCAAAAAAAGAAAAAAGTAGGTATAGTAACACTTCATTTAACTTGCACCTTTAGAGAGTGAAAAACCTGTCAGCAGGTTTTAAAAATAATTGGAACATTACTCTTTGAGCATGCGAACATTAAAAACACCACCCTTATTAACTTTCCAAGGTATCTTACTTCTCCTTTTCACTCTACATGGAGAAGATGGGAGATGATTTAACCTCTTCTTGATGATTCAGAGTTATCATCGTAAACCGATGATGTCTCTCAATGTCTTGCACCAAGTAAATGTCTGGGCATATGAGTGAACAAAAACATTTATTGTACATGCTACACTATGAATGATGCCTTCACAGGGCATCAAGGTATATAAAGCTCTTTGGTCTTCCACTAAATGGCCCTAGACTACTTTTGCTTTTTACTGAGTTTTACTTATTTATTTAAAGCTTTTCCTTAGTCATGGGATTATCCAATATCCTTTATTACTGTCAGTGCACCTATACTCCTGATTATTTTCTACTTCTGCTGAGGGCTGGAAATCAGATAAGTGAGTTTCTCAGGTTGTGTCTAAAATTAGGAATAGTCTCTGAGCCACGGTCTGTGATGGTCTCACAACATGATCTGCTGTATTTTATCACAGATCTGTATATTTTATCTTGGTTTTGGGCTATATTCTCCATCACTGATTTTCAATGTAGGTATATTTTTTACACTACAGAAGCTTTTGTTCATTGGAATCTGGAGTGACAAGTAATTGAGGCAAATATGAAGGTGGTACTGCTTTGGCTGAGAAGGGGAGCAACCTGGAGCTGTTCCACTGCACACTTGGCATTCTTGCTTCTCCACCAGAAGGGGCTCCCACTGTGCAGAGTTTGATCACTTTCTAGAGACTTGAGGAGGCTGAGTAATAAGGCACTGGTTAAGTTATATGTCACTGTTTCACCTGCTCTCTTTCTGTCTCTGGACACCCATCTAATCCACCGCAAAACAGGGAAACATGATAAGAAAATAACTGAAAGGAAAACAACCAAAGGCAGCACTTATTGATTACTCATTCCTTCTAAGGCAACAAAGCAGATTCACATCTACACAAATGTTCTCAAGAACAAGTTTGCCGAGATTTCCCTGGTGGCCTAGAGGTTAAGACTCCATGCTCCCAATGCAGGGGGCCTGGGTTCGATCCCTGGTCAAGGAACTAGATCCCGCATGCCACAACTAAAAGATTCCACATGCAGCAACTAAAGATCCTGCACGTGGCAATGAAAATCCTGTGTGCCACAACTAAGACACAGCATGGACAAATAAATATTAAAAAAAAAAAAACAAGTTTGCTTTAGGAACTGAAGCTAAGATGACTTCATTGACTTCAACATGTTATTAAAATTACTGGAGAGAGAGAGGAATTGGAGTAAAGTAGGCACAGTATAAGTGAGCAGCTGAAACTAAAGGATGGATAATGTATGTGCTATGCCCACAAGGTGGTCTTCTTAGGTTCATCTAATCATTCAGACTCATAAGACTACTACTCAACACACTTGGCATCAGTTTACTCAGAAGGATTTCAGACAGAAACCATTCGGAACTTGCCATCAGGGCAGTGTCAGACTGGAGTTCTTGCAGTAATTCATGTGACAGCTTGTCCAGCCATCTACGTGCTATCTTCTCTCTAGGAGATATAGCTCAGGCGTGAGGAGGAGATCCATATTGTTAGATGTGGGTCTATCTTTGTTTGGAGAACCTGCTGCTTTATAGGAGCCATTGTATCTTGTAACAGTAGCTTCTAGGGTCACACAATGGATAGCCCAATTATAAGAAACTCAGGACAGTCCAAAGTGCAGTGTCACCGTCAGGAATTTATCATTCCTTTGCAGTTACAACTTACCAATCAGGAGGTCATTTTTATCTTAAGTAATGTTGCTTAGTAATGTAAGTGACATCCTTATCCTCATCATGTTACCAGGGAACTTAGACATTTTTACCTAAGGCCAGCTTTTCATCCAGCAGGGGAAGTTGTAATTAATCTCATAACATGGTTATTAAACTCATATAGCCAGATTTCCTATCAAGAAGTTTAATTTGAAATACTTTGGGATCTCACTGGACTTTACCACTTTGATTATGAGAAGTTCTTCCATGGCAAATGTTCTATTTTTATTTTCTTTTTGCCTAAGTTCTTTGAATTGGTCTACAATATTGTATTTTACTACATCTGACTGTTTAAATCAGGAGGATCTGATAGAATAAACCTAAATAATATTAAATAATACTAATAAAGCTAACTTATCTAGAAGAATACATGCACGAAGATACTTAAGAAAATGGGGGCCTAGCAATTTCACTTCTGGGAATTTATCCAAGGAACATGGTCCCATCCCCAAGTGTTCACGTCATTTGGCTCTACTATTTATCTAGCTTCTCAACTCAGAAATGTGAGTTCCATCCTTGATTTCTCTGCTTCATCGTCTGTATCTATTCCATAAGCAATCCTATTGGTTCTACTTCTAAAATACATATATGTCTTCACTTCTCATCCCCATTGTTACCACCTGTTATGAACTGTGTTCCCCCAAAAGACATGTTGAAATCCTAACTCCCAGCACCTCAGAATATGACCTTATTTGGAAATAGATTAGAGTGATGCATCCATAAGCCAAGGAATGCCAAGAATTGTCGGCAAACACTAGAAGCTCCAAGCAGCAAGGAAGGATTCTCCCCTATAGGTTTCAGAGGGAGAGTGACTGTACTGACAATACATTTCTGTTGTTTTAGGCCACCCAGTTTGTGGCACTTTGTTATGCCAGTTCTAGGAAACGCATACACCCTCTCAGTACAAAGCTCCATCATTTCTTACCTGGACTGATGCAGTGACTTCATATTTGTCCCCTTCCTCCCCTCTCCCACTGTCAGCCTACTCCAATCTATTCTTTGGACAGCAGTGAGAGTAGCCTTTTCAAAAGTTAAATTAGATCATGTCATTACTTTGGTTTAATGCCCTTCAATGACTTCCTATTGCTCTAAGAAGAAAGTCCCAAACGTTTGCTATGGCCTAGGACAACAGTTCTTCACCTTTTTGGTCTCAGGACCCCTTTTCAATAAGTCTTCAAAATTACTGAGGACCTCAAAGAGTTTTTGTTTATGTAGTTTAAATCTATCAGTACTTACCATATTAGAAATTAAAGTTGAGAAATTTTAAAAACCATTACATGGGGCTTCCCTGGTGGCGCAGTGGTTGAGAATCTGCCTGCCAATGCAGGGGACACGGGTTCCAGCCCTGGTCTGGGAGGATCCCACATGCCGCGGAGCGACTAGGCCCGTGAGCCACAATTGCTGAGCCTGCGCGTCTGGAGCCTGTGCTCCGCAACAAGAGAGGCCGCGATAATGAGAGGCCCGCGCACCGCGATGAAGAGTGGCCCCCGCTTGCCGCACTAGAGAAAGCCCTCGCACAGAAACGAAGACCCAACACAGCCATAAATAAATAAATAAATAAATAAATTAAAAAAAAAAAAAAAACACATGTGGTTAAATATTAAAAAAAAAAAAAAAAACCATTACATGTTACTCTAAGTAACTTAATTTCAAAAATGAAAATAAATATATTTTCCAAAAGGTAAGAAAGCATAGAAGCGTGGCATTACTTTACATTTTTGCAAATCTCTTTAAAGTCTGGCTAAACAGAAAATAACTGGATATTCGTTTCTAGTTCTGCATTCAATCTGTTGTGATACCTGTCATGTGGCCTCTGGAAAATGCCACTGAATGCTCATGAGAGAATGAGTGTGAAAACGAGT
The DNA here is from genome assembly GCF_028023285.1 of Balaenoptera ricei. Classification (NCBI taxonomy): domain Eukaryota; kingdom Metazoa; phylum Chordata; class Mammalia; order Artiodactyla; family Balaenopteridae; genus Balaenoptera; species Balaenoptera ricei. The sequence goes on from NC_082639.1 coordinate 142,913,161, forward strand.
ACATAAAATGTCTTAAAATTATTATGAAATAGCAATGACTTTATGGACCCCCTGAAAATATCACAAAGACCCCCAGGGGCTCCCAGTCCATACTTTGAGAACCACTGGGCTAGGAAACCCTGCAACATTTAGCCCCACCTAACTTTCTAATCTGAGCTCACAAAATGTTGTTCTTCCTGCTCTTCACGTGGCTGGCTCCTACCTCATCTTTCAAGTCCCAGCCTGTCATCTATGTAGAGAAAGTCCTCTTGGATTATTTGCTTCAAAGAGGTCACCTCCTATTGTTATTCTTTAGTTCAATCCCCTCATTGTTTCTTCACTAGCATTTATTACCATTTATAGTTAAAGGATGTATTTATTTTCATTTGATTATGCGCTCCATCAGGTTAGGAACCATGTGTGACCTTTTGACTGTTATACTCCTAGCACCTTGCATAGAGTCCGATACACAGGAAGCACTCATTTTACTGAGTGAATGAATAAATGAATCATGGATTTGTACAAATATTTATCTGCCAAGGATGTTCACTGCTTACATTCACTCATTAACAGTTATTTCCTGAGTACCTACTGTGTGCCAGGCACTGTTCTAGGTGCAATAAATAAAAAAAGACAAAAATCTCTACCCTAGTTTTGGAGGAGGGGGATATAGAAAGTAAACTAAGTAAGTCAAATACATAATATGTTAGATGATGATAAATGCTACAGAGAAAAACAAAGCAGAAAAGAATGAGGAATGCTGGAGGCAGGGTAGAATGAGTTTCAACTTAAAATAAGGTAGTCAGTGTAGGGCTTATCGGGAAGATTACTGAGAGTGAAAAACCTGAAGGAAGCGAGAGAACAAGCTGTATGAATATTTGGGGGAAAAGCAATAGAGGGAGCAAGATGAGCAAGTACCCAGGCCCTGAGATGGTTATGTGCCTGGCATGTTTCAGGAACCAAAAAGAGGCAAGTGTATGGCTGGGGCCAAGTGAGCAAGTTAGATTGGTCATAGACGATGAGGTATGAGAGATCTGAGGGTCAGATGGCATAGGGCCTTGTAAGCCATTGTAAGGATTTTGGCTTTTATTCTGAATTCAATGGGAGGTTGCCAGAGGGTTTTGAGCAGAGGAGTAACTTGACTTCATTTATGTGTTAAGAGGATCACTCTGGCTGCCAGGTTGAGAACAGACTGAAGGGTAGCTTATTTCAACCATCCAGATAAGATATGGTGGGGACTTGGGCCAAAGTGCTAGCAGAAGATAAGGTGAGAAGTAGTTAGATTCTGGACATATTATGAAGGTAGAAGTAATAGAATTTGCTGATAGATTAGATATTCATGTAAGAAAAAGAGAAGAGGTTAAGGATTCCACCAAGAATGTGACTTGAGCAACAAGGATATAATTGCCATTAACTAAGATGAAAAAGACTTGGGGAGAAGCAGGTTTTGTGGGTAAGGTCAGGAGTTTGGTTTTGGACATAATAATAGTTTGGGATCTCTATCAGACAGATATAAGAGAGAGGTCAAGCAGGCAGTTAGATATATGGATCTGAAGTTCAGAAGAGAGGTATGGGCTGGAGGTATAAACTTGAGATCCGAAGGCAGATATTTAAAGCCCAGAGACTGGAAGAAATCACCAAAGGGTTGAGTATAGAAAAATGAAGAGATCGGACGATTGAACTCTGGGGCATTTCAAGACAGGAGGACAAGAAAAGGAGCAAGCAAAAGGGACTGAGAAAGAACTACTGATGAAGAATGATCAAAAGGGACCAAGAAGGCCAGTAAGGTAGTAAGAAAATCAATGTCCTAGAACACAAGAGAATAAAGTATTGAAAGAAAAAGTAATCAGTTGTACCAAATGCTGCTGATAGGTCAGGTATGGTAAGGACTGAAAAGTGGTCACTGGATTTAGCAAAATAGAAGTTACTGTCCTTCTGATAAGAACAAGAAGAATGACAGAAGTGAACACCTAATTCACGTGGGTTCAAGAGATAATGGGGAAGGAGGAATTAGAGTATAAACAACTCTTTCACAGAATTTTGCTGTAAAGAGGAGTGAAATGGGGCAGTCCGACAGTTAAGTGGGGTGGAGAGACAGCAGCGTATTTATATCTGAGGGAACCTATACAGAAGACGGAAAACTGATAATGCGAAAAAGGATACATGCAGTAAGGTCTTTGAGTAGGATGGCACCTAGTACATTAACAGAGGGGCTGGCCTTAGAAGCACAGATAGTTCACACATACTCATAGGAGGGAAAGTGGGCTATGTAAGTACAGATGCAGGCAGGTAGACAGATAAGATGGTAGAACTCGTGGAAGTTCTTTTTTAATGACTCTTGTTTCACTTCAGTTAAACGGGAAGGAAGGTCATCAGCAGAGGATAAGGAAGGAGGTGTTTGAATTTTGAGGAGAGACGAGAACGTATGAAAGAGTCATCTAACAGAGGGAAGATATAATGGAGTAGGGAAATGTAGTGTCACTGCTGGGCAGCACTGAAGGCCCACATGAGATTAGTGGTTCTAAGCCTGAAGTGAGCATAGTTATGTATTTTTCTCCTGTCAGGTGTAGCTGCATAGGTACAGACACGGAAGAGTAGAAGAATTAATTTAAACATCTATTTTCTGAAAGCCTACTATATATCAGGGACACAGTGATAAATAAACCAGTTATAGTCTTTGCCTTCATGGAGTTTACAATCTAGCTTATATACTGCAAAAGAGAACAACCTCAACATCTAAACAGTGGAATGGCTACAGTATAATATACTTGTAGGACAGAATACTAGGCAGCCATCCTAGAAATTGTGCTGAAGAAGAATATCTGATATGCATATGAGAAGATATTCATGATAAGTAAACAAAGTAGGATATAAAACTATGTACAATATGATCCCATTTTTGTTTTTAAAATGTATTATCTACCTATAAGAAAAAAGATAAGGAAAGCATCCAAAGTGATAATAAGGGTTATCTCAAGGGTAAGACTATGGACGACTGAAACCTTTTTCTTTATACTTATTATTTGTATTTTGTAAAAATTTCTAAAATACACTGATATCACTTTAAAATAAGAAAAAGTTACTGTTCATTTGTACTCTCTCTGAATCTGAATACCATCTATACATTTACAAACATTTTTCAGTGATTATTACTTGGCTATTGCCAAATATTGATCAAACCGATTAAAACTATGATCAGTTATAAATGTCTATTTACAGTTATAAGCATGATAGGGTTACCTGCCTGCCTGTACCACGCCCCCTCCCCCCCCCCCGCCCCATCCATTTCTTGTTTGCTATGCTCCTCAGATCACCATGCCTAATTTGGGGCTTTTGAGTTCAGATGTTGTGGGCTGAAGTGTTCTTGTGTTTAATGTGAAATATTGAGATTTTGGATCTTTCAACTTAGAGTGTGTCCACCTAGAAATCAATCAGAGCAGAGGCATGAACACGAGAACCTTGACTGCAATCACAGAACTGATTGGCAAGTGGGGAGTCGAAAGACAGGAGGACAACCAGGTTGTCTTCTAATCCTATTAACTTTTCTGTCTTCCAAGAGTACTAGAGAAAAGGATCAGGCTTTAAAAAGACATAAAAAAATTTTCCTCAACTCTGAATTGTTTATATGTCCAATTACCTTGACATGTCTAAAGAATAGGTATGTGGGTAAAACAAAGAAAAGATGATTATTTAAAATTACTCTCTAACCAAATTGTAGTCTTTAGGGATCCAAATGCAAATTCTTCTTCTTTTATTCATCTTTTGTATGCCTGGCACATAATAAGCACTCAAGAAATGTTCGATCAATAAACTTGATGATTATGACTCACCTAAATAAAGCCTGTTCGGGTTTTAATCATTATTAATAATTATTTTAAATCGACTACTATATTACAATACTCTTACTATTATGATTATGATGTTTTAATAATACACATCATCTTGTATCTGCAAAATCTTTATCTCTGTTTTTCCTCTTTGTGTGTTAAAGTGGAGTTTGTATTAAAGCACGAATATGACTCCAAACAGTTTTTTCTTGGTAACCTCAAAATAGGATATAGGAACCCAAACCTTAGTCTTTATAAACATTCTGTTTTAAAGTATATTACAAAGAATAAATGGAATTGAATGTCAAGAATGAGTAAGTGAAAGCTTTTACTCATCTGGTTTACAACTTATATCAGCTAATTTTTCTAAATTTAAGTTAATTAAATTTTTTGGTTGTTTCATTTCAAATGACCACACCAGAAGAGGGTTGTTTGTCATGGTTATTTATGCTTTTCCTTTCCGCTTTAGCTTAAAGGAAATGTTCAAATTTAATAAATATGGAGTTGTTATAAACAGCAAAAACAATTCTAATAAATTAACATTGGTCATACATTTGAAATCATTATAAGGGATTATACATCAGGGTAAAGGAAAAATACTCAGTTGAATTAAAAATAAAATCATATAATAAAGTTAAAATGTAGAAAAATTAAACCATGCTTAAAAATCAAACTTAAAAGCATAGAAATGTACACCCCCTACACTGCACCTCCATATCCTTTGTTTCCAAATAAAAATTCATAAGGAACACAAATGAATAACAAAGTAATTCAGGGAATTTAAAGACACAGACTCTCAAATAAGAAAAGAAAAAATGTACCCATGTGACTCTGTACCTAAGTGATTCTTTACCACTATCTTTAAAATGGTAGGGAATCATGAAAGCTCCCCTCCCTCTGACCTGTTCCCCTGTTCTGACGCTTGCAGAACTCTAAGCTATCACCCACTACTCTGAGATTGGGTTCACAAGCTGCCACTTTTCTTTATAACTTGAAGTAGAACCTTGAGCCTTCACAATCCTTACTTAAAACTTTCTCTCATTCCCCTTCATCTTTTACCTTGTATTATTTATGAATATGCTTGTGTCTTCCTGCTCTTTTGAAGGTAAGAGCTATAGCATAGTTTAACTTTACGGACCCCTAGAGTTCCTTCATCCCTTCTATCTAGCACAAAACTTGGCATGAAATAAAAGTTAAATGAGACAAAAATAAACTACTTGCAGGAAAATCAAATCTAGTTATACCTCACTAATCTAGGGGCTTGATTTTTTGGCATTCTCAAGTACCTGGAATAGAGCCCACCGTACAGGGGAAAGATGCTGATACGAACCATATTTAAAAAGTTGTGACCAGTTGGCTCCTGTATAGAAGGATGCTTCTAGCTGGGTTGACAAAGCAACGAAAGGCCAGTCTTTGTCTATGAAATATGAGATGCAACAGGAGGCAGAAGACACATGGAAAGTGAAAAGTGAAGGAAAGCAAGGACTAGAGAGCAGAAACGGTAGGAGGGCCAGCAGAGCCTAATGGTAATTAGAAGAAAGAATGGGGGCAGCAGTAGTAGCAGCCAGCAGAAATCAGAAGCTGTGACAGAGGTGGCAAGCTGCAGACATTTTAGACCACAGAGAATAGCCAGCCATAAAGAGCGCTGGGCTGCATGCCAACCAGTAGATTTTAGCAATCTCAAGAGGAAAAGAGAAGCTTTGGCTCTGTGCTTCACCATCTATAAATACCTGTGGTACAGCCAATGATTTAAGAAGGAGGCAATGAAGTACAGAATATATTTTAGAAAAAAAATTTTTATAGAAAAACAGTTAAAAAATAAAAAGCAGAATGTAACTGTTCAGCTATTTGAAACCCACACTAATCTAGAATGTTTAACTTTGCAAAGTGTGCTACACACTTGAGGATTTATTAGAAGAAGGAAAGAAAAAGGAACAAACATTGGCTGAATACCTATTGTGTGCTGGAAGCTTTATGAACATCATTTTTTTTTAATCCTCACAACAACCCTTAACATAAACATTATTATTCCCATTTCCAAGCTGGGTAAAATGAGGCTCAGAGAGATTATATATATAACTTGCCCAAGGCCCAGCATCAAAATACATGTTTTCTCAACTGTACTATGCTACTGAAAAGGAGCAAGGGGAGTCAACACAAATAAATACAATGCACAGAAGAAATGTAGTTAAAATTTTTCTTTTTGTTAAAGACAATAGGTAGCCTAAATTACAGTCTCATATCTAGCGTGCTTGTGTAATTCCTATTAACCATAATCTCAAAACTGACATATCACATTCAGAGAGTGAATTATCTTACTCTTCAGGACCCCACATTTATTTTTACTTCTCGTTGGTTGATTGCTGTACTTTTTCAAGTATGCATATTTTGAGAAGCTGTAGCTTAGTCTATACATTTTTAGGTACATGAGGGAACAGAGCCAAACTATTTTCTCTTCTGAAGGGTGTTTTGCTTACTGCATTACTGTTTCTATAATACTATACAGTAAAAGCTCAATATACTTCAATCTATTCGATTCTAAATCCCTTCTATGGTAAATAATCAGACATACAGTCGAGAAATCCAAGAAATGATTCTTTCCTTTCCTACTCATTCACTTTTCACTTTCACAATGAAAAAAGATTTTTTAAATTGAAGTGTAGTTGATTTACAATGTTGTATTAATTTCTGCTGTACAGCAAAGTGACTCAATTATACATATATATATTTTCTTTTTCATATTCTTTTCCATTATAGTTTATCCCAGGACATTGAATATAGTTCCCTATGCTATACAGTAGGACCTGTTGTCCATCCATTCTATATGTAATAGTTTGCATCTACTAACCCCAAACTCCTAGTGCATCCCTCCCTCACCAACCCCTTGGCAACCGTAAGTCTGTTCTCTGTGAATCTGTTTCTGCTTCGTAGATAGGTTCATTTGTGTCATATTTTAGATTCCCCATGTAAGTGATTTCATATGATTTTGTCTTTCTGACTTAGTTCACTTAGTATGATAATCTCTAGTTGCATCCATGTTGCTGCAAATGGCATCATTTCATTCTTTTTTATGGCTGAGTAGTATTCCATTGTATATATGTACCACATCTCTTCTTTATTTATTCCTCTATTGATGGACATTTAGGTTGTTTCCACGTCTTGGCTACTGTGAACAGCGTTGCTATGAACATAGGGGTGTATATATCTTTTTGAATTAGTTTTGTCCAGATATATGTCCAGGAGTGGGATTGGTGGGTCATATGGTAATTCTATTTTAGTTTTCTGAGGAACCTCCATACTGTTTTCCACAGTGGCCGTACCAATTTACATTCCCACCAACAGTGTAGGAGGGTTCCCTTTTCTCCACACCCTCTCCAGCATTCTATTTGTAGACTTTTAAATGATGGCCATTCTGACTGGTGTCACAATGAAAATTTTCACAGTCTGCTAGGTCCATAAAATGGTTCCGCATCTACAGAGGGTGCTATGAAATAGGCACTTTCCTTTTGATATCTGGGAAATTAGTTAATATCTTCTGCTGTTGTTACTCAAATATAAATCCTTCATCAATTCATACCTGAATAAACAGAATGGTTTCTTCACTGCTATTCTTCCCTGTTGCCTTTCTCCCTAGTAGTAGTACACCATCACTAGATTCATCATTCTAAAAAAATCCATTATGTTACTCCTTTTAAAAACACACACACATGCATGCACACACACAGTAGTACAAGTTCCTTAATCTAAGCATCGAAGCATCCATGGTCTGGATCCACTTTATCCAATTATTCTTCATGAAAAACACATATCTAGATTGAGCTGTTTCTGCTACCTAACCCTATTCCCACCTCAGTGGCCATCAAATAGCACCTAGCTTTTACAGTTCACGATAGGCCACAATTCCCTCTTGAAGATGTCTCTGACTACTGTGGCTCATACTAATTTCTCCCCCATTACCTCTCCCAAAGTACTTTCAGAATATCTCATACTATGGCACCTGATTACATTCTGGCTCCTAACTGTTCTTTTTATTTCATGAGTTTCTTATTATCTCACTTTTTAAAAAATGCCACTGACTTATTACAGAAAGAGTCCAGTCGTTCAGCAGAATGTCCCATAGTCCAGATTTGCCAGTTTACTTTCTTTTGATGCCATTACATCATTATCACACGTATTTAATAGGTTTTATTAAATTTGGGTTCAACTGTTTTTGGTAAGAATACTTCAGAAATAGTGCTCTGTGCTTCCTTGAAGAGCACATGGTATTTGAAAGGGTGAGGATGGATGGATGTGTGAGAGGATAGGGGTGATCATTACCGGCAAAGGAAAAACATGTGCAAAGGCACAGATGGAAGTAGGTAAGTATGTGATGTATTCAAGGGAGGAAACTATCTACACTGGCTGGAGTAGGTTTTCCGTACTGCTCATGGCACTGGATGCACAGGTTTCATCCTATCCAGTCCTGCCGAACCAGGATTTCTAGAGCTAGAGGCTCAGATATCTTTATACTTACAGAGTTCCTAAGGAAATTCAGATGCTTTGCCAGGCCTGAAACCCTCTGGTCTGGGAAACAGCACACATATAAGTAGTCTGCTCTTGTATGTCAAGCTCATTCCTGTTTCAGGGATTTGGGGAATGACTTACAGTACCTTCTCTCCATTGAAGTCTCTGTTTAACTATTACTTCCTCAGTAAAGTCTTACTTGATCACTCTGTTCAAAGTAACCAATCTACTTCACTTATTTGTTAGTGCTTATCTGATAGCATCTTATTTATTGTTCTTGGTATGTTTCCCTCACTAGAATGTATGCTCCCAGAGAGTGTGGACCTTGTCTGTCTTGTTCACGGTGGTAATTCCAATGCTTAAGACGAGTCCTGGGTATAAAAGGTGTGTGCTATATACGCAGGATGAATGGATAAAATTGGCAAATTTAGGAAATTCTTTTTGGAACACTCCTATGTAATGTAGATAGAAAGCAATAAAATTATCCTTTAAGCCTGTCTTCACTAAGATTGGGGTTGTAAGTACCTTCTTTGAGAATTTCTCTTTGTATTTTGGATATTTTGCTTTATGATAGCTCATTTCACCTTACTGTTTAAAAGGAAAAATTGAGATAGCATTTCATAGAAGATAACGGCAACCCTGAACATCTATCTAATCAGTTCAATAATAATTTCCAAATGTACTTAATGGACTATTAAATCAGTAATTAGAAATTAAATTTTGCTAGGCTGCAAAAGATGTCAAAATTATGTATGCTCAGACTACGATATTTTAAAATTAAAATTTTATTTAATTAGCATTCCTCAGAGAAAGATATTTTAAAATTAAAATTTTATTTAATTAGTGTTCCCATAATCTATATTAAAATTTACTTCTACCCTGATGACTTATAAAAATATAGGCAGGGCAGTATAAATACACAGAAAGAGCCCATGGTGGTTAACAAAATTCACTGATACAGAATTGTTAACAACAACCAATAAAAAAAGCCCACAGAAAAAATGATTTAGGGTTTGAGGAGTAGGGAAAAAATATGAATAAAGTGAAAAAAACTTGTATATAAGCTGTTTTGTGGGGTGTTTGGAAGCATTGCTTCCTTTCACCCACACTTTTGTGAGTTAAAGTTAATGGATTTCTATTGCACTCCTGTTGTCACTATTGCCTAATGCTTTCCTATGGATGAAGCAGACACCTGGTTATTTAAGGAGGAGGATAAATGGGCCAAGGCAGCTTTCCCTATCCCCAATTCACCAGGGAGCGTTTGAGAATTCCACCTGACATGAGGACAGCACTGTGCTCTTAAACAATCTGTAGTTTGATCCGATTGTTCCCCAGTGGGGGAGGTAGGCCACAGCTCACTCAAGAGTCATTGATTGGATTAACAGCCTAATTCCCAACAGATGAATAGAATACTGATGTCTTGTCAGCCCAGATCACAAAAGGAAAACACAATCTGCTTCTACAGCTCAGAGATTTAACCCTCTATTTCCCCTGAAGCTACAATTTCAGTTTTTCATACTGTAATTTCTTCAGAACTATTTGCCGATAAATATAATCAAATGGTGGCTTTTATCGCCATCCACACACTTTCATCCTCTTTTAGAGTAATTTTTTAAATCTTTAAAAACATGGAAAGATTTTTACTTCAGTTTTTACTGTCCACATTAGTCCTGCTGCCTAAATTCTTTCCTGGGTATCCGAAAGAAATATTAGATAAGCTCTTTTCTCAGGGGACCCAATAAAAAAGGACACAGCCTATGGAAAGAGAGGTAGCAAAATCCACATATTCAAAGATAAAACTATTTTGAGCTGTTTTTCTGGCATAAGTGACTGATTTTATTAAGGGGAATGAATGATTGTATTAAGAGTCTCAATAAATGTTTGTTTTAGTTTATTCCCCTACTCTACCTCTACCTCCCAACTGTAATTTAATAACTTTTGTGTATGGCTGTACAACTATGAGTCAAATAAGAAGGTATTACTTCTGGTATTGGTTTAAAAATACGAACAAAAGACTTCAAGTCATCTATGAATTAGAATTCTATAATAAAGATATACATGCCTTGTATGAGTTAGCAAAACAGACAAAGATGCAGTATTGTGGGCAACTTTAATGATAGTTCATTTTGTATACCTTTCTGCCTATAGCCTGCCAATATATCAAGAAAGACTGATTTTAGTCAGTTGTGAGTAAAAACAATGATGGTAGTAGCAAATCTGTTTACTGCGCTAAGCAATTTATGTGTTCTCTTATGTAATCCACCCAACAACCTTATGAAGTAGGTATTAAGTTATCTCATTTCACAAATGAAGAAACTGAAGCTTAGTTAGGTTAAGTAACTTTGTCTGAGGTCACAGGATTTATAAGGTGCAGAGCCAGAACTTAAATTAAGTCTCTGGCTTCAAAGCTTATGCTCTTAAACACTACTGGGACTTTATGGGTTTCTCTGTATATCTTCATATTTATATGGAGATTTTTCAGTATCTGAGATTTTAAAATAAAGATTCAGCCTTCTCTTAGAATCTACTATTCTTTTGGAAAAACATCTCTGTGTGTACAAATGTTCTCTTTTGGCTTTTTTTTTCCTTTAGGACATTTTAAATGAATTTCATGATAGCCCCCTAAAGTTAGCCATATCAAAACCAGAAAACTTTTTTGCCTATGGTTTTGGAGTCATATTCAACTTCTATCCCTTCTCTTTACCTCTTATACTGTCCTTCATCAAGTGAAGTTGATTGAATTCTCCTTCTGTACTGTATCTGATTCTTTCTTTCTCTACAGTAATGGACCTTAGCCAGGTCCTAACCTTCTAATCCACTAATTCCTACAACAGCCTCCCTAATAATTTATCTGGTCTCCCATCCCTTTTGCAAGCACTGTCCTAAGCATGCCATTCTTCTACCTGAAACTTTGAAGCATATTCTAATCGTCTTCAAGTCAGATAAGAATTTCTAACTAAGGATTTCCCTAGCTTTTAATAGAATTTGGCATATTTTTATGGTTTTAAAAATTAACATTGTATATATAGGAAGTTTAGATCAGTTCAAATATGAGAACATATTATACAAAATAGACTGTTTATATTATTCGGTATTATACTATTATATTACAATCTGATTCTTTATGGTAATATATGCTTCCATAATACCTATTATTGAAAAATAACAGTTACAGGAAAGAGAATTCATTTTTTGGAAAGAGACAAGGAAAAAGTTCAACTAACACCAATTAAAATGCATTCACAAAATATGTGGAGTATAAAAGATCTTTATGCTACTCCCACAGATCTTATTTATGTATCTATGTATGTATTTAATTCAGACACGTTTTCTTTCTAAAACAAGTAGTTAGAAGATACAAATATCATGAACACATTCTAAATCAAGACAGGCCCTATTAGAGGTTCCCTAGAAGGCAGAAGACCTTCAGGAGGATGATTCCCAAAGAATTCCTTTCCTAGCTATTGGAAAGAAGGGGCAATAGAGTGCATGAAGAGGCAGACATGCTTCCTTGCATGTTAAGGACAGAAGCACTTCCATGGTGGCTAGAGACGTGATGCTCCAATGCCACAAAGGATAGTTCATAGCTATTTTTTTTCTTAATGAAGGATTTTTGTTCTTTCATACTGTGTGAACTCAAATTCGAAGGAAATTTTGATAGTCCTCAATAACATAAATTGGAGAGGCAGAAATCTTTGTTCTGGATGCCCTGGTCAGGCATAAAGTTAGCTGACAGTGCTGGAAACCGTGGTAGGCATGTCCACTAATCAATCTTTAAAATATAATACCCTGAAAGATCTATTGTTTTTTAATAATACCCAGAGGTTTTCACATCCTACAGTCTACAACTTTAGATTCCTATCATGTAATACAAAAACAGCATTTTAGCAGATATTCTAAAATAAGTCATATTAACTTTAGTTATCCTCTCAAACAGTAATGTTAATAATATCAAACAGAAGCCAAAAACCAAAACCAACCAAAAAACAAATGAATAAAAAAACCCCAAACAATTTCAGTAACAAGGAAAATCAAATCAATGGTGTATCCTTTGTGGTAAAAGAGATAGACTTGTCTGATTGTGGAAACCAGGTTAAAGACAAGGGCTTGGACAACTGTGCCCTGAAACAAGCAGACTGCAGGTTTTATAAATACATACAGAAATAATTAAAATATAAGGGGTTTAGAGGGATTAATCTCCTTTAAATAATCTCTGCCACAAAGCCTGTAAAGACACTGCTGGCACCAGGCCCATGTGAGACCAGCTGTCGGATATCAGAGCAGGGGAGAGATTAACTGCTCCCACTTCTGCACTGACCTCCTCTGTGCAGTCTTCTCTGGACTCCATCTTCAGTACTCACTGCACCGCAGGGAAAGGTCAGCAGAATATACCTGCTCCCATGTGGATCATTATCATTTGACTTGATTACCTATCCTTAGCTGAGGAGAAAAACCAAAACAAAAAAGAAGGTTGGTGCTAGAAAGGAATCACAAAATGTAGGCTCAGAGGACTCTAGGGAAACGCAGGAGGGCTCCGGAAAAGTGCTGATTACCTGATTCCATTCATTTAACCCATGGAAATTTCAAAGTCACCTTTAATTATTTTCAAACTGAGTTTTAAGTAATGCAGATAGTACCCTTACTCCCGAAGGAAGCACAAAGCAACTGATAACTCTTTAAAAACAGCAGCATTTGTTTTGCTTCAAAGCTAGCCACAAATTCAACAAATATTTTTAAAAGGTGACAGTGCAATGAATAAAACAAATCAGATAGATTTTGGGGGGCCTCCTCTATTACTATATGGTATTTCCATAACTTTAAAAGGAAACCATTAAAAAACAGACAAACGATAGCTTCGCAGATGACATGAATCAATGTTATGTATCAGTCTTTTTAAAAATATAGTGTTATAAAATATAAGATATATAAATATTTTATGAAAAAAGATTTGTTTGAATGGAATTTACTAGGACAGATAGAAGAAAATGAAAGTGTAGAACAGAAGAACATTATGAATCACTATAAAGCATTTAGACACTGTAAGAACAGATATACATGTACGGATTAGCATACGTTATTCTTCCACCAGAAGAAAATGAGACTGAGTGCTGGACTACCTTCTTTAAAAGGGTCTATCTGAGGTTCCTAAGTTTCTTTCTTTCCAGTTTTGTCTCTATGATTTTCAGACACCAACAAATCTCTCTGCTATAATTTCTTCTCGTCAAAAGGTGATTATTTTTGGTCTCCTATTTACTTCACAGGTACATTTTAAGGACAAATGAATAAATAGTATCTAACTCTCTAGACTCTTGAGTAAAAGTAGGCTATTAGATCAATTCTAAGTATTTCAAAGGAAATACTGCTGATATAGCTAGAGTGAAATATTCTGGATAACACAATTACCATTATTTCTTACACAAAAATGATCAAGTTTCAAAGAATCAGAATATCAAATGTAATTTACTTTTTTTTAAATAGTAAGAAGGTGCTCTGGGTTTTTACATAGTTAAAGGGAAGAAGTTCTCATTAAAAAGAAAATTTTAAATATCAGGATACCATAAACAACAGCTTCATTCTACTATTAGGCAATGGGTCACAGAAAACTTATGTTCAGTTTCTGTTTTTTTCAGTAATATAGAGCTCCCATACTTTTCTCTCCTGCACTGTCTCTAAAATGAAAGCTCCATCATCTTTATGTTTCCCTCCCTTCAGAATGGGTTTTAAAGACTGTCAAAGAGAAGGCCAAATGTCAAATACATGCCTGTCCACTCAAGACTATATTGATGTCCATCAACACATTTTTCACACATCAGAGTGCTCTCAGATGTTAATGACTTTCAGGCTAAGTGATTTGATTCAAATTTTGAACCACTGATCCAGAGGTGAGTATCTTTTCACAGATCCCCTAGGCCAGTGGTTCTCCAAGTGTGGGTCTCAGAGAAGCAGTATCAGTTCCACCTGGAAACTTGTGAAAAATGCAAATTAGGCTCCACCCCAGACCTATGGAACCAGAAACGCCGGGGGTTGGGCCCAGAAACTTGTTTTAACAAGCCCAGATGATTTTTATACTAGTCAACATTTGAGGACCACTGCCCTGTGCTAGTATATTCTCTGTAAATGAGCACCATCTTTTGGACAAATAGAAGTAAATATCAATAGCAGTGAACAAACTGAATGTAACAAAAAGTTCACTAAATTATTATTTTAAACAATTTATCTTTTCCTTAATTTTTAAATTTAAACATACTTGGCAGGATTTCTTTTCATCTTCCAGGGAAAGGCTGCCCATCAGAGAGACCATTATAGTCTGGTGCACTGTTTTTATAGTTCTGTAACATAAACTGACATTTATTGGAGCTTCACATAAGATTTTTCCATCAACGGATGTGTTGGAAGAGCAATAACCAAGTATGCTGTGTTGGGCAAATACCTACACATCAGGATACTTTTCAAAGCCATCAGGCAAAGGGGGTCAGTTGAATTTTTTTTACTGCACAGGCTAATGCTTTAAAAGTGTCTTGATGGAATCAAGGAAATTGGATTGTCCCCCCATTTGCTGGGCTAAAACAAGCCTTTTTTACTTATCCCATTAGAGGAACACAAGAGAAACCTTTTAAATGTCACTAAAAATTTCCCTGCATGGCAGAACCCAGTCAAAAGGGTTTTAATTTTCTCTGAGAATTCTTAAGTAATGCAGTATGTCAAGGTTTAATAAATTGTAGGTGGGGATAGTTTTTTGCCTTTTTGTTACAGGCAACAGGCATCTTTATTTTTTTTAAACAGGTGCTTAGACATCTCTCTATTGAGAGAGGTTAGGGCACTACCTCAAACAGTAGAGAGCTCAACTTCAGTCCAAATAACAAAAAAAATGAACCACGATGGAATCTGTAAAATATCTGAAACAAATTTTTAGGACACTTACTTATAAAAAAGAAAATATTTTAAAATGTATTGGAAGTGATGGTTAATCTTTTTATATGTGATATTTTCATATTGAGCTTCCTGAAAAATTTCTTGAAGAATTTGGCCTTGAACAAAGCCCAAGGAGAGCACAGAGATTAGGCATTCAACCTTCTCTCAATAGAAAGAGGTACTGCAGAGCAAAGAAAGACTGTGTATTCCCAACCTGTAATGGGGTAAAACCCCACATTATACAACTTTCAAAATACTGCAGAAACATCAATTAATAAAAACAAGTTGATCTATTTTATATGGATTGCACATATCTATAGAAATATGATATATGAAATATATGAATATCTACCTTCTATGATCATATATTTATTTTGGTGTATTTGTTGAATGGATATAACCATTAAACATTATGGGATTTTTTGTTGTTGTTGATTCTTTCCCTCTTCAATAAAATATTAAAAGTACTTCCAACCATAATACAGAGGGCATGCCAGAATGGAGGACTTTAAAAAAAGGGGTGGGGGCTATCTACAAATAAGGGTGGTTCCTTTCTGAATCATCACTTTAATAGAAATATTTTTACCCATACTCAAATGAGAATCATACACCTTACTCTGTCCCCTAGCTCCCCACACAAAGAAGAAAAAGAGGAGAAACCATGCCGAAGAGAAAAGATAATATATCTATTATTTTGAAATAAAATTATTAATAATTAAATTATGTCAACTATTCCTCTATTATTACCTGCTTTTAAAAAATACTTTTAGCTCACATCAGGGTCAGATGGTATGGGGTTCAAAAACAAAATAGTTCTACAGGGGAATCCTGCATGTTTTACTAACTGCTCGTCTTTTGAGTCTACCCTATGACCACAGCTATTTCAGAGGGAGGCTTAGTGAAGTACCAGCAGCTGACAAAAGAAGAATGTGAAGGAGGTTGAGAAAAAGAAAGATTACCCTTCTGTCATGTCCAATCAGCCATCCCTACAGTTCTGATAAATATGTTTTATTAATTAAATATTTGTACTTAAAAGCTAGTATCCTCTTTAATGGAAACTTCAGCTTTATTACTTAAGTTCTTAACAACTTTTTTTTTTTTAAAATAATTTTCTCATTTGTTTATTATCTATTCTCCCCATTAGATTATAGGCTCCATGAATTTTGGGACTATATGTATATGATCACCAAAGATGAACAAAGATAGTAACATGATAGGTAGCATGATCCTTTTTTTTTTTTTTTTTTTAACTATTATTTATTTATTTTATTTATGGCTGTGTTGGGTCTTCGTTTCTCTGCGAGGGCCTTCTCTAGCTGTGGCAAGCGGGGGCCACTCTTCATCGCGTTGCGCGGGCCTCTCACTATCGCGGCCTCTCTTGTGGAGCACAGGCTCCAGACGCGCAGGCTCAGCAATTGTGGCTCACGGGCCCAGTTGCTCCGCGGCATGTGGGATCCTCCCAGACCAGGGCTCGAACCCGTGTCCCCTGCATTGGCAGGCAGACTCTCAACCACTGCGCCACCAGGGAAGCCCCAGTTCTTAACAACTTAATGCATTTCATTATTATTTATTCTATCCTGGATATATAGGGAGAGGTAGTTTTCTTTTTTTTTAGCTGTTAGCAATAACTCAGAAGCTATGGATGAAATTCTAAGTTGTTAGGCCTTGAGAGTTGAGTCACTGAACATCTACCAAGTCTGTCAACTTTTGTAAAAGAACCATCAATTATAAAAAGACAAACTAACAAGCAACCAAAGGGAAAAGAAGCTGAAAATGGCAGTAAGGGAGTATATTATGAAATTCTATAATGAATATTTAATCATTAAAAGACGCTGTCATTGGCTTAACTTTACTGTTGCTTTCATAGGAGGACCTTTGCTAATCCCAAATCCTTACATTCATGTGAATAAAAAAGCTGAGAAAATTCAGTGTTCTTTTTGCTGGAATGCAGGAATTCTTATTCGGGATTCTTAGATTCCTAGGACACCCATGGAAGGGCTTCAGCAAGTATATGAACATATTAAACCTGTTTGCAAAAATTCTACATCCATATCCTTTCTCTTTGGTGTTCATAGCTCTCCTTATATTCTCCCTAAAAAGGTTAAAGACCACTATTATAGGGAAGAAGTATAGATTAAAAAGATTGGCCATGAATCGGTAATTGCTGAAACTGGATGATGAGTACACAGAAGTTTGGCGGTATATTATTCTCCCTAATTTTGCACATGGTTGGAGTTTTTGTAATTAAAAGATTATTTTTTAAAAAACTGCTGTGAAAGGAACTCATTGTATACAAACCAATTCTTGATAAAAGGCTGTGGTAAATCTAAGCAAATTGCTAATGTAAGTGATAATTCTATCTTTCCTTACATCATAACATAAGTCAAATGAAGGTAAGGGATTTGGTGTTTTATAAAACATAAGTATAGAAAACATAAGTGTGGAAATGGCAAAACTTTCAATGATGCAAGTTACTTTACTTTTGAAATCATTATTCTGTTTCACAAAATGTCAAAATTTGACACAAAATCACAAAAAAAGAGAGACAAAAGGTAACTGGTAAAGCAAAGACTGCAAAGACAAAGGAGGTGGTGGTTTGGTGCTTGAAGGGGAGGGGGAAAACTGAAAGGAATAAAGTGGTGGGTTTAATCAAATCACTTTTAAAAGCTGCAGCCTTTCAGAGTTAACCTTGCCAATCAGAGTAAGCAGGAGCAGAAGCATGTTTGTGCACATTAAACTTTGCCTGTGTCCTTGAACCTATGGTGCACTTCCTCCTCTCAAGCAGCCTGGGAAGGCTTCATAATGCTCACCCTTAGAGAGAACCTTGAATTCCATTAGAAAGCTCCACAGGAAGGAGAAACCCTCAAGTGGCAGCTTGAACCACATAGACAGCTCATACCCTTTACTGATATTAGAAGTGAGCTCATGGGATTAAGTCTGCAAGTCCTGGAAAATGAAAAAGTATGAACACACTGACAAATGCCATTATACAAACAAGATATCTTTAAGTCTTCTTTCCTTTTTTTTTTTTTGAAAGAAATGGCAAATATTTCCAATGATAACATAAAAATTGGTTACTAAGTCTACAATGAAACTCTATAACTGGTCTGGCTACAATCTAACTAATATTATAATGGTATTTACATCTGTATCATGCTTTGCTATAAAATCATTCACCCATTTGATGGCCTAGTACATTTTACATACAAACTATACTTTTAAATAAAAGGAAGTATGAAGGTAGATACCTTGTCTTTCATATCACATCTATTAAGTTACTATAGTTCTACTTTGTTCTGTACTATGAGAAAGTATTTTATACAATGTACAGTTTTAGTACTGCATGTACGCAGACTCAGACTCAAGGTGTAGAAAAGTTTCTAATAGCTAGAACTTTCTAAAATGGAACAGGCTTTTACTTTACTTTGTGAAGTAAACAGAAATGCTCAAACCGAGGCTAGCTGGCTTAACCACCTTTTGAAAATTTATCAGAGTGAATTCCTGCATTAGGTTGGAAGTTGAACCAGACGGTCTTTAAATTCCCTTCTACCTTTAAGATTTTACAATTATGCTTTATTCAAGGTCACACAATTAGTAGCAGAATAGAAACTGGAATCTAGGTAACCTGACTCCAAACCTAGTCTTTCTAAACATAAGGTTATAGACCCCTCATATGTCCTCAGGCAGTAAATAGAAGAGGGAGGTTAATTGGGTCAGGGAAGCAATAGTGGGGTGATGGGAACTGGAGAGCTCAAGGCCTGTCAACAGAGGGCAGTAGCTACTCAGCTCTATCTGATTGTTGTCCTATGGGAATTTGTGCAGGATTACCATATTTTCAGATTTTTCAAGAGAATCCTAATATCTGTATTTTATGTGAAACCAACTGACAGTTAATTATAAATAAACTGTGTTGTAACACTATAGGTGCTAAACAAAAAAAGATCTTTGGGCTGCATATGACCCATGCCAGTTTGTGACCATGAGACTGTCCTAAAAAAATTCCATTTCCAAACTACTGATTTTTTGAACTGTTTCTCTAGATTCTTCAAATTTATCAACACCCTTTATGAAATACAAAAGTCTAAGTTTTATGCTTTATATTAACTATAGTCTGCTACATATATAATAGTATTTTGCTTTGGTTTTTATAGATGATATTCCTGTTACTATAGTGGTGGTGTTATGTTGGTTTTTCTAAGATAAACACTACATTGCAGTCTCATTGTTCACCTACTGTCCACAATAACTGTCAAATTTTCTACAGATAATATTTGTGCATAATCAATCTCTATACCTGTGCATATGAATTAGCCCATAAATATTCTATAGCACTTATTTTACAGAAAGATCACCTTTTCTTTAAAGAGTCACTTTCTTTCCTGAATTCTTATTCCCATCTTTCAGGCATTATTAACCACTCTCTGAGTGTATCAGTTTGATCATCAAAATGGCAAGCTCACCATTTCCAGACCTTATTCTGTTGACTCATTTGGGAGCATTTTGTTACTTTGTGTAACTCCCTCACCTTTAATTCATCCTCATAATGTGACATTTAGAAGAATATTTTAGACTCAGCAACACTGAGCACAGGGAGATATATTTTATAGAGGCAGAGACAAGATGGCAGAGTAGAAGGACGTGAGCTCACCTCTTGCAAAAACACCAAAATCACAAGTAACTGCTGCACAACCACTGACAAAAAAAAAAAATGCTGGAACCTACCAAAACCTACCAAAAAAGATACCCTATATCCAAAGACAAAGAAGAAGCCACAACAAGACAGTAAGAGGGACACAATCACAATAAAATCAAATCCCATACCCACTGGGTGGGTGACCCACAAACTGGAAAATAATTATACCACAGAAGTTCTCCCACAGGAGTGAAAGCTCTGAGTCCACGTCAGGCTCCTCAGCCTGGGGGTCTGGCAATGGGACGAGGAGCTCCTACAGAATTTGGC